>NC_135541.1:7837042-9037042 GCF_045843805.1 Urocitellus parryii
GTGAAGCACTGGGTTTGATCCTCAGCAGCACATAAAAATTAATAAATGGTGGGCTGGGCATTAGGTCAGTTGGTATATGCTTGCCTCATATGCACAAGGCCCTGGTTTTAATCACTAGCACTGCCAAATAAATAGATAAAAGAATGCAGTCCATGTAAATTTATTTATTTATGTATTTATTTATTTATTTATTTATTTATTTATTTATTTATTTATTTATATTAAATGCGGGACCTGTGTGCACAAGCCTATAATCCCAGGGGCTCCGGAGATTGAGACAGGAGGATCATGCATGCAAAGTCAGCCTCAGCAGGAGCCGGGCTAAGCAATTTAGTGAGATCTTTTCTCTAAATAAAATAAGAAATAGGGCTGGGATGTGGCTCAGTGGTTGAGTGTCCCTGAATTCAATCCCTGGAAAGCCCCCCCCCCAAAAAAAAAGAAAAGAAAAAAAGAAAGTGGAAATCTTAATGTTCAGGATAAAGGTAAAACCACTGAGAGGCAAACCCTAAGTCCTAAATTGGTTCATGAGGAAAAACAGAAAATTGTTCCTGAATTCCCACAGGTGAGGAGGTGAGGAGGTGATGCTCACGGCGATGTGGGACTTACGGGATCTGTCCAGTTGTGCGGCGTGCTCAGAGTCTCAGCATGTCGTGATAGTTCTCCTTGGGCTCCAGGACTCTTGTGTTTCTCCTCTGGCTCCGCAGAAACTTTTATGCACCTCCCAGACCACGCCCCCACCTCCACCTTTTGACTAGTATCCAATCAGAAAGCAGTATCTAATCACATGCCCCAATCTCCACCCAGGTAATCCTGATCGGATTTTCTTTCTCCAGATTAATTGACTGAATCCCATGTTTTTGCAGGAGGGCAGAATCAGGGAGAGTGAGGGCCAGGGTTGCCTCCGTCCATGTACTCCACACGGAGGACTGAATTTTGCCCATATGTGACTCTCCTGTTCCTGCCTGGAAGACAGAAAAGTACTGAATCCCTACAGTAAGAAAAAACAAAACCCCCCAAATATCATTGTGATATCTTTGCCATATCCAAAATATTTTTTAAAAAATATTTCCTAAAGATTCCATAGTAAAACATCTTTTTGAAGATACTAGTGTCATCCACGAAGAAAACAGATGGAAACCAGGTGTCCAACAGTCACGTAGGTGTGACATTACCTTGCAGTAGATCAGGGCCACTCAGGAGGAAGAATGGACACCAAGGGTGAAATCAGTCTTCTAGACTTGGGGCAAGACTTGTCCTGTTTGTCTGTTTGAACTGGGGATTGAACCCGTTGGTGCTCTACCACTGAGCCACATTTTAGGCCTTCTCCCATTTTTTGGGGAGGGGGATTTTAAGACAAGGTCTCACAAAATTGCTTAGGTCCTCACTAAGTTTCTGAGGCTAGCCTCAAACTTCCCATCCTCCTTCCTCAGTCTCCAGAGTCACTGGGAACACAGGCATGGGCTGACATGCCCCACCAGATGGAAATATTGAAATGCAGAGAGGGTGGAAACTGTGGGCAACTTGGAATGTTGGACAGAAAGACACAGGTTTGGATACCAGGTGTCCCTGACTTCAGGACAGCCACCACCTGAGAGCCTTCCCTCAGAATCAGGGACCCCCAAGGCACATCTCCCAGGCAGTTCCCAGGGCCCTTTGGGCTGTGAGAAGTACACAGACAGAGGAAAATATGAAGAGTCTAAAAAGCATAATTCAGGAATTGAGGACAGAGAGACAGAAAGAGAGGGAGTGCTTGGATGGTGAGCCATGTGAGGGGAGGACTTACAGGGGAGATGTAGAAGGAATGGTTTGATTGGCAGCAGTTACAGAATTGCATTTCTGCTTCGTTGTTCTGTCTTTGTGTTAGTCAGCTTTTTCACGCTGTCACTAAAATACCCAACCCCAACAACTACAGAGGAGGAAAAGTTTATCTGGGGACTCATGGTTTCAGAGGCCTCAATCCAAAGACTGCAGGCTCCATTGCTGGTGGCCTCACCTTCAAGGTGAGGCTGAACATCATGGTGGAAGAGTGTGGCAGAGGGAAGTGGCTCACATCATTAGAAAGCAGAGAGAGAGAGAGAGAGAGAGAGAGAGAGAGAGAGAGAGAGAGAGAGATGGCCCCTTGCCAGATACAAAATATACACCCATATTCACACCCCAAGAATCAGCTTCCTCCAGCCACACTCTACCCACCCCCACTTATCCCTAATCCCATCAGGGATTGATTCACTGAGTAGGTGAAGGCTCTAAACCAATCATTTCTCCTGGAAAACAGTGTCATATGTGAGCTATTGGGAGACACAGAATCTAAACCATTATTGCTCTTTAGGCTCCACAACAATTGAAATCTAGTCTCTGACTGAATTCTAAATTTCTCTGCCATTTGTCTGTGTGTAGCCAGCTGAAAGGGTGACTTCACACCACAGCCCTGCCTTCTCTTACCACCCTTGACTTGGTGCAGGAGGCAGGTAGATGTTACTGTCAACCTGAGTCACAACAGACAGTGGCTCTCCAAAGAACAAGGGTAGTCAGACATAATAGGGCAGGAATGCAGGACTCCCAAAGAAAGATGAGTCAGAGCCCCATCCAGGAGGCAAAGGGAGACCGGGTGTCAAAGGCAGCTTTGAGTCAATTCTCACTGGCTCCACAGATTCAGTACCAAGGGTGGCCTCAGTTCAAGGACAACAGGCAGCGACTGGCCAGGTGTCCTCCTAGAAAACATGGGGGTACATGGTGGGGTAGTTTTATGCACAGCTGAGGTTGTGGCTGACTGGTTTGTGATAGTTGTTGCACGAGGCAGTGCTGCCCACTGACCTTCTCCTCACAGCACCCTCGCTCCCCCTCATCAGGTTTTCACACACGTTACTCCCTGTTGATTTGAATGTCATTTATTTGTCCCTCTTGTGATGAAGATCTTTTCTCCTGAAGCATCTTGAATCATCCATTCTTTGGTTAGGGTTTGATTCTATCTTAGTGCCAGGATGCACTTGTCCTGGTTGGTTCAGTCCCCACTGGGGGAATTACTGGATGACTAGGAATCAACATAGAGACCATTGAGCCACATTTGAGCAACAGGTGGTTTTTCAGAGAGTGGCTCTCAGGCTCCCTCTACCTGGAAGTCACTGTTAAAATCAATTTTGTCTGTTCAATAGGCATTGGCTCTCTCATCTCCAGGTCCAGGCCTCTGATTTTCTGTTGGGAGCTGGATTTTGCAGAAAGTTTATTGTTTAGGTGTTCGTTTTAAAAAAAAATTGGTGGTGATTTTATTTAGTTTTAATTTTCTCTAGCAGTGGGGATTAAACCTAGGGAGGGTTTAACACTCAGCTACATCCACAGCCCATGTATTTATTTATTTATTGAGACAGGTCCCTCACTAAATTGCTCAGATTGGGGTCAAATTTGAGATCCTCATGCCTTAGCATCCTAAGTAGATGGGATTACAAGTGTGCAGCACCACACCCTATTTTGATTTAAAATTTAAAAAGGTAGAGCATTTGCCTAGCATTCAGAAGAACCTGGATTTGCACCCTTGCATGAAAAGTATAAATAAATATATAGATAAATAAATAAGCAAACAAAAAAAATAAGAAACCTGTGTTCAAGAACACTATTTAGAGTTGTTTTTCTTCTTTTTCATTTCTTTCTTTTTTGAAAAACTTTTTTGCATGAAGCTGATTATAGTTACTTTTATGGAAAAAATCTGAATGGTTACACTTTCTGATAAACACTTAGAATACCCATGCTTAAAAATGTGTTGATAATTTGCTTTAACCAGCTATTAACAAGGTAATTTGATTGGCATACATTTTAATATAGTTTCCTGAAGTATGTCTGAAAACATATGAGAATGTTTATGAATTTAGTGGAATTTTGAAGCAAATATTAATAAAAGAGCCAAATAAATGTAACTTGAACAAGGTTATATCCTGTCTTATTTGACAGGGCTTCCCATCTCACAAATTAGGCTAATTGCCTTAATGTCTTTCTTCTAGAATTACCTTGAGAAATTCTGGAGCCCTGTGGAACATCCCAATGTTAGCTCAAGGTCAAGTGACAATGTAGAATCTGATCCTAGAGAAGTTAGTCAACAATCTCAAAAGGTTTAAAGCACTTAATGAAAGTAAGGGCCTAGATCATTATGAAACATAAGTAATTTAGCAAAAATGCTGAAAGATTTTGAAACCTAATATAGAAAGTTGTGTCATAGGAAACAATAATTCAAATTTTAACAGAGATGACTCAGTTTTTCTTTTTCCAAGTAATCAGAGACCTTCTTAAAACCAACCTGAAGCTAGGAAGACTGAGAGTTCAAAGCCAGCCTCAGCAAAGGTGAGGCACTAAGCAACTCAGTGAGACCCTGTCTCTAAATAAAACACAAAGTAGGGCTGGGGACATGGCTCAGTGGTCACGTGCTCCTGAGTTCAATTCCTAGGATCAATCAATCAATAAATAGTAAAAGGTTACTCCCCACAGCTCTAGGACTGAGCATTGAACCAGGAGCACTCTGCCACTAAGCCACACGCCCAGTCCATTTTGTTGTATTTTGAAACAGGTTTGCCAAATTGCCAAGTCTGACATGAATCTTGCCATCCTCCTGCCTCAGCCTTCTGAGAAGGTGGAACTACATGCATGGCTCATCTCACCTGGCTTCAAATGTACTTGTTAGAGTGCAGCTATTTGGTGGTTGTTCATCTGGAACATTCCACATGAAAGCTATCACCGTTTTGAATTATCTTTGGTATAATTTGTCCGCCAATTTCCAAATGTGCTTAAGAATGAAC
This sequence comes from Urocitellus parryii, assembly GCF_045843805.1. Taxonomy (NCBI): domain Eukaryota; kingdom Metazoa; phylum Chordata; class Mammalia; order Rodentia; family Sciuridae; genus Urocitellus; species Urocitellus parryii. Next base: position 7,841,821 of record NC_135541.1, read on the forward strand.
CATAATAATCTCAGTTGGAGTGCAGAAGAAAGGCTCTCCTGGCATTCCTTGGAGTTTGCAGGTCCCATTCTGTGTTTTACTAATCTCTTGGGAGCCAAGAGAAAAAATTTGATGATCTTTTTTGGAAAGTCAGGGGTTTGGAGGCAGTGTGTGTGTGTGTGTGTGTGTGTGTGTGTGTGTGTGTGTGTGTTTATGTGGTTTGGGTAGAGTCCTCCTGGAAGTTCCTTTGATCAAAATATCAGACTTAAGGACCTTCTCTTACATGGTCTCCTGCCTCCACTTTTGTCAGGTTTTGGTACAAATAAATTCATTTTGTTTCTGCAGAGTTTCATAGTAGCATCCTCAGTAGGGACACTGTGGTCATGGAACATTCTCAGCCTTTACACAGTCACCGTTGGCTCCCTTGAGTTGTCTGAATCTGATGGCAATCATTTGGCATGCATGTGGCTGCTGGATCATGTGTGTGTGTGTGTGTGTGTGTGTGTGTGTGTGTGTATAGTACTGAGGATTGAACCTGGGACAATTTACTACTGAGCAATACCCCCAGCTTTTTTTTTTTTTTAATTTTGAGGCAGGGTCTCTCTAGGTTGTCCAGACTGGCTTGAAACCTTCAAATCTTTAAACAATAAGAAAACAACTAACCCAATCAACAAATGGGCCAAAGACATGAACAGAGACTTCTCAGAGGAGGACATACAATCAATCAACAAGTACATGAAAAAATGCTCACCATCTCTAGCAGTCAGAGAAATGCAAATCAAAACCACCCTAAGATACCATCTCACTCCAGTAAGATTGGCAGCCATTATGAAGTCAAACAACAACAAGTGCTGGTGAGGATGTGGGGAAAAGGGTACTCTTGTACATTGCTAGTGGGACTGCAAATTGGTGGGGCCAATTTGGAAAGCAGTATGGAGATTCCTGGGAAAGCTGGGAATGGAACCACCATTTGACCCAGCTATTGCTCTTCTCAGACTATTCCCTGAAGACCTTAAAAGAGCGTACTACAGGGATACTGCCACATCGATGTTCATAGCAGCACAATTCACAATAGCTAGACTGTGGAACAAAACCGGATTCCCGTCAATAGATGAATGGATAAAAAAAATGTGGCATTTATACACAATGGAGTACTACACAGCACTAAAAAATGACAAAATCATGGCATTTGCAGGGAAATGGATGGCATTAGAGCAGATTATGCTAAGTGAAGCTAGCCAATTCCTAAAATACAAATGCCAAATGTCTTCTTTGATATAATGAGAGCAACTAAGAACAGAGCAGGGAGGAAGAGCAGGAGGAAAAGATTAACATTAAACAGAGACATGAGATGGAAGGGAAAGGGAGAGAAAAGGGAAATTGCATAAAAACGGAAGAAGACCCTCAATGTTATACAAAATTACATATAAGAGGTTGTGAGGGGAATGGGAAAAAAAACAAGGAGAGAAATGAATTACAGTAGATGGGGTAGAGAGAGAAGATGGGAGGGGAAGGGAGGGGGGATAGTAGAGGATAGGAAAGGTAGCAGAATACAACAGTTACTAATATGGCATTATGTAAAATTGTGGATGTGTAACCGATGTGATTCTGCAATCTTTGTAATGTTTTGAACAACCAATAAAAAAAAAGAAAGAAACCTTCAAATCTCCTGTCTCAGCCTCCATGTTGCTGGGATTATAGGTGTGCACCATGGTACCTGGCCATAGAGCATTTAACACCTTTGAGAGATTGCATCACACCAGGAAGAAGCACCACACCTATGAGGAGAATGATAGCCTCGGACTGCAAAATTTCTCTGGATGAAGATTCCCAGGAACCGAGATTTATCCAACTGAATAAGTCCATGGTGGAGTGTGTTCTCATCTCATGAAAAGCACCCATTTCTTGAAAAACTTTTAGATTTTTATGAGAAACATCACTTTTCACGAATTAGGGCACAAACTCCTTTCTGATGAACAGCAGGACAAAGAGATCACTTCCCCTCTGGAGTGTGCCTGAGGCCAAATCGCTCTCAGACTGCACTGCTAGTAGGCAATTCAAAGGTTCAAACTGTAACAGTTGCTAAAATATTATTAAGTGAATTTTCCAATTTAGAGATTCCTACCTGAGGTAAAATTTCTCCTACAAAAGAATCCCTTCAGAGGATTGGTACTCTAGTCCATTTTCTGTTACTGTCATGAAATACCTGAGACATGCTTTTTTTTTTTTTAAGAGTTTTATTTAGCTCACAGTTCTGAAAGATACAAGGCCAAAATCAGGAAGCCCCCTTGGTTTGGCCTGTGGGAGGAAGCCAAAGAACAACCCGGGGCTCAAGGTCAGGCTTGTAAACAACTCTCAGAAGGACGGGCTCAGCATCCCAGGAGAACCATTCCTTTCTAAGAACACACAAAGCTTCCATTACCTGAAGCTTTGAGGGATAAATTGCACCAAACCATAGCATAGGGATAGAGCTAGATGAGATCACAGCCATCTCAGTCATTGTGGCCAGTTTGCCCACCAGCTGATCCCAAGCCCTAGAGGCCAACAAAGTTGTTAACAATCAAGAAAGATGTTGTTCCAGTCACTGATACCCAGACTTTTACTTCTCTTTCGACATCTATCTTTTACTGGGTATTTACCTCCCCTCACTTTTTATTTTTTATTTTGAGCCAGGATCTCCCTGAGTTCCTGGGGGTCTTTACATGTTCCCAGGCTGGCCTTGAACTTGCCATTCTCGTCCCTCAGCCTCCCCAGCTGCTGGGATTCCAGGCGCTCCCCCACCAGTCCTGGCCTGGCCTGTTTCTTAATATCCACTGACATGTCAGACACAGTATAGTTTTTGAGAATGTCCTGGTACTGCCCCAGTGGAAGTCCACTGTCTTGCTGTTGCTTGAGATACTTCTGCCTTTAGTCTCCAATAAGGGTCTTAAACTGTTTCTGGTATTAGGGAAGAAAAATGGAATTTATCATTCTTGGGGGTTCATTGTCCATGCAAACAAAACAAAAGAAAAACAAACAACATATGTTTACTAGATAAAGACCACAGAGATCCAGGTTTCCCACTCCTGTAATTGCAGCAACTCAGGAGGCTGAAGCAAAACGATTGTGCTCTTGAGGCCAGCCTGGGCAGCTTAGCAAGGCCGTGTCTCAACATGAAAAATGAAAAGGACTGGGCATGGAGCTCAGTGGTAGAGCACTCACCTAGTGATCCAGGGTTCCATCCCCTGTACTGAGACAGGCAGGAAGGAAGGAAGGAAAGAAAGAAAGATAGACCTGTGTGAACACCAGGAGTGAATGGTGGGCTCTTAGGGACACGAGAGATAGAAACAGGGCCAAAGGCACCTGTCCCTGTCTCCATGGTGGCTGTCACCTGGAGCCTTTTGGTTTCTCCTAAAGTGGGGTATTTCCCAGGCAGCTTCAACCCTAATCAGTTTCTATGTCTCTTGAGCCCATAAGGGAATTCTCTGTAGCATAATGAAAGGAGAGAGTTTGAGTAACCGCCAATCAGCAGTTGGGGAGCATCAGAGTTAAAGAGTTGAGCACTTTCACGCAACCTGTCAGACGCAAGTGCCTATGGGAAAATGCAAAAGGGTTCTTTGTTGGTGTGTGTTGGTGTTGCAGCTCCAGAAATTGAATCCAGGGTGCTGTCCTCAGAGCTCCACCCCTAGCCCTTTTTATTTATTATTATTTTTAGCTTCAGTGCAAATTTATTCTAATTCGTTGAAAATTGATAAACCATATCATATTGTAAAACTCAAATCACCAAAACATTCTTTCCCATTCCCCATATCTCCACTCTCTTCGGTTATCTCAGTAAATGACAGTCTCTACAATGAATCTCAAGTAACTAGAACTTTTTTTCTTTCATTATCTATCTATCTATCTATCTATCTATCTATCTATCTATCTATCATCTATCTATCATTCTAATTAGGCAAATATCACAGCAGAATGCATTTTGATTCACTGTACACAATTGCAGCACAACTTTTCCTTTCTCTGGTTGTACACCATGTAGCATTGCACCATATGTGCAGTCACACATGGCACATCCCTTTTTAAAATTTGAGATAGGCCTTGCTATCTTACACAGGCTGGCCTGGAGCTTGTCATCCTCCTGCCTCAGCCTCATGAGTGGCTGTGATTACACCCAGAGAGTCCTTTTGGTTTGTTTTTGTTGGTTTGGGGTGTGTCTTTCTCTTTTTCTTAAGAAATCACCCATATTTGTTTCACTTACGTTTGCAGTTGAAACAGGCATAGGATTATTTTTAAGACCTACATGGTGGTTTTAGCTGAGGAATATTTGAAGTCCAGCCTTCAAATTTGACTTGTCTTACCTTTTTCTTGCTTTTGGGCATTTCTTGAGGCAGCTGAGCAAGAGGGTTGAAATGGCAAAGTGTCAGTCTCAGGTGCCACCCTTGACTTGGTGCTTGGACCTTGAGACAGGTAGATGTTTCTGCCACACAGGTAACAACAGAGAGTGGCTCTCCAAACACTGACTTTAGAAGGGATAGGGAATGCATGATACCCAAGCAAAGAGAGTCAGGGGGCCCATCCAGGAGGCAAAGGATGACAGGATTTCAAAGGCCATATAAGGTGCTTTGAAACCATTATTATTGGCTGCAACAATGCAGTAACAAGGGTGGTCTTGGTCCAGGATGACAAGAAGCTGCTGAGAAGGGTGTCTTTTCATAAAAATATAATTTTGTGCAGGATGCAGTGGTGCATGTGTGTAATTCCAGAGACTCAGGAGGTGGAGGCAGGAGGATTGCAAGTTCAAAGCCAGCAAGAGCAACTTATTGAGGGCCTAAGCATCTTACTGAGACCCTGTTGCAAAATAAAAAATTAGAAAGGGTTGGGGATGTGCTTCAGTGGTATAGGAACCCAGGGTTCAATCCCCGGTACCTAAAAAATTTTAAAGAAAGAAAAATATTTTTTATGTACAATTTGTGGTGGATTTTGCATAAGGCTGTGGTTCTGTGAGTCTTTTGTTATGGCTCTGATTAGCAGGCAGTTGTGGTCCAGGATGCTCACTTCCTAGCACCCTGCCAGCCCTGCTGTGTTGGAATGGTGTCATTTTGATGGAAAACTTTCACCATTAGCTTCACCTGTAAGTACACAGTTGTTCACAGTTGATCAACATCCTCAGCAAGGACACAACCAGTGTTGGATTCCTTGAGTTGTCTGAAACTGATGGCAAAAGTTTGGAGTATGTGGTTGCAGAAATGTGTTTTGAAAGTAAAGTTACCACAATACTTGGAACAACCAAGAGATCTTTATTGCAGCAGTGCAACTGAGGAGAAAAAAAAGAGAAAGAAAAGAAAAAGAGAGCAATGGAGAGTAAAAGCAAGAGAAGAAAGAGAGAGAAAGAGCAAGAGAGAGGGGTCTGGCCCAAATCTAATGGGGTCTCTGGGTCTGCAAGCTGCCTTGTTGGCACAAGGGGGGTTGAGTGTTCAGCCTTGAGCAGGGGCTTGGGCATTTGGGCTTGAAGCAACAGGTGATAAAGAACAAGACAGAAGGGTTGGAGTGGCCAGGTCACCCTACATCTAACTTTGTTAGGCATACCCTGCAGACAGCTTATTCAGCCTGTCCTGAACCTAACATATTTAAAGCCCTTTAAAGCCAGGAAGGCAAGCATGGCGACTATAACAGAAATAATTGCCAATGGCCTAGGGAAAGGTATGCTGATCCTGCTTGCTTGCTTGATTGTTTATTTTTAGTATTGGAGATTGAACCCAAGGGAGCTATACCACTGGTTGCTAAAAGCTCAGTCTCCCTGATGCCAACCATATAAGGAATACACAGTTTTCAGAAAAAAGAAAAAGAATGTTTGTTAAATTGCTAGCAAAAGAGAAAATGTGGGAACTCCTGTTCCAATGGCTGTGTTTCTGTCCATCAGCAGGAACAGGTTTTTTAAAAGAGCAGTTTCAGAGAAAATGACATTAGAAAGGAGAAACTAGAAAGAAGAAGATCATGGAGGAGAGGTAATGGAGAAGATTTGAGGGAGAAAAATGTGAGTTTCAAAGCTACAAGAGATATGTAAAAGAGCATCAAGTAAGCCCCTATTGCACACGTAACCAATTCCTAACCTGCTGTTTTTTGGAGAAACTGGGGATTGAACACAATGTTGTTTGACCACTGAGCCATGTCCCAGGTCTCTTTTGTTTTTTATCTTGAGACAGGGTCTCACTAACTTGCGTAGGTTGTGCTTGAACTTACGATCCTCCTGCCTCAGCTCCTGAGTTGGTGGAATTACAGGAGTGTGTCACTGTATCCACTACAATCTATTTAAAAAAAAATACCTGTGCTCCCAAAGGATACAAGGGCAGAGAGGACTGTTTTAAATGAGTGTTAGGGGCTGGAGATGTGGCTCAGCGGTAGCGAGCTCGCCTGGCATGCGTGCGACCCGGGTTCGATCCTCAGCACCACATACCAACAAAGATGTTGTGTCCGCCGAGAACTAAAAAATAAATGTTAAAAATTCTCTCTCTCTCTCTCCTCTCTCACTCTCTCTTTAAAAAAAATAAAATAAAATAAAAAATAAAAAATAAATGAGTGTTAGGAGCTCGATATGGGATTCCCACAAAGTAGGTCACAAAACAAGTGGTAAGAAAGACCCAATAGAGTTCAGTCCATTTTGCAGAGAATTGAGAGGAGGTGGTGGGCTTTTGGGAGTGAGAAAAGTACCAGGTCACCAGGAGACAGAGTGGGGGAAAGAGAAGGGGCAGAATTGGCTTTGCCAGAACAACATCCCTGTGTTGCCAAAGAAGGATCCTAGTGTATGCAAGAAGGGGCCAGAAGAGATGAGGAGTAAGGGGTAGTGGAGAATCAGAGGGTGGTGAGCTGAGCAGGGAGGTGGGCTGTCCATACAGAAGCTCAAAGGGGAGGTGTCGAGTGGCTTCTTTGGGAGGGCCTGTGACAGAGGAAGAGCCAAGGAAGGAGTTTAGTTCAGTCTAAATGTAATTCAAGGGGCAGTAGACAGTGAGGGAAGCTCCCTTTGCCAAAGTGAAGGCTCTGATGAGGGCCACAAGTTCAGCCTGCTGATATTGGGAGTCGAGGCTCTTACACAACCGAGGCTAGAGAGACTGTTGCCTACCCTGCCCGTGAATTCCCTCCTGAAGGAAGAAGGAGCCATCTGGGAACCATGACTCAGAGTGAACTTGCGAAGGAGAAGGGATGGGAAGGTTGAGAATCTTGGTGCTGGGCCAAGATCGAAGTTAAATTTTGTGTATCAAGAAAAGATTTCTCACTGCCATCTCCAGGGGGTAGACTTGTGAGGAGGAAGGGAGGAAACGGGTAGAGTCACTTCCCATTGGGAGCCGGTGTGTGGATAAAGAAGAAGAGCCCTAGGTGAATGGAAAAAGGTGTGTGGTCAATGTCCTGGGCCCTCAGACTAGAGTCCAAACCAGCTCAATCCTCAGAGGGGAGAGAAAGTCTGTAGGATCAAGTCTGCTCTGCAAAGAGAGAGACAGCATCAGCAAGGAGGGAGAGCAAGTGTCGTGATTGGGCAGAAAATGGGGGAGGTTTTGAGACAGATGTGAATGGGCTCGTGGTGTGAGGTGATAGAAGGACTGGAAACATCCACCTCAGAAGTGAGTCATGGGAAGGTACCTGCCAACAGAGTAGGGGATGGTCCTAAGGTAAGGGTGAGGGTCAGGGGACCAGTAGGTGAGTCTGAATGGAAGCATCTATGAGGGAAGAAGCAGAGCATAGTCCCCAACTTTGTGACGATGTCCCTTCCCATGAGGGGAACAGGACACTGTGGAATGACCAAAAAGGATTAAGTAAAAATTAGAAATCCACAAGCACAAACAAGGCTAGGTGTCTGAAAGGGTTGGTAGTCGGCCCCCAGAACACCCTGAGGACTGAATATGTAGCCCCGGTGTCTAGGAGGAAGGAGACGGGCCTACCTGACATATGCAGTGTTACCCTGAGTTTCCGTGGAGTGATGGCAGTGGTTGGGTGATGGGGACCTGGATCTTTTCAGTCCTCTGCAGCCTGTCCTAAGAGTTAGAAAGGGCAACCCAAAGGGCCAGGTGGCTGGGACCCCCCATGTGCTCAGGGAATGTGAACAGCCCAGTGTCCCTCTTGATGACATTTAGGACAAAAATCCAGAAATTATGAGGCTTGGGACATGTACGAGCCCAGTGACCCATCTGACCACATTTAAAACATGGTCTGAGTGGTCCTGAGGGACCGTCCCATGGGCCAGTGACACCAGAGACAAATGGCTTGAACGAGCATCTGCTATCAGCTTTGGGATTTAGAAGCCCCCTCTCAAAGCATCTGTCACAAGGAGACAAAATTGCAATGTATGCAGTCCAGGGGAGAAATAAAGCATGTCCACGTGCTTTTACCCCTTTTCGTGCTTCATTTACTCAAATTACTCAATGCAATTTCACTCTATAGGTTCTTTTTATTTAATATTTATTTTTTAGGTGTAGATGGAAACAACACCATGACTTTATTTTATGTGGTGCTGAGGATTGAACCCTTGTCCCACCCATGCTAGGTGAGCACTCTACCACTGAGCCACAATCCCAGCCCTCTATAGGTTCTTAATCAAGAAAATGACAATCCTTAATGGTAGGCACCCCAATAGACATAATCAATTCACAGCAAACAATTTTAGATTAATTTTAAGCATTGCAAACACACTTAATCATGAGAGGCTAATGACAGACATTTCCTCTGCATGCTTATTCTTCTCAAGCCTTCTTGCTGAGCCAATCCCCCCCGCCCAAACACCCTTTATCTTGTAGGGGAACCAAAGAGTGCTTCTCCCTCCCTGTTCTCATGGGTAGATTTTAGGAGTCTCTGCTGTGTCCAACTTTCTCTTTTCTTTTTAGGACTTATAAGTTTCTTGGTTATCACCTGGATGGCCATCTTAAATGACAGCTGCCATTTTAAGGAAAACAGTTCACTTTCCTGACCAATGGTGTTTCTGAGAAAGGCTCACCAGCATTCAAATTAAACAATGCATTTCATTGTGTTCATATGGGCTCTGGTTCTCCTTACAGTTAGATTTTTTTTCAAATTAAAACTACCCCCTGGAGTCACATCAATATTGGATTTACTTATTCATTTATTTGTTCACATACATTTGTGGTTCTGGGGATGGAACCCAGGCCCTTCCACACCCTAGGCAAGTGCTTTACCATTGAGCTATGGACCCAGGCTCTCAGTTATTTCTTATGAAGTTCACTCATTTCTGAAGAAAAGCATGGGTTCTGGGTCCCTAGATTGTACAGGTGAAATTGGCCAGTGTTCCAGAAGGGTATCTAGACGTATTGATGCAGATGCACAAAGGAATGTGCACCTTTCAGTGGCACTCCAGAGAGTGGAACCCAGTCCCCTTCTGACCCAGCCACGCTTACACACCCGGTCCTGTTTGTCATGACATCCTACAGTTGTGGGCTGTCTCACAGCACAAATGAACCTAGAGTCAAAAGATGAGGAATTCAAAGAGCAGTCTGGGTGCTTTATCCCTAGGGCTGTGTGGGGACACATGCAGCTCTCAGTCCTTATACAATCCAAGGAGTCTGGACACACCAGAATATCTTCACGTACCTTTTTGTTCATGAAACCCCTTAAAACAACCAGTGATGTCACATCTCATATTGCAGATCTTCCTTTTCTTTATTTGATCCTAGAATCCAGCAGCAGAGCAGAATGAATGCTGTTCAGAACACCCCACCCCACCCACCACACATGCAAGTTAGACATAGAGCCAGAGGAAAGGAAGTGTCATAAAGAGGTGAGAGGCACACAGATCCCTATGTGGGGGACAGATGGGCTGGCTGTGTAGGACCTGGACTCTGCTACCTGTTCCAAGAGTGAACTGCAGTCTGCATACACATCCAACTGGGTTCTAGTTCCCTGTGTATGGAGAAGCCTTCAGGCCAAAATTAGAACACGTGCACAAGCAGCTTTGGGATAACTCAAAAGAAGACTGGCTGGACCTCCTTCTCCTCCTTGGATGGGAAGCTAAGGCTAAGGTCACTGCATAATCCCACCAACCTGAGTCCTCAGCAGGAGTCGTCATTTAGGGGATCTTGGTCTAGGACCAGACAGCACAGGCTGGGCCACCCTTTTGCCCACAGCCACCTCATCCTTACTCATCCTCTTATCATCTGCTGATTGAAAGCCTTGTGTCCCTGGGTAGGGAGAGATGGGAAATGTTAGTGGAAGATCTGTCAGTTATGAGCAGCCTTCTCCTCCACCAGAAGGTGGTAATTTATAAAGTTTTATTTAGACACATTTGCAAGTGTGATCTACCTATATAATTCTACTATTTTGATGAAAGCTAATTTGGATGGTTTCATTGGCCATGATTACATTGTTTCAGGAAAGACTTTGTAGCAGCATGATGGGCAAGGTTTTGTGAGGCCCAGAGACCCTATTTTATTCTCATTGCATCCGAAGACCAAGACACCAAGTTTCGAGGTCTATGTGGAGACCCACAAGTATGGGCGAACCTTGAGTGTCTGGGTGGCACTGAGGTCACCTGAGAAGGGCTTTTTGAAATTTTACTGTCCACTTAGAATGCTCCAGGCCTCCTGTGTTCCCCTACATGGATTATGCCACAGTGTAGCCACAGATAATGACCTGATTTCAGTTGGATGCCTTGAGTTTCTGGTAATTAACCTCATTGATCACCAAGAACTTGGTGGTATTTCTCCATCAGCCCCTGGAGAATTCCAGTGTCAAAATCAGAAAACTAGGTAAAACCACCATGGAAGATGTCAGAGGACTAATCTTGAGATTCCTTTCATTTCAGACTATTTATTTATGCACCATCCATGAAACAAAATAGTTTCTTCATATGTGCATAAAGCCTAAATCCAATTGTAAAAATCCAGGCCCCTTGTGATGACTCTATACAGACACATATGGCTCTATACAGAGGTTCCAATCTTCAGGGGCTTCCCTCCAATGTAGCCCCCAGCATCTGATTCCTTTCCCCATCCACACTTCAGGCAGTGTCTGAAATGCTGGGCTCTGAGTTTCCTTCATGATCCCTCTACATCCTGGTTATACATCGAATTGCGTAGAGGGCAGCTTTTTATACACACCCAATTAGGAAGCTGTTCGACAGAAACAGTGATTGAGGCCCTGGTTGTAGATGAATATGTGGCCACATTGAGGACAGGGCAAAGTATAGAAAATAAGGACCTTTGGCTGCCTGAAGTCCTTCAATAGTGCCGTGAGCTCAGCACAGAGTTGGGAACATCTCCCTGGGTGGATGGCACCCTGGGCATCATAGCCTTCCAGAGGGGCAGGGTATAGCTCTATGCTCAACTGGCTCATCCTGGCAGTGTGACAGAGCAGGTCCCTGAGGACCAACATGGAGATGCCATTCCGGAATAAGCACAGGGTCCTCAGCTGGGAGCAGCGGCTCAGGGCAGGCAGGATGGCTTGGAGCTGGGATTCCGTGATCTCACAGGCTTCCAAGTCCAACCTGTTCAGGGTGGCTGCAACAGTCTCCAGCAGAATTTTGAGGGGCTCTGGACTGAAATTGGTCAGTGTGATGTATCTCAGATCCAGTTGTCTTAGCTGGCTGGTGATAGGGCAGCGGGAGAGATAATTCCAGTCAGAATCTGAGAGCGGGCAGTTGGTTATCGAGAGGGTCTCCAGGGGTGTCTTCAGGTGCCTAAGGAGGAACCAGGCAGTTAGTTCTGAGGAAGAGGATGAATTGGCCCAAACCCAAGGTCACTGTGACCATCTGAACATGGTTGACATTTTGTAGAATCTGATCATTCAGGTCATTCCATTTCAACCTGAAACTTCCACCACTACTTGTATCCCAAGGTGGGTCCTCCATCTCTATGAATGTCACCCTCAATGACAAGCAGAAAGCCACATATCTAGCTCCAGGAAGTCAGGAAGACTCATGTGCCAAAGGCAAATCCAGGAAAGATGTGTCAAAACACACTGGGGTTAACCCCTGCAGGGCTCACTCCCTGCCCCTCAGCAAGGTCTCACTCCCTGCTCTTCACTCACAACCCCTGAGTCCTCACCTGGAGCTCAGACCTGCCTTCTCCAGGAGGGCATTAGAAGTGGGCTCCTCTGCTCCCAGAAGGAGGACAACAGGGCTTCCTTGTTGAACAGGTACAGGTGTGGGGGCGTCCCTCCTTCAAAGTCCTCACCTCTACCCTGCTTTGTACCCCTGTCGCTGGACAGGGCTCCCAGGGAAGGAACCTCACACCCACCTCACTAGCTCCTGTCCTCATCAGCTGGCTTCCCAGCATGATGTCACTTCCCAGACCATGAACCCTGGTTTAGCCCTTTGCTCTAACACAGGTTAGGAGATGGAGCTTCAGGATACAACAGGAACAGGTGATGGGTTATTTACCTTCCAGTGCCTTGTTCACCACGAGAGTCTCAGTGGCTGGCACACAGTAGGTGCCCTTTCAGATTTGCTGATACTGGCCTGCAGAGGATGCTCACCCCCTTACTCACCCCAGCACCTGCTCCAGGTGGCCCTTGAGGAGGAGGACAGCATCCATACATAACTTCCTCAGGCAGTCCATCCTGCGGAACTGCGAGGTGAGCTGGGAGAGCAGCCTCTCCTGCTCCTCTGGGGAGCTGTGGGCAGGCATGCAGACCTCAGAGACAAGCAGCTTCCTCAGGTTCCTCATATGGCCCAAGAAAGGAGCATAAGCAGCCAAGGTGGAGGGCACCCATGTGCAGTGCACTTCCACCTTCTGCACAGAGTCCAGCTGCAACAGTCTCAGGACATTTCTGGTGTGGCCGGTGGGTTTCCCAAAGATCTTCAGCCTATTGCAATACAGGTGCAGCCTGTCCCTTCTCTGTGTGACCCATAAGAACAAAAGAGACAGGAATTCATCCAGGGGCCCCTCAGTGAGGCACAAGTCTATGAATATCTTCAAGGGTAGCTTAGCTGCCATTGCTGCACCAAGTTTCAATGTTCGACTCTTCTTAATGTCCTCTGGTGAGCAGGCATCGACCACGGCTCCAGACCACGTCCTCCAGAAGTTCCGTGGAACCATCCGCAAATCCAGCACCTGCAGTTTCCACCTCCTGCGGGGACCACAGCAGTGTCTCAGCCCTGAGGCCCCTTCCTTCCCCTCTCAGCTGCTGCTCCCTGCTCCACCTCTTCCTTCTGTCTCACTTTTCTCCACCCACTTCCCTCCAATCCAGCCTGGTGCCCCCACTTGTACAGACGAAGGCAGGGGTAGGTACAGCCTCATTCAAGGGTCAGCTCAGCTGCCACAAGCACCTCCACATCTGGAAGCCTTTCCCAGATGGGGCTCAGCATGGCCAAGGCCTCTCCACCCCTCCTTGCTGGCAGCACAGGAAGCCTGTGGAGCACACTTCAGCACCCACTCTCCCTGCCTATACCCATCCCTTCCCTGGCACCGAGGGTGCTCCCTTCCAGGCCACCTGCGTCCCCCTCACCTGGGGCGATCCTGCTGGGCAAGCAGCATGTCCAGCCCATCCAGTGTCACTCGGAGCATCTCAGGCTGTGGCTGCCTCATCAGGGCCCCCAGGGGCAGGCAGGTGAAGGGCCAGGCCTGCACCATTTTCTTCAGGACCTCAGTGTGTCCCCTGCTGAAGGCCTCCACAAAGAGTGGTGGGAAGAGCTCTATGGGCAGGTCCTCCAGATCCAGGATGGCCCTGGACTTGTCGCTCAGCAGGCTGCATCCTGCCAGCTCCAGCAGCGTGGGTGGGGACTGGATGCTCATCCCGGGGAGTCTGAAAGAATAAGGATCCTGGAAAATGGTCCAGGGAAAAGGCCACTATCCCATCCATTGTCAGCCACTGGAAAAGGGGTACTGGGGAGTCTAAAACTCACCCCAACCTTAATGGGAGAAAGCCTTTGATTATTATTTTGTCCTTATAAAATGGGAATTGGAGTGTCATGTGACTTAAAGCACTAGGCTCCTTAGTTTCAACAACTACAGAGGCTCAGACAGGAGTTGCCCTCACATGGGTGATGTTATTTTTAATTTCAAAAAATTAAATGGGCAATTATAAAGCATGTGCCCATATTATAAAACACTTGGAAATTACAACAGAGTCTCACTGATGTCTTTCACACATGTGAGATTCTGCCACCTTAGGGGGGAGGTCAAGAGAACAAACAGATGAGAAGAACAGAGTCTGTGAAGTGTTGCATGAGATAGTTTGAAGCTTTTGGTTTAAACAAATTATAAAATTACAAAACTATATAAGCCTTAAAGTATAATTTGGGGCATGAGGCAATATTGGGGATTGAATTCAGGACACTCAACCAGTAAGTTACTGCCCCCAGCCATATTTTGTATTTTAGTTGGAGACAGGGTATCAATGGTTTGTTCAGCACCTCGAGCTGCTGTGAACTCTGGCTTTGAACTCTAATTCTCTGGCCTCCTCAAACTCAGGAGGTGTTGGGATTACAGGTGTGTGCCACCACACCCAACAAAACAGTGTAATTTTAAGGGCACACAAAATAAACTTTATTATTATCAGGAAATAGAATTCCAATCAATTAGATGAAATAGGATTGCAATCCACTTCCTCGGTTAAGGACTTTTAGATTGGCTTTTCTGGAGCTCAGTGGAAGAGCACTTTCCTAGGACATGTGAGGCACTGGGCTTGATCCTCAGCAGCAGGTAAGAATTATTAAATGTTGGGCTGGAGACATACCTCTGTTGATGGATTGCTTGCCTCACATGCACAAGGCCCTGGTTCAATCACCATACCAACAAATAAATAAATGGATAAATAAATTACACTGTCCATATAAACTTTAGAAAACAACAATTGAGAAAAAGAAAAAGTGCCGAGTGTGCGTGCACAAGCCTGTAATCCCAGGGTCTCCAGAGAACTCAGACCTTGGGATGATGCGATCAATTCAGCCTCAGCAAAAACAGGCACGAAGCAACTCAGGGAGACCCTGTCTCAAAGTACAGCACAAAACATGGATGCGGATGTGGATCAGTGTTTGAGTGCGCCTTGGTTCAATAGCCCAAACCAAAAAAAGAAAGAAAGAAAATTGAAAGTGACATAAACCAAAGTGTAAATCCCAGTGTTCAGGATCAAGGTAAAACTACATTGAGAGGCCAAATCGACGTTCTAAATTGGTTCATGAGAAAAGACAGCGAAAAAAAATTGTTCCTGAATCGGCACAGGTGAGGCGGGAACGGGGTGGTGCTCAGGGCAGTGAGGGACTTACGGGATCTGTCCAGGTGTGCAGGGTTCTCGGAGCCTCAGCAGGCCAGGCTGGTTCTCCTTGGGCTCCAGGACTCTGTGTTTCTCTTCTGGCTCCACAGAAGCTTTTATGGACCTCTCTAACCACGCCCCCACCTCCACTGATCGACTGGCATCCAATCAGAAAGCAGTATCTGATCAGGTTCTCCAGTCTCCACCCATTTAATCCTGATCCCATTTTCTTCCTCCAGATTGATTGATTGAATCCAATCTCATGAAAGTGCACAGAATCCGGGAGAGTGTGACAGTCAGGGTTGCGTCCTTCCAGGCACTCCACACCATGAACTCAATTTTGTCCATATGTGACCCTCCTGTTCCTCCCGTGAGACAGAAAAGCACTGAGTCCCTACGAAAAAACAACACCTGAAAATAGCTTTCAAAGGGGTCTTTGGCCATATCAAAATTATTGGAATTTTTTTCCAAAAATTCCATAGAAAAAACAGCTTTTTGAGGACAGTAGTGTCACCCACGAAGACCACAGAATGGGAACCATGTTGACAACAGTGACACAAATGTCGAGTTACCTTGCAGCAAATCTGGGCACACTCAGAGAGGAAGAGCAGACAAGGAGGATGGAATCAGTCTTCTAGACATAGGGCAAGACTTCTGTTTGTCTGTCTGTACTGGGGATTGAACCCATTGGTTCTCAACCACTGAACCACATCCCCTGCCATTTTTATTTTTTGCTTTTATTTGGAGATAGCTTCTCACTAAATTGCTTAGGTCCTCACTAAGTTGCTGAGGCTGGCCTCAAATTTGCCATCCTCCTGCCTCAGTCTCCTGAGTTGCTGTGATTATAGGCATGGGCCAACATGCCCCTGATGGGGACTTGGAAAAGTATAAAATCCACCAAGGGTGGAAACTGTGGGCAACTTGGGAGAGAAAGACACAGGGTTGGACAGCAGGTGTTTCTGACATCAGGAAGGCCACCCACTGGAGAGTCTTCCTGCAGAATCAGGGACCCCCCAGGACTCAACTCCCAGGCAGCCTTTGCTCCAGGCAGTTTCCAGGGCTCTTTAGGCTGTGAGAAGTTCACAGGCAAAGGCAAAATTGAAGAGCCTGAGTAAAAAGTGATTCAGGAATTGAGGAAGGAGAGACAGAAAGAAAGAGAGTGCTTGGATGATGAGCCATGTGAGGGGAGGACTTACAGGGAAGATGTAGAAGGAATGGTTTGATTGGCGGCAGATACAGAATGGCATTTCTGCTTTGTTGTTCTGTCTTTGTGTTAGTCAGCTTTTTCAGGCTGTCACTACAACACCCAACCCCAACAACTACAGAGGAGGAAAAGTTTATCTGGGGACACATGGTTTTAGAGGTCTCAATGCACACACAGCAGATTCCATTTCTTGGGCCCTCACTTCAAGGTGAGGCTGACCATTATGGTGGGAGATTGTGGCAGAGGGAAGGTGCTCACATTATTAGAGAACAGAGAGGCAGAGAGATGGCCCCTTGCCAGATACAAAATATACACCCCATATTCACACCCCCAATGATCAGAGTCCTCCAGCCACAGCACACTTGCCCCCTGTTCTCACTCAATTAATCCCATTAGGAATGAACTTACTGACAAGGTTAAGGCTATAAACCAATCATGTCTCCTCCAAAACCATTGTCTCACAGGTGAGCTGTTGGGAGACACAGCATCTAAACCCTGATGGTCTTCTTGGGTATCTTGTTGGAAAATATCCCTGCTCACATCACAGTTGGATACTTACAGTTGGCTGAGATGATCTTTGGTTTCCGTTTCACATAATGACTTACACAAATGACCCACATTTAATCTCCTATGTGTGCAGTGAAGTAGGGCTAAGGCTATTTCATAGAACTCATTGCTTTTTAGGCTCCACAACAATTGAAATCTAGTCTCTGACTGAATTCTAATTTTCTCTGCCATTTGTCTGTGTGTAGCCAGCTGAAAGGGTGACTTCACGCCACAGCCCTGCCTTCTCTTACCACCCTTGACTTGGTGCAGGAGGCAGGTAGATGTTACTGTCAACCTGAGTCACAACAGAAAGTGGCTCCCCAAAGAACAAGGGTAGTCAGACATAATAGGGCAGGAATGCAGGACTCCCAAAGAAAGATGAGTCAGAGCCCCATCCAGGAGGCAAAGGGAGACAGGGTGTCAAAGGCAGCTTTGAGTCAATTACCACTGGCTCCACAGATTCAGTACCAAGGGTGGCCTCAGTTCAAGGACAACAGGCAGTGACTGGCCAGGAGTCCTCCTAGAAAACATGGGGGTACAGGTTGTGGTAGGTTTTATGCACAGCTGAGGTTGTGGCTGACTGGTTTTTGATAGTTCCTGCCATCAGGCAGAGCTGCCCAGGGACCCTCCCTTCACAGCACCCTGCTTCCCCTTCATCAGGATTTGACATAGTTCCTGCCTGTTGATTTGAGCACCATTTTTCCCGCCTTGGGATGAAGATTTTTTTATCTGGATGCATCACACAATGGTTAGGGTTTGATTCTCTCTCGGTGCCAGGATGGACTTTTCCTGGTTGGTCCAGTCTCCCATTGGAGGGAATTAATAGATGAGTAGGAATCAATGTTGAAACTCATTGAGCCACATTTGAACAAGGTGGGTTTGGAGGGAGTGGCTCTCCACCAGGAAGTCACTGTTAAATTCAATTTTGCCTGTTCATTAGGCCTTGGGTATCTCATCTCCAAGTTCCAGCCTTTATTATTCTATGAAGAGTTAGACTTTTGCAGAAATTTTATGAGTACAGGTGTTCATTTTTTAAAAATATTTAGGCCTAGAATTTATTTATTTTTATCTTTTATATTTTGGCATTGGGGATTGGACTCAGGAAAGCTTTACCACTGAGCTACATCCTCAGCTTTTTTTTTCATTTTTTTAACTCATTACTTAGTTAATTATATTATTCATTTATACTGTTTGGGTGCCAAGGTTTGAACCCAGGGGAACTATACCACTGAGCTACATTCCCAGCCCATTTTTTAAAAAAAAAATTTGTTTTGAGACAGGTTCTCACTAAATTACTGAGAAAGGCCTTGAATTTGAGATCCTTCTGCCTTTGCCTGCTACGTAGATGGTGTTATGGGGAGTCCCTCCAGAAAGCACTCTAAGTCTGAATTTCAAATCAAAAGAGAGCTTTACTTACCTGACTAGGGACTGTCACCCACCACAGAGACTCAGGCTCTGTGAGAGGACAGCAGCCTCCTGGTCCATCCAAAGACAATATAAGCACAAAATCCACAACTCAGTGACTTGCTTATCGTAAGCAACCAATCATAGAAATTAAAACATGAATAATTGGGGCCTCTGGGCTCTAGGCAGGACCAGAATTTTCCAGTCAGCAAGCCAGCACATTAGGTTTGCAATTCAGTTGAGCAGGGTCCTGGGTTCAAGCAGAGCTAGACCATCACATCGTGAATTTTTTTGGGGGGAGCGGGTCAGAAGGGCTCGAATGTACTTCAAAGTCACATAGACCCACAATAGCATTCAAGCCCTTGATGTAGCTCTCCATGACCACCACTGCATCCTGAGTAGGGTACAATCTGTGGGGTACAAAGTACAGAAAGGCAATTATTTTAAAGTAAAAAAAAACAGCAGTCATTTCAGTTTCTCAGAAACAGCTCTTGTAACAGTTGTTCATAGGAGGCAGCAAAATGGAGTCTCAGGCATGCCTATGACAGTTCTTACCTTATAATTGTCTTGTCTCACTTGTCAAAACTTTATATCCATCATCCATATTTTTTTTTTACTAATCTAGAACCTATTATTGACACATGTAATGATTATATTTATCAGTTCATACCATAGCAGATGGGATTACAAGTATTCATAACCACACCTTTTTTAAATTATAATTTGAAAAGGTAGACAATTTGCCTAGCATGCATGAGGCCCTGGGTTTGATCCCTACCAACAATCAATAAAGAATTGAATAAATAAATACATAGATATATAGATGAGAGACCTGTGTTCAAGTAAACTTGTTAGAGGTTTTTTCTTCTTAATCAATTAATCTGATTTTAGTTATATTCAGGGAAAAAATCCAAATGATAGCTCTTGATGATAAAAATTTAGATTTTTAACATGGTTAAAAATCTGTTGGAAATTTACTATAACCAGCTATTAACAAGGTGATTTGATTGGCATACATTTTAATATAGAATCCAGAATTATGTCTGAGAACATATGAGATATTTTATGAATTTTTGCCATTTTAAAGCAAATATTAATAAAATATCCAAATAGATATAACTTGAAAATGTTATGTCATATTTGACAGGACTTCCCATCACATCAAATGAGGATAATTGCCTTAATGTCTCTCTTCTAGAAATCCCTTGAGCAACTATGGAATTCTCTAGAACATACCAATGTTAGCTCAAGGTCAAGTGACAATGTAGACTTTGATCCTAGAGAAGTTACTAAATAATCTCCAAAGGTTTAAAGCACTTCATGAAACTTGGGGTCCTAGATCATTATAAAAGATAAGTCATTTAACCAGAGTCATGAAAGATAGTTAAAGTGAATAAGGAAAGTTATGTCCTATGAAATAATACTTCAACTTTTAACAGAGATGATTCAGTTTTCCTTTTCCCATGTAATCAGAGAACTTGATAAAAACTTGAAGCCTAAAAACTTACTCTCTCCTCCTCCAGTACTGAGCATTGAACCAGGGGCACTCTACCACTAAGCTACCTGCCCAGTTCTCTTTGTTTTATTTTCAAACAGGCTTACCAAATGGCCAAGTCTGGCCTGAATCTTGCCATCCTCCTGCCTCAGGCTCCTGAGAATCTGGAATTACAGGCATGGCCCACCTCACCTGGCTTAAAATGTACTTCTTAAAGAGCAGCTGTTTGAGGGATGTTCAACTGGAACATTCCACGTGGAAGCCATTACTGTTTTTAAATGTCTTTGGAATCATTTGCCCACCAGTTTCAAAATGTGCTTGAGAAGGAACCATAATAGACTCCTCTGCAGTGCAGAAGAAAGGCTCTCCTGGAGTTTCTTGGAATTTGCAGGTCCCATTCTGTGTTTTATTAATCTCTTGAGAGCCAATGATAAAAATCCTATGATCTTGTTTGGAGAGTAAGGAGTTTAGAAGCAATTTTTTTTTTGTGTGTGTAATGTTGTGGTTTTGTCAGAGTCCTCCTGTAAGTCTATTATCAAACTTTCAAGCTCAAGGACCTTCTCCTGCATGGTCCCCTGCCCTCCACTTTTGTGAGGTTTTGGTACAAATAATTCCATTTTGATTCTGCAGTCATTCACAGTAGCATCATCAGCTGGGACACTGTGGCCGCAGAATATTCTAAGCCATTACATGGTCAGTATTGGCTCCCTTGAGTTGTCTAAATCTGATGACAATCACTTACAGTCTCCATTATCCACTGAGGGTGGGAACTGTGAGCTCTTTGGGAAGTTGGGGAGCAGAAGATACGAGTCAAAGGCAAGTGTCTCTGATTTTTTTTTGGATATGAGGTGTCCTCCAAAAGCCTCTGTGTTAATGCAGGAGGTGAAATGATCAGATCATGAGAGATCTAATCCAATCAGTGGATTAATCCATCAAATGGATATATTTCTCTCTCTCTGTGTGTGTGTGTGTGTGTGTGTGTGTGTGTATTCTGATAATTAGCATGTTTTCAATCCTAGATAACCATTGACAAAATGCAGTTTCAGAAGCCCTCTCTGGCTGCTGAGGTCCTCTGACAATGACTGGTTTTAGCTGGGTTTCCATAACCCAGGGAGGTGCCATTCCAACCAGAACACAGTTCAACTTTCCTCCTCAGGGGTCTTCCTGGGTCTTTTCCAGAGCTTTTATTTGGCCAATGTCTTTTCCAAATTCAAAGAGTCCTGTCCTTTCTGTCCTACAGCCTTTCAGTCTGATACCTTGTCAGGACTCTCGAGATTACCTTATGACCCAAGCCACTGGAGTGAGAAAGGGTGTCGGGGGATGACCAGAGTGTCTGGCTGGGAGATTCCCACAGAAGGCACACAGGAGACCACTCATCACCTGGAACTAGGGGAGAGCAGGGAGCTGGGGCTGGAGAGGTGGCCCCAGGCAGGGCTTGCTATGTGGCAAGTGGCAGGCTTGGGCAGGCTTGGAACATGGCCTGAGCTCTGTTTCCATTTCCAGAAGGCTGTTGAGAGGACCATGTTCCCCAGAGGGAATCAACAAGAAGCTGGGACACCAACAGATGACTTGTTGCCACTGAGGTGGGAAAGACTGGCTTGCACTTGAGTGACCTTGGGCAGCTTGGCAGACCCTGGAGGTGGCCCTGGGCAACTTGACCCGAGGTTGCCCTTTTGCACCATACAGAGGAGTAAAGCTTCTCCTGGGGCAGGGAAGAAACCTGCAGTGGCAAGGGTGGTAAGACTGGCCTTGGGGGAGTTGGGGAGTTGAGGCCCTGGGTTCCCAGGGGCCATAGGCAGCCAGGCTCTGCCTGCACCAGGGGTAACAGGAGCTCTAGTCCAGGAAGAAACAACACCCAGCAGGAAAGCTAGATTCACCAAACCCGGGGTCCAGTTTTCTAGTTTCATCTCCCCAGGGCCCGCCAAGATGCCTCTACCCAGGTGCACCACCAGCCCCTACACACTGTCCAGTAACAAAAACAAACAAACAAGAAATCACTTTTGGGTTTGGGGGAGATTGGTTTTGAATTAATTTTCATGGCTACTCTCCACAGTCAGCGCCAATCACAGAAAAGTGTAATGTGAAGCAAGAGCCACCTAGAAATCAGTGTCAAATGAGCCATTAGAGGGCAGGCTTGTCCCAGTGTGTCTCCTTTCCTATCAAGTAACTTTCTACTGCTGGGTTCTGGAGCCAGATGTCAATGTGCCCAGTAGAGGTCACTTGAACCCTACATATTTTCACATATCAACAATCATTGGATTTGTGGTGGGTACCAGGGATTGAACTCAGGGGCACTCAACCATGGAGGCATAACCCCAGCACTATTGTGTATACATTTTAGAGACAGGGTCTCCCTGACGAGCTTAGTGCCTTGCCATTGCTGAGGCTGGGTTTGAACTCGTGATCCTCCTATCTCAGCCTCCTGATACACTGGGATTACAGGCATGTGCCTCTGTGACTGGCAACCATGGTTCTTTTTTTTTTGATTATTTTATTTTTTAATCTTCAAAATTTTCTGCCATGACACAGGAATGCATGATAGAAATGGCTCAACATCTTCACATGAAACACTTGGATTCATTTTCATTCACAAATTTTTCTTAAAACATCTATAATTTCATAATTCCCACCCATTTCCAACCATTATCACAGATTTAACTGACCATTAAACAGTAGTTGCCAGCATTAGATAGCCGGAACGCTTTCTGCACATTAGTAGTGTCTTTGGAAACTACCACCCAAGA
This sequence comes from Urocitellus parryii, assembly GCF_045843805.1. Taxonomy (NCBI): domain Eukaryota; kingdom Metazoa; phylum Chordata; class Mammalia; order Rodentia; family Sciuridae; genus Urocitellus; species Urocitellus parryii. The sequence continues at coordinate 7,864,361 of NC_135541.1, forward strand.
GTATCACAATTATAAATTTCATTGTACATGGCAACTCCAAAGGTGACTGATGTCCCCAAATATACTCCCTGCTTATTCATGGAGAAGTATATCCCCCAGGTACTTTGTTCATTTCTTGTTCTTACAGAGAACAGCATATGCTGACCTGACGGTGTAGTTCTCATTGCCAACAGGTGGTGATACTTACTGGTGCTCTCTGGTAACTACATACAGAACATACCGAAAAAAGTCAGGTTGCTTAGAATCTACATCTCTTGTTTTGTAAAGAACTACTTTGAGGTTTTTAAAAAACAGTTGTAAACAAAAGGAAAGAGATACACACAGACATATATCTATACACAGAGAGACCTACACTGAGTATTGTGATGTGGTGCACATCTTCTTACGTAGAGCTACACGCTAACAGAATGTCTCTACTCGCCCCTTCACACACCCACACCCTTCCATACAGCGTGTGAATATAAACGTAAGTGTCCTTGGGAGTTCACTGGAGTTTTCATATTACCAAATGATGATGAAATACCTGATATGTATTACTCCTGAGAAGATACAAGAAGGGAATGACAGTTCTGATGCACTTTGCAACCATGGTTCTTAGTATGAAAAACTAACCCAGGTACATTTAAGCAGAGAGACAACTGTAAGCATGTTGTAAAGCCCACAAGATTACTGGGAAAGTTGGGACAGTGCTGTGGAAGTGGGCAGGGACCAAGGGAAGCTGGCTAGAGTTGGGATGGGCAAAGGTGTGACATCTGCAGTGGAGGGGAGAAATAAATCCTATTCACACACTAATGCTTTTTTCAATGCTTTGTTCACTCAAATCACTTAATACAATTCACTGTATAGGTCCTTAATCAAGAAAATGATAATCCTTAATGCTGGGCACTGCAATACACATAATCAATTAAAAATTAAAACTTCTAAGTTAACTCTGAGCACAGCAAACACTTAATCATGCCTGACTCATTATAGACATTCCCTCTGCATGCTCAGCTCAAGTGCCAGGTTTAGAGTCTCAAGTCTTAGGGTTGAAATCCAGTGGATGCTCACTCACTCAGACCACAGTGATCAGGTCAGGAACCAATGAAGGCTACTTCTGGGCTGGATGTGACAGCTGATTGAGGAGACAGTCTTAAGAGGAAGTCGCCATTCTCACCAGGGTCAGGATGTGGCTGTAGAGTTTGAGAGCAGTGAGGATGATGCAGAGGATGAGGCAGATGATGAGAAGAGGTGGGACATCAGCGCTGGACCTCATTGGCTCTCCAGCATGTGGCCATGAGTGCAGCTGGCTGAATGTCTGTTCACTTGCTCCATCATTTCTACTAAATGTTGGGGCTCTGCTCACCCTTTCAGTCCCTATCAGTTATTACCTTGTTTCTTAGTGACATCCTACATTCTGAGGTCATGACCTCTGGTTTGACAGTTTCTGCCCTGACCTCTCACTTCTGACTCCCATCAGGGTGAAGGCAAATGACCGTGACTTCACTCTGAGTTTTAACGGGGTTGTGGACAGAGACTTGTCTTTATCAGCTGTGCCTGATTCATACTAGAGGGCTCTGGAGGTTGTGTCTGATGGACCTGCAGGTTCATTTTCAACTGGAATTAATTAGGCTGAGGCCATTCTTAGGTTAAGGCCATCCTTACAGCCAGCCTGGACCACAGCTTGGACCCCCCACACACACCCTGATTAGGACCTGCTTCCAGGTGACATAGCACATTTGGGGCACTGGCCACACCTTAGGCATTAACCCCAAACCACATCAGGAGGAAGAAAACTACAATTGACTTTTTCATTCCTATCAAGTGATGGTGGACCCTGTCTTACTTGGAGACTCCCATGTTGGTTGTGGAATTCCTTGACACATAAAGGGCTTTGTTTCAGAGGCCAACTAAACTACACCTCAGCTACAAACAAGAATGAACACGTATTACCTATCTATATATGTATGTATGCACCATCTCTAACCTAATCTATTACCCCTGAAGTGTCCTGCTGTCCTCCCTCGCCAGAGTTCTTGAGAGTTCAGAGAAGGGGAATGTGATGGAGATGTACAGGAACAGACCTCTGTACATATTTATGTGTGCATATCCATTTTTAACTCTCCCAGGCTGTCCTCCCACTCCAGCCAGTACTGTTGCACTAAAGGCCAGTGTAGGGGGCCACCTCTGAGCCATTTGCATAGTCTCTACTCAGCATTGAAACCAAGGAGATTTTGGTGTGGCATTGCAAGTCATTCCATGGGTTATTACAGAAAGCACATGACCTCAGTCTTCCCTGAGTTATAGAGACTGCTCTGTGGCTCTGCGGTTGGATGTTACCTGTCAACCTGGGACAACCCACTCATTGCTTTATTTGGTGAAGCATATTCTATGGAAAAGCCTTTGTGTATACCCCATGGAAAAATAAAAAAAAACATGCTCTCACTCTCTCTCTCTCCTTCCAGTGTGGAAGCAGCACCCTTAATATCTCAGAGCTAGCCCATGCTTGGATTTCAAAATTATTTCTGTGTTCTGTGATTTTTTGCTGTGTCTCACAGCCAGCTTTCTGCAGGAAGGGAACACAGCATATCTTGTCAGTGCAGGCCACAGGCAAGAGTACAGGTTCTTGAAGGTGTTGGATCTAATGGGAAGTCAGCCCTTTTTATATTTTATTTTGAGACAAGGTCTCATGAAGTTATCTAGGGCCTTGCTAAGTTGCTGAGGATAGATTTCAATTTGCAATCCTCCTGCCTCAGTTTCCTGAGGGATTCCATGCAAACAGCAGTGTGTCTGGCTTACATAACAGGGATATTTAAACTTTCAAATAACAAATAGGAAAGTTCAAAACAAAATGGTGAGTGTTAAGCATGGCCACAGTAAGAGGTTAAGAAATGCATGAAACCAGGAGAAGGAAACCAAGGAAACCAAATCACAAGTTACAAGGAAAAAGATGGAATCCAGAGTACTGGTATCAGAGGGAGGTTCTGTTCAGGTTAAAATGCTCTTTGATAACTATAAAAATTTTCTAAATCCCAGAGAAAGCCCAAAGGAAAAACCAAAAATGACAGCATGTACACAAAGGACAAAGAAGGAAATCCAAACTTATCCCGGAAGAAAACACCAACCCACAGAAACAGACTAGAGAGTAGGGAGGAAAAGAGAGAAAAAGAACTAAAGAGAAATCAGAAAAAGATACTAAAAACAAATAAGACCAGTCAGAAATAATTCTGTATCTTTCAAAAAAACGCCTTGAATTTAAAGGGAATAAACTCCCCAATGGATTTTCTTTTTCAGTGAACTCAGTCACCTGCTGTCTACACGAAAGTCACTTCACCTCAGTACACACACAGAGTGACAGTGAAGGGATGTAAAAGATATTCCACATGAAGGAAACAACCTAGAGCAGGAATGGATAGACTCCTCTCAGGTAAAACAGACTACAGGGACACAGCCACCCACCAGCACGGTATACAGACCACCCCAACTGGAGGAGGGGCCCAGCCGCCCACCTGTGTGGACGCCTGACAGAGCTCTGGACAAACATAAGGTTTCCCTAACATACCCCACCTCATCAAACACCTTATGAGAAAAACTGCTGGAACTCACCTTGGAAAATCCCATCAACCCTTAAAACACACCAACTGGTGGGCGTGGCTACCAGCTCCATTCTGCAGCAGAATAAGCACCTGGTTTACATCTCGGAGAATAACAGTAGAGAGGCCACAGTTGGAAGCTCACGTCCTCTCACACTGACTACCACCACTACCCTGAACCCAGAGATTCAAGCTAGGAATAGACAACGCCACCAACTGGAAGAAAAAAAAAACAGAGTTCTTAGAGATATTTTTTTTTCTTTTTTTTTCTTCTCTCTTTTCACCCATTCATCCAGTCTCCTCTACCCTTCCCCCTCTGGTCCTTGGAACCTCAACATATGTGAAGCCAAGAATTGTGCATGAAAAAGGTCTTTAACAACTAAATCACTAGAATAATATAATATAGAGGAATTGCATATGCCCCACCACCTTTCCCCTTTTTATTTATTTTCTTTTTTCTCTTATTTTCTTTTTCCTGCTCTCTTTTTTCTTTTTCTTTCCTTGTTATTTGTTTTTCTCCTTCTTACTCCCTCTATCCCACTTGCAACCCCTTAAATTTTACTATTTATACGTAGGGTAATCTTCTAAATACAGATAGGAATTTGAATCTATACATTCTTCCATAAATTACCCATCTATTGGTTAGAGCTTTCCAAAGTTACTAAGTTAGATTAACCCCATACCCTCACTCCTTTCCCCTTAAACATAACATCCTACACCTGAAATTCAGTTTTCTTCAAACTACCAGAAATGGTATGCCTTTCATGAAACTAATGACTATATTTGTAAATGATATTTGAAACCAACATTTGTAGACATAGAGTCTAGCTATAAATGTAGTAATAAGGAAAAGGTGTGCTTAGATGATATACTATTGTTATTGGGAATGTTAACATTGTCTTTCTCCACAAAATGGAGACTTTGCAACTATACAAGAGCAATATAAATATATAGGGGGAAAATCAATAACACAACAGTTTCACAAAGCAGAAAGAAATGTGAGCAGTATGAAAAGACAAGGAAAGAAAGACCACAAGCAATGCAGGTCAACTCAACTTTAGAAGAGGTAATATCTGCAGCAGATGGAATGTCAGATAAAAGATTCAGGATATACATTCTTTAGATGATCTGGAGTCTCAAGGAAGACATTACACAGCAAAATCAGACAATGAAAGATCATTTTGACAATGAATTACATGAACAAATCCAAGAAGCAAAAGATAAACTATACAGGGAGATAGAGGTTATAAAAAACAAACAGAAATCCTAGAAATGCAGGAAGCAATAAACCAAATTAAAAACTCAATTGAGGGATCCAACATGGCGGCGGGCACGGAGAGATCAAGTCTCTGACCCCTTTAGCTGTGTGGGCATAGGGAGACGTAAACTGTCTAAATGCTGTTTGCTCAGGATCACTAGGCAATGCTGAGCTGACGTGGATCTGGGGCGAACAGTCTGGGCCTCTCAGAACACACAGAGCCTGGATCAGCTGCATTCAAGCTCTGGTTTGCCTACTTCTCATGACTCAGCACTAATGACCCCGCTGAAATAACTGGTGGGCCCTCCTGAACTTACAGAGGTAAAAGCCAACTGAGCCTTCATAGGCAGTGGCCACAGGATTGTAACAGGGCTTGGGAGAGACATTCAGGACCCACCCATTGCATTGGTAACCAGACAAAGGGAACGAACGGTTACCATTTGCATGGGATACCACCATGACAGAAAACTGATGTCACGGGCGGAGGAGATAACTTCATTGAAGCCAGCATCAACAGGTGTGTAATCCCCTAACCATCTCTCTCCACACAGCAGGGAAACCTTAAGGGCCCCTCCCAGCTCTCCCGTGAGCGCAATAGCCAGACCGAGGGAATCAGGAGTGGTGCAGGACTAGTGGCAAGGAACTCCTGGCTACCGCTCCCACCAGTGCTGACAACTGAGATCCCTTGCACCAGCTACCGGGGGAGTGGCTACCAGAGGGCAAGCAAATTTGCTGGGGGTTCTCAGCCCCAAGCTCTACAAACTTAGGGTCTGAGGGAGGCAAACAGGGAGAGTATGCCCAGACGTTCATGAAAACAGGGCTCCCAGGAGCACCAGACCTGGTGTGTAGCTAGTATTGTGGTGAGCGTCACAGGTGAGCGGGGCCCAGCTTGAGGAAACACAAGAGAAGGCCCTAGGCACTCAGGATTGGAGACCCTCACAGTCTGGGAGGAAGAGCTGCTGCACAGTGATTGGTTCCCACCTATTGATAAGAGAAGCTTGGCCCAGTGGGCACAGCTCCACCTACTGGAAGAGAAGTTAATAGAGCTCTATGACTGCATTTATTATTTTTTTTCTTTCATTTTCTTTTTTTGTTGTTGTTGTTCTTTAACTTTTTTTAAATGTGTTCAATTTTTTAAATTTATTATTATTATTATTATGTTAAACTTTAATTTTCATTTTTTATTATCTTTTTTTTGTTTTAAAGTTTTTTTCTTTCTTTATTTTCTATTTTTTTCTTTTGTCTTTTCATTTCTTTTCAATTTTCTTATTCCCCCTTCCTTGAATTCTACCTGCCTACTCTCATTCTCTTTAGTGACTTCTTCCCTTCCTTTCTAATATCTTTTCTCCCAAGCATCAAATAAATTTATAAGTGTAAGCAAACTCAGCAGTCAAACAGAGCAAGAAGTAACATGAGCAGCATAAAAAAAGCAAGGAAGAAAAGGAGTGCAAACAATGAAGGACAGCCTAAATATTCAGGAGGACCTAGACTCATCAGAAAAATGGTCATATAAAGAACTCAAGGAATACCTTAGACAGATGGAAAGGAACCTTAAAGAGGATACGAGACAGCAAATCCAAACAGTGAAAGAACACATTGAAAATGAGTTACATAAACAGATAAAAGAAGAAGTTAAGCATCATTATCAGGAGATAGAGATTATAAAAAAATCAAACAATAATTCTAGAAATGAAGGAAATGATAAACCAAATTAAAAACTCAATTGAGTGTATCACTAACAGAGTGGAGCAAGTAGAAGCCAGACGTCAAATAATGAAGACAAAATATATCATCTTGAAAAGAGTCTAGCCAACTCAGAAAGGCTGGTAAAAAATCACGAGAAAAACATCCAAGAGATATGGGATAACATAAAAAAACAAAACTTACGAGTCATCGGGATAGAGGAAGGTACAGAGATTCAAACCAAGGGAATGAGTAACCTGCTGAATGAAATAATTACAGATAACTTTCCAGATATAAAAAAGGAAACAGATATACAAATTGTAGATGCATACAGGACACCAAGCACACAAAATCACAGTAGACCAATGCCAAGACACATTGTTATGAAGATATCCGATATACAGAGAAAGGAGGCACATTGTTATGAAGATATCTGATATACAAGAGAAAGGAGGCAGATTACATTCAGGGGTAAACCAATAAGGTTAACAAAGGATTTCACAGACGCTGAAAGCGAGAAGATCCTGGAACAACGTTTTTCAAACACTGAAAGACAGTGGATACCAACCAAGAATTCTGTATCCAGCAAAATTAAGCTTCAGGTATGACAATGAAATAGAAATCTTTCATGATAAACAAAAGCTAAAAGAATTTGCAGCCAGAAAACCAGCATTGCAAAGCGTCTTGAGCAAAACACTACATGAGGAAGAAATGAAAAACAACAACCAAAACCATCAGTGGGAAGAGCTGCGGTAATGACAGAGGGTGGGGGGAAAGCTAACCTTGGAGAAACAAACTAAATTTTAAAAAAAAGATAAATAATTAAACATGGCTGGCAGTACAAACCATATATCAATAGTAACTCTAAACGTTAATGGCTTAAACTCTCCAATAAAGTGACATAGGCTGGTAACATGGATTAAAAAAACAAATCCAACAATATGTTGCCTCCAGGAGACACATCTGATTGGAACAGACATACACAGGCTGAAGGTGAAAGGTTGGGAAAAAATATATCACGCACATGGTCCTCGTAAGCAAGCGGGGGTGGCTATCCTCATATCAAATAAAATCGACTTCAAGACTAAGTTAATCAAAAGGGATAAGGAAGGACATTATATACTGTTAAAAGGATCCATTCACCAACAAGATATAACAATTATCAATATTTATGCACCAAATAATGGTGCTGCAACGTTCATAAAACAAATTCTCCTCAAGTTCAAGAATCAAGTAGACCACAACAAAATAATTATGGGTGACTTCAACACACCTCTCTCACCATTGGACAGATCTTCCAAACAAAAGTTGAATAAAGAAAATATAGAACTCAATACCACAATCAATAACCTAGACTTAACTGACATACATAGAATACATCAACCATCATCAAGTGGATATACTTTTTTCTCAGCAGCACATGGATCCTTCTCAAAATTAGACCATATATTATGCCATAGGGCAAACATCAGTAAATATAAAGGGGTGGAAATAATACCATGCATTTTATCTGATCATAATGAAATGATACTGGAAATCATTGATAAAAGAAGGAAGGAAAAATCCTACATCACATGGAAAATGAACACTATGTTACTGAATGATCAATGGGTTACAGAAGACATAAAGGAGGAAATCAAAAAATTCTTAGAGATAAGTGAAAATACAGACACAACATATCGGAATCCATGGGACAAAATGAAAGCAGTTTTAAGAGGGAAATTCATCGCCTGGAGGTCATTCCTCAAAAAAAGGAAAAACCAACAAATAAATGAGCTCACACTACATCTCAAAGCCCTAGAAAAGGAAGAGAAAAACAACAGGAAATGTAGTAGAAGGCAAGAAATAATTAAAATCAGAGTGGATATCAATGAAATTGAATCAAAAGAAACCATTGAAAAAATTGATAAAAATAAAAGTTGGTAGTTTGAAAAAATAAATAAGATTGACAGACCCTTAACCATGCTAACGAAGAGAAGAAGAGAGAGAACTCAAAGTACTAACATTCTGGATGAAAAAGGCAATATCACAACAGATGCTACAGAAATACAGAAGACAATTAGAAATTATTTTGAAAACCTATATTCCAATAAAATAGAAGATAGTGAAGACATTGATAAATTTCTTAGGTCATATGATTTGCCCAGACTGAGTCAGGAGGATATACACAATGAAATAATATGAGAAAACTTCCCAGACTTGAATAATGAGAGAGAATTCCAAATCCTAGAAGCCTACAGGACGCCAAATGTGCAAAATCATAAGAGATCCACACCAAGATACATTATAATGAAGATGCCTAACATACAGAATAAGGAGAGAATTTTAAAAGCTACAAGAGAAAGGAAGCAGATCACATTTAGAGGTAAACCAATCAGGATAACAGATTATCTTTCAACACAGACTCTGAAAGCTAGAAGGTCCTGGAACAACATATTTCAAATGCTGAAAGAAAATGAGTTCCAACCAAGAGTCATGTATCCAGTGAAATTAAACTTCAGGATTGAAGATGAAATTAAAACCTTCCATGATAAACAAAAGTTAAAAGAATTTGCAGCTAGAAAACCAGCTTGACAAAACATACTTGGCAGAACATTATAGGAACAGTAAATTGAAAATAACAATGAAAACCAACAGCAGGAGGTAGTACAGTAAAGGAAAAAATAATAAAAGAGAAAAAACAATTCAGATTAAGTAACATAAATAAACAAATATGGCTGGAAGTACAAACCATATCTCAATAGTAACCCTAAATGTTAATGGCTTAAACTCACCAATCAAGAGACACACGCTAGTAGAATGGACCAAAGAAAAAAATGATCCAACAATATGCTGCCTACAGGAGACGCATTTGATAGGAAAAGACATACATAGACTGAAGGTGAAAGGTTGGGAAAAATCATATCACTCATATGGACCTCGGAAACAAGCAGGAATGTCCATACTCCTATCAAATAAAATAGACTTCAAGCCAAAGTTAATCAAAAGGGATAAAGAAGGACACTACATACTGCTCAAGGGAACCATACACCAATAAGACATAACAATCATAAATATATATGCCCCAAACAATGGTGCAGCTATGTTCATCAAACAAACTCTTCTCAAGTTCAAGAGTCAAATAGACCACAATAAAATAATTATGGAAGATTTCAACACACCTCTCTCACCACTGGACAGATCTTCCAAACAAAAGTTGAATAAAGAAACTATAGAACTCAATAATATAATTAATAACCTAGAATTAATCCACATATATAGAATATACCACCAAACATCAAGCAGTTACACTTTTTTCTCTGCAGCACATGGATCCTTCTCAAAAATAGACCATATATTATATCACAGGGCAACTCTTAGAAATTATAAAGGAGTAGAGATAATACCATGCATCATATCTGATCATAATGGAATGAAACTGGAAATCAATGATAAAAGAAGGAAGGAAAAACCCTGCATCACTTGGAGAATGAACAATTTGTTACTGAATGATCAATGGGTTACAGAAAACTTCAAGGAGGAAATTAAAAAATTCTTAGAGATAAATGAAAACACAGACAAAACATATCAGAATCGATGGGGCACAATGAAACCAGTTCTAAGAGGAAAATTCATTGCTTGGAATTCATTCTTTAAAAAAAGAAAAAAAAAACCAAATAAATGATCTCACACTTCATCTCAAAACCCTAGAAATAGAAGAGCAAAACAACAGCAAAAGTAGTATAGGGCAAGAAAAAATGAAAATCAGAGGTGAAATCAATGAAATTGAAACAAAAGAAACTATTGAAAAAAATTGACAAAACTAAAAGTTGGTTCTTTGAAAAAATAAATAAGATCAACAGACCCTTAGACATGCTAATGATGAGAAGAATAGAGAGAACTCAAATTACTAGCATACGGGATGAAAAAAGCAATATCACAACAGATACTACAGAAATACAGAAGATAATTAGGAATTATTTTGAATCCTTATACTCCAATAAAATAGAAGATAATGAAGGCATCCATAAATTTCTTAAATCATATAATAAGCCCAGAATGAGTCAAGAGGATATACTCAACCTAAACAGACCAATATCAATTGAGGAAATAGAAGAAGCCATAAAAAGACTACCAACTAAGAAAAGCCCAGGACCGAATGGGTATACAGCAGAGTTTTACAAAACCTTTAAAGAAGAACTAATATCAATACTTTTCAAGCTATTTCAGGAAATAGAAAAAGAGGTAGAACTTCCAAATTCATTCTACGAGGCCAATATCACCCTGCTTCTTAAACCACACAAAGACACTTCAAAGAAAGAAAACTACAGGCCAATATATCTAATGAACATAGATGCAAAAATCATCAATAAATTTCTGGCAAATCGGATACAGAAACATATCAAAAAGACTGTGCATCATGATCAAGTAGGATTCATCCCTGGGATGCAAGGTTAGTTCAATATATGGAAATCAATAAACGTTTTTAACCACATCAATAGACTTAAAGATAAGAACCATATGGTCATCTCAATAGATGCAGAAAAAGCATTCAACAAAATACAGCATCCCTTTATGTTCAAAACACTAGAAAAACTAGGGATACCAGGAACATACCTCAGTATTTTAAAAGCTATCTATGCTAAGCCTCAGGGAGCTTAATTCTGAACAGAGAAAAATTGAAGGCATTCCCTCTAAAATCTGGAACAAGACAGGGATGCCCTCTCTCACCACTTCTGTTCTACATAGTTCTCGAAACACTGGCCAGAGCAATTAGACAGACACAAAAAAATTAAGGGCATAAAAATAGGAAAAGAAGGACATAAATTATCACTATTTGCGAGTGACATGATTCTGTACCTAGCAGACCCAAAAGGGTCTACAAAGAAAATACTAGAGCTAATAAATGAATTCAGCAAAGTGGCAGGATATAAAATCAACAAGCATAAATCAAAGGCATTCCTGTATATCAGGGACAAATCTTCTGAAATGGAAATGAGGACAAACACCCCATTCACAATATCCTCAAAAAATGGGAATCAACCTAACAAAGGAGGTGAAAGATTTATACAATGAAAACTACAGAACCCTAAAGAGGGAAATAGAAGAAGATCTTAGAAGATGGAAAAATATACCCTGTTCATGGATAGGCAGAACTAACATCATCAAAATGGCAATATTACCAAAAGTTCTCTATGGGTTTAATGCAATGCCAATCAAAATCTCAATGGTATTTCTTGTAGAAATAAATAAAGCAATCATGAAATTCATATGGAAAAATAAAAGACCCAGAATAGCAAAAGAAATTCTAAGCAGGAAATGTGAATCAGGTGGTAGAGCTATACCAGACTTCAAATTATACTACAGAGCTATAGTAACAAAAACAACATGGTACTGGAACTAAAATAGGCGGGTCGACCAATGGTACAGAATAGAGGACACAGAGACCAATCCACAAAATTACAACTATCTTATATTTGATAAAGGGGCTAAAAGCATACAATGGAGGAAGGATAGCATCTTCAACAAATGGTGCTGGGAAAACTGGAAATCCATATGCAACAAAATGTATCTGAATACTTTTCTCTCAACATTAACAAAAGTTAACTCAAAATGGATAAAGGAGCTTGATATCAAATCAGAGACTCTGCATCTGATAGAAGGAAAAGTTGCCTCCATTCTACATATTGTTGGGTCAGGCTCCAAATTCCTTAATAGGACACCCGTAGCACAAGAGTTAAAACAAGAATCGACAAATGGGACTTACTAAAACTAAAAAGTTTTTTCTCAGCAAGAGAAACAACAAGAGAGGTAAATAGAGATCCTATACCTGGGAACAAATTTTTACTCCTCACACTTCAGATAGAGCTCTAATATCCAGCATACAAAAAGAACTCAAAAAATTAAACAATAAGAAAACAAATAACCCAATCAACAAATGGGCCAAGGACCTGAACAGACACATCTCAGAGGAGGATATACAATCAATCAACAAGTACATGAAAAAATGCTCACCATCTCTAGCAGTCAGAGAAAGGCAAATCAAAACCACCCTAAGATACCATCTCACTACAGTAAGATTGGCAGCCATTATGAAGTCAAACAACAAGTGCTGGAGAGGATGTGGGGAAAAGGATACCCTTGTACATTGCTGGTGGGACTGCAAATTGGTGTGGCATATTTGGAAAGCACTACAGAGATTCCTTGGAAATCTGGGAATGGAAGCACCATTTGGCCCAGCTATTCCCCTTCTCGGACTATTCCCTGAAGACCTTAAAAGAGCATACTATAGGGATACTCCTACATCGATGTTCATAGCAGCACAATTCACAATAGCTAGACTGTGGAACCAACCTAGATGCCCTTCAATTGATGAATGGATTTTAAAAATGTGGCATTTATACACAATGGAGTATTACTCTGCACAAAAAATTACAAAATCAGGGAAATGGATGGCATTAGAGCAGATTATGCTAAGTGAAGCTAGCCAATCCCTAAAAACAAATGCCAAATGTCTTCTTTTATATAAGGAGAGCAACTAAGAAAAGAGCAGGGAGGAAGCACATGAGAAGAAGATTAACATTAAGTAGGGATGAGAGGTGGGAGGGAAGGGAGAGAGAAGGGAAATTGCATGGAAATTGAAGAAGACACTCATTGTTATACAAAACTTGGGAGGCTGAGTCAGGAGGATGGGTGATTCCAAGCCAGCCTGGGCAACATAGTCAGACCCTGTGTCAAATAAAAATATAAAAATTTTGGGGGGTGTAGCTCAGTAGTAAAGTGCCCCAAGTACACAATCCCTGGTACTACACAGACACACACACACATAGTCCAGCAGCCTCATGCATGCCAAGTGATTGTCATCAGATTTAGACAACTCAAGGGAGCCAATACTGACTATGTAATAGCTTAGAATATTTCATGGCCACAGTGTCCCAGCTGATGATGACTGGTGAATGACTGCAGAATAAAAATGGAATTATTTGTACCAAAACCTCACAAAAGTGGAGGGCAGAAGACCATGCAGGAGAAGGTCCTTGAGATTGAAAGTTTGATATTAGACTTACAGGAGGACTCTGACAAAACCACAACATTACACTCACAGAAAAATGCTTCTAAACTCCTTACTCTCCAAACAAGATCATAGGATTTTTATCATTGGCTCTCAAGAGATTAATAAAACACAGAATGGGACCTGCAAATTCCAAGAAACTCCAGGAGAGCCTTTCTTCTGCACTGCAGAGGAGTCTATTATGGTTCCTTCTCAAGCACATTTTGAAACTGGTGGGCAAATGGTTCCAAAGACATTTAAAAACAGTAATGGCTTCCACGTGGAATGTTCCAGTTGAACATCTCTCAAACAGCTGCTCTTTAAGAAGTACATTTTAAGCCAGGTGAGGTGGGCCATGCCTGTAATTCCAGATTCTCAGGAGCCTGAGGCAGGAGGATGGCAAGATTCAGGCCAGACTTGGCCATTTGGCAAGCCTGTTTGAAAATAAAACAAAGAGAACTGGGCAGGTAGCTTAGTGGTAGAGTGCCCCTGGTTCAATGCTCAGTACTGGAGGAGGGGAGAGTAAGTTTTTAGGCTTCAAGTTTTTATCAAGTTCTCTGATTACATGGGAAAAGGAAAACTGAATCATCTCTGTTAAAAGTTGAAGTATTATTTCATAGGACATAACTTTCCTTATTCACTTTAAATATGTTTCATGACTCTGGTTAAATGACTTATCTTTTATAATGATCTAGGACCCCAAGTTTCATGAAGTGCTTTAAACCTTTGGAGATTATTTACTAACTTCCCTAGGATCAAAGTCTACATTGTCACTTGACCTTGAGCTAACATTGGGATGTTCTAGAGAATTCCATAGTTGCTCAAGGGATTTCTAGAAGAGAGACATTAAGGCAATTAGCCTCATTTGATGTGATGGGAAGTCCTGTCAAATATGACATAACTTTTTCAAGTTATATTTATTTGGATATTTTATTAATATTTGCTTTAAAATGGCAAAAATTCATACAATATCTCATATGTTCTCAGACATAATTCTGGACTCTATATTAAAATGTATGCCAATCAAATCACCTTGTTAATAGCTTGTTATAGTAAATTCCCAACAGATTTTTAAGCATGTTAAAAATCTAAATTTTTATCATCAAGAGCTATCATTTGGATTTTTTCCCTGAATATAACTGAAATCAGATTAATTGATTAAGAAGAAAAAACCTCTAACAAGTTTACTTGAACACATGTCTCTCATCTATCTATCTGTGTGTTTATTTATTCATTTCTTTGCTTATTGTTGCTAGGGATCCAACCCAGGGCCTCATGCATGCTAGGCAAATGCTCTACCTTTTTAAAATTTAATTCAAAACAGAGTGTGGTGGTGAACACTTGTAATCCCATCTGCTGTCCTGGGAACTGATACATACAATCAATAAGTGTGTCAGTTATCGGTTATGGATTAGTAAAAAAAAAAATATAGATGATGGATATAAAATTTTGAAAAGTGAGATCAGACAATTATAAGGCAAGAACTGTCATAGGCAGGCCTGAGACTCCATTTTGCTGCCTCCTATGAACAACTGTTACAAGAACTGTTTCTGAGAAACTGAAATGACAGCTGTTTTCTTATTAAAAAAAAATAATTGCCCTTCTGTGGCTCATTGGTCCAACAGCCCTGTATCCAACCCCCAGTTCCTCCAAAATGTGGGGTTTGGGGATGTGATTCAGTGCGGAACAGGGGTTCCCTTGATGCTTTGACTCTAAACTTTTTTTCCCCAAATCTCCTCCCTAAACTTCTCCTCCCTAATCTTCTTTTCCCTGATCTCCTTCCTGGTTTCTCCTCTCTAATCCCATTTTCTCTGGAACACCTCTTTAAAAACAACCTGTTCCTGCTGATGGGCAGAATCACAGCCTTTAGTACAGGTCCCCTGAGTTCCTTCTTTGTGACCAAAGTAATAAACATTCTTTTTCCTTTTTCTCAAAACTGTGTCTTTGTTACTGGATTGTTATCAGGGACAAGGACAGAGCTTTCGGCATCCAGTGGTATAGCACCCCTGGGTTCAATCTTTCCTATGAAAAATAAATAAATAAGCAAGAAAGCAGAATGAGCATACTGGCCAGTGGTCCTTCTATAGTCCCCATGCTTGTTTCCTGGTTTTAAAGAGTTTTAAACACTTTCCTACAACCATACACACTCCAAACTACTGCCATCAGTTTCAGACAACTCAAGGAAACCAACACTGCTTGTGTCCTTGCTGAGGATGTCTATCAGCTTTGAACTCCTATGTACTTACAGGTGAAGCTAATGGTGAAAGTTTTCTATCAAAATGACACCATTCCAAAACAACAGGGCTGGCAGGATGCTAGGAAGTGGGCATCCTGAACCACAACTGCCTGCTAACAGGAGCTGTCACAAAAGAATCACACACAGAACCACAGCCTTATGCAAAATCTTAGGGCCTCACTAAGTTGCTCAGACTGTCTTTGAACTTGCAATCCTCCTGCCTCTGCCCCCCAAGAATTTGATATTTTAGACATGCACCACTGTGTCCTGCTCATAATTATTTTTTCTGAGGAGAAACCCACACAGCAGGTCCCTGTAATCCTGGACCAAGGCCACCCTTGTTACTGAATCCTTGCAGCCAATTATAATGGTTTCAAAGCACCTTATGTGGCCTTTGAAACCCTGTCTTCCTTTGCCTTCTGGATGGGCCTGACTTTACTTGGGGTCCTGCATTTTCTGTCTCTTCTAAAGTCAGTTTTTGGAGAGCCACTCCATTGTTACCTGGGTGGCAGAAACATCTACCTGTCTCCAGTCCCAAGCACCAAGTCAAGGGTGGCAGCCGAGAGTGACACCTTGCCATTTCAACCCTCTTGCTCAGCTGCCTCAAGAGATGCCCCAAAGCAAGAAAGAGGTAAAGACACGTCAAATTTGAAGGCTGGGCTTCAAATATTTCTCATCAAAAACCCCCATTATGTCTTAAAAATAATCCTAAGCAGGCTTCAACTGCAAACATAAGTGAAGTGAACATGGGTAATTTCTGCTAAACACTTAAGAAAAAGGCACAGCCCAAACCAACAAAAATAAAAAGGGCAACTATCTGGGTGTGGTGGTGCACACTTGTAATCCCAGCATCTCAGGAAGCTGAGGCAGGAGGAGGCCAAGTTCCAGGCCAGCCTTGGCAACTTATCGAGGGCTATCTCAAATTTTAAAAAGGGCTGGGGACACATATGACTGCAACATACATGGTGTACAACCAGAGAAATAAAAAGTTGTGCTGCAATTGTGTACAATGAATCAAAATGAATTCTGCTGCCATATAGCCCTAATGAGAATAAGTAAATAAATGGGTAGATATTTAAAAAAGAAAGTTCTAGGTAGTTGAGGTTCATTATAGAGACTGTCATATAACTGAAACAACAGAGAGTGGAGATATGGGGAACAAGAAAAATGTTTTGGTGATTTGAGTTTTACAATATGAGATGGTTTGTCAATTTTCAAAGAATTAGAATCAAATTTATAAATAGATAGATAGATAAAAAGATATATATAGATAGATAGATAGATAGATAGATAGATAGATAGATAGATAGATAGATATAGATAAAAAGGGCTAGGTGTGGAGCTCCATGGACTGCACCTTAGATTCAATCCCTGGAGCTGCAACACCAACACACACCAACAAAGACAGGTTGCATGAAAGTGCTCAGCTTTTTAACTCTGATGCTCCCCAATTGCTGATTGACTATTACTCAAACTCTCTCCTTTCATTATGCTACAGAGAATTCCCTTATGGGCTCAAGAGACATAGAAAGTAATTAGGGTTTATGCAGCCTGGGAAATACCCCACTTTGGGAGGAACCAAAAGGCTCCAGGTGACAGCCACCATGGACACAGGGACAGATGCCTTTGGCCCTGTTTCTATCTCTCCTGTCCCTAAGAGCCCAAAATTCACTCCTGGTGTTCACTCAGGGCTATCTTTCTTTCCTTCCTTCCTGCCTGTCTCAGTACAGGGGATGGAACCCAGGATCACTAGGTGAGTAATCTACCACTGAGCTCCATGCCCAGTCCTTTTCATTTTTTATCTTGAGGCACAACCTTGCTAAGCTACCCAGGCTGGCCTCAAACACAATTCTCCTGTCTCAGCCTCCTGAGTTGCTGGAATTACAGGTGTGGGTCACTATGCCTGGCTCTCAGTGGATTTATGTTTAGACTCTCAACCCCTGCTTCTGACCGTGAACCTGTTCTCTGGCTTTCTGTGTCAATTCACTTTTTTGGACGTAATCTTGTCCAGCAGGTTGACTGTACTGATCCCAGATGGAGACTCCCCTTTTCTTTCTTGAGGAATCAAAGAAGGCATCTCCCTCCCTGACTTCAAGGACAGCACTGAGATTGAAGGGTCTCTGTTGTTCCTCTTGTAGCTACTTTCCTTCTGACCTTTAAACTCCTTCTAAAACAGATAGTTTAATCTTTCCATGCCCACCATCCAAGAGAACTGCACCATACCAAAACAAAGCCCCAGGCAGGCACCAAAAATAGCTGTGTGTACTTCCCACTGCCTTGATGATCTAGAGTTCCAGTGTCCACACGCAGCAGCCTCAGTGGCCCAGGGCCCAGCTCTGCTCCCATTATGGTTGCGGCCTAATCCTCTGGACCCAAGTTTTGGAAGATCAGTCATGTCCTCAGGGATTCCTCTCTCCCTGCCTGAGGGGGCACATGAACTGGTATGTTAGGAAACATAAAACCCAAGTGACAGTTAGTACACTGAGTAACTCTGACCTATGTGTGTAAATTCAATGTGGCTGGTTGGGATGGTGGGGCATGTGTATAATCCTGGTCACTCAGGAGACTGAGGCAAGAGGATGGCAGGTTCAAGGCCAGCCTTGGCAACTGAGTGAGACCCTGTCTCCAGGAAAAAAAAAGAATACGAGAAGCTACAGGTGAAGATCAGTGGTAAAGTGTCCCAAGGTTCAATCCCCAATACCGAATAAAATTATTTCTTTGTATATATAGAGAGACAGATACGAGGGCATGGCCAAAGAAATCCCAAGAATGATGCATTCAGTTGATTTTCCCTAAGACCAAAAACAGATTTAACCCTTTCCTGTCTCACACTCAGGACTATAAAAGTCAAATACTAATAAAAGTAAATCAATAATATAGAGTGAACAATTAGTGTGTCCTTCATTGAGACCCTACTCTTCAGGTATTCCCTTTCAGGTATGGACTTTTGATTAAATCAGTTAATTTGGGGGAAAAAAGAAGTTCAGTGGGATTAAGTGAGTGGAGATTCAACTATTTAACCAGATAACTCTGATTGGAGCTAGGAATTGAAAAGAGGAGGGGGAATTAGAAAGACCCCATAAAAGCTTCAAGGAGCCATAGAAGCACAGAAGCCTGGAATCTGTGTCACTGTCTGGCACTGGTAGAATTCAGAACTCCCTGCCAATTGTTCAGCTCTGGTAAGTCACCAAACCCCATAGAGACCCCATTCAGGCTGCCTGGTGGCATACACCTTTAGTCCTAGCTACTTGGGAGGCTGAGGTAGGAGGATTGCTTGAGCCCATGAGTTCAAGACCAGCTTGGGCAACTGAACTCAAAACAGAACCTCTATGGGGTCTACTCTGAGCCACTCTTACCCAGTGACATAAGCCTAGGAGAGGTAGCACATGTCTGTAAACCCAGCAACTCTGGAGGCTGAGGCAAGAAAAGAACAAGTTGGAGGCCAGCCTCAAATTTAAAAAGCAAGATCCTGTCTCCAAATAAAAAATAAAACGAGCTGGAGGTGTAGCTTGGTGTTAGAGCACCACTAGGTTCAGTCCCAGTACCAAAAAAAAAAAAAAGAAAAAAAATGCTGACAGGTAGTTTGTGATGGCAAAACGAATATCATATTCTGTCTCTCCAAAGGACCAGATGTCTGCATTTCTTGTCTCTAAATGTGTTTCACCTTCATCCCAGTAATTTTGATTTCTGCTTTGGTTTAGGTCATATTAAATTTCTTTCCTTCTGTTTTTCTTTTTTTAGATGAATTTTCACATATTTATCAACTTTAATTTCAAAATACTTCTTCCGTTGCCTCTTCATGGTAACTTTGATTCCAGTTAGAGAAACAGACTCAAAAAAGTTAATGGGACTCAAAGGAATGGCTACTGCAGTTTTCCAAACACAATTGTCCTTCCTTCTCTTTGGGTCTTATAGTCTTAAGACAAGTCTCTACTTAAATAATTTGACACAACATCTTTAATGGTTGCTGGACTGGAGCAGGCATTTCAGTCAATATCTGTTGAATGATGAAGAGTAAGGATCCCTTATTCAGAGCAAAGCACTGATGTTCTTATTTAACATTCAGCCACTCAGTACCTCAAAGATTCTTAACACTCTCATGCTTGGGCTTAGTTGCCTTCACTTAGAATGTTTTTTTTTTCTGGAACCACACAATATTTTTCATAGGCTGCACTCTATTCTGATCTATTTCTTTCCTGGGACTCCACTCCAAAGTGGCACACTGTCACCTATACAAGATATATGTGACAATCAAGCCTCATCTCAGAGTTAGCATTTTCCATCTCTTACTTCCAAATGCTCTCAAATCCTATATGTGGCTTTTAGCATTGCTTACATTTAAACTGTTCATGGTGGTACCTGTCTGTAATCCAGCTATTCAAGAGGCTGAGGCAGGAAGATCATGAGTTTGAGACTTATCTGGACAACTTTGTGAGATCCTGTCTCAAAATAAAACAGGGTTGGGAGCCGGGTGTGGTTACGGGTGTCTGTCATACCAGTGGCTTGGCAGGCTGAGGCAGAAGGATTGCAAGTTCAAAGCCAGGCACAGCAAATTAGCAAGGCCCTAAGCAGCCTCAATATAAAAAATAAAAAGAGCTGAGGATGTGGTTCCGTGGTTAAGTACCCTGAGTTCAATCTTTGGTATCAAAAACAAACAGGGCTGGGGATGTAGCTCAGAGGCAAAGCACGCTAAGTTTAATCCTGTGCCATAAAGTTAATAAATCCAAACCAAAAGGGGTAAGGGTGTACCTCAGTGGTAAGCTACCCCTTGCTTCAATCCCTAGTATCACCAAAAAAAAGAAAAGTATAAGTAAGTAAGTAAATTAATTTCAAAATTCTCTTTTTAAAAATGAAAACCAATGACACACACTTTAGTTATTTATTTACTGAAGCTAGGGATTGAACTCAGGGGCACACTATTACTGAGCTACATCCCCAACCCTATTTTATTTTTCATTTTGATACATGGTCTCACTAAGTTCTAGGCTGGCCTGGAATTTGTGATCCTCCTGCCGCAGTCTCCCAAGCCATGAGGTTATAGGCCTGAACCACCAGGCCTGGTTTGGCACTCAAAGAGTGAAATTGGATCAATCAATTGCCAAAGCATCCACTTGGCTGAGTGGTTTCCTCGGGGTGAGTGTAAGGTAGAGCTATGGAGCTTGGCTGTGAATGATGTGTTTGGGCAGGGTATCCCCCAGGATCCCTCCATGCAGAGTCCATAGGATGAGTAATGGACCCCACCCACACTCCAGGAGCTGGCAGGGCACAGCCTCCTGAAGGAGAAGTACAGGGCTGGTACAGTCTGGCTGGGTACAAAATCATGAGCCACTCAAGCAGTAACAAACTTTATTTCCAAAACTCTTGTGAATGCCATGCATGCGGCCTTCTCCCGGGACACACTCCACAAACAGGAAATCCCTCCTCCGGAATTCCCTCCTACCACACTTCCCTAACCAATGGGAACTCTCCTGGAGTCCCACAAATGCTCCAAAGTAGCAGGCCTAGGCAGACAGCATGGGTCTAATCTCCAATTGAATGCACATCTTAATATAATCATTATCATCTCAATGGCTTTCTGGGGTCACCTTTCAACCAAAAATGCCATGCATCATTCCTACTTGGCTATGGCTCTCAGCATCTCCCCCCTTCTGTTTAATTAAACAACAAGCAATGTGGATTAGGGTCTGCGCCTCTTAGATTGTCCAATACAACATACGGTCCTTATCCGTCATCAAATGAGCTAACCTCTAGGCGTCAGCCTCCTGTCTTAGGTTGGTACCACTGCAATTGGATCATACCCATCACTGACTACCGGTCCAGTATACAGCCATACTTGTGGATAGGCCTATGCACCAGTGAGGGGGGTGAGGTTCTTTGCCTCACCTCTGTTGGCCCCCAAATTTGGCCTTTGTACCAGTGGGGGGGTGAGGTACTTTGCCTCACCTCTGTTGGCCCCCAAATTTTAGACCATCACTAGCAGAAGGGAGAAGGATACAGAAATGCCACGACACCAAGCCAATTGACGGCTCCTTTGGAAAAACTGTATCTCCAGTGACACCATCAGCAAAGATACGCCAGCACTACCACAATTTGCTGCACCAACAGATAGTTCAAAATGCATACAAGTGATACATAGTTCAGGCAAGTTCTGCAAGCAGTTCAAAGCAGAGGAATCCATCAATATGTCCATTTCCTCCCAAAGTAAATTGACTCCTTGATTAAGCATTACTTGTTGACTTATTATTCATTGATGCATCAGTTTATACTGTTTGTTGTGATAACTATCAAAGAAGCTCTAGTTTGGTTTTATCTTTGTCTTCACCGGCACTAGGATGAAGATAATTCTGGCAATGATGCTAAAAAAAAATATGTAACATTCCAACAGGTACTAAGAAAACAATTTTCTGAACAAGTTACATTATCCTGAATAGAATTATTAAATATAATGAAAAGGAAAGGTGAAAGTAAACAAACAGATCTATTAACCTCCTTATTTGTACACATATTAAAACAATCCTCAACAGCTGTTTACCCAATTTAAATTAAACCATTAAAATCTCGTGAATAAAAAAAATTCAGATCCACTTTTCATGAGTGCTTCTTATATATGATATATGGACATATGCACACACAGACATATAACACGAAACACAAGTATGCACACAAACGTACAACACATAAGACAATAGTAAAGGCCTTGTAGCTTTACACAGGTGAAATCTCCATTGCAATGTTTAAAAACTCCACAGTCAAAAAATAAAACTGATCAGAAAAACATTAACCTAGGTCTGTATGAGCTCAAAAAATGAAATAGAACTTTATGATGAGGAAAAAGGCAATAATAAAATAGATATTGAAAAAAGCATCCTGGTTAATCGCTGTCACAGATATAAGAATAGCCAAGCTGGAGCTCTGGATATCAGCTGTTATGGATTTGAGTCAAATCATCTTCTTTTTGGTCTGTACAAATCACTTTCGTTAGGTTCTCTGGAATCCAAATCGGCTGCTCTTCTCCCTGTGGAAACACACAAACGGAACCCCGCCTCCAGACAATCACTGGGTTAGGACCTTTCTATTGTCCTGTTAGAATATCCTACCTTAGGCTTGTGTACATTTTTGGATACATATGCCTTTCTGCAGCACTAAGTCCTGATGAATCCAAATTTAAAAAGTTTAGAGTAAAAAGGGTTATTTTAAGTTTATCTTTGGGGGATATATACCCCTTTCCAATTCCCTCTTTTTTCTTTAAGAAGTACATTTTAATAGTTTGATGAGCTCTTTCAACTATGCCTTGTCCCTGTGGATTGTATGGTATTCCTGTTATGTGAGTAATGCCAAATGATGAGCAAAATTGTTTAAAATATGTAGAGGTATATCCAGGATCATTATCTGTTTTTAACTGTTTTGGAATGCCCACAGTGGCAAAATTTTGTAAGCAATGAGCTATAATATCTTTAGTTTTTTCTCTGGCCTGAAGGAAGCCCATCAAAAATCTGGAAGAAGTATCAACTGTAACATGCAAATATTTTAATTTTCCAAATTCTGGCATGTGTGTGACGTCCATCTGCCAAATATGATTAGGTATCAGTCCTCTAGGATTGACTCCAAGATTAACTTGTGGTAAGAAGGTCACATAATTTCGACATTGTTTTATTATATGTCTGGCTTGTTCCTTAATTATTTTAAAGCGCTTTTGTAAAGTATTAGCATTGACATGGAACCTTTTATGGAAAATTGCAGCTTCTTCTAATGTAGAGAAAATATGTATGTCATGTGTAGTTTTATCTGCTAAATCATTGCCCAAACTAAGGGCTCCAGGCAATCCTGTATGTGCCCTGATATGTCCTATAATGAATGGATCTTTTCTGTCCCAGATTAGACTTTGTATAGTGGAAAACAAAGAGAAAACAGTAGAGGAAGGAGAAATCCTACCAGCATCTTCAAGGGATACTCTAGCATTAACTATATACTGACTATCAGAAAATAAATTAAATACAGAATCTTTAAACATCACAAAAGCTTGTAAAACTGCATTAAGCTCTACCTTTTGAGCTGATTGTTTGGGTATTAAAAATGTAAAAGTTTGATCAGGGGTAACTACTGTTGCTGTACCATTATTTGACCCATCAGTGAATATATTTGGAGCATTCATGATAGGTGCTTTTCTTGTCATTTTTGGAAAAACTACAGGATGCGAAGACCAAAAAGACAACAAAGGATTAGATGGTAAGTGGTTATCAAAAAAAAAAAAAAACCATTAGATTTACACATGATTATTGCCCAAGTATTTAACTCATTAGCTAACTCATCAATTTGATCCATAGTATATGGAGTAATATTTTTATTGGGAGAAATTACAAACACTCCCTTTGCTGCTTTTTTTCCTTTGAGTATTAATTGTTGTACAGCCTCAGGATACCTACTAAGAATAGTGTTAGGAGAATAAGATAAATGTATCCACAATAATGGACCTTCTTGCCAAAATACTCCTGTAGGAATATTTTTTGTTGGTAGTATAATAAATAATAAAGGCAAACTTATATCATTTCTATCCAAAGGCATATTTTCCATATATGTTTCAATGATTTTTAATGCCTTCCTTGCATCAGGCGTTAACATTCGGGGTGAATTTGGATCTGACGGACATTTTAGGATATCAAATAAAGGTCCCAACTCTCCTGTTGGTATGCCTAGATAAGGCCTTATCCAATTTAAGTCTCCCAATAACTTTTGAAAGTATTAATTGATTTGAGTTGATATACTCATATTTGAATTTTTGGTGGATGGACCATGGTTGAGGATAATAGAACTCCTAAATAATTAATTGGAAAATTTAATTGTACTTTATCTATTGCTATCTCTAGATTATATTTTTTAATAAATTTGTAAGTGTGGCATAACATTCTAGCAATGTTTTTATCTTTATGTGCTAATAATACATCATCCATATAGTGAAATATTTGTAGTTCAGGATTTTGATTTCTAAGTGGCTGGATTGCTTTTTTAACATAAATTTGACACATAGTTGTGCTGTTAGCCATCCCTTGAGGGAGTACTTTCCATTCATATCTCTGATCATGACCTTCATGATTCAGTGCAGGGAAAGTAAATGCAAAACGTGGACTATCCTCAGGATGAATTGGAATTGAAAAAAAAAAAAGAATCTTTAGTATCTATAGCTAAAACATACCAGGTTTTTGGCAAAGCAGACAATTGAGGAATCCCTGGTTGAGCAGGTCCCATAATAACCATCTCATTATTAATGGCTCTTAAATCTTGCAATAATCTCCATTTACCAGATTTCTTTTTAATGACAAAAATGGGAGTATTATGGGAAGATACGGAAGGTTGTATATGTTCCTCCACTAATTGTTGTTTGACCAGGCCATGGGCTACTTGTATCTTTTCTTTAGTAAGGGGCCACTGAGGAACCCATACTGGTCTTTCTGAATTCCAAGTAATTTTGATTGTCTCAGTGGCCTCTTCTGAAAACCCAATCCATGTCTATTTATTCCTTGATCTATTTGAATTGGTGCTGCTATACCTTCTTCTTGTTCTCCTAATCTTTTTTCTTTCCTAAAGCCTTGCCTAGCCCTAGTAGTGGGCACATTAGGATTGATGTTATTTGTTAATGTCAAACCTAATTGATCTAGGAATCTCGTCCCCATAAATTTATAGGAAGATAATCCAATACATATGGCTGTATAGTTCCTTCACATCCTTCAGGATCCTTCCAATCTAATACCATTGCACTTCTATGGGGATTAGTCGCCACTCCTAGGCCTTGAAGCATTTGAGTGGCTGGTTGTAATGGCCAATGTTTTGGCCATTCTTGATGAGATATTATGCTAAGGTCAGGACCTGTAACAAGTAGCCCATAATATTCATGTCCTTGAATACTTAGTTTTAGCATTGGGCGAGAATCTAAATTTAAAGACAGCATAGCCCAATCTATCAGTTGTGGGGCCAGAGAATTGTGTGGTGGTGACCCCTTTTCACTCTGTCCCCCCTTTAACTCTGGTTTGTCCGAGAGCTGGGGATGCCTCCTCACCCATGTAGCCCCACTCCATTTGGCTCCTGAATAATTCAACTTTCCATTCAGTCATGACCCTTTTATGACTTGAACAATGATCACCTAATGGCAGCTTGGTGCCCAAAATTTTATGGAATCTTTATAACTTTTGAAAGCACTCAGAAAAATGGAAGGAAATCCCTTCTATGCAGGTTTGTCCTCTGTCCAATCTAAGCCTTCCTTGGGTCCTCTTGCTTCCCTGCCCAGCTTCTACTTGTCACTAAACCTCTGGACTCCTCCAGAGACCCTCCTTCTAGACAAACAAGGACACAGAACCCTTCTCCCTTCTTCTATTGGCATTGAACATTGCAAAGCCCTGGGCAGCAATGTCCCTGGCCAAGGCCATACTGAAGATAACATTGAAATACAAAGGACTGACTGGCTGGATAATCCTGTGTGGTAGGAGACCATAAAACAAATCATTTGCAAATTGAGTGAGAGGCATTTCTAGGACATTGTATGGTTGAGAGGTCTTGGTGTGATGCCTGAGAGGGGTGATGTGGGGTTTCAGGGCACAAGTGTAGATTCCTAGTCTGGGTTTATTGCTGATTTTTCAGAAGGCAACAGTGTTGGCTCTGCTTATCACCTGGGTACCAGAGACAGCAGAGTGAAGGTGTCTGCTGCGAACCATTTGGAGTCTGCAGGCCCATTAGATGACAGGTGTGGGGTTTGGAATTGCAGGAAATCTAGCATTTATAATTTTATCCATTGCAACTAACTCTTGGGTACATGTCCAACCTCCCTTTAGGTTTCTTGACTGATGGGTTGTTAAATTGTACAAGGATTTATAGGTTCTCTACAATAGTAGGTCAACCTTGGGTTCAATCCCCAACACACACACGGACACACACATACAAAGACTCAGACTATATTTCCCTGAACCTCAGCCCTTGTGGATAAAGCTGAGGACTGTGGTCCACTATGACCTGAATAACTCAGATGGAAGTCTCCTACTATCCCCAGATAAACTCCTTTGGAGAGCAGGTTAGTGTTCTCAGTTCTGTGGGCAACCACAGACGCATTACACCACTGAAAAGCCACATTCATCTGAAGGAATGGCACCCAGAGAGAAATAAAGAATGCAGGGTATACTCAGAATGGCCCTGAACTGTTGTGATGCCATGAGGTCCTCAGCTCCAATGTCACTGATCAGCACTGATCAGCCACTGGGTAAGCTTCCTGACCTTTAAGCTGAAAACTGTGGAGGACAGCAGAGGCTCTGCTGCAAGTTCCCCAAGTCGCTCGTTTGCAACCATCCATGCAGGGGTCATGCCCTCTGTACCTCTTAGCACAAATGTACTTCCAGAAATTCAGATTCCTGTTTCTGACTCCTAAGACACATGTCCCCATTGGTTCCAAGTCTCCTGTAGGGAACCAAGCCCCTGTGACCCAGACCTCCTGCATCAGCTTTTCTGTACCCACTCATGTTAAGCAGTGCCCTGGCATCCTGTTTCTAGTTCCCCTTGGAGAGACACTGGTGTTTTATCTTTATTTTCAAGTGCACAGGAGAACATTTCTCATATATGCATCCCACTAGGCAGGCAGCCAACAGCGACATGGACTGGAGGGCAGGTTATAGATAAACCAGTTGCCACATCTATGGCAGGGTTTAGTATAGAAAAGGACGTTCTTTGGCTCTCTCACATCCCTCAGTATCTCCATCAGCTCATCGATGAGTTGGAAAAGTCTCCCCGGGTGGATGGCACCCTGGGCATCATAGCTCTCCAGAGGGGCAGGGTACTTCTCTAGGCTCAACCGGGTCAGCCTGGAAGTGTGAAGCAGCAGGTTGCTCAGGACCGACATGGAGATGTCATTCCCATTGAAGCTCAAGACCCTGAGCTGGGAGCAGCAGCTCAGGACAGGTAGGATGGCCTGGAGCTGGGAGTTGGTGATCCCACAGTCCTGCAAGTTTAGGGTCTCAAGGGTGGCTGCAGCATTCTCTAGCAGAATTACGAGGGGCTCAGGACTGAAACTCGTCAATTTGCTGCCCCACAGCGTCAGGTGTATTAGCTGGTCGAGATTTGGAGACCCCGACAGATCATTCCAGTCTGGATCTGAGAGCAGGCAGTGGGTTATTGAGAGGGTCTCCAGGGGGGTCTTCAGGAGCCTAAGCAAAGATCAAGCAGTTAGTTCTGAGGAGTGATGTCAAGGTGGGAGAAGACAAATTGGCCCAAGCCCAAGGTCACCCTGACCTTCTGATGATGGTCTCCACCCAGGACTCTGCCTATTGCAGAATCTTCTTGTTAGCATCACCCTGTCTCATGCTGAGCCCTTCACCCCCACTTGAGTGACCAGGTGGGTCCATCACCTCTAAGGTGCCCCTTCCTCTCTGCCAAGCCGAAAGCCACAGCTGTAGCAGAGGGGGTCAGGGTGAGACATGCACAAATAACAAACCCAGGCAAGATGGAGCCGCACAAACTGAGGTTGCCCTCCTGCGGGGCTCACACCTGTACCCTCCACCCCTGCTCCTCACCCTCCAGTCCAGAATCACCACCCAGAGCTCAGAGCAGCCTTCCCCATGGGGGCATTGGAGGCAGGTCCTCTGCTCCCCGCTGGAGAGCACAGAGCTTCTCTGTTGAAAGGTGCAGGTGTCGGGGCTTCCCACTTCCAGTGCCCTCTACTCTACCCTGCGTCTCCCCACTTTCACTGGACAGGCCTCCCAGGGAAGGAACCTCACACCCACTCACTAGCTCCTCTCCCCCCACCGGGCTCCCCAGCAGAGTTCTGCTCCCCAGACCATGGGCCCCTGTTTAGGACTCTGCTTCTGTGTGGGGGTTTATGTGAAACCTTTCTTCAGGACAGAGGGAAACAAACACTTCATTGACTTTCTAACATCTCCATCAATGTTAAGTCACCATGGCTGGCACACAGCAGGTGCCGCTGAAGTTTCATGTGACAAAGAGTTTGCTCTGATGTCCTAGGACAGTTCCCTCCGCTTCCCCACCTGAGCACCTGGCACAGACGGCCTTCTAGGAGGAAGATACCATTCAGGTACAGCCTCTGGAGGCTGTCCATCTTGGCAAACTGTGAGGTAATGTCATCCATCAACTGACCTCTCTCCTCCTGGGAAGCATATGCAGACATATAGACGTGGGAAAAGAAGAGCTTCCTCAGGTTTCTCATCTGGCCCCAATAGGTAACAAAGGTAGCCAAGGTGGACAGTCTCCAGAAACACTGCATGTCCAACTGCTGGATAAAGTCCAGATTCAACCTCTCCAAGATCTTCTCGATGGTACAGATGGGCAAAGAGCACATCTGCAGCTTCTTGCAGCACAGCTGTATCAGACCCTTCCTCTCATCCACCCAGCAAAAGAGGAAGGAGAGGAATGCATTCAGGGATCTTTGCTGGAAGCACAGGTTTACTAACACCTTCAAGGGCAGAGTGGGCCCTGTGTCTGGAGAGGCCTTCACTGTTTGCCTCTCCTTCATGACTCCTGGTGAGCAGGCATCGCCACGGCTCCAGACCACATTCTCCAGAAGTTCCCATGAACCTTCCGCAAATCCAGCACCTGTAGTTTCCACCTCCTTCGGGGACCACAGCAGAGTCTGAACTCTGAGGCCCCTTCCTTCATCTCTCAGTTGCTGCCCCCTGCTCCACCTCTTCCTTCTGTCTCACTTTTCTTTACACCTGGCCCTTTCAATTCAGCGTGGTGCCCCCACCTGTACCAGCTGAGGGAGGGGCAGTTGCAACCTCCTTCAGGGGTCAGCACAGCTGCCACAAGCACCTCCACATCTGGAAGCCCCTCCCAGGTGGGGCTCAGCATGGCCAAGGCCTCTCCAACCCTCCTTGCTGACAGCACAGGAAGCCTGCGGGGCACACTTCAGCACCTACTCTCCCTGCCCACAGCCATCACTTCCCTGGATGCCCAGGCACTGCTTTCCAGGGTCCCCTCACCTGGGGCGATCCTGGTATGCAGCCAGCATGTCAAGCCCATCCAGTGCAACTTGGATCATCCCCAGCTATAGCGTGTTCATCAGGGCCCCCAGGGGCAGGCAGGTGAAGGGCCAGGCCTGCACCATTTTCTTCAGGACCTCAGTGTGTCCCTGGTTGAATGCCTCCATGAAGATTGGTGGGAAGAGTTGTATGGGCATGTCCTCCAGAGCTAGGTTGGCCCCGTGCTCAGAGCCATAGCCAAGTCGGAATGATGCATGACATTTTTGGTTGAAAGGTGACCCCAGCAAGCCATTAAGATGATAATAATTATGTTAAGAAGTGCATTCAATTGGAGATTAGAGCCCTGCTGTCTGCCTAGGCCTGCTACTTTGGAGCACTCCCTGGACTCCAGGAGAGTTCCCATTGGTTGGGGAAGTGCGGTAGGAGGGAATTCCGGAGGACGGATTTCCTGTTTGTGGAGTGTGTCCCGGGATACAGCCACATGAGTGGCATTCTCGGGAGTTTTGGAAATAAAGTTTGTTCCTGCTTGAAGGGCTCGTGATTTTGTGCCCAGCCAGACTGCGGCATTTGGCAGCCCATGCAGGGAACGCCTGAATCTCGGAAATAAGTGAAATTGCTCACCCCTGATGGAAGGCGAGAGAATGAGTGACCATTTCAAAAAACAATGTGTTCTGGTTTTGATTTATTTTGTTTTTGTTTCAAGCTGCCTATCCCTAGAACTTTCTCAGAAAAACTGGGAAAAATGGTTGGCTCAAGGTTTGAAGTTTTTTGGCCCTGAGGAAGAGAAAATTGATACAATAATTTTTTGTTTCATTTTTGTTTCATTCTGTTTCGGTTTTGTTTTGTGTTATCTTCTTGGGTTGCATTATCATTATAGTAGATTAGAAATTAGTAAAAAACAAACTGAAAAAGTTTTGAATGAATTGTTAGAGGTCTAGACTATGGTAGAAAACATGTTAGATCAAGCAAAAGAGAAGTTCTCTCCAGCTAGTAAGATAGAGGAAGAAAATTTAAAGGAATAAAGCTAGAGGAGAAACAGCTATCAGGGGGGAAGCTATAACTGGAGGATGCTACTAACTCTGTTCTATCACCAGAGGGTGTAATTCAACCAACAGCTCCACCTATAGAGACAGCTGAATGGCCCTCAAACTCCATAGTTGATAGATGGAATCCTGAGACAGGACCTCAAAGATTAGCATGCCCTGTACTTGAGCAGGCAGGAGGGTGGCGAATTCAACATGCTTTAGATTTCAAAACAGTGAAGCAGTTAAAGGAGGCCGTAAAAACCTATGGTCCCCAAGCATCCTTCACTGTAAGCATGGTCGAATCCATTACCAACTTGGACAGGACAACAGCAGATTGGGCTAGCATGTGTCAATCTGTGCTAAATGGAAGACAATATTTATTATGGAAGGTTGCCAATGAAGAATTTTGTATGGAGACCGCTAGGCGAAATGAGCAGCCGGTTACCCTCAAAGAAATCTAGATATGTTGTTAGGAAATGGACCTCATGAGGGTCAATGGCAACAAATTGAATATGATCCTGCTATATATTCACAAATTGCTGCAGATGCAGTTAGGGCATGGAAGACTTCACAAGGACATGGAGATTTACAAGGTCAATTATCTAAGGTAATACAGAGAACAAATAAACCTTATGCTGAATTTGTAGATAGGCTTATTCAAACAGCTACCAGAGTTTTTGGGGATACAGAACAAGCAATGCCATTAATAAAACAACTGGCTTATGACCAAGCAAATTGTTGCTGCAGAGAGGTCATTAGACCATGGAAACATGAAGATTTAAACACATATATAAAATTATGTAGAGACATTAATGAACAAGGGCAAGTCTTGGCAACTGCAGTACAACAGGCTTTAGATGCCATGCCAAAAACGTGCTACAATTGTGAACAAAGAGGACATTTTAAAAGGAATTGCCCCATAGGAGGAGGGTTTAACAAAACTAGGTATCAAAGGAATAGAATACTGGGCATTTGGACACACTGTGGTAGAGGGAGACATTGGGCTAATGAATGCCATTCTCAAACCACCATAGAGGGTATTCTGTTATCAAAAAATGGACAAGGACCAGGTGTTTACCCACAATATCATGAAGAAAGGCATCAGGCTCCATTGCCAAAAAACAGACTGGGGCGTCCAATGCTCCAGGGCCCACAAGCACAAATATACTGGGCAATGGAGGAACCCAGCAAAACCATCAGGGTAGTGCCCAGGGCACATTATCCATTAAATCCATCATCAGACAAACCAGAGGGAGCACAGGGTTGGACATCTGCACCTCCACCAGAGCAATACTAACTCCAGAGATGGGAGTTCAAATCATTCCCACAGGAGTAAAAGGACCTCTTCCCAAGGCACAGTAGACTAATTATTGGGACACAGTTCTTCTACACTAAAAGGACTTATGATAAGTCCTGAGGTAATTGATCCTGATTATGTAGGTGAAATAAAAATTATAGCTAGTTCTCCAGGAGGTATATCAGTAATTTCACCAGGAGATAGAATAGCACAGTTATTAATAATACCCAGCCTCCATGATGAATTTTCCAGTCGTATTGTAGAAAGAGGTTCCAGGGGATTAGGCTCCACAGCCTTCCTGGGACTTAGAGAAGGGAGTCCTCACCCACTACTTCCCTAGTTCCAGAATTTGCCATAAAGAGTCTTGGTGCCTGGCCAGGGCTTTCATGAGCTCCACCAAGGAGCTGAGAACCATGACCCAAGAGTCAACTCGCCAAGGGGAAGGGATGGGAACATTGAGAATCTTGGTGGTGGGCCAAGATCTAAGTTAACTTTTATCTCTAGAGTGGAGACTTGTCAGTGCTATGTCTAGGAAGTAGACTTGTGAGAAGGAAGGTAGAGGAAGAGCAAAGTCATTTCTCAAACGGAGGCCAGTGTGTGGTAAAGAAGAGTCCTAGGTGAATGGAAGAAGGTGTGTGGTCATTGTCCTGGGCCCTCAGGCCAGGTTGCAAAGCAACCCAAATACCCAGATGAAAGAGCAAGCTGTTGAAAGGATGTGATCAAGTCTGCTCTGCAAATAGAGGGACAGCATCAGCAAGGAGGGAGAGCAGGTGTTGTTATTGGGCAGAAAATGGAGGAGGTTTTGAGACAGATGTGAATGGGCTCATGGTGTGAGGTCATAAAATGACTGGAAACATCTACCTTAGAAGTGGGTCATGTGAAGGAACTAGCGAACAGAGTAGGAGATGGTTCTAAGTGAGTCTGCATGGAAGCGACTGTGATGGAGAAGGACAGCATAGCCCCCAACTTTGTGAGGAAGTCCCTTCACATAAGAGGAACAGGTCAATGTGGGTTGACCAAAAAGGAATGAGAAAAAATTAGAATGCCACAAGCACAAACAATGCTAGGTGTCTGTAAGGATTTGTAGTCAGCCCCCAGAACACCTTGAGGATTGAATATGTAGCCCCAGTGTCTAGGAGGAAGGACATGGGCCTACCTGACATATGCAGAGTTACCATGAATTTATCTCTTTAACACTCATAGTAATTGAAGAGATCCCTGATAACCTTGGGATCCAGAGTGCCCTGAGTTTCCGTGGAGTGATGGTAGTGGTTGGGTGATGGAGACCTTGGTCATGTCAATCCTCTGCAGCCACTCCAGGAGGGCTGGATATCCAGGGGCTCCTATGAGCTTGGGGACAGTCAATGGCCCTGTGTCCTTCTTGATGGCATTTAGGACAAAGACCCAGAGGCGTACAAGGTTTAGGGCATTTACAAGCCTAATGACCCATCTGACCACCTTTAAAACAGGGTCTAAGCAGACCCAAGGGACACTTTCTTGGGCCAATGGAAACAAGCATAGCTCCTAAGGCCAGATAGTTGGCTTGAGTGAGCATCTGGTATCTCTGCTTTCAGGCCTTCTCATCTCCCTCATTGTACACCTTAAAGGTCACTTCCAGAACCTCACTTGGGGAGTTACGGGCCTCCTCTCAATGTGCCTTAGTTTGGCCTTAATATCAGGGAAAATCTGGGAGAACAATTATGTGTTCAGTAGTTGTCTCCCGTCTGGAGCCTCAGGGTCCAGATTAATATATTGCAATAAAGCCTTAGTCAGCAATATATAAATGCTGAAGTGTTTTCATTATTATCTTGGAATTCTTCTTGGAGTGTTTCATAATTGAAAACCTTATGGCTGCCTTTCTAAGTCCTGCCATGAGGCAAGTAATGCATTGGTTTCTACTAGTTATTCCTCAGGAAAATTCTAATCCCAGTTGGGGTCCCAGTAGAGACTGATTCAATGTCAATCAGATGGGCAGGGGAGGTCTGATGTACCTCATCAGCATAATTTCTAGCTTGCTTCCAAACTCACCTGTGATCCTCAGGCAAGAACATATGGACACCATGGAAGGTCAAATTATATGACTGAGTCAGATATTGATATATGTGGTGATATATGTTTGTGATATATATTTGATATATGTGGTGGGGCTTGAAGTATGAACCAAGTCCACTTTTCTGTCTGGGAAACATCTGACAAAGAGAAAGGCACATGAACCCGGGTTATACCATCTACCATAGCCACCTTGTGTATCAGATACAGAGATGTGGTTTGAGTAGTGGTAGCCTGTGAGGATGTGGCAGGACGAGAGAAGTTGGAGAGGCCGAGGGGACAGTTGTTGTGGTAACTTCATCAGAAAGAGAACTGTGGCATGGTGGGTGTCTCATTACTGGGTCAAAGAGGAGGAGTGCTGGGTAGAATCCTCTGTCCTTTTAAAAGGAGGTGTAGAGGAGGTGAGGGCTGAGAGGACTTGTGTGGGAGAGCAAGAGCTAGAGAGAGTGGGATTAGGACATGGAAAGGAGAAGGCCTGAGCATATGACATCTCTTTCATTTTCCAGAACATTCACAATAGTTTAAGGGATCCCTGATGACATTGGGGTCTAGAGTGCCCTCAAGTGGCAATTAAGAGTCATTATTTAAAGGATATTGAAGCCAGATCTGATTGCACAAGCAGATAAGCTTTGCGGGGTTTAGATCTGGGGTGAGAGAGACCCTAGGTTAGCCAGGAGGAAGCCTAGAGGACTCTGGGAGGGAATGCATGAGGAGCAACCCATGAGACACAGGATGTGAATTTAAATGTGGGCCATCCCCCAGTCTTGAGTATCACTTAGTTGAGAGCATGGTTATGCTCAAGTGGTTGTCAACCCAGCTGGGTAAGCATAAGACCAGGATCCCATAGAGGTAC
Source organism: Urocitellus parryii (assembly GCF_045843805.1). Lineage (NCBI taxonomy): Eukaryota > Metazoa > Chordata > Mammalia > Rodentia > Sciuridae > Urocitellus > Urocitellus parryii. The sequence continues at coordinate 7,899,331 of NC_135541.1, forward strand.
TTAGGACCCAGCCAGGACAATGTAGTAGGGGCAAAAGCCCCTAAGGGGTACAGATACCCATAGATGGGCGAAAAGTCCATAGACATTAACCCAAGGCTGAGAGATAGTCTCACCAGGAACAGCTCCCAATCATCCTCTGTGGTTTTGTCTCAAAACCCAGGACCCAAATAAATGACCACTTATACACTGAGTCGATAGGAGGGATCAGCAGTAGCTGTAATGTTGTGCCTGGGGGTGCCCTGAACCACATAGAGTGCCAGACGAACAACTGTCACTTTCCAGGAACTGTAGGTCCTTTAGGTTGACTGGAGATGAAATGTCTGGTGGTGGGTGCAGAGGGCTGTGGCAGAATGGAGAAGCGGGTTCCATGATGGAATCCAGATTGGGGCCCCGGGGAAACTCAGTGAACCTCAAAGGGGAGATTGGGCACACCAGGGAACCTGATCTTGGGAGGCTCAGGAATCAGAGCCAGGTGGGTTCTAATATGGGTGGTTAGGGTTGGGTGGTAACGCAAAAGTTTTTCCTTATAATGGCTGCTGTCACTTAAAATGGCCATCCAGATACTAAGCAAGAATCTGATACTTCTCAAACCTGTTTGCTGAGCCAATTTCCCCCCAAACACCCTTTACCTTGTAGGGGAAACAAAGCCTGCTTCTCTGTCCCTGTCCCCAAGGGTAGTGTAAGGTTTTAGGAGTCTCTGCTGTGTCTCTAACAACTCCCTTCTAATTTTTCTTTTCTTTTTAGTACCTATTATAATGCCAGATTCATGGGACCCCAATAGAGGTCCAGGAGCCAAATCTGATGCAGTCACCCAAGACTCTATTATAGTCTCGAGCCTGGACTCACAACAACTTAGGATGCAGCAGTCCCAGGGAGTTTTCTTGGGATACTCTATATATCTAAACATTAGACAGCAAATCATTTCACACTGTGGGAAAATCAAACAAAAACTCTTAACATTGATTAGCACATTCTCTGGTGGGAACAAGTTGGGTAAGGGTGATTGGTTAGTTCAAGAGGTGGGTACATTTGAACTGATTGGTTTAAGCTGTGAGGCATGTATGCGCTAAACTATGTGGTTTGCTAACATGTTATCAATCACCAAAACTACTGTGAGGGTCACCTGGCATTTTAGATATGTTCCCTGTCTCACTCTGATTGGTTGTTGCTATGGTCCAAAATCAGGTCTCAAGAATTCTTTGAATTGCTGAGACAAGGCTATCTGGTCACTGCTGTTAGGGGTAGCTATGCACCTAGCAATGCTGGATCATTCCCTCCCACCTACTTTGGACAGGCCCTGCTCTGAGGTAGAGGCTGGTTATTTCAAAAATGGAGTCACATCACTTTCTCACTATAAGGTCCTTGCTTAGCACCTGGATGGCCATCTTAAATGACCATGGTATATTAAGTAAAACATTTCAATTTCCTGCCTAAGGACATTTCTGGGAAAGGCTCATCACTCCTCCATACCAACCCAAAGATTAACCATCTACATGAGGACACACTGGGCTCTGATTCAGGATCCTCCCCCATAAAAGTCCTAGAACTAAAGCCTGTTCTGCCCGCCTCTCATAGAGAGATGGCCTTTACTTGTCAAGTGTGAAAAATCAACTCTTGTGTGTATCTCTGCCTGGTCTCTGTCTTTCATTTCTTTCTTATCTTTCTCTCATCCTTCACTTTCCCTTCACCCCCAACCTGGGATTTCTATTGTTTTGAAAAAGAATGTTTAAGGACATCAATTTCACATGCCTGTGCATACTAATTAAATAATGCATTTGATTGTTTTCATGTGGGTTCTGGTTCTTTCTTTTCAAGTACTCCTCACATATAATTTTTTTCAAATTAAAACTTCCCTCTGGAGTCACATCAATATTGGATTTATTTTTTCATTTATTTGTTCATGTACTTTTGTGGTTCTGCGGATGGAACCCAGGCCCTTCCACATGCTAGGCAAGTGTTCCACCACTGAGCTATGTCCCCAGGCCCTCAGTTAATTTTTATGAAGTTCACTCAGTTCTGTAGAAAAGAATGGGTTCCGGGATCCCAGATTGTACAGGTGAAATTGGCCAGTGTTCCATAAGGGGATCTAGACTCTTTTGATGCAGATGTACAAAGGAATTTGCACCTTATAATAGCACTCCACGGAGTGGAACCCAGTCTCCTTCTGACCCAACCACCCTTAAACACCCATCCTGTTTTTCATGACATCCTACAGTCATGTGCTCTCTCACATCACACATGAACCTAGAGTCAAATGATGAGGAGCTCAAAGAGCATTCTGGGTGCTTTATCCCCAGAGCTGTGTGGGGACACATGGACCTCGCAGTCCTTATACAATTCACGGAGTCTGCACACACCAGAATACCTTCAAGTCCCTTTTTGGTCATGAAGATCCTTAAAAGAACAAATGATGACAAATCTCGTACTGCAGATCTTCCTTGTCTTTATTTGATCCTAAATCCAGCAGCAGTGCAGAATGAATGCTGTTGAACTTTCCACCTGCCCCACGTGAAAGCTAGACTTAGAGCCCTAGGAAAGTAAGTGTCATAAGAGTGGTGAAGCACAAAGATCACTGTGTGGGGGCCAGATGGGCTGGCTGTGCATGGCCAGGACTGTTCCTAGAGGGAGCAGCAGTCTGCTTACACATCAAATTGGGTTCCCATTCACTATGTGTGGAGAAGCCTTCAGGTTCAAATAAAAACACACACACAGGCAGCTTTAGGAAACCTCAAATAAAAATTGGGTGACTTCCTTCTCCTCAGATGGGCAGCTAAGGCTAAGGTCACTGCACAACCTCACCAGCGTGAGTCCTCAGCAGGAGCCATCACTTAGGGGATCTTGGTCTCAGACCAGGCAGTAAGTCAGGGTCACGCATTTCCCCAGAGCTACCCTATCCTTACTCATCCTCTCACCATCTGCTGATTAAAGAGGCCATCTTGTGTCCCTGGGTAGGGAGACACTAGAAGTGTTCCAGGAAGATCTGCCAGTCATGAGCAGCCCCCACCTCACCAGAGGTTGTAATTTATTCAGTTTGAGTTAGGAATGTTTGCAAGTGTCATCTACGTATATGATTCTACGATTTTGCTGAAAGGTAATCTGGATACCTGTATTGGTACACATTGCTAGTTTAATTGAGGAAAGACTACTCAGCAGGATGGCAGGCAAGGTTTGGTGAGGCCCAAGGCTCTGGCCTGTTGCCAGTGCAGCCAAAGCCCAGGAACCAAGGCTTCTGGGTCTACACAGAGACCCACAAGGAGGAGCCAGTGCTGAGTGTCTGGATGGCACTGAAGTCGCCTGAGGAATGGTTTTCTTCCAATTCCACTGACCAATTAGAATGTTCCAGGCCTGCTGTGGGCACCTGTATGCCTTAAACCACAGAATAGCTGCCACATATAATGAGCAAATTTCAGTTTGATACCTTGAGTTCCCGGGGCTGAACCTCATTGAACACCAAGAATCCAGGGCCACCTTTCTCCATAAGCACCTGGAGAATCCCAAGGTTTAAATTAGAAATCCAGGTAAATCCATCACACAGGACATGAGAAGACTAACCTCAAGATTCCGTTCATTTCTGAGTATGTATTTATGGACCATCCATGAAAAAAAAATAGCTTCGTATGTGCATGAAGCCTAAATCCCATTCTAGAAATCCAGATCCCTAGTTATGACCCAATACAGACACATATGGCTCTATACAGAAGTTTCAATCTTCAAGGGCTTTTTCCAATGTAGCCCCCTGGTTCAGTTTCCTTTCCCCATCCACATTTCAAGCAGTGTCTGAAATGCTGGGCTCTCAGTTTCCTTCACAATCACACTGCATCACGGTTATCCCTCCAGTTGCCTAGAAGACAGCTTTTTATGCACACCCAACTAGGCAGCTGTTGGACAGGAACAGTGAATGAGGCCCTGGTTGTAGAGGAACATGCGGCCACATTGAGGACATGAGACAGTACAGAACACGAGGACGTTTGGCTGCCTAAAGTCCCTCACTATTGCTGTGAGCTCAGCACAGAGTTGGGAACATCTCCCTCGGTGGATGGCACCCTGGGCATCATAGCTCTCCAGAGGGGCAGGGTACAGTTCTATGCTCAACTGACTCAGCCTGGCAGTGTGAAGCAGCAGGTCCCTCAGGGCTGACATGGAGATGCAGTTCCCCAAAAAGCACAAGATCCTGAGCTGGGAGCAGTGGCTCAGGGCAGGCAGGATGGCTTGGAGCTGGGAGTCTGTGATCTCACAGGCTTCCAAGTCCAGGCTCCTCAGGGTGGCTGCAACAGTCTCCAGAATAATTTGGAGGGGCTCCGGACTGAAATTGGTCAGTTTGCTGCCCCTTAGATCCAGGTGTCTGAGATGGCTGGTGTTTGGACATCGGGAAAGATAATTCTAGTCGGAATCTGAGAGCGGGCATTTGGTTATTGAGAGGGCCTCCAAGGGGGTCTTCAGGTGCCTAAGGAGAAATAAGGCAGTTAGTTCTGAGGGAGAAAATGAATTAGCCCCAACCCAATGTCACCATGGCCATTAGAACATGGTTGACATTATGCAGAATCTGCCCGTTCAGGTAACCCCATTTCCATCTGAGCCTTTTACCACCACTTTTTGACCAGGTGGATCCTCCAATTCTAAGAACCCCATCCTCAATAACAAAGGGAAAGCCACATCTCTGGTCAGAGGAGGTCAAGGGGAGTCATGTAGGAAGTTCAAATCCAGGCAAGATGTAACAAAAACTACTGAGGTTAACCCCCCTCAGCAAGGCCTCCATCCCTGCTCCTCACCCTGGACTGCAGAATTATTACCTGGAGCTCAGAACAGCCTTCCTTACATGGGTGTAAGAGGTGGGTTTCTCTGCTCCCAGCTGGGGAGTACAGAGCTTCCCTGTTGGGGGTACAGGAGTAGGGACTTCCCCTCCTTCACTGCCCTCTCCTCTACCCTGCTTTGCACCCCTGTTGCTAGACAGGCCTCTCAGGAAAGGAACCTCAACCAATCTCACTAAATCCTGTCCCCATCGGCTGGTTTCCCAGCATCATGGCACTTCCCAGACCATGGTCCCTGGTTTAGCCCTTTGCTCTAACACAAGTTAGAAGATGGAGCTTCAGGATACAACAGGAACAGATGATGGGTTATTTACCTTCCAGTGTCTTGTTCACCACGAGAGTGTCAATGGCTGGCACATAGTAGGTGGCCTTTCATATTTACTGATACTGGTCTGCAGAGATGCTCACCCCCTTACTCACCTCAGCACCTGCTCCAGGTGGCCCTCGAGGAGGAGGACAGCATTTATACATAACTTCCTCAGGCAGTCCATCCTGTGGAACTGCGAGGTGAGCTTCAAGAGCAGCCTCTCCTGCTCCTCTGGGAAGGTGTGGGAAGGAACGTGGACCTGGGAGACAAGCAGCTTCCTCAGGTTCCTCATCTGGCCCAAGAAAGGAGCACAAGCAGCCAAGGTGGAGGGCGCCCATGTGCAGTGCACTTCCACCTTCTGGACAGAGTCCAGCTGCAGCAGTCTAAGGACCTTCCTGGTGTGGCGGGTGGGTTTTCATAAGATCTTCAGCCAACTGCAACACAGATGCAGCCTGTCCCTTCTCTGTGTGACCCATAGGAACAAGAGTGTCAGAAATTCATCCAGGGGTCCTTCTGTGAGGCACAAGTCTATGAATATCTTCCGGGGCATCTTAGCTGTCATTGCTGGACCAAGTTTCAATGTTTGATTCTTCTTCATGTCCACTGGTGAGCAGGCATCGACCACGGCTCAGACCACGTCCTCCAGAAGTTCCGTGGAACCATCCGCAAATCCAGCACCTGCAGTTTCCACCTCCTGCGGGGACCACAGCAGAGTGTCTGCCCTGAGGTCCCTTCCTTCCCCTCTCAGCTGCTGCTCCCTGCTCCACCTCTTCCTTCTGTCTCACTTTTCTCCATGCACTTCCCTCCAATCCAGCCTGGTTCCCCCCCCATTTACAATCTGAATCAGGGACAAGGACACCCTCCTGGTTGGGTCACCACAGCTGCCACAAGCACCTCCACATCTGGAAGCCTTTCCCAGATGGGGCTCAGCATGGCCAAGGCCTCTCCACCCCTCCTTGCTGGCAGCACAGGAAGCCTGTGGAGCACACTTCAGCACCCACTCTCTCAGCCTATACCCATCCCTTCCCTGGCACTGAGGGTGCTCCCTTCCAGGCCACCTAAGTCCCCCTCACCTGGGGCGATCCTGCTGGGCAAGCAGCATGTCCAGCCCATCCAGGGCCACTCGGATCATCTCCAGCTGTGACTGCCTCATCAGGGCCCCCAGGGGCAGGTCCTCCAGATCCAGGATGTCCCTGGACTTGTTGCTCAGCAGGCTGTGCCCTGCCAGCTCCAGCAGCGTTGGTGGGGACTGGATGCTCATCCTGAGGAGTCTGAAAGAAGAAGGATCCAGGAAAATGGTCCAGAGAAAAGGCCACTATCCCATCCAGTGCCAGCCACTGGAAAGAGGGTACTGGGGAGTCCAAAAATTCACCCCATCCTTAAAGGGGATAGCCTCTGCTTATTACTTTTTTCCTTATAAAATGGAAATTGGAGTGTCATGTGACTTAATGCAGTAGGATCCTCTGATTCAATAACTACAGTGGCTCAGAAAGGAGTTGCCCTCAAATGGGTGATGTTATTTTTAATTTCAAAAAATTAAATGAGCAATTATAAAGCATATGCCCATATTATAAAACACTTGGAAATCACAAGAGAGTCTCATGGATGTCTCTCACACATGTGAGATTCTGCCACCCTAGTGGGAAGTTTAAGAGAACAAACAGATCAGAACAGAGTCTGTGAACTGTTGCATGAGATAGTTTGAAGCTTTTTGTTTTGTTTGTTGAAACAAATAATAAAATTATAAAACTACATAAGCCATAAAGTATAATCTGGGGCATGAGGCAATATTGGGGATTGAATTCAGGACACACAACCAGTAAGTCACTGCTCCAGCATATTTTGGATATTAATCGTAGACAGGGTCTCACTGATTTGTGTAGCACCTCCTGCTGTTGTGGCTGGATTTGAACTCTAATTCTCTGGCCTTCTCAAACTCTGGAGGTGTTGGGATTGCAGGTGTGTGCCACCACACCCAGCAAAACAGTATAATTTTAAGGGCACACAAAATAAATATTTTTATTATCAGAAAATAGAATTCCAATCAATTAGAATAAATAGGATTGCTATCCACTTCCCTGGTTAACTAATTTTAAATTGGCTTTGCCTGGAGTTCAGTGGAAGAGCACTTTCCTAGGACATGTGAGGCACTGGGCTTGGTCCTCAGCAGGAGGTAAAAATTATTAAATGACTCGCTGGGGACATACCTCTGTTGATAGAGTGCTTGCCTCACATGCACAAGGCCCTGGTTCAATCAGCATACCACCAAATAAATAAATGGATAAATAAATTATACTGTCCATATAAACTTTAGAAAACAACAATTGAGAAAAAGAAAAAGTGTGGGGCGTGTGTGCACAAGCCTGTAATCCCAGGGTCTCCGGAGACCGAGACAGGAGGATCATGGGATCCAAGTAAGCTTCAGCAAGAGCAGGCACTAAGCAACTCAGTGAGACCCTGTCTCTAAATAAAGCATAAAATAAGGCTAGGGATGTGGCTCAGTGTTTGAGTGCCCCTGGGTTCAATAGCCCATACCAAAGAAAGAAAGAAAATTGAAAGTGACATAAACCAACGTGGAAATCCTAGTGTTCATAATCAAGGTAACACTACACTTAGAGGCAAAATGAAAGTTCTGAATTGGTTCATGAGAAAAGACAGAAACAAAATTGTTCCTGAATTTGCACAAGTGAGGCGGGAACAAGGGTGGTGCTCAGGGCAGTGAGGGACTTACGGGATCTGTCCAGGTGTGCAGGGTTCTTGGAGCCTCAGCAGGTCAGGCTGCTTCTCCTTGGGCTCCAGGACTCTTGTGTTTCTCTTCTGGCTCCACAGAAGTTTTATGGACCTCTCTGACTACGCCCTCACCGCCATCTGATTGACTGGCATCCAATCAGAAAGCAGTATCTGATCAGGTTCTCCAGTCTCCACCCACTTAATCCTGATTGGATTTTCTTCCTCCAGATTGACTTATTGAATTTGATGCTCATTCACGAGTGCAAAATCAGGAAGAGGATGAGAGTCAGGGATGCGTCCCTCCATGCATTCCAACCATGGACTGAATTTTGTCCATAAGTGACCCTCCTGTTCCTCCCATGAGACAGAAAAGCACTGAATACTTTGAGACAAAACAACACCTGAAAATATCTTTCAAAGGGATCTTTGGACATATCAAAATTATTTGAAATTTTTTTTTCCAAAAATTGCATAGTAAAAACAGCTTTTTGAAGACAGTAGTGACAACCACGAAGACCACAAAATGGAAACCATGTTTACAACAGTCACACAAGTGTTGAGTTACCTTGCAGCAAATCTGGGAACACTAGTGAGGAAAAGCAGACAAGGAGGGTGGAATCACTCTTCTAGACTTGGGGCAAGACTTCTCCTGTTTGTCTGTCTGTACTGGGGTTGAACCCATTGGTTCTCTACCACTGAATCACATCCCCTGCCCTTTTTATTTTTTGCTTTTATTTGGAGATAGTGAGGACCTAAGCATTTTCATGAGACCCTAAGTTGCTGAGGCTGGCCTCAAATTTGCCATCCTCCTGCCTCAGTCTCCTGAGTTGCTGTGATTATAGGCATGGGCCAACATGCCCCTGATGGGGACTTGGAAAAGTCTGAAATCCACCAAGGGTGGAAACTGTGGGCAACTTGGGAATGGGAGAGAAAGACACAGGGTTTTACAGCAGGTGTTCCTGACATCAGGGAGGCCACCCACTGGAGACTCTTCCTGCAGAATCAGGGACCCGAGGGCACATCTCCCAGGCAGCCTTTGCTCCAGGCAGTTTCCAGGGCTCTTTAGTCTGTGAGAAGTTCATAGGCAAAGGAAAATTTGAAGAGCCTGAGTAAAAAGTGATTCAGGAATTGAGGAAGGAGAGACGGAAAGAGAGGGAGTGCTTGGCTGATGAGCCATGTGAGGGGAGGACTTACAGGGGAGATGTAGAAGGAATGGTTTGATTGGCGGCAGATACAGAATGGCATTTCTGCTTTGTTGTTCTGCCTTTGTGTTAGTCAGCTTTTTCAGGCTGTCACTACAACACCCAACCCCAACAACTACAGAGGAGGAAAAGTTAACTGGGGACTCATGGTTTCAGAGGTCGCAATGCACCACAGCAGATTCCATTTCTTGGGCCCTCACTTCAAGGTGAGGCTGACCATTATGGTGGGAGATTGTGGCAGAGGGAAGGTGCTCACATTATTAGAGAAAAGAGAGGCAGAGAGATGGCCCCTAGCCAGATACAAAATATACACACCACATTCACATCCCCAATGATCAGCTTCCTCCAGCCACACTCCAGCTGTTCCCTGTTATCACTCAGTTAGTCCCATTGGGAATTAACTTACTAACAAGGTTAAGGCTATAAACCAATCATGTCTCCTCCCAACCATTGTCTCACAGGTGAGCTCTTGGGAGACACAGCATCTAAACCATGATAGACTTCTTGGGTATCTTGTTGGAAAATATCCCTGCTCACATCACAGTTGGATACTTACAGTTGGCTGAGATGATCTTTGGTTTCTGTTTCACATAATGACTTACCACAAATGACCCACATTTTATCTCCTATGTGTGCAGTGGAGTAGGGCTAAGGCCATTTCAGAGACCTCATTGCTTTTTAGGCTTCACAACATTTGAACTCTAGTCTCTGATTGAATTCTAAATTTCTCTGCCATTTGTCTGTGTGTCACCAGCTGAAAGGGTGACTTAACGCCACAGCCCTGCCTTCTCTTACCACCCTTGACTTGGTACAGGAGGCAGGTAGATGTTACTGTGAACCTAAGTCACAACAGACAGTGGCTCTCCAAAGAACAATGATAGTCAGACATAATAGGGCAGGAATGCAGGACACCCAAAGAAAGATGAGTCAGAGCCCCATCCAGGAGGCAAAGGGAGACAGGGTGTCAAAGGCAGCTTTGAGTCAATTCTCACTGGCTCCCCAGATTCAGTACCAAGGGTGGCCTCAATTCAAGGACAACAGGCAGTGACTGGCCAGGTGTCCTCCTAGACTTTGGGGGGTTGAAGTTTGGGGTAGAGTTTATGCACAGCTGAGGTTGTGGCTGACTGGTTTGTGATAGTTCCTGCCATCAGGCAGAGCTGCCCATGGACCCTCCCTTCACAGCACCCTGCTTCCCCTTCATCAGGATTTGACACAGTTTCTGCCTGTTGATTTGAGCACCATTATGTTTCCCCCTTGGAATGAAGACTTTTTTTCTGGATGCATCACACAATGATTTGATTCTCTCTCAGTGCCAGGATGGACTTGTCCTGGTTGGTCCAGTCTCCCATTGGAGGGAATTAATAGATGAGTAGGAATCAATGTTGAAACTCATTGAGCCACATTTGAACAAGGTGGGTTTGGAGGGAGTGGCTCTCCACCAGGAAGTCCCTGTTAAATTCAATTTTGCCTGTTCATTAGGCCCATTTTTTTAAAAAATTGTTTTGAGACAGGTTCTCACTAAATTACTGAGAAAGGCCTTGGATTTGAGATCCTTCTGCCTTTGCCTGCTACGTAGATGGTGTTATGGGGAGTCCCTCCAGAAAGCACTCTAAGTCTGAATTTGAAATCAAAAGAGAGCTTTACTTACCTGACTAGGGACTGTCACCCACCACAGAGACTCAAGCTCTGTGACAGGACAGCAGCTTCCTGGTCCATCCAAAAACAATATAAGCACAAAATCCACAACTCAGTGACTTGCTTATCGTCATGTAAGCTACCAATCATAGAAATTAAAACATGAATAAGTGCGGACTCTGGGCCCTAGGCAAGACCAGAATTTTCCAGTCAGAAGCCAGCACATTAGCTTTCAGTGCAGTTGAGCACGGTCCTGGGTTCTAGCAGGTGCTAGACCATCACACCCTGAATTTGGGTGGGGGCTAGTGGGGCGAGAATGTACTTCAAAGTCATGTAAACCCACAATAGCATTCAAGCCCCGGATGTAGCTCTCCACGATCACCACTGCCTCCTGAGTAGGGTACAATCTGTGGGGTACAAAGTACAGAATGGCAAGTGTTTTAAAGTAAAAAAAACAGCAGTCATTTCAGTTTCTCAGAAACAGCTCTTGTAACAGTTGTTCATAGGAGGCAGCAAAATGGAGTCTCAGGCCTGCCTATGACAGTTCTTGCCTTATAATTGTCTGATCTCACTTTTCAAAATTTTATATCCATCATCTATATTTTTTTTACTAATCCATAACCGATAACTGACACACTTATTGATTGTATGTATCAGTTCCCAGGACAGCAGATGGGATTACAAGTGTTCACCACCACACTCTGTTTTGAATTACAATTTTAAAAAGGTAGAGCATTTGCCTAACATGCATGAGGCCCTGGGTTGGATCCCTAGCAACAATCAATAAAGAATTGAATAAATAAACACACAGATAGATAGATGAGAGACCTGTGTTCAAGTAAACTTGTTAGAGATTTTTTCTTCTTAATCAATTAATCTGATTTTAGTTATATTCAGGGAAAAAATCCAAATGATAGCTCTCAATGATAAAAATTTAGATATTTAACATGGTTAAAATATGTTGGGTATTTACTCTAAACAGCTATTAACAAGGTGATTTGATTGGCATATATTTTAATATAGTGTCCAGAATTATGTCTGAAAACATATGAGATTTTTTATGAATTTTTGCCATTTTAAAGCAAATATTAATAAAATATCCAAATAAATATAACTTGAAAAAGGTATGTCATATTTGACAGGACATCCCATCATATCAAATGAGGCTAATTGCCTTAATGTCTCTCTTCTAGAAATCCTTTGAGCAACTATGGAATTCTCTAGAACATCCCAATGTTAGCTGAAGGTCAAGTGACAATGTAGACTTTGATCATAGAGAAGTTAGTAAATAATCTCAAAAGGTTTAAAGCCCTTCATGAAACCTGGGGTCCTACATCATTATAAAAGAGAAGCCACTTAACCAGTGTGATGAAAGATATTTAAAGTGAATGAGGAAAGTTATGTCCTATGAAATAATACTTCAGCTTTCAACAGAGATGATTCAGTTTTCCTTTTCCCATGTAATCAGAGAACTTGATAAAAACAACTTGAAGCCTAAAACTTACTCTCCCCTCCTCCAGTACTGAGCATTGAACCAGGGGCACTCTACCACTAAGCTACCTGCCCAGTTCTCTTTGTTTTATTTTCAAACAGGTTTGTCAAATGGACAAGTCTGGCCTGTATCTTGCCATCCTCCTGCCTCAGGCTCCTGAGAATCTGGAATTACAGGCATGGCCCACCTCACCTGGCTTAAAATGTACTTCTTAAAGAGCAGCTGTTTGAGGGATGTTCAACTGGAACATTCCAGGAGGAAGCCATTACTGTTTTGAATTGTCTTTGGAATCATTTGCCCACCAGTTTCAAAATGTGCTTGAGAAGGAACCATAATAGACTCCTCTGCAGTGCAGAAGAAAGGCTCTCCTGGAGTTTCTTGGAATTTGCAGGTCCCATTCTGTGTTTTATTAATCTCTTGAGAGCCATGCAGAGGGAATGTCTGTAATGTGTCTGGCATGATTAAGTGTTTGCTGTGCTCAGAGTTAACTTATGTATAAAAGTGGCTGTATAACCAATGTGATCCTGCAATCTGTACACGTGGAAAAATAAGATTACATACCTCATTTGAAACAAATGTATGATATGTCAAGATCATTGTAATGTTTTGAGCAACTAATAAAAATATTTTTTAAAAAAGGATAAATATCAAAATGTTTCTTTATAACTAAGTTGTTTATATATGTAACACAAATAGTGAAAACTATTCAAGGTTATTCTCTGAGAGCAAATATTAATGTGCTGCTATAAACCAAAGTTTGATTTATATATTAAAATGACAAACACTTATTAAAATATTAATTACATTGTGTCTGTTAAGTTTTATTCTCTAGAGCAACTAACTGGACAAATGAAAGTTTGGACATTTCTGGTGAAACAGCAACTGTTATTTTAGAGATTGTTCCACCTTACAGAGTCTAAAACTTGGTTAATATAAAAAACATTAATACAATTGTACTATACTACTCTTCTTCTCATGTTAATTGTGCTTGCTTACATTGGCTAGACCCTCAAATCTCCCTTTTGTGTTTTTTTTGGCTTAAATATGTGGCATCACTGAAGGTGGTGTGCTACTCTGATCTTCTCACTTTCAGAGAGTAGAGTGTCTGCTTCTGGCCAGCAATAAAGGCTTAATTGGAATGGCAATGTGTGGTCTGAGAGTTATTTGAGGGTCTTAGTATCAGTATAACATTCATCCAGAGGAATTTTGCAGTCTGAGGCTATTTTTCTTCTTTTAGTTATGGCACTTGCTCCCCAGTGCAATGTAATCTCTTGAGGGTTTAAATGCTCTATGGCCAGGTACTGAGGTGCACACTTACAATCCCAGTAACTTGGGAGGCTGAGGCAGGAGGATCAGAGATTCCAAGCCAGCCTGGGCAACATAGTTACACCCTGTCTCAAATAAAAATATAAAATATGTTGGGTGTGTAGTGCTGCAGTCTAGCTGAGCACAAATAACCAGGAGGTGACCAGAGACTTGAAGGTTGAAACGGGAACTACTTTATTGCAAGTAAACTCTGCGGGAACTGAGTGCAAACTCAAAGTAGTGGGCACCCAAGGTAGCAGGAGCCGCTTCTCTGCGGGACAGCAGAGGTACATATAACCACTAATTATACACAGCTTAACTTAATTAACATCATCTAGATACAGCAGTCAGTCATTAAGGAATCCTCATCATCTTAATGGCTCCCTGGCTTTACTTCACAAATCACTCCTCCTGGCAAACTGCCAGGCATCATCTTGACTTGATTTGCATCCCCAACATCTCCTCCCTTTTGTTTTATTAAACAACATCTATGTGGCTTAGGGACTGTGCCTGTTTTAGTGTGTCCAATACTCCATATGGTTCTTACCCATCATTGGATGGTCTGAACTCAAATCGTCAGCCTCCTATCTTAGGTTGGTCCCATTGTAATTGGATCTTACCCGTCTATGACTACTGGCCCATACACTTAGCCATACTTGTGGATAATGACCATAGTGGTTTTTAACAAACACCATAAACAACCTGCCACAAGCAGAAGGGAGGAGGATACAAAATGCCATGGTATCAAGCCATTGACTGCTCCAAGTGTGAAACCCCTGGAAAAACTGTACCACAGATGACACCATCAGCAAAGATACTGGTACTAATTACAATTCATTATATCAGTTAATAATGCATATAAGTGATACGCAGTCCAGGTAAGTTCTGTAAGCAGCTTAAAGCAGAGGAATCCAATAATATATCTATTTAGAAGAATACACTGTTTCTTGAAATGGTCACTCATCCTCTCTCCCTGCCCTCAGGGGCGAGTAGTTTACCTTGTTACTTACCCCCAAGCTTCAGGCCACCATATGCCACAGTCCGGCTGGGCACAAATAACTGGGAGGTGACAAGAGACTTGAAGGTTGAAACGGGAACTACTTTATTGAGAATGAACTCTGTAGGAACTGAGCAAAAACTCAAAGTGGCGGGCACCCAAGGTAGCAGGAGCCGCTTCTCTGCAGGACAGCAGAAGTACATATACCCAACTAATTACATACAGCTTAACTTAATTAACATCATCTAGATACAGCAGTCAGTCATTAGGGAATCCTCATCATCTTAATGGCTCCCTGGCATTACTTCACAAATCACTCCTCCTGGCAAACTGCCAGACGCCATCTTGATTTGATTTGCATCACCAGTAGTAAAGTGTCCCAGGAACATAATCCCTGGCACTTCACACACACACACACACACACACACACACACACACACACACACACAGTCCAGCAGTGACATGCATGCCCCAGCACCTCAAAAGAAAAAAAAAGAGAAAGACACACTGACACAGAAGACAAATTAGAATAGAACCAAAAGTAGCAAATGAGGGCTCCGGGCTGCAGGCAGAGCTCAGGGATGCTGCACCTGCCTAGCCTGCATAAGGCCTGGGCTCCATCTCCAGCCCCTCCCCCTCCTTGCCCACAAGGTGGTGCAGACTGATTCTAGGTATTTCTAACCATTGGAAGTGAGTGGGCTGAGTTTCCCCAGGCAAGGGAAATAGCCACTAGTGATTAGCCATGAGTTCAGGTTCCTGCAAGAGCACCCGCAGCTTTAGGTTGCAAGGGAGCAAGGTCCTTGGGCCCAGTGTTAGAAGTCCACATCGAGTGGGGGTAAGATCCTGGTCTCTGCACTTGTGTCACCCAGATGGCTTTGAACCCTTGGCTCCTTCAAGGAAAGTGACTACAGATGTGCCCTGGGGTCTTTCCAAACTTGAGAGGATGGAGGATGAAGAGAGTCAGGCTGATGATGACCTGGTGACCAGGTGACCCGATAAGCTCCTAGCCTCCCCTTCCATAACCAAGTACTTTCTATGGTTTTCAAATCTCCATGCCAGACTCGTCCTACTATCTGCTTTTCCCTCGTGGACACTGGTGCTCACATGGGAAGTCATGTGCCCAGTGAGACACAGCCAGTCCAAGGGCTCTGGATGGGACAGGCAGGAAGCTTCACAGTGGTTCCCTGGCATCCACAGGACTTTGACTTTTTTTTTGTAATGGGGATTGAACCCAGGGCTTCTCTACCACTGAGCCACATCTCCAGGCCTTTTGATTTTTAATGAGATAGGATCTCCCTAAGTTGCTTAAGGCCATGCTAATAGCTGGGGCTGGCTTTGAACTTGAGATCCTGCTGTCTTGGCCTCAGCAGTCATTAGGATTACAGGCATGTGCAACCACACCCAGTGCTCCTTATTATTATTATTATTATTATTTATTAATTTATAAGGGATTGAGCTTGCTATAAGGGAGTGAGACTGGGGCATTTGCCAATGAACTACATCCCCAGCCCTGCTCTGAGGAATAGAATATGAATATGCCAGAGTGCTGCTGAACTGGGCCCTGGAGAGGAGCCTAACACCCCTGCAGGCTGTGCTTCCTGTCCTTTGGGAGCCACTGTCATGTAGGAAGCTCAGCCCTCCTGAGACCACCAGGCTGAGAAGTGCACCCAACAGGGGGTGGCCCTGGTGGGCAACAGGCCACATACAGAGAAGACCAGAGGGCACTGTGGTACATAGCTGTAAACCCAGCAACTCAGGAGGCTGAGGCAGGAGGATCACAGGTTACAGGCCAGCCTTAGCAACTTGAGACTCTGTTTCAAAATCAAAAATAAGGAATGGGATGTAGCTCAGTCATAACTCTATGTATTAAGCACCTGTGTGGCTAGGCAGGGGGTCAGGAAGGGTCCACATGGATGAAGATGGCAGGTGAGTCCCTGTCTCTGGGGCTGGCCACCTATAAGAAGCAAGAATGTGCAATGTGGCCAACTGTGATCCATTCCTTCTATGGAACAACCATGGTGTGGTTGACGGGGTGTTCAGGGAGGGCCTCTGAGGTGATGCCAACTGAGACCTGGAGGAGGAGCCAGTCTAGTATTGGGGAGTAGGGGGCATATAGGGACAGCAGAGAGCCCCCTGCCTCCCCTTCCATAACCAGAGCCTGTCACCACGGCAGTTGAACCCCTGCTCCAGCTGTTGCTCCTGCCTGGCAAGTAGCAGATTCTCATCCCAAGAGGGAGAGAGAGCCAGTCTGCTTGAAGGAGAGTGACCTCGGCAACATGCTGCGGCTGCAGAAGGTGACAGCACTTTGATCTTTCTCCACACTCCTCCCAAATGGCGGCCTGGCCACAATTCTGCAGATCTGAGCCCCTTCAGAACACTCATCCACTCGTTCTGGAAGCTGCAGATGCTTGGAGCAAGGAGAGAGTTATTTGATGGCAAAAAGAACAGTCGAGAAATGGTTTGGTTAAATCCACAGGAAGGGGGTCCAGGAGTGTCCTGCTTTATTGATCACACTGGGCAGATTGTCAGCAAATGGCCAAATAAAAAAAATCTATTTTGAGCTCCCACCAAACAGAAAACAATCCTAGTCTTGAATCCTGTTCCTCAGTTATGCCAGAAGGTAGCCTTGAACCTCCAGTGGTTTCTGAATTAGGCAACTGGAAGTCCTTTTAAATATCCTGGTCACATGGTGCAGACTAAAATTCTAAAGTACCTGGGGTTTCTGTCCTCTGACCTTGGCTACAGTTGTCTGATCTTTCTGAGTTAACCTCCCCCTTTGCCGCGACCCCTCGCCAGCAAAGGAAACACGACACAGGATTCTTCCTTCAGCAGTTTATTCAGGCCTTTGTTTTGATATGTCTTTTAGCTTGTTTCTCTCTCTACTCCCGTGTGCCCCAGCCTTAATAAAGCAGATAAAGCCCCAATGCACAACTGCCACATGGACTTTTCTCATAGGGTGCCAAGTCACAGCGTGCCAACTCATTCTGATAAGGAGTTGTTTGTCACAGACTACAGCGGAGACCAGCACCATCTTGTAATGGTGGCCACAGTACACAGAAACGGCTCACCTCAGTTCCCCCTTTTTGTTTTACTAAGACAATACAGGCGAGAGTAGAGGTCCTATCCCACTGTGCAGAAGTGGCTGCATAGTATGGTCCAGCCCTAAGGAGGCGCCTTCCCCAGATCTGGCTCCATATCAGCCGACGCCTTTTTTCGTGGGGTGGGGTGTGGACGTCCAACCCACATGCAATAGGACATGCTCTCCTTGAGGTCCACTTCAAGGATCACTCAAGTGCAGTGCCTTGCCTTGCATCCTGTATCATGACGATGGTGGACGAAGGGGGACAGCTGAGGCTGCCTTCGTAGTACAGACAAAATTAAGTTGGCAACACCCCAAGAGAAAGGCACGGACAGTAAAGCAAAAGATAAAGACCAGTGTGGAAACCCACCTGCATGCAATGGTGACAAGACCCGCAGAGTGCAAAGGCTTTCCAACACTAGAAGGATGACAAAAGAAGGACATGTCGATCCCAGTGCAATGTTATAATAACTTGGGGTGCAACGACCATGTCAAAGTTTACTGTTTAAGATGTGCAAGCCAGACCTATGGTGAGTTGCCATTTTCTAAAGCAGCAAGAGCTTGGACGAGCATTGCCTTGTCCCGAGCATTGCGGGCCTTGAGACGACAGAGAAGCCACAAACAAAGAATCACACCAAAGCAACACATAGTACCAAAAATGCCTACTCCCACCCACTCCTTAAAAAAGGAAAAGGCAGATGACAACCAATTGGTAAATTGACCCAAGGTCACTGGATCGACACGGGTGTTGTTTAAGGCAGCTATCTGAGTTAGTTGAGACTGGATCATCTCTTCCGCTGTCATGGACCAATTTCCGGCCAAATAAGCACCGATGATGAGGGAAGCATTCCTGGAATCATTAAATCTGACAGAGGTTACACATAAATGTTCACGTCAGTCAACACAACCCAAACGTACCAAGTTAGTCAATTCTTCCACCTGAGCCTGAAGTAAATCTATTCTTTGGTTGGCAGCTAAAATCCCTGACAAAACATGTTGAATAATTTTATTTTGAGACTCAAGTATGGTGGAAGTTTGTTGAACAACTTCATTAACAGTGACAGCAGTTTGTACCTGGCTGGTCATGGCTACTCCAGCCGTAACTGCTGCAGCAGCAGACACTGCTACGGCTGTCACTATAGCTGCTGTAATTCCAAAATCCCTGCGGACTCTTAGCAGCTCCATAAGAGGGAACTTCTCCGGGTCCGCCTCAACTGGAATTGGGATAAAAGTTGGAATTTTCATAACTACTGCTAAAGACCAGGAGCCATTCCAGCACTCTGCTAGATAACAAGTAACATTAGTACAATCCAGCATATCCCCCGTGGTATCATTGGCTAATAAGAATAGGAACGGGGATTGAAGACACACCCCTGCAGGGGGCAGTGTCGCATTGCTCAGTTGAGAATTGTGGGAGATATTTCCAAGCCTACGACCTTGTCCTGTAATCTCATATATAGAGCCTGAAACATTAAGCAGCCAACTTTTGGCTCCAAGCAATTGAGCCACTGCCGAAATATCGGCCGTGGCCCCCCTCTCATTTGAAATAAGCCACTGAAACCAAGACCAACTGGATCCTACAGAGGAATTGTTTGTGCTGGCATTATACACGTACCTCTTGAGAGAGGGGGAGAGAGAGAAACCTTTAGCCATTGATTGTCTCTCCCAAGAATGTTCCTGACAAGGCGTGAAAGTTGGGGGGAAGGCATAATCCGGGGTACAATAAGGAGAGGCCTTAAAATGAGTGGCATTACAGGTTATGTTACCATCTGTTATACATCCTCTAACCAGCTTCCATATTAGAATAATGCCATCTTTTAAAGTTCCCTGCTTATAAGCAAAGTCAAGGTCTTTTCCTAACTTGTCCCAGCTGGGAATTGTAAGACTCCCTGAAAAAGCAAACCAAGGAGCTGCGATATCAGCCTCTCTCAAAAACATCTGCAATGTGCTCTGTTTCACTTTAAGTTCCTTAGAACGCAGCAGCCCATCCAAGGCCAGCAAAATTGGGCTTGAGGAGTTAACACCCATAATGTTTTGAAAACTATGAAGATGTTTTCAAAACTATGAAGAAAGTGAAAGTACAAAGCCCCGCTCTCTGTTTATCTACAGAGGAGCATCCCGTTTAATTATTTTTCCGCTCTCTCTTCATTTACCGAGGAGCCTTTTATTTTATTATTTTTCCCCGCTCTCTCTTTATCTACAGAGGAGCGTCCTATTTTATTATTTTTCCCCGCTCTCTCTTTATCTACAGAGGAGCGCCCCGCTTTCATTTGCGGATTCCCATTTACTCGGGAACTTACCGGTGCACCACCCTGACTGCTGAAGGTTCTGGATCCTGGGTTCGAGGAGGTGTCCCCGTCCGGGCCACCAACTGCCGCGACCCGTCGCCAGCAAAGGAAACACGACACAGGATTCTTCCTTCAGCAGTTTATTCAGGCCTTTGTTTTGACATGTCTTTTAGCTTGTTTCTCTCTCTACTCCCATGTGCCCCAGCCTTAATAAAGCAGATAAAGCCCCAATGCACTACTGCCACGTGGACTTTTCTCATAGGGTGCCAAGTCACAGCGTGCCAACTCATTCTGATAAGGAGTTGTTTGTCACAGACTACAGCGGAGACCAGCACCATCTTGTAATGGCGGCCACAGTACACAGAAACAGCTCACCACACCCCTTCACTTCCCTGAACAAATCTGCGGGCAGCACCAGGTTTACAGGACTGCTGGTCTGTTTTGGTAGCTCAGACTTGCTTCTTTGCCCTAAGCAGAGGCACAGAAAAAAAGCAGGGCTTCAAATCTAGCAAGGCAGGTATGGCAGTTATGTCCCATGCTTCCAAAGGATTTCAAATGAGCAGCCGGGTGTGGTAGCACACACCTGTGGTCCCAGCAGCTTGGGAGACTGAGGCAGGAGGATCAAGCTCAAGGCCAGCCTCAGCAACTTAACTATGCCCTATGCAACTTGGAACCTGTCTGAGAAAGGGTTGGGGATGTGGCCTAATTGTTGAGCACCCTTTAATTCAATACACACACACACACACACACACACACACACACACACACAAATCATCATATCAGTGAAAATTTAGTACATTTTTATTATGGAATAATAGAGCCCAAAACCAAGTATCATAGTTAAATGAAGACACTTATACCTATCTTCCTGAAGGCCAACCCTAACCCATTTTTCAGGGATACTGGGGATTGACGCCAGAGCATTTGACCAGAGCTACATCCCCAGCCCTTATTGTGAGACGGTCTTCTTGAGTTGTCAAGACTGGACTCAAACTTGAGGCCATGTGCACACATGAACCCCATCAGAAATTTATCAAAAGCATTTCTTGAGGTTCTGGAGATCAAACTCACAGCCTCATGCCTGAAGGCACTACTCTACCTGAGCCTCACCCCCAGCCCAAGAAAGATAATCTGATGTGAATGTGAATAATCCCCTGTCTACTGAATTGCCACTGGGTTTCAGGCAAAAAATCTGTATGTTTGAGGTGAAGAACACAATCGTAACAATAAATCTGTATGTCATGGACAGGACTGATGTCCTTCACCAGCCGCATCAGCTCCTTCTGAACCTGG
The DNA here is from genome assembly GCF_045843805.1 of Urocitellus parryii. Classification (NCBI taxonomy): domain Eukaryota; kingdom Metazoa; phylum Chordata; class Mammalia; order Rodentia; family Sciuridae; genus Urocitellus; species Urocitellus parryii. The sequence continues at coordinate 7,920,467 of NC_135541.1, forward strand.
TCAAATTTCATGGGGTTGATCTCAGTCCAAAAACCCCAGAGGATTTCGTCAAAGCTCTCCAGAGGGGCAGGGTACTTCGCTTGTTCCAGGGGCAGGCTAGCAGTGTGGCTCAGCAGGTTCTTAAGAGCAGTCAGGGGGATTTGGTTCCCATAGAAACTAAAGGTTTTGAGCTGGGAACAGTGACCCAGGGCTGGTGAGATGGCATTTAGCTGGGACTCTGTTATCTCACAAAACTCTAAGACCAGGGTCTCAAGGGTGTGTGCCACCTTCTCCAGCAGGACCTGGAGGGGCTCAGGACTCATACCTTTCATGCAAAAAGAGCTGAGATCCAGACACTTCAGTTGATCAGTGCTCGGACACATGGACAGGTGCTGTAAATCCTTCTCCTTGAGCGGACAACCTCTCAGCGAGAGTGTTTTCAAGGGGGTCCAACTCCTGGAGAGAAAGCAAAGAGTTACTTCTGGAGAATGAAGGCTCAAAAAATAGACAAAGACCCGCCGACTTCAACCTGTGCATTAGACCCCAGTGAACCCCTTGTTCTGGGTGGCTGCTCCTCTGCTCTCCTATTTTTCTCCATGTCCTCTCTCCTTGAATCCAGCCAGGGACCCTTCCTGTTTAGGGGGCAGGGCAGCCTCCTCCCTGGCACCACCTGGTCCACCCTTCACCCTGCCCTGCCTCCCCCAGATGTCTCTTCCCGCCCCCCCAACCTGGGGTAAACGTTCTGGGAAATCAACAAGTCTAGCCCATTCAGTAGGGTTTTTAAGGCCTTCACATCTCTTGTCTTCAGCAGGTACTCCACAGGCAGACAGGCCAAGGGGCAGGACAGCACCATCTTCTTTAGCATCTCCAGATCGAAATCTATGAAGGAGGCTCTCATTATAGCCTCCTTTTACAACTGCAGGATGAGCACCCTGGGTAGGTACTCCAGATTGGGGATGGGCAAGGCCTCCTTATGCAGTACTTTCTGTATCACCAGGTCCTGGAGTGTGGGTACCGTCCTGATGCTCATCCTGTTGAATCTGCAGGGAAGAGAGGCTCCCTTTCAGGCCAAGCCTGAAAAACCCCTCCTCAACCAGCTGAAGTTCAAATCCTGGTAAGCCATAGCTCTGTGGTGGTGGGGATCAAATCCCCAGTACCCAGATCCACCTCTGGTCCTCCCAACTCTAATCCCACTGGTTATCAAGGAGTCTGAAGGCTCACCAGTCCCCCTATGGACAGGTGACTCATCCTCACTTTTGAGATCCTGGGGAGTGAACCAAGGGCTGAATGCATGCCAGGCAAGTGCCTTACCACTGATCCACATCCCAAACCTAAACCTCAATTAGGACCCCCCTTAAAGAGAATAGAAATTTCACAGGGCCAATGCCCAGCCTGGTGGCACAAGCCTGTAATTCTAACAACTTGGGACACTGAGGCAGTAGGACTACAAGTTCAAGTTCAGCCTCAGCAAATTAACAAGACCCAAGGCACTAATGAGAGACCCAATCAGAATAAAAAAAATTAAAAGGGCTGGAATGTGGCTAAGTGGTAAAGCACCCCGAGTTCAATCCCCATTACCAAAAAATGATTTTTTAAAAAATGAGAACCTCAAGTTTGAGGGCAGACTGGGAAACTGAGGAAGACCTTGTCTGAGGCTCAAGATGTGGTTCAGTGGTAGCATGCTTGCCGAGCATGTGAGGCCCTGGGTTCAATTCCCAGTACCACACATGCACACACAAAACTATATACATATGTGGACATGTACAGATGTAAATCTAGATATAGCTATAGCTTAGGAGCTGTACTGAGGGTGGTAGCTCAGTGATATAGGAGGTTACTGAGCCCACATATAGCCTTGGGTTAGATCCCCATTGGACCCCAAAAATGAAAATCAGAACTTTTGGTTGCTGAACTTAGAGGAAGTTTACTTGGGGTTCCTGGTTTCAGAGGTTCATTCCATGGACAGCCAGCTCCATTGCTCAAGAGGCAGAAGAACATGACCAAACAGAGCCTCAGAAAAGCTGATCAGTACAGGGCAGCCTGGAGGTGGTGGGCACGGTGCCAAGAAACTTTAACAGGGGTTCACGGGATGCTTTCACTATATCCCTTGTGGCTTTGAAACTTACATGTTTCTCCCCCCACCCCCGCATCTTCTTTTCTCTAACCTTCTCCTTCATGATCTCCCTGATGTCCTTCCTGATCTCCTTCCTAATCCCATTTTCTTGAATCACCTCTATAAAAGCCCCCTGTTCCTGAGGGTAGGCAGAAGCACAGGCTTTGGGACACTAGTCCCTGTATTTCTTCTTTGCTAGCAAAACAATAAACCTTTTACCTTTTTCTCAATATCTTGTCATTGCTATTGGATTGGCATGGAGGATGGGGATCAAGCCTTTGGTCGGATGTATAACCAATGTGATCCTGCAATCTGTACATGTGGAAAAATGAGAATTCATACCCTATTTGAATCAAATGTATAATATGTCAAGGTCATTGTATTGTCTTGAGCAACCTATAAAAAATATAAACCCAAATACACACCCACAGGGACCTATTTCCTCCAGCCACACCTCACCTGCCTAGAGTTTATCACCCAGTATGCAGTCCTATCAAATCCTTTAAATAATTGAATGTACTGATTATGGATCTTATAACCCAATTTTCTCATCCCTTGCATTAACACTTGAACCTTTGGGAGAATACATCCTATCCAAACTGTGACACAAGAAACCAGTAATAAAACATTGATATGAAATGTATACATCACATACATGCGCACATATCCTTTTGTTTCGCGGTGATGGGGTTTGAACCCAGGTCCTCGTACTAGGCAAGTCCTCTAAAAAACACTGAGCAACACCCTCACCCTGTTTTAAGCTCTAAATATAAAATAACTTGTAAAATCCCAATACCACAAATTCCATGAACTGTCATTTAAAGGAATATAGACTACATATGAAAATTGTCAAGACAATTCAAAATCAAATAGATAGCTCTCATTTAAAAATTTTGCACTGGGCCAGGTGCAGTGGCACTCGCCTGTAATCCCAGCAGCTTGGGAGACTAAGACAGGAGGATCTTGAAAGCCAGCCTCAGCAATGGTGAGGCACTAAGCAACTCAGTGAGACCCTGTCTCTAAATAAAATACAAAAATAGGGCTGGGGATGTGGCTCAAATGGTCGAGTGCCCCTGATTTCAATCTTCGGTGCCAAAAAAAAAAAAAAAAAAAATTATTAGGTGCAGTGGTGCATGCTGCTAACCTCAGCGATTTAGGAGGCTTAGGCAGGAGCATCAAAAGTTTAACACCAGCCTTAGCAACTTAGGGAGATTCTAGGCAACTTGTTGGGGCCCTGTGTCAAAAAATATGTAAAAGGTGCTGGAGATGTGGTTCATTTGTTAAGCAGCCCTGAGTTCAATCCCCAGTGCCCAAAAAGTCAAGTTGCAGGTCAGCCACAGCAACTTAGCAAGATGTTGACCAACTTAGGTAGACCCTGATTCAAAATAAAAAACAGGTCTGTGGAGATGAGGCTCAGTGGTAAAGCATCCTTGGGTTCAATCCCTAAGATTCGGCAGCAGCAGTGGAGGCAACCTGGGCTGCAGTCACCAGGGCAAACTGGCTGTGGTAGACAGGGTGGCGCATCCTTAGGGGGGCTGTCCCTTACCCTCTCTGCACGTCTGGATGGAACAGTCTGGCTCTCCAAGTGTCAACAGATCCAGGCAGTGACTCTTGGTCCAGGAAATCTGGAACCTTCTCTGGCTGCTCTGAAGCTCTTATTCCTCCTCTCCAAACCCCTCCCTTCCAATCAGAAGCTCATATCTGACTAGATTATTGAATCTCATACAATTAATCCTGGTTGGATTTTCAGCTTATTGATTGGTTTTAGCAGATCTCCAGGCAGGAAGAGGAAAGGATTTTGGGTGGGGTGGAGATCCTCTCTTGTATTTCTTTCACAGAGCTTCATTCACAGGGTCACTCTCAGTTCTGAGCATGAGATACCAAAGGACTTCATCTGATATTGGACACAGAGAAAGACCTTAAAGCTCATTGTTCAGGCCACACTGATATTGTGAACATGTTCTAGAGTTAAAACCTCTTAGGTGTGATGGCTCACTTCTTTAATCCCATCTATGCCAGCAGCCCCAGAGGCTGAAGGAGGGCAATCCCTAAAGCAAGGAGCTCCAGGCTAGCCTGGTCAGCAGGGTGAGAACCCATCTCAAAAACAAAAACAAAAATGCTTTATGAAGCTGGGCATGGCTGCACACACCTCTAATCCCATTAGCTCTGGAGGCTGAGGCAGGAGGATTGCAAGTTCAAGGCTGGCCTCAGCAATTTAGCGAGGCCCTGAGCAACTCAACAAGACCCTGTCTCAAAATAAAATACAAAAAGTGGCTCAGTAGAAAAGAAATTGGAAAGGAGTTGCTAGAGACACAACAGAGACTCCTAAAAGCTCTGGCTACCCTGGAGGACAGGGAGGGAGAAGCAGTCTTTTGTTCCCTTACAAGGTAAAGGGTGTTTCAGGGGGATCAGCTCAGCAAACTGGCTTGAGAATATTGTCACCAAATATGAGCTGGGACCTGAGACCAGAGAGCAGCTTCGACTACCAGCCCTGGGAAGGCCACTTTTCCATGTCTGAAGCCACTGAGGGTGGAAGCTGTGGGTACCTCTCAGGATGTTGGGGAGCAAGAAATGAAGGTCAAAGTGTGGGTCCCTCTCATCATGGCAGCCACCACCTGGAGCCTTTCAGTGTCAGGGTTCTTCCTACAGGGGCATTTCCCAGGCAATGCTGAGCCCCACACAGTGTCAGGGTCCTTTATCCTATAAAAGCAAAGTCTAAGGAACAATGACATTTTAAAGAGTGTTCGATAATAGCGAGGCATGGTGGTACAGGTCTGTAGTCTGAGAAACTGGGAAAGCTGAGGCAGGAGGATTGCAAGTTTGAGCCTGCCTCAGCACTTGAATTTAGTAAGACCATCGGCAGCATATCAAGTTCGTGTTTAAAAATGAAAAGGACTGGGGAAGCCAGGCACAGTGGCGCACGCCTATGATCTCAGTGGATCAGGAGGCTGAGACAGGAGGATCTTGAGTTCAAAGCCAGCCTCAGCAATAGTGAGGCACTCTTAGCAATCAGTGGGACCATATCTCTAAATAATATACCAAAATAGTGCTGGGGATGTGGCTCAGTGGTCGAGTGCCCCTGAGTTCAATCCCCAGTACCAAAAAATAAATTTAAAAAATCAATAACAGGGTTAGGGAAAAAGCTCAGTGGAACAGTGCTTGCCCAGCGTGTGTAAAACCTTGGATTCAATCCCTGGTACCAAACAAAACAAAACAAAACAAAACAAAAACCTGCTAGCAAAATTACTATCTTTTTTTTTTTAATGTATCCTGGGGATTGAACCCAGGGGTGCTTTACCAATGAGCCATGTTCCGAGTTCTTTTTATTTTTTATTTTGAGACAGGGTCTCAGAACGTTGTTTAGGGTCTTGCTAAATTGCTGGGGCTTGCCTTGAACCTATGATCCTCCTGCCTCAGTCTTTAAGAAGCTGGGATTATAGGTGTGTGATACCATGCCTGGCTTTGTCTCATAAGTTTTGACCAACATCATGAGTATTTTGAGCTGTGGGTATAGCTCAGTGGTAAAGCATGTGCTTAGCATGTGTGCTGTCCTGGTTTTGATCTCCCGTACCTCCCCCAAAGCCACATAACTTTATGGTATATTCTGTGATAGAATTCTGTGGATTGTGAGGGCTACTCTTAAAAACTGATGACCACTCTTGTGTTGCCCAGACTCAGAGAGCAGCAGCCCTCTGGTCCTCCACACTATTTTGGAACACAGTTTCCTGGGAACATTTAGTCTCCTACCCCATTTATGTACAGATTACCTATTGCAGGGGAATAACTGAAGAACATGGATAAAGAAATCATTCTGTGTGTGTGTGTGTGTGTGTGTGTGTGTGTGTGTGTGTGTGTTTTATTAGAGTTTAATCTAGGGGTGCTCTACCACTAAGCTACATTCATAGCCTTTTTTATTTTTTATTTTTGCCGCAGTCTGGCTAGACACAAAATCAGGAGCCACTCAAGCAGGAACAAACTTTATTATTTGAAAATGCCGCCAGTACCCCGTACGCCCCGGGAACAATCCCGATAGACCCATGTGGCATTCTCCCACCACCCCGGAGCAAGTTCCTCCCCCAGGGATTCTCTCCTACTGTACTTCCCCAACCAATGGGAACTCTCCAGGAGTCCCGTAGCAGGCCAAGGTGAAGAGCAGGAGTCCAATAGCCATATGAATGCAAATCTTAACATAATCATATCATCTCAATGGCTAGCTGGTGTCACCTTTCAACCAAAAATGCCATGCATCATATTACTTGGCTGTGGCTCTTAGCATATTTTGAGACAGTCTAACTTGTCCAGGCTGGCCTCAAAGCTGCCATCCTCCTGCCTCAGTCTCCCAAGTCACTAGGATTATAGGTATGTGCCACTGTGCCCAACCAACAAACTACTCTTTTTACCATGTCTTCCTCACTCAGAAATATTTAAGGTTTATTTTAACTAGATCAACTTGTTTCATGAAGCCCTATCAGATGGAATAAAACTAAGTCCAGGATATAAGTTATGTTTCACTTGATTCTAGATGTAAAGATAATTTAAAATTAAAAAAAAATTCTGAAAAATCATCTGTCTAGAATCATTAAAAATGGTGCACATGTGTACGAACACATTTAAATAATTCAATTATTCTTAAGTTTAATTTGTTTCGAGATAGGGGCCTCACAATGTTGCTCAGGCTGGCAGTGTTCTTGGAATCCTTCTGCTGAGCCTCGGGGGAGCAAATTATAGGACTGGGCTACCATGCCTGACTTCAGTTTAATGTTATACCCCTTCCTCCCTTTCTCCCTCCCTCCCTCCTTCCTTTTCTCCCTTCTTCCCTCCCTCTCTCCCTGCCTCCCTCTCTTCCTTCCTTCCTTCCTCTCTTCCTCCCTCCCCACTTCCTTCCTTCCTCCCTCCCTTCCTTCCTTTCATTCTTTTTTGTTGTTTGTTGTTTGTTTTTATTTTTCATACTGGGGAATGAATCCACAGGTGCTGTACCACTGAGATACATCCCCAGCCCTTTTCTAGTTTGTTTTTTGTTTTCTTTTGAACAGAGTTTTCCTAAATTGCTGACTTTGAATTTGCAATTCTCCTGCCTTGGTCTCCCAGTTTGCTGGGATTAGAGATGTGCACCACTGCATCAGTCTCTATTTGAAAATATGGGAAGGACACAAAGTAGCCACATTAAATTATACAGGAGCGTAACAGGGGCTCACTTGATGCTTTGACTATATAGCCCTTGGGGCTTTGAAACCTACATGTTTTTTTTTTCCCTTAATTTCTCCCTGACCTTCTTCTTCCTGATCTCTCCTCCTTAATCTCCTTTTCTCTGAATCACCTATATCCCCTACCCCTTTCCTGTGAATAGGTAAAATCACAGCCATAAACTTTCTTTTTCATTTTTCTCAAGACCTTATCTTTGTTATTAGATTGGTGTCCAGGGAGAGGACTTCGACTGGGGGATATCAAGTTTCAGGACAGTCTGGGCAATTTAGGGAGACCCTGTCCCACAACAACAGTTTTGTTTTTAAAGCCTGGGCATAGAGAGCTCAATGGTGGAGCACTCCTGGATTGGATCCCCAGCACTGTAAACTAAATAAACAGAAAAAAAAATAAAACAAAACTAGAAAACCTTCATTGCTTTAAGAAAAGCAGAAGTGTGAAAACCCTTACACCTTTAATTCCATTTAACTACAGGAAAAAGAGGTGTCTAGGGTATGGGAGTATGAGACTTCATCTTTTAACCCCTAAAAAAGTGTCTTGAAGTAGTCTGGGGTTAACCAATCAGTGATTTTTCTCTTGCTCCACCTCTTGCCCCTCCTTACAGGGACAATAAGTTTGAAACTGTCAATCTACTTCAAGCTCTGCTCTTGCTGCCTTTGGGGGTTTTTGTGGTACTGTTTTTTTTTTTGTTTTGTTTTGTTTTGTTTTTTGTGGAACCTAGGAGTGCTCTACCTCTGAGCTATATCCCCAATCCTTTTTAATTTTATTTGAGAAAAGCTGTCACTAAGTTGCCCAGGCTGGCTTTGAGTGTGTGATCCTCCTGCCTCAGCCTCCAAAAGTGGTCGGGACTACAGGGAGGTGTGCGCCATCAGGCTCAGTTTTCTGTTTTATTTTGCAGTGAGCAACTCCTCTACAATGTAGCTACATCCCCACCCAATATGGGTATTTTCTTTTAATCTAATGAACACTCTTTTCTTGTTTCAGGAAAGAACATTCCTAAAGCCATAATGTTCAATATTAAAATCGAATGCATTTACAAGATAAAAAACTTTCTTCGAGTAAAAAGCAATCCATGAACTGGGGAACTCCACATTGAAAGACATTCCCTGGCCAGGTGCGATGGCACACACTCGTAATCCCAGCAACTGGGGAAGTTGAGCAGGAGGATCACAGCCTGGGCAATTTAGCAAGGCCCTAAGCAACTTAGTGAGAGCCTGTCTCAAAATAAAGCAAAAAGGGCTGGGAAGGTAGCAGAGTGGTCAAGCCCCTGGGTTCAATCCATAATATCAAAAAAGAAAAAAAAAATATATCCCAAATAAATACAACTTTATAATTTTTTTTAAAAAAATGACATGATTTAACCAACTAATAAATCAATGGTGGAGGCCTGCTTATCTGATCAAAACCTCGAGTTTGTTCTTCAAGGTGTTTAAATTTGGGGTGATGCCAGGCATGGTGGCACATGCCTGTTTTCACAGAGACAGGAGAGGCTGAGGCAAGAGGATCACAAGTTCATGGGTAGCCTCAGTAACTTAACGAGGCCCTCAGCAACTTAGCAAGACCCTGTCTTAAAATAAAAAATAAAAGCTGAGCATGGTGGCACACACCTGTAATCCCAGCAGCTCAGGGAGCTGAGGCAGGAGGATCATGGGTTCAACGCCATCTTTAGCAACAGCAAGGAGGCTGTTGCGCTAAGGAACTCAGAGAGACCCTGTCTCTAAATAAAATACAAAATAGGGCTGGGGATGTGGCTCAGTTGTTGAATGCCCCTGAGTTCAATTCCTAGTACAAAAAAAAAAAAAAAGAAATAAAATATAAAATAAAATTGAGGGTAGTAATGCTTGCTTTGTTGACAGGAAAACATTACTTTTCATCAATTAGGGTACAAGTTTCTTTCTGTTGAATGGAATAAAATAAAAGAAAGCAAAAAATACTATGAGCCCAATTTATTCACCTCAGATCACACTGCTGGAAGAGCATCCAAAGTATTATTAAAATGCTCAAGGACCTGGGCGGAACTCAGGAACTATGGGTCCTTATCACAATTTATGTCCTGAATGAACTACAGAAAATATCTGGGTGCTCTGGTCGGCCTCTGGGGCTGGCATCCACTTTACTGCCAGTTCTGGGAATCTCTGGTGCACCCCAGTCCTCGGACAATCCATGTGAAACCTTCCCAGTGGCAGCCCACATTGTCCACCAGAGGCATAGCCACAGTGTCCTGCCAGGTGGCACAGAGCTCCTGCTACCTTCCTTGGAAGCATTTATTTTCTCTGCAGAGCCGCAGCCTCTGCTGCTTCTGCTGTTTCCCCCCGGATCTGCCTTTTTAAAATTGATTTCATAGCATTTCAGCCAGTTGTGCATATTTAACCTGAGTTATAAAGAAATATCTGTCAATTGTACCTTGAGGTACAGACTCTCGTAATCCCAGCAGACTCTCTAAATAAGCTAATATTATGAACAATTTTTGAAAATATTGAGGGAATGTCTAGTTCATTTATTTTATTATTTTTTAATTCTATTTTGTTATACACAATGGCAGAATGCAGTCATTCCCTATTACACATATAGAGCGCAATTTTTCAAGACACTGATTGTACACAGAGTATTTTCTCTCCATTCGTGTCTTATACATGTACTTGGGCTAATGGTGTCTGACTCATTCCACCATCATTCCTACCCCCTGGCCCCCTCCCCCGCCCTCCCCTTCCCACCTTCTTTTGAAGACCAATGTCTTTCCACAGTGGACTCCTCTTCACACACAGGGTGCCATGTCCCCGGCTGCTGAGATCACGGTGGCTTCCCCTGTGCAGCTCATCTAGATCTCCCTCGCAGGTTTAGCCCTCGTTAGGGGAAATGGAAGACTTCAGTTGAGAACATTCTGGAAGCAGGGCAAGCAGGAGGCATGCTCAGGTACATTGAATATCAAACGTTTTAGCAAAAAGAAAGAAAGAAAGGAAAAAACCCTCCCCACCAGGGGTACTGGCTCTAAGTACTAAAGCAGTGAGAAAGGTCTATGATAATTGCTCCCGACAGTCTCCAGCCTTCTCTCACATATTCACTTCTGTTTGAGCCTTTAAAAAACAACTTCATAAAATACAGTACAAGAACAAATTGATTTCATCTTTGTTTGGTTCTGATTGGTTGTTTGCTCTACCAAGGACTGAACCCCAGGGTGTTCTAACACCGAGTCACAAGATCTCACTGAGTTGCCCAAATTGGCCTGGTTTTTTTTTTTTTTTTTTTTTTTTGCAACGGGGCGGGACTACTGATGATTAAACTCAGGGGCACTCAGCCACTGAGCCCCATAACCAGCCCTATTTTGTATTTTATTTAGAGACAGGATCTCACTGAGTTGCTTAGTGTCTCACTTTTATTGAGGCTGGCTTTGAACTCTGGATTCTCCTGCCCTAGCCTCTGTAGCTGGGATTATAGGCATTCACCACCAAGACCCACACAAACCATTGTTTATTTATTTATTTATTTTTGGTACTGGAGTTTGAACCCAGGGCCTTTACCACTGAGCTACAACCCTAGCCCTTTTTATTTTTTATTTTGAGACAGGTTCTCACTAAGTGCTGAGAGCCTTGATAAATTACTGAGGTAATGATGATCATTTTTGTGATCCTCCTGCCTCAGCCTCCCAAACTGTTGGAATTATAGGCATAAGACACAGCACCTGGCAAAAACTGTTTTTAACATATATTATATAATAGTAACTACTTTTTAAAACTCCATGATAACTAGATTCATTTATTTACTTATGGTACTGGCATTTGAAACCAAGCTTTTTTAGTTTGGCTCTGCCTCCCCAGCCCCCACCCTTTTTTTCTTCTTTTATTTTAATTGGCTTTTTCAAAATAAATGACAGTAGAATGCATTACCACTCTTATTACACATATACAGCACGATTTTTCATATCTCTGGTTGTATATAAATTATGTTCATGCCAATTCATGTCTTCATACATGTACTTTGGATAACGATGTCCATCACATTCCACCATCCTTGCTAATCCCCTGCCCCCTCCCTTCCCCTCCCACCCCTCTGCCCTATGTAGAGTTCATCTATTCCTCCCAAGCTCCCCCTCCCTACCCCACTATGAGTGTCTCACCTTATATCACAGAAAACACTAGAATGCCATTTGTTTTTTGGGGGATTTTCAAACTTCACTTAGTATTATCTTCTCCAATGCCGTCCATTTACCTGCAAATACCATGATTTTATTCTCTTTTATTGCTGAGTAAAATTTCATTGTGTATATAGGGCACTTTTTTTAACTCATTCCTGCTCCAATGCTGAGGCCTGGAGCCCTGTGCGGGGTCACAGCGCTGGTGATTTCTGTGGAAAGCAGCTGTTTAGGAGTCCTCAAATGTTATGCTCGAATTCAGGACTCCCAAAGACCACCAGAGACCCAAGATCGATGTAAACAGCAAAGAGGTGTTTATTGCGAGCTAGCTTGGTCCTCCGCTCACACACAGCAACTGGTGAAGCTGAGAGGCCCTGAGCCCAGGGTTTGCAACAGTTTTATGCATTCTTTGGAGAAGGCAGGGACTTCACATACATCATAGCATCTCTAAGCCAATCATCACACACGGAGGAAAAATCAAATAACAATTCTAAAACATGATTAGCACATTCACTGGAGGGAACAAGTTGGGTAAAGGTGATTGGTCAGTACAAAAGGGGTATTCATTTGAACTGATTGGTTTAAGCCCAAAGGGGTGTACCTGCTGAACTAAATGGTTTCCCAACATGTTATCAACCACCATAAACTACTGGGAGGGTCAACTGGCATCCCAGGTATTTCCCTGTCTCATGCTGATTGGTGGCTGCTAGGGGGTTGGTATGCTTCCCCATCTAGCCTGACTGAGTCAGGGACACCTGGTTCAGCAGATCTCTCCTGTTATTTGTAGATAAACAACTTAGCAGGGTGGGAATGTGCCTAGGAGTGCTCTGTGGGTTTTTCCAAGGGCAAAGGTGATGTCCCTTCCTTGGACAGGCTTTGCTCTGAGGTAGAGGCTGGTTTTTCACTAACACTCTCTGAGATGCAGTATTCCAACTAGGTGAGATCTGGATCAGGGACCAACACAGAATGCTGCCTCCCTCTGGCCTGCCATCTTCATTCTCCCCACCCTTTTTAAATGCTGGTGATGGAACCCAGTGATGCTTTACCACTTAACTTCCTCCCCAGTCCTTTCATTTACTTTGAGACAAGTTCTGGCCAAATTACTAGGGCCATGATAAATTGGTGAGGTCAGCCTTGAATTTGCAGTTCTCTTTCTGATACCCAGGCCCAGGGACAGATGCTTCAACTCTGATTCTAAGTACAGCGAGTTAGTAATTGAGAGCATCTGGTGGGAAGGGTTGCCTAAGGAGACACCAGGCAGTTAATTCTGAGGAGCAACGTCAAGGTAGGAGAAGACAAACTGGCCCAAGCCCAAGGTCACCCTGACCCCTGATGATGGTCAACACCCAGGATTCTGCCTGTTGCAGAATCTGCTCATTCACATCACCCATTTCAGGGTAAGCCTTACACCAGGTAGGTCCACCATCTGCAAGGCCTCCATCCCTGCTCCTCACCCTCGACTTTGAATCACCACATGATGCTTAGAGCAGCCTTCCCCAGGGGGGCATTGGAGGTGGCTCTCTGCTCCCTGCTGGAGAGCACAGAGCTTCCCTGTTACAATGTGCAGGTGTGGGGGCTTCCCTCCTTCAGCACCCTCCCCTCTACCCTGCTTCTCCCCACATTCGCTGGACAGGCCTCCCAGGGAAGGAAACTCACACCCACCTCACTAGCTCCTGTCCCCACCACCTGGCTTCCCAGCAGAGTTCTGCAGACCACAGACCCCTGTTTAGCCCTCTGCTTCTGTGTGGGTGGTGATGAGTGCATCCTTCAGGACTAAACAGGGGACCAGACCCTGAGGTCCCTCGGTCACTCTCCAGCATCTCCTTCCCTGACATCACCAGTGGCCGGGGTATAGCAAGTGCAATTTATTTGTTCATTTATGGTGCTGGGGATGGAACCCAGGGGTATACCACTGAGTCACATTCTCAGCCCTTTTTTTTGAGGCAAGGTCTCCCTATATTGTTGCAGCTGGCCTTGAATTTATGATCCTCTTGCCTCAGCCTCCTGAGTTGCTGGGCTTTTAGTTCTGTGCCATTGTGTTGAGCAGCTCAGGCAACTGACCCTACCTCAAAATAAAATTATTAAAAGGACTGAGATTGTATTTCAGTGCTAGAAAGCCTCAGGGTTCCAACCCAAGAACTGAAAAAAAAAAAAACTTTTAGAGAGAAATTATAAAAGCTGGGTTACAATATCGTAGAGGATTTGAATCTTAGAGATGGAAGGGAAACCTCTTAATTATCTCAGTTCTGGGTTTAGGGAGACCTGGGATGTCTTTTCTTCTTCAGGTAAGAGGGAAATTTCCTGCATAATCAGAGCATAACCTAAGTAATAGACTTTTTCTTTGTTTTTTTTTGGGGGGGGGGTGTACTGGGATTTCACTCAGGGGTACTGGACCACTGAGCCACATCCCCAGCCTTATTTTGTATTTTATTTAGAGACAGGGTCTCACTGAGTTGCTTAGTGCCTCACTTTTTGCTGAGACTGGCTTTGAACCTGCAATCCCTCTGCCTCAGGGCTGCTGGGATTACAGGCATGTGCCACTGCTCCAGGCATAATGGATTTCTTCTGCAGAGAACACAAGTTTATCCAAGGAGGTCTTATTGCTCTCATTTGCCACCCACTCTCAAAGGGGAAGAAAAACTATTTTAGAATCCTGCGCAGTAGGAGACCATAAAACAAATCATTTGCAAATTGAGTGAGAGGCATTTCTAGGACATTGTATGGTTGAGAGGTCTTGGCGTGATGCCTGAGAGGGGTGATGTGGGGTTTCAGGGCACATGTGTAGATTCCCAGTCTGGGTTTATTGCTGATTTTTCAGAAGGCAACAGTGTTGGCTCTGCTTATCAACTGGGTACCAGAGACAGCAGAGTGAAGGTGTCTGCTGCGAACCATTTGGAGTCTGCAGACCCATTAGATGACAGGTGCTGGGGTTTGGAATTGCAGGAAATCTTGCATTTATAATTTTATCTATTGCACCTAACTCTTGTGTACATGTCCAACCTCCCTTTAGGTTTCTTGACTGATGGGTTGTTAAATCGTACAAGGATTTATAAGTTGTATTCTATGAAGTTCTCTATAGTAGTAGGGCACCCTTGGGTACAATCCCCAACACACACACAGACACACACACACACACACACACACACAAAGACTCAGACTATTTTTCCAAGAACCTCAGCCCTTGTGGATAAAGCTGTGGTCCACTATGACCTGAATAACTCAGATGGAAGTCTCCTACTATCCTCAGATGAACTCCTTTGGAGAGCAGGTTAGTGTTCTCAGTTCCATGGGGAACCACAGGCACATTACCCCATCGAACAGCCACATGCATTGGAAGGAATGACACCCAGAGAGAAGTAAAGAATGGAGGGTATACTCAGAATGGCCCTGCACTATTGTGATGACATGAGGTCCTCGGCTCCAGTGTCACTGATCAGCACTGATCAGCCACTGAGTTAGCTTCCTGACCTTTTTTAAGCTGAAAACCATGGAGGACAGCAGAGGCTCTGCCACAAGTTCCCCAAGGGGCTCATTTGCAAGTCGCTCATTTGCAGCCATCCATGCAGGGGGTCATGCCCTGTGTATCTCTCAGCACAAATGTATTTCCAGAAATTCAGATTCCTGTTTCTGACTCCTAAGACACATGTCCCCATGGGTTCCAAGTCTCCCAACGGGAATCAAGCCTCTGTGACCCAGGCCTCCTGCATCAGCTTTTCTGTACCCACTCATGTTATGCAGTGCCCTGGCATCCTGTTCCCCTTGGAGAGACACTCATGTCTTATCTTTATTTTCAAGTGCACAGGAGAACATTTCTCATATATGCATCCCACTAGGCAGGCAGCCAACAGTGACACGGACTGGAGGGCAGGTTATAGATAAACCAGTTGCCACATCTATGGCAGGGTTTAGTATAGAAAAGGACGTTCTTTGGCTCTCTCACATCCCTCAGTGTCTCCATCAGCTCATCGATGAGTTGGAAAAGTCTCCCCGGGTGGATGGCACCCTGGGCATCATAGCTCTCCAGAGGGGCAGGGTACTTCTCTAGGCTCAACCGGGTCAGCCTGGAAGTGTGAAGCAGCAGGTTGCTCAGGACTGACATGGAGATGTCATTCCCATTGAAGCTCAAGACCCTGAGCTGGGAGCAGCAGCTCAGGACAGGTAGGATGGCCTGGAGCTGGGAGTTGGTGATCCCACAGTCCTGCAAGTTTAGGGTCTCAAGGGTGGCTGCAGCATTCTCTAGCAGAATTACGAGGGGCTCAGGACTGAAACTCGTCAATTTGCTGCCCCGCAGCGTCAGGTGTATTAGCTGGTTGAGGTTTGGAGACCCCGACAGATCATTCCAGTCTGGATCTGAGAGCAGGCAGTCGGTTATTGAGAGGGTCTCCAGGGGGGTCTTCAGGAGCCTAAGCAAAGATCAAGCAGTTAGTTCTGAGGAGTGATGTCAAGGTGGAAGAAGACAAATTGGCCCAAGGTCACCCTGACCTTCTGATGATGGTCTCCATCCAGGACTCTGCCTGTTGCAGAATCTGCTCCTTCCCATCACCCTGTTTCATGCTGAGCCTTTCACCCCCACTTGTGTGACCAGGTGGGTCCATCACCTCTAAGGTGCCCCTCCTGGCTGCCAAGCAGAAAGCCACAGCTGTAGCAGAGGGGGTCAGGGTGAGACATGCACAAATAACAAACCCAGGCAAGATGGAGCCGCACAAACTGGGGTTGCTCTCCTGCGGGGCTCACACCTGTACCCTCAACCCCTGCTCCTCACCCTCCAGTCCAGAATCACCACCCAGGGCTCAGAGCAGCCTTCCCCATGGGGGGCATTGGCAGCAGCTCCTCTGCTCCCCGCTGGAGAGCACAGAGCTTCTCTGTTGAAAGGTGCAGGTTTGGGGGCTTCCCTCCTCCAGCGCCCTCCCCTCCACCCTGCTTATCCCCACCTTTGCTGGACAGGCCTCCCAGGGAAGGAACCTCACACCCACTCACTAGCTCCTCTCCCCCCACGGGCTCCCCAGCAGAGTTCTGCTCCCCAGACCACGGACCCTGTTTAGGATCTGCTTCTGTGTGGGGGGTTAGGTGAGACCTGGCTTCAGGACAGAGGGAAACAAACACTTCATTGACTTTCTAACATCTCCATCAATGTTAAGTCACCATGGCTGGCACACAGCAGGTGCCAGCTGAAGTTTCATGTGACAAAGAGTTTGCTCTGATGTCCTAGGACAGATCCCTCTGCTTCCTCACCTGAGCACCTGGCACAGACGGCCTTCTAGGAGGAAGACACCATCCAGGTACAGCCTCCGGAGGCTGTCCATCTTGGCAAACTGTGAGGTTATGTCATCCATCAACTGATCTCTCTCCTCCTGGGAAGCACAGGCAGACACATAGACTTGGGAGAAGAAGAGCTGCCTCAGGTTGCTCATCTGGCCCCAATAGGTAGCAAAAGTAGCCAAGGTGGATAGGCTCCAGAGACACTGCACGTCCAACTGCTGGATGAAGTCCAGATCCAACCTCTCCAAGATCTTCTCAATGGTACGGACAGGCAAAGGGCACATCTGCAGCTTCTTGCAGCACAATTGTATCAGACCCTTCCTCTCATCCACCCAGCGAAAGAGGAAGGAGTAGAATGCATTCAGGGATCTTCGCTGGAAGCACAGGTTTACTAACACCTTCAAGGGCAGAGTAGGCCCTGTGTCTGGAGAGGCCTTCACTGTTTGCCTCTCCTTCATGACTCCTGGTGAGCAGGCATCAACCTCGGCTCCAGACCACATCCTCCAGAAGTTCCCATGAACATTCCGCAAATCCAGCACCTGCAGTTTCCACCTCCTGCGGGGACCACAGCAGAGTCTCAGCCCTGAGGCCCCTTCCTTCCCCTCTCAGCTGCTGCTCCCTGCTCCACCTCTTCCTTCTGTCTTGCTTTTCTCCACCCACTTCCCTGCAATCCAGCCTGGTGCCCCCACCTGTACCAGCTGAGGGAGGGGCAAGCACAACCTCCTTCAGGGGTCAGCACAGCTGCCACAAGCACCTCCACATCTGGAAGCCCCTCCCAGGTGGGGCTCAGCATGGCCAAGGCCTCTCCACCCCCCCCTTGCTGGCAGCACAGGAAGCCTGCGGGGCACACTTCAGCACCTACTCTCCCTGCCCACAGCCATCACTTCCCTGGAAGCCCAGGCGCTGCCTTCCAGGGTCCCCCTCACCTGGGGCGATCCTGCTGGGCAGCCAGCATATCCAGCCCATCCAGTGCCGCTCGGATTATCCCCAGCTGTGGCTTCTTCATCAGGGCCCCCAGGGGCAGGCAGGTGAAGGGCCAGGCCTGCACCATTTTCCTCAGGACCTCAGTGTGTCCCCCGCTGAAGGCCTCCATGAAGAGTGGTGGGAAGAGCTGTATGGGCAGGTCCTCCAGAGCTAGGGTGGCCCTGGTCTTGTCCTTCAGGAGGCTGCGCCCTGCCAGCTCCTGCAGTGTGGGTGGGGTCCGCTGCTCATCCTCTGGAGTCTGCATGGTAGGATCCTGGGGGATGCCCCACCCAAACACATCATTCACAGCCAAGCTCCATAGCTCTACCTTATACCCACCCGAGGAAACCACTCAGCCAAGTGGATGCTTTGGCAATAGGTTGATCCAATTTTACTCTTTGGGTGGCAAACCAGGCCTGGTGGTTGAGGCCTATAACCTCATGGCTTGGGAGACTGAGGCAGGAGGATCACAAATTCCAGGCCAGCCTAGAACTTAGTGAGACCATGTAGCAAAATGAAAAATAAAATAGGGTTGGGGATGTATCTCAGTAGTAGAGTGCCCCTGAGTTCAATCCCTAGCTTCAGTCAATAAATAACTAAAGTGGGTGTCATTGGTTTTCATTTTTAAAATGAGCAATTTTTAATTAATTTACTTGCTTACTTATACTCTTCTTTCGTTTTTTTGGTGATACTAGGGATTGAAGCAAGGGGTAGCTTACCACTGAGCTACACCCTTACCCCTTTTGGGTTTTTTTTGGTATATATTAACTTTGTGGCACAGGATTAAACTCAGGGTGCTTTACCTCTGAGCTATATCCCCAGCCCTGTTTGTTTTTGATACCAAAGATTGAACTCTGGGTACTTAACCACTGAACCACATCCTCAGCTCTTATTATTTTTTCTATTGAGGCTGCTTAGGGCCTTGCTAATTTGCTGTGGCTGGCTTTGAACACTAATCCTCCTGCTTCCTCAACCTCCTAAATTGCTGGTTTTATAGGCATGTGCCACCAAGCACAGCAAAAAGTATAATTTTAAGGATGCACAATATAAATATTTTTATTGTCAGAAAATAGAATTCCAGGGCTGGGGATATGGCTGAAGAAGTAGTGCACTCGCCTGGAATGGGTGAGGCATTGGGTTCGATCCTCAACACAACATAAAAATAAAAAATAAAGATATTGTGTCTACCTAAACCTAAAAAAATAAATATTATATAAAAATAAATAAATAAATCTTCCTTAAATAAAAGAAAATATAATTCTAATCAATTAGATTGTAACAGGATTGCAATCTACTTAAGTAGTTTTAAAGTGGGTGGGGCTGGAGCTCAGTGGAAGAGCAGTTGCCTAGGACGTGTGAAGCACTGGGTTTGATCCTCAGCAGCACATAAAAATTAATAAATGGTGGGCTGGGCATTAGGTCAGTTGGTATATGCTTGCCTCATATGCATAAGGCCCTGGTTTCAATCACCAGCACTTCCAAATAAATAGATAGATAAAAGAATGCCGTCCATGTAAACTTATGTATTTATTTATTTTTTTAAATTCGAGACATGCGTGCACAAGCCTATAATCCCAGGGGCTCCGGAGATTGAGACAGGAGGATCATGCATGCAAAGCCAGCCTCAGCAAGAGCGGTGCTAAGCAATTTAGTGAGATCCTGTCTCTAAATAAAATATGAAATAGGGCTGGGGTGTGGCTCAGTGGTTGAGTGTCCCTGAGTTCAATCCCTGGAACCAAAAAAAAAAAAAAAAGAAAGAAATAATGAAAATTGAAAGAGACATAAACTAAAATGGAAATCTTAATATTCAGGATAAACGAAAAACTACATTGAGAGGCAAACCCTAAGTCCTAAATTGGTTCTTGAGAAAAAACAGAAAATTGTTCCTGAATCCGCACAGGTGAGGAGGTGACTCGGTGGTGCTCAGGGCGGTGTGGGACTTACGGGATCTTTCCAGGTGTGCAGGGTGCTCAAAGCCTCAGCATGTGGTGATGGTTCTCCCTGGGCTCCAGGACTCTTGTGTTTCTCCTCTGACTCCGCAGAAGCATTTATGGACCTCCCAGACCACGCCCCCACCTCCACCTTTTGACTAGTATCCAATCAGAAAGCAGTATCTAATCACATTCCCCAATCTCCACCCACGTAATCCTGATCGGATTTTCTTTCTCCAGATTAATTGATTGAATCCCATGTTTTTGCAGGAGGGCAGAATCAGGGAGAGTGAGGGCCAGGGTTGCCGCCTTCCATGCACTCCACACGATGGACTGAATTTTGCCCATATGTGACTCTCCTGATCCTGCCTGGAAGACAGAAAAGCACTGAATCCCTACAGTAAGAAAAAACAAAACACCCCAAATATCATTGTGATATCTTTGCCATATCCAAAATATTTTTTTAAATATTTCCTAAAGATTCCATAGTAAAAACAGCTTTTTGAAGATACTAGCGTTATTCACGAAGAAAACAGATGGAAACCAGGTGTCCAACAGTCACATAGGTGTGACATTACGTTGCAGTAGATCAGGGCCACTCAGGAGGAAGAATGGACACCAAGGGTGAAATCAGTCTTCTAGACTTGGGGGAAGACTTGTCCTGTTTGTCTGTTTGAACTGGGGATTGAACCCGTTGGTGCTCTACCACTGAGCCACATCCTAGTGCTTCTCTCTCTCTCTTTTTTTTTTTCAATTTTAAGACAGGGTCTCACAAAATTGCTTAGGTCTTCACTAAGTTTCTGAGGCTGGCCTCAAACTTCCCATCCTCTTGCCTCAGTCTCCAGAGTCACTGGGATCACAGGCATGGGCCACCATGCCCCACCAGATGGAAAAATTGAAATCCAGAGAGGGTGGAAACTGTGGGCAACTTGGAACGTTGGACAGAAAGACACAGGTTTGGATACCAGGTGTCCCTGACTTCAGGACAGCCACCACCTGAGAGCATTCCCTTAGAATCAGGGACCCCCCAGGACACATCTCTCAGGTAAAATTGGCCCCAGGCAGTTTCCAGGGCCCTTTGGGCTGTGAGAAGTACACAGAGGAAAATATGAGGAGTATGAAAAGCATAATTCATGAATTGAGGACAGAGAGACAGAAAGAGAGGGAGTGCTTGGATGATGAGCCATGTGAGCGGAGGACTTACAGGGAAGATGTAGAAGGAATGGTTTGATTGGCAGCAGTTACAGAACTGCATTTCTGCTTTGTTGTTCTCTCTTTGTGTTAGTCAGCTTTTTCACACTGTCACTAAAACACCCAACCCCAACAACTACAGAGGAGGGAAAGTTTATCTGGGGACTCATGGTTTCAGAGGTCTCAATCCACAGACTGCAGTGCATTGCTTGTGGCCTCACCTCCAAGGTGAGGCTGAACATCATGGTGGAAGAGTGTGGCAGAGGGAAGTGGCTCACATCATTAGAAAGCAGAGAGAGAGAGAGAGAGAGAGAGAGAGAGAGAGAGAGAGAGAGATGGCCCCTTGCCAGATACAAAATATACACCCATATTCACACCCCAATGATCAGCTTCCTCCAGCCACACTCTACCCACCCCCACTTATCCCTAATCCCATCAGGGATTGATTCACTGAGTAGGTGAAGGCTCTAAACCAATCATTTCTCCTGGAAAACAGTGTCATATGTGAGCTATTGGGAAACACAGAATCTAAACCGTTATTGCTCTTCAGGCTCCACAACAATTGAAATCTAGTTTCTGACTGAATTCTAAATTTCCCTGCCATTTGTCTGTGTGTAGCCAGCTGAAAGGGTGACTTCACGCCACAGCCCTGCCTTCTCTTACCACCCTTGACTTGGTGCAGGAGGCAGGTAGATGTTACTGTCAACCTGAGTCACAACAGACAGTGGCTCTCCAAAGAACAAGGGTAGTCAGACATAATAGGGCAGGAATGCAGGACACCCAAAGAAAGATGAGTCAGAGCCCCATCCAGGAGGCAAAGGGAGACAGGGTGTCAGAGGCAGCTTTGAGTCAATTACCACTGGCTCCACAGATTCAGTACCAAGAGTGGCCTCAGTTCAAGGACAACAGGCAGTGACCGGCCAGGTGTCCTCCTAGAAAACATGGGGGTACAGGTTGGGGTAGATTTTTTGCACAGCTGAGGTTGTGGCTGACTGGTTTGTGATAGTTCCTGCCATCAGGCAGGGCTGCCCAGGGACCCTCCCTTCACAGCACCCTGCTTCCTCTTCATCAGGATTTGACACAGTTCCTGCCTGTTGATTTCAGCACCATTATGTTTCCCCCTTGGGATGAAGTTTTTTCCTCTGGATGCATCACACAATGGTTAGGGTTTGATTCTCTCTTGGTGCCAGGATGGACTTGTCCTGGTTGGTCCAGTCTCCCATTGGAGGGAATGAATAGATGAGTAGGAATCAATGCTGAAACTCATTGAGCCACATTTGAACAAGGTGGGTTTGGAGGGAGTGGCTCTCCACCAGGAAGTCACTGTTAAATTCAATTTTGCCTGTTCATTAGGCCTTGGCTATCTCATCTCCAAGTTCCAGCCTTTATTATTCTATGAAGAGTTAGACTTTTGCAGAAATTTTATGAGTACAGGTGTTCATTTTTAAAAAATATTTAGGCCTAGAATTTATTTATTTTTATTTTTTATATTTTGGCATTGGGGATTGGACTCAGGAAAGCTTTACCACTGAGCTACATCCTCAGCTTTTTTTTCATTTTTTTAATTCATTACTTAGTTAATTAAATTATTCATTTATTCTGTTTGGGTGCCAAGGTTTGAACCCAGGGGAACTACACACTGAGCTACATTCCCAGCCCATTTTTTAAAAAAAAATTTTGTTTTGAGACAGGTTCTCACTAAATTACTGAGAAAGGCCTTGAATTTGAGATCCTTCTGCCTTAGCCTGCTAAGTAGATGGTGTTATGGGGAGTCCCTCCAGAAAGCACTCTAAGTCTGAATTTGAAATCAAAAGAGAGCTTTACTTACCTGACTAGGGACTGTCACCCACCACAGAGACTCAGGCTCTGTGAGAGGACAGCAGCCTCCTGGTCCATCCAAAGACAATATAAGCACAAAATCCACAACTCAGTGACTTGCTTATCGTAAGCAACCAATCATAGATATTAAAACTTAATAAGTGGGGCCTCTGGGCTCTAGGCAGGACCAGAATTTTCCAGTCAGCAAGCCAGCACATTAGCTTTGCAGTTCAGTTGAGCAGGGTCATGGGTTCAAGCAGAGCTAGACCATCACATTGTGAATTTTTTTGGGGGGAGCGGGTCAGCAGGGCGAGAATGTACTTCAAAGTCATGTAGACCCACAATAGCATTCAAGCCCTGGATGTAGCTCTCCATGACCACCACTGCATCCTGAGTAGGGTACAATCTGTGGGGTACAAAGTACAGAAAGGCAATTATTTTAAAGTAAAAAAAAAAACAGCAGTCATTTCAGTTTCTCAGAAACAGCTCTTGTAACAGGTGTTCATAGGAGGCAGCAAAATGGAGTCTCAGGCATGCCTATGACAGTTCTTACCTTATAATTGTCTTGTCTCACTTGTCAAAACTTTATATCCATCATCCATATTTTTTTTTACTAATCTAGAACCTATAATTGACACACGTATTGATTATATTTATCAGTTCATACCATAGCAGATGGGATTACAAGTATTAACCACCACACCTTTTTTAAATTATAATTTGTAAAGTTAGACAATTTGCCTAGCATTCATGAGGCCCTGGGTTTGATCCCTACCAACAATCAATAAAGAATTGAATAAATAAATACATAGATATATAGATGAGAGACCTGTGTTCAAGTAAACTTGTTAGAGGTTTTTTTCTTCTTAATCAATTAATCTGATTTTTAGTTATATTCAGGGAAAAAATCCAAATGATAGCTCTTGATGATAAAAATTTAGATTTTTAACATGGTTAAAAATCTGTTGGGAATTTACTATAACCAGCTATTAACAAGGTGATTTGATTGGCATACATTTTAATATATTGTCCAGAATTATGTCTGAGAACATATGAGATATTTTATGAATTTTTGCCATTTTAAAGCAAATATTAATAAAATATCCAAATAAATATAACTTGAAAATGTTATCTCATATTTGACAGGACTTCCCATCACATCAAATGAGGATAATTACCTTAATGTCTCTCTTCTAGAAATCCCTTGAGCAACTATGGAATTCTCTAGAACATACCAATGTTAGCTCAAGGTCAAGTGACAATCTAGACTTTGATCCTAGAGAAGTTACTAAATAATCTCCAAAGGTTTAAAGCACTTCATGAAACTTGGGGTCCTAGATCATTATAAAAGATAAGTCATTTAACCAGAGTCATGAAAGATATTTAAAGTGAATAAGGAAAGTTATGTCCTATGAAATAATATTTCAACTTTTAACGGAGATGATTCAGTTTTCCTTTTCCCATGTAATCAGAGAACTTGATAAAAACAACTTGAAGCCTAAAACTTACTCTCCCCTCCTCCAGTACTGAGCATTGAACCAGGGGCACTCTACCACTAAGCTACCTGCCCAGTTCTCTTTGTTTTATTTTCAAACAGGTTTGTCAAATGGCCAAGTCTGGCCTGAATCTTGCCATCCTCCTGCCTCAGGCTCCTGAGAATCTGGAATTACAGGCATGGCCCACCTCACCTGGTTTAAAATGTACTTCTTAAAGAGCAGCTGTTTGAGGGATGTTCAACTGGAACATTCCAGGAGGAAGCCATTACTGTTTTGAATTGTCTTTGGAATCATTTGCCCACCAGTTTCAAAATGTGCTTGAGAAGGAACCATAATAGACTCCTCTGCAGTGCAGAAGAAAGGCTCTCCTGGAGTTTCTTGGAATTTGCAGGTCCCATTCTGTGTTTTATTAATCTCTTGAGAGCCAATGATAAAAATCCTATGATCTTGTTTGGAGAGTAAGGAGTTTAGAAGCAATTTTTTTTTTGTGTGTGTAATGTTGTGGTTTTGTCAGAGTCATCCTGTAAGTCTATTATCAAACTTTCAAGCTCAAGGACCTTCTCCTGCATGGTCCCCTGCCCTCCACTTTTGTGAGGTTTTGGTACAAATAATTCCATTTTGATTTTGCAGTCTTTCACAGTAGCATCATCAGCTGGGACACTGTGGCCACAGAATATTCTAAGCCATTACATGGTCAGTATTGGCTCCCTTGAGTTGTCTAAATCTGATGGCAATCACTTGGCATGCATGAGGTTGCTGGACTGTGTGTGTGTGTGTGTGTGTGTGTGTGTAGTACCAGGGATTGTGTTCTTGTGGCACTTTACTACTGAGCTACACCCTCCAAAACTTTTTATATTTTTATTTGAGGCAGGGTTTGACTATGTTGCCCAGGCAGGCTTGGAATCTCTGATCCTCCTGCCTCAGACTCCCAGGTTACTGGGATTGTATGTGTGCACCTCGGTACCTGGCCATTGAGCATTAAAAACTCTCAAGAGATTACATTGCATCAGGGAACAAGTGCCATAACTAAAAGGAGAATAATAGCCTCAGACTCAAAATTCTTCTCGATGAATGTTACACCAATACGGAGACCCTCAAATAACTCTCAGACCACACATTGCCATTCCAATTAAGCCTTTATTGCTGGCCAGCAGCAGACACTCTAGTCTCTAAAAGCAAGATGGTCAGAGTAGCACACCACCTTCAGTGATGCCTCATATTTAAGCCAAAAGCCACAAAAGGGAGATTTGGGGTCTAGCCAATGTAAGCAAGCACATAGAGTATGAAAAGAAGAGCAGGGCACTATAATTTTATTGATGTTTTTATACTAACCAGGTTTTAGACTCTGTAAGGTGGAACAATGCTCTAAAATAACAGTTGCTGTTTCACCAGAGATGTCCAAACCTTCATTTGTCCAGATAGTTGCCCTAGAGAGTAAAACTTAACAGATACAATGTAATTAATATTTTAAGAAGTGTTTGTCATTTTAATATGTAAATCAAACTTTGATTTATATCAGCATATTAATATTTGCTCTTAGGGAATAATCCTGAATACTTTTAACTATTTTTGTTACATATATAAACAACTTAGTATAAAGAAACATTGTAATATTTAAGCTTTATTTATATATGTTTATTTTCCTTACTTAGAGCCTATTGTTTACTTAGATGTATTATAATTATATATCACCACATAAAGATTTTCTGACCTGGAAACATGTTTTTTTTACTAAATATGTTTTTTATATTTAGAACCTTTTAATAATTTTTAATCCATGGATCCCTCTTTTTGTTTATACCTTAAAATAACTCTTATCAATTTCTGACTTTAGATAAATTAATCCATTTTAATAATAGGAAATATATTTACAGTACTCTAATTGAAATGCAGTTGAAACCTCTTGACATTTTTGTATATAGAATTATACCCGCTGGGACTTTTAACTTTTAGTAACCTTGTTTTTGTGATAACATAAAGTAATTTTAAATTTTTTAAATTTACCAATATATGGAAACACCAACAGTGCATAAATATTTTACCTTATGGAATTTAAGGAGTTAAGATTACTTGATATCATATTTAACAGTTAACATTTAAACTTTGTAAACCAATGAGATGTCTCTAACAACACATCCATGATTAATTTCATATAGGTCAGATGTTATTTGCATTTTTTAAAAGGTATAAGAGAAGTGCATAGAATAGCATTTGTAATTTTTTCCCATTGAAGAAAAATCCTAGAGACAATCGATATTAGATACTTTATAGACATTAACATTTTATTAACAATTGTTTGACCACCTAGAAACAAATCTGTAACTTGTTTAAGTTGCATTAGTAACTTTAAAGACGTTTTTACCTTTATTTATTTACCCAATTTCAATTGAACATTTTAAATCGTATGAAGCAAAGGTATTTGGATCCATTTTTAAAATTTTAATTTATGAGGTCATATGTCAAATTTTAGTATCAAATATATGTAGACACGGCAATACATGTAGACGGAGAGTACACCGGTGCACCTACACAAAACAGACCGACAAAAGCCTTGTAGGTTATTTGTTAAAAACCTATTAGACTGAGAATAAACCCTTGTCAATTGGCCTTAGAACAAGGCAGAATGTAATCAGAAAATCATATTAACCTAGGCGTATCAGATCACAATTATGAATTTAACAAATATGGACCTTCAAAAACCTTCCTGGCCTTCTTCCAGAGGTGGTCCTGCTGATTAAAGGTGAAAAGAATTCAGGGAACATAGACAAATGACAGGGCCTTATTCCTCCCTGAAGGAACTTCCCAAAGAGGAACTCCATTGCTCTCCTCAGGAGAGTCACCCAGGTTGGGGTCCCATTGTATGGTTACATATGAGAGTCCAGTCTCCACTATCCACTGAGGGTGGGAACTGTGAACTCTTTGGGAAGTTGGGGAGCAGAAGATATGAGTCAAAGGCAAGTGTCTCTGATATGGTTTGGATATGAGGTGTCCTCCAAAAGCCTCTGTGTTAATGCAGGAGGTGACATGATCAGATCATGAGAGATCTAATCCAATCAGTGGATTAATGCATCAAATGGGTATATTTCTTTCTCTCTTTCTCTGTCTCTCTGTCTCTCTCTCTGTCTCTCTCTCTGTCTCTCTCTCTGTCTCTCTCTCTCTCTCTCTCTCTCTCTCTCTCTCTGTGTATTCTGATAATTAGCATTTCCTCAATCCTAGATAACCATTGACAAAATGCAGTTTCAGAAGCCCTCTCTGGCTGCTGAGGTCCTCTGACAATGACTGGTTTTAGCTGGGTTTCCATAACCCAGGGAGGTGCCATTCCAACCAGAACACAGTTCAACTTTCCTCCTCAGGGGTCTTCCTGGGTCTTTTCCAGAGCTTTTATTTGGCCAATGTCTTTTCCAAACTCCAAGAGTCCTGTCCTTTCTGTCTTACAGTCTTTCAGGCTGATACCTTGTCAGGACTCTCTAGATTACCTTATGACCCAAGCCACTGGAGTGATAAAAGGTGTCGGGGGATGACCAGAATGTCTGGCTGGGAGCTTCCCACAGAAGGCACATAGGAGACCACTCATCACCTGGAACTAGGGGAGAGCAGGGAACTGGGGCTGGAGAGGTGGCCCCAGGCAGGGCTTGCTACGTGGCAAGTGGCAGGCTTGGGCAGGCTTGGAACATGGCCTGAGCTCTGTTTCCATTTCCAGAAGGCTGTTGAGAGGACCATGCTCCCCAGAGGGAATCAACAAGAAACAGAGACACCATCAGAGGAATCATTGCCACCAAGGTGAGAAAGACTGGCTTGCACTTGAGTGACCTTGGGCAGCTTGGCAGACCCTGGAGGTGGCCCTGGGCAACTTGACCCGAGGTTGCCCTTTTGCACCACACAGAGGAGTAAAGCTTCTCCTGGGCAGGGAAGAAACCTGCAGTGGCAAGGGTGGTAAGACTGGCCTTGGGGGAGTTGGGGAGTTGAGGCCCTGGGTTCCCAGGGGCCACAGGCAGCCAGGCTCTGCCTGCACCAGGGGTCTCAGGAGCTCTAGTCCAGGAAGAAACAACACCCAGCAGGAAAGCTAGATTCACACACAGCCAGGGTCCAGTTTTCTAGTTTCTTCTCCCCAGGGCCCGCCAGGATGCCTCTACCCAGGTGCACCACCAGCCCCTACACACCGTCCAGTAACAAAAATAAACAGGAAATCACTTTTGAGGTTGTTTTGAATTAATTTTTATGGCTGCTCTCCACAGTCAGCGCCAATCACAGAAAAGTGTAATGTGAAGCAAGAGCCACCTAGAAATCAGTGTCCAATGACCCAGTAGAGGGCAGGCTTGTCCCAGTGTGTCTCCTTTCCTATCAAGTAACTTTCTACTGCTGGGTTCTGGAGCCAGATGTCATTGTGCCCAGTAGAGGGAATGGGCAGCTTGTGGGTGGACTCTGCCTTAGGTCAGGGTTGCCCATTTCCCCTTAGCTGTTTTTATTTTCTTTCTATCTTTCTCCTCCTCCTCCTCCTCCTCCTCCTCCTCCTCCTCCTCCTCCTCCTCCTCCTCCTTATTCTCCTTTTACCCTTCTTTCTCCTCTCGATTCTTCATCTTCTTTTTTGGTACTGGTGTTACAACTCAGGGTACTTAACTACTGAGTCACATCCCCAGCTCTTTTCTATTTTTATTGAGGCAAGATCTCTCTAAGCTGCTTATTGCCTTGTTAGGTTGCTGAGGCTGGCTTTGAACTTGTGATCATTTGCCTCAGCCTCCTAAGCTGCTGGGATTACAATCATAGGCCACCATATCTGGCTCCTTGCCCTATCTTATGCTGAGACAGGATCTCACTTTGTTCTCCATACTCGTCTCAAGCTCATGATCATCCTGCTGCAGCCTCTTAAATAGCAGGATTATAGACATGTACCACCATGCTCAGTTTAAATGTAAGCAATGCTAAAAGCCACATATACTATTTGAGAACATTTGCAAGTAAGAGATGGAAAATGCTAACTCTGAGATGAGGCTTGATTGTCATGTGTATCTTGTACACGTGACCACGTGCCACTTTGGAGTGGAGTCCTGGGAAAGAAATAGATCAGAATAGAGTCCAGCCTATGAAAAATATTGTGTGGTTCCAGGTTTGGTGACCTGCACCTCTAATCCCATCTACCCAGGAGGCTGAGGCAGGAGGATCACAAGTTCCAGGGCAGCTTCAGTAATTTAGTGAGACCCCAATCCATTTAGTAAGATCCTGTCTCAAACTGAAAATATATAAATGAAAAGGAGATATAGCTCTGTGGTGTAGTGCACAAAAACAAAACAAAAAATACAACAGGAAAAGGAAAAGAAAAACAGAAGGAAAGAAGTTTCATATGATCTAAACCAAAGCAGAAATCAAAACTATTGGGATGATGGGAAACTGCATGTAGAGACACTAAGTCTGAACCTCTGGTCATTTGAAGAGAAAGAAATGTGATATTCTCTTTGCATCACAAACTATGTGCCACAATGTTGGGTTTCGTTTTTGGTCCTGGGGACTGAACCCAGTGGTGCTCTACCACCGAGCTACATCTCCATCTCCTTCTATTTTTATTTTGAGACAGGATCTTGCTAACTTGCTGAGGCTGGCCTCCCACTCGTGCTTCTCCTGCCTCAGCCTCCAGCGTTGCTGGGTTTGCAGGCATGTGCTGCCACTCCTTGGCTGTAGGTCACTAGGGAAGACTGTCTGAGTGTAGACCCTCTAAAGGTTCTGTTTTGAGCTCAGTTGCCCTACACCACTACACCACATGTGCCAAATGCTCTGTTCTCATCCCTGATGCTAATGTAATAATGAGGACACAGTTTTGAGAAAAAGGAAAGGGAATGTTTACTATTTTGGTAGCAAAATAAATAAATAAATAAAAAACAGAGGGTCTTCTGTCCCAAAGGCTGTCAGGGTTTTTTTTTTTAATTGATTTTTTTAAAAAATAAATGACAGCAGAATTTATTACAATTCTTATTACATACATACAGCACAATTTTTCATTTCTCTGCTTGTATATAATGTATGTTGACACCAATTCGTGTCTTCATACATGTGCTTTGTATAATAATGTCCATCACATTCCACCATCCTTGCTAATCCCCTGCTCCCTCCCTTTCCCTCCCACTCCTCTGCCCTATCTAGAATTCATCTACTCCTCCCATGGTCTCTCTCCCTACCCTACTATGAGTCAGCCTCCTTCTATCTGAGAAATCATTTGGCATTTGTTTTCGGGGGCATTTTCTAACTTCTCTTAGCATTATCTACTCCAACACCATCTATTTACCTGCAAATGCCATGATTTTATTCTCTTTTAAAGCTGAATAAAATCCCATTGTGTATATATGCCACATTTTTTTATCCATTCATCCACTGAAGGGCATCTAGGTTGGCTCCACAGTTTAGTGATTGTGAATTGTGCTTCTATAACATTGATGTGGCTGTATCCCTGTACTATGCTGTTTTTAAGTCATTTGGGAATAGTCTGAGAAGAGTAATAGCTTTTTCAAATGGTAATTCCATTCCCAGATTTCCAAGGAATCTCCATACTGCTTTCCATATTGGCTGCACCAATTTGCAGTCCCACCAGCAATTTATGAGTGTGCCTTTTCCCCCACATCCTCGACAACACTTATTGTTGTTTGTCTTCATAATAGCTGCCATTCTGACTGGAGTGAGATGATATCTTAGAGTAGTTTTGATTTGCATTTCTCTGATTGCTAGAGATGATGAACATCTTTTCATATATTTGTTGATTGATTGCATATCCTCTTCTGAGAAGTGTCTGTTCTGGTCCTTGGACCATTTGTTGATTGGATTACATGTTTTTTTTGGTGCTTAGCTTTTTGAGTTCTTTATATACCCTAGAGATTACTGCTGAACAGGTTGTTTTGAAAGAGATGATTCTGATAAAATTAGATTAGAGAGCAGAAACCAGGAAGGAGAACATCAGGGACAAGAAGATCACGGAGGAGGACGTTAGGGAGAAGATTTGGGGGAAAGGAAAAAATATGTAAGATTCAAAGCCACAAGGGATTTAGTGAAAGCATCAAGCAAACCCCTGTTACACACTGAACCACATCCCCAACTATCCCTTTTTTGGAGGAACTGGGCATTGAACCCAGGGGTACTTTAACACTGAGCCACCTCCCTAGTACATTTCATTTTTTATTTTGAGAGAGGTTATCGCTAACTTGACCAGGAAGTCCGTGAACTTGCAACCCTCTTGCCTCAGCTCCTGAATTGGTGGGATTAGAGGTTGTGCCACTGTGTCCACTACAATCCACATTTTTTAAAACTCCCCATCCCAAAATTTTATTCAGCAAAGAACAAGGTACTTTTGTTTTGTACCTCTCTTCTTACCCCGCCCCCTTTTGTACCAGGAGTAGAACCCAAGGACTCTAAACCACTGAGCCACAGTTCTAGCATTTTTTTTTAAGTTCAGTAATACAAGTTATAGGAAATGAAGAGTTTAATTATACAAAATGTTGGGCAATTAGGCCTTTTCTATTAGTTCAGTTTCCTGATTCCTGAAGCTTATTGCTTTGAGATAAGATGAAACATTGGACTGTTTCATTGAAAAATTAATAGAGACACAATTTCCTGCATTACTGAACCCTAGGCACTGAATGAAATTTACCAGTTGCATTTTACTAGTCTTATTTGTCTCTCAGAAATGCCTTTAGTGGCCCCAGGGGTGCAGGTGTCTTTGTGCCGACACTAAGCAGATGTCAGAGCTGTGGTGCTTCTAATTCTTAAGGCTGCTCTTCCTGGTTCTTTGTCATCTTCTGTAACTGATGTCTCTGTTCACTTCGGCCTCTGCTCATACTTCTGTGCTACTGCGTCTCTTGTCTGGGCTCTGAGGCTGTAGGCTCTTCATCTTTGGACTCAATCAATCTTGGATTGAACATGGTTGAAAATAAGTGCATCTGGGTTGTATGTGTAGAGACTTTTTTCTTGTCATTATTCTCTAAACAGCACAGTGTAAACAGCTATGTAGTTCCCATTGTATTAAATGTTATAAGGAACTTCGAGATGGTTTAAAGCACACAGGAGGATGTGCATAGGTTATATGCAAACACTGCATCATTTACACCTGACCTTAAACATGCTCACCCTTTCAGTCCCTATCAGCTATTACCTTGTTTCTTAGTGACATCTTACATTCTGAGGTCATGACCTCTGGTTTGACAGTTTCTGCCCTGACCTCTCACCTCTGACTCCCATCAGGGTGCAGACAAATGACCGTGACTTCACTCTGAGTTTTAATGGCGTTGTGGAAAGAGACTTGTCTTTATCAGCTGTGCCTGATTCATACTAGAGGGCTCTGGAGGTTGTGCCTGGTGGACCTGCAAGTTCATTTTCAACTGGAATTACTTAGGCTGAGGCCATTCTTAGGTTAAGGCCATCCTTACAGCCAGCCTGGACCACAGCTTGGACCCCCCACACACACCCTGATTAGGACCTGCTGCCAGGTGACATAGCACATTTAGGGTACAGGCCACATCTTAGGCATTAACCCCAAACCACATCAGGAGGAAGAAAAATAAAATTGACTTTTTTCATTCCTATCAAATGATGGTGGACCCTGTCTTACTTGGAGACTCCCATGTTGGGTGGGGAATTCCTTGACACAGGAAGGGCTTTCATTTAGAGGCCAACTAAACTACACCTCAGCTACAAACAAAACCTAACACGTATTTCCTATCTATACATGCATGTATGCACCATCTCTAACCTATTCTATGACCCCTGAAGTGTCCTGCTGTCCTCCCTAGCCAGAGTTCTTGAGAGTTCAGAGAAGGGTAACGTGATGGAGATGTACAGGAACAGACCTCTCCACATATTTATGTGTGCATATCCATTTTTAACTCTCCCAGGCTGTCCTCCCACTCCAGCCAGTACTGTTGCACTAAAGGCCAGTGTAGGGGGCTATCTCTGAGCCATTTGCATAGTCTCTACTCAGCATTGAAACCAAGGAGATTTTGGTTTGGCATTGCAAGTCATTCCATGGCTTATTACAGAAAGCACATGACCTCAGTCTTCCCTCAGTTATAGAGACTGCTCTGTGGCTCTGGGGTTGGGTGTTACCTGTCAAGCTGGGACAACCCACTCATTGCTTTATTTGGTGAAGCATATTCTATGGAAAAGCCTTTGTGTATACCCCATGGGAAAAAAAAATGCTCTCTCTCTCTCTCTCTCTCTCTCTCTCTCTCTCTCTCTCTCTCTCCTTCCAGTGTGGAAGCAGCACCCTTAATATCTCAGAGCTGGCCAACACTTGCATTTCAAAATTATTTCTGTGCTGTGTGATTTCTTGCTGTGTCTCACAGCCAGCTTTCTGCAGGAAGGGAACACAGCATATGTTGGCAGTGCAGGCCACAGGCAAGAGTACAGGCTCTTGAAGGTGTTGGATCTAATGGGAAGTCAGCCCTTTTTATATTTTATTTTGAGACAAGGTCTCATGGAGTTGTCTAGGGCCTTGCTAAGTTGCAGAGGATAGCTTTCAATTTGCAATCCTCCTGCCACAGTTTCCTGAGGGTTTACATGTTTACAGAAGTGTGCCTGGCTTACATAACAGGTATATTTAATCTTTTAAATAACTAATAGGAAAGTTCAAAACAAAATGGTGAGTGTTAAGCATGGCTACAGTAAGAGGTTAAGGAATGCATGAAATCAGGAGAAAGAAACCAAGGCAACCAAAGCACAAGTTACAAGGAAAAAGACGGAATCCAGAGTACTGGTATCAGAGGGAGGTTCTGTTCAGGTTAAAATGCTCTTTGGTAACTATAAAAATTTTCTAAATCCCAGAAGAAGCCCAAAGGAAAAACCAAAAATGACAGCATGTACACAAAGGACAAAGAAGGAAATCCAAACTTATCCCAGAAGAAAACACCAACCCACAGAAACAGACTAGAGAGTAGGGAGGAAAAGAGAGAAAAAGAACTAAAGAGAAATCAGAAAAAGATACTAAAAACAAATAAGACCAGTCAGAAATAATTCTGTATCTTTCAAAAAAACCCATGAATTTAAAGGGAATAAACTCCCCAATATATTTTCTTTTTCAATGGACTGAGTTACCTGCTGTCTACACGAAAGTCACTTCACCTCAGTACACACACAGAGTGACAGTGAAGGGATAAAAAGATATTCCACATGAAGGAACCAACCTAGAGCAGGAATGGCTAGACTCCTGTCAGGTAAAACAGACTACAGGGACACAGCCACCCACCGGCACGGTAGATAGACCACCCCAACTGGAGGAGGGGCCAAGCCGCTGGCCCATGTGGTCGCCTGACAGAGCTCTAGACAAACATAAGGTTTCCCCAACACCCCCTTCCTCATAAAACACTTTATGAGAAAAACTGATGGAACTCATCTTGGAAAATCCCATCAACCCTTAAAACACACCAACTGGTGGGTGTGGCTACCAGCTCGGTTCTGCAGCAGATCAAGAACCTGGTTTACATCTCAGAGAATAAGAGTAGAGAAATCAGAAAAAGATACTAAATAGGAAAGTTCAAAACAAAATGGTGAGTGTTAAGAAAACAGAAATCCTAGAAATGCAGGAAGCAATAAACCAAATTAAAAACTCAAATGAGAGTACTACCAGCAGAGTAGAACATTTAGAAGATAGAACATCAGACAATGAAGACAAAGTATTTCAACTTAAAAAGAAGATAGACAGCTCAGCAAGACTGTTAAGAAACCATGAGCAGAACATCCAAGAAATATGGGATAACATAAAGAGACCAAACTTAAGAGTTACTGGGATACAGGAAGGTATAGAGGTCCAAACCAAAGGAATGAGTAATCTGTTCAATGAAATAATACAAGAAAACTTCCCAGACTTGAAGAATGAAAGAGAATTCCAAATCCTAGAAGTCTACAAGGCACCAAATGTGCAAAATCATAAGAGATCCACACCAAGACACATTATAATGAAGATGTCCAATGTACAGAATAAGGAGAGGATTTTAAAAGCTACAAGAGAAAGGAAGCAGATCACATTTAGGTGTAAACCAATCAGTATAACAGCTTATCTTTCAACACAGACTCTGAAAGATAGAAGATCCTGGAACAACATATTTCAAATGCTGAAAGAAAATGGGTTCCAACCAAGAATCATGTATCCAGAAAAATTAACTTCAGGATTGAAGATGAAATTAAAACCTTCCACAATAAACAAAAGTTAAAAGGATTTGCAGCTAGAAAACCAGCTCATCAAAACATCCTTGGCAAAACATTATAGGAAGAGGAAATGGAAAATAACTATGAAAACCAAAAGCAGGAGGTAGTGCAGTAAAGGAAAAAATAATCAAAGAGGAAAAACAAATCATATTAAGTAACATAAATAAACAAATATGGCTGGAAGTACAAACCATATCTCAATAGTAACCCTAAATGTTAATGGCTTAAACTCACCAATCAAGAGACACAGGCTAGTAGAATGGATAAAAAAAAAAAGATTCAACAATATGCTGCCTACAGGAGACACATTTGATAGGAAAAGACATACATAGACTAAAGGTGACAGGTTGGGAAAAATCATATCACTCATATGGACCTCAGAAACAAGCAGGAGTGTCCATACTCCTATCAAATAAAATAGACTTCAAGCCAAAGTTAATCAAAAGGGATAAAGAAGGACACTACATACTGCTCAAGGGAACCATACACCAACAAGACATAACAGTCATAAATATATATGCCCCAAACAATGGTGCAGCTAT
This sequence comes from Urocitellus parryii, assembly GCF_045843805.1. NCBI lineage: Eukaryota > Metazoa > Chordata > Mammalia > Rodentia > Sciuridae > Urocitellus > Urocitellus parryii. The sequence continues at coordinate 7,956,265 of NC_135541.1, forward strand.
GTTCATCAAACAAACTCTTCTCAAGTTCAAGAGTCTAATAGACCACAATAAAATAATTATGGAAGAATTCAACACACCTCTCTCACCACTGGACAGATCTTCCAAACAAAAGTTGAATAAAGAAACTATAGAACTCAATAATATAATTAATAACCTAGACTTAATTGACATATATAGAATATACCACCCAACATCAAGCAGTTACACTTTTTTCTCTGCAGCACATGGATCCTTCTCAAAAATAGACCATATATTATGTCACAGGGCAACTCTTAGAAATTATAAAGGAGTAGAGATAATACCATGCATCCTACCTGATCATAATGGAATGAAACTGGAAATCAATGATAAAAGAAGGAAGGAAAAATCCTGCATCACTTGGAGAATGAACAATAGGTTACTGAATGATCAATGGGTTACAGAAAACTTCAAGGAGGAAATTAAAAAATTCTTAGAGATAAATGAAAACACAGACACAACATATCGGAATCGATGGGGCACAATGAAAGCAGTTCTAAGAGGAAAATTCATTGCTTGGAATCCATTCTTTAAAAAAAGCTAAAGCCAACAGATAAATGATTTCACACTTCATCTCAACACCCTAGAAATAGAAGAGCAAAACAATAACAAAAGTAGTAGAAGGCAAGAAAAAATGAAAATCAGAGCTTAAATCAATGAAACTGAAACAAAAGAAACGATTGAAAAAAATTGACAAAACTAAAAGCTGGATCTTTGAAAAAATAAATAAGATCAACAGACCTTAGACATGCTAATGAAGAGAAGAAGAGAGAGAACTCAAATTACTAGCATACGGGATGAAAAAAAGGCAACATCACAACAGACACTACAGAAATATAGAAGATAATTAGAAATTATTTTGAATCTTTATACTCTAATAAAATAGAAGTTAGTGAAGGCATCCATAAATTTCTGCTGAGAGTCACAGCTGAGTCTGTATGGCCCCTGGCATTTTGCCAACAGTATTGATTGACAGGCAAGGCGTTAATATCCGCCTCAGCAGCTACTTTTGAGTTCTAGCTCTATTTTTGAGTTTTCACGCTATTTTTAGTTCTCACGGGATTCCCCGGGAGTTCCCATTGGTTGGCGAAGTGCAGGAGGAGGGATTTCCCGGGGAGATATTTCCGGCGGGGGATTCCTGCAGGAGCCTCGTGGCTTTCGGGAGGATTCCCCAGGAGCGTGTGTGAGGATTTTTTTCTCTTGCAGTAAAAAAATAAAGTCTGTTCTTGCTTCAGTGGCTCGTGATTTGTGCCCAACCAGACTGTGCAAATTTCTTAAGTCATATTGTAAGCCCAGATTGAGTCAGGAGGATATACTCAACCTAAACAGACCAATATCAATTGAGGAAATAGAAGAAGCCATCAAAAGACTACCAACTAAGAAAAGCCCAGGACCAGATGGGTATACAGCAGAGTTTTACAAAACCTTTAAAGAAGAACTAATACCAATATTTTCAAGCTATTTCAGGACATATAAAAAGAGGGAGAACTTCCAAATTCATTCTACAAGGCCAACATCACCCTGATTCCTAAACCACACAAAGACACTTCAAAAAAGAAAACTACAGACCAATATATCTAATGAACATACATGGAAAAATCCTCAATAAAATTCTGGCAAATCGGATACAGAAACATCAAAAAGATCATGCATCATGATCAAGTAGGATTCATCCCTGGTATGCTAGGCTGGTTCAATATATGGAAATCAATAAATGTTTTTAACCACATCAATAGACTTAAAAATAAGAACCATATGATCATCTCCATAGATGCAGAAAAAGCATTCAACAAAATACAGCATCTCTTTATGTTCAAAACACTAGAATAACTAGGAATAACAGGAACATACCTCACTATTGTAAAAGCTATCTATGCTAAGCCTCAGGGAGCTTAATTCTGAACAGAGAAAAATTGAAGGCATTCCCTCTAAAATCTGGAACAAGACAGGGATGCCCTCTCTCACCACTTTTGTTCAACATAGTTCTCGAAACACTGGCCAGAGCAATTAGACAGACACAAGAAATTAAAGTAGGAAAAGAAGAACATAAATTATCACTAATTGCGAGTGACATGATTCTATACCTAGCAGACCCAAAAGGGTCTACAAAGAAACTTCTAGAGCTAATAAATGAATTCATCAAAGTGGCAGGATATAAAATCAACATTCATAAATCAAAGGCATTCCTGTATATCAGCGACAAATCTTCTGAAATTGAAATGAGGACAACCACCCCATTCACAATAACCTCAAAAAAAAAAAATACTTGGGAATCAAACTAACAAAAGAGGTGAAAGATTTAGACAGTTAAAAACTACAGAACCCTAAAGAGGGAAATAGAAGAAGATCTACCCTGTTCATGGATAGGCAGAACTAACATCATCAAAATTTCGATATTACCAAAAGTTCTCTATAGGTTTAATGCAATGCCAATCAAAATCCCAACGGCATTTCTTGTAGAAATAGATAAAGCCATCATGAAATTCATTTGGAAAAATAAAAGACCCAGAATAGCAAAAACAATGCTAAGCAGGAAGTGTGAATCTGGAGGTATAGCGATACCAGACTTCAAACTATTCTACAGAGCAATAGTAACAAAAACAACATGGTACTGGTACCAAAACAGGCGGGTGGACCAATGGTACAGAATAGAGGGCACAGAGACCAATCCACAAAATTATAACTATCTTATATTTGACAAAGGGGCTAAAAGCATGATATGGAGGAAGGACAGCATCTTCAACAAATGGTGCTGGGAAAACTGGAAATGACTATGCAACAAAATGTAACTGAATACTTTTCTCTCAACATTAACAAAAGTTAACTGAAAATGAATCAAGGAGCTTGATATCAAATCAGAGACTCTGCATCTGATAGAAGAAAAAGTTGGCTACGACCTACATACTGTGGGGTCAGGCTCCAAATTCCTTAATAGGGCACCCATAGCACAAGACTTAAAACAAGAATCAACAAATGGGACTTACTCAAACTAAAAAGTTTTTTCTCAGCAAGAGAAACAATAAGAGAGGTAAATAGGGAGCCTACATCCTGGGAACAAATCTTTACTCCTCACACTTCAGATAGAGCCCTAATATCCAGAGGATACAAAGAACTCAAAAAATTAAACAATAAGAAAACAAATAACCCAATCAACAAATGGCCCAAGGACCTGAACAGACACTTCTCAGAGGAGGATATACAATCAATCAACAAGTACATGAAAAAATGCTCACCATCTCTAGCAGTCAGAGAAATGCAAATCAAAACCACCCTAAGATACCATCTCACTCCAGTAAGATTGGCAGCCATTATGAAGTCAAACAACAACAAGTGCTGGCGAGGATGTGGGGAAAAGGGTACCCTTGTACATTGCTGGTGGGACTGCAAATTGGTAGGGCAAATTCGGATAGCACTACGAAGATTCCTTGGAAAGCTGGGAATGGAACCACCGTTTGGCCCAGCTATTCCCCTTCTCGGACTATTCCCTAAAGACCTTAAAATAGCATACTCTAGGGATATTGCTACATGGATGTTCATAGCAGCACAATTCACAATAGCTAGACTGTGGAACCAACCTAGATGCCCTTCAATAAATGAATGTATTAAAAAAATATGGCATTTATACACAATGGAGTATTACTATGCACAAAAAATTACAAAATAAGGGAAACTGATGGCATTAGAGCAGATTATGCTAAGTGAAGCTAGCTAATCCCTAAAAAACAAATGCCAAATGCGTTCTTTGATATAAGGAGAGCAACTAAGAACAGAGCAGGGAGGAAGGGCATGAGAAGAAGATTAACATTGTAGGGAGGAGAGATGGGAGAGAAAGGGAGAGAGAAGGGAAATTGCTGGAAATTGAAGAAGACCACAACATCATACACACACACACAAAAATGCTTCTAACCTGCTTAGTCTCCAAACAAGATCATAGGATTTTTATCATTGGCTCTCAAGAGATTAATAAAACACAGAATGGGACCTGCAAATTCCAAGAAACTCCAGGAGAGCCTTTCTTCTGCACTGCAGAGGAGTCTATTATGGTTCCTTCTCAAGCACATTTTGAAACTGGTGGGCAAATGATTCCAAAGACAATTCAAAACAGTAATGGCTTCCTCCTGGAATGTTCCAGTTGAACATCCCTCAAACAGCTGCTCTTTAAGAAGTACATTTTAAGCCAGGTGAGGTGGGCCATGCCTGTAATTCCAGATTCTCAGGAGCCTGAGGCAGGAGGATGGCAAGATTCAGGCCAGACTTGTCCATTTGACAAACCTGTTTGAAAATAAAACAAAGAGAACTGGGCAGGTAGCTTAGTGGTAGAGTGCCCCTGGTTCAATGCTCAGTACTGGAGGAGGGGAGAGTAAGTTTTAGGCTTCAAGTTGTTTTTATCAAGTTCTCTGATTACATGGGAAAAGGAAAACTGAATCATCTCCGTTAAAAGTTGAAATATTATTTCATAGGACATAACTTTCCTTATTCACTTTAAATATCTTTCATGACTCTGGTTAAATGACTTATCTTTTATAATGATCTAGGACCCCAAGTTTCATGAAGTGCTTTAAACCTTTGGAGATTATTTAGTAACTTCTCTAGGATCAAAGTCTACATTGTCACTTGACCTTGAGCTAACATTGGTTTGTTCTAGAGAATTCCATAGTTGCTCAAGGGATTTCTAGAAGAGAGACATTAAGGCAATTATCCTAATTTGATGTGATAGGAAGTCCTGTCGAATATGACATAACTTTTTCAAGTTATATTTATTTGGATATTTTATTAATATTTGCTTTAAAATGGCAAAAATTCATAAAATATCTCATATGTTCTCAGACATAATTCTGGACAATATATTAAAATGTATGCCAATCAAATCACCTTGTTAATAGCTGGTTATAGTAAATTCCCAACAGATTTTTAACCATGTTAAAAATCTAAATTTTTATCATCAAGAGCTATCATTTGGATTTTTTCCCTGAATATAACTAAAATCAGATTAATTGATTAAGAAGAGAAAACCTCTAACAAGTTTACTTGAACACAGGTCTCTCATCTATCTATCTATGTATTTATTTATTCAATTCTTTATTGATTGTTGCTAGGGATCAAACCCAGGGCCTCATGCATGCTAGTCAAATTGTCTACCTTTACAGATTATAATGTAAAAAAGGTGTGGTGGTGAATACTTGTAATCCCATCTGCTATGGTATGAACTGATAAATATAATCAATACGTGTGTCAGTTATGAGTTCTAGATTAGTAAAAAAATATGGATGATGGATATAAAGTTTTGACAAGTGAGACAAGGAAATTATAAGGCAAGAACTGTCATAGGCAGGCCTGAGACTCCATTTTGCTGCCTCCTATGAACAACTGTTACAAGAGCTGTTTCTGAGAAACTGAAATGACTGCTGTTTTTTTTTTTTTTACTTTAAAATAATTGCCATTCTGTCCTTTGTACCCCACAGATTGTACCCTACTCAGGAGGTAGTGGTGGTCCTGGAGAGCTACATCCGGGGCTTGAATGCTATTGTGGGTCTACATGACTTTGAAGTACATTCTCGCTCCACTGACCCCCACCCAAGTTCAGGGTGTGAAGGTCTAGCACCTGCTTGAATCCAGAACCCTGCTCAACTGAACTGAAAGCTAATGTACTGGCTTGTTGACTGGAAAATTCTGGTCCTGCCTAGAGCCCAGAGGCCCCAATTATTCATGTTTTAATTTCTATGATTGGTAGCTTACATGACGATAAACAAGTCACTGAGTTGTGGATTTTGTGCTTATATTGTTTTTGGATGGACCAGGAAGCTGCTGTCCTCTCACAGAGCTGAGTCTCTATGGTGGGTGACAGTCCCTAGTCAGGTAAGTAAAGCTCTCTTTTGATTTGAAATTCAGACTTAGAGTGCTTTCTGGAGGGACTCCCCATAACACTATCTACTTAGCAGGCCAAGGCAGAAGGATCTCAAATTCAAGGCCTTTCTCAGTAATTTAGTGAGAACCTGTCTCAAAACAAAATTTTTTTTTTTTAAAAAATGGGCTGGGAATGTAGCTCAGTGGTGTAGTTCCCATGGGTTCAAACCTTGGTACCCAAACTGAATAAATTAATAATTTAACTAAGTAATGAATTAAAAAAATGAAAAAGAGCTGAGGATATAGCTCACTGGTAAAGCTTTCCTGAGTCCAATCCCCAATGCCAAAATATAAAAAATAAAAATAAATAAATTCTAGGCCTAAATATTTTTTAAAAATGAACACCTGTACTCATAACTCTTCATAGAATAATAAAGGCTGGAGCTTGGAGATGAGATACTGAGGCCTAATGAACAGGCAAAATTGAATTTAACAGTGACTTCCTGGTGGAGAGCCACTCCCTCCAAACCCACCTTGTTCAAATGTGGCTCAATGAGTTTCTACATTGATTCCTACTCATCTATTAATTCCCTCCAATGGGAAACTGGACCAACCAGGACAAGTCCATCCTGACACCAAGAGAGAATCAAACCCTAACCATTGTGTGATGCATCCAGAGAAAAAAATCTTCATCCCACGGGGGAAACATAATGGTGCTGAAATCAACAGGCAGTAACTGTGTCAAATCCTGATGAAGGGGAAGCAGGGTGCTGTGAAGGGAGGGTCCCTGGGCAGCCCTGCCTGATGGCAGGAACTATCACAAACCAGTCAGCCACAACCTCAGCTTTGCAAAAAATCCATCCCAAGCTGTACCCCCATGTTTTCTAGGAGGACTCCTGTCCAGTCGCTGCCTGTTGTCCTTGAACTGAGGCCACCCTTGGTACTGAATCTGTGGAGCTAGTGGTAATTGACTCAAAGCTGCCTTTGACACCCTGTCTCCCTTTGCCTCCTGGATGGGGCTCTGACTCATCTTTCTTTGGGTGTCCTGCATTCCTGCCCTATTATGTCTGACTACCCTTGTTCTTTGGGGAGCCACTGTCTTTTGTGACTTAGGTTTACAGAAACATCTACCTGCCTCCTGCACCAAGTCAAGGGTGGTAAGAAAAGGCAGGGCTGTGGTGTGAAGTCACCTTTCAGCTGGATACACACCGACAAATGGCAGAGAAATTCAGAATTCAATTGAGAGACCAGATTTCAATTGTTGTGGAGCCTAAAAAGCAATGAGTTCTATGAAATAGCCTTAGCCCTACTTCACTGCACACATAGGAGATTAAATGTGGGTCATTTTTGGTAAGTTATTAGGTAAAACAGAAACCAAAGGTCATCTCAGCCAACTGTAAGTATTCAACTGTGTTGTGAGCAGGGATATTTTCCAACAAGATACCCAAGAAGACCATCACGGTTTAGATGCTGTGTCTCCCAACAGCTCACCTGTGAGACAATGGTTTGGGAGGAGACATGATTGGTGTATAGCCTTAACCTTGTCAGTGAGTTCATTCCTAATGGGACTAACTGGGTGATAACAGGGAGCAGCTGGGGTGTGGCTGGAGGAAGCTGATCAATGGGGGTGTGAACATGGGGTGTATATTTTGTATCTGGCTAGGGGCCATCTCTCTGCCTCTCTGTTCTCTAATAATGTGAGCACCTTTCCTCTGCCACAATCTCCCACCATAATGGTCAGCCTCACCTTGAAGGTGAGGGCCCAAGAAATGGAATCTGCTGTGTGTGCATTGAGACCTCTGAAACCATGTGTCCCCAGATAAACTTTTCCTCCTCTGTAGTTGTTGGGGTTGGGTGTTGTAGTGACAGCGTGAAAAAGCTGACTAACACAAAGACAGAACAACAAAGCAGAAATGCCATTCTGTAACTGCTGCCAATCAAACCATTCCTTCTACATCTTCCCTGTAAGTCCTCCCCTCACATGGCTCATCATCCAAGCACTCTCTCTCTTTCTGTGTCTCCTTCCTCAATTCCTGAATCACTTTTTACTCAGGCTCTTCAAATTTTCCTTTGCCTGTGAACTTCTCACAGCCCAAAGGGCCCTGGAAACTGCCTGGAGCAAAGGCTGCCTGGGAGATGTGCCCTGGAGTGGGTCCCTGATTCTGCAGGAAGACTCTCCAGTGGGTGGCCTCCCTGATGTCAGAAACACCTGCTGTCCAACCCTGTGTCTTTCTCTCCCATTCCCAAGTTGCCCACAGTTTCCAGTTGCCCACAGTTTCCACCCTTGGTGGATTTCAGACTTTTCCAAGTCCCCATCAGGGGCATGTTGGCCCATGCATATAATCACAGCAACTCAGGATACTGAGGCAGGAGAATGGCAAATTTGAGGCCAGCCTTAGCAACTTAGTGAGGACCTAAGCAATTTAGTGAGAAGCTATCTCCAAATAAAAGCAAAAAATAAAAATGGCAGGGGATGTGGTTCAGTGGTTGAGAACCAATGGGTTCAATCCACAGTACAGACAGACAAACAGGGGAACTCTTGCCCTATGTCTAGAAGACTGATTCCACCCTCCTTGTCTGCTCTTCCTCTCTGAGTGTACCCAGATTTGCTGCAAGGTAACTCGACACTTGTGTCACTGTTGTCAACATGGTTCCCATTCTGTGGTCTTCGTGGGTGACACTACTGTCCTCAAAAAGCTGTTTTTATGGAAAAAAAATTCCAATAATTTTGATATGGCCAAAGACCCCTTTGAAAGCTATTTTCAGGTGTTGTTTTTTCGTAGGGACTCAGTGCTTTTCTGTCTCACGGGAGGAACAGGAGGGTCACATATGGACAAAATTGAGTCCATGGTGTGCAGTGCCTGGAAGGACGCAACCCTGACTGTCACACTCTCCAGGATTCTGTGCACTTTCATGAGATTGGATTCAATCAATCAATCTGGAGGAAGAAAATCGGATCAGGATTAAATGGGTGGAGACTGGAGAACCTGATCAGATACTGCTTTCTGATTGGATGCCAGTCGATCAGATGGAGGTGGGGGCGTGGTTAGAGAGGTCCATAAAAGCTTCTGTGGAGCCAGGAGAGAAACACAGAGTCCTGGAGCCCAAGGAGAACCAGCCTGGCCTGCTGAGGCTCCGAGAACCCTGCACACCTGGACAGATCCCGTAAGTCCCTCACTGCCCTGAGCACCATCCCGTTTCTGCCTCACCTGTGCAGATTCAGAAACAATTTTTTTCACTGTCTTTTCTCATGAACCAATTTAGAACGTCGATTTTGCCTCTTAATGTAGTTTTACCTTGATCCTGAACTCTAGGATTTACACTTTAGTTTATGTCACTTTTCAATTTTCTTTCTTTCTTTCTTTCTTTGGTATGGGCTATTGAACCCAGGGGCACTCAAACACTGAGCCACATCCGCATCCATGTTTTGTGCTGTACTTTGAGACAGGGTCTCCCTGAGTTGCTTAGTGCCTGTTCTTGCTGAGGCTGAATTGATCGCATCATCCCCAGGTCTGAGTTCTCTGGAGACCCTGGGATTACAGGCTTGTGCATGCACACCCAGCACTTTTTCTTTTTCTCAATTGTTGTTTTCTAAAGTTTATATGGACAGTATAATTTATTTATCCATTTATTTATTTGGTGGTATGCTGATTGAACCAGGGCCTTGTGCATGTGAGGCAAGCACTTCATCAACAGAGGTATGTCTCCAGCCCAACATTTAATAATTCTTACCTGCTGCTGAGGATCAAGCCCAGTGCCTCACATGTCCTAGGAAAGTGAGCTCCAGAAAAGCCAATCTAAAAGTCCTTAACCGAGGAAGTGGATTGCACTCCTATTTCATCTAATTGATTGGAATACTATTTCCTGATAATAAAAATATTTATTTTGTGTGCCCTTAAAATTATACTGTTTTGTTGGGTGTGATGTCACACACCTGTAATCCCAACACCTCCAGAATTTGAGGAGGCCAGAGAATTAGAGTTCACAGCCAGCCACAGCAGCACGAGGTGCTGAACAAACCAGTGAGACCCTGTCTCCAACTAAAATACAAAATATGGCTGGGGGCAGTGACTTACTGGTTGAGTGTCCTGAATTCAATCCCCAATATTGCCTCATACCCCAAATTATACTTTAAGGCTTATGTAGTTTTGTAATTTTATAATTTGTTTAAACAAATAAACCAAAAGCTTCAAACTATCTCATGCAACACTTCACAGACTCTGTTCTTCTCATCTGTTTTTTCTCTTGACCTCCCCCCTAAGGTGGCAGAATCTCACATGTGTAACAGACATCCATGAGACTCTGTTGTAATTTCCAAGTGTTTTATAATATGGGCACATGCTTTATAATTGCCCATTTAATTTTTTTGAAATTAAAAATGACATCACCCATGTGAGGGCAACTCCTTTCTGAGCCACTATAGTTGTTGAAACTGAGGAGCCTAGTGCTTTAAGTCACATGACACTCCAATTCCCATTTTATTTATTTATTTATTTTTCTTTTTTTATTGTTGGTTGTTCAAAACATTACGTAGTTCTTGATATATCATATTTCACACTTTGATTCAAGTGGGTTATGAACTCCCATTTTTACCCCATATACAGATTGCAGAATCACATCAGTTACACTTCCATTGATTTACATATTGCCATACTCATGTCTGTTTTATTCTGCTGCCTTTCCTATCCTCTACTATCCCCCCTCCCCTCCCTTCCCCTCCCCTCCCCTCTTCTCTCCCTACCCCCTCTACTGCAATTAATTTCTCCCCCTTGTATTATTTTTCTGTTTCCCCTCACTTCCTCTTGTATGTAATTTTGTATAACCCTGAGGGTTTCCTTCCATTTCCATGCAATTTCCCTTCTCTCTCCCTTCCCCTCCCACCTCTCATCCCTGTTTAATGTTAGTCTTCTTCTCATGCTCTTCTTCCCTACTCTGTTCTTAGTTACTCCCCTTATATCAAAGAAGACATTTGGCATTTGTTTTTTAGGGATTGGCTAGCTTCACTTAGCATAATCTGCTTTAATGCCATCCATTTCCCTCCAAATTCTATGATTTTGTCATTTTTTAATGCAGAGTAATACTCCATTGTGTATAAATACCACATTTTTTTTTATCCATTCGTCTATTGAAGAGCATCTAGGTTGCTTCCACAGTCATGCTATTGTGGATTGTGCTGCTATGAATATCCATGTAGCAGTGTCTCTGTAGCATGCTCTTTTTAGGTCTTTAGGGAATAGAGCCAGAAGGGGAATAGCTGGGTCAAATAGTGGTTTCCATATTGCTTTCCAAATTGGCTACACCAATTTGTAGTCCCACCAGCAATGTACAAGGGTACCCTTTTCCCCACATCCTCACCAGCACTTGTTGTTGTTTGACTTCATAAAGGCTGCCAATCTTACTGGAGTGAGATGGTATCTTAGGGTGGTTTTGATTTGCATTTCTCTGACTGCTAGAGATGGTGAGCATTTTTTCATGTACTTGTTGATTGATTGTATATCCTCCTCTGAGAAGTGTCTGTTCAGGTCCTTGGGCCATTTGTTGATTGGGTTATTTGTTTTCTTATTGTTTAATTTTTTGAGTTCTTTGTATCCTCTGGATATTAGGGCTCTATCTGAAGTGTGAGGAGTAAAGATTTGTTCCCAGGATGTAGGCTCCCTATTTACCTCTCTTACTGTTTCTTTTGCTGAGAAAAAAACTTTTTAGTTTGAGTAAGTCCCATTTGTTGATTCTAGATATTAACTCTTGTGCTATGGGTGTCCTATTGAGTAATTTGGAGCCTGACCCCACAGTATGTAGGTCGTAGCCAACTTTTTCTTTTATCAGATGCCGTGTCTCTTATTTGATATCAAGCTCCTTGATCCATTTTGAGTTAACTTTTGTGCATGGCGAGAGAAAGGGATTCAGTTTCATTTTGTTGCATATTGATTTCCAGTTTTTCCAGCACCATTTGTTGAAGATGCTATCCTTCCTCCATTGCATGCTTTTAGCCCCTTTATCAAATATAAGAAAGTTGTAGTTTTGTGGGTTGGTTTCTGTGTCCTCTATTCTGTACCATTGGTCCACCCGCCTGTTTTGGTACCAGTACCATGCTGTTTTTGTTACTATTGCTCTGTAGTATAGTTTGAAGTCTGGTATCGCTATACCTGCAGATTCACACTTCCTGCTTAGCATTGTTTTTGCTATTCTGGGTCTTTTATTTTTCCAAATGAATTTCATGATGGCTTTATCTATTTCTACAAGAAATGCCATTGGGATTTTGATTGGCATTGCATTAAACCTATAGAGAACTTTTGGTCATATCGCCATTTTGATGATGTTAGTTCTGCCTATCCATGAACAGGGTATATTTTTCCATCTTCTAAGATCTTCTTCAATTTCTCTCTTTAGGGTTCTGTAGTTTTCATTGTATAAGTCTTTCACCTCTTTTGTTAGTTTGATTCCCAAGTATTTTATTATTTTTGAGGATATTGTGAATGGAGTGGTTGTCCTCATTTCCATTTCAGAGGATTTGTCAGTGATATACAGAAATGCTTTTGATTTATGCGTGTTGATTTTATATCCTGCCACTTTGATGAATTCATTTATTAGCTCTAATAGTTTCTTTGTAGACCCTTTTGGGTCTGCTAGGTATAGAATCATGTCATCTGCAAATAGTGATAATTTAAGTTCTTCTTTTCCTATTTTTATGCCTTTAATTTCTTGTGTCTGTCTAATTGCTCTGGCCAGTGTTTCGAGAACTATGTTGAACAAAAGTGGTGAGAGAGGGCATCCCTGTCTTGTTCCAGATTTTAGTGGGAATGCCTTCAATTTTTCTCCATTCAGAATGATGCTAGCCTGAGGCTTAGCATAGATTGCTTTTATAATGTTGAGGTATGTTCTTGTTATCCCTAGTTTTTCGAGAGTTTTGAACATAAAGGGATGCTGTACTTTGTCGAATGCATTTTCCGCATCTATCGAGATGATCATATGGTTCTTATTTTTAAGTCTATTGATGTGGTGAATAACATTTATTGATTTCCGTATATTGAACCAGCCTTGCATCCCAGGGACGAATCCTACTTGATCATGGCGCACAATTTTTTTTTGATATGTTTTTGTATCCGATTCGCCAGAATTTTATTGAGGATTTTTGCATCTAGGTTCATTAGATATATTGGTCTGTAGTTTTCTTTCTTTGAAGTGTCTTTGTCTGGTTTAGGAATCAGGGTGATATTGGCCTTGTAGAATGAATTTGGAAATTTTCCCTCTTTTTCTATTTCCTGAAATAGCTTGAAAAGTATTGGTATTAGTTCTTCTTTAAAGGTTTTGTAAAACTCTGCTGTATACCCATCTGGTCCTGGGCTTTTCTTAGTTGGTAGTCTTTTGATGGTTTCTTCCATTTCCTCCATTGATATTGGTCTGTTTAGGTTGTCTATATCCTCCTGACTCAATCTTTGCAGATCATATGACTTAAGAAATTTATCGATGCCTTCACTATCTTCTATTTTATTGGAGTATAAGGATTCAAAATAATTTCTGATTATCTTCTGTATTTCTGAAGTGTCTGTTGTGATATTGCCTTTTTCATCCTGTATGCTAGTAATTTGAGTTCTCTCTCTTCTTCTCTTCGTTAGCATGGCTAAGGGTCTGTCGATCTTATTTATTTTTTCAAAGAACCAACTTTTAGTTTTATCAATTTTTTCAATTGTTTCTTTTATTTCAATTTCATTAATTTCAGCTCTGATTTTAATTATTTCTTGCCTTCTACTTCTTTTGCTGTTGTTTTGCTCTTCTTTTTCTAGGATTTTGAGATGAAGTATGAAGTCATTTATTTCTTGGGTCTTTTCTTTTTTTAAGGAATGAACTCCAAGCAATGAATTTTCCTCTCAGAACTGCTTTCAATGTGTCCCATAGATTCCAATATGTTGTGTCTGTGTTTTCATTTATCTCTAAGAATTTTTTAATTTCCTCCTTGATGTCTTTTATAACCCATTGATCATTCAGTAACCTATTGTTCATTCTCCAAGTGATGCAGGATTTTTCCTTCCTTCTTTTATCGTTGATTTTCAGTTTCATTCCATTATTTCAGATAAGATGCATGGTATTATCTCTACTCCTTTATATTGTCTAAGAGTTGCCCTGTGACATAATATATGGTCTATTTTTGAGAAGGATGCATGTGTTGCAGAGAAAAAAGTGTAACTGCTTGATGTTGGGTGGTATATTCTATATATGTCAATTAAGTCTAGGTTATTAATTGTGTTATTGAGTTCTATAGTTTCCTTATTCAACTTTTGGTTGGAAGATCTGTCCAGTGGTGAGAGAGGTGTGTTGAAGTCTCCCATGATTATTGTATGGTGGTATATTAGACTCTTGAACTTGAGAAGAGTTTGTTTGATGAACATAGCTGCACCATTGTTTGGGGCATATATATTTATGACTGTTATGTCTTGTTGGTGTATGGTTACTTTGAGCAATATGTAGTGTCCCTCTTTATCCCTTTTGATTAACTTTGGCTTGAAATCTATTTTATTTGATAGGAGTATGGACACTCCTGCTTGTTTCCGAAGTCCATATGAGTGATATGATTTTTCCCAACCTGTCACCTTCAGTCTATGTATGTCTTTTCCTATCAAATGTGTCTCCTGTAGGCAGCATATTGGTGAATTTTTTTTTTATCCATTCTACTAGCCTGTGTCTCTTGATTGGTGAGTTAAGCCATTAACATTTAGGGTTACTATTGAGATATGGTTTGTACTTCCAGCCATATTTGTTTAATTATGTTACCTAACATGGTTTGTTTTCCTCTTTGATTCTTTTCCCCCCCTTACTGTCCTACCTTCTACTATTGGGTTTCATTGTTATTTTCCATTTCCTCTTGCTGTAATGTTTTGCCGAGGATTTTTTGGAGAGATCTTTTTCTAGCTGCAAATTCTTTTAACTTTTGTTTATCTTGGAAGTTTTTAATTTCATCTTCCATCCTGAAGCTTAATTTTGCTGGATACACAATTCTTGGTTGGAACCCATTTTCTTTCAGTGTTTGAAATATGTTATTCTAGGATCTTCTAGCTTTCAGTCTGTGTTGAGAGATCAGCTGTTATCCTGATTGGTTTACCTCTAAATGTGATCTGCTTCCTTTCTCTTGTAGCTTTTAAAATCCTCTCCTTATTCTGAATGTTGGGCATCTTCATTATAATGTGTCTAGGTGTGGATCTCTTATGATTTTGCACATTCGGCAAAATATAGGCTTCTAGGATTTGGGATTCTGTCTCATTCTTCAAGTCTGGGAAGTTTTCTCATATTATTTCATTGAATAGATTGCTCATTCCTTTGGTTTGGACCTCGATACCTTCCTGTATCCCAATGACTCTTAAGTTTGGTCTCTTTATGTTATCCCATATTTCTTGGGTGTTCTGCTCCTGGTTTCTTAACTGTCTTGCTGAGCTGACTATGTTCTTTTCAAGTTGAAATACTTTGTCTTTATTGTGTGATGTTCTATCTTCTAAGTGTTCTACTCTGCTGGTAGTATTCTCAATTGAGTTTTTAAGTTGGTTTATTGCTTCCTGCATTTCTAGGATTTCTGTTTGTTTGTTTTTTATAACCTCTATCTCCCTGTATAGTTGATCTTTTGCTTCCTGGATTTGTTTATGTAATTCATTGTTCAAGTGATATTTCACTGTCTGATTTTGCTGTCTAATGTCTTCCATGAGTCTCCAGATCAACTGAAGCATGCATATCCTGAATTCTTTATCTGACATTCCATCTGCTGCAGATATTACCTCTTCTAACATTGAGTTGACCTGAATTGCTTGTGGTCATTTCTTTCCTTGTCTCTTCATACTGTTCGCGTTTCTTTCTGCTTGGTGAAACTGTTGTGTTATTGAATTTTCCCCCTATATATTTGTATTGCTCTTGTATGGTTGCAAAGTCTCCCGTGGAGGCGCGGGTGATGGCACTGCTCCTCCTCCAATTGGGGCAATGTGCCTACCACACTGGCAGGCAGCTGGGCCTGTTCTGCCAGTCGGTAGCAGGTGCGCCTACCTTGCAGGCACGGGCGGCGGCTCTGCCCCTCTGGGGGCCACTGGGCCTGTTCTGTTGGTGGTCGCAGTTCCGCCTACTTTGCAGGAATGGGCAGTGGCTCTGCCCCTCTGAAGGCCGCTGGGCCTGTTCTGTCTGTTGTTTGCAGGTCTGGCCTGTTCTGTTGGTGGTCGCAGTTCCACCTACCTTGCAGGCATGGGGCAGGGGTAGCTCTGCCCCTACGCAGGCCACTGGGCCTATTCTGCTGGTGGGTCGCAGGTCCGCCTAGCTTGCAGGTGCGGGGCAGCTCTGCCACTCCGCGTGTTGCTGGAAGTGTTCTGCTGGTGGCTCACAATTCCGCCTAACTTTCAGGCGGGTGGGGTGGCTCTGCCCCTCTGCGGGTTGCTGAGCCTTTTCTGCAGGAGGGTCACAAGTCCACCTACCTTGCAGGCGTGGTTGGCAGCTCTGCCCCTCCAAGGGCAACTGGGCCTGTTCTGCGGTGGTCACAGTTCCGCCTACCTTGCAGGGTAAGGGGGTGGCTCTGCCCCTCAGCAGGCCGCTGGGCCTGTTCTACAGGTGGGTTGCAGGTCCGCCTACCTTGAAGGCATGGTTGGCAGCTCTGCCCCTCCGTGGGCCACTGGGCCTGTTCTGTCGGTGGTCACAGTTCTGCCTACCTTGCAGGGTGAGGGGGCGGCTCTGCCCCTCAGCAGGCCGCTGGGCCTGTTCGTTTGGTGGGTCACAGGTCCACCTACCTTGCAGGCGCCGGGCAGCTCTGCCCCTCTGCGGGTTGCTGGGCCTGACCTGCCAGACGGTAGCAGGTCCGCCGACCTTGCAGCCTCGGTTGGTGGCTCTGCCCCTCTGCGGGCCGCTGGGCCTGTTCTTTTGGTGGTCACAGTTTCACCTACCTTGCAGCCACAGGGGCAGGGGGCAGCTGGGCCTGTTCTGCCGGTGGGTCACAGGTCCCCAATTCCCATTTTATAAGGACAAAATAGTAATCGAAGGTTTTCCCCAATAAGGTTAGGGTGAGTTTTAGAATCCCCAGTACCCCCTTCCCAGTGGCTGGCAAGGGATGGGATAGTGGCCTTTTCTCTGGGCCATTTTCCAGGATCCTTCTTCTTTCAGACTCCCCAGGATGAGCATCCAGTCCCCACCCATGCTGCTGGAGTTGGCAGGGCGCAGCCTGCTGAGCGACAAGTCCAGGGCCATCCTGGATCTGGAGGACCTGCCCATAGAGCTCTTCCCACCACTCTTTGTGGAGGCCTTCAGCAGGGGACACACTGAGGTCCTGAAGAAAATGGTGCAGGCCTGGCCCTTCACCTGCCTGCCCCTGGGGGCCCTGATGAGGCAACAACAGCCTGAGATGCTCCGAGTGGCCCTGGATGGGCTGGACATGCTGCTTGCCCAGCAGGATCACCCCAGGTGAGGGGGACCCATGTGGCCTGGAAGGGAGCACCCTCAGTGCCAGGGAAGGATTGGGTATAGGCAGGGAGAGTGGGTGCTGAAGTGTGCTCCACAGGCTTCCTGTGCTGCCAGCAAGGAGGGGTGGAGAGGCCTTGGTCATGCTGAGCCCCATCTGGGAAGGCTTCCAGATGTGGAGGTGCTTGTGGCAGCTGTGCTGACCCACAAATGAGGCTGTACCTGCCCCTGCCTCAGACTGTACAAGTGGGGGCACCAGGCTGGATTGGAGGGAAGTGGGTGGAGAAAAGTGAGACAGAAGGAAGAGGTGGAGCAGGGAGCAGCAGCTGAGAGGGGAAGGAAGGGGCCTCAGGGCTGAGACTCTGCTGTGGTCCCCGCAGGAGGTGGAAACTGCAGGTGCTGGATTTGCGGATGCTTCCACTTAACTTCTGGAGGACATGGTCTGGAGCCGTGATCGATGCCTGCTCACCAGAGGACATTAAGAGGAATGGAACATTGAAACTCGGTTCAGCAATGGCAGCTAAGCTGCCCCTGAAGATATTCATAGACTCCTGCCTCATAGAGGGGCCCCTGGATGAATTCCAAACTCTTTTGTTCCTATGGGTCACACAGAGAAGGGACAGGCTGAACCTGTGTTGCAATAGGCTGAAGATCTTTGGGAAACCCACCGGCCACACCAGGAAGGTCCTGAGACTGCTGCAGCTGGACTCTGTCCAGAAGGTGGAAGTGCACTGCACCTGGGCACCCTCCACCTTGGCTGCTTATGCTCCTTTCTTGGGCCAGATGAGGAACCTGAGGAAGCTGCTTATCTCCGAGGTCTGCATGCCTGCCCAAACCTCCCTAGAGGAGCAGGAGCGGCTGCTCTCCCAGCTCACCTCCCAGTTCCGCAGGATGGACTGCCTGAGGAAGTTATGTATGCATGCTGTCCTCCTCCTCGAGGGCCACCTGGAGCAGGTGCTAGGGTGAGTAATGGGGATGAGCTTCCTCTGCAGACCAGTATCAGTAAATATGAAAGGGCACCTACTGTGTGCCAGCCACTGACACTCTAATGGTGAACAAGGCACTGGAAGGTAAATAACCCATCATCTCTTCCTGTTGTATCCTGAAGCTGGATCTCCTAACCTGTGTTAGAGCAAAGGGCTAAAAGAGGGTTCATGGTCTGGGATGTGACATCAAGCTGGGAAGCCAGCTGATGAGGACAGGAGGTAGTGAGATGAGTGTGAGGTTCCTTCCCTGGGAGCCCTGTCCAGCGACAGGGGTACAAATCAGGGTAGAGGTGAGGACTTTAAAGGAGGGAAGCCCCCACACCTGTACCTGTACAACAAGGAAGCCCTGTTGTCCTCCATCTGGGAGCAGAGGAGCCCACTTCTAATGCCCTCCTGGGGAAGGCAGGTCTGAGCTCCAGGTGAGGACTCAGGGGTTGTGAGTGAAGAGCAGGGAGTGAGACCTTGCTGAGGGGCAGGGAGTGAGCCCTGCATGGGTTAACCCCAGTGTGTTTTGACACATCTTTCCTGGATTTGCCTTTGGCACATGACTCTTCCCAACTTCCTGGGGCTAGATTTGTGGCTTTCTGCTTGTCATTGAGGATGACATTCATAGAGATGGAGGACCCACCTGGTCACACAAGTAGTTGTGAAAATTTCAGGTTGAAATAGAGTGACCTGAATGAACAGATTCTACAAAATGTCAACCATGTTCAGATGGTCACAGTGACCTTGGGTTTGGGCCAATTTGTCTTCTCCGTCAGAACTAACTGCCTGGTTCCTCCTTAGGCACCTGAAGACCCCCCTGGAGTCCCTCTCGATAACCAAGTGCCCGCTCTCAGATTCTGACTGGAATTATCTCTCCCGCTGCCCAAACACCAGCCAGCTCAGACACCTGGATCTGAGATACATCAAACTGACCAATTTCAGTCCAGAGCCCCTCAAAATTCTGCTGGAGACTGTTGCAGCCACCCTGAACAGGTTGGACTTGGAAGCCTGTGAGATCGTGGAATCCCAGCTCCAAGCCATCCTGCCTGCCCTGAGCCGCTGCTCCCAGCTCAGGACCCTGTGCTTATTCCGGAATGGCATCTCCATGTCGGTCCTCAGGGACCTGCTCTGTCACACTGCCAGGATGAGCCAGTTGAGCAAAGAGCTACCCTGCCCCTCTGGAAAGCTACAATGCCCAGGGTGCCATCCACCCAGGGAGATGTTCCCAACTCTGTACTGAGCTCACAGAACTTTTGAAGGACTTTAGGCAGCCACAGTTCCTTATTTTCTATACTTTGCCCTGTCCTCGATGTGGCCACATGTTCATCTACAACCAGGGCCTCAATCACTGTTTCTGTCGAACAGCTTCCTAATTGGGTGTGTAAAAAGCTGCCCTCTACACAATTGGATGTATAACCAGGATGTAGAGGGATCATGAAGGAAACTCAGAGCCCAGCATTTCAGACACTGCCTGAAGTGTGGATGGGGAAAGGAATCAGATGCTGGGGGCTACATTGTAAGGAAGTCCCTGAAGATTGGACCTTCTGTATAGAGCCATATGTGTCTGTATAGAGTCATCACAAAGGGCCTGGATTTTTAGAATGGGATTTAGGCTTCATGCACATATGAAGAAACTATTTTGTTTCATGGATGGTGCATAAATAAATAGTCTGAAAAGAACGGAATCTCAAGATTAGTCCTCTGACATCTTCCATGATGGTTTTACCTAGTTTTCTCATTTTGACACTGGAATTATCCAGGGGCTGATGGAGAAATACCACCAAGTTCTTGGTGATCAATGAGGTTAATTACCAGAAACTCAAGGCATCCAACTGAAATCAGGTCATTATCTGTTTCTACACTGTGGCATAATCCACATAGGGGAACACAGGAGGCGTGGAGCATTCTAAGTGGACAGTAAAATTTCAAAAAGCCCTTCTCAGTGCCACCGAGACACTGAAGGTTCGCCCATCCTTGTGGGTCTCCACATAGACCTCGAAAGTTGGGGACTTGGTCTTTGGATTGAATGAGAGTAAAATAGGGTCTCTGGGCCTCACAAAATCTTGCCTGTCATCCTGCTTCAAAGTCTTTCCTGAAACAATGTAATCATGGCCAATGAAACCATCCAAATTAGCTTTCATCAAAATAGTAGAATTATATAGGTAGATCACATTTGCAAATATGTCTAAATTAAACTTTATAAATTACAACGTTCCGGTGGGGGAGAAGGCTGCTCATAACTGACAGATCTTCCACTAACACTTCCCATCTCTCCCTACCCAGGGACACAAGGCTTTCAATCAGCAGATGATCAGAGGATGAGGAAGGATGAAGTGGCTGTGGGCAAAAGGGTGGCCCAGCCTGTGCTGCCTGGTTTTAGACCAAGATCCCCTAAATGATGACTCCTGCTGAGGACTCAGGCTGTTGGGATTATGCAGTGACCTTAGCCTTAGCTTCCCATCCAAGGAAGAGAAGGAGGTCCACCCAATATTCTTTTGAGTTATCCTAAAGCTGCCTGTGTACGTGTTCTCATTTGGGCCTGAAGGCTTCTCCATACACAGTGAACTAGAACCCAGTTGGATGTGTAAACAGACTGCAGCTCACTCTTGGAACAGGTAGCAGAGTCCAGGTCCTACACAGCCAACCCATCTGTCCCCCACATAGGGATCTGTGTGCCTCTCACCTCTTTATGACACTTACTTTCCTCTGGCTCTATGTCTAACTTGCATGTGTGGTGGGTGGGGTGGGGTGTTCTGAATAGCACTCATTCTGCTCTGCTGCTGTATTCTAGGATCAAATAAAGGCAAGGAAGATCTGCAATATGAGATGTGTCAGCACTGGTTGTTTTAAGGGTTTTCATGAACAAAAAGGGACTTGAAGATATTCTGGTGTGTCCCGACTCCTTGGTTTGTATAAGGACTGAGAGCCGCATGTGTCCCCACACAGCCCTAGGGATAAAGCACCCAGACTGCCCTTTGAATTCCTCATCTTTTGACTCTAGGTTCATTTGTGCTGTGAGACAGCCCACAATTGTAGGATGTCATGACAAACAGGACCAGATGTGTAAACGTGGCCGGGTCAGAAGGGGACTGGGTTTCACTCTCTGGAGTGCTACTGAAAGGTGCACATTTCTTTGTGCATCTGCATCAAGCAGTGTAGATCCCCTTCTGGAACACTGGCCAATTTCACCTGTACAATCTAGGGACCCGGAACCCATGCTTTTCTTCAGAAATGAGTGAACTTCATAAAAAATAACTGAGGGCCTGGGGACATAGCTCAGTAGTAGAGCACTTGCCTAGCATGTGGAAGGGCCTGGGTTCCATCCCCAGAACCACAAATGTATGTGAACAAATAAATGAATAAGTAAATCCAATACTGATGTGACTCCAGGGGGAAGTTTTAATTTGAAGAAAATTATCTAACTGTGAGAACAGAGCCCATATGAACACCATGAAATGCATTGTTTAATTTGAATGCTGATGAGCCTTTCTCAGAAACGCCCTTGGTCAGGAAAGTGAAATGTTTTCCTTAAAATGGCAGCTGTCATTTAAGATGTCCATCCAGGTGCTAACCAAGAACTTTATAAGTATTAAAAAGAAAACAGAAAGTTGGACATAGCAGAGACTCCTAAAACCTACCTGTGAGAACAGGGAGGGAGAAGACTCTTTGGTTCCCCTACAAAATAAAGGGTGTTTGGGTGCGATTGGCACAGCAAGGAGGCTTGAGAAGAATAAGCATGCAGAGGGAATGTCTGTCATTAGCCTCTCATGATTAAGTGTGTTTGCAATGCTTAAAATTAATCTAAAATTGTTTGCTGTGAATTGATAATGTCTATTGGGGTGCCTACCATTAAGGATTGTCATTTTCTTGATTAAGAACCTATAGAGGGCTGGGATTGTGGCTCAGTGGTAGAGTGCTCACCTAGAATGGGCGAGACAGGGGTTCAATCCTCAGCACCACATAAAATAAAGGCATGTTGTTGTTTCCATCTACACCTAGAAAATAAATATTAAAAAAAAGAACCTATAGAGTGAAATTGCATTGAGTAATTTGAGTAAATGAAGCATCCAAAGGAGCAGAAGCACGTGGAAATTCTTTTTTTTCTCCCCTGGACTGCATACATTGCAATTTTGTCTCCTTGTGACAGATGCTTTGAGAGGGGGCTTCTAAATCCCAAAGCTGAGGTTCTGGAAGTGACCTTTAAGGTGTATAATGAGAAAGGTGAGAAGGCCTGAAAGCAGAGATAGCAGATGCTCGGTCAAGCCATCTGTCCCTGGTGTCACTGGCCTATGGGACGGTTCCTCAGGACCACTCAGACCCTGTTTTAAATGTGTTCAGATGGGTCACTGGGTTCCTACATGTCACAAGCCTCATAATTTCTGGATTTTTGTCCTAAATGTAATCAAGAGGGACACTGGGCTGTTCACATTCCCTGAGCACATGGGGGGCCCCAGCCACCTGGCCCGTTGGGTTGCCCTTTCCAACTCTTAGAACAGGTTGCAGAGGACTGAAAAGATCCAGGTCCCCATCACCCAACCACTACCATCACTCCATGGAAACTCAGGGTAACGCTGCATATGTCAGGTAGGCCCGTCTCCTTCCTCCTAGACACCAGGGCTACATATTCAGTCCTCAGGGTATTCTGGGGCCGACTACCAACCCTTAGAGACACCTAGTCTTGTTTGTGCTTGTGGCTCTCTAATTTTTACTTAATCCTTTTTGGTCATTCCACAGTTTCCTGTTCCCTTTATGGGAAGGGACATCCTCACAAAGTTGGGGACTATGCTCTGCTTCTCCCCTCATAGATGCTTCCATTCAGACTCACCTGCTGGTCCCCTGCCCCTCACCCTTACCTTAGGACCATCCCCTACTCTGTTGGCCAGTACCTTCCCATGACCCGCTTCTCAGGTGGACGTTTCCAGTCCTTCTATCACCTCACACCATGAGCCCATTCACATCTGTCTCAAAACCTCCTCCATTTTCTGCCCAATCACAACACTTGCTGTCCCTCCTTGCTGATGCTGTCCCTCTCTTTTCAGAGCAGATTTGATTACATTCTTCCAACAGCTTTGCTCTTTCTTCTGGGTATTTGGGCTGCTTTTGTCCCTGGCCTGAGGGCCCCGGACAATGACCATACACTTTCTTCCGTTCACCTAGGGCTCTTCTTTACCACACACTGGCCTCCCTTGGGGAAGTGACTTTGCTCTTCCTCAACCTTCCTTCTCACAAGTCTACTTCCTAGAGATGGCAGTGACAAATCTCCACTCTAGAGACGAAAGTTAACTTAGATCTTGGCTCAGCACCAAGTTTCTTGACATTTCCATCCCTTCCCCTTGGTGAGTTCACTCTTGCGTCTTGGTTCTCAGCTCCTCTGTGGAGCTCATGAAAGCCCTGGCCAGGCACCAAGACTCTCTATGGCAAATCCTGGAACTAGGGAAGTAGCGGGTGAGGACTCCCTTCTCTCAGTCCCAGGAAGGCTTCAGCTCTGGGGCCAGAGAATTGTGTGGTGGTGACCCCTTTTCACTCTGTCCCCTCCCTCACTCTGGTTTGTCTGAGGGCTGGGGACACCTCCCTGGAGCCACTCCAGCAATCCAACTTGCCATGGGAAACTCCCAGTCCAGAATCCCATGTGACTCCCCTCTGGGCTGCCCCGTCACCCACGTAGCCCCACTCCATTTGGCTCCTGAATACTTCAACCTTCCATTCAGTCTTGGCCCTTTTATGACTTGGACAATGATCACCTAATGGCACCTTGGAGCCCAATATTTTATGGAATCTTTATAACTTTTGAAAGCACTCAGGAAAATGGAAGGAAATCCCTTCTATGCAGGTTTGTCCTCTGTCCAATCTAAGCCTTCCCGGGCTCCTCTTGATTCCCCGCCCAGCTTCTACTTGCCACTAAAGCTCTGGACTCCTCCAGAGACCCTCCTTCTAGACAAACAAGGACCCATAAACCTCCTCCCTTCTTCTATTGGCATTGAACATTGTAAAGCCCTGGGCAGCAGTGTCCCTGGCCAAGGCCACACTGAAGCTAACATTGAAATACAAAGGACAGACTGGCTGGATAAGAGGCCTAATACTAAAAAAAAAAAAAAAAAAAAAGTGTCAATTTAACTTTTCCCTTGGCTACAATACAGAAGAAAACTTTCTCTCTCTCCCCATCTCCCTGACCTCACACTCCCTTTTCACCTTTATATGGTTGAAAAGCAGGGGTTTGCTCTACATGTCCTTGGACACATGCTGGGACCAACCTTTGCCCCGGATCATTTATCTATGAAGGGTCTTGACCCTAGTGTTCGGAGATGGGCCCCTTGTTGCTGCAGCCTCTGGACTCATTAATGAGATAAAGAAACTCAATGTTGGGTCCCCACTCAGCATCCTGGCTCCCCCTCACCTAAAGGAGCTTCCCACCTGCAAGGGCTGACATTCCTTACCCCCTGAAAGCAGAGATATCTCTATAGGTTTTTCTGGTGGAAGATCCTACCCTTAATTTCCCCTCCTGCTCACCCTTGAATTCTGCGACTCTTATTTCCCCTCCTCAGGACTCATCCAACTCTTCTCCTCTTTCCCATTCATGCTTAGAAACTCTGGAGAAGCTCTTCCCCACCCCTCCCACACACAGGAAGGCCCCTCACTCCAGGCGACATACACATGGTTCACAGATGGCTCCTTCTTCCTTCTGGAGGGAATTCACGGGCAGGGTAGGCAATAGTCTCTCTAGCCTCAGTTGTGTAAGAGCCTCCACTCCCAATATCAGCAGGCTGAACTTGTGGCCCTCATCAGAGCCTTCACTTTGGCAAAGGGAGTTTCCCTCAATGTCAACTGCCCCTTGAATTACATTTAGACTGGACTAAACTCCTTCCTTGGCTCTTCCTCTGTCACAGGCCCTCCCAAAGAAGCCACTCTACACCTCCCCTTTGAGCTTCTGTATGGACAGCCCACCTCCCTGCTCAGCTCACCACCCTCTGATTCTCCACTACCTCTTGCTCCTCATCTTTTCTGGCCCCTTCTTGTATACACTAGGATCCTTCTTTGGCAACACAGGGATGTTGTTCTGGCAAAGCCAATTCTGCCTCTTCTCTTTCTCCCACTCTGTCTTCTAGTGACCTGGTACTTTTCCAACTCCCAAAAGCCCACCACCTCCTCTCAATTCTCTGCAAAATGGACTGGACCCAGCAGGTCATTCTTACCACATGTTTGGTGGCCCACCTTGAGGGCATCCCATATGGAGTTACTAACCCCCATTTAAAACAGTCCTCTCTGCCCTCTTATACAGTGAGACCCACAGCCCCTCTCAAGCTGAGTCTCTCCAAGGTTGAAACCCAATCTTCCTTTGGTCTCTGAGGACCATGGGGACACTGCAGAACCATGAGTGCCATCCTTCCCTTTTTCATTTTTGCCTTCCTCATCTAAGTTGAGGGTACGGACAGACATCACCTGCCTGCCACTCTGACCACCTCCTACTTCACTGATGGCAGACGGGGGGACCCCAAGAGAAACAGCTCACCAAAACGGGGGAGTCATCAGAGGTGTCTCTAAACATGTTATGAACTGTTTACCCTGGAAACTGCGTCTCCTATGACCAGGTGGCTACCTGATGGCAGCCCTGGGGAGGAAGTGCCAGAGTCTTGTTCCCACCCTGCCCTCTCTTTCTTTTGGAGGCATAGTGGCTCCAGAGCCAGGTTGCTTGGGTTTGAATCCGGGCTCGGCCACTTACTAGCTGTCCCACTTTGAGTGGTGACTTCACCTGTCTGAGCCCATTGCCCATCTGAAGAGTGGGGCTGATATGGAGGCCTTTCTACGGAGTTGTTGTAAGGATTAAATGAGTTCATCTAAGTCAGGTGCTCAGAACCGAGCCTGGGTGAGTCCTGTGGAGCCATCCTGTGCAGATGTTGGTGAGGTGGTTATTATTAGCAAGCCCTTACTCAGCTTGGGCTCCGTCGTTAACATTTTTCGAGACTGGAGGGTTGGAGGCTTCTTCTTAAATTAGTCAAACATCAAGTGAAATCCTACAGTCAACCCAATACAGAAAGCAGAGTGCAAGAGGCCTCCTCTGGTCGTATCAGGGGTGGGCTCAGGCCCCTTCCTTGGGTGTTTGGATAGTGAAGCTTCTCAAAGTTGCCTCCGGCCACAACAGAATCCCCCAGTTATTAGAAAATGCAGAGTGGGCTGGCGCAGTGGTGCCTCCCTGAAATCCCAGCGGCTCAGAAGGCTGAGGCAGGAGGACCGGGAGTTCAAAGCCAGACTCAGTAATTTAGCAAGGCCCTGTCCCTCAGTAAAATGTAAACAAAAGGGCTGGGGATGTGCCTCCGAGACTAAGCACCTCTAGTTTCTATGCCCAGTACTGAAAAAAAAAATGCAGAGAAGCCCCCCACCCCTCAGGACCTCTGGAAGGATCCCTGGGGAGCCTGCATCCAAGCACAGTCTTCTGGTGACTCTTCAGCACATGGAAGCTTCACCCAAGTTCCAAGTACCAAATACTCCACCTGGGGGTGGTGGCACATGCCTGTTGTCCCAGTGATTCGCTGAGGAAGCTGAGGCAGGAGAATCCCAAGTTCAAGGCCAGACTCGGCAGCTTATGAAACCTGTAACTCAGTGGTGGATGACAACCTTGGGTTCAGTCCCCAGTACAAAAAATAAAAAGTACCAGATGTCACAGGAAGGCCCCTTCCAGCTGCCTCCTCTTCCTCCCCTCTCCTGTGTCGGGGTGGTGGGGTTTATAAGGTGGCACGCCTCTCTTCCTGTCTGCCCTGAGGACGGTGGAGAGGAGAGTGGCATCCAGTGGGGCCATGGCCCTGCAGCCTGGAGGGTCCTGCCACCGGGTGGGCCCTGTTCCTAGTCCCTGCACCTGCTGCCACCTCCTGCTCCCCGCCATGGCTGGCTGTGACCGGGTCTAGAGAGGTCCCCAGCCCTAAGTGGAGTGTAGAGACCCCCATGCCACCCTAACTCCAAACCCAAAGGGCCCCTAACCCTCTAGAAGCCCAGGGAAGAGCCGTGTCCTGATTCTCCCCACGATGGTGACTCTGAGGTCTAGAGAAGTCCCAGTTCCGCTCGGTCCAGCTCCTGTCCCCTCGTGTCTGGGGTGGGGCGGGACTCCCGCTGGGCAGGGCTGAGGCTGACCCTCTGGCCACCGCCTCTCCACAGGCCTGGACGAAATCCAGTGCTCGCTGCCCCCGGAGAACCGCAGGGTGGCGCTGCGGCAGCTGTCGGAGGCCAGCTTCAGCGAGTGCAAGTTCAGCCTGTCGCTCACCGACCTGTTCGTCATCATCTTCTCGGGCGTGGCGGTCTCCATCGCGGCCATCATCTCCAGCTTCTTCCTGGCCACCGTCGTGCAGTGCTTCCAGAGATGCTCCCCCAACAAAGATGCGGAGGACGAGGACAAGGACGAGGACGAGGATGACTGAGCCCCCTGCTCGGGCGCGTCCCTTGCCAACACCCAGCCGGCGGAGCCTCTCGGAGAGGGAGGGGAAAGCGCTGAAGACAGGGAGGCACCGGCCACCCTCCGTGAACAGGACAGAGTCTCGTCGGTGAAGGGGACTGGGGCGCCCATGGCCCCGCCCATCGCAGCGCCCAGAAGCCGGGGAGCTTGGGTGGGTCGCTCCTGAGCAGGGCCGACTCTCAGTGCAGGCTGCTGGGCCGGGGAGGACCCAGCCGGGGTCTCTGCAGGAGATGCCAAGCCGCATCTCCAGCCCTTCTTTCTGGGCCTGAGCTGTGCTTGGAGACCAGCATCAACCTCTTCCCCCCAAGGCCGGGAAGCTGCCCAGGCAGGGCCTCCAGTTCAGAGCCTCCTCCACGGAAGCAGGATTCTCTCCATTTAATAGGCCTCCGCAGCCTTGGGATGTTGTATGGAGAACAAATTAACCTATGTGCAATAGACCTTTGTCACCCCCCCACTTCCCTGTGTGGAGTCCTCATCCCCAGGGGGGTGGAGCCCTTGGGATGTCCTGAGGGTGGGACTCTCCTGATCGCCCTCAGAGTAGAGATGCCAGAGAACCCCTCACTCCCTCAGCAGGTAAGGCGCAGCCAGAAACCAGCCATCCATGAACCAGGAATCAGAGCTCAATCCTGACACCCCCACCTACCAATTCCAGCTCCCAGAACTGTGGGAAATAAATGTGTTGTTTATAAATCACCCTGGGTGTGGTGTTCTGTTACAGTGGCCCAAGCAGACTAGGAGACCCCGTTCAGCTAAGGTGGAACAACCTGTATGCCTGTAATCCCAGTTCCTTGGGAGGCTGAGGAAGAAGGATCACAAGTGAGGCCAGCCTCAGCAACCCTGTCTTAAAAAAGGGAGGTGGAGCTGGGAATGCAGCTCAGTGTTAAAGTGCCCTGAGTTCAATCCCTAGGACCTTGAAAAATAAATTTTTAAAAATGGTTATCAAGGAAAGAAATGAGAACTGGCCACAGGGCGTTCACTGCTGTTGTTTTGGTAAGTCACTGGAAAAACCTTCATTGGTATAACGCAAACCCCGACCCTCATCCTGAGAGGCAGCAACTTGCAGAGGAGGGACAGTCACTTTGTCTCTTTGGAGTCACGGTGCTCCCGTTCCCCCAGCCCCTCCTGAGTCCTCCTCAGCCTGTCCCACTGGGCCATTCTACAGACCCCGACTCGTCCTCTCTGGAACTTTTGGAAAACTTTTCTTGTACTGGGTTGTGACAGGCAGCATTTTTCAGGATGTGGAATGGAGCACTTTGGTTGGAGACCATGTGAGAGGTTTTGTGTCCCCGGGTTGATGCAAGACATCACATGAGCAGCATTGGACGGGCTGCGACAGAGTCTTGGATGGAAGGCTCTCAAGAAGCTCCTGGGATATTTGGGGAAGACATTTCTCCTTTGTTACTCATAATAGATATCTTTTTATTTTCTCTTTGCAGCACTGAGGATTGAATACAGGAATGCTCTACCACCGACCTACATCCCCACCCCTTTTTAAGATTCTGAGTTGCAGAGTTTGGCCTCTAACTTGTGATCCTCCTGCCTCAGCCTCCTGAGGAGCTGGGATCACAAGTCTGCACCAATGTGCCCAGCTTCATAATATATCTGCTATATTTCCTTCATCTCTCTATTTTTGCTTCCATTAGTAATTATTGAGTGATTGCTAAATGCCAGATACTGCTTTAATTAAGAAAGACAGTCCTGCTCTCTTTGGAAGGCCTTATATTTCTATGGGTAGGACATAGGACCAGCAAGGAGCCAAAAGTATCATTGCATGTAGAGAAACTCTGCACAAAGAAAATCAATGAACTCCTGTGATAGAGAGTAACTTGGGAGCTGCTGTAGAGCAGGTAGAGGGCATATTCTTCAGGGGTCTCTGAGGAGTAGAGAAACAGAGTCAATAGGAGGTGTAAAAAGAGATTTACTATAAGAGATTGGTTAACATAGCTGTGGAGGCTGAGGAGCAGGAGCCGTGGCTGGTGAGCCGGAAGCCAGTGGTGACATTTGATCCAAGGGTAGGAGAAGCCCCAGCTCAGCAGTCAGGGGGACAGAGAGCAAATGTCCCCTTTCTCAACCTTCTTGTTCGTTTCAGGTCCTCAGTGGAAGGGATGGTGTCCAATACATAAGGGATGGTCATCTAAGTCACTCTACCTATTCCAATGTTAATCTCATCCAGAAACACCCTCAGTGGACACACAGAACTAATCAAATATCTGGGCACCCTGTAGCCCAGTCAAGCTGACATACAAAACCAGTATTCCTGTGATCGGTAGCCTTCAAACCGGGTTCTGACTCCCTCTTCTCTCCCCTCCCTCCCTCCCTCCCTCCCTCCTTTCTTTCCTCTTCTTCCACTCTCCTTCCCTACCCTTCTTTACCCTCGTCAACCTTGAGGAGACTCCCGGTCCAGCATTATGGTAGCCAACAGAGATCCTTGGCTCAGAGGGGCTGTCTTCTCACAGTCCGTGGGCAGGTAGAGAAGTGAGCAGCCTCCTCCTGGTCTCCATGGTCACGTAAGCACCTTAGGGAGCTGCCAAGTGGGCTCTGATGTCGGGGAAGGTGGCACTTCTATTGAGAAAACCATGTAGACACACGGAAACAGGTCATCCCGAGCCATGAGACGCTGCTAGAGTTTCTGTCTGAAAGCTCCAGTCGACACTTACACCCTGATGGGAATGGGGGCTCCTGGGGGAAGGTATTCACTCAGGACAGAGGGGGGCTCCACTCACATTGGGCCATGCAGGGAGGGGAGAAGACTCCAGAAGAGCTCAGTGGAGGAGCACAGAAGCCGGGAGTCAGACACTACTTAATGTCA
This sequence comes from Urocitellus parryii, assembly GCF_045843805.1. Lineage (NCBI taxonomy): Eukaryota > Metazoa > Chordata > Mammalia > Rodentia > Sciuridae > Urocitellus > Urocitellus parryii. Next base: position 7,986,758 of record NC_135541.1, read on the forward strand.
TCACCTCTCGGTCACCTGCTGCTCACAGCCTGGCCACACACTCAGCCAGGCTTGTGTGGAGCAGCTGCCATCACCTGTTCCCCATCCCCAGGAGCACCACTCTCTGGGTCACAGCTGTAGGCTTGAACCCTTCTCGGCCCCATTGAAGAGTGTGTTTCTCCCAGAATCCTCAGGAGGTGGTGCCCAGGCAATGGACATGGCGCTAGGCCCTGTTCTAGTGGGTTCTGGAGGATGAAGTTCCCACCCTGTGTCCTCTAGTCTTTCAACCTGCCTCCCGAGGGTCACGCTGCCTCCCGAGGGTCATGGTACCAGCCCTGTGCAGCAGTCCCTGAAGGGGTTCATGAGTGAGGCAGGGTCAGTATTTTCACATCCCACAGTTTTAGCATGAACATTATTCTGGGGGGGAAAAGAGGGGTTTTCACATAATGCTCAGTGAAACCATTACTTCCTGGATATAAAATTCCTTTGAAAAACTGGGAACAAGCCATGTGTGGTGGCGCGCGCCTGTCATCCCAGCAGCTCAGGAGGCTGAGGCAGGAGGATGGCAAGTTCAAGGCCAGCCTCAGCAGCTTAGCAAGACCCTGTCTCAAAACAAAACAAAACAAAACAAAACCTAAAAGAACTGGGGATGAGGCTCAGTGGTATTCCCTTGGGTTCCATCCCCACTACCACAAAAAATAAATGCATATTTTTTTCCTTATGCCAGTGTCTATATATGATTTAATATTGTCACTAGAAATTGCCATTTTTCTTTTTGCGAGTTATATCTAATCACGATAAACTGGGGCAATAAATGGGGTGCGTGGTGATTTACCTTTTACACATGGGTGTAGTTTTGAAAAGCTGGTTTGCTCTTCTCTGTAGAGTTCCTGATGACGTGGCTGCTTCCCAACACACGGAGTAGCCTCACAGAGATGCCTAGTAGTGATTTATGCAAAGAAAAGAGCCAAGCAAAGCACACCTGTTCCTATCAGGAAGGATCAAAAGTTCAAGGCCAGTCTCAGCAATTTAGGGAAACCCTGTCTCAGAATAAAAAAATAAAAAGGACTGGGGACATGGCTCAGTGGTAAAGCACCCCTGGGCTCAATGCCCAGCTTTAAAAAAAAAAAAGAGTTTCTTTTTTCCTGTCTTCTCATTTACACTTGCAACTTGCCTTGCAGGGAAGGCTTTCGATGTAGAACACGGTGACATGGGGCCATACATGGTGCCCCCACTTAATGCCACTTAACGATGTAGCCTGGGGTAAATTCTGGTTGACTGTTTTTCTACTTGCACTCTAGAGTTTTAACCATGAACATTTCCTTTATACGTATTGGAAGTTACCACTTGTATAAACCATCAGACCAAAATATTTAACATTTTCTCCTTGTTTTTTTGGGCTTTTCTGCTTTAAAACATATATACCACTATTTATATCTTGTTAACTGAGGGAATTTTGAATCTCTTTTAATAGAACTGCATTAAGTTAATGGTTTTATAGAAATTAACTTTTGTTTAAGCAACTACTGGTGCAGATATTGTACTGAATTTTGATATTTATGATTTTTGTAATAACAACGGGCACAGACAGATAAAATGTCAAGTGAAAAAAAAACAATGTTCTAAGAGTGTATTAATATTTTGTCTTAAAACTATTTTTATTACAGCTGGGTGGAGTGGCACTTGCCTGTGATTCCAGCTACTCAGAAGGCTGAGGCAGAAGGATTCCAAGTTCAAGGCCAGCCTCAGCAACTTAGCGAGACCCTGTCTCACAATAAAAAATAAGGGCTGGTGAGACTGGGATTGTGGTTCAGTGGTAGAATGCTTGCCTAGCATGGATGAGGCGCTGGATTCGATCCTCAGCACCGCATTAAAAAATACATACATGTTACAGAGCGGAGAGAGTGAGGAGGCTGCGTCTGGCTCCTGCTCTCACAGCCATTGCAGTACATTGAGCTCCATAGAGACAGCGCCGGGGCAAGTGAGAGCCGGACGGGCACTGGGCGACTCTGTGCCTCGCTGAGGAAAAATAACTAAACATGGGCAAAGGAGATCCTAAGAAGCCGAGAGGCAAAATATCATCATATGCATTCTTTGTGCAAACTTGCCGGGAGGAGCACAAGAAGAAGCACCCAGATGCTTCAGTCAACTTCTCAGAGTTTTCTAAGAAGTGCTCAGAGAGGTGGAAGACCATGTCTGCTAAAGAGAAAGGAAAATTTGAAGACATGGCAAAGGCGGACAAGGCCCGTTATGAAAGAGAAATGAAAACCTATATCCCTCCTAAAGGGGAAACAAAAAAGAAGTTCAAGGATCCCAACGCACCCAAGAGGCCTCCGTCGGCCTTCTTCTTGTTCTGTTCTGAGTATTGCCCCAAAATCAAGGGAGAACATCCTGGCCTATCCATTGGTGATGTTGCAAAGAAACTGGGAGAGATGTGGAATAACACTGCTGCAGATGATAAGCAGCCTTATGAAAAGAAAGCTGCCAAGCTGAAGGAAAAATACGAAAAGGATATTGCTGCCTACCGAGCTAAAGGAAAACCTGATGCAGCAAAAAAGGGAGTTGTCAAGGCTGAAAAAAGCAAGAAAAAGAAGGAAGAGGAGGAAGATGAGGAAGATGAAGAAGATGAGGAGGAGGAGGAAGATGAAGAAGATGAAGATGAAGAAGAAGATGATGATGATGAATAAGTTGGTTCTAGCGCAGTTTTTTTTTCTTGTCTATAAAGCATTTAACCCCCCTGTACACAACTCACTCCTTTTAAAGAAAAAAATTGAAATGTAAGGCTGTGTAAGATTTGTTTTTAAACTGTACAGTGTCTTTTTTTGTATAGTTAACACACTACCGAATGTGTCTTTAGATAGCCCTGTCCTGGTGGTATTTTCAATAGCCACTAACCTTGCCTGGTACAGTATGGGGGTTGTAAATTGGCATGGAAATTTAAAGCAGGTTCTTGTTGGTGCACAGCACAAATTAGTTATATATGGGGACGGTAGTTTTTCATCTTCAGTTGTCTCTGATGCAGCTTATACGAAATAATTGTTGTTCTGTTAACTGAATACCACTCTGTAATTGCAAAAAAAAAAAAAGTTGCAGTGGTTTTGTTGACATTCTGAATGCTTCTAAGTAAATACAATTTTTTTATTAGAAAAAAAAATACATACATAAAATAAAGGTATTGTGTCCATCTACAACTGTGTGCGTGTGTGTGTGTGTGTGTATACACATATATGTATGTATGTATGCATGTATATATATGGGCTGGGGCTGTAGCTCAGTGGAAGAGCACCCCTGGGTCCCCTCCCCAGCCCCAAACACCAACAAATTCAATAAAAATCTCTCACAGTCAAAAAATATTTTTTACTAAGATAGCCACCATCTCTGTACCTTGGCTATCAACTCCTTTTTAGCGGCTCAAGGTTGAAGTGACTCATTATTCGCATAAGTGATCTGTTCACACCCTGTGCAGTGATCTGAGAAGGAAACCCTTGGGGTCTTCTTTTCTTTTTCTTTTTTCTTTCTGGTGCTGGGGTAGAACCCGGGGCTCTGCATGTGAGGCCACCGTTCTACCCCTGAGCCACATCTGCAGGCCCCTGTGGGTGTCCCCTGCCTGCAACCAACAAGGTAGCTTTGTTCCTAAGTCCCCAGGCTAATAAACACACATCCAAACTTTAAATGTTTTTCCGTGGAAAAAAGAGAGTTTAAAAATGAGAAAGACCACTGTTCTCTGCTGTTTGCAGATGGGATCATTTTTTTTTTTTTTTTTTAATGAACATACCTTCCCAGGGTGTGACTTCTATTTTGGCCCTGGAAAAATACTATGTCCTTTTTGGGGAAATCCTCACACCCACAGTCGGGACCATTTGCTGCGCACGCTTTGCTCCGAGTCCCGTTGGAAGCCGAGCCAGGAGCTGGTTTTCCAAGAACCATCCCTTCAGCATCGGGCACAGACCACCGTGCTCAGGCCCCCTCGGCCTCTGAATGGAATCCCACCGTGGAGTGAGTGAATGCCAGCTGTCTCCACAGCAGCTCCCAGGGAGCGACCAGCCGGTCCTCACAGCCAAGTGGCCTTGGCGGGCTGCAGATCCTCTTGCAGCCAGGAGCCCTCCTTGGGGGTCAGTGACCCTGACTTCTTGGCAGAATGTGAGGAGCCCCGTGCAGCAAGGGGTGCACCCTGCCCGCCGACTGTCTTCCCTGCCCTTGTCCCTGAGAGTCCCAGAGTGCCTTCTGGGGAAGCAGAGCAGAGTCCCAGAGTCAGTCCGCAGACCAGCCTCTGGCTTCTCCGTTTGGTAGCTGTCCCCAGCCCTGCTGTGGTGGCCTAAGGACCCAGCTGCCCCTCTGCGCTCAGAATCTGGATGAATGTTGGAGCTGCTTCCACACATGCGACCCACCCGCCCCCAGAGCCCACTCGCCTAGGAAGGCAAATGAGGACAGCCAAACACCTAAATAATGTCCTGGCCACCGTCACCCTTCCTGCCTGAATGCAAGAGTCCCCTGGCCCAGGCTGCAACCCTCAGGTGATAGGTGGGGACAGAGAGACTTCCTCTTGAGAAGGCCAGTCTGACAGCATCCATCGAGAGGCCACCATGTCTGCTCAGCTTGGCCCAGGACAGCATGGCCACCACCGGCGCTGCCTGGCCCCTTGGGGGCCCTCCTCAGGCCATTCCTGCCTGCCCAGGAGCTTGATCGGGAAGTGCCTGTTTCTGGAGGTGCTCACACACTGAGCTTCCTTTCAGCCCCCAGCACACGACAGGGCCACCCTGCCTGTCCCAGAAATGGGAACCATGCCCGCTGCCGGGACCAGGCCTAGTCCCATGGACAGGCTGAGGACCAGCCCTCTAATGTCTGCCTCCAGGCTCTTCCCTGGACTCTAAGACCTCCCCTTCCTCAGCTCCCTCCACTCGTGTCTAGAAACTTGAGCAGCTTCCCTGGGGCAGGGCTGCCACTGCCCAGCCAGAGCAGCTGCGGCCCCGCAGCAGGCGCAGGATGGACGTCGAGGAAGCCGGAAAGTCCTGGGGCTCCCAGGGAGGCTGTGGACTCGGCACACACCCGAGCCGTCGCCTCGGAGGTGAGAAACGCAGGGACCTCCTCAGGGGCTCTATGGTGGCCCATGGGACAGGTCCCTTCCTCCCTGTGGAATCCTCTGTCCCCACAGATGAGGCCAGACTGAGGGTGTCACCCGTCATTAAATAACAACCTTGGCCCAGGCCTGGCAGGTGGGCCCCTGAACTGTGGCCCAAAGACACAGACACACGGTTCCCAGGTATAGAGCTACAGCAAGTGACCTGGCTGGAAGGCGAGTCCCTGGGAGTGGGGAGCAGGGCACAGTGCAGCTGGTCCACAGCGGAGCCCACTGTGCTGGCCTTTCAGAAGCACCACAGCCGTCTAGCTGGGCATCTGGGGAAACTTCGAGAAGTAGACCCTTGCTCACAGCGACCCCAGGGGATGCCTGCAACCACAGAGGGTGCCCAACCCCACTTATTCCATGTGTTCCCTGCACATACGCACCTATGGTAAACCTTAATTTATAAATTAGTCACAGTGCCCAGCACAGAGGCCACACATCTGTAACCCAAACTACTCAGGGGGTTGAGGCAGGAGGATCACCCCTGCAAGGCCAGCCTGGGCAACTTGGTGAGACCCTGTCTCAAAATGAAATAAAAAGGGCTGGGGATATGGCTCAGTGGAGTGCTTTCCTAGCATGGGTGAGGCCCTTGATTCAATTTCCAGAACTATAAATAAATAAATAAATTAGACACAGTAAGAGGTCAGCAATACTCCTAATAAAATATAATCAGTCTAGCATTATACCACAATAGAAGTTATTTAGCCAGGTGTGCTGGTGCACCCCTGTACTCCAGAGATTCAGGAGGCTGAGGCAGGAAGATCACAAGTTTGAGGCCAGCCTCAGCAACTTAGCGAAGCCCCCTAAGCAACTTAGCAAAATCCTGTCTCAAAATAAAAAATAAAGAGGGCTGGGGATTAGGCTCAGTGGTAAAGCCAGATTTTGTACTAGCAATCCTCAGTACAAAATAAACAAACAAACAAATGAGTAAATGTTATTACAACTCATGAAGTGTTTATCTCAGGAATTTTCCATTTAATATTGCCAAACTATGGTTGACTACAGCTAACTGAAACCATAGAAGGTGAAGGACTGGTGGGGAGAATATTGTACCCAAGGGTTAGGATGCTAGAGTCACAAAATATTCAAGCAGAGCAGAGTATCTCCACTCTACCTGAGCACCTGGGGCACTGGAGTGGGGCCGGCTGCTCAGTGGCCCTTAGCCCATGATGCTGTCCTGAGGTCCTAAAGGGACCTGCTTCTGTCCCTCTCCCCATTATTAGCACCCTGAAGCCCCCCACCCACCTTGGGGTCCTTGCATAATTCCAGCTGGTCCCAGCCACAGGACCCTTGCTCCTGCTGTCCTCTCTATCTGGGATGCTTTCCCTCAAGTCTTTCCTCTGTCTTGGCATCCAGATCTCCTCTCCAGGTCACCCTCTCAGAAAGGCCCTCCCTGCCAATCCCAGCAAAGAAACCCTCCCCTGTCACCCTCTGTGATGGATAGTTTAAGGCATCAGCTTGCCTGGGCTAAGGGGTACTCAGCGGGCTGCAACAGCGCCCTTTCTGGGGGTGTCTGGCGGAGCCTGGCCTTTCAGTTGGTGGATGGTGGCTCCTACCCAGTGAGGACAGGCCTTGTCCCATCAGCCGAGGGCCTGGACAGAACAAAAAGGCAGAGAAAAGGTGAACTCACTGGCACATTCTTCTGGAGCCAACACCCTTCTCCTGACCTTGGACGTCAGACCCCAGGTTCTCCAGCATTCTGACCCCCGGACTGGACTTGTGCTGCCGGCTCCCCTGGCCCCCAGGCCTTTGGTCTTGGACTGAAGCACAGGCTTCCCAGTGTCTCCAACTTTCTGCACATCATGGGACATCCCAGCCTCCATGATCACCTGAGCCAGCTCCCCCAAGGAATCCCTCTGACACCCCTCGGTCCCTCCCTCCTTCTCTCTCTCTCTCTTTTGGGTTTGGATAAGTGGGTGGGTTATGAACAGATGGCTGGGTTGTGGATGGCAGGTGGGTGGGATGAATGCATGGGTGATAAATTCCTGCCCTTTTCAAGGATTTAAAAGCTGCACATCCCGTGTGAGGCCCAGGGACAGGGAGATTCACACTCAGGACATTAAAGGAAACTTCCCTCTCTGCCTTACAAAGGGCAGGGCCCTGGGCCTGGGGCTCTGGGAGCCGCTTCTGTTTCCTTCTTTGGTAGGTGCCCTTCTCTGTCATAGCTCAGGCTGCTAGGACACCTGGCCTTCCCCCAGAGCCGTGGTCAGACTGCCACATCATCAGGCCAGCCCCTGGCCCTTTGCACTGTCGGGCCTGGCACCAGCGCTGGATACTGGGTGATTTTCATTTGTGACCATCTGACCCCTAATTACTTCTGTTAATTACTTGGACAGGATTTCCATATAAAAACAGCTTAAAACCTAGGGAAGTGGGAAGGGGTGTTCTTCATCTGTCCTTGTCCACCACCTGCCCCTCCAGAGAGGAGACTGGGCACAGCTTAGGTTAATTTATACCCCAGAGATCGATTCTTGCAGATTCTGAGCCTGGCTCAGGTCAGCCTGTCGTCTGATGGACTCCCTCAAAGACCCGATGCTCTGCTAATCCTGTGTCTTCTAAAGTGACTGATTTGCTTGTCCAGGGGGGGAGGAGTGTGATAGTGGGAAGGAGGGAGAGGGAGGGCAGAGGCCCCGGTCCACTGTGCAGTGTGGAATTAACTGCTCTTGTTACTTGTGGTCCCCCTCTCTGATTTCCACCAAGGAAAGGCCCTCCTATAGCAGCCCTGACCCTGTACAGAAGTCCATGGGGGACACAGCTGGGCCTGGGGGAAGCTCAGTGGTAGAGCACTCACCAGAATGCATGAGTTCAATCCCCAGCACTCTCCCCACAACACACACACACACACACACACACACACACACACTCACACACACACACACACTCACACACACTCACAAGAACAAAAGCCTGCAGCTCCTACCACCCCTCAAACATCTCGTGATGCACAGGGCTACTATCTTGGTCCCTCCTCTAGTGCAGAAAGGCAGGGCCCCAAAGATAGCAGGAAACAGTTTTATTTGGCTGCAGCCAGGTTCAGAGGGCACAGCTTTCACTGTAATCAATTAATTTCCTGAACCCCGAGTTCAGGCAGTTTCAGAACATTATTCCCAGCATGTAAGGGGAGGAGCTCAGAAGTTCACATAAAAGCAGCTTTTTCTTTCCCTGTGCTGGGCAGGTTAACCCTTCAAGGACAACACCTAAGAAGGGGAGAGCTTCTTCTCCCTTTTCTCTCCTCCCCTGCCAGCTGTTACCATGCAGCCCAGGTGGTAACTTCTCTGATCTTAGAAATGTAGACATCTCTGTGAAGCCCAGCTCAAGGCAGAGGCCTTGTGAAAGGATTTATCTTTTTATTATCACATTTTGCATTTGTGGACACACTTCTGTACTGTACTACTCTACTGGATGCATGTTTGTGGAAAATAAGTATAGAGGCCTCGAGGACCTGGGTACTGATCTCTTCCAGGCCAGTGGCCAAGTAATAGAGCAGCAGGAACATAGGAAGTTTACCTCCATTGAACTCTTTTGTAGAGACTCTTTTGCCTATAGTTCTAAAATCAATTATGGTGAAGATTTCTGGAGAAGCTTAGTTAAGGTTTTCTGTGGAGGGCGGGTACCACTACCTACGGGTACCAGATTCTTTGGTCTGTTCTTTCCTCTCATTCCTTCCACTTTTCCTGCCTAAGCCCTCTCTGTCCTAGAGGCTTTGTATGCAAGACCGGTTCGCTCGTTCATTCAGGATTTGTTTAGTGGCCACCCCAGGCCAGGCTCTGGTCAGGCAGCAGGCCATCAGGCCTCCACTGTGGTGCTTTCCTGCCAGAGAAGACAAGGACAGGAGCAACCACTTGTCATGGGTATGATGACATCAGGGGGTCCCAGAGCAGGAGCCATCCCAGGGTCATGGCTCAGGGGTCAGGGAAAGAGTTGCTGGTGAGATCTGTGGAATACTCAGCAATAAGGGGTCCGTCCAAATCTCTGGAGATGGCCAGATTCCAGCAGGGCTTGCAGTAACGGGAGGCCAGGCCCAGGGGTGGTGGAGACACTGAGCACTGGGACAGCACCTGCCTCCGAAGCCGACCCCCCTCAGAGCATGTACATAAAGGCTTAGCACAGTGTCCTCTGGCCCTTTGAGATGTGTGTGAAATTCATGCCTGCAACTCAAGTGTGTCTCTGTCAAGGACTTGGGGACCAGCTCTTTGACATGTGTTCAGGAAAGGTGGGGCCTCTGCCTCCAAGCCTCACAGGAAGGTGGGGCCCTAACTTCCGTCAAGGAGGGCAATCCCTCAAGCAAGGAGCTCCAGGCTAGCCTGGTCAGCAGGGTGAGAACCCATCTCAAAAACAAAAACAAAAATACTTTATGAAGCCGGGTGTGGCAGCACACACTTCTAATCCCACTAGCTCCAGAGGATGAGGCAGGAGAATTGCAAGTTCAAGGCTGGCCTCAGAAATTTAGTGAGGCCCTGAGCAACTCAACAAGACCCTGTCTCAAAATAAAATACAAAAAGTGGCTTAGTAGAAAAGAAATTGGAAAAGAGTTGCTAGAGACACTGAAAAACCAGCCTCTATCTCAGAGCAAAGCCTGTCCAAGGAAGAGACATGACCTTTGTCCTTGGAGAGACCCACAGAGCACTCCTAGGCACATTCCCACCCTGCTAAGTTGTTTATCTACAAATAACAAGAGAGATCTGCTGAGCCAGGTGTCCCTGACTCAGTCAGGCTAGGTGGGGACCCATAGCAACCCCCTAGCAACGAGCAATCAGCATGAGACAGGGAAATACCTAGGATGCCAGATGACCCTCCATGGTGTTGGGAAACCATGTAATTCAGCATGAACACCCCTCTTGGCTTAAACCAATCAGTTCAAATGAAACTCCCTCTGGTAGTAACCAATCAGTCCTACCCAACTTGTTCCCACCAGTGAATGTGCTAATCATGTTTTAGAGTTGTTGTTTGATTTTCCCAGGGTGTGTGATGATTTGCTAAGAGATGCTATGATGTATGTGGGGTCCCTGCCTTCTCCAAATAATGTATAAAACTGCTGCAAACCCTGGGCTCGAGGCTTCTCAGCATCACCAGTTGCTGTGTCCATGCGGAGGACCAAGCTATCTCACAAAAAAACACCTCTTTGCTGTTTACATTCATCTTGGTCTCTGGTGGTCTTTTGGGGGGTCCTGAAATCAAGCATAAAAAAGGCAGAGTGCAGGCTATCTCCAGAGGGAGAGAAAATCTCTGGCACTAGTTTTATTTATCACTGAAGAAGAAAGCTGAGGCTCAAGCATTAAATCTTTCACTTGTGTTAGTTCTGGGGAAAGTGGTGAGTTAGGGACTTACAGATTCCAGAAGAAGCTTCAGATTCACATTTGGATTTCTTGCTGGGAGTCTGCCAGCCCTGTGACAAGCCTGAGGGTCCCAGTGCAGGTTTCTGGTATTAGCAGAACTTCTTAAGTCGAGTTCAAGTTTTTTTTTCTTTCTTTTTTTTTCTGACTTTGAGGTCTGGGTAAATTTGCCTTTGACAGTCAGGCAAGGTGGCTCCCCCCTGTAACCCCAGAAACTCAGAGAAGCTGGCAGGAGATGGCAAGACCCAGGCTAGCCTTAGCAGCTTAGTGAGACCCTGTCTCAGAATAAAACATGAAAAGGTAAAAAAAGGCAGAGATGTAGCTTGGTGACAGAGGACTCCTGAGTTCAATCCTTCATACAGGGGAAAAGGAAAGAAGGGAAAAAAGGAGGGAAAGAGAGAGGGAGAGAGGGAGGGAAGGAAGAAAGAAAGGGAGGGAGGAGGAAAATAAAGGAGAAAAAAGGAGAAAAAGAAAGAAATGGAGGGTAGGGGAGGAGAAAGGAAGGAAGGAAGGGGGAGAAAGAAATTGTCTCTGGCAATATACAGACCAAGACCAGGCAAGACAGGTTAGGGGTTGAAAATCCATCAGGAATGCAAGATTGTTCTTTTTTTATAAGTAAACATTTTTTTTGAGAAAGAGAGAATTTTAATATTTATTTATTTATTTTTAGTTTTCAGCGGACACAACATCTTTGTTTTGTATGTGGTGCTGAGGATTGAACCCAGGCTGCACGCATGCCAGGTGAGCACGCTACCACTTGAGCCACATCCCCAGCCCCTACAAGATTGGCTTAAAACTTGGAATGAACCTGGAATGCAAATCTCCTTTCATATTTGAATAACACTTTCATTGATTAACCATATCAATGGAATAAAGCAAAAAAAAAAAAAAAAGAAATAAGAATCATCTCAATTGACACAGGGAGAAATATTTGTCTGCCAGGTATGAAGGTGCATGCCTGTTAACCCCAGCTACAGGAGACTGAGGCAGGAGGACCACAGGTTCAAAATCAGCCTCAGCCACTTAGTGAGACCCTGTCTCAAAATAAAACATAAAAAGGGCTGGGGACATGGCTCAGTGGTTAAACACCCCTGGATTAAATCCCAACTACCCACCCACCCCGCAAAAAATATATGGGATATTCAGAGAGAGAGAAGGGAAGACTAAGAAGGTCCCCTAGGCAGGAATGAATCGGTGGCTGGCGGGGGGTGGGGGGGGCGTGGAGATCGAGAAAGGTTTTTCTTTCTTTTCATTTTCTTCCTTGTTTTCAATGGAAAATTGTTTCTAAATTGGCAAAAATGATCTATGAGAGAAGATGAAACAAGATTCAAGAGAGATGGAGCTGAAAACAGGGAGAAGGCATTGGGATGCCAAGAGGTACCCAGGCTTGATACAGGATGAAGGACAAGGCCAGGGAAGGTGTCTGCATTACTGGACCTTTTACAGGGAGAGTGTGGTTGTGCATTACGTGGGGAAAGAACATACAAAAACCGAGTGAAGGTTGCCCACATGGACCCCTTAGGATTGCTGGACTTTCACACACACACACACACATGCACACACACACACACACACACACACACACACATGCACACACACTCACACATGCACTCATGTAGTGACCATAGCCCTCAGGTTCCATGCTCAGCTCCAAGGGAGATGGAGACACAGCCCCTGCCCTTCAAGGGGCAGCTCCATCTATCAGGTGAGATTGTCCAGTAAACAGCTGGAAAACATCCTTAGCCCATGATCCAGCCTGGAGCTCCAGGTATTCACCACATGAGTGAAGCTGCCCCGGGGGTTGGGTGGGGACCCCAGTTGCTCTGTTCAGTGGCACAAGATGTCCTGCAGTTGGGGAATGGAGACACACATAGTGGTCCACACAGCTGTGAAAAGGTTCAGGGGACCTGAAGTGCAGTCACCAGGGAGGGAAGCCAACTGAGGGTAGTGTACTGTAGACATTCCTGAAGACACAAAATCAGGGGCACAGGATAAAGCCCAGTGGTTGCCAGGTTTGGGTGGGAGAGAGGGCTGAACAGCTGGAGCACCCAGGGGCGGTAAACTGTGAATTATTCTGCATGACACTATAATGGTAAATACCATGTCATTGGGCATTTCTAACCCCAGAAGTGTAGACTCTAGAACCAGAGTCAACTATGGATTTTGCATAACACTGATGTGTCACAGTAGAGGTATAATGCCAGATCATGGGACCCCAATAGACTTCCAGATACAATCACAAAAGAGTCTTTATTGCAAACTCAAGCCTGGACTCACAACCATTTCCAATGCTGTGGTCCTAGAGAGTGAGTACTGGTCCTTTGTTCAGTGAGATTTTATAGGTTTTGGGGGATACTTTATGTGTCACAATGTCACACAGCAAATCATCACACACCACAGGAGAATCAAACAACTCTTAACATTGATTAGCACAATCACTGGTGGGAACAAGTTGGGTGGGGTGATTGTTAATTCAAGAGGGGGATTCTTTTGAACTGATTGGTTTAATCCATGAGGGGTGTATGTGCTAAACAACATGTTGTAAGGGTCCAGCGAAGCGTCGGAGGGAGAGACCACACATGAGACTGGCTTCATGCAATTGCAGAAGGGGATTTATTGGGGATCCATTCCAGCGTGCTGGGGCTCCGTGCTCACTCAAGAAGGGAGAGCAGCCCAGAGCCCAGAGCAGAGGTCAAGCAGAGCTTAAGTACACTTTTTGGAGAGGGCGGGGGGCTTTGCATACATCAGAACAAATCATCATGAGGCACGGGAAAATTGAACAACAACTCTGAGGATTAGTACATTCATTGGCGGGAACAGTCTGGGCAGGGGTGATTGGTCACTCCTAAGTGGGGTACACATTTAAACTGATTGGTTTTGTGGCCTGGGTGCTTATGTGCCGAGCTACTTGGAGCCCTTAGCTATTAAACAACCAGGGAATCAATGGAAATATTTACTGGGCAGTTCCAGTATTGTCCTAACAGCTACAGAGATTACAGGTTCCAAGGGTAGCAGGGGAATTTTTACAATACCTAGTCTTTACTTTTTAGCCCAGGCCTTGCCATTTAGAAACTTTACAATGCCCGGTCTTTTACACTTTAACTCAGACTTTTGCAGCTTAGAATCAGCTTAGAAATTTTACCTTTACATTCCCCACTCCTTTTTCTGACTACTTTTAATCTTAAAAGTACTGAATCATAATTATTGGAGGTCTCATTTTCCATTTCTGCCAGTGGAGCATATTGTTGTCTGATTACCATGAGTTTCACCTGTCCAATCTGAGCCTGGAGGAAAGAAACTATGCGGTTAAGCAAACAGGGACCCACAGTCAGTAACAGTATAAGAATGATCAAGGGTCCAGCTAGAACTGATAGGAGCGTAGTTAACCAGGGGGACTGGGCAAACCAAGACTCAAACGACCCTTGTTGAGTTTCCCTCTCTCTCTGGCATTCTTCAAGGCATTTTCTTAATTTACTCATGGACTCTTTTACAACTCCAGTATGGTCAGCATAAAAACAACACTCTTCACTTAGTGCTACACAGAGGCCTCCTTCCCTCATAAAAAGAAGATCTAACCCTCGCCTATTCTGCAAAACAACCTCAGAGAGAGAGGTTAAAGACTCCTGCAAGGCTGTGATAGAAGTCTCTAATGTCTTCAAGTCCTGATCTATTGCTGTCTCTAACTGGGCCATTTGTTGCGACCTCCGGATCATGGCAGCAGCTCCTGTACCAACTCCTGCAGTAGCTCCTATCCCCAATAGTATGGCCAGAGTGAGGGATACTGGTTCCCAGCGGAAATGGGTTATTTGTCCCCCTACTAAACCTTCAAATGATTCTCCATCATGAGAAAGCACCCTGGGGAGTACTTGCACCATCACACAATAGTTTGCTGAGCTGTCAAACACCTGGACTGAAATGCAAGGGGTTAATCCTGAGTCACACGCCCACCAGGTTCCTTTCTCAGGGACTAGAAAGCCCTGCGTAACATTAATTTCTCCTATCTGGGTACATATACGTTGTTTACTTTTAGGTGGGGACACTATACATAAACCTGCCCCGATTACTTCTGGGAGAGTTAACTTTGGATTTTCACCCCAACTGCAGGTGGAACTCTGCGTCTTTATGGTGTAAGTCCCATTAACTGCTATCCCTTCATAATAAAGGGGCGTGGCAGAGAGGCATAGCCAGCAGGATTGGGTGAGGTCTGGCTGTGTGGAGTTCAGTACCGCGAAGGTTCTTTTAATTAATTCCCAGGGGGAGGAGTCAGCTGTACTCTGGACTGGGGAAGTAGGCAAAGACGGAAACCGGGAGGAATGAGATAGTAAAGGGGTTCTAGTAGTTCTAAGCGAAGGGGGTTTGGGATGCTTAATTCCTGGCTTAAGGGGATTGGGCCCTATTGTCATGGGATTTTCTTCCTGCTTAAGTCTGATGGTGAACCAGAGACCAAAGTCATAGGTGGGGCCATAAACATAGAATCGCATTCCCCAGGTATTACCCATAAGCCATGTCATCCTGAGGTAGCCCCTTGCTTTGGAGGTAAAAGTTATGTTGAGGGGGTTACACAGACTATTTTTTCCACAGTGAGTGTTCGACACTCGGCTAGTTACACAGTCTCTAGGGTTTATCCAGGTGTTATTTCGCCCTACCTGAATCATGCTGTCTGGGGAATTTGGTTTCCACCATGCAGCTCCCGTTTGTTCACAACCCCAAGATTTGCAATAAAAGTCATTAGGCCCTCCACAGGTTTGGGCCTGTTTGCAACTTCGGAAATCAGCTGGACACACATAATAATCAAGACTGGCTAGTCTACACCTATGATGTGGGCGATGACATCCATAATGCATATGGTTACCCCGTGGGGAATGTTGCCCTGGCTTGGGGTCAAACAGGATCTGTGTGGGGTCCTCTATGTCAAGGAGATCCCAGTCAGAGAGGCCTATGGCCAGTTGACAAATGTCCAGATGGAGAGATGGCCACCAAGTCCATAAGGGAGCTATATGTGAAATAGACCATACTACTTATCGAGTGTGATTTATAATTTGCCAGTGTTGTTGAACAGGCTGATGGGGATTAGGGCTGCAGGTGGTCAGGGGAAGAATACATAGCCCTACCAAATGACGGACACGCAACTTGAGAGGGTTACCAGTCTGTTCCAGTTTCCAGCCGGAGTCTGGACAGGGCGCAGGCTTGAGATGGGAGGCATGGATCCAGGAAGAGATCCCATCTACTTTTACCACTGTAGGCGTTATAAGCAGCACCTGGTATGGTCCTTTCCAGCGGGGTTCCAAGGATGACACCTGATGTTGTCTTACGTAGACGAAGTCTCCCACTTGATATTGGTGTGGGATTTCCTTGTCTCCAGGCTGATAAGCAGTGGTCAGCCATTTCCACAGGTATCGCTGGGTGTGTTCAAGGGCTTTAAGTCTGTTAAGCAAGGGGTGTGAAAGGAATCATTAAGTCTCAGGGTTGGGGTCAGGTCCCTGATTGGAGGAGGGGCACCATAGAGAATTTCATAGGGGGTGAGGTTACACAAAGAGACAGAGGGGGTATTTCTTGCATGAAACAGGGCATAAGGTAGGAGCATAGTCCAATCTTTTATGCCGGTCTCCAAGCTTAATTTTGTTAAGGTCTCTTTGATTGTTCTATTCATCCTTTCTACCTGTCCTGAACTCTGGGATCTATAGGCACAATGTAACTTCCAATTAATCCCCAGGGTCCTGGCCAATCCCTGACTTACCTGGGCCAAAAACGCTGGTGTTGAGAGCCACAGCCAAAGGGGCCCCAGCAAACTTCCAGCTGCCAGCAAACTTCCAGCTGCTGGCTGATGATTGGCTCACAGTGGCCCCAGCAACATCTAGCTGATTGGCTCCTCTGTGGTGATGTTCATTGGGCTGTTTCCCTGCCCTTCAGACTGCCAGCTGATGATTGGCTCACAGCGGCCCCAGCAACCTATAGCTGATTGGCTCCTCTGCGGTGATGTTCATTGGGCTGTTTCCCTGCCCTTCAGACTGCCAGCTGATGATTGGCTCACAGCGGCCCCAGAAACATCTAGCTGATTGGCTCCTCCAGGGAGCTGCTCATTGGGCTGTTTCCCTGCCCTTTCAGACCACGGAGCTGTTCATTGGGGGACTTCTTTGGCTTCGCCCACGTGACCCAGCCAATCGGCCTCAAGAGCAGGAGGATTGTGGGAGGTGGTGAGGTTGGTGGGGGTGAGAGGCTTGTGGAAGCCGGTGGTGGCAGTTGGGCTCTGAAGGTTTTTTTTTTTCCTGAGGAGCTGTTTTGCTTGGCGTTTGTAGTTCTAAAAATAAAGTTAGTTTCTTTTGACAAGTGGCTCCTGAATTGTGCCCAGCCAGACGCCCGTCCGTTATCGGACCCCATTACCTTAGGCAGTCCAAATCTTGGAAAGATGTCTTCCAGAATCTTTTTGACCACCATCTGAGCCGTTTCTTTCTTCATGGGGAAGGCTTCTACCCATCCTGAAAAGGTATCTACAAAGACTAGGAGATACTTAAGTCCATACCTTGCTGGCTTGATTTCAGTAAAGTCCACTTCCCAGAACTATCCAGGTCTGGTCCCTCTCAAACGCTTTCCTACTGGAAGCTTGGATGGGTATGCATTAACTAATTGGCAGAATTGACAAGCTCTAGTCACCTGCTCAGCTATTTCTTTCCTCTGTGAGTCAGTCAACAATAAGTCCTTTCTTTTGTCCTTCAAGAGTGCCTGAAACTTCTTTGAGCCTAAATGGGTGAGCTGGTATACATCTTTGAAGTAGAGTTGGGCTTTTTGGAATTGTGAACTTGGCTCTGTGGGATCCCGGAGTTCGATGTCTGTGTCCCCAGGCCATAAGCTGCCTGAATATTCCTGTGCAGCCAAGTTTCCCGGTTGTTGTTCCCCTGGTGTGGAAACAGTTAACAGGGTCACTCTGTTTAGGGCTGCCAACTTAGCTTCCTCGTCTGCCTGTCTGTTTCCAACTGCCACGGGGTCATTCCCCTTCTGGTGCCCCTGAAAGTGCACTATAGCTAGTTCTTTAGGGCCTTTTACTGCCGAGAGAAGGTGGAGGATCTCATCTTTGTTCTTTATTTCCTTCTCGGCGGAGGTTAGTAGCCCCCTTTGCTGGTAAATAGCCCCGTGCACATGAGAGTGGGAAAGCATAGCGGTTATCAGCGTATATGGTGGCTCTTTTGCCTGATGCTAGCTCCAGTGCTTTCATAAGGGCAATTAGTTCTGCTTTTTGAGCTGATGTTCCTTCTGGGAGGCTAGAGGACCAGATAACATTAGTTTTGTTAACTACTGCTGCTCCAGCCCGCCACTTACTGTCTTGGAGGAAGCTATTCCCGTCCGTAAACCATACGACCTCAGGGCGGGGCAGTGGCTGATCCTTTAAGTCTCGGCGTACACTTGTCTCTTCTGCCAGTATGTGTTGACAATCATGAGCAACAGGTCCTGATGATTCTTCCAGCAGCAGTGTAGCCGGGTTAAGTGGAGCAGGGGGTCCCAGCATTATTCTGTCTTTGTCAAGCAGGAGGCTCTGGTAATGAGTTATTCTGGAGTTTGATAACCACCTGTCTGGAGGCTGACGGATGATGCTTTCCAGGGCATGGGGGGCTATGATGGTTAGCTTCTGTCCCAACGTTAATTTATCAGCATCCTTTATTAGAAGGGCTGCTGCTGCTATAGCCCTTAGGCAATGGGGCCACCCACTAGCCACTGGGTCCAGTTTCTTTGATAAGTATGCTACCGGCCTTTTCCAAGGTCCCAAAGTCTGAGTGAGCACTCCCCGCGCTATTCCTTTCTTTTCCTCAATGTAGAGAGTGAAGGTTTTTTTCTACATCTGGGAGTGCCAAGGCCGGGGCAGATAACAGCGCCTTTTTGATATTATCAAAACCTGTTGGTGCTCAGGAGTCCATTGGAATTGGACATCCCCCTTTATCAATAGGTATAAAGGGGCCACCACAGACACAAACCCAGGAATCCATAACCTACAAAAGCCGGCAGTCCCAAGAAACTCTCTGAGCTGTCTTTTATCAGATGGGGGTGGTATCTGCACAACAGTTCATTTTCTAGGCTCAGTAAGCCATCGTTTGCCGCCCCTAAGAGAATAACCCAGGAAGATTACTTCTTGTTGACAAATTTGGACCTTTTTAGCAGAAGCCCTATATCCGAGCTGAGCAAGCTCGGATAATAGTGCTTGGGTCCCAGAGTCACAGTTCTCCTTGGTGTTGGCTGCCAGCAGCAGATCATCCACATATTGGAGTAGGGTGACTTCAGGATGTGCAGTTCCCGGCCAACGCACCAAATGTAAGGGTCCGGTGAAGCATCGGAGGGAGAGACCACACAAGAGACTGGCTTCATGCAATTGCAGAAGAGGATTTATTGGGGATCCATTCCAGCGTGCTGAGGCTCCATGCTCACTCAATGCCAAATGCCAATGTCTCGGCTTGGCACAAGATCACGAACCACCACACAAATTTGTAGGTTCAAACAGCAATTCTTTATTCCCAATCTCACACCAGCCTCCACACAGGCTCAGGGGAAATTCTCAATCTCCCGCACAATACACGTCCTAAATACTTTTTCTCCAGGAGAACTCAGCGGGAACTCAGGCAGCAGGCACGCCCTACTCCCAGCAGCAATAATCTTCAACCTCCCACTTCCCTAAAACTCCTTTTGTCTTAAACCGGGAACACCCTAAGGAGCGGGATACTTCCTCAAACCTGATAAGCTCTAAACCCGGATCTGCCTTGGTCCTTGAGCAAGGTCACCTTACATGCAATGTCAACAGCGAAATCCATTTAACATGGGGTACGCTGGCAAGGAAATTTTGAAGCGTCATTCCTACTTGACAATGGCCCTCAGCATCTCCCCCCTTCTGATTAATTAAACAACAAGCAATGTGGCTTAGGACAGTGCCTGGTAGGTTGTCCAATTCAACATATGGTTCTTACCCGTCATGGGAGAACTGACCTTTAGGCGTCAGTTTCCTGTCTTAGGTTGAATCCACTGCAACCAGATCAACCCATCACTGACTACCGGTCCAGCATTCAGCCATGCTTGTGGATAGGCCTATGCACCAGTGGGGGGGTGAGGTTCTTGCCTCACCTCTGTTGGCCCCCAAATTTTAGACCATCACTAGTAGAAGGGAGGAGGATACAGAAATGCCACGACACCAAGCCAATTGACAGCTTCTTTGGAAAAATTGCATCACTGGTGACACCATCAGCAAAGATGCCAGCATTACCACAATTAACATGGGGTGTGCTGGCAAGGAAATTGTATCACTGGTGACACCATCAGCAAAGGTATGCCAGCAGTACCACAATTCGCTGCACCAGATGATAGTTCACAATGCATGCAACTGATATATAGTCCAGGCAAGTTCTGCAAGCAGTTCAAATCGGAGGAGTATATCAATATGTCCATTTCCTCCCAAAGTAAATCAAGTCATTGATTGAGCATTACTTGTTGAGTTATATTCACTGATGCATCAGTTTATACAGTTTACTGTGATAGCTATCATAGAAGCTGTAGTTTGGTTTTATGTCTGTCTTCACCGGCACTGGGATGGAGATGGGAATTCTGGCCATGATGCTAAAGAGACATTATCCTGAACAGAATTATTAAATATAATGAAAAGGAAAGGTGAAAGTAAACAAACAGATCTGTTAACCACTTTTAAAAACAATCCTAAACAGCTGTTTACCTAATTTAAATTAGTAAGCAAACAGATCTGTTAACCACCTTTGAAAACAATCATTAACAGCTGTTTACCTAATTTAAATTAAACCACTTAAATCACGTGAATAAAAAAAAAATCGGATCCATTTTTTCATGAGCGCTCCTCATATATGAAATATGGACATACACACATACAGACTTACAACACAAAACAGAAGTGTGCACACAACGTACAACACATAAGACAATAGTAAATAAAGGCCTTGTAGCTATACCTAGGTGAAATTTCCATTGCAATGTTTAAAAACTCCACAGTCAAAAAAGAAAACACAGTCAAAAAATAAAACTGATCAGAAAAACATTAACCTAGGGTTGTATGAGCTCAAAAAATAAAATGAACTTTATGATGTGGGAAAAATGCAATAATAAAATAGATATTGAAAAAAGCACCGTGGTTAATCACTGTAGCAGATGTAAGAATAGCCAAGCTGGAGCTCTGGATATCAGCTGTTATGGATTTCAGTCATATCATCTTCTTTTTCTGTAGAAATTGTTTTGGTTAACCTCTCTGGAATCCAAATTGGCTGCTGTTCTTCCTGTGGAAAAACACAGACAGAGCCCTGACTCCAGACTATTACTGGGTCAGGACCTCTCCATTGTCCTGTTAGAATATCTTTCCAAAGTACCTTAGGCTTATGTACATTTTTTGGAAACATATGTCTTTCCCCAGCACTAAGTTCTGATGAATCCAAATTTAGAAAGTTTAGAGTAAAAAGGGTTATTTTAAGTTTATCTTTGGGGGATATATACCCCTTTCCAATTCCCTCTTTTTGCTTTAATAGGTATGTTTTAATAGTTTGATGAGCTCTTTCAAATATGCCTTGTCCCTGTGGATTGTATGGGATTCCTGTTATATGAGTAATACCAAATGATGAGCAAAATTTTTTAAAAGAGTTAGATTTATAACCAGGACCATGGTCAGTTTTTAACTGTTTAGGAACACCCACAGTGGCAAAATTTTGTAAGCAATGAGCTATAACATCTTTAGTTTTTTCTCCAGCATGAAGGGAGCCCATCAAAAATCCTGAAGAAGTATCAACTGTAACATGTAAATATTTTAATTTTCCAAATTCTGGCAAGTGTGTGATGTCCATCTGACAAATATGGTTAGGTATCAGTCCTCTAGGATTGACTCCAAGATTAACTTGCGGTAAAAAGGTCACACAATTTTGACATTGTTTTATTATATGCCTGGCTTGTTCCTTCGTTATTTTAAAATGCTTTTGTAAAGTATTAGCATTAACATGAAACCTCTTATGAAAATTTGTAGCTTCTTCTAGCATAGAGAAAATATGTACGTCATGTGTAGTTTTATCTGCTAAATCATTGCCCAAACTAAGGGCTCCAGGCAATCCTGTATGTGCCCTAATATGTCCTATAAAGAATGGATCTTTTCTGTCCCAGATTAGACTTTGTATAGTGGAAAACAAAGAGAAAACAGTAGAGGAAGGGGAAATCCTACCAGCATCTTCAAGGGATATTATAGCATTAACTATATATTTACTATCAGAAAATAAATTAAATACAGAATCTTTGAACATCACAAAAGCTTGTAAAACTGCATTAAGCTCTACCTTTTGAGCTGATTGTTTGGGTACTAAAAATGTAAAAGTTTGATCAGGGGTAACTACTGCTGCTGTACCATTATTAGACCCATCAGTGAATATATTTGGAGCATTCATAATAGGTATTTTTCTTGTCATTTTAGGAAAAACTACAGGATGCTTAGACCAAAAAGACAACAAAGGATTAGATGGTAAATGATTATCAAATGAAACATTTGATTTACACATGATTATTGCCCAAGTATTTAACTCATTAGCTAACTCATCAATTTGCTCCATAGTATATGGAGTAATAATTTTATTGGGAGAAATTCCAAACACTCCCTTTGCTGCTCTTATACCTTTGAGTATTAATTGTCCTACAGCCTCAGGATACCTAGTAAGAATAGTGTTAGGAGAATAAGATAAATGTATCCACAATAATGGACCTTCTTGCCAAAATACTCCTGTAGGAATATTTTTTGTTGGTAGTACAATAAATAATAAAGGCAAACTTATATCAATTCTATCTAAATGCATATTTTCCATATATGTTTCAATAATATTTAATGCCTTTCTAGCTTTAGGAGTTAACATTCGGGGTGAATTTGGATCTGATGGACCTTTTAGAATATCAAATAAAGGTCCCAACTCTCCTGTTGGTATGCCTAGATAAGGTCTTATCCAATTTATATCTCCCAATAACTTTTGAAAGTCGTTAAGTGATTTGAGTTGATCTACTCGTATTTGAATTTTAGGTGGACGGACCATGGTTGAGAATAATAGAACTCCTAAATAATTAATTGGAAAATTTAATTGTACTTTGTCTATTCCTATCTCTAGATTATAATTTTTTAATAAGTTTGTAAGTGTGGCGTAACATTCCAGCAATGTGTTTTTATCTTTATGTGCTAATAATACATCATCCATAGAGTGAAATATTTTTAGTTCAGGATTTTGATTTCTAAGTGGCTGGATTGCTTTATTAACATAGATTTGACACATAGTTGGACTGTCAGCCATCCCTTGAGGGAGTACTTTCCACTCATATCTCTCATCAGGACCTTCATGATTTAATGCAGGGATAGTAAATGCAAAATGTAGACAATCCTCGGGATGAATTGGAATCGAAAAAAAAAAAAAACAATCTTTAATGTCTATAGCTAAAACATGCCACGTTATTGGTAAAGCAGACAATTGAGGAATCCCTGATTGAGCAGGTCCCATAATAACCATCTCATTATTAATGGCTCTTAAATTTTGCAATAATCTCCATTTACCCGATTTCTTTTTGATGACAAAAATGGGAGTATTATGGGGAGATACGGAAGGTTGTAAATGTCCTTCTGCTAATTGTTGTTTGACCAGATCATGGACTACTTTTATCTTTTCTTTAGTCAGGGACCACTGAGGAACCCATACTGGTCTTTCTGATTTCCAAGTAATTTTGATTGTCTCAGTGACCCCTTCTGAAAATCCAACCCATGCCTGTCTGTTCCTTGATCTATTTGAATTGGTGCTGCTATACCTTGTTCTTGTTTTCCTAATCTTTTTTCTTTCCTGATACCTTGTCTAACCCTAGTAGTGGGCCCATTAGGATTGATGTTATTTGTTAACATCAAACCTAGTTGATCTAGGAAATCTCGTCCCCATAAATTAATAGGAAGGTGATCCAAAACATATGGCTGTATAGTTCCTTCACATCCTTCAGGATCCTTCCAATCTAATACCATAGCACTTCTATGGGGATTAGTCGCCACTCCTAGGCCTCGAAGCGTTTGAGTGGCTTGTTGTAATGGCTAATGTTTTGGCCATTCTTGAAGAGATATGAAGCTAAGGTCAGCACCTGTGTCCAGCAGGCCATTAAACTCATGACCCTGAATATTTAGTTTTAGCATTGGGCGAGAATCTAAATTTAAAGACAACATAGCCCAATCTACCCCTGTGGAGCCTAATCCCTTGGAACCTCTTTCTACATTAAGACTAGAGAACTTATTATGTAGGCTGGGTATTATTAACAACTGTGCTATTCTATCTCCAGGTGAAATTACTGATATACCTCCTGGAGAACTAGCTATAATTTTTATTTCACCTACATAATCGGGATCAATTACCAAAGGACTTATCATAAGTCCTTTTAATGTAGATGAACTACGTCCCAATAATAAGCCTACTGTTCCTTGGGGAAGAGGTCCTTTTACTCCTGTACGAATGATTTGAACTCCCATCTCTGGAGTTAATACTGCTCTGGCAGAGGTGCAGATGTCCAACCCTGCGCTCCCTCAGGTTTGTCTGATGAGGGATTTAATGGACAATGTGTCCTGGGAACCACCCTGAGGGTGTTGCTGGGTTCCTCCACTGCTCCGTATATTTGTGGTTGTGGGCCCCGGAGCATTGGGCCCCCCCAGTCCATTTTTTGGCAATGAAGCCTGATGCCTTTCTCCATGACATCGTGGGTAAATACTTGATCCTTGTCCGTTTTTTGATAAGGGAGTACCTTCTATGGTGGTTTGAGAACTGCATTCATTAGCCCAATGTCTCCCTCTATGGCATTGTGGGCAAATACCCGGTATTCTATTCCTTTGATTTCTAGTTTTGTTAAACCCTCCTCTTATGGGGCAACTCCTTTTAAAATGTCCTGTTTGTTCACAATTATAGCATGTTTCTGGCCTGGCATCTAAAGCCTGTTGTACTGCAGCTGCCAAGACTTGCCCTTGTTCATTAACATCTCTACATAATTTAATATATGTGTTTAAATCTTCATGTCTCCATGGTCTAATAACCTCTCTGCAGCAATGATTAGCTTGGTCATAAGCCAGTTGTTTTATTAATGGCATTGCTTGTTCTGTGTCCCCCAAAATTTTGCCAGCCGTTTGAATAAGCCTATCTACAAAGTCAGCGTAAGGTTCATTAGGTCTCTGTATTACCTTAGATAGCTGACCTTGTAAATCTCCATTTCCTTGTAAAGTCTTCCATGCCCTAACTGCGTCCGCAGCAATCTGTGCATATACAGCAGGATCATATTCAATTTGTTGCCGCTGACCCTCATAAGGTCCTTTTCCTAACAACATATCTAGATTTCTTTGAGGGTAACCGGCTGCTGCATTTCGCCTAGCTGTCTCCATGCAAAATTCCTCATTGGCAACCTTCCATAACAAATATTGTCCTCCATTTAGCACAGATTTACACATGCTAGCCCAATCTGCTGGCGTCATGTCCAAGTTAGAAATGGACTCGACCATGCTTACCGTGAAGGGGGCTTGAGGACCATAGGTTGTTACAGCCTCCTTTAACTGCTTCACTGTTTTAAATTCTAAAGCATGGTAAATTTGCTGCCCTCCTACCTGTTCAAATACAGGGCATGCTAATCTTTGAGGTCCTGTCTCAGGATCCCACTTATCAACTATGGGGTTTGAGGGCCACTAAGCTGTCTCCATCGGTGGGGCTGTTGGTTGAATTATGCCCTCTGGTAATAAAACGGAGTTAGTAACAGCCTCTTGTTGTGGCCTTTTTCCTAATAGCCCCTTTTCCTTTAAATTTTCTTCCTCTCTCTGACTAGCTCGAGAGACCTTCTCTTTTGCTTGACCTAAAATGTCTTTCTCCATGGTCTGAATCTCTAACAATTACTTAACATCTTTTCTGTTTCTTTTTTACTAATCTCTAATCTTCTATAAAGATAATGCAACCCAATAAGATAACACAAAACAAAACCGCAACTGAATGAAACAAAAACAGAATAAAAATTAGCTGTATCAATTTTCTCTTCCACGGGGCTGACAAACTTCAAACCTTGAGCCAACCGTTTTTCCCAGTTTGCCTGAGAAATTTCTAGGGACCGGCAGCTTGAAAAAAAAAACGAAATAAATCAAAACAAGAACACATTGTTTTTTGAAATGGTCACCCATTCTCTCGCCTTCCCTCAGGGGCAAGCAATTTTACTCACCTCCAAGTTTCAGACGTTCCGCGTACGGACCACCAAATGCCAAATGCCAAAGTCTCGGCTTGGCACAAGATCACGAGCCACCACACAGCTTTGTAGGTTCAAACAGCAATTCTTTATTCCCGATCTCACACCAGCCTCCACACATGCTCAGGGGAAATTCTCAATCTCCCGCATAATACACGTCCTAAATACTTTTTCTCCAGGAGAACTCAGCGGGAACTCAGGCAGCAGGCACGCCCTACTCCCAGCAGCAATAATCTTCAACCACTCAAGAAGGGAGAGCAGCCCAGATCCCAGAGCAGAGGTCAAGCAGAGCTTAAGTACACTTTTTGGAGAGGGCGGGGGGCTTTGCATACATCAGAACAAATCATCATGAGGCGTGGGAAAATTGAACAAAAACTCTGAGACAGGATTAGTACATTCATTGGCGGGAACAGTCTGGGCAGGGGTGATTGGTCACTCCTAAGTGGGGTACACATTTAAACTGATTGGTTTTGTGGCCTGGGTGCTTATGTGCCGAGCTACTTGGAGCCCTTAGCTATTAAACAACCAGAGAATCAATAGAAATATTTACTGGGCAGTTCCAGTATTGTCCTAACAGCTACAGAGATTACAGGTTCTGGGGTAGCAGAGGAATTTTAACAATACCTAGTCTTTACTTTTTAGCCCAGGCCTAGCCATTTAGAAACTTTACAATGCCCGGTCTTTTACACTTTAACTCAGACTTTTGCAGCTTAGAATCAGCTTAGAAATTTTACCTTTACAATGTTATCTACCACCAAGACTACTGGCAAGTCATCTGGCATTCCAGGTATTTTCCCTGTATGCTGATTGGCGGTTGCTAGGGGGTTGCTATGGGTCCTCACCTAGCCTAACTGAGCCAGGGACACCTGGTGCTGCAGATCTCTCCTGTTATTTGCAGACAAACAACTCAGCAGGGCGGGTATGTGCCTAGGAGTGCTCTGTTGGTTTTTCCAAGGACAAGGGTCACACCCCCTCCCTCTGGACAGGCCTTGAGGTAGAAGCTGTTTTAAAAAATGGAGTCACATCAGTTTCTCAGAGGCATGAATTGTAGCGTATGTACCACTCTGGTGTGAGATGCTGGTCCTGGGGGAGGCTGGGTAGGCAGAGGGACTTGGGAAGCGTGGAGCTTCTGCTCAGTTTTGCTGTGGTTTTAAAACTACTCTAAAACAAAACAAACAAACAAACAAATTCCAGTCTATGTTAACAAAAAAAAAAAAAAAACATAAGGGTAGGCTTCCAGGTCCAATGTTGGTTTCTCCTTCTGTTTATCAGGGAGTCCTTGCTTCCCCGAATGCTGAAGTATAACTCCAGGGAGGCCCATCGATGCAAGGGGAGGGGGGACAGAGGAAGGTGATGAGCCCAACCTAATTCCATCTTTTTTTAAAAAAATTTATTTATTTATTTATTTATTGGTTGTTCAAAACATTACAAAGCTCTTGACATATCATATTTCATACAGTACATTCAAGTTGGTTATGAACTCCCAGTTTTACCCCATATACAGATTGCAGAATCACATCGGTTACACATCCACATTTTTACATAATGCCCTATTAGTAACTGTTGTATTTTGCTACCTTTCCTATCCTCTACTATCCCCCCTCCCCTCCCCTCCCCTTCCATCTTCTCTCTCTACCCCATCTACTGTAATTCATTTCTCTCCTTGTTTATTTCCCCATTCCCCTCACAACCTCTTATGTGTTATTTTGTATAACAATGAGGGTCTCCCTCCATTACCATGCAATTTCCCTTTTCTCTCCCTTTCCCTCCCACCTCATGTCTCTGTTTAATGTTGATCTTTTCTTCCTGCTCTTCCTCCCTGCTCTGTTCTTAGTTGTTCTCATTATATTAAAGAAGACATTTGGTATTTGTTTTTTAGGGATTGCCTAGCTTCACTAAGCATAATCTGCTCTAGTGCCATCCATTTCCCTGCAAATTCCATGATTTTGTCATTTTTTAGTGCTGCGTAATATTCCATGGTGTATAAATGCCACATTTTTTTATCCATTCATCTATTGAAGGGCATCTGGGTTGGTTCCACACTCTAACAATTGTGAATTGTGTGCTATGAATAATGATGTGGCAGTATCCCTGTAGTATGCTCTTTTAAGGTCTTCAGGGAATAGTCTGAGAAGGGCAATAGCTGGGCCGAATGGTGGTTCCATTCCCAGCTTTCCCAGGAATCTCCATACTGCTTTCCAAATTGGCCGCACCAGGTTGCAGCCCCACCAGCAATGTGCAAGAGTACCCTTTTCCCCTGCATCCTCGCCAGCACTGGTTGTTTGACTTCATAATGGCTGCCAATCTTACTGGAGTGAGATGGTATCTTAGGGTGGTTTTGATTTGCATTTCTCTGACTGCTAGAGATGGTGAGCATTTTTTCATGTACTTGTTGATTGATTTTATGTCCTCCTCTGAGAAGTGTCTGTTCAGATCTTTGTCCCATTTGTTGATTGGGTTATTTGTTTTCTTATTGTTTAATTTTTTGAGTTCTTTGTATACTCTGGATATTAGGGCTCTATCTGAAGTGTGAGGAGTAAAAATTTGTTCCCATGATTTAGGCTCCCTATTTACCTCTCTTATTGTTTCTCTTGCTGAGAAAAAACTTTTCAGTTTAAGTAAGTCCCATTTGTTGATTCTTGTTATTAACTCTTGTGCTATGGGTGTCCTATTAAGGAATTGGAACCTGACCCCACAATATGTAGATCGGAGCCAACTTTTTCTTCTATCAGATGCAGAGTCTCTGATTTGATATCTAGCTCCTTGATGCACTTTGAGTTAACTTTTGTGCATGGCGAGAGGAGGGGATTCAGTTTCATTTTGTTGCATATGGATTTCCTTTGTTCTCAGCACCATTTGTTGAAGATGCTATCCTTCTTCCATTGCATGCTTTTAGCTCCTTTATCAAATATAAGATAGTTGTAGCTTTGTGGATTAGTCTCTGTGTCCTCTATTCTGTACCATTGGTCCACCCGCCTGTTTTGGTACCAGTACCATGCTGTCTTTGTTACTATTGCTCTGTAATATAGTTTGAAATCTGGTATCGCTATACTGCCTAATTCACGCTTCCTGCTTAGAATTGCTTTTGCTATTCTGGGTCTTTTATTTTTCCATATGAATTTCATGATTGCTTTATCTATTTCTACAAGAAATGCCATTGGGATTTTGATTGGGATTGCATTAAACCTATAGAGAACTTTTGGTAATATTGCCATTTTGATGATGTTAGTTCTGCCTATCCATGAGCAGTTTATATTTTTCCATCTTCTAAGATCTTCTTCTACTTCCCTTTTTAGGGTTTTGTAGTTTTCATTGTATAAATCTTTCACCTCTTTTGTTAGTTTGATTCCCAAGTATTTTATTTTCTTTGAGGATATTGTGAATGGAGTGTTTTTCCTCATTTCCATTTCAGAAGTTTTGTCGTTGATATACAGAAATGCCTTTGATTTATGCGTGTTTATTTTATATCCTGCCACTTTGCTGAATTCATTTATTAGTTCTAGTAGTTTTTTTGTAATCCCTTTTGGGTCTTCTAGGTATAGAATCATGTCACTCGCAAATAATGATAATTTGAATTCTTCTTTTCCTATTTTTATGCCTTTAATTTCTTTCGTCTGTCTAATTGCTCTGGCCAGTGTTTCGAGAACTATTTTAAATAGAAGTGGTGATAGAGGGCATTCCTATCTTGTTCCAGATTTTAGGGGGAATGCCTTCAATTTTTCTCCATTCAGAATGATGCTAGCCTGAGGCTTGGCATAGATAGCTTTTACAATATCGAGGTAAGTTCCTGTTCTCCCTAGTTTTTCTAGTGTTTTGAACATAAAGGGATGCTGTACTTTGTCGAATGCTTTTTCTGCATCTATTGAGATGATCATATGGTTCTTATCTTTAAGTCTATTGATGTGGTGAATAACATTTATTGATTTCCGTATATTGAACCATCCTTGCATCCCAGGGATGAATCCTACTTGATCATGGTGTACAATTTTTTTGATGTGCCTTTGTATCCGATTCGCCAGAATTTTATTGAGGATTTTTGCATCTAGGTTCATCAGAGATATTGGTCTGTAGTTTTCTTTCTTTGAGGTGTCTTTGTCTGGTTTCAGAATCAGGGTGATGTTGGCCTCATAGAATGAATTTGGCAGAGCTCCCTCTTTTTCTATTTCCTGAAATAACTTCAAAAGTATTGGTATTAATTCTTCTTTAAAGGTTTTGTAAAACTCCGCTGTATACCCATCCGGTCCTGGGCTTTTCTTGGTTGGAAGTCTTTTGATTGCTTCTTCTATTTCATCTATTGATATTGGTCTGTTTAAGTTGTGAGTATCCTCCTGACTCCGTCTGGGCAAATCATATGACTTAAGGAATTTTTCGATGTCTTCACTATCTTCTATTTTATTGGAATATAGGTTTTCAAAATAATTTCTAATTGTCTTCTGTATTTCTGTAGCATCTGTTGGGATATTGCCTTTTTCTTCCCGTATGTTAGTAATTTGAGTTCTCTCTCTACTTCTCTTCGTTAGCATGGCTAGGGGTCTGTCAATCTTATTTATTTTTTCAAAGAACCAACTTTTAGTTTTGTTAATTTTTTCAATAGTTTCCTTTGTTTCAATTTCGTTGATTTCTGCTCTGATTTTAATTATTTCTTGACTTCTGCTACATTTGCTGTTGTGTTGCTCTTCCTTTTCTAGGGCTTTGAGGTGAAGTGTGAGCTCATTTATTTGTTGGTTTTTCCTTTTTTTGAGGAATGACCTCCAGGTGATGAATTTCCCTCTTAAAACTGCTTTCATTGTGTCCCATAGATTCCGATATGTTGTGTCTGTATTTTTATTTATCTCTAAGAATTTTTTGATTTCCTCCTTTATGTCTTCTGTAACCCATTGATCATTCAGTAACATATTGTTCATTTTACATGTGATGTAGGATTTTTCCTTCCTTCTTTTATCATTGATTTCCCGTTTCATTCCATTATGATCAGATAAAATGCATGGTATTATCTCCACCCCTGTATATTTACTGAGGGATGCCCTATGGCATAGTATATGGTCTATTTTTGAGAACGATCCATGTGCTGCTGAGAAAAATGTATAGCCACTTGATGTTGGTTGATATATTCTATATATGTCAGTTAAGTCTAGGTTGTTGATTGTGATATTGAGTTCTATAGTTTCTTTAGTCAACTTTTGTTTGGAAGATCTGTCCAATGGTGAGAGAGGTGTGTTGAAGTCACCCATAATTATTGTGTTGTGGTCTATTTGATTCTTGAACTTGAGGAGAATTTGTTTTATGAATGTCGCAGCACCATTATTTGGTGCATAAATATTGATAATTGTTATGTATTGTTGGTGAATGGTTCCTTTTAACAGTATATAACGTCCTTCCTTATCCCTTTTGATTAATTTAGTCTTGAAGTCGATTTTATTCGATATGAGGATGGCCACCCCTGCTTGCTTACGAGGACCGTGTGCGTGGTATATTTTTTCCCAACCTTTCACCTTCAGCCTGTGTATTTCTTTTCCAATCAGATGTGTCTTCGGGAGGCAGCATATTGTTGGATTTGTTTTTTTAATCCATGTTACCAGCCTATGTCGCTTTATTGGAGATTTTAAGCCATTAATGTTTAGAGTTACTATTGATGTATGGTTTGTACTTCCAGCCATGTTTGATTATTTATCTTCTTTTAGTTTGTTTCTCCAAGGTTAGCTTTCCCCCCACCCTCTGACTTTATAGAGGCACTTCCCACTGATGGTTTTGGTTATTGTTTTTTATTTCTTCCTCATGTATTGTTTTGCTCAAGTTGCTTTGCAATGCTGGTTTTCTGGCTGCAAATTCTTTTAGCTTTTGTTTATCATGAAAGATTTTTATTTCGTTGTCGTACCTGAAGCTTAATTTTGCTGGATACAGAATTCTTGGGTGGCATCCATTGTCTTTCAGTGTTTGAAATACGTTGTTCCAGGATCTTCTCGCTTTCAGCGTCTGTGATGAAAAATCCATTGTTAACCTTATTGGTTTACCCCTGAATGTGATCTGCCTCCTTTCTCTTGTAGCTTTTAATATTTTCTCTTTGTTCTGTATATTGGATATCTTCATAACAATGTGTCTTAGCGATGGTCTACTGTGATTTTGTGTGCTCGGTGTCCTGTATGCATCTACAATTTGTATATCCGTTTCCTTTTTTATTTCTGGAAAGTTTTCTATAATTATTTCATTCAGCAGGTTACTCATTCCCCTGGTTTGAATCTCTGTACCTTCCTCTATCCTGATGACTCATAGATTTGGCTTTTTTATGTTATCCCATGCCGCAGTCTGGCTGGGCACAAATCACGAGCCACTGAAGCAAGAACAGACTTTATTTTTTTACTGCAAGAAAAAAACCTCCCACACGCTCCTGGGGAATCCTCCCGAAAGCCACGAGGCTCCTGCAGGAACTCCCCGCCGGAAATATCTCCCCGGGAAATCCCTCCTCCTGCACTTCGCCAACCAATGGGAACTCCCGGGGAATCCCCGTGAGAACTAAAAATAGCGCGAGAACTCAAAAATAGCGCTAGAACTCAAAAGTAGCGGCAGAGGCGGATATTAACACCTTGCCTGTCAATCAATACTGTTGGCAAAATGCCAGGGGCCATACAGACTCGGCTGTGGCTCTCAGCATCCCATATCTCTTGGATGTTTTTCTCGTGATTTTTAACCAGCCTTTCTGAGTTGGCTAGGCTCTTTTTAAGATGATATATTTTGTCTTCATTATCTGACGTTCTGGCTTCTACTTGCTCCACTCTGATAGTGATACTCTCAATTGAGGTTTTAATTTGGTTTATCATTTCCTTCATTTCTAGAATTATTGTTTGATTTTTTTTATAATCTCTATCTCCTGATAAAGATGCTTAACTTCTTCTTTTATCTGTTTATGTAATTCATTTTCAATGCGTTCTTTCACTGTTTGGATTTGCTGTCTTGTATCCTCTCTAAGGTTCCATTCCATCTGTCTAAGGTATTCCTTGAGTTCTTTATGTGACCAGTTTTCTGCTGACTCTAGGTCCTCCTGAATATTTAGGCTGTCCTTCATTGTTTGTAGTCCTTTTCTTCCTTGCTTTTTTATGCTGGTCATGTTACTTCTTGTTCTGTTTGAGTGCTGAGTTACTGTTTACTCTTATAAATTTATTTTATGCTTGGGAGGAAAGATATTAGAAGGGCAGGGAAGAAGTCACTAAAGAGAATGATAGTAGGCAGGTAGAATTCAAGGAAGGGGGAATAAGAAAATTGAAAAGAAATGAAAAGACAAAAGAAACAAAAACAAACAAATAAACAAAAATTAGAAAATAAGGAAAGAAAAGAAAAAATTTTTTTTACAAAAATAATAATGATAATAAAAAAATGAAAATTAAAATAAAAAATAATAAGAAAATAAAAATTTTAAAACAAAAAAATTATAAACATTAAAAAAATTAAAGAACAACAACAAAAATTGAAAATGAAAGAAAAAGAAAAAAAAGAAAAAGAGAAAAAATGATAATAATAATAATAATAATAATAATAATAATAATAATAATAAATGTAGTCCTAGAGTTCGATTAACTTCTCTTCCAGTAGGTGGAGCTGTGCCCACTGGGTCAAGCTTCTCCTCTCAATAGGTGGAAACCAATCACTGTGCAGCAGCTCTTCCTCCCAGACTGGGCGGGTCTCCAATCCTACGTGCCTAGGGCCTTCTCTTGTGGTTCCTCAAGCCAGGCTTTGCTCACCTGTGACGCTCACCACAATACTGGCTACACGCCAGGTCTGCTGTTCCTGGGAGCCATGTTTTCATGAACACCTGGGCTCCCTCTCCCTATTTGCCTCCCTCAGACCCTAAGTTTGTAGAGCTTGGGGCTGAGAACCCCCAGTGAATTTGCTTGCCCTCCGGTAGCCACGCCCCCGGTAGCTGGTGCAAGAGACCTCAGCTGTCAGCACTGGTGGGAGCGGTAGCCGGGAGTTTCGCAACGCAAGCCCCGCACCATTCCTGATTCCCTCTTCTGGCTATCGCGCTCACAGGAGAGTTGGGAGGGGCCCTTAAGGTTTCCCCCGCTGTGTGGAGAGAGTTGACTAGGGGATTACACACCTGTCTCGCTGGTTTCAATGCAGTTATCTCCTCCGCCCGTGACGTCACTTCTCTGCCAAGGTGGTATCCCATGCAAATGGTGACCGTTCGTTCCCTATGCTGGGTGACCAATGCAACGGGTGGGTCCTGACTATCTCTCCCAATCCCCGTTTCAGTCCTGTGGCCACTGCCTATGAAGGCTCCTCTAAGTTCAGAAGGGCCGACCAGTTATTTCAGCAGGATTGTTAGTCCTGAGTCACGAGAAGCAGGCAAACTGGAGCTTGAATGCAGCTGATCCATGCTCAGTGTGTGTTTTCTGAGGGGCCCAGACTGTACGCCCCAGATCCGCGTCAGCTCAGCATTGCCTAGTGATCCTGAGCAAACAGTCTTTAGATAATTTACAGCTCCCTACGCCGGCGCAATTGAAGAGGTCAGAGACTTGATCTCTCTGCGCCTGCTGCCATGTTAGACCTCCTCAATGATATTCATGTTACCCTTACAGCTTCTTGGGAATATACAAACTGCTGCTTCTGTTTCCAGTCCAGTTTTCTAGAAATGAAACCCTGCTGCCGTCGCCTCCACCTCTGGGCTGTGCTCACGGTGCCGCACTTGTCCGCAACCTTAACAGCGCTGCCACGGCCTCCGCTGCTCCTCGGCCCGGTGCCCGGCTCCCGGGGCCCAAGCGGCTGCCGCCGCGGCTCTCCGGCCCCCTCCTCCAGAGCATGGGTCCCCTCACAGGGGGATGCTGAACGAACCCAGAGCAGGCTCTGCTCGAAGGTGCAGCGGCAAACAGGCGACCGAGGCGCTTGAGGCCGTGGCCCAGCCTTCGGAGGACAGGGCTCGGCATGCAGCCCAGTTCCAGCCTCTAGATGCGGCTGCTGTACAATGTAGACAGAGCCATCAAGACAGCAAGCAGAAAGCAAATGGCGGCTCCCTCGGAGTGGATTTTCGGCCCTGAAACCACAGCCCAGCCAACAATCCCAATCCACTAACTCTCCCTGTATAGAAAATATTAAAAAAAAAAGGCGGGGCGGACTGAGCTTTCTTTGCCTCAGGTACTTACAATCCACTGCTGATTACACATTCATCTTCTCTGCCGGGAGCGAAGTCCTATTCCATTTTAAGATTGGGAGCCATCTTGTCACAAAGACATGAAAAGGTCATTTCTGCTTTACTATAAATTACTGCGATTTCTAAACTTGCTTGGAATGCCTGCCCGTGCCTGGAACTCACCCATGCCTGGCTTTCCCTGACCAGATAACAACCCTCTCTGAAACCTTAGTGGAGCCTCATAAATTCTGGCGTTGGGATCTAAATTTACTCCCTAACTTGAAATGTTGAGCCATGTAGATCATTAACCTACTTTGTATTATGCCTTTGTATTATGCTTGTCAAAATCCTGTAATCTGTAAGTTTCAAGACCCCCCCTCTTTGCAACTTTTTGTGCTATAAAACCTTGTTCCTAGAGAGCTGGGGCAGTGTCCTCTAACCCACGGGTTTCCAGAGAGAGTCCAGGCCGGCCAGAATACAAGCTTGCTTTAAGTTGATTTAAAATTGGAGTCAGGGATCTTCTCTGCATCGTGGTTAACAGAGGGCTTTATTAAAGGACAGCAGAAATGACTTCCCCCCCAGAGGAAGAAGGGGACCCGAAAGGTGGAATCTGTGTAAGGGGGTCTCCCCTTTTTTATAGCTAAGGTCTTCTTTTAGTCCTCCCACACCCCTGTCCTTTGTTTCCCTCCATCCTGCAGGGGTGGGGGATGCAGGAGGGAGGGCCAAAAGGTGGGAAATAGGTGGAGGGATGGGCCAGGGAGGAGCAAGGGGAGGAGTGATCTGGGCAGGAAGGGCCTGGGGTGGTTTGATTAGCACCTCCCTGTTTGCTGGGAGCTACCTCCTGAACAGCTCTCTAGGATGCGCCCCACTCCTTGGGGACTTTAACATTCAATAACCCAGGTGTTGTTCAGGTTTCCCAGGCTCAGATCAGACACCCTCTTTGTCCATTCCCACTATGGTCTCCATTTTCTTTATGGAACTTGATATTTGACCCAATTTACCTAACTACACTAACTACCTGTCCTTAAAATCTGGCTTTGCTTCTCCTCCTCCTCCTTCCTCTACTTCCCCTTCCTCCTCCTCTTCTTTCTTTTCTTCTGGTAATGGGAATTGAACCCTGGGGCACTTTACACTGAGCCACATCCCCAGTCTCCTCCTTTTGAGAATTGAATTGGGGCCATTTTACCTTTGAACCACATTCCCAGTCCACCCTCTATGCCCTGTTTTTGTTGTTATTTTAATTTTAACACAGGTTCTCTCTAAGTTGTTCAGAGCCTTGCCATATTGGGGAGGTTGACTTTGAACTTGGGATCCCCCCTGCCTCAGCCTCCGGAGTTGCTGGGATGACAGGCATGAGCCACCACGCCCCGGTAACATTTTACTATACTGAATGCTTATTTAAAGAAATAAATCTCACTCATTTATGTCTAAAATTATGTTTTTAAATCTTGTTTGTCTTGAGAGAACAAATCAAGTTAGATATTTATTTTAAATATCCTACTGTAGTATTTGAAAGGACTTCTTACGGTTTGGATCTAGAAATGTTCCCCTGAAAGCTCACGTTTAAAAAAAAAAAAAAAAAACAACAAAAAAACGTGATCCCCAGTGCAGCAAGGTCAGAGGTGGGGCTTAGGCAGTGAGGGCTATAACCCCTCAGTGTTTAATCTACTGGAGGAGCTAACAATTTGAGTGGGTTACTGAGCTGTAACTGAAAGGGAGGGGGCGTGCCTGGAGCAGGTAGGTCACTAGGTGGCTGGCCCATGGGGATTGTGTCTTGTTGCTGACCTCTTTCTTGCTTCCTCTGCTTTCTGGTTTCCAGGAGCTGAGCAGCTCTGCTCCACCAGGCCTTTGGGCCATGTTGTTCTGCCTCACTCAGGGGCCAGAACAGTGGAGGTGGCTAACCCTGGCTGAGGCTCTCCAGCTGGGAGCCAAAAGAAGTCTTCTGCCTTGTTTTTTTTTTTTTTTTTCCTAGTACTGAAGATTGAACCCAGGGGTTCCTCTGCCATTGAGCTACTCCACAGTCCATTTTTATTTTATTTTCAAATTTTAAGACAGGATTTCACTAAGGTTCCAAGTTGGCCTGGTACTTGTGATCCTCCTTCCTCAACCTCCTGGGTTCACAGGTGGGCACTTTCATGCCCATTTTCTTTTTTTATTTCTTTCTTTTTTCTTTCTTCTTTCTTTCTTCTTTCTTTCTTTCTTTCTTTCTTTCTTTCTTTCTTTCTTTCTTTCTTTCTTTCGGGGTTCCAGGGATTCCACTCAGGGGCACTCAGCCACTGAGTCACATCCACAGCCCTATTTTGTATTTTAGAGACAGGGTCTCACTGAGTTGCTTAGTGCCTCACTTTTACTGAGGCTGGCTTTGAAGTAGTGATCCTCCTGTCTTAGCCTCCTGAACTGCTGGGATTACAGGCGTGTGCCACCCTGCCCAGCTCTCTGTTTTAAGTTCTTTATGTCAGGCGTTTTGGTTACAATAACAAAAAGCTAACCCAGTACTAAATTTCTTTTACAGTTTTGAAATCAATTAATATGCACATTATTTAAAATCGCAGCACAAATGTTTATACTCAAACATCATTTTACAGTACTGGGTTTTGAAAAATACCACTCAAAAATAGTCAATGGTAGTTATGCTTATAAAAACTCATGCCACGACTTCTGAGCTACCAGCAGGTGGCGTGTCAAATCTACTACTTGGAAAAGTTTATCTTGAGATCACTGCAGGTAAACAGTGCTCCCCAAATCCACCCTCTTCTGGCTGCTGAACACTAATTTTCCTTAAAACTTTATTTTTTTATTCCTTTTTGGTACTGGGGACTGAACCCAAGGATAGTTAATCACTGAGCCACATCCCTAGCTCTCTGTAATTTTTATTTTGAGATAAGGTCTTGCTAAATTTCTTAAGGCATCACTGAGTTGCTGAGGCTGGACCTGAACTTTGAATCTTCCTGCCTCAGCTTCCTGAGCTGCCAGGATTACAGTCATGTGTCACCATGCCCAGTCCATTTATTCATCTTTCATTCATTTTTGTGGTCCAGGGGAATGAACCCAAAGGCTCTCTACTACTGATCTATATCCCCAGCCCTTTAATTTTTACTTTTAAACAATTTTTAAAAATTTTTTTATTTAGATATAACAGCACCATCTCCAAGTGTATACACAATATGATTATGACTTGGCACAGTTCTTAAAGGTGAAAAGGCTAGTTGCTAGTTCAGTGATAAAAGATCTGGTACATAAAAGGAGCTGTATTCTACCTGCTACAGACTGCATTTTACACCTCCTGTTAGGACGGAAACAAGCCACAAGGAGGGAATACCCACCCAAAAGAACTAAATTTCACTTCTTATAATGCTTATAATTGCTTCGCCTGGAATTAGAATATAAACTAAGGACAACTAACATAGTGCATCAAGCAATAAAATAGTCATTTTGCTGACATTCCACAAAATCGTCAGTTTTAAGCTCAGTTCAGAGGCTATTAAAAAAATATACTAGACCTAGTAAAGTGCTTCCATTCATAAAACGACACACCCAAGATTAGAGATAATTTCATACCGACTCTAGGTCGATGTATACAGTAAATGAACAGCGTCTCTCGGCTGCCATATTCAATTAGTGAAATACACATCCAGCCTTCTTCGCAGTCCTGGATGTGTGCAAACTGGAAACACAGTCCCCCTCATCCATCCCTCTCCAAAAAAAAAAAAAAAAAAAAAAAAAAAAATCAGCGTGTAGTCTCAATCTGCTTGACAGAAGTACTCCGCACAGCCGACTTCATGACGTTCCAGGTTGAGCCTGTGCTGACAGCTCCGCATCTCCCCAGTAAACAGGGAAAGATCTTTCGCAGAACAAAATGGAGGGCAGGCAGCGAATGCAGCAGCGTCAGGTGCCATCAGACTGGACGCTGGGCCCTCAGCGCAGCTTCCTGCCTGGCAGGTTGTCCCTAGCGCTGCGGAGACAATACTTGATGGTGTGCGCATTGTCGCCGCTGGCGCCGCACAGGGGGCACGTGTAGCGACGCAGAAGCGGGCACAACACTCTCGCGTCGGGGCCCTTCGGGATGTGGGTGGTGTGGAGAGCCACCGCCTCCTTGTTGTTCCAGCAGATC
Source organism: Urocitellus parryii (assembly GCF_045843805.1). Taxonomy (NCBI): domain Eukaryota; kingdom Metazoa; phylum Chordata; class Mammalia; order Rodentia; family Sciuridae; genus Urocitellus; species Urocitellus parryii. The sequence goes on from NC_135541.1 coordinate 8,025,667, forward strand.
ACGCACCTGCAGCTCGGGTTTGAGCAGCCGGGCGGCGGCCGTCCCCGAGGTAGCTTGCAGTAGGGGTCAGCCGCCCACGCCGGGTCCGCTCCTCTTGCGGCGCCACCTCGCGGGTGGTGGCGGCGGCAGGCGCGCAGCCCAGCAGCACCGCGGAGGGCTCAGCTCTGTGAGGCGCTCCTCCAGCAGACCATTTTCGGCGGGGCTTGCGCAGAGCTCCAGCGCGCCCCCAGGAAGAGGCCGCGGACCCCGGCTCGTCGCTGTCGTCGTCTTCGTCGTCCTAGTCGTAGTTGGCTGGCCCCAGCGCCCGGGCCCGGTCCCCCTGTGGGGGAAGCAACAGGACCAGGACAACGAAGAGGGCGGAGAGCCGCCACCGCCATCCTCGCCAGGGCGCTGCAGGAAGCGCGGTTCGACGTCCACCGCCTTGGTGATGAGCATAGCGAGCCTGGGCACTCACGTAGCGGGCACTGGGCACGACCGCCACGGGCGCGGGGATGCGGCCACCGCGGGGCGAGCAGGGCGTCCAGGAAAAAGCCTCCATGGGCGGGCTGCTACCTGCGGGTGTCACTCCGCCTCCCCGCCGGCGTAGGCTGCACAGAAGGGACACGCCAAGCCTGCCCGCCGGCCCGCCGCTTAAACGAATTTTTGATACTAGGGACGGAACTCAGGGGTGCTCTACCACTGAGCCACATCCCTAGCCCTCAATTTTTTTCATTTTCAGACAGGTTCTCACTAAGTTGCTGAGGGCCTGGCTAACTTACTGAGGCTGTGAATGCAGCTCAGGGGTAGTGTGTTTACCTAGCAGGCAGGAAGGCCAAGTTCTATTCCCACCCCAGGAAGCAGGGAATCCCTCACCTCAGTCTTTTCCCAGCTACCCTGAAGCCAGGGTTCTGTGTCCTCTGAATTTTGCAGCCACATGCTAAGTTTCATCTCTAAGTGCCCAAAGGAAAGCTTTGCCTATGCACCTGACTGGGGATGCACACAGTACCAGCACAGCTGCTTCCTGACAGGGACCTGGGCCATGAAACATCCAGTTGCACCAGGTTAAAGGGCACCTGTCTACCAGTAAGCACAGGAGGGGACACAGATCCAGATGTTCAGGGGAGGCCTAATGTCGCTCAGTATCCCCTGCATGAAGCAGGACAAACCACCAACGTGGAGAGTAGGACACTGATTGGTCTCCAGAGGGGCGGGGCACACGCTCTAGGCTTAACTGGCTCCCCCTGGCAGTGCAGCAGGTGGTTCTCCAGGACTGACCTGGGGAGGCGCCATAAAACCTGAACATGGTGAGCTGGGAGCAGTGGCTCAGGGAAGGAAGGTGGCATGGAGCTGTGAGTCCATGACCTCACAGTCTGCAATTCCAGGGTCTGCAGAGTAGATTCGACCTTTCTGTAGCAGAACTTGGAGGGGCACAAGACTTAAACTGGACAACTTTTGGAGGAAGGGGGACTGGGAATTGAACCCAGGGGTGCTCTAACACAGTCCTACAACCCTAGTCCACTTCCATTTTTATTTGAGACAGGGTCTTGCCAAGTTGCTGAGGATCTAAGTCACTGGGGCTGGTTTGGAACTTCTGATCCTCCTACCTCAGCCTTGTGAGCCACTAGGAGTAGAGGTGTTCGCCACCACACCTGGCTTTAAATTTTGATGCCAACAAGATCCATGTGATTCAGCTGACTAATATCCAGGCCCAGGGACAGATGCTTCAACGCTGATTCTAAGTACAGGGAGTTAGTAATTGAGAGGGTCTGGTGGGAAGGATTGCCTAAGGAGACACCAGGCAGTTAGTTCTGAGGAGCAATGACAAGGTGGGAGAAGACAAACTGGCCCAAGCCCAAGGTCACCCTGACCCCTGATGATGGTCAACACCCAGGATTCTTCCTGTTCCAGAATCTGCTCATTCACACCACCCATTTCAGGGTAAGCCTTACACCAGGTAGGTCCACCATCTGCAAGGCCTCCATCCCTGCTCCTCACCCTCAACTTTGATTCACCACCTGAGGCTCAGAGCAGCCTTCCCCAGGGGGGCATCGGAGGTGGCTCTCTGCTCCCTGCTGGAGAGCACAGAGCTTCCCTGTTACAAGGTGCAGGTGTGGGGGCTTCCCTCCTTCAGCACCCTCCCCTCTACCCTGCTTCTCACCACCTTCACTGGACAGGCCTCTCAGGGAAGGAAACTCACACCCACCTCACTAGCTCCTGTCCCCACCACCTGGCTTCCCAGCAGAGTTCTGCAGACCACAGACCCCTGTTTAGCCCTCTGCTTCTGTGTGGGTGGTGATGAGTCCATCCTTCAGGACTAAACAGGGGACCAGACCCTGAGGTCCCTTGGTCACTCTCCAGCATCTCCTTCTCTGACATCACCAGTGGCCGGGGTGTAACAAGTGCAATTTGTTTGTTCATTTATGGTGCTGGGGATGGAACCCAGGGGTGCACTACCACTGAGTCACATTCCCAGCCTTTTTTATTTTTTGAGGCAGGGTCTCCCTAAATTGTTGCAGCTGGCCTTGAACTTATGATCCGCTTGCCTCAGCCTCCTGAGTTGCTGGGCTTTTAGTTCTGTGCCATTGTGTTGAGCAGCTCAGGCAACTGACCCTACATCAAAATAAAATTATTAAAAGGACTGAGGTTGTATTTCAGTGCTAGAAAGCCTCAGGGTTCCATCCCAAGTACTGAAAAAAGAAACTTTTAGAGAGAAATTATAAAAGCTGGGTTACAATATCATAGAGGATTTGAATCTTAGAGATGGAAGGGAAACCTCTTAATTATCTCAGTTCTGGGTTTAGGGAGACCTGGGATGTCTTTTCTTCTTCAGGTAAGGGGGAAATTTCCTGCATAATCAGAGCATAACCTAAGTAATGGAGTTTTTCTTTATTTCTTTGTGTTTTTTTTGGGGGGGGGGTGTACTGGGATTTCACTCAGGGGTACTGGACCACTGAGCAACATCCCCAGCCTTATTTTGTATTTTATTTAGAGACAGGGTCTCACTGAGTTGCTTAGTGCCTCACTTTTTGCTGAGACTGGCTTTGAACCCGCAATCCCTCTGCCTCAGCCTCCCGAGCTCTGGGATTACAGGCATGTGCCACTTCTCCAGGTATAATGGATTTCTTCTGCAGAGAATTCAAGTTTATCCAAGGAGGTCTTATGGCTCTCATTTGCCACCTACTGTTAAAGGTGAAGAAAAACTATTTTAGAATCCTGTGCAGTAGGAGACCATAAAACAAATCATTTACAAATTGAGTGAGAGGCATTTCTAGGACATTGTATGGTTGAGAGGTCTTGGCCTGATGCCTGAGAGGGGTGATGTGGGGTTTCAGGGCACACGTGTAGATTCCCAGTCTGGGTTTATTGCTAATTTTTCAGAAGGCAACAGTGTTGGCTCTGCTTATCACCTGGGTACCAGAGACAGCAGAGTGAAGGTGTCTGCTGCGAACCATTTGGAGTCTGCAGGCCCATTAGATGAGAGGTGCTGGGGTTTGGAATTGCAGGAAATCTTGCATTTCTAATTTTATCTATTGCACCTAACTCTTGTGTACATGTCCAACCTCCCTTTAGGTTTCTTGACTGATGGGTTGTTAAATTGTACAAGGATTTGTAAGTTGTATTCTATGAAGTTCTCTACAGTAGTAGGGCACCCTTGGGTTCAATCCCCAACACACACACACACACACACACACACACACACACACACAAAGACTCAGACTATTTTTCCCTGAACCTCAGCCCTTGTGGATAAAGCTGTGGTCTGTGGTCTACTATGACCTGAATAACTCAGATGGAAGTCTCCTACTATCCCCAGATAAACTCCTTTGGAGAGGAGGTTAGTGTTCTCAGTTCCATGGGCAATAGAGGCGCATTACCGCAGCCACATGCATCGGAAGGAATGGCACTCAGAGAGAAGTAAAGAATGGAGGGTATACTCAGAATGGCCCTGCACTGTTGTGATGCCATGAGGTCCTCGGCTCCACTGTCACTGGTCAGCCACTGGGTTAGTTTCCTGACCTTTAAGCTGAAAACCATGGAGGACAGTAGAGGCTCTGCCACAAGTTCCCCAAGTGGCTCATTTGCAAGTCGCTCCTTTGCAACCATCCATGCAGGGGTCATGCCCTGTGCACCTCTCAGCACAAATGTACTTCCAGAAATTCAGATTCCTGTTTCTGACTCCTAAGACACATGTCCCCATTGGTTCCATGTCTCCCGACGGGAACCAAGCCTCTGTGACCCAGGCCTCATGCATCAGCTTTTCTGTTCCCACTCATGTTAAGCAGTGCCTTGGCATCCTGTTTCTAGTTCCCCTTGGAGAGACACTGGTGTCTTACCTTTATTTTCAAGTGCACAGAACATTTCTCATATATGCATCCCACTAGGCAGGCAGCCAACAGCGACAGGGACTGGAGGGCAGGTTATAGATAAACCAGTTGCCACATCTATGGCAGGGTTTAGTATAGAAAAGGACGTTCTTTGGCTCTCTCACATCCCTCAGTGTCTCCATCAGCTCATCGATGAGTTGGAAAAGTCTCCCTGGGTGGATGGCACCCTGGGCATCATAGCTCTCCAGAGGGGCAGGGTACTTCTCTAGGCTCAACCGGGTCAGCCTGGAAGTGTGAAGCAGCAGGTTGCTCAGGACCGACATGGAGATGTCATTCCCATTGAAGCTCAAGACCCTGAGCTGGGAGCAGCAGCTCAGGACAGGTAGGATGGCCTGGAGCTGGGAGTTGGTGATCCCACAGTCCTGCAAGTTTAGGGTCTCAAGGGTGGCTGCAGCATTCTCTAGCAGAATTACGAGGGGCTCAGGACTGAAACTCGTCAATTTGCTGCCCCACAGCGTCAGGTGTATTAGCTGGTCGAGGTTTGGAGACCCCGACAGATCATTCCAGTCTGGATCTGAGAGCTGGCAGTCGGTTATTGAGAGGGTCTCCAGGGGCGTCTTCAGGAGCCTAAGCAAAGATCAAGCAGTTAGTTCTGAGGAGTGATGTCAAGGTGGGAGAAGACAAATTGGCCCAAGGTCACCCTGACCTTCTGATGATGGTCTCCACCCAGGACTCTGCCTGTTGCAGAATCTGCTCCTTAGCATCACCCTGTTTCATGCTGAGACTTTCACCCCCACTTGAGGGATCAGGTGGGTCCATCATCTCTAAGGCGCCCCTCCTTACTGCCAAGCAGAAAGCCACAGCTGTAGCAGAGGGGGTCAGTGGGAGACATGCACAAATAACAAGCCCAGGCAAGATGGAGCCGCACAAACTGGGGTTGCCCTCCTGCGGGGCTCACACCTGTACCCTCCACCCCTGCTCCTCACCCTCCAGTCCAGAATCACCACCCAGAGCTCAGAGCAGCCTTCCCCAGGGGGGGGCATTATGTGTAGCTCCTCTGCTTCCTGCTGGAGAGCACAGAGCTTCTCTGTTGAAAGGTCAGGTGTGGGGGCTTCCCTCCTCCAGCGCCCTCCCCTCCACCCTGCTTCTCCCCACCTTTGCTGGACAGGCCTCCCAGGGAAGGAATCTCACACCCACTCACTAGATCCTCTCCCCCCACGGGCTCCCCAGCAGAGTTATGCTCCCCAGACCACGGACCCGTTTAGGACTCTGCTTCTGTGTGGGGGTTTAGGTGAGACCTGGCTTCAGGACAGAGGGAAACAAACACTTCATGACTTTCTAACATCTCCATCAATGTTAAGTCACCATGGCTGGCACACAGCAGGTGCTGCTGAAGTTTCATGTGACAACGAGTTTGCTCTGATGTCCTAGGACAGTTCCCTCTGCTTCCTCACCTGAGCACCTGGCACAGACGGCCTTCTAGGAGGAAGACACCATCCAGGTACAGCCTCCGGAGGCTGTCCATCTTGGCAAACTGTGAGGTAATGTCATCCATCAACTGATCTCACTCCTCCTGGGAATCATAGGCAGACACATAGACGTGGGAGAAGAAGAGCTTCCTCAGGTTGCTCATCTGGCCCCAATAGGTAGCAAAAGTAGCCAAGGTGGACAGTCTCCAGCAACACTGCACATCCAACTGCTGGATGAAGTCCAGATCCAACCTCTCCAAGATCTTCTCAATGGTACGGACAGGCAAAGAGCACATCTGCAGCTTCTTGCAGCACAGCTGTATCAGACCCTTCCTCTCATCCACCCATCGAAAGAGGAAGGAGAGGAATGCATTCAGGGATTTTTGCTGAAAGCACAGGTTTACTAACACCTTCAAAGGCAGAGTGGGGCCTGTGTCTGGAGAGGCCTTCACTGTTTGCCTCTCCTTCATGACTCCTGGTGAGCAGGCATCGACCACAGCTCCAGACCACGTCCTCCAGAAGTTCCCATGAACATTCCGCAAATCTAGCACCTGCAGTTTCCACCTCCTGCGGGGACCACAGCAGAGTCTCAGTCCTGAGGCCCCTTCCTTCACCTCTTAGCTGCTGCCCACTGCTCCACCTCTTCCTTCTGTCTCACCTTTCTCTACCCACTTCCCTGCAATCCAGCCTGGTGCCCCCACCTGTACCAGCTGAGGGAGGGGCAGGCACAACCTCCTTTAGGGATCATGGCAGGTGCCACAAGCACCTCCACATCTGGAAGCCCCTCCCAGGCGGGGCTGAGCATCCAAGGCCTCTCCACTCCCCCTTGCTGGCAGCACAGGAAGCCTGTGGAGCACACTTCAGCACCCACTCTCCCTGCCCACAGCCATCACTTCCCTGGACGCCCAGGCGCTGCCTTCCAGGGTCCCCCTCACCTGGGGCGATCCTGTTGGGCAGCCAGCATATCCAGCCCATCCAGTGCCACTCGGATCATCCCCAGCTGTGGCTTCTTCATCAGGGCCCCCAGGGGCAGGCAGGTGAAGGGCCAGGCCTGCACCATTTTCTTCAGGACCTCAGTGTGTCCCCTGCTGAAGGCCTCCATGAAGAGTGGTGGGAAGAGCTGTATGGGCAGGTCCTCCAGAGCTAGGATGGCCCAGAACTTGTCCTTCAGGAGGCTGCGCCCTGCCAGCTCCTGCAGTGTGGGTGGGGTCCGCTGCTCATCCTCTGGAGTCTGCATGGAGGGATCCTGGGGGATGCCCCACCCAAACACATCATTCACAGCCAAGCTCCATAGCTCTACCTTATACCCACCCGAGGAAACCACTCAGCCAAGTGGATGCTTTGGCAATAGGTTGATCCAATTTCACTCTTTGGGTGGCAAACCAGGCCTGGTGGTTGAGGCCTATAACCTCATGGCTTGGGAGACTGAGGCAGGAGGATCACAAATTCCAGGCCAGCCTAGAACTTAGTGAGACCATGTAGCAAAATGAAAAATAAAATACGGTTGGGTATGTAGCTCAGTATTAGAATGCCCCTGAGTTCAATTTCTAGCTTCAGTAAATAAATAACTAAAGTGGGTGTCATTGGTTTTCATTTTTAAAATGAGCAATTTTTAAATTAATTTACTTGCTTATTTATCCTTTTTTTTTTTTTGGTGATACTAGGTATTGAAGCAAGGTGTAGCTTACCACTGAGCTACACCCTTACCCCTTTTGGTTTGTATTTATTCACTTTGTGGCACAGGATTAAACTCAGGGTGCTTTGCCTCTGAGCTACATCCCCAGCCCTGTTTGTTTTTGATACCAAAGATTGAACTCAGGGTACTTAACCACTGAACCACATCCTCAGCTCTTTTTATTTTTTATATTGAGGCTGCTTAGGGCCTTGCTAATTTGCTGTGGCTGGCTTTGAACTTGCGATCCTTCTGCCTCAGCCTCCCAAGCCACTTGTATGACAGACACCCGTCACTACATTTGGCTCCCAACCCTGTTTTATTTTGACACAGGATCTCACAAAGTTGTCTAGATAAGTCTCAAACTCCTGATCTTCCTGCCTCAGCCTCTTGAATAGCTGGATTACAGACAGGTACCACCAAGAACAGTTTAAATGTAAGCAATGCTAAAAGCCACATATAGTATTTGAGAGCATTTGGAAGTAAGAGATGGAAAATGCTAACTCTGAGATGAGGCTCAATTGTCACATATATCTTGTACACGTGACAGCATGCCACTTTGGAGTGGAGTCCCGGGAAAGAAACAGATTAGAATAGAGTGCAGCCTATGAAAAATATTGTGTGGTTCCAGAAAAAAAAAAAAAAACATTCTAAGTGAAGGCAACTAAGGCCAAGCATGAGAGTGTTAAGAAACTTTGAGGTACTGAGTGGCTGAATGTTAAACAAGAACATCAATGCTTTGCTCTGAATAAGGCTTTCCTTACTCTTCATTCATTTAACAGATATATACTGAAATGCCTGTTCCAGTCCAGCCACCATTGAAGATGTTGTGTTGAAGTATTTAAGAAGAGACTTGTCTTAAGAGTATCAGACCCAGAGAGAAGGAAGGACAATTATGTTTGGAAAACAGCAGTAGCCATTCCTTTGAGTCCCATCTACTTTTTTGAGTCTGTTTCTCTAACTGGAATCAAAGTTACCATGAAGATGCAAAGGAAGAAGTATTTTGAAATTAAAATTGATAAATAGGTGGAAATTCATCTAAAAAAAAGAAAAACAGAAGGAAAGAAATTTAATATGACCTAAACCAAAGCAGAAATCAAAATTATTGGGATGAAGGCAAAACTGCATTTAGAGATAAGAAATGCAGACATCTGGTCCTTTGGAGAGACAGAATATGATATTGTTTTTACCATCACAAACTTCGTGTCACCATTTTTTGTTTCTTTTTTGGTATTGGGGACTGAACCCCGTGGTGCTCTAACACCAAGCTACATCTCCAGCTCCTTTTAATTTTTATTTGGAGACAGGATCTTGCTTAATTGCTGAGGCTGGTCTCCAACTTGTGCTTCTCTTGCCTCAGCCTCCAGAGTTGCTGGGTTTACAGACATGTGCTACCTCTCCTACGCTCTAGGTCACTGGGTAAGACTGGCTGAGAGTAGACCCCATAGAGGTTCTGTTTTGAGTTCAGTTGCCCAAGCTGGTCTTGAACTCATGGGCTCAAGCAATCCTCCTACCTCAGCCTCCCGAGTAGCTGGGACTAAAGGTGTATGCCACCAGGCAGCCTGAATGGGGTCTCCATGGGGTTTGGTGACTTACCAGAGCTGGACGATTGGCAGGGAGTTCTGAATCCTAGCAGTGCCAGACAGTGACACAGGTTCCAGGCTTCTGTGCTTCTATGGCTCCTTGAAGCTTTTATGGGGTCTTTCTAATTCCCCCTCCTCTTTTCAACTCCTAGCTCCAATCAGAGTTATCTGGTTAAATAGTTGAATCTCCACCCACTTAATCCCACTGAACTTCTTCTTTTTTTTTTTATTAACTGATTTAATCAAAAGTCCATACCTGAAAGGGAATACCTGAAGAGTAGGGTCTCAATGTTTTGACGTGGTGCAGTTTTCTTGGGTGGTGAGCGTGAAAAGATTAAAATATCTGTTTTTAAAAGATTAAAATATCTGTTTTAGAAGGAGTTTAGAGGTCAGAAGGAAAGTAGCTACAAGAGGGAAAACAGAGACCCTTCAATCTCAATGCTGTCCTTGAAGTCAGGGAGGGAGATGCCTTCTTTGATTCCCCAAGAAAGAAAAGGGGAGTCTCCATCTGGGATCAGCATAGTCAACCTGCTGGACAAGATTACCTCCAAAAAAGTGAATTGACACAGAAAGCCAGAGAGCAGGTTCATGGTCAGAAGCAGGGGAAGAGAGTCTAGATAAAAAACAAAAACAAAAACAAAAACAAAAAACAAAAAACAAAAAAAAAAAAAACTGAGAGCCAGGCAGAGTGACCCACACATATAATTCCAGCAACTCAGGAGGCCGAGACAGGAGAATTGTGTTTGAGGCCAGCCTGGGCAGCTTAGCAAGGCCGTGCCTCAAGATAAAAAATGAAAAGGACTGGGCATGGAGCTCAGTGGTAGAGCACTCACCTAGAGATCCTGGGTTCCATCCCCTGTACTGAGACAGACAGGAAGGAAGGAAGGAAAGAAAGAAAGATAGACCTGTGTGAACACCAGGAGTGAATGTTGGGCTCTTAGGGACACGAGAGATAGAAACAGGGCCAAAGGCACCTGTCCCTGTCTCCATGGTGGCTGTCATCTGGAGCCTTTTGGTTCCTCCCAAAGTGGGGTATTTCCCAGGCTGCATCAACCCTAATCAGTTTCTATGTCTCTTGAGCCCATAAGGGAATTCTCTGTAGCATAATGAAAGGAGAGAGTTTGAGAAACAGCCAATCAGCAGTTGGGGAGCATCAGAGTTAAAAAGTTGAGCACGTTCATGCAACCTGTCAGACGCAAGTGCCTATGGGAAAATGCAAAAGGGATCTTTGTTGGTGTGTGTAGGTGTTGCAGCTCCAGGGATTGAATCTAAGGTGCTGTCCACCGAGCTCCACCCCAGCCCTTTTTATCTATCTATCTATCTATCTATCTATCTATCTATCTATCTATCTATCTATATCTATCTATCTATCTATCTATCTATTTATTTTACTTTCAGTGAAATTTTTTTCTAACTCTTTGAAAATTGACAAACCATCTCATATTGTAAAACTCAAATCACCAAAACATTCTTTCCTGTTCCCCATATCTCCACTCTCTGTTGTCTCAGTTAAATGACAGTCTCTATAATGAACCTCAACTACCTAGAACTTTCTTTCTTTAAGTATCTACCCATTTATTTACTTATTCTCATTAGGCCTATATGACAGCAGAATTCATTTTGATTCATTGTACACAATTGCAGCACAACTTTTTATTTCTCTGGTTGTACACAATGTATGTTGCAGTCATATGTGTCCCCAGCCCTTTTTAAAATTTGAGCTAGCCCTCGATAAGTTGCCAAGGCTGGCCTGGAACTTGGCATCCTCCTGCCTCAGCCTCCTGAGTTGCTGGGATTACAAGTGTGCACCACCACACCCAGATAGTTGCTCTTTTTGTTTTTGTTGGTTTGGGCTGTGCCTTTTTCTTAAGTGTTTAGCAGAAATTACCCATGTTCACTTCACTTATGTTTGCAGTTGAAGCCTGCTTAGGATTATTTTTAAGACATAATGGGGGTTTTTGATGAGAAATATTTGAAGCCCAGCCTTCAAATTTGACTTGTCTTACCTTTTTCTTGCTTTGGGGCATGTCTTTTGGCAGCTGAGAAAGAGGGTTGAAATGGCAAGGTGTCACTCTCGGCTGCCACCCTTGACTTGGTGCTTGGGACTAGAGACAGGTAGGTGTTTCTGCCACCCAGGTAACAATAGAGTGGCTCTCCAAAAACTGACTTTAGAAGAGACAGAAAATGCAGGATCCCAAGTAAAGTCAGGCCCATCCTGGAGGCAAAGGAAGACAGGGTTTCAAAGGCCACATAAGGTGCTTTGAAAACATTATCATTGGCTGCAAGGATTCAGGAACAAGGGTGGCCTTGGTCCAAGATGACAGGGACCTGCTGTGTGGGTTTCTCCTCAGAAAAAAATAATTATGAGCAGGACACAGTGGTGCATGTCTAAAATCTCAAATCCTCGGGAGGCAGAGGCAGGAGGATTGCAAGTTCAAAGCCAGTCTGAGCAACTTAGATTTTGCATAAGGCTGTAGTTCTGTGAGTCTTTTGTGATGGCTCCAGTTAGCAGGCAGTTGTGGTTCAGGATGCCCACTTCCTAGCATCCTGTCAGCCTGTTGTGTTGGAATGGTGTCATTTTGATCGAAAACTTTCGCCATTAGCTTCACCTGTAAGTACACAGGAGTTCACGGCTGATAGACATCCTCAGCAAGGACAAAACAGTGTTGGTTTCCTTGAGTTGTCTGGAACTGATGGCAGTAGTTTGGAGTGTGTATGGTTGTAGGAAAGTGTTTAAAACTCTTTAAAACCAGGAAACAAGCATGGGGACTATAAAAGGACCATTGGCCAGTGGCCTAGGGATAGGTATGCTCATCCTGCTTTCTTGCTTATTTATTTATTTTTTGTACCAAAGATTGAACCCAGGGGTGCTCTACCACTGGATGCCAAAAGTTATGTCCTTGTCCCTGATAACAGTCCAGTAACAAGGACACAGTTTTGAGAAAAACAAAAAAGTATGTTTATTACTTTGCTCACAAAGGAGGAACCCAGGGGACCTGTCCTAAAGGCTGTGATTCTGACCATCAGCAGGAACAGGTTGTTTTTAAAGAGGTTTTTCAGAGATAATGAGATTAGAGAGAAACCAGGAAGGAGATCAGGGAAAAGAAGATCAGGGAGGAGAAGGTTAGGGAGGAGATTTTGGGAAAAAATATATAAGTTTCAAAGCCACAAGGGATATAGTCAAAGCATTAAGGGAACCCCTGTTCCACACAGAACCACATCTCCAAACCCCACGTTTTGGAGGAACTGGAGGTTGGATGCAGGGTTGTTGGACCACTGAGCCACATCCCCAGCCCTTTGCATGTTTTAATTTCAGACAGTGTCTCACTAACTTGCCCAGGCCGTCCTTGAACTTGCAATCCACCTGCTCAGCTCCTGAGTTGGTGGATTTAGGGTGTGTGCCACTGTGTCCACTACAATCCACATTTTTTAACCCCCCACAAATTTTGTTCAGTAAAAGAACAAAGTACCACTCATCAGTTTTTCTTTTTTTTTGGTACCAGGTGATGAACCCAGGGACAGTGAACTGCTGAGCCACATTTCCAGCCTTTTTCTTTCATTCTTTCTTTCTTTCTTTTCATTCAATAAATACAACCTAAAGGAAAAGAATAGTTTAATTATAGAGTGTGATAGGCAATTAGGCCTCTCCTATTATTCAGTCCCCTGATTTCTGAAGCTTATTGCTTTGAGGTAAGATGAAACATTGGACTGATCCATTGAAAAATTAATAGAGACACAATTCCCTGCATTACTGAACCCTAGGCACCGAATGAACTTTACCAGCTTCATTCTTACTAACTTATTTCTCAGAAATGTCCTTAGTGGCCCCAGGGGTGTAGGTCTCTCTTTGCCAACACCAAGCAAATGGCAGAGCTGTGGTGCTTCTAATTCTCGAGGCTGCTCTTCCTGGTTCTTTGTCGTCTTCTGTAACTGATGTCTCTGTTTGCTTCTGCCTCTGCTCACACTTCTGTGCTACTGCGTCTCTCTTCTGGGCTCTGAGGCTGTAGGGTCTGCATACTTGGACTCAATCAGCCTTGCATTGAACATGGTTGAAAATAAGTGCATCTGGGCTGAATGTGTAGAGACTTTTTCTTGTCATTATTCTCTAAGCAGCACATTGTAAACCAATATGTAATGTGCCCATTGTATGCAGTGACATAAGGAAGGCTGAGGTGACTTAAAGCACACAGGAGCATGTGCATAGGTTAGGTCCATAGCAGGAACCCCTGGGCAGTTACAAAGCATGGGGATTCTTCAGCGTGCTCCCCAACAACCAATGGGTCATTGAGGAAATCAAAAAGAAAGTGTAAAATGCCTGCATACCAATGAACAGGGCCACACAAGATATTCAAATGTGTGGACACAACAAAAGTAATTCTAAGTGGGAAGTTTCCAGCAAGAAATACCTACATTAGGAAAAAAAATCTCAAATAAATGGCCCAGTACTGCATGTCAAGGGATTGGAAAAAATAAGCATGGACTATGCCCCCAATTAGTAAAATTGGGATAAGATATGAGTTAATTAACTTTACAAGTAGCTGAAATCCAGACATGTGCCACTCGAACCAGATTTTCCTACTTGTTATTGTCTTGGGGACCAGGCATTGCACCCAAGGGTGCTTTGCCACTGAGCCACACCCTCAGAAGGCATTTTGAGACAGGGTCTCAGAAACTTGCTTACAGCCTCACTAAATTGATGAGGCTGGCTTTGAACTCACCACCCTCCTGCCTCAGCCTCCTGGGCTGCTGGGAATACAGCTGAGTACCACCAAGCTGGCTTTTGCAGTTGTTTTTGGAAAAGAATCTTTGAGGACATCAATTTGACCCACCTGTCCAGACCAATTAAAGAATGCATTCCATTGTTTTCATGTGGATTCTGGTTCTTTCTTTTTGAATATTGCTACCAGGTGGATAGCTCTATTCCAATTAAACCTTCCCAATGTGTTCACATCATTTTTGGACTTATTTATTTGTTTACTTATTTCTGTGATGCCTTGGATGGAACCCAGGCCCTTCCACATGCTAGTAAGTGCTCTACCACAGAGCAATGTTGCCAGCCCCCTGAATTAGCTTTGATGAAGTTCACTCATTTCTCTAGAAAAGCATGGGTTCTGGGTTCCTAGACTGTACAGGTGAAATTGGCCAGTGTTCCAGAAGGGGTTCTATACTGTTTTGATGCAGATGCACAAAGGACTCTGCATCTTTCAGTAGCCGCTCCAAGTGTTATAGTTAAAGAATCCCCCTGGGGTTTCACAGATTGACTTCTAGACCACTCACATGTAATTGAATCAAGCCTTTATTGAAGCACACAGATGGCCACTGACCACGACATAAAGCTGTTCCCCTGATCAGCCCCGAACAATTGCAAGGTTGCTCCTTATAAGCCTGAAAACCACAAAAGGGGTGTTTGGGGGTCCAGCCAATGCAAGCAAGCCAAGTTACAGAAGCGGGAAAGTGCAGTCAGGTGGAGAGATGCTCAGCCAATCACAATTAGCCCAGTCACCCCAGTTACAGAAACAGAGTCTCATTTTCCTAGTTACAGAAACAATGCCCCATTAGGTAGTTCCATGTTCTTAAAGGTTTCTATAGCCAAAGAAAAGAACATCTTGCCTTGGTCATGAGCCTTGTACTTGGCATGGTTGTTTTACAAGATGGAGTCACAAAACAATATGGAATCACTTTGGCTGGATTATCACACAAGGAGTGGAACCCAGTCCCATCTGCCTGACCCGACCACGCCTAAACACCCGGTCCTGTTTGTCCTGACATCCTACATTTGTGTGCTGTCTCACAGCACAAATGAACCTAGAGTCAAAAATGAGCAGCTCAAAGAGAGGTGAGTGCTTTATCCCCAGGGCTCTGGGAAGACTAAGAGCCCTCACAGCCCTTCCAGTGTTCAAGGGGTGTGGAGACACCAGGATATCTTCAAGTCCCTTTTTAGTCATGCTAATTCTTAAAAGAACAAATGATGACAGATCTCATTTTGCAGATCTTTGGCTTTATTTGAACCTAGAGTCCAGCAGCAGGGAAGAACAAATGCCGCTCAGAACCTTCCTCCCGCCACGTGTGCAAGTTAGACTTAGAGCCACAGAAATGGAACTTCCATGAAGAGAGGGTGAGGCCCATAGTTCGCTGTTTGGGGTACAGATGAGCTGGTGTGCATGGCCCAGACTCTGCTACCAGTTCCAAGAGTGAGCTGCAGTCTGCTTACACATCCAAGTGGGTTCCAGTTCACTATGTGTGGAGAGTTATTCAAGCCATAATTGAAACACGTCCACAGGCAGCTTTAGAACACCTCAAATGAAGACTGGGGAGACCTCGTTCTCATCCTTGGATGGGAAGCTAAGGCCAAGGTCACTGCACAACCCCATCAGCCCAGTCCTCAGTGGAGGGAAGTGTTAGGGGAAGGTCTGTCAGTTATGTGCAACCCCCGCCCCACCAGAGCTTGTAATTTACTCAGTTTCATTTTGAAATATTTGCAAGTGTTATCTACCTATATGATTCTACTATTTTGCTGAAAGAGAATTTGGATACCTTCAATGGGCACCAATAGTTTGAGGACAGACTACATAGGTGGATGACAGGCAACATCTGGTGAGGCCCAGAGGCTCTGATCAAAGCACAGCATAGACACCTCCTGCAGGCACTGGGAGCCGGACACTGGGGCCTGTCGTATGCACAGATGCCCTTGCCCAGCGCATCCAGAGACAGGGACCTGAGGTTTCTGGGTCTACATGGAGACTACGAGGAAGGGGCAGTGTCAAATGTCTGGGTGGCACTGAGGTCCCCTGAGAAGAGGTTTTCTTGCCTTGGCTCATGGTCAGTGCCTACATAGAATGTTCCAGGCCACCTGTGTGCACCCGCATGTGTTAAGCCACAGAGTAGCCACACATCATGACCAGATTTCAGTTTGATCCCTTGACTTCCTGGGGCTGAACCTCATTGTTCACCAAGTACCCAGGGCAGTCTTTCTCCATCAGCACCTGGAGAATCCCAAGGTTTCATCAGAAAGCCAGGGAAATCCATCATAGAGGACGTCAGAAGACTAACCCTGAGATTCCCTTCATTTCTGACTATTTACAGACCAGCCATGAAACACAATAGCTTCTTCCTGTGCCCATCAAGCCCAAATCCCATTCTAGAGATCCAGGTCCCTATGTATGTGTCTATGAAGACACATGTCCTGAAGGTCCTGTCCTCGGGGGTCTTCCCTCCAATGGAGTCCCCTGCTGCACTTTCCTTTCCCATCCATACCTCAGTCTGAAATGGTGGGTTCTGTGTTCCCTCCAAGGTGACCCTACATCCTGGTTATACCTCCAATTGCCTAGAAGTACGCTTTTAAAACACACCCAAGTAGGCAGCTGTTGGACAGGAGCAGTGAAGGAGGCCCTGGTTGTAGAGGAACATGTGGCCACATTGAGGACATGGGACAGTACAGAACACAAGGACCTTTGGCTGCCTAAAGTCCCTCACTATTGCTGTGAGCTCGGCACAGAGTTGGGAACATCTCCCTGGGTGGATGGCACCCTGGGCATCATAGCTTTCCAGAGGGGCAGGGTATAGCTCTATGCACAACTTGCTCAGTGTGGCAGTGTGACAGAGCAGATCCCTGAGTACCGACATGGAGATGCGATTCTGGAAAAAGCACAAGGCCCTGAGCTGGGAGCAGCGGCTCAGGGCAGGCAGCAGGGCCTGGAGCTGGGAGTCAGTGATCCTACAAGTTTCCAAGTCCAGGCTCTTCAGGGTGGCTGCAATAGTCTCCAGCAGAATTTTGAGGGGCTCTGGACTGAAATTGGTCAGTTTGATGCCCCTCAGTTCCAGGTGTCTGAGCTTTCTGGTGTTTGGAAATCAGGAAAGATAATTCCAGTCGGAATTTGACAGCCGGCAGCTGGTTATTGAGAGAGTCTCCAGGGGGGTCTTCAGGTGCCTAAGGAGAAACCAGACAGTTAGTTCTGAGGAGCAATGTCAAAAGGCAATTCTGCCTTTTGCAGAATCTGGTCATTCACATCCCCCATGTCAGGGCGAGGTTCACCATCACTCCTGTGACCAGATGGTGCACATCTCTATGGCTCCCCTCCTCACTGCAAAGCAGAAGGGCCCAGCTCTCTCCACAGAAGGTCAGGGGGAGTCATCTACAAAGGATAAACTCAGGCAAGCTGAAGGAAACCCACTGGAATTGGCCACCTGTGAGGCTCGCACCCTGTACCCTCCATCCCTGCTCCTCACCCTCAACCCCAGAATCACCACATGAGGCTCAGAGCAGCCTTCCCCAGGGGGGCATTGGAGGCAGCTCCTCTGCTCCCCTCTGGAGAGCACAGAGCTTCCGTGTTGCAAGGTGCAGGTGAGGGGGCTTCCCTCCTCCAGCGCCCTCTCGTCTACCCCGTCTCCCACCACCTTCGCTGAATAGGCCTCCCAGAAAAGGAACCTCACCTACCTCACCAGCTCCTGTCCCCTGTCCACCTGTGGCTGGCACACAGTAAGTGCCCTTTCATATTTACTGATACTGCAGAGGATGCTCACACCCTTACTCACCCCAGCACCTGCTCCAGGTGGCCCTCGAGGAGGAGGACAGCATCCACACAGAACTTCCGCAGGCAGTCCATCCTGAGGAACTGCGAGGTGAGCTGGGAGAGCAGCCTCTCCTGCTCCTCTGGGGAGGTGTGGGCAGGCATGCAGACCTGGGAGACCGGCAGCTTCCTCAGGTTCCTCACCTGGCCCAAGAAAGGAGCACAAGCAGCCAAGGTGGAGGGCGCCCAGGTGCAGTGCACTTCCACCTTCTGGACAGAGTCCAGCTGCAGCAGTCTCAGGACCTTCCTGGTGTGGCCGGTGGGTTTCCCAAAGATCTTCAGCCTATTGCAACACAGGTGCAGCCTGTCCCTTCTCTGTGTGACCCACAGGAACAAGTGGGTCAGGAATTCATCGAAGGGCCCTTCTGTGAGGCACAAGTCTATGACTACCTTCAAGGCGGCTTAGCTGCCATTGCTGGACCATATTTCAATTTTTGATTCTTCTTCATGTCCTCTTGTGAGCAGGCATCGACCACGGATCCAGACCACGTCCTCCAGAAGTTGTGGGGAACATTTCCAAATTCAGCACCTGCAGTTTCCACGTCCTGCAGGGAGGACAGCAGAGTCTCGACCCTGAGGCCCCTTCCTTCTCCTCTCAGCTGCTGCTCCCTGCTCCACCTCTTCCTCTGTCTCACTTTTCTCCACCCACTTCCCTCCAATCCAGCCTGGTACCCCCACCTGTACCAGCTGAGTTAGAAGCAGGTACAGCCTCCTTCATGGGTCCCCATAGCTGCCACAAGCACCTCCACATCCAGAAGCCACTTCCAGATGGGGCTCAGCATGACCAAGGCCTCTCCACCCCCCCTTGCTGGCAGCACAGGAAGCCTGTGGAGCACACTTCAGCACCCACTCTCCCTGCCTATACCCATCCCTTCCCTGGCACCGAGGGTGCTCCCTTCCAGGCCACATGGGTCCCCCTCATCTGGGGCGATACTGCTGGGCAAGCAGCATGTCCAGCCCATCCAGGGCCACTTGGAGCATCTCAGGCTGTGGCTGCCTCATCAGGGCCCCCAGGGGCAGGCAGGTGAAGGGCCAGGCCTACACCATTTTCTTCAGGACCTCAGTGTGTCCCCTGCTGAAGGCTTCCACAAAGAGTGGTGGGAAGAGCTCTATGGGCAGGTCCGCCAGATCCAGGATGGCCCTGGACTTGTCCCTCAGCAGGCTGCGCCCTGCCAGCTCCAGCATCGTGAGTGGGGACTGGATGCTCATCCTGGGGAGTCTGAAAGAAGAAGGATCCTGGAAAATGGTCCAGAGAAAAGGCCACTATCCCATCCATTTCCAGCCACTGGGAAGGGGTTATTGGGGAATCTAAAAGCTCACATCACCCTCATGGGGGAAAGCCTTTGATTATTATTTTGTCCTAATACATAGGGAGTTGGAGTGTCATGTGACCTAATGCAGTGGTAGGGTCCTCAGATTCAGGGACTACCATGGCTAGAAAAGGACATGTCCTCACATGGATGACATTAGTTTGTTTGTTTGATTGTTTGTTTGTTTTGTTCATAGATGGACACAACACAATGCCTTTGTGTGTGTGTGTGTGTGTGTGTGTGTGTGTGTGGTGCTAAGAATTGAACCCAGGTCCCACATGTGCTAGGCAAGTACTGTACTGATGAGCCACAATCTTAGCCTGGGTGACATTAGTTTTAATTTTAAAATCATTAAATGAGCAATTGTAATAGCACGTGCCCATATTATAAAATATTTGGAAATTACAACAGAGTCCCATGGATATCTGTTACCTATGAGAGATTCTGCCACCTTAGGGGGGAGTTGAAGAGAACAAATAGATCAGAACAGAGTCTGTGAAGTGTTGCATGAAATAGTTTTAAGCTTTTGTGTAATTTGTTTAAACACTAAAATGTCAAAACCACATAGGCCATAAGGTATAATTTTGGGGACTGGGACTGGGTATTGAACTCAGAGCACTCAACCACTGAGCCACATCTCCAGCCATATTTTGTATTTTAGTTAGCTACAGGGCCTCACTGAGTTGCTTAGGGCCTCACTGTTGCTGAGGCTGGCTTTGAACTCCAATCCTCCTGCCTCCTCAGCCTCCTGAGAAGACTGGATTACAGGCACATGCCATCTCACCTGGCAATAAAGACTCATTTTAAGGGCACACAAAGTAAATATCTTAAATGTCAAATAACAGAATTCCAATCAATTAGAATGATATAGAATTCCAATCATTCTCCTTGGGTAAGAAATATTAAAGCGGCTTTGGCTGGAGCTCAGTGGTGAAGTGGTCGCCTAGCCTTTGTGAGGCCCTGGGTTTGACTAGCATGCAATCAGAAAGCAGTATCTGATCACATTCCCAATCTCCACTCATGTAACCCTGATTGGATTTTCCTTTCTCCAGATTAACTGATTGATTGAGTCAAATTTTCATGCATGAGCACAAAATCAGGGAGAATGAGGGTCAGGGATGCCTCTGTCCATGCCATGGACTGAATTTTACCCATATATGACCCTCTTGTTTCTGCCTGTGAGTCAGAAAAGCCCTTAATTCCTAAACTAAGAAAAACTAAAACTCCAAAATATATTGTAAGGGAAACCTTAGCCCTATCAAAATTATTTAAAAAATAATTTTAAAAAATTCCAGAGAGAAAACAGGTTTTTGAAGACAGTAGCATCACCAGTGAAGAAAACAGAACGGCTACCAAATATCCAACTGCCAACAGTCACGTAGGTATCCTGTTACCTTACAGCACATCTAGGCCCTCTCAGAGAGGAGGCATGCACAAGGATGGTTGAGTCAGTCTTCAAGGCTTAGGAAAAGACTTCTTTAGTTTGTCTCTTTGTACTGGGGATTAAACCCATTGGTGCTCTTCCACTGAACCACATCACCAGCCCTTTCTATTTTTTTTTAATTTAAAGACAGGTTCTCACTGAATTGCTTAGTTCCTCACTAAATTGCTGAGGCTGGCCTCAAACTTGCCATCCTCCTGCCTCAGTCTCCTTTTAATATTTTAAAACAATGTAGGTATTGACTTTATTTTTCTTTTTATTTGGCACTAGGGATGGAACCTAGGGGAGCTAAACCACTGGGCTACATCCCCAGTCCTTTGCATTTCATTTCAATTAATTAAATTATTCATTTATGTAGTTTTGATACTGAGGATTGAACCCACGGGCACTGTACCACTGAGCTACACTGCCAGCCTATTTTATTTTTATTTTTTATTTTTTTATTTTGAGACAGGTTCTTGCTAAATTGCTGGCACTGGCCTCGAATTTGAGGTCTTCTGGCCTTAGCCTCCTAAGTAGATGGGATAACAAGTGTACACCATCACACCCCATTTCAAATTAAAAGTTTCAAAAGGTACAGCATTTGTCTAGCATGTACAAGGCCCTGGGTTTGATCCATACCACCAAAAATAAATAAACCTATAAATCCAAAACCTGTGTTCAAGTATAGTTGTTAGAGGTTGTTTGTTTGTTTTTTCCATGAATCTGTTTGTAGTTACTTTTAGGAAAAAATCCAAATGGTGACTCATATCATAAATACTTAGAAGAGCCATGATTAAAAATCTGTTGGTAATATGCTGTAACCATCTATTAACAAGGTGATTTGGTTTTTTTAATATAGTGTCCAGAACTATATGTGAAAACATGTTAGTTTTTTAAATTAATTTATTGCAATTTTGAAGCAAATATTAATAAACAGCCAAATAAATATAACTTGAAAAAGTTATGTCTTATTTGACAGGGTTTCTGATCATATCAAATCAGGCTAATTGGGTTAATGTCTCTCTTCTAGAAATCCCTTGAGAATTTCTGGAGCCCTCCATAATATCTCAATGTTAGCTCAAGGTCAAGTGACAATGTAGAATTTGATCCTAGAGAAGTTAGTCAACAATCTCAAAAGGTTTAAAGCACTTAGTGAAAGTAGGGTCTTAGATCATTCTAAAAGATAAGTCATTTAGGCAGAGTGATGAAAGATTTTGAAAGCTAATACAGAAAGTTATGTCATAGGAAATAGTACTTCAACTTTTATCTGAGATGACTAAGCTTTCCTTTTTTTCAAGCAAACAGAGACCTTGTTAAAACCAATGTAAAACTCCAGAGGCTGAAGGTTCAAAGGCAGCCTCAGCAAAAGCAAGGCACTAAGAAACTCAGTGAGACCTTGTCTCTGAAGAAAATACAAAATAGCTCTGGGGATAGGGCTCAGTGGTCGAGTACACTTCTGAGTTTAATCTTCAGTTTGTGCCCCACCCTCCCCCCAAAAAGTCTAATCTGAAGCATAAAATGTTACCTCTCCCGAGTACTGAGCATTGAACCAGGGGCACACTACCACTAAGCCATGTGCCGAGTCATTTTGGTTTTATTTTGAAACAGGCTTGACAAATTGCCAAGTCTCATCTGAATCTTGCCATCCTCCTGCCTCAGCCTCCCGGGAAACTGGAATTACAGGCATGGCCCACTTCCCTGTCTTGAAAGGCACTTCTTAGAGTGCAGCTCTTTGACAGCTGTTCATCTGGAACATTCACATGAAAGCCATCACAATTTTTAATTATGGTTGTTGTCATTTGCCCACCAATTTCAAAATGTGCTTGAGAATGAACCATAATAGTCTCAGCTGCAGTGCAGAAGAAAGTCTTTTCTGGAGTTCCTTGGAATTTGTGGGTCCCATTCTGTGTTTTATTAATCTCTTGAGAACCAAAGATAAAATCTTATGATCTTGTTTGGAAAGTCAGGGGTTTGGAAGAATTTCTTTTGTATAAGGTGGTGGTTTTGGCAGAGTCCTCCTGAAAGTTCTTTTGATCAAACTATCAAGCTTAAGGACCTTCTACTGTATGGTCCCCTGAGAATGTCCAGGTATCATCCCAGTGGAAGTCCAGCATCTTGCTGGTGCCTGAGACATGCTTCTGTCCTTTTGTATCCAATAAATAGCACTGGATGCAATCCTGGGTCTATCTGTCCCTAGCATTGGTCTCATGGCCCCACCTGCGTTTGGAAGGTTATATAAGTTGCTTTGAGACAATTACCAAGGGTCACAGGGGTCCTGGAGTGTAGTACAGGGGCACATTTCTCTGGAGCAAAAAGCAGTTGGGCTTGGGAACACATGACAGACTAATCAGAGGTCAATTTATGTAGGACCTTCAGTTAGGGATGTCACCAGCTTTTTAAGAGGCATCTCTAGCCTTTTCAGGTAGGAGACAGGCTGAGCTACTGGGATCAGCCCACTTAGGTGGAAAATTTTATTTTAATTTTGTTGTTGTTGTCACACAAGGAGAATCATCTAGCATTCAGGAGAGAAAGGGTCAAAGTAAATCCCATTATCCAACCCTTGGTGGTGGTAGGATGTCACAGTCCTTTACCACACCTGCCTCTGCACATTGACAGGAGGAGTGTGCAGTTTAAGTTAGATAAAAACAAAAAATTTTTCATGAATTTGATAAAGTAAACCCCAAACATATATCATCTCCAATTAAGCATAATTGAGTTCCTCTAAAAATATACCCTGAGCATTTATTTTGAACCCTGAAGCAAAGAAAAGACGACCAACTCCAATTTTAAATTAAATTAAATTAAAGCAAGCTTGTGTTTGTGTACATGATGAGACTGATCAGCGGCTGTCTCTCCCAACACAGGCTGAAGACCAGCCCCCCAGAACTCCAGGAACAAGGTTTTATAGCTCAAAAAGTTGCAAAGGGGATGTCTTGAGAACTTATGGGTAACAATATTTTGACAAGTATAATACAAAGGCGGATATTAGGTTAGTGATCTACAGGGTGTGATATTTCAAAGTAGGGAGTAAATTTAAATCCCAATATTAGAATTTCTGAGGTGCCACTGAGGTTTCAGAGATGGTTGTTATCTGGTCAGGGAAGCCCAGGCATGGGTGGGTTCAAGGCAAAGGCAGGAATTGCAAACAAGTTAGGAATCACAGTAATTTATAGTAAAACAGAAATGAACTTTTCATGGCTTTATGACAAGATGGTTCTCAATCTTAAAATGGAATCAGGCTGGGTTCATCACTATCCATCCCATACAGAAAAGTATAATTTATCTTATAGAGAGAAATTCTATTTGCCTCTAGAATTTCCTTTGAACCAATGTCTAGTTGTTAGTTTTCTTATGTGTGGTTGACAATATCATGGTTCTGTTCTGATTTTATTTGTATTGTTAAATATGAGGGAGAAATGCTAATTATCAGAATATACTCATTAAATACTTGAGTGTTCTTGGAAAATGACTAATTAATCCATTGGATGGTTTAATCCACTGATTAGATTACAGTCCTCATGATTTGATCATTTCTCCTATTGTATTAATACAGCAGCTGTTTTTTTTAAGTTTAAAAAAACTTTTATTACAGTGTATTTTTACATACTTATATACTGTAATAAATTGTTCTATTTTTGGTTACTGTTGTTTTCTTAGGGTGACTAATGTATGAATCATACTTCCTCATGGGTACAATTGTTCAGGAAAGAACTCGGGGTTGTTACTATCTGTGGTTTCAAGCATCCACTGGGGTCTTAAAGTGTCCCCTGAGGATACAGGACAAGGGCTGCTTTACTGGGATATGCCACTTCGGAAATTGTTGACAATAGGAAACCAAAGAGTTCATCCCTTGAATTCTCAAGTTTCTATGCATTTACTTAAAGAATTCAGGTGGATGTGCCAATATTGTACCAGAGACATTGTGCAGGAAAACGGGGGAGGAAGGCCAGGTTTGGCTCCATAAAAACAACCAGGAAGGAAGAGAATTCCACCGTGGGGGGAAAAAAGCCTAAATGATTTGAAGCATTTTCTTTCTGCTGGAGGCTACTTAACAGCGGCCTGGTGTGCTGGGGCTACCGTGCGCACATATTCTATCACTGATCCGCATCAACAGCCCTGTGCAGCCATCAACCATGAAGAAACAGACTAGGAGAAGGCCCCCAGCCTTTCCACCATTTCCTACCGGATTACTCCCAACCTCGTGGAGGCAAGGGGAGGGCAACCAGGACTTCTGACTCCAAAACGTTTGCTTTTTGCTAATGGCCCCTAAAATTGTAAGTAAATTTCCTGTAAATTTTTTCTAATGGAGCAAAGTGAGCAAGGACTTGAGGGGAACACCCAAAGCACAGTGGGAGCAGATGCCAGTCCTTGCAGGTAGCTTTCCTCCCAGGGGCGCTCTCTGTGGTGTGCCCTTGGGTTCCCCACCAGCTCTCCCTGCAGACCTGGGCATTATGAGGTCAGAGGTGGCTTTCTGGGGCAGCTGAGGAAGTCTGTGTCTCCTGCAAGGACAGACAGCTTCCCCATCTGGACAGAAGGGCACTTCCTGGCTTTCCACCTGGTTTGCTCCGACCCCTCCCCCACCCCGCCAGCTTCTCCAACTTTTTCCATGCTTCCCTAGTCCGAGGGATCCAGGGCCCTTCTAAGGTCTTGTTCCAGAAATCACAATGCACAAAAAGATCTTGTGATGAGGCGGCTCCTGCATTGCTTTATGCTAATGGCCCCTCACCTGGAAGGAAGTAGGGCCCCAAGAGCAGACAGGGCCATGTCATCCGTGGAGCAATCAATGCTGACAGATCCCAGCGTCTAGGAGCTGCTGGAGACGCGAATTCTAGGTCTCCTACCCAGAGCCTGTGAGAGTGGGACCCAGGAATCTTTGTTGACCAATTTCCTTGGTGGCTTGCCAGGCATGCTAAAGTTTAGGGGACCAAGGCATCTCGCCGAGGGGCTGGGCCATAGAAAGCACCTACAGGCTCCTAAATCCTCTGTCCAGGCAGGGAGAGGCTGCGAATCCTTCCCTACTAAACTCTGAAGTTGCTGGGGGTGGTGGGGCTGTGGGGGGGTGGGGGGTGGGAGTGGGGGTGGTGGTGGGGTGGTGACTTAATGGGGCCTCTTAGCTTTCTCAGTGACTCCATCCTTGCCACGTAAAGGCTGAGTAACCCTTCTTAATACAGCAGCTTTTAAAGGACACCTCATATCCACACCATGACTGGGACACATGCCTTTGACCCATGTCCATTTCTCTCCAGCTTCTCAAAAAGATTATAGCTTCTACCCTCAGTGGATTATAGAGACTGGACTCTTTGCCTGCTAAGGTCCTCTGACAAGACTGGTTTTAGGTGGGGTAACATCAACTCATCACCTTGAACTAGGGAGAGCAGGGAGGTGGGGTTGGAGAGGTGCCCCCAGGGCAGATCTTGCCAAGAGCCAGTTGGCAGGCTTGCATAATGTTGCAACATGGCCTGAGTTTGTTTTCATTTCCAGAAGGCTGTTGAGAGGACCAAGTTCCCCAGGATGAATTAACAAGAAATAGGGACACTATAAGAGGACTCCATGGCACCAGGTGGGAAAGACTGGCTTGCCCTTGAGTGACCTCGGGAAGCTTGGCACCCTGGGCAACTTGACTGGAGGCTGATGCTTTGCACTCCACAGAGGAGTAAAGCTTCTCTTGGGTCAGGGATATTTCTGTAGTGACAAGGGTATCAAGACTGGCCATGCAGGCAGATGGGGAGTTGAGGCCCTTGGTTCTCATAGAGGACATGAGGCCAGGCTCTGCCTGCAGCAGGAGTCACGGGATCTCTAGTCCAGGAAAAGCAAAACCCAGCAGGAAAGCTAGATTCACCAGCATATAGGATCCAGTTTTCCAGCTTCATCTACCCAGCGACCTCCAAGATGCCCCATATCTCAGCTGCAGAAAACAAGGCATTTGGGCCAGCACCTTCATATCTAGCTTACAGAGACCTCAAGTGAGCCCTAAAAGACTCGAAGGCCAACATTATATTGCATTCAAGTTCAAGCTCTCCAAGCATCAGGACACTACCCAGGTGCACCAACAGTGCTTCTTCCCCCACCACTGTGTCTAATAAAAAAATAAACAAACAGAAAATCACTTTCTGGGTTGAGGGAGATCTAGTTTTGATTTATTATTTAAGGTTGCTCTCCAGAGTGAGCACCAAACACAGAAAAATGAAATCTGAAGCCAGAGCCACCTGTAAATCAGCCACTAGGGAGCAGGCTTGTTCCAGTGTGTCCCATCTCCCCCAAGCAATTTTCCACTGCTGGGTTCTAGAGCCACATTTCATTGTGCCCAGTAGAGGGAATGGTCAGCTGGAGGGTGGACTCTGCCTCAGGTCTGGGTTGTCCATTTGCCATTAGCTGGTTTATTTTTCTGTCCTTTCTTCTCTTCCTCCTCCTCCTTATTGTCTTTTTGCCACCCTTTCTCCTCCTCCTTCTTCATCTCCTTCTTTCTTCATACTGGCCATTGAACTCAGGGGTGCTTAAGCACAAAGCCACATCCCCAGCTCTTTTTATTTTTTACTGAAGCAGGTTCTCACTAAGCTTCTTAGGGCCATGATAAGTCGCTGAGCCTGGGTTTGAACTCACTATCCTTCTGCCAGAGCCTCTCAAGCCACTGGGATTACAGACACTTGCCACCACTTTTGTCTCCCAGACATATTTTATTTTGAGACAGGATCTCACTAAGTTTTCCAGACTAGCCTGAACCTCATGATCCTCCCGCTCAGCCTCTTGAATAGCTGGATTATAGACAGGTACCACCATGCTCAGTTTAAATGTAAGCAATGCTAAAAGCCACATATAGCATTTGAGAGCATTTGGAAATAAGAGATGGAAAATGCTAATTCTGAGATGAGGCTCCATTGTCATGTGTATCTTGTACACATGGCAGTGTGCCACTGTGGAGTCAATCCAGGGAAAGAAATACATCAGAAGAGTCCAGCCTATTAAAAATATTGTGTAGTACCAGGTTTGGTGGCCTGCCCCTGTAATCCCAGCTACTTGGGTAGTTCAAGATGCCCTCTTCCTAGCACCTCCCTCAGCCCTGTTTTGTCAGAGTTTGACATGGAGTGGTGTCATTTTGATGGAAAACTTTCAACATTAGCTCCACCTGTAAGTGCACAGGAGTTCACGGCTGATAGACATCCTCAGCAAGGACTCAACCAGTTTCCTTGAGTTGTCTGAAACTGATGGCAACAGTTTGGAGTGCTTGTGGTTGTAGGAAAGTGTTTAAAACCCTTTAAAGCCAGGAAGGCAAGCATGGGGACTATAAAAGGAATAATCGCCAATGATGGAGAGATAGGTATGCTCATCCTGCTTGCTTGCCTGATTATTTATTTATTTTTAGTATTGAAGATTGAACCTAGGGGCACTATATAAGGGTTAGTAAAAGGTCCATCTCCCCAGTGTCAATCCAATAAACAGGACACAGGTTTCAGAAAAAGGAAAAAGAATGTTTGTTACTTTGCTAGCACAGGAAGAACCCAGGGGACTCCTGTCCCAAAGGCTGTGATTCTGCCCCTCAGCAGGAACAGGTTGTTTTTAAAGAGGTGTTTCAGAGAAAATGAGATTAAAGAGGAGAAAACAGGAAGGAGAAGATCAGGGAAAGGAAGTTCAGGGAGGAGAAGGTTAGGGAGAAGTTTTTGGGGAAAAAATGTAAATTTCAAAGCCACAGGGGATATAGTGAGAAGCTGATGTGACTCCATTATTGAGAAACCAGCCTCTACCTCAGAGCAAAGCCTGTCTA
Source organism: Urocitellus parryii (assembly GCF_045843805.1). NCBI lineage: Eukaryota > Metazoa > Chordata > Mammalia > Rodentia > Sciuridae > Urocitellus > Urocitellus parryii. The sequence goes on from NC_135541.1 coordinate 8,053,754, forward strand.
AGGAAGGAGGCATGACCCTAGTCATTGGAAAAACACACAGAGCAGTCCTAGGCACATACCCACCCTGCTGAGTTGTTTACGTACAAATAACAGGAGAGATCTGAGGCACCAGGTGTCTCTGACTCAGTTAGCCTAGGTGAGAACCCACAGCAACCCCCTAGCAACCACCAATCAGCATGAGACAGAAAAAGTACCTGGGATGCCAGATGACCCTCCCAGTAGTTTATGGTGGTTGATAACAAGGTGTTGGGAAACCATGTAGTTCAGCAGTACTCCCCTTGTGGCTTAAAGCAATCAGTTCAAAGGAATCCCCTTCTTGTAGTAACCAATCACCCCTACCCAACTTGTTCCCACCAGTGAATGTGGTAATTATGTTTTAGAGTTGTTTTATGATTTTCCCGTGGTGTGTGATGATATGCTAAAAGATCCTATAATGTATGTGAAGTCCCTGCCTTCCCCAAAGAGTGTACAAAACTGCTCTAACCCTGGGCTCAGGACCTCTCAGTGTTACCAATTGCTGTGTACACAGAGAACCCAGCTAGCTCGCAATAAACGCCTCTTTGCTGCTTACATTGATCTCAGTCTCTGGTGGTCTTTTGGGGGTCCCGAACTGGAGCATAACAATAATAAAAGAGCGAACCCCTGTTACACATTTCCAACCCCCTATTTTTTGGAGGAACTGAGGATTGAATGCAGGGTTGTTTGATCACTGACCACATCCCCAGTCCTTTATGTTTTTTATTATGAGACAAAGTCTCACTAACTTGCCCAAGCTGTCCTTAAATTGCAATCCTCCTGCCCCAAATCCTGAATTGGTGGAATTACAGTGTGTGCCACTGTGTCCACTACAACCACTTTTTTAAACACCCACCACCAAATTTTATTCAGTAAAAGAATATAACACACGTCACTTTTTTTAAGAGAGAGAGAGAGAGAGAGAGAGAGAGAGGAGAGAGAAGAGAGAGAGAGAGAGAGAGAGAGAGAGAGAGAGAGAGAGAGAGAGAGAGAATTTTTGAATATTTATTTTTTTAGTTTTTGGTGACAAAAACATCTTTATTTTATTTTTATGTGATGCTGAGGACCGAACCCAGAGCCCCGCACATGCCAGGTGAGCATGCTACCTCTTGAGCCACATCCCCAGCTCACAAGTCACTTTTTTCTTTCTTTTTCTTTTTTTTCTTTTTTTTTTTTTTTGGTACCAGGGGTGAACCCAGGGACAGTTAACCACTTAAACATATTTCTAGGCTTTGTCAATTCAGTAAATACAACCTAATGGAAGAGATTGAAGGGTAAGTTAGAAGTGAAACACGGAGACCAGGCAGAGATACATAAGAAAGTTTACTATTCAGACTTGACAAGGAAAGGCCATCTCTCTATGAAGAGAGGGCAAAATAGCCTTGAGTTCTGGGTCCTTTATTGGGGAGGCTCAGGAAATCAGAGCTGAGCGAGTCCCAAAGCTGGTGGTTAAGGGTTGGGTTGGTGTGAGGGGGTGGTGAGCCTTTCTCAGAAACACCCTTGGGTGGGAAAGGGAAGCTTTTTCCTTAAATGGCAGCTGTCAGTTAAGATGGCCATGGAGGTGCTAAGGAAGGACCTTATATTCCCTCTTTTTTGTTTGTTTTTTGTTGGGCCCCTTAGGGAACAGGGATGTAGGTCAATCTTTTCTAACTGCTTCCTGCTGGGAAGGGGCAGTGTTTGAATCATGTGGACAATGAGGGAGGTTGAGTGGTGGTGGAATGCTGTCCAGGGGGCCCAGTTTTGGTGAGGGATTGGTATTCCTTCAGCAGAGGAGGGCTGTGTTTTCCTATGTTCAAGGTCTTGTTGGAGTTGTTTTATCTTGTCCTTTACTTACCAGATTGATTGCCATGTTAGTAGCATTCCTCCTGTAGGTTCAGACAAATCCACCTTTCTTGGCCCCAAAAAGGTCAAGGCCCCTTGGATTCTGCAGAGCCACAGCAGCTAAAGAATCAAGCTGGCATTGTATGGCTAGTATGGTTTGAGCAAGTTGCTATAAGTCTCCTGGACACTGGAATGGTAATCCCTGGTGGCGGCAACCCTGGGAGGTGAGTGCAGAGTGAGGGAGGAGGTAAAAATGAAAAAGGGAAGGTTGGCACTCATGGTTCTGCAGTGTCCTTGTGGTCCTCAGAGAGTAAAGGAAGATGGGGGTTTCAACCTTGGAGAGACGCAGCTTGAGAGGGCCTGTAGGTCTGACAGTGTAAAAGGGCAGAGAGGAATGTATTAAATGGGGGTTAGGAACTTGATATGGGATGCCCTCAAGGTGTGCCACCAAACAAGTGGTAAGAATGATCCGATAGAGTCCAGTCCATTTTTCAGAGAATTGAGAGAAGGAGGGGAGCTTATTGGGTGTGGTAAAAGTACCAGGTCACCAGGAGACAGAGTGGGAGAAAGAGAAGTGGCAGAATTGTCTTTGGCAGGACAACATCCCTGTGTTGCCAAATAAGGATCCTAGTGTATGCAAGAAGGGGCCAGAAGAGATGAGGAGCAAGGGGTAGTGGAGAATCAGGGTGGTGAGCTGAGCAGGGAGGTGGGCTGTCCATATAGAAGCTCAAAGGGGTGGTGTCGAGTGGCTTCTTTGGGAGGGCCTGTGACAGAGGAAGAGCCAAGAAAGGAGTTTAGTTCAGTCTAAATGTAATTCAAGGGGCAGTAGACATTGAGGGAAGCTACCTTTGCCAAAGTGAAGGCTCTGATGAGGGCCACAAGTTCAGCCTGCTGATATTGGGAGTGGAGGCTCCTACACAACCGAGGCTAGAGACACAATTACCTACCCTGCCCGTGAATTCCCTCCTGAAAGATGGAGGAGCCATCTGGGAACCATGTGTATGTTGCCTGGAGTGAGGTGCCTTCCTGTGTGTGGGAGGGGTGGGGAAGAAGCTCCTCCAGAGTTTCTAAGCATGAATGGGTAAGAAGAAAAGAGGTAGAAGGGTCCTGAGGAGCAGAAATGAGAGTCACAAGGTTAAATGGTGAGCAGGAGGGGAAATTAAGAGTAGGATCTTCCACCAGAAAAACCTGTAGAGATTAAAGGCAACAAGGGGCAAGGAATGTAAGCCCTTGTAGGTGGGGATTTCCGTTAGGTTAGAGGGAGCCAGGATGCTGAGTGGGGCCCCAAAGATGAGTTTCTTTGTCTCCTTAATGAGTCCCGAGGCTGCAGCCACAAGGAGCCCATCTCTGAACAGTAGGGTCAAGACCCTTCAATAGATAAATGACCCAGGGCAAAGATTGGCCCCAGCATTTTCCAAGGACATGTAGAGCAAACCCTTGCTTTTCAACCACATAAAGGTGAAAAGGGCGTGTGAGGTCAGGGAGATGAGGAGAGAGAGAAAGTTTTCTTCTGTATTGTAGCCAAGGGAAAAGTTAGATTGACACTTATTTTTTTTTTAGTCTTAGGCCTCTTATCCAGCCAGCAGAGTCTGTGCTTTCTATTTCAATGTTATCTGCAGTGTGGCTTTGGCCAAGGACATTGCAGCCCAGGGCTTTACAATGTTCAATGCCAATAGAAGAAGGGAGGAGGGTTCTGGGTCCTTGTTTGTCTAGAAGGGGGGTCTCTGGAGGAATCCAGTGCTTTTGTGGCAAGTAGAAGCTGGGCAGGGAAGCAAGAGGAGCCCGGGAAGGCTTAGATTAAACAGAGGAGAAACCTGCATAGAAGGGATTTCCTTCCATTTTCCTGAGTGCTTTCAAAAGTTATAAAGATTCCATAAAATATTGGGCTCCAAAATGTCATTAGGTTATCATTGTCCAAGTCATAAAAGGGCCAAGACTGAATGGAAAGTTCAGTTATTCAGGAGCCATATGGAGTCGGGCTACGTGTGTGAGGGGGCAGCAGAGAGGTGATTCAGATGGGATTCTGGACTGGGAGTTTCCCATGGCAAGTTGGATTGCTGGAGTGGCTACAGGGAGGTGTCCCAGCTCTAGGAAAAACCAGAGTGAGAGCGGGGACAGAGTGAAAAGGGGTCACCACCACACAATTCTCTGGCCCCAGAGCTGAAGCCTTCCTGGGACTGAGAGAAGGGAGTCCTCACCCGCTACTTCCCTAGTTCCAAGTTTTGCCATAGAGAGTCTTGGTGCCTAGCCAGGGATTTCATGAGCTCTGCAGAGGAGCTGAGAACCAAGACCCAAGAGTGAACTCGCCAAGGGGAAGGGATGGGAATGTCGAGAATCTTGGTGCTGGGCCAAGATCTAAGTTAACTTTTGTCTCTATAGTGGAGACTTGTCACTGCCATCTCTAGGAAGTAAACTTTTGAGAAGGAAGGTTGAAGAAGAGCAAAGTCAATTCCCCAAGGGAGGCCAGTGTTTGATATAGAAGAGCCCTAGGTGATTGGAAGAATGTGTGTGGTCATTGTCCTGGGTCCTCAGGCCAGAGAACAAAGCAGCCCAAATACCTGGATGAAAGAGCAAAGCTGTTGAAAGAATGTGATCAAGTCTGCTCTGCAAAGAGAGGGACAGCATTAGCAAGGAGGTAGAGCTGGTGTTGTGATCTGGCAGAAAATGGAGGAGGTTTTGAGATGAATGTGAAAGGGCTCATGGTTTAAGGACTGGAAATGTCCACTTCAGAAGTGGGTCATGGGAAGGCACTGGCCAACAGAGTAGGGAATGGTCGTAAGGTAAGGGTGAGGGTCAGGGGACCAGCAGGTGAGTCTGCATGGAAGCAACTATGAGGGGAGAATGATAGCATACCCCCAGCTTTGTGAGGATGTCCCTTCCCATAAGGGGCACAGGACACTGTGGATTGACCAAACAGGAATGTGTAATAATTACAAAGCCAAAAGCACAAACAAGGCTAGGTGTCTGTAAGTGTTGGTAGTCAGCCCCCAGAACACCTTGAGGACTGAATATGTAGCCCCAGTGTCTAGGAGGAAGGAGAAGGGCCTACCTGAAATACACAGAGTTACCCTGAAGTTATCTCTTCAACACACAGTAGTTGAAGAGATCCCTGATAACATTGGAATCTAGAGTGCCCTGAGTTTCCATGGAGTGATACTAGTGGTTGAGTGATGGGGACCTGGGTCTTGCAATCCTCTGCTACCACTCAAGGAGGGCTAGATGTCTGGGGCCTCCTATGAGCTTGGGGATAGTCAATGGCCCAGTGTTCCTCTGGTGGCATTTAGGACAAGGACCCAGAAGCTTACAAGGCTTAAGACATGTACAAGCCCAAGGACCCATCTGACCACATTTAAAACAGGGTCTGAGCAAACCTGAGGGACACTTCCTTGGGCCAGTGGGACCAAGCATAGATGCTGAGACCAGGTAGATGGCTTGAGCGAGCATCTGATATCTCTGCTTTCAGGCCTTCTCGTTTCCCTCATTATACACCTTAAGGGTCACTTCCAGAACCTCATGTGGGGAGTTAGGGGCCTCCTCTCAATATGTCTTAGTTTGGCCTTAATATCAGGGAATATCTGGGAGAAAAATTATGTCCTCAGTAGTTGTCTCCCATCTGGAACCTCAGGGTCCAGATTAATATAGTGTAATAAAGCCTTAGTCAGCAATCTAAAAATGCTGAAGTGTTTTCATTATTATCTTGTGCCGCAACCCGGCTGGGCACAGAATCACAAGCCACTCAAGCAGGAACAAAACTTTATTTTTTAAAAAAGCCGCCAATACGCCGTGTGCGCCCAGCTAGCAAGCTGGTCCACACACGTGTGTGTGTCTATCGGAACCGGGGGCCCGGACCTCCCCCAGAATTCCCGCCTATTATCCTTCCCCAACCAATGGGAACTCTCCGGGAGTCCCATAACATGAGTCCCCTAGCAGGCCGAGGTGAACAGCAGGAGTCCAATTTCCATATGAATGTAAATCTTAACATTATCATATCATCTCAATGGCTAGCTGGCAGTCACCTTAACCAAAGGTGCCATGCATCATAATACTTTGCTGTGGCTCCTAGCATCTTCCCCCTTCTGTTTAATTAAGCAACAGGCAATGTGGCTAGGGACCGTGCCTGTTAGGTATGTCCAATTCAACATATGGTTCTTACCCATCATCGGAAAACTGACCTCTAGGCGTCAGCCTCCTGTCTTAGGTTGATACCACTGCAACCGAATCATACCCCTCACTGACTACCCGTCCAGTATATAGCCATACCTGTGGATAGGCCTATGCACCAGTGGGGGGGGTGAGGTTCTTTGCCTCACCTCTGTTGGCCCCCAAATTTGGCCTTGATGCCGGTGGGGGGGGGGTGAGGTTCTTTGCCTCACCTCAGTAGGCCCCCAAAATTAGACCATCACTAGTAGAAGGGAGGAGGATACAGAAATGCCCCGACATCAAGTCAATTGATGGCTCCTTAGGAAAAATAGTAACACTGGTGACACATCAGCTAAGATACTCCAGCACTACCATAATTCGCTGTATCAACAAAGAGAGCACAATGCATACAAGTGATACATAGTCCAGGCAAGTTCTGTAAGCAGTTCAACGTGGAGGAGTCTATCAATATGTCCATTTCCTCCCAAAGTAAATCAAGTCCTTGATTGAGCATTACTTGTTGAGTTATATTCATTGATGCATCAGTTTATACAGTTTACTGTGATAGCTATCATAGAAGCTGTAGTTTGGTTTTATCTTAGTCTTCACCGGCACTGGGATGGAGATGGAAATGTGGGAAAAATGCAATAATAAAATAGATATTGAAAAGGCACCGTGGTTAGTCACTGTCGAAGATGTAAGAATAGCCAAGCTGGAGCTCTGGATATCAGCTGTTATGGATTTCAGTCAAATCATCTTCTTTTTCTGTAGAAATTGCTTTAGTTAATCTCTCTGGAATCCAAATTGGCTGCTGTTCTCCCTGTGGAAAAACACAGACAGAGCCCCGACTCCAGACTATTACTGGGTCAGGACCTCTCCATTGTCCTGTTAGAATATCTTTCCAAAGTACCTTAGGCTTATGTACATTTTTCGGATACATATGTCTTTCCGCAGCACTAAATCCTGATGAATCCAAATTTAGAAAGTTTAGAGTAAAAAGGGTTATTTTAAGTTTATCTTTGGGGGATATATACCCCTTTCCAAATCCCTCCTTTTGTTTTAATAAGTACATTTTAATAGTTTGATGAGCTCTTTCAACTATGCCATGTCCCTGTGGATTGTATGGGATTCCTGTTATATGAGTAATGCAAAATGATGAGCAAAATTGTTTAAAAGAGGTAGAAGTGTAACCAGGACCATTGTTCATTTTTAACTGTTTTGGAACGCCCACAGTGGCAAAATTTTGTAAGTAATGAGCTATAACATCTTTAGTTTTTTCTCCAGCATGAAGGGAGCCCATCAAAAATCAAGGAGAAGTATCAACTGTAACATGTAAATATTTTAATTTTCCAAATTCTGGCAAGTGTGTGACGTCCATTTGCCAAATATGGTTAGGTATCAGTCCTCTAGGATTGACTCCAAGATTAACTTGTGGTAAAAATGTCACACAATTTTGACATTGTTTTATTATATGTCTGGCTTGTTCTTTAGTTATTTTAAAATGCTTTTGTAAAGTATTAGCATTGACATGGAACCTTTTATGAAAATCTATTGTTTCTTCTATTGTGGAGAAAATATGTATGTCATGTGTAGATTTATCTGCTAGTTCATTACCCAAACTAAGGGCTCCAGGCAATCCTGTATGTGCCCTGATATGTCCTATAAAGAATGGATCTTTTCTGTCCCAGATTAGACTTTGTATAGCAGAAAACAAAGAGAAAACAGTAGAGGAAGGTGAAATCCTACCAGCATCTTCAAGGAATACTATAGCATTAACTACATACTGACTATCAGAAAATAAATTGAATACAGAATCTTTAAACATCATAAAAGCTTGTAATACTGCATTAAGCTCTACCTTTTGAGCTGATTGTTTAGGTACTAAAAATGTAAAAGTTTGATCAGGAGTAACTACTGCTGCTGTACCATTGTTTGACCCATCAGTGAATATATTTGGAGCATTCATGATAGGGGTTTTTCTTGTCATTTTTGGAAAAACTACAGGATGCGAAGACCAAAAAGACAACAAAGGATTAGATGGCAAGTGATTATCAAATGAAGCACTAGATTTACACATGATTATTGCCCAAGTATTTAACTCATTAGCTAACTCATCAATTTGATCCATAGTGTATGGAGTAATAATTTTATTGGGAGAAATCCCAAACACTCCCTTTGCTGCTTTTATTCCTTTGAGTATTAATTGTCCTACAGCCTCAGGATATCTAGTAAGAATAGTGTTAGGAGAATAAGATAAATGTATCCACAATAATGGACCTTCTTGCCAAAATACTCCTGTAGGAATATTTTTTGTTGGTAGTACAATAAATAATAAAGGCAAACTTATATCAATTCTATCCAAATGCATATTTTCCATATATGTTTCAATGATTTTTAATGCTTTTCTTGCTTCAGGCGTTAACATGCGGGGTGAATTTGGATCTGCTGGACCTTTTAGAATATCAAATAAAGGTCCCAAATCTCCTGTTGGTATGCCTAGATAAGGCCTTATCCAATTTATGTCTCCCAATAACTTTTGAAAGTCATTAAGTGATTTGAGTTGATCTACTCGTATTTGAATTTTTGGTGGACGGACCATGGTTGAGGATAATTAGAACTCCTAAATAATTAATTGGAAGATTTAATTATACTTTATCTATTGCTATCTCTAGATTATAATTTTTTAATAAGTTTGTAAGTCTGGCATAACATTCTAGCAATGTGTTTTTATCTTTATGTCCCAATAACACATCATCCATATAGTGTAATATTTGTAGTTCAGGATTTTAATTTCTAAGTGGCTGGATTGCTTTATTAACATAAATTTGACACATAGTCGGACTATTAGCCATCCCCTGAGGGAGTACTTTCCACTCATGTCTCTGATCAGGACCTTCATGATTTAGTGCAGGGATAGTAAATGCAAAATGTGGACTATCCTCGGGATGAATTGGAATTGAAAAGAAACAATCTTTAATATCTATAGCTAAAACATACCAGGTTTTTGGTAAAGCAGACAATTGGGGAATCCCTGATTGAGCAGGTCCCATAATAACCATCTCATTATTAATGGCTCTTAAATCTTGTAATAATCTCCATTTACCATATTTCTTTTTAATGACAAAAATGGGAGTATAATGGGGAGATACGGAAGGTTGTATATGTCCTTCCGCTAATTGCTGTTTGACCAGGTCATGGGCTACTTGTATCTTTTCTTTAGTTAGGGTCCACTGAGGAACCCACACTGGTCTTTCTGATTTCCAAGTAATTTTGATTGTCTCAGTGTCCCTTTTTGAAAACCCAATCCATGTTTATTTATTTCTTGATCTATTTGAATTGGTGCTGTCATACCTTGTTCTTGTTCTCTTAATCTTTTTTCTTTCCTAAAGCCTTGTCTAGCCCTAGTAGTGGGCACGTTAGGATTGATGTTATTTGTTAATGTCAATCCTAATTGATCTAGGACATCTCATCCCCATAAATTTATGGGAAGATGGTCTAATACATAGGGCTGTATAGTTCCTTCACATCCTTCAGGATCCCTCCAATCTAATACCATAGCACTTCTATGGGGACTTGTTGCCACTCCTAGGCCTCGAAGCATTTGAGTGGCTTGTTGTAATGGCCAATGTTTTGGCCATTCTTGACAAGATATGATGCTGAGGTCAGCACCTGTGTCCAGCAGTCCATTAAAGTCATGTCCTTGAATATTTAATTTTAGCATTGGGTGAGAATATAAATTAAAAGACAGCATAGCCCAATCCACACCTGTGGAGCCTAATCCCTTGGAACCTCTTTCTACATTACGACTGGAAAATTTATCATGTAGGCTGGGTATTATTAATAACTGTGCTATTCTATCTCCTGATGAAATTACTGATATACCTCTTGGAGAACTAGCTGTAATTTTTATTTTACCCTCATAATCAGGATCAATTACCCCAGGACTTATCATAAGTCCTTTTAGTGTAGTAGAACTGCATCCTAATAATAAGCCTACTGTTCCCTGGGGAAGAGGTCCTTTTACTCCTGTGGGAATGATTTGAACTCCCATCTCTGGAGTTAATACTGCTCTGGCAGAGGCACAGATGTCCAACCCTGCGCTCCCTCTAGTTTGTCTGATGAGGGATTTAATGGATAATGCGTCCTGGGCACTACCTTGATGGTGCTGCTGGATTCCTCCATTGCCCCATATATTTGTGGTTTTGGGCCCCGGGGCATTGGGCCCTCCAATCCGTTTTTTGGCAATGGAGCCTGATATCTTTCTCCATGATATTGTGGGTAAACACTTGGTCCTTGTCCATTTTTTGATAACGGAATACCCTCTATGGTCGTTTGAGAACGGCATTCATTAGCCCAATGTCTCCCTCTATGGCATCGTGGGCAAATACCCAGAATTCTATTCCTTTGATACCTAGCTTTGTTAAACCCTCCTCCTATGGGGCAATTCCTTTTAAAATGTCCTGTTTGATTACAATTATAGCATGTTTTTGGCCTGGCATCTAAAGCCTATTGTACTGCTGCTAAGACTTGCCCTTGTTCGTTAATGTCTCTACATAATTTAATGTATGTGTTTAAATCTTCATGTTTCCATGGTCTAATGACCTCTCTACAGCAACAATTTGCTTGGTCATAAGCCAGTTGTTTTATAAATGGCATTGCCTGTTCTGTATTTCCAAATATTCTAGAGGCTGTCTGAATAAGCCTATCTACAAATTCAGCGTAAGGTTCATTAGTTCCTTGTATTACCTTAGATAGTTGACCTTGTAAATCTCCTTGCCCCTGCAAAGTTTTCCATGCCCTAACTGCATCTACAGCAATTTGTGCTTATACGCCATGGTCATATTCAATCTGCTGTCTCTGACCCTCATAAGGTCCCTTTCCTAATAACATTTCTAGATTTCTTTGAGGGTAACTGGCTGCTGCATTTCGCCTAGCTGTCTCCATGCAAAATTCCTCATTGGCAACCTTCCATAACAAATATTGTCCTCCATTTAGCACAGACTGACACACGTTAGCTCAATCTGCTGGTGTCAAGTCCAAGTTGGTAATAGATTCAACCATACTTATTGTGTAGGGTGCATGCGGACCGTAGGTTGTTACAGCTTCCTTTAATTGCTTTATTGTTTTGAAATCTAAAGCACGGTAAACTCGTTGCCCTTCTGCCCACTCAAGTACAGGGCATGCTAACTTTTGGGGTCCTGCCTCAGGATTCCGTCCATCAACTAAGGAAGTTGAGGGCCGCTCAGCTGCAGATGGAGCTGTTGGTTGAATTATGCCCTCTGGTGATAGAACGGAGTTAGTAGCAGCCTCCCTATCTGATAGCTGTTTTTCCTCTGAGCTTGCTTTCTTCAAATCTTCCTCTGTCTGACTAGCTTGAGAGACCTTCTCTTTTGCTTGACCTAATATGTTTTCTACCATAGCCTGGACCTCTAACAATTTACTTAACAGTCTTTCGGTTTGTTTTTTACTGGATTCTAATCTACTATAAAGGTAACGTAACCCAATAAGATAGGATAGAACAAAGCCAAAACAGAATGAAACAAAAACGGAGAAGAGAATGGTTATATCAATTTTCTCTTTCTCAGGGCCGAATAACTTCAAACCTTGAGCCAACCATTTTTCCCAGTTCACCTGAGAAAATTCTAGGGCTAGGGAGCTTGAAATAAAAACAAAATAAATCAAAACAAGAATGCCCATTCTGTCGCCTTCCCTCAGGGGCGAGCGATATTACTCACCTCTAAGCTTTGGGCATTCCCCGTCCGGGCCACCAATTTGCCGCAATCCGGCTGGGCACAGAATCACAAGCCACTCAAGCAGGAACAAAACTTTATTTTTTAAAAAAGCCGCCAAAACCCCGTGCGTGCCCGGCTAGCAAGTTGGTCCACACACGTGTGTGCGTCTACCGGAACCGGGGGCCCGGACCTCCCCCGGAATTCCCGCCTACTATCCTTCCCCAACCAATGGGAACTCTCCGGGAGTCCTGTAACATGAGTCCCGTAGCAGGCCGAGGTGAACAGCAGGAGTCAAATTTCCATATGAATGTAAATCTTAACATAATCATATCATCTCAATGGCTAGCTGGCAGTCACCTTAACCAAAGGTGCCATGCATCATATTTTGCTGTGGCTCCTAGCAATCTTGGATTTCTTCTTGGATTGTTTCAGAATTGATAACCTTATGGGCTGCCTTTCTAAGACCTGTCATGCAGCAAATAATGCACTTCTACTAGTTATTCCTCAGGAAAATTCTAATCCCAGTTGGGGTCTTGGTCAGGACTGCTTCAATGTCAATCAGATGGGCAGGGGAGGTCTGATGTACCTCATCAGCATAATTTCTAGCTACCTCCTAAACTCGCCAATGGTTCTCAGGCAGGAAGGTGTTCGACAAGATCATATGGACACCATGGAAGATCATATGGACAAGATCATATGGACACCATGATTGAGTCAGATATTGAAACCCTTTGATATGTGTGGTGTGGCTTGAAATATGAACCAACCCACTTTTCTGTCTGGGAAAGATCTGAAAAAGGAAAGACACATGAACCCAGGTTATACCATCTACCCCAGCCACCTCATGTATCAGACACAGAGATGTGGGTTGACCAGTGGCAGCCTCAGAGCATGTGCAGGAGGAGAGAAGCTGGAGGGGCCAAGGGGCCAGCTGTTGTGATAGCTTCATCAGAAAGAAAACTGTGGCAAGGTGGGTGTCTCACCCACTGGGTCAAAGGAGGAGGAGTCCTGGGGAGAATCTTCTGTCCCTTTGGAAGAAGGTGTATGGGAGATGAGGGCTGAGAGGACTTGTGTGGAAAAGCAGGAGCTGGATAGGGAAGGATTAGGACATGGAAAGGAGAAGGTCTGAGCATATGACATTTCTTTCCATTTTCCGGAACACTCACAAGAGTGAGTTGAAGAGTTCCCTGATAACATTGGGCTCTAGAGTGCCCTCAAGTGGCAATTAAGAGTCATTATTCAAAGGATATTGAAGCCAGATCTGATTGCACAAGCAGATAAGTTTTGTGGGGTTTAGATCTGGGGTGAGAGAGACCATGGGTTAGCCAGGAGGTAGCCTAGAGGACTCTGGGATGGAATGGATGAGGAGCCACCCATGAAACATATGATGTGAATTTAAACGTGGGCCATCCCCCAGTCTCGAGTATCACCTAGTTGAGAGCATGGTTATGCTCAAGTGGTTGTCAACCCCGCTGGGTAATCGTAAGACCAGGATCCTAGAGAGGTACTTGGGACCCAGCCAGGACAATGTAGTAGGCGCAAAAGCCCATATAAGTTACAGATATCCATAGATGGGGGAAAAGTACATAGAGATTAACCCAAGGTTGAGAGGTCATCTCACCAGTAACAGCTCCCAATCATCCTAGGTGTTTTTGTCTCAAAACCCAGGACCCAAATAAATGACCATTTATACACTGAGTCAATAGGAGGGATCAGCAGTAGCTGTGAATGTTGTGCCTGGGGGTCCCCCGAACCACATAGAGTGTCAGATGATCAACCGTCACTTCCTGGGAACTATAGGTCCTTTAGGTTGACTGGAGATGAAATGTCTGGTGTTGGGGGCAATGAGGGCCTTTGGCAGAATGGAGAAGCGGATTCCATGATGGAATCCAGATCGGGGCCCCGGGGAAACTCAGTGAACCTCAAAGGGGAGATTAGGCACACCAGGGAACCCAATCTTGGGAGGCTCAGGAATCAGAGCCAGGTGGGTCCTAATATGGGTAGTTAGGGTTGGGTGGGAAAGCAAAAGTCCTTCCTTAAAATGGCTTCTGACACTTGAAATGGCCATCCAGATACTAAGCAAGAATCTTATACTTCTCAAGCGTGTTTGCTGAGCCAATCCCCCCCAACACCCTTTACCTTGTAGGGGAACCAAAGCCTGCTTCTCTGTCCCTGTCCCCAAGGGTAGTATAAGGTTTGGGGAGTCTCTGCTGTGTCTCTAACAACTCCCTTCCAATGTTTCTTTTCATTTTAGTACCTATTATAATGCCAGATTCATTGGACCCCACTAGACCTCCAGGAGCCAAATCTGATGCAATCACACAGGAGTCTTTATTACAAGCTGGAGCCTGGACTCAGAACCATTTAGGATGAAGCAGTCCCAGGGAGTGAGTCCTGGCCCTTAATTCAGTGATGATTTAGTTTTCTGGGGGATACTCTATGCATCACAACATCACACAGCAAATCATTTCACACCATGGGAAAATAAAACAAAAGCTCTTAACATTGATTACCATATTCTCTGGTGGGAACAAGTTGGGTAAGGGTGATTGGTTAGTTCAAGAGGTGGATACATTTGAACTGATTGGTTTAAGCTGTGAGGCATGTATGCACTAAACTACATGGTTTCTAACATGTTATCAATCACCAAAACTACTGTGAGGGTCACCTGGCATTTCAGATGTGTTCCCTGTCTCACTCTGATTGGTTGTTGCAATGGTTTGAAATTAGGTCTCAAGCATTCTTTGGTCTTGCATTGCTGAGTCAAGGCTCTCTGGTCACTGCAGTTAGGGGTAGCTATGCGCCTAGCAATGCTGGATCATTCTTCCCCCCTCCCATCACCACCCTGCTTTGGACAGGCCCTGCTCTGAAGTAGAGGCTGGTTATTTCAAAAATGGAGTCATATCAATTTCTCACTGTAAGGTCCTTGCTTAGCACCTGGATGGCCATACTGAATGACACCTGACATATTAAGGAGAACATTTCACTTTCCTGCCCAAGGGCATTGAGAAAGTCTCACCACACCTTCATACCAACCCAACACTTAACCATCTGCATGAGGACTCACTGGGCTCTGATTCCTGATCCTCCCCCATAAAAGTCCCAGAACTGAAGCCTGTTCTGCCCCTCTCTCCTATAGAGAGATGGCCTTTACTTGTCAAGTGTGAAAAATCAACTCTCATGTGTATCTCTGCCTGGTCTCTGTCTTTCATTACTTGCTTATCTGTCTCTCTTTCCTCACTTTGCCTAACTCCCAATCTGGGTTTTCTGTTGTTTTTGAAAAAGAATCTTTAAGGACATCAATTTTACATGCCTGTGCATACCAATTAAAAAATGTATTCAATTGTTTTCATTTGGGTTCTGGTTCTTTGTTAAGTACTCCTCACAGAGACAATTTTCTTCAAATTAAAACATCCCCCTGGAGTCACATCAATATTGGATTTATTCATTTATTTGTTTACGTGCTTTTGTGGTTCTGGGGATGGAACCCAGGTCCGTCCACATGCTAGGCAAGTGTCTACAGCTGAGCTATGTCCCCAGGCCCTCAGTTAATTTTTATGAAGTTCATTAATTTCTGTAGAAAAGCATGGGTTCTGAGTCCCTAGATTGTACAGGTGAAATTGGCCAGTGTTCCAGAAGGGGATCTAGACTCTTTTGATGCAGATGCACAAAGGAATGTGCACCTTTCAGTAACACTCCAGAGAGTGGAACCCAGTCCCCTTCTGACCCGGCTTACACACCCGGTCCTGTTTGTCATGACATCCTACAGTTGTGGGCTGTCTCACAGCACAAATGAACCTAGAGTCAAAAGATGAGGAATTCAAAGAGCAGTCTGGGTGCTTTATCCCTAGGGCTGTGTGGGGACACATGCGGCTCTCAGTCCTTATACAATCCAAGGAGTCTGGACACACCAGAATATCTTCAAGTCCCTTTTTGGTCATGAAAACCCTTAAAACAACCAGTGCTGACACATCTCATATTGTAGATCTTCCTTGCCTTTATTTGATCATAGAATCCAGCAGCAGAGCAGAATGAATGCTGTTCAGAACTCCCCACCCCACCCACCACACATGCAAGTTAGACATAGAGCCAGAGGAAAGGAAGTGTCATAAAGAGGGGTGAGGCACACAGATCCCTGTGTGGGGGACAGATGGGCTGGCTGTGTAGGACCTGGACTCTGCTACCTGTTCCAAGAGTGAGCTGCAGTATTCTTACATATCCAACTGGGTTCTAGTTCACTGTGTATGGAGAAGCCTTCAGGCCCAAATGAGAACACGTACACAGGCAGCTTTAGGATAACTCAAAAGAAGATTGGGTGGACCTCCTTCTCCTCCTTGGATGGGAAGCTAAGGCTAAGGTCACTGCATAATCCCACCAGCCTAGTCCTCAGCAGGAGTCCTCATTTAGGGGATCTTGGTCTAGGACCAGGCAGCACAGGCTGGGCCACCCTTTTGCCCACAGCCACCTCATCCTTCCTCATCCTCTGATCATCTGATGATTGAAAATCTTGTGTCCCTGGGTAGGGAGAGATGGGAAGTGTTAGTGGAAGATCTGTCAGTTATGGGCAGCCTTCTCCCCCACCGGAACATGGTAATTTATAAAGTTTAATTTAGACACATTTGCAAGTGGGATCTACCTATATAATTCTACTATTTTGATGAAAGCTAATTTGGATGGTTTCATTGGCCATGATTACATGTTTCAGGAAAGACTTTGTAGCAGCATGATGGGCAAGGTTTTGTGAGGCCTAGAGACCCTATTTTATTCTCATTGCATCCAAAGACCAAGACACCAAGTTTCTAGGTCTATGTGGAGACCCACAAGGATGGGCGAACCTTGACTGTCTGGGTGGCACTGAGGTCACCGGAGAAGGGCTTTTTTGAAATTTTACTGTCCACTTAGAATGCTCCATGCCTCCTGTGTTCCCCTAGATGGGTTATGCTACAGTGTAGCCACAGATAATGACCTGATTTCAGTTGGATGCTTTGAGTTCCTGGGAATGAACCTCATTGATCACCAAGTACTTAGTGGTATTTCTCCATCCGCCCCTGGAGAATTCCAGTGTCAAAATCAGAAAACTAGGTAAAACCATCATGGAAGATGTCAGAGGACTAATCTTGAGATCCTGTTCTTTTCGGATTATTTTTAGATGTAGAGCCAGAAGAAAGGAAGTGGCATAAAGAGGTGTGAGGCACACAGATCCTCACAGTTTATGAATAGTTTCTTCATATGTGCTTGAAGCCTAAATCCCATTCTAAAAATCCAGGTCCCTTGTGATGACTCTATACAGACACATATGGCTCTATACAGAAGGTCCAATCTTCAGGGGCTTCCTTACAATGTTGCCCCCAGCATCTGATTCCTTTCCCCATCCACACTTCAGGCAGTGTCTGAAATGCTGGGCTCTGACTTTCCTTCATGATCCCTCTACATTCTGGTTATACATCCAATTGTGTAGAGGGCAGTTTTTATACACACCCAACTAGGCAGCTGTTGGACAGAAACAATGATTGAGGCCCCGGTTGTAGATGCACATGTGGCCACATTGAGGACAGGGCAAAGCATAGAAAATAAGGACCTGTGGCTGCCTAAAGTCCTTCAAAAGTTCTGTGAGCTCAGCACAGAGCTGGGAACATCTCCCTGGGTGGATGGCACCCTGGGTATCATAGCTTTCCAGAGGGGCAGGGTATAGCTCTATGCACAACTTGCTCAGCGTGGCAGTGTGACAGAGCAGATCCCTGAGTACCGACATGGAGATGCGATTCTGGAAAAAGCACAAGGCCCTGAGCTGGGAGCAGCGGCTCAGGGCAGGCAGGATGGCTTGGAGCTGGGAGTCTGTGATCTCACAGTCTTCCAAGTCCAGGCTCTTCAGGGTGGCTGCAACAGATTCCAGCAGAATTTTGAGGGGCTCCAGACTAAAATTGGTCAGTTTGATGCCCCTTAGATCCAGCCGTCTGAGCTGGCTGGTATTTGGGCATCGGGAAAGATAATTCCAGTCCGAATCTGAGAGTGGACAGTTGGATATTGAGAGGGTCTCCAGAGGTGTCTTCAGGTGCCTAAGGAGGAACCAGCCAGTTAGTTCTGAGGGAGAAGATGAATTGGCCCAAACCCAAGGTCACTGTGACCATCTGAACATGGTTGACATTTTGTAGAATCTGCTCATTCGGGTCACTCCATTTCAACCTGAGACTTTCACCACTACTTGTGTGACCAGGTGGGTCCTCCATCTCTATGAATGTCACCCTCAATGACAAGCAGAAAGCCACATATCTAGCCCCAGGAAGTCAGGAAGAGTCATGTGCCAAAGGCAAATCCAGGAAAGATGTGTCCAAACACACTGGGGTTAACCCTTGCAGGGCTCACTTCCTGCCCCTCAGCAAGGTCTCACTCCCTGCTCTTCACTCACAACCCCTGAGTCCTCACCTGGAGCTCAGACCTGCCTTCCCCAGGAGGGCATTAGAAGTGGGCTCCTCTGCTCCCAGAGGGAGGACAACAGGGCTTCCTTGTTGAACAGGTACAGGTGTGGGGGCTTCCCTCCTTTAAAGTCCTCACCTCTACCCTGATTTGTTCCCCTGTCGCTGGACAGGGGTCCCAGGGAAGGAACCTCACACCCACCTCACTAGCTCCTGTCCTCATCTGCTGACTTCCCAGCATGATGTCACTTCCCAGACCATGAATCCTGGTTTATCCCTTTGCTCTAACACAGGTTAGGAGATGGAGCTTCAGGATACAATAGGAACAGATGATGGGTTATTTACCTTCCAGTGTGTTGTTCACCATGAGAGAGTCACTGGCTGGCACACAGTAGGTGCACTTTCAGATTTAATGATACTGGTCTGCAAAGGATGCACACCCCCTTACTCACCCCAGCACCTGCTCCAGGTGGCCCTCGAGGAGGAGGACAGCATCCACACAGAACTTCCTCAGGCAGTCCATCCTGCGGAACTGTGAGGTGAGTTTGGCGAGCAGCCGCTTCTGCTCCTCTGGGGAGGTGTGGGCAGGCACGCAGAACTTGGAGACAAGCAGCTTCCTCAGGTTCCTCATCTGGCCCAAGAAAGGAGCACAAGCAACCAAGGTGGAGGGCACCCAGGTGCAGTTCACTTCCACCTTCTGGACAGAGTCCAGCTGTAGGAGTCTCAGGAATTTCCTGGTTTGGTTGGTGGGTTCCCCAAAGATCTTCAGCTTCTTGCAACAGAGGTGCAGCCTGTCCCTTCTCTGTGTGACCCACAGGAACAAGAGAGTCAGGAATTCATTCAGGGGCCCTTCTGTGAGGCACAAGTCTATGAATATCTTCAAGGGCTTAGCTGCTGTTGCTGGACCAAGTTTCAATGTTTGATTCTTCTTAATGCCCTCTGGTGAGCAGGCATCCACCACGGATCCAGACCACGTCCTCCAGAAGTTCCGTGGAGCCCTCCGCAAATCCAGCACCTGCAGTTTCCACCTCCTGCGGAGACCACAGAAGAGTCTCAGCCCTGAGGCCCCTTCCTTCCCCTCTCAGCTGCTGCTCCCTGATCCACCTCTTCCTTCTGTCTCAGTATTCTCCAGCTACCTCCCTCCAATCCAGCCTTGGGCCCAACTTGTACAGTCTGAGGCAGGGGCAGGTACAGCCTCATTCAGGGGTCAGCACAGCTGCCACAAGCACCTTCACATCTGGAAGCCTTTCCCAGATGGGGCTCAGCATGGCCAAGGTCTCTCCAACCCTCCTTGCTGGCAGCACAGGAAGCCTGTGGAGCACACTTCAGCACCCACTCTCCCTGCCTATACCCATCCCTTCCCTGGCACCGAGGGTGCTCCCTTCCAGGCCACCTGGGTCCCCCTCACCTGGGGCGATCCTGCTGGGCAAGCAGCATGTCCAGCCCATCCAGTGCCACTCGGAGCATCTCAGGCTGTGGCTGCCTCATCAGGGCCCCCAGGGGCAGGCAGGTGAAGGGCCAGGCCTGCACCATTTTCTTCAGGACCTCAGTGTGTCCCCTGCTGAAGGCCTCCACAAAGAGTGGTGGGAAGAGCTCTATGGGCAGGTCCTCCAGATCCAGGTTGGCCCTGGACTGGTTGCTCAGCAGGCTGCGCCCTGCCAGCTCCAGTAGCGTGGGTGGGGACTGGATGCTCATCCTGGGGAGTCTGAAAGAAGAAGGATCCTGGAAAATGGTCCAGAGAAAAGGCCACTATCCCATCCATTGCCAGCCATTGGGAAGGGGGTACTGGGGAGTCAAAACTCATCCCAACCTTAATGGGGGAAAGCCTTTGCTTATTACTTTGTCCATATAAAATGGGAATTGGGGTGTCATGTGACTTAATGCAGTATGTTCCTCTATTTCAGTAACTACAGAGGCTCAGAGAGGAGTTGCTCTCACATGGAGGATGGTATTTTTAATATCAAAAAATTAAATGAGCAATTATAAAGCATGTGCCCATATTATAAAACACTTGGAAATTACAACAGAGTCTCATGGATATCTGTTACCCATGTGAGATTCTGCCACCTTAGTGGGAGTTGAAGAGAACAAACAGATCAGAACAGAGTCTGTGAACTGTTGCATGAGATAGTTTGAAGCTGTTTGTTGAAACAAATAATAAAATTACAAAACTACATAAGACATAAAGTATAATCTGGGTGATGAGGCAATATTGAAGATTGAATTCAGGACACTCAACCAGTAAGTCACTGCTCCAGCCGTATTTTGGATATTAGTTGGAGACAGGATCACACTGATTTGTTATCACCTCGTGCTGCTGTGGCTGGCTTTGAACTCTAATTCTCTGGCCTCCTAAAACTCTGGAGGTGTTGGGATTACAGGTGTGTGCCACCACGCCCAACAAAACAGTATAATTTTAAGGGCACACAAAATAAATATTTTTATTATCAGAAAATAGTATTCCAATCAATTAGAATGAAATAGGATTGCAATCTACTTCCTTGGTTAAATAATTTTAAATTGGCTTTGCCTGGAGCTCAGTGGAAGAGCACTTTCCTCGGACATGTGAGGCACTGGGCTTGATCCTCAGCAGCAGGTAAAAATTATTAAATGATGGGCTGAGGACATACCTCTGTTGATAGAGTGCTTGCCTCCCATGCATAAGACTGGGTCAATCACCATATCACCAAATAAATAAATGAAAAAATAAATAAATTATATTGTCCATATAAACTTTAAAAAAAACAAGAATTGAAAAAAAGAAAAAGTGCCGGGCGTGCGTGTACAAGCCTGTAATCCCAGGGTCTCCTGAGCCTGAGACAGGAGGATCATGGGATCAGTCAGCCTCAGCAAGAACAGGCGCTAAGCAACTAAGTGAGACCTTGTCTCTATATTTAGATGTGGGGATATGGCTCAGTGGTTGAGTGCCCCCAGGTTCAATAGTTCGAACCAAAGAAAAAAAGAAAGAAAATTGAAAGTGACATAAACCAAAGTGGAAATCCCAGTGTTCAGGGTCAAGGTAAAACTACACTGAGAGGCAAAATCGACGTTCTAAATTGGTTCATGAGAAAAGTCTGGAAAAAACTGTTCCTGAATCTGCACAGGTGAGGCGGGAACGGGGTGGTGCTCAGGGCGGTGAGGGACTTACGGGATCGGTCCAGGTGTGCAGGGTTCTCGGAGCCTCAGCAGGCCAGGCTGGTTCTCCTTGGGCTCCAGGACTCTGTGTTTCTCCTCTGGCTCCACAGAAGCTTTTATGGACCTCTCTGACCACGCCCCCACCTCCATCTAATTGGCTGCCATCCAATCAGAAAGCAGTATCTGATCAGGTTCTCCAGTCTCCACCCATTTAATCCTGATCCGATTTTCTTCCTCCAGATTGGTTGATTGAATCCCATCTCATGAAAGTGCGCAGAATCCGGGAGAGTGTGACAGTCAGGGATGCGTCCCTCCATGCACTCCACACCATGGACTCAATTTTGTCCATATGTGACCCTCCTGTTCCTCCCATGAGACAGAAAAGCACTGAATCCCTAAGAAAAAACAACACTTGAAAATATCTTTCAAAGGGGTCTTTGGCCATATCAAAATTATTTCAATTTTTTTTTCCAAAAATTCCATAGTAAAAAGAGCTTTTTGAAGACAGTAGTGTCATCCACGAAGACCACAGAATGGGAACCATGTTAACAACAGTCACACAAATGTCAAGTTACCTTGCAGCAAATCTGGGCACACTCAGAGAGGAAGAGCAGACAAGGAGGGTGGAATCAGTCTTCGAGACTTAGGGCAAGACTTCTCCTGTTTGTCTGTCTGTACTGGGGATTGAACCCATTGGTTCTCTACCACTGAATCACATCTCCTGTCCTTTTTATTTTTTGCTTTTATTTGGAGATAGTTTCTCTCTAAATTGCTTAGGTCCTCACTAAGTTGCTGAGGCTGGCCTCAAATTTGCCATCCTCCTGCCTCAGTCTCCTGAGTTGCTGTGATTACAGGCATGGGCCAACATGCCCCTGATGGGGACTTGGAAAAGTCTGAAATCCACCAAGGGTGAAAACTGTGGGCAACTTGGGAATGGGAGAGAAAGACACAGGGTTGGACAGCAGGTGTTCCTGACATCAGGTTGGCCACCAATTGGAGAGTCTTCCCGAAGAATCAGGGACCCAATTGCATATTTCCCAGGCCACTTTTGCTCCAGGCAGTTTCCAGGGCTCTTTAGAGTGTGAGAAGTTCACAGGAAAAGGAAAATTTGAAGAGCCTGAGTATAAAGTAATTCAGGAATTGAGGAAGGAGGGACAGAGAGAGAAGGAGTGCTTGGATGATGAGCCATCTGAGGGGAGGACTTACAGGGCAAATGTAGAAGGAATGGTTTGATTGGCAGCAGTTACAGAACTGCATTTCTGCTTTGTTGTTCTGTTTTTGTGTAAGCTTTTTCATGCTGTGACTAAAATACCCAACCCCAACAACTACAGAGGAGGAAACGTTTATTTTCGGACTCATGGTTTCAGAGGTCTCAATGCACACACAACAGATTCCATTCCTTGGACCCTCACTTCAAGGTGAGGCTGACCATTATGGTGGGAGATTGTGGCAGAAGAAAGGTGCTCACATTATTAGAGAACAGAGAGGGAGATGACACCTTGCCAGATACAAAATATACACACCATATTCACACCCACAATGATCAGCTTCCTCCAGCCACACCCCACCTGTCTCCTGGAATTACTCAGTTAGTCCCATTGGGAATTAATTTACTGACAAGGTTAAGGCTATAAACCAATCATGTCTCCTCCAAAACCATTGTCTCACAGGTGAGCTGTTGGGAGACACAGCATGTAACCATTATGGTCTTCTTGCATATCTTGTTGGAAAATATCCCTGCTTGCATCTCATAATCGCTTGTTAGTTGGATATTTACAATTGGCTGAGGTTATCTTTGGATTCTGTTTCACATAATGACTTACCACAAATGACCCACATTTAATCTCCTATGTGTGCAGTGAAGTAGGGCTAAGGCCATTTCAGAGAACTCATTGCTTTTTAGGCTCCACAACAATTGAAATCTAGTCTCTGACTGAATTCTAAATTTCTCTGCCATTTGTCTGTGTGTAGCCAGCTGAAAGGGTGACTTCACGCCACAGCCCTGCCTTCTCTTACCACCCTTGACTTGGTGCAGGAGGCAGGTAGATGTTTCTGTCAACCTAAGTCACAACAGACAGTGGCTCTCCAAAGAACAAGTGTAGTCAGACATAATAGGGCAGGAATGCAGGACTCCCAAAGAAAGATGAGTCAGAGCCCCATCCAGGAGGCAAAGGGAGACAGGGTGTCAAAGGCAGCTTTGAGTCAATTACCACTGGCTCCACAGATTCAGTACCAAGGGTGGCCTGAGTTCAAGGACAACAGGCAGCGACTGGCCAGGTGTGCTCCTAGAAAACATGGGGGTACAGGTTGGGGTAGATTTTATGCACAGCTGAGGTTGTGGCTGACTCACTTGTCATCGTTCCTGCTGCCAGGCAGTGCTGCCCAGGGACCTTCCCCCCATGGCCCCCTGGCTCCCCTTCATCAGGATTTGACACAAGTTACTGCCTGTTGATTTGGACACCATTTATATATCCCAGTTCTGATGAAGATCTTTTCTCCTGAAGCATCAGGGATCAACCATTCTTTCCTGTGGGTTGATTGGATCTCAGTGCCAGATTGGACCTGTTCTGCTTGGTCCCATCCCCCTGGAGGGAATTAATGGATGAGTAGGAATATTTGTTGAAGCCCATTGAGCCACATTTGAGAAGAAAGGTGGGTTTGCAGGATTCCTTTAAATTGATTGGATTAAGTTGTGAGGGTTGAACGTGCTGAACTACATGGTTTCCCAACATGTTATCAACCCCCATAAACTACTGGGGGGTCATCTGGCATCCCAGGTATTTTCCCTGTCTCATGCTGATTGGAGGTTTCTAGGGGGTTGCTATGGGTCCTCACCTAGCCTAACTGAGTCAGGGACACCTGGTGCCTCAGATCTCTCCTGTTATTTGCAGAGAAACAACTCAGCATTGTGGGTATGTGCCTAGGAGTGCTCTGTGGGTCTTTCCAAGGACAAGGGTCATGCCCCCTTCCTTGGGCAGGCCTTGAGGTAGAAGCTGCTGTTATTTATTTATTTTCAAAAATGGAGTCACTCAGTGTCTCAGTGTCTACACATATTTGGTACTAAAAATTGACCTATGAGCTCATAAATTAAAATTTAAAAAATGGATCCAAATACATTTGCTTCATATGTTTTAAAACATCCAATTGAAATTGGGTAAGTAAATAAAAGTAAAAGTGTCTTTAAAGTTACTAATGCACAGATTTGTTTCTAAGTCGTCAAACAGTTCTTAATAAAATGTTAATGTCTACAAAGTACTAATATTTATTATCTCTTGGGTTTTTCTTCAATTCTAAAAAATTACAAATGCTATTCAATGCCCTTGTCTTATACCTTTTTTTTAAAAAAATGTAAATTAGATCCGACCTACATGAAATTAATCATGAATGTGTTTGTTAGAGACATCTGATTGGTTTACAAAGTTTAAATGTCAACTGTTAAATATAATATCAAGTAATCTTAACTCATTAAATTCCATAAGGTAAAATATTTAAGCACTGTTGGTGTTTTCATATATTGATAAATTTTAAAAATTTAAAATTACTTTATGTTATCACAAAAACAAGGTTACTAAAAGTTAAAAGTCCCAGCGGGGATAATTCTATATACAAAAAGTAAAGAGGTTTCAACTCATTTCAATTAGAGTACTGTAAATACATTTCTTCTTATTAAAATGGATTAATTTATCTAAATCCAGAAATTGATAAGGGTTATTTTAAGGCATAAACAAAAAGAGGGATCCATGGATTAAAAATTATTAAAAGATTCTAAATATAAAAATATATTTATTAAAAATCATGTTTCCAGGTAAGAAAGTCTTTGTGTGGTAAAATATAATTATAATACATCTAAGTAAACAATAGGGTCTAAGTAAGGAATATAAACATCTATAAATAAAGGTTAAATATTAAAATGTTTCTTTATAACTAAGTTGTTTATATATGTAACACAAATGGTTAAAAGTACTCATGGTTATTCCCTAAGAGCAAATATTAATGTGCTGATATAAACCAAAGTTTATTTACATATTAAAATGACAAACACTTCTTAAAATATTAATTACATTGTGTCTGTTAAGTTTTACTCTCTAGAGCAACTAACTGGACAAATGAAGGTTTGGACATCTCTGGTGAAACAGCAACTGTTATTTTAGAGCATTGTTCCACCTTACAGAGTCTAAAACTTGGTTAGTATAAAAACATCAATAAAATTATAGTGCCTTGCTCTTCTTTTCATACCCAATGTGCTTGCTTACATTGGCTAGACCCCAAATCTCCCTTTTGTGGTTTTTGGCTTAAATATGAGGCATCACTGAAGGTGGTGTGCTACTCTGACCATCTTGCTTTTAGACAGTAGAGTGTCTGCTGCTGGCCAGCAATAAAGGCTTAATTGGAATGGCAATGTGTGGTCTGAGAGTTATTTGAGGGTCTCGGTATTGGTATAACATTCATCCAGAGGAATTTTGCAGTCTGAGGCTATCATTCTCCTTTTAGTTATGTCACTTGCTCCCGGTGCAATGTAATCTCTTGAGGGATTTAAATGCTCTAAGGCCAGGTACCGAGGTGCACACTTACAATCCCAGTAACTTGGGAGGCTGAGGCAGGAAGATCAGAGATTCCAAGCCAGTCAGGGCAACATAGTCAGACCCTGTCTCAAATAAAAATATAAAAGGTGTTGGGGTGTAGCTAAGTAGTAAAGTGCCCCAGGTACATAATCCCTGGTACTACACACACACACACACACACACACACACACACACAGAGAGTCCAGCAGCGACATGTATGCCCCAGCACCTCAAAAGAAAAAAAAAAAAGAAAAAGACATATTGACACAGAAGACAAATTAGAATAGAACCAAAAGTAGCAAATGAGGGCTCCGGTCTGCAGGCGGAGTTCAGGGGTGTTGCACCTGCCTAGCCTGCATAAGGCCCAGGCTCCATCTCCAGCCCCTTCCCCCTCCCCACTCACAAGGTGGGGCAGACTAATTCTAGGTATTTCTAACCATTGGAAGTGAGTGGGCTGAGTTTCCCCAGGAGAGGGGGGTAGTCACTAGTGATCAGCCATGAGTTCAGATTCCTCCAAGAACACCCCCAGCCTTAGGTTGCAAGGCAGCAGAGTCCCTGGGCCCAGTGTTACAAGTCCACATGGAGTGGGCGTAAGATCCTGGTCTCTGCACTTGTGTCACCCAGATGGCTTTGGACCCTGTGCTTCTTCAAGGAAACTGACTACAGATGTGCCCTGGGGTCTTTCCAACCTTGGAAACAATGGAGGATGAAGAGAGTCAGGCTGACGATGACCCGGTGACCCGGTGACCTGGTGAGCTCCTAGCACAGGCCAAGTACTTTCCCTGGTTTTCAAATCTCCACGCCAGAGTGGTCCTACTAGCTGCTTTTCCCTCGTGGACACTGGTGCTCACACGGGAAGTCATGTGCCCAGTGAGACACAGCCAGTCCAAGGGCTCTGGATGGGACAGGCAGGAAGCTTCACAGTGGTTCCCTGGCATCCACAGGAAATTGACTTTTTTTTTCATTTTTTGTAATGGGGATTGAACCCAGGGGTTCTCTACCACTGAGCCATGTCTCCAGGCCTTTTAATTTTTAATGAGATAAGATCTCCCTAAGTTGCTTAAGGCCTTGCTAATAGCTGGGGCTGGCCATGAACTTGAGATCCTCCTGTCTCAGCCTCAGCAGTCATTAGGATTACAGGCATGTGCAACCACACCCACTGCTCCTTATTATTTATTTATTTATTTATTTATAAGGGATTCAGCCTGGTATAAGGGAGTGAGACTGGGGCATTTGCCAATGAATTACATCCCCAGCCCTGCTCTGAGGAATAGAATATGAATATGCCAGAGTGCTGCTGAACTGGGCCCTGGAGAGGAGCCTAACATCCCTGCAGGCTGTGCTTCTTGCCCTTTGGGAGCCACTGTCATGTAGGAAGCTCAGCCCTCCTGAGACCACCAGGCTGATAAGTGCACCCAACAGGGGGAGGCCCTGGTGGGCAACAGGCCACATACAGAGAAGACCAGAGGGCACTGTGGTACATAGCTGTAAACCCAGCAACTCAGGAGGCTGAGGCACGAGGATCACAGGTTGCAGGCCAGCCTTAGCAACTTGAGACCCTGTTTCAAAAAAAAAATAAGGACTGGGATGTAGCTCAGTCATAACACTATGTATTAAGCACCTGTGTGGCTAGACAGGGGTCAGGTAGGGTCCACATGGATGAAGATGGCAGGTGAGTCCCTGTCTCTGGGGCTAGCAACTTATAAGAAGCAAGAATGTGCAATGTGGCCAACTGTGATCCACTCCTTCTATGGAACAACCTTGGTGTGGTCGACGGGGTGTTCAGGGAGGGCCTCTGAGGTGATGCCAACTGAGATCTGGAGGAGGAGCCAGTCTAGTATTGGGGAATAGGGGGCATATGGGGACAGCAGAGAGCCCCCTGCCTCCCCTTCCATAACCAGAGCCTGTCACCATGGCGGTTGAACCCCTGCTCCAGCTGCTGCTCCTGCCTGGCAAGTAGCAGGTTTTCACCTCAAGAGGGAGAGAGAGCCAGTCTGCTTGATGGAGAGTGACCTTGGCAACATGCTGCGGCTGCAGAAGGTGACAGCACTTTGATCTTTCTCACACTCCTCCCAAATGGCGGCCTGGCCACAATTCTGCAGATCTTAGCCCCTTCAGAATACTCATCTACTCGTTCTGGAAGCTGCAGATGCTTGGAGCAAGGAGAGAGTTATTTGATCACAAAAAGAACAGTCGAGAAATGGTTTGGTTAAATCCACAGGAATGGGGTCCAGGAGTGTCCTGCTTTGTTGATCACACTGGGCAGATTGTCCGCAAATAACCAAATACAAAAATCCATTTTGAGCCCCCACCAAACAGAAAACAATCCTAGTTTTGAATCCTGTTCCTCAGTTATGCCAGAAGGTAGCCTTGAACCTCCAGTGGTGTCTGAATTAAGCAACTGGAAGTCCTTTTAAATAGCCTGCTCACACAGTGCAGACTAAAATTCTAAAGTACCTGGGGTTTCTGTCCTCTGACCTTGGCTATGGTTGTCTGATCTTTCTGAGTTAACCTCCCCCTTCACTTCCCTGAACAAATCTGCAGGCAGCACCAGGCTTACAGGGCTGCTGGTCTGTCTTGGTAGCTCAGACTTGCTTCTTGGCCCTGAGCAGAGGCACAGAAAAAAAGCAGGGCTTCAAATCCAGCAAGGCAGGCATGGCAGTTATGCCCCATGCTTCCAAAGGATTTCAAATTAGCAGCCGGGTGTGGTAGCACACACCTGTGGTCCCAGCAGCTTTGGAGACTGAGGCAGGTGGATCAAGTTCAAGGCCAGCCTCAGCAACTTAACTATGTCCTATGCAACATGGAACCTGTCTTAAAAAGGGTTGGTGATGTGGCCTAATTGTTGAGCACCCTTTGGTTCAATACACACAAATCATCATAGCAGTGAAAATTTAGTACATTTTTATTATGGAATAATAGAGCCCAAAACCAAGTAACATAGTAAAATGAAGGCCCTTATACCTATCTTCCTGAAGGTCAACCTAACTTATTTTTCAAGGGCACTGGGGATTGAAGCCTGGGTATTTGACCAGAGCTACATCCTCAGCCCTTATTTTGAGATGGTCTTCCTGAGTTGTCAAGACTGGACTCAAACTTGAGGCCATATGCACAAAAGAACCCCATCAGAAATTTATAAGAAGCATTTCTTGAGGTTCTGGAGATCAAACTCATGGCCTCATGCCTACAGGGCGCACTCTACCTGACCTCACCCCCAGCCCTAGAAAGCTATAATGTTGTGCATGTCAACAATCCCCTGCCTACCGAATTGCCACTGGGTTTCAGGCAATAAAATCTGTATGTTTGAGGTGAAGAACACAATCGTAAGAATAAATCTGGATGTCGTGGACAGGACTGATGTCCTTCACCAGCTGCATCAGCTCCTTCCGAACCTGGTCAAATTTCACGGGGTTGATCTCAGTCCAAAAATCCCTGAGAATTTCGTCAAAGCTCTCCAGAAGGGCAGGGTACTTCGCTTGTTCCAGCGGCAGGCTAGCGGTGTGGCTCAGCAGGTTCTTAAGAGCAGTCAGGGGGATTTGGTTCCCACAGAAACTGAAGGTTTTGAGCTGGGAACAGTGACCCAGGGCTGCTGAGATGGCATTTAGCTGGGACTCTGTTATCTCACAAAACTCTAAGACCAGGGTCTCAAGGGTGTGTGCCACCTTCTCCAGCAGGACCCGGAGGGGCTCAGGACTCATACCTTTAATGCGAAAAGAGCTGAGATCCAGACACTTCAGTTGATCAGTGCTCAGACACATGGACAGATGCTGTAAATCCTTCTCCTTGAGCGGACAACCTCTCAGCCAGAGTGTTTTCAAGGGGGTCTGACTCCTGGAGAAAAGCAAAGAGTTACTTCTGGTGAATGAAGGCACCACAAGGATATAGTGGGAAATGGTAGGTGAGAACTGTCTAATCCCAAACCCAAGGTCGCTCTGACCTTCTGATGATGGTGGACCCCCAGGACACTGCGGGTTGCAGAATCTGCTAGTATACATCACCCATTTCAGGGTGAGCCTTTCACCACCACTTGAGTGACCAGGGGGTTCCATCATCTCTAAGACTCCTCCCCTCACTGCCAAGCAGAAGGCCACAGCTCTGTCCACAGGAAGTCAGGGGGAGTCATGTACGAAGGACAAACCCAGGCAAGATGAAGGAAACCAACCAGGGTTGTCCACCTGCAAGGCTCACTCCATGTATCCTCCATCCCTGCTCCTCACCTTCAGCTCCAGAATCACCACCTGAGGCTCAGAGCAGCCTTTCCCAGGGGGGCATTAGAAGCAGCTCCTCTGCTCCCCACTGGAGAGCACAGAGCTTCCCTGTTGCAAGGTGCAGGTGAGGGGGCTTCCTTCCTCCAGCGCCCTCCCCTCTACCCGTCTCCCACCTCCTTCACTGGAGAGGCCTCCCAGGGAAGGAACCTCATCCACCCTTACTAGCTCCTGTCCCCGCCAGCTGGCTTTCCAGCAGAGTTATGCTTTCTAGACCATAAACCTTGCTTTAGCCCTTTGCTCTAACACAGGTGATGAGATGGAACTTCAGGATACAATAGGAACAGATGATGGGTTATTTACCTTCCAGTGTGTTGTTCACCATGAGAGTGTCACTGGCTGGCACAAAGTAGGTGCCCTTTCAGATTTCCGGTAACTGGTCTGCAGAGGAAGCTCACCCCCCTTACTCACCTCAGCACCTGCTCCAGGTGGCCCTCGAGGAGGAGGACAGCATCCACACAGAACTTCCTCAGGCAGTCCATCCTGAGGAACTGCGAGGTGAACTGGGAGAGCAGCCTCTCCTGCTCCTCTGGGGAGGTGTGGGCAGGCACGCGAACCTGGGAGACAAGCAGCTTCCTCAGGTTCCTCATCTGGCCCAAGAAAGGAGCATAAGCAGCCAAGGTGGAGGACGCCCAGGTGCAGTGCACTTCCACCTTCTGGACAGAGTCCAGCTGTAGGAGTCTCAGGACCTTCCTGGTGTGGCCGGTGGGTTTTCCAAAGATCTTCAGCCTATTGCAACACAGGTGTACCGTGTCCCTTCTCTGTGTGACCCACAGGAACAAGTGGACCTGAAATTCTTCCAGGGGCCTTTCTCTGAGGCACAAATTTATGACTAACTTGAAGGGTGGCTTAGGTGCCATTGCTGGACCATGTTTCAATGTTCGATTCTTCTTCATGGCCTCTGGTTAGTGGGCATTGACCACGGCTCCAGACCACATCGTCCAGAAGTTGTGAGGAACATTCCGCAAATCCAGCACCTGCAGTTTCCACCTCCTGCAGGGACCACAGCAGAGTCTCAGCCCTGAGGCCCCTTCCTTCACCTCTCGGCTGCTGCTCCCTGCTCCACCTCTTCCTTCTGTCTCACTTTTCTCCACCCACTTCCCTAGTGCCCCCACCTGTACCAGCTGAGTTAGAGGCAGGTGCAGCCTCCTTCATGGGTCACCACAGCTGCCACAAGCACCTCCACATCCAGAGGCCATTCCCAGATGGGGCTCAGCATGGCCAAGACCTCTCCACCCTTCCTTGCTGGCAGAATAGGAAGCCCTTGGTCCACACTTCAACACCCACTCTCCCTGGGTCCATCCATCACTTCTTTGGATTCCAAGGGTGTTCCCTTCCAGGCCATCTGGGTCCCCCTCATCTGGGGCGATCCTGCTGGGCAAGTAGCTTGTCCAGCCCATCCAGTACCAATCGGAGCATCTCCAGCTGTGGCTGCGTCATCAGGGCCCCCAGGGGCAGGTGGGTGAAGGGCCAGGCCTGCACCATTTTCTTCAGGACCTCAGGGTGTCCCCTGCTGAAGGCCTCCACAAAGAGTGGTGGGAAAAGCTCTATGGGCAGGTCCTCCAGATCCAGGATGGCCCTGGGCTTATCACTCAGAGGGTGCACCCTGCCAGCTCTAGGAGCATGGGTGGGGACTGGATGCTCATCCTGGGGAGTCTGAAAGAAGAAGGATCCTGGAAAATGGTCCAGAGAAAAGGCCACTATCCCATCCATTGCCAGCCACTGGGAAGGGGGTACTGGGGAGTCTAAAATCGCACCTCACCCTTATGGGGAAAACTTCGATTATTATTTTGTCCTTCTAAAAGGAGAATTGGAGTGGCATGTGACTGAATGCAGTAGGCTCCTCAGTTTCAGCAACTACCATGCCTGGGAAAGGACATGTCCTCACATGGTTTTAATTTTAAAAAATTAAATGAGCAATTGTAGAAGCACATGCCCATATTATAAAATACTTGGAAATTACAACAGAGTCTCATGGATATCTGTTACCTATGTGGGATTCTGCCACCTTAGGGGGGGTTGAAGAGAACAAATAGATCAGAACAGAGTCTGTGAAGTGTTGCATGAGATAGTTTTAAGCTCTTGTGTAATTTGTTTAAACAATCAATAAAATTACAAAACCATGTAATCCATAAGGTAAAATTTTGGGGACTTGGGACTGGGTATTTAATTCAGGGCCCTCAACCCCTGAGCAACATCTCCAGCCATATTTTGCCTCACTGAGTTGCTTAGGGCCTCACTGTTGCTGAGGCTGGCTTTGAATACCAATCCTCCTGCCTCCACAGCTTCCTGAGCAGATTGGATTAGAGGCACATACCGTCACACCAGGCAATAAAGTATCATTTTAAAGGCACACAAAGTAAATATCTTAAATGTCAAAAAATAGAATTCCAATCAATTAGAATGATATAGAATTCCAATCACTCTCTTTGGTTAAGAAATATTAAAGTGGCTTTGTCTGGAGTTCAGTGGTGAATTGGTCACCTAGCATGTGTGAGGCCCTGGGTTTGATTCTCAGCAGCAATAAAAATAAATAAATAATGGACTGGGGATATAGGTCAGTTGGTAGAGTGCGTGCCTTGCATGCACAAGGCCCCGGCTTTATTCCCCAGCACCACCAAATACATAGATAGATTCATAAATGTGTTGTGTCCCTCTCAACTAAAAACAAAAACAAAACGAAGATTTTGGCCTTTTGCAAATGCCTGTGATTCTAGCAGCTGGGAGAGCTGAGACAGGAGGGTCACAGTGGGTTCAAGGCCAGCCTCAGAAGAGTAGGTGCTAAGCAACTCAGTGTGACCCTGTCTCTAAATGAAATACAGAATAGGCCTGGCAATGTGGCTGACTGGTTGAGTGCCCTGAGTTCAATCTGGAACAAAAGTTGAGAAAGAAAGAATATTGAAAGCAACATAAACTAAAGTGCAAATCCTAATGTTCAGCATAAAGGTAAAATCGCATTGAGAGGCAAAATTAAAGTCTTAAATTGATGCATAAGAAAAAATCAAATACAAAATTGTTCCTGCCTCTGCACAGATGAGGCGGGAATGAGGTAGTCCTCAGGGCGGTTATTGGCTTACAGGATCTGGGCAGATGGGCCAGGCTGGGATCCTCAGCACGCCAGGGTTGGACTCCTAGGTTCCAGGACTCTTGTGATTCTCCTCTGGCTCTGAAGAAGCTTTGATTGACCTCCCTGACCCTGCCCCCAACTCCACCTTTTGAGTATCATCCAAGGCAATATCTGATCACATTCTCCAATCTCCACCCATGTAACCCTGATTGGATTTTCTTTCTCCAGATTAACTGATTGAGTCACATTTTCATGCATGAGCACAGAATCAGGGACAGTGAGGGTCAGGGATGCCTCCCTCCATGCATTCCACACCATGGACTGAATTTTGCCCATATGTGACCCTCCTATTCCTGCCTGTGGGACAGAAAAGCCCTTAATCCCTAAACTAAGAGAAACCAAAACTCCAAAATATCATTGTAAAGGAAACCTTGGCCATATCAAAATTATTTAAAAAGTAATTTAAAAAAATTCCAGAGAGAAAACAGTTTTTTTGAAGACAGTAGCATCACCTGAGAAGACCAGATATCCAACTGCCAAGAGTCACGTAGGTATCCCGTTACCTTACAGCACATGTAGGCCCACTCAGAGAGGAGGCAAGGACAAGGCAGGTGGAGTCAGTCTTCAAGGCTTAGGAAAAGACTTCTTCAGTCTGTCTCTTTGTACTGGGGATTAAACCCATTGGTGCTCTTCCACTGAGCCACATCCCCAGCCCTTTCTAATTATTTTTTAAATTTAAAGACAGGTTCTCACTGAATTGCTTAGTTCCTCACTAAGTTGCTGAGGCTGGCCTCAAACTTGCCATCCTCCTGCCTCAGTCTCCTTTTAATGTTTTAAAACAATGTGGGTACCGACTTCATTTTTCTTTTTCTTTGGCACTAGGGGTAGAATCTAGGGGAGCTGTACCACTGGGCTACATCCCAGCCCTTTTCATTTCATTTCAATTAATTAAATTATTTATTTATGTAGTTTTGATACTGAGGATTGAACCAACAGGCACTGTACCACTGAGCTACACTGCCAGCCTATTTTATTATTATTATTATTTTTTAATTTTGAGACAGCATCTTGCTAAATTGCTGAGACTGGCCTCAAATTTGATATCTTTTGGCCTTAGCCTCCTAAGTAGATGGGATAACAAGTGTACACCATCACACCTCGTTTCCAATTAAAAGTTTCAAAAGGTACAGCATTTGCCTAGCATGTACAAGGCCCTGGGTTTGATCCATAGCACCATAAATAAATAAATAAACCTATAAATCAGAAACCTGTGTCCAAGTATATTTGTTAGAGGTTATTTATTTGTTTTTTTTTCCATGAATCTGATTGCAGTTACTTTTAGGAAAAAATCTAAATGGTAACTCATATGATAAATACTTAGAAGAACCATGTTTAAAAATCTGTTGGTAATATGCTGTAACCATCTATTAACAAGGTGATTTGGTTGTTTTAATATAGTGTCCAGAACTGTGTCTGAAAACATATTAGTTTTTATATTAATTTAGTGCAATTTTGAAGCAAATATTAATAAACAGCCAAATAAATATAACTTGAAAAAGTTATGTCTTATTTGACAGGTTTTCCCGTCATATCAAATTAGGCAAATTGGGTTAATGTCTCTTCTAGAAATCACTTGAGAATTTCTGGAGCCCTCCATAATATCTCAATGTTAGCTCAAGGTCAAGTGACAATGTAGAATTTGATCTTAGAGAAGTTAGTCAACAATCTCAAAAGGTTTAAAGCACTTAGTGAAAGCAGGAGCTTAAATCATTATAAAAGATAATTCATTTAGTCAGAGTGATGAAAGATTTTGAAAGTTAATACAGAAAGTTATATCATAGGAAATAGTACTTCACCTTTTATCAGAGATGACTAAGTTTTCCTTTTTTTTTTCAAGTAATCAGACCCTTGTTAAAACCAACGTAAAACTCCAGAGGCTGAAGGTTCAAAGCCAGCCTCAGCAAAAGCAAGGCACTAAGCAACTCAGTGAGACCCTGTCTCTAAAGAAAATACAAAATAGGACTGGGGTTGGGGCTCAGTGGTCTAGTACTCCCTTGAGTTCAATCCCCAGTTTGTGTTCCACCCCACCCCCCCAAAAACCTAATATGAAGCATAAAATATTACCTCCCCCCAGTACTGACCATTGAACCAGGGGCACACTACCACTAAGTCACCTGCTGAGTCATTTTGGTTTGATTTTGAAAGAGGCTTGACAAATTGCCAAGTCTCATCTGAATCTTGATCCTCCTGTCTCAGCCTCCTGGGAAACTGGAATTACAGGCATGGCCCACTTCCCTGTCTTGAAATGCACTTCTTAGAGTGCAGCTCTTTGACAGCTGTTCATCTGGAACATTCACATGAAAGCCATCCCAATTTTTAATTATCTTTGGTATCATTTGCCCACCAATTTCAAAATGTGCTTGAGAATGAACCATAATAGTCTCAGCTGGAGTGCAGAAAAAAGTCTCTTCTGGAGTTCCTTGGAATTTTGGGTCCCATTCTGTGTTTTATTAATCTCTTGAGAACCAAAGATAAAATCTTATGATCTTGTTTGGAAAGTCAGGGGTTTGGAAGCATTTCTTTTGTATAAGGTGGTGCTTTTGGCAGAGGCTCTTAATTCTTCTTTAAAAAATTTAGATTTTTATCAGAAATATCACTTCTTACTAGTTAGGGCACAAGTGACTTCCTGATGAACAGCAGGACAAAGAGATCACTTCTCTGGAGTTCTCCTGAGGCCTAAACCCTCTCAGTTTGCACTGCTAGTAGACAATTCAAAGTGTTCAAACTTTTTATAATAGTTGCTAAAGTATTAGTAAGTGATTTTTTTTCCAATTTAGGGATCCCTACCTGTGGTAAAATTTCACTTACAAAAGAATGAAATCCTGAGCCCTTTCTGATCATAGGTGCATTAATCCATTTTCTGTTACTGTTATAAAATACCTGAGACAAGCTCAGTTTATTTTTTTTTAAACAGATTTATTTGTCCCACAGTTCTGAAAGATGCAAGGCCAAAATCAGGCAGCCCTGTTGGTTTGGCCTGTGGGAGGAAGCCAGAGCACAACCTGGGGCTCAGGCTCAGCCTTCTAAACAGCTCCAGGAGGACTGACTCAGCATCCCAGGAGAGCCATTCCTTTCTAAGAACACACACCCAACGACCTCCCAGGAGATTCTGCCTCCTAAAATCACCACAATGAGGTTTATCTTTCTAATACATAAAGCTTTCTAATACATGAAACTGCGCCAAACCATAGCATAGGGATACAGCTTGATGTGACCAGAGCCATCTCAGTCATAACCACCATTTACCCACCAGTTGATCCTGACACACATCCCAAGCCCTAGAGGCCAACAAGGTTGTTAACAATCACAGAAACATGTTGTCCCAGTCTCTGATACCCAGAACTTGACTTTTCTTTTGCCATTTCCATTGAACTGGGGGTGTAACCCAAGGATGTTTTACCCACCATCAGTTTTTATTTTTTATTTTAAGACAGGATTTTGCTAAGTTGCTGAGGATCTTTCAGAGTTCCCAGGCTGGCCTTGAACTTGCCATCCTCCTGCCTCAGACTCCCCTGCTGCTGGGATTACAGGCATGCCCCCACCAGGCCTGGCCTGACCTGTTTCTTAATATCCACTGACATGTCCAACACATTATAGTTTTTGAGAATGTCCAGGTATCATCCCAGTGTAAGTCTAGCATCTTGCTGCTGCCTGAGACTTGATTCTGTCCTTCAGTCTCCAGTAAATAGCACTGGATGCAATCCTGGGTCTGTTTCTTGCATTGGTCTCATGGCCCCGCCTTCTTTTGGAAGGTTATATAAGTTGCTTTGAGAAAACTACCAAGGGCCACAGGGGTCCTGGAGTGT
Organism: Urocitellus parryii; assembly: GCF_045843805.1. Lineage (NCBI taxonomy): Eukaryota > Metazoa > Chordata > Mammalia > Rodentia > Sciuridae > Urocitellus > Urocitellus parryii. The sequence continues at coordinate 8,090,770 of NC_135541.1, forward strand.
AGTACAGGGCCACATTTCTCTGGAGCACAAAGCAGTTGGGCTTGGGAACACATGACAGATTAATCAGAGGTCAGTTTATGTAGGACCTTCAGTTAGGGATGTCACCAGCTTTTTAAGAGGCATCTCTGGCCTTTTCAGGTAGGAGACAGGCTGAGCTACTGGGCTCGACCCACTTAGGTGGAAACTTTTATTTTATTTTTAATTTTTGTTGTTGTTGCACACAAGGTGAATCATCTAGCATTCATGAGAGAAAGGATAAAAGTGAATCCCATTATCCAACCATTGGTGATGGTATTGTAAGGGACCGGCGAAACGTCAGAAGAAGAGACCACAAGAGACTGGCTTCATGCAATTGGCAGAAGGGGATTTATTGAACCAGCATGCTGGGGCTCCGTGCCCACTCGAGGAAGGAGAGCAGCCCAGAGCCCAGAGCAGGGGTTGAACAATGCTTAAGTACACCTTTTGGGGACAAGGGGGGGGGGGGCTTTGCATACATCACAGCTTCCTTTAACAAATCACCTTACACTGCGGGAAAATCAAACAAGGATTTTTAGACTTGATTAGTACATTCATTGGCAGGAACAGGGGAACAGGGCTGGCTGGAATGATAGGTCATTCCTAAGGAGGGGGTTACATTTAAACTGATTTGTTCGGACCCTGAATATCTACGTGACAAGCTGCACAGGGTCTTGAATGCTTACGTGAGGAGTTGCACAGGACCCCAGGCCATAATTCAACTAAATGGCCAGTAGGGCCTTGTCCTAACTGCCTCAGGAATTTAACCCATGCTTTGCAGTTTAGAAGCAGGTTTACAATGCCTGGTCCTTTACATTTTAACTCAGGCTTTGCAGCTTAGAAACTTCACCCTTTCAGTATGATGTCACAATCCATTACCACATCTGCCTCTGCACATTGACAGGAGGAATGTGTAGTTTAAGTTAGATGCAGACAAAAGCATTTCTATGAATTTGATAAAGTAAACCCCATATATCTTCTCCAATTAAGCATGATTGAGTTCCTCTACAAATATACCCTGAGCATCTATTGTTAAACCCTGACACAAAGCAAAGACCACTAACTCCAATTTTAAATTAAAGCAAGCTTGTGTTTGTGTACATGATGAGACTGATTAGCGGCTGTCTCTCCCAACACAGGCTAAAGATCAGCCCCCCAGCATCCAAGAAAAAGGTCCTATAGCCAAAAAGTTGTAAAAGTAGTATCTAGAGAACTTACAGCTAACAGGATTTTGACAAGCATAATACAAAGGTGGGTATTAGGTTAATGATCTACAGGGCATGATATTTCAAAATAGGGAGAATATTTAAATCCCAATGTTAGAATTTTTGAGGTGCCACTGAGGTTTCAGAGATGGCTGTTATCTGGTCAGGGAAGGCCAGGCATGGGTGAGTTCAAGTCACAGGCAGGAATTGCAAACAAGTTTAGAAATTACAGTAATTTATAGTAAAACAGAAATGAACTTTTCATGGCTTTGTGGCAAGATGGTTCTCAATCTTGCATGGCACCTAAGGACCTCTTCTTCCTACCTTGTTCTTTTCTGCAGTGGCGCAAAAAGTTCCCGCCCCTCTGAACTCTCTTGGCGCCAATTTCAAATCTCGCTGGTGGGGAACATTAGCCCCAATAAGAACTAATTCCTGGGCTCTGGAGCTAATATCTGGAAGAACTTGCCAATAAACGGGTTGCCTGCCATTTATCTAAGCCCTACCATCTCCCCCTTAGTTCTATATAAGCACACAGCTTTTTGCAATAAAATTGGAAGTCTCCCGGCGAAGTGTCTTTGCGTGGGGAATTCTTTCAAATCTTAAGATGGAATCAGGTTGGGTTCATCACTATCCATCCCATCGAGAAAACTATAATTGATCTTACAGAGAGAAATTCTATTTGTCTCCAGAATTTACTTTGAACAAATATCTACTTGTTGGTTTTGTTATGTGTGGTTGACAATATCATGGTTCTGTTCTCATTTCATTTGTATTGTTAAATATGAGGGAGAAATGCTAATTATCAAAATATACTTGGAAAATACTTGAGTGTGCTTGGAAAATGACTAATTAACCCATTGGAAGGATTAATCCACTGATTAGATTACAGCTGTCTTGATTTGAACATTTCGCCTCTTACATTAATACAGCAGCTTTTGAAGGACATCTCATATCCAAACCATGACTGGGACACATGCCTTTGACCCATGTCCACTTCTCCCCAACTTCACTAAGAGTTTACAGCTTTCACCCTCAGTGGATTATAGAGACTGGACTCTGCCTTCTAAGGTCCTCTGACAAGATTAGTTTTAGCTGGGGTAATGGCAACTCATCACCTTGAATCAGGAAAGAGCAGGGAGGTGGGGCTGGAGAGGTGCCCCCAGGGCAGGGCTTGCCAAGAGCCAGTTGGCAGGCTTGCATAATGTTGAAACATGGCCTGAGGTCTGTTTTCATTTGCAGAAGGCTGTTGAGAGATCCAAGGTACCCAGAGTGAATTAACAAGAAATAGGGACACTATCAGAGGACTCCATGGCACCAGGTGGGAAAGACTGGCTTGCCCTTGAGTGACCTTAGGAAGCTTGGCACCCTGGGCAACTTGACTGGAGGCTGATGATTTGTAAGAAGAGTAAAGCTTCACTTGGGTCAGGGATATTTCTGTAGTGACAAGGGTAGCAAGACTGGCCATGCAGGCAGATGGGGAGTTGAGGCCCTTGGTACTCAGAGATGACATGAGGCCAGGCTCTGCCTGCAGCAGAAGTCAGGGGATCTCTAGTCCAGAAAAAGCAAAACTCAGCAGGAAAGCTAGATTCACCAGCAACTAGGACCCAGTTTCCAGTTTCATGTACCCAGTGACCTCCAAGATGCCTCACATCTCAGGTGCAGAAACCAAGGCCTTGGGGAATCATGAGATGTGCCAGCATCTTCATATGTAGCTGACAGAGACCTCAAAGTGTGCCCTAAAAGACTTAAAGGCCAAAGTCAGATTGCATTCAAGTTCAAGCTCTCCAAGCATCAGGACACTATTCAGATGCACCAACAGTGCTTCTTCCCCCGCCCACTCTGTCCAATAACAAAAAGAAACAAACAGAAAATCACTTTCTGGGATGGGGGAGACCTGGTTTTGAATAAAATTTCAAGTCTGCTTTCTAGAGTGAGCAGCAAACTCAGAAAAATGAAATCTGAAGCCAGAGCCACCTGTAAATCAGCCACTAGGGGGCAGGCTTGTTCCAGTGTGTCCCATCTCCCCCAAGCAATTTTCCACTGCTGGGTTCTAGAGCCACATTTCATTGTGCCCAGTAGAGGGAATGGTCAGCTCGAGGGTGGACTCTGCCTCAGGTCTGGGGTGTCCACTTGCCCTTAGCTGGTTAATTTTTCTTTCCCTTCTTCTCTTCCTCCTCCTCCTTATTGTCTTTTTGCCACCCTTTCTCCTCCTCCTTCTTCATCTCCTTCTTTCTTCATACTGGCCATTGAACTCAGGGGTGCTTAAGCACTGAGTCACATCCCCAGCTCTTTTTATTTTTTATCGAGGCAGGTTCTCACTAAGCTGCTTAGGGCCATGGTAAGTTGTTGAGCCTGGCTTTGAAATCACTATCCTTCTGCCAGAGCCTCTCAAGCCACTGGGATTAATGACACTTGCCACCACATTTGGCTCCCAGCCATATTTTATTTTGAGACAGGATATCACTAAGTTTTCCAGACTATCCTCAACCTCATGATCCTCCTGCTCAACCTCTTGAATAGCTGGATTATAGACAGGTACCACCATGCTCAGTTTAAATGTAAGCAATGCTAAAAGCCACAGATAGTATTTGAGAGCATTTGGAAATCAGAGATGGAAAATGCTAATTCTGAGATGGGATCGATGGTCATGTGTGTCTTGTACATGTGAAAGCATGTGGCTTAAACCAAATCCAGGGAAAGAAATAGATCAGAGGAGTCCAGCCTATTAAAAATATTGTGTAGTACTAGGTTTGGTGACCTGCCCCTAAAATCCCAGCTACTTGGGTAGTTCAAGATGCCCTCTTCCTAGCGCCTCCCTCCATGCCTGTTTTGTCAGAGTTTGGCATGGAGTGGTGTTTATTAATGGAAAACATTCACCATTAGCTCTACCTGTAAGTGCACAGGAGTTCACGGTTGATAGACATCCTCAGCAAGGACACAACCAGTTTCCTTGAGTTGTCTGAAACTTATGGCAACAGTTTGGAGTGCTTGTGGTTGTAGGAAAGTGTTTAAAACCCTTTAAAGTCAGGAAGGCAAGCATGGGGACTATAAAAGGAATAATCGCCAATGATGGAGAGATAGGCATGCTCATCCTGCTTGCTTGCCTGATTATTTATTTATTTCTAGTATTGAAGATTGAACCCAGGGGCACTATATAAGGGTGAGTAAAAGGTCGGTCTCCCCAGTGTCAATCCAATAACCAGGACACAGTTTTCAGAAAAAGGAAAAAGAATGTTTATTACTTTGCTAGCAAAGGAGTAACCCAGGGAACTCCTGTACCAAAGGCTGTGATTCTGCCCATCAGCAGGAACAGGTTGTTTTTAAAAGAGGTGTTTCAGAGAAAATGAGATTAGAGAAGGAGAAGATCAGGGAAAGGAAGTTGAGGGAGGAGAAGGTTAGGGAGAAAGTTTTTGGGGAAAATTGTAAGATTCAAAGCCACAAGGATATAGTGAGAAACTGATGTGACTCCAATTTTGAGAAACCAGCCTCTACCTCAGAGCAAAGCCTGTCCAAGGAAGGGGGCATGACCCGTGTCATTGGAAAAACCCACAGAGCACTCCTAGGCACATACCCACCTGCTGTGTTGCTTATCTACAAGTAACAGGAGAGATCTGAGGCACCAGGTGTCCCTGACTCAGTTAGGCTAGGTGAGGACCCCTAGCATCCCCCTAGCAACCACCAATCAGCATGAGACAGAAAAAATACTTGGGATGACAGATGACCCTCCCAGTAGTTTATGGTGGCTGATAACATGTTGGGAAACCATGCAGTTCAGCACTTACTTTCCTGGTGGCTTAAACCATTTGTTTCAAAGGAATCCCCCTCTTGTACTCACCAATCACCCCTACTCAACATGTGCCCGCCAGTGAATGTGCTAATCATATTTTAGAGTTGTTTTATGATTTTATTTGGTGTGTGATGATTTGCTAAGAGATGCTCTGATATATGTGAAGTTCCTGCCTTCCCTAAAGAGTATATAAAACTGCTGTAAACCCTTGGATTGGGGCCTCTCAGAGTCACCGATTGCTGTGTGCATGGAGGACCGAGCTAACTCACAATAAACGCCTTTTTGCTGCTTACATCCATCTCAGTCTCTGGCGGTCTTTTGGGGGTCCCAAACTTGAGCATATCAATAGTAAAAGAGCATCAAGGGAACCTCTGTTACACATTTCCAACCCCTTCTTTTTTGGAGGAACTGGGGATTGAATGCAGGGTTGTTTGATCTCTGAGCACATCCCAAGTTCTTTATGTTTTTTATTATGAGACAAAGTCTCAGTAACTTGCCCAAGCTGTCCTTAAATCGCAATCCTCCTGCCCCAATCCTGAATTGGTGGAATTACAGTGTGTCCCACTGTGTCCACTACAACCACTTGTTTTTAAACACCCACCCCCAAATTTTATTCAGTAAAAGAATATGACACAACTCACTGTTTTTTAAAGAGAGAGAGAGAGAGAGAGAGAGAGAGAGAGAGAGAGAGAATTTTTGAATATTTATTTTTTAGTTTTTGGTGACAACATCTTTATTTTATTTTTATGTGGTGCTGAGGATAGAACCCAGTGCCCTATGCATGCCAGGTAAGCGTGCTACCACTTGAGCCACATCCCTAGCCCACAAGTCACTATTTTTTTTTTTGGTACCAGGGGTGACCCCAGGGACAGTTAACCACTGAACCCTACTTCTAGTCTTTTTCAATTCAGGAAATACAACCTAATGGAAGAGATTGAAGGGTAAGTTAGAAGTGAAACTCGGAGACCAGGCAGAGATACATAAGGGAGTTTATTTTTCAAACTTGACAAGGAAAGGCCATCTCTCTATGGAGAGAGGGCAAAACAGCCTTGAGTTCTGGGTCCTTTATGGGGAAGGCTCAGGAAATCAGAGCTGAGCGGGTCCCAATGCTGGTGGTTAAGGGTCGGGTTGGTGTGTGGGGGGGTGAGCCTTTCTCAGAAACACCCTTGGGTGGGAAAGGGAAGCTTTTTCCTGAAATGGCAGCTGTCAGTTAAGATGGCCATTGAGGTGCTAAGGAAGGACCTTATATTCCCTCTTCTTTGTTTTTTGTTGGGCCCCATGGGGAACAGGGATGTAGGTCAATCTTCTCTAACTGCCTCCTGCTGGGAAGGGGCAGTGTTTGAATCATTGGGACAATGAGGGAGGTTGAGTGGTGGTGCAATGCTGTCCAGGGGGCCCAGTTTTGGTGAAGGATTGGTATTCCTTCAGCAGAGGAGGGCTGTGTTTTCCTATGTTCAAGGTCTTGTTGGAGTTGTTTTATCTTGTCCTTTACTTACCAGATTGATTGCCATGTTAGTAGCATTTCTCCTGTAGGTTCAGACAAATCCACCTTTCTTGGCCCTAAAAAGTTCAAGGCCCCTTGGATTCTGCAGAGCCACAGCAGCTAAAGAATCAAGCTGGCATTGTATGCTAGTATGGTTTGAGCAAGTTGCTATAAGTCTCCTGGACACTGGAATGGTAATCCCTGGTGGCAGCACCCCTGGGAGGTGAGTGTAGAGTGAGGGAGGAGGGCAAAAATGAAAAAGGGGGGCTGGGGATGTGGCTCAAGTGGTAGCGTGCTCACCTGGCATGTGTGGGAGGCTGGGTTCGATCCTCAGCACCACATAAAAATAAAATAAAGACGTTGTGTCCACCGAAAACTGAAAAATAAATATTAAAAAAGATTCTCTCTCTCTCTCTCTCCCTCTCTCTCTCTCTTTCTCTCTCTCTCTCTCCTAAAAAATAAAAAAGGGAAGGATGGCACTCATGGTTCTACAGTGTTCTTGTGGTCCTCAGAGACCAAAGGAAGATTGGGTTTCAACCTTGGAGAGACGCAGCTTGAGAGGGGCTGTGGGTCTCACTGTATAAGGGGGCAGAGAGGACTCTTTTAAATGGGGTTAGAAACTCAATATGGAATGCCCTCAAGGTGGGCCACCAAACAAGTGGTAAGAATGACCTGATAGGGTCCAGTCAATATTTCAGAGAATTGATAGGAGGAGGGGAGCTTATTGGGAGTGGTAAAAGTACCAGGTCACCAGGAGACAGAGTGGGAGAAAGAGAAGAGTCAAAATTGTCTTTGGCAGAACAACATCCTTGTGTTGCCAAAGAAGGATCCTAGTGTATGCAAGAAGGGGCCAGAAGAGATGAGGAGCAAGGGGTAGTGGAGAATCAGAGGGTGGTGAGCTGAGCAGGGAGGTGGGCTGTCCATATAGAAGCTCAAAGGGGAGGTGTTGAGTGGCTTCTTTGGGAGGGCCTGTGACAGAGGAAGAGCCAAGGAAGGAGTTTAGTCCAGTCTAAATGAAATTCAAGGGGCAGTAGACATTGAGGGAAGCTCCCTTTGCCAAGTGAAGGCTCTGATGAGGGCCACAAGTTCAGCCTGCTGATATTGGGAGTGGAGGCTCTTACACAACTGAGGCTAGAGAGACTGTCGCCTACCCTGCCCGTGAATTCCCTCCAGAAGGAAGAAGGAGCCATCTGTGAACCATGTGTATGTTGCCTGGAGTGAGGGGCCTTCTTGTGTGTGTGAGGGGTGGGGAAGAAGCTCCCCCAGAGTTTCTAAGCATGAATGGGAAAGAGGAGAAGAGGTAGAAGAGTCCTGAGGAGCAGGAATAAGAGTGGCAGGGTTTCAATGTGAGCAGGTGGGGAAATTAGAGTAGGATCTTCCACCAGAAAAACCTGTAGACATTAAAGGCAACAGGGGGTAAGGAATGTAAGCCCTTGTAGGTGGGGCATTCCTTTAGGTGAGGGGGAGCCAGGTTGCTGAGTGGGGCCCCAAAATTGAGTTTCTTTATCTCATTAATGAGTCCTGAGGCTGCAGTCACAAGGGGCCCAGCTCCAAAAAGTAGGGTCATGACCCTTCAATAGATAAATGATCCAGGGCAATGGTTGGCCCTGGCATGTGTCCAAGGACATGTAGAGCAAACCCCTGCCTTTCAACCACATAAAGGTGAAAAGGGCATGTGAGGTCAGGGAGATGGGGAGAGAGAGAAAGTTTTCTTCTGTATTGTAGCCAAGGGAAAAGTTAAATTGACACTTATTTTTTTAGTCTTAGGCCTCTTATCCAGCCAGTTTGTCCTTTGTATTTCAATGCTTTCTTCAGTATGGCCTTGGCTAGGGACATTGCTGCCCAGGGCTTTACAATGTTCAATGCCAATAGAAGATGGGAGGAGGGTTGTGAGTCCTTGTTTGTCTAAAAGGAGGATCTCTGGAAGAGTCCAGAGCTTTAGTGGCAAGAAGAAGCTGGGTAGGTGAATGAAGAGGAGCCTGGGAAGGCTTAGGTCGGACAGAGGACAAACCTGCATAGAAGGGATTTCCTTCCATTTTCCTGAGTGCTTTCAAAAGTTATAAAGATTCCATGAAATATTGGGCTCTAAGGTGCCATTAGGTGATCATTGTCCAAGTCATAAAAGGGCAAGACTGAATGGAAGGCTGAAGTATTCAGGAGCCAAATGGAGTGGGGCTACGTCGGTGAGGGGGCAGCCGAGAGGGGAGCCAGATGGGATTCTGGACTGGGAGTTTCCCATGGCAAGTTGGATTGCTGCAGTGGCTACAGGAAGGTGTCCCCAGCACTAGGAAAACCAGAGTGAGGGAGAGGGCAGAGTGAAAAGGGGTCACCACCACACAATTTCTGGCCCAGAGCTGAAGCCTACTGGGACTGAGAGAAGGGAGTCCTCACCCGCTACTTCCCTAGTTCCAGGATGTGCCATAGAGAGTCTTGGTGCCTGGCCACAGCTTTCATGAGCTCCACAGAGGAGCTGAGAACCAAGATCTAAGAGTGAACTTGCCAAGGGGAAGGGATGGGAACACTGAGAACCTTGGTGCTGGGCCAAGATCTAGTTAACATTTGTCTCTAGAGTGGAGACTTGTCACTGCCATCTCTAGGAAATAGACTTGTGAGAATGAAGTTTGAGGAAGAGCAAAGTCACTTCCCCAAGGGAGGCCAGTGTGTGGTAAAGAAGAGCCCTAGGTGAATGGAAGGTTTGTGGTCATTGTCCTGGGCCCTCGGGCCAGGGACCAAAGCAACCCAAATACCCAAATGAAAGAGCAAAGCTGTTGGAAGAATGTGATCAAATCTGCTCTGAAAAGAGATGGATAGTATCAGCAAGGGGGGAGAGCAGGTGTTGTGATTGGGCAGAAAATGGAGGTTTTGAGACAGATGTGAATGGGCTCATGGTGTGAGGTGGTAGAAGGACTGGAAACATCCACCTGAGAAGCGGGTCATGGGAAGGCACTGGCCAACAGAGTAGGGGATGGCCCTAAGGTAAGGGTGAGCGTCAGGGGAGCAGCAGGTGAGTCTGCATGGAAGCAACTATGAGGGGAGAAGGAGAGCATAACCCCCAACTTTGTGAGTATGTCCCTTCCTATAAGGGGAACAGGACACTGTGGATTGACCAAAAAGGAATGAGTAAAAATTAGAGAGCCACAAGCACAAACAAGGCTAGGTGTCTATAAGGGTTGGTAGTTGGCATCCAGAACACCCTGAGGACTGAATATGTAGCCCCAGTGTCTAGGATGAAGGAGACAGGCCTACCTGAAATACACAGTTACCCTGAAGTAATCTCTTCAACACTCACAGTAGTTGAAGAGATCCCTGATAACATTGGGATCTAGAGTGCCCTGAGTTTCTGTGGAGTGATGGTAGTGGTTGGGTGATGAGGACCTGGGTTTTGTCAATCCTCTTCAGCCACTCCAAGAGTTGAAATGGGGAACTAAGAGGGCTGGATGTCTTGGGGCTCCTATGAGCTTGGGGTCAGTCAATGGCCATGTGTCCCTTTTGATGGCATTTAGGACAAAGACCCAGAGGCTTACAACTTTGTGAGGATGTCCCTTCCCATAAGGGGAACAGGACACTGTGGAATGACCAAAAAGTAATGAGTAAAAATTAGAGAGCCACAAGCACAAACAATGCTAGTTGTGTATAAGGGTTGGTAGTTGGCATCCAGAACACCTTGAGGACTGAATATGTAGCCCCAGTGTCTAGGAGGAAGGAGATGAGCCTACCTGAAATAAGCAGAGTTACCCTGAAGTAATCTCTTAAAAACACAGTAGTTGAAGAGATCTCTGATAACATTGGGATCTAGAGTGCCGTGAATTTCCATGGAGTGATGGTAGTGGGGTTGGGTGATGGGGATTTGGGTCTTGTGAATCTTCTGCAGCCACTCCACGAGTTGAAAAGGGGAACCATGAAGGCTGGATGTCTGGGGGCTCCTATGAACTTGGGGACAGTCAATGGCCCAATGTTCCTATTGATGTCATTTAGGACAAAGACCCAGAGACTTACAAGGCTTAGGACATGTACAAGCCTAATGACTCATCTGACCACATTTAAATCAGGGTCTGAGCAGACCTGAGGGACACTTCCTTAGGCCAGTGGAACCAAGCATAGATGCTGAGGCCAGATAGATGGCTTGAGGGAGCATCTGGTATCTCTACTTTCAGGCCTTCTCGTCTCCCTCATTATACACCTTAAAGGGTTCACTTCCAGAACCTCTCTTGGGGAGTCAGGAGCCGCCTCTCAATGTGCCTTAGTTTGGCCTTATTATCAGGGAAAATCTGGGAGAAAAATTATGTCCTCAGTAGTTGTCTCCCATTTGGACCCTCAGGGTCCAGATTAATATAGTGTAATAAAGCCTTGGTCAGGCTATCAAAAAATGCTGAATTTTTAAATTATTATCTTGGAATTCTTCTTGAAGTGTTTCATATTTGAAAATCTTATGGCTGCCTTTCTAAGTCCTGCCATGAGGCAAGTAATGCATTGGTTTCTACTAGTTATTCCTCCAGGAAAATTATAATCCCAGTTGGGATCCCAGTAGGGACTAATTCAATGTCAATCAGATGGGCAGGGGAGGTCTGATGTACCTCATCAGCATAATTTCTAGCTTGCTCCCAAACTCGCCTATGGTCCTCAGGCAGGAGGGTGGTAGACAAGATCATATGGACACATTGGAAGGTCAAATTATATGATTGAGCCAGATATTGAAACACTTTCATATATGTGGTGGGGATTGAAGTATGAACCAACCCACTTTTATGTCTGGGAAGGATCTGACAAATAGAAAGTCACATGAACCCGGGTTATACCATCTACCCCAGCCACCTCGTGTATCAGACACAGAGATGTGGGTTGGGCAGTGGCAGGCTGTGAGCGTGTGGCAGGAGAAGAGAAGGTGGAGGTGCCGAGGGGACAGTTGTTGTGGTAGCTTCATCAGAAAGAGAACTGTGTCATGGTGGGTGTCTCACCAAGTGGGTGAAAGGAGAAGTCCTGGATAGAATCCTCTGTCCCTTTGGAAGAAGGTGTAGGGGAGGTGAGGGCTGAGAGAACTTGTGTGGGAGAGCAAGAGCTGGAGAGAGAGGCATTAGGACATGGAAAGGAGAAGGCCTGAGCATATGACATCTCTTTCCATTTTCCCTGAACACTCACAATAGTTGAAGAGATCCCTGATAACATTGGGCTCTAGAGTGCCCTCAAGTGGCAATTAAGAGTCATCATTCAAAGGATATTGAAGCCAGATCTGATTGCACAAGCAGATAAGTTTTGTGGGGTTTAGATCTGGGGTGAGAGAGATCATAGGTCAGAGAGGAGGCAGCCTAGAGGACTCTGGGAGGGAATAGATGAGGAGCCACCCATGAGACATAGGGTGTGAATTTAAACATGGGCCATCCCCCAGTCTTGAGTATCACCTATTGAGAGCATGGTGATGCTCAAGTGGTTGTCAACCCCGCTGGGTAAGCGTAAGACCAGGATCCCATAGAGGTACTTGGGACCAAGTCAGGACAGTGTAGTTGGGGCAAAAGCCTCTATAAGGTACAGATACCCATAGATGGGAGAAAAGTCCATAGAGAATAACCCAAGGATGAGAGGTAGTCTCACCAGGAACAGCTCCCAATCATCCTGGTGGTGTTTTATCAAAACCCAGGACCCAAATATATGAATATTTATACACTGAGTCGATAGGAGGGATCATCAATAGCTGTGAATGTTGTGCCTCGGGGTGCCCCCAACCACATAAAGTGCCAGATGATCAACCATCACTTCCTGGGAACTGTAGCTCCTTTAGGTTGACTGGAGATGAAATGACTGGCAGTGGGGGCAGAGAGGGCCTTCGGCAGAATGGAGAAGCGGGTTCCATGATGGAATCCAGATTGGGGCCCAGGAAAACTCGGTGAACCTCATAGGGGAGATTTGTCACAGCAGGGGTAATCTGGACACCTGTATTGGTACACATTGCTAGTTTAATTGAGGAAAGACTACCAGCAGGATGGCAGGCAAGGTTTGGTGAGGCCCAGAGGCTCTGGCCTGTTGTCAGTGCAGTCAAAGCCCGGGACCCAAGGCTTCTGTGTCTACACGGAGACCCACAAGGAGGAGCCAGCGCTGAGTGTCTAGATGGCACTGAAGTCCCCTGAGGGATGGTTTTCCTCCAATTTCACTGACCACTTAGAATGTTCCAGGCCTGCTGTGGGCACCTGTATGCCTTAAACCACAGAATAGCTGCCACATATAATGAGCAAATTTCAGTTTGATACCTTGAGTTCCCGGGGCTGAACCTGATTGAACACCAAGAACCCAGGGCCATCTTTCTCCATAAGCACCTGGAGAATCCCAAGGTTTAAATTAGAAATCCAGGTAAATCCATCACAGAGGACATGAGAAGACTAACCTGGAGATTCCGTTCATTTCTGATATTTATTTATTTACCATCCATGAAACAAAATAGCTTCATATGTGTATGAAGCCTAAATCCCATTCTAGAAATCGAGGTCCCTAGTTTTGACCCAATACAGACATATATGGCTCTATACAGAAGGTTCAATCTTCAAGGGTTTTTTTCCAATGTAGCCCCCTGGTTCAGTTTCCTTTCCCCATCCACATTTCAAGCAGTGTCTGAAATGCTGGGCTCTGAGTTTCCCTCACAATCACACTGTATCACGGTTATACCTCCAGTTGCCTAGAAGACAGCTTTTTATACACACCCAACTAGGCAGCTGTTGGACAGGAACAGTGAATGAGGCCCTGGTTGTAGAGGAACATGTGGCCACATTGAGGACATGAGACAGTACAGAACACGAGGACGTTTGGCTGCCTAAAGTCCTTCACTATTGCTGTGAGCTCAGCACAGAGTTGGGAACATCTCCATGGGTGGATGGCACCCTGGGCATCATAGCTCTCCAGAGGGGCAGGGTACAGTTCTATGCTCAACTGACTCAGCCTGGCAGTGTGAAGCAGCAGGTCCCTCAGGGCTGACATGGAGATGCGGTTCCCCAATAAGCACAAGAACCTGAGCTGGGAGCAGCGGCTCAGGGCAGGCAGGATGGTTTGGAGCTGGGAGTCTGTGATCTCACAGGCTTCCAAGTCCAGGCTCCTCAGGGTGGCTGCAACCATCTCCAGAAGAATTTGGAGGCGCTGGACTGAAACTTGTCAGTTTGATACCCCTTAGATCCAGGTGTCTGAGCTGGCTGGTGTTTGGGTATTGGGAAAGATAATTCCAGTTGGAATCTGAGAGCGGGCAGTTGGTTATTGAGAGGGCCTCCAGGGGGGTCTTCAGGTGCCTAAGGAGAAACAAGGCAGTTAGTTCTGAGGTAGAAAATGAATTGGCCCCTATCCAATGTCACCATTAGAACATAGTTGACATTATGCAGAATCTGCCCATTCAGGTAACCCCATTTCCATCTGAGACTTTTACCACCACTTTTTGACCAGGTGGATCCACCATCTCTAAGAACCCCATCCTCAATAACAAGGGGAAAGCCACATCTCTGGTCAGAGGAGGTCAAGGGGAGTCATGTAGGAAGTTCAAATCCAGGCAAGATGTGACAAAATCTACTGAAGTTAACCACCATCAGCAAGGCCTCCATCCCTGCTCCTCACCCTGGACTGCAGAATTATTACCTGGAGCTCAGAACAATCTTCCTTACATGGGTGTAAGAGGTGGGTATCTCTGCTCCCAGCTAGAGAGCACAGAGCTTCCCTGTTGGGGGTACAGGAGTAGGGACTTCTCCTCCTTCACTGCCCTCTCCTCTACCCTGCTTTCCCCCCGTCTGCTACACAGGCCTCTCAGGAAAGGAACCTCAACCAATCTCACTAAAATCTGTCCCCATCAGCTGGTTTCCCAGCATCGTGGCACTTCCCAGACCATGGACCCTGGTTTAGCCCTTTGCTCTAACACAGGTTAGGAGATGGAGCTTCAGGATACAACAGGAAAAGATGATGGGTTATTTACCTTCCAGTGTCTTGTTCACCATGAGACGGTCAGTGGCTGGCACACAGTAGGTGCCCTTTCATATTTACTGATACTGGTCTGCAGAGAAAGCTCATCCCCCTTACTCACCCCAGCATCTGCTCCAGGTAGCCCTGGAGGATGAGAACAGCATCCACACAGAACTTCCGCAGGCAGTCCATCCTGTGGAAATGCGAGGTGAGCATCAAGAGCAGACTCTCCTGCTCCTCTGGGGAGGTGTGGGCAGGCACCCCGACCTGGGAGACAAGCAGCTTCCTCAGGTTCCTCATCTGGCCCAAGAAAGGAGCACAAGCAGCCAAGGTGGAGGGCGCCCAGGTGCAGTGCACTTCCACCTTCTGGACAGAGTTCAGCTGCAGCAGTCTCAGGACCTTCCTGGTGTGGCCAGTGGGTTTCCCAAAGATCTTCAGCCTATTGCAACACAGGTGTACCATGTCCCTTCTCTGTGTGACCCACAGGAACAAGTGGGTCAGGAATTCATCCAGGGGTCTTTGTCTGAGGCTCAAGTCTATGAAAACCTTGAAGGGTGGCTTAGCTGCCATTGTTGGACCAAGTTTCAATGCTTGATTCTTCTTAATGTCCTCTTGTGAGCAGGCATCAACCATGGCTCCAGATCACATCCTCCAGAAGTTCCCATGAACATTCTGCAAATCCAGCACCTGCAGTTTCCACCTCCTGTGGGGACCACAGCAGAGTCTCTGCCCTGAGGTCCCTTCCTTCCCCTCTCAGCTGCTGCTCCCTGCTCCACCTCTTCCTTCTGTCTCACTTTTCTCCACCCACTTCCCTCCAATCCAGCCTGGTTTCCCCCCATTTATAGTCTGAGTCAAGGACTGGTACACCCTCCTGGTTGGGTCAGCACAGTTGCCACAAGCACCTCCACGTCTGGAAGCCTTTCCCAGATGGGGCTCAGCATGGCCAAGGCCTCTCCACCCCTCCTTGCTGGCAGCACAGGAAGCCTGTGGAGCACACTTCAGCACCCACTCTCTCAGCCTATACCCATCCCTTCCCTGGCACCGAGGGTGCTCCCTTCCAGGCCACCTAAGTCCCCCTCACCTGGGGCGATCCTGCTGGGCAAGCAGCATGTCCAGCCCATCCAGGGCCACTCGGATCCTCTCCAGCTGTGACTCCCTCATCAGGGCCCCCAGGGGCAGGCAGGTGAAGGGCCAGGCCTGCACCATTTTCTTCAGGACCTCAGTGTGTCCCCTGCTGAAGGCCTCCACAAAGAGTGGTGGGAAGAGCTCTATGGGCAGGTCCTCCAGATCCAGGTTGGCCCTGGGCTTATCGCTCAGCAGGCTGCCAACTCCAGCAGTATGGGTGGGGAGTGGATGCTCATCCTGGGGAGTCTGAAAGAAGGATACTGTATAATGGTCCAAAGAAAAGGCCACTATCCCATCCATTGTCAGCCACTGGGAAGAGGGTAATGGTGAGTCCAAAAACTCACCCCATCCTTAAAAGGGATAGCCTCTGCTTATTACTTTTTTCCTTATAAAATGGAAATTGGAGTGTCATGTGACTTAATGCAGTAGGATCCTCTGATTCAATAACTACAGTGGCTCAGAAAGGAGTTGCCCTCACATGGGTGATGTTATTTTTGATTTCAAAAAATTAAACGAGCAATTATAAAGCATGTGCCCATATTATAAAACACTTGGAAATTACAAGAGAGTCTCACGGAGGTCTCTCACACATGTGAGATTCTGCCACCCTAGGGGGAAGTTGAAGAGAACAAACAGATCAGAACAGAGTCTGTGAACTGTTACATGAGATAGTTTGAAGCTTTTTGTTTAGTTTGTTTAAAAAATTATAAAATTACAAAACTACATAAGCCATAAAGTATAATCTGGGGCATGAGGCAATATTGGGGATTGAATTCAGGACACTCAACCAGTAAGTCACTGCTCCAGCATATTTTGGATATTAATCATAGACAGGGTCTCACTGATTTGTGTAGCACCTTGTGCTGCTGTGGCTGGCTTCGGACTCTAATTCTCTGGCCTCCTCAAACTCTGGAGTTGTTGGGATTGCAGGTGTGTGCCACCACACCCAGCAAAACAGTATAATTTTAAGGGCACACAAAATAAATATTTTTGTTATCAGAAAATAGAATTCCAATCAATTAGAATAAATAGGATTGCTATCCACTTCCCTGGTTAACTAATTTTAAATTGGCTTTGCCTGGAGCTCAGTGGAAGAGCACTTTCCTAGGACATGTGAGGCACTGGGCTTGGTCCTCAGCAGTAGGTACAAATTATTAAATGACGGGTTGGGGACATACCTCTGTTGATAGAGTGCTTGCCTCACATGCACAAGGCCCTAGTTCAATCACCATAATACCAAATAAATAAATTAATTAATGGATAAATAAATAAGTTATATTGTCCATATAAACATATAAACAACAATTTAGAAAAAGAAAAACTTTGGGGCATGTGTGTACAAGCCTGTAATCCCAGGGTCTCTGGAGACTGATACAGGAGGATCATGGGATCCAAGTAAGCCTCAGCAAGAGCAGGCACTAAGCAACTCAGTGAGACCCTGTCTCTAAATAAAGCACAAAATAGGGCTGGGGATGTGGCTCAGTGTTTGAGTGCCCCTGGGTTCAATAGCCCCAACCAAAGAAAGAGAGAAATAAAGAAAATTGAAAGTGACATAAACCAAGGTGGAAATCCTAGTGTTCAGAATCAAGGTAACACTACACTTAGAGGCAAAATCGTAGTCGTGAATTGGTTCATGAGAAAAGACAGAAACAAAATTGTCCCTGATTTGCACAGGTGAGGAGGAAACAAGGGTGGTGCTCAGGGCAGTGAGGGACTTACAAGTTCTGTCCAGGTGTGCAGGTTTCTTGGAGCCTCAGCAGGCCAGGCTGGTTCTCCTTGGGCTCCAGGACTCTTGTGTTTCTCTTCTGGCTCCACAGAAGTTTTATGGACCTCTCTAACCACGCCCCCACCTCCATCTGGAATCCAATTGACTGGCATCCAATCAGAAAGCAGTATCTGATCAGGTTCTCCAATCTCCACCCACTTAATCCTGATTGGATTTTCTTCCTCCAGAATGATTTATTGAATTTGATGCTCATTCATGAGTGCAGAATCAGGAAGAGGATGAGAGTCAGGGATGCATCCCTCCATGCATTCCAACCGTGGACTGAATTTTGTCCATAAGTGACCCTCCTGTTCCTCCCATGAGACAGAAAAGCACTGAATCCTTTGAGACAAAACAACACCTGAAAATATCTTTCAAAGGGATCTTTGGCCATATCAAAATTATTTGAAATATTTTTCCAAAAATTGCATAGTAAAAACAGCTTTTGAAGACAATAGTGACAACCACGAAGACCACAAAATGGAAACCATGTTTACAACAGTCACACAAGTGTTGAGTTACCTTGCAGCAAATCTGGGAACACTAGTGAGGAAAAGCAGACAAGGAGGGTGGAATCAGTCTTCTAGACTTGGGGCAAGACTTCTCCTGTTTGTCTGTCTGTACTGGGGATTGAACCCATTTGTTCTCTACCACTGAATCACATCCCCTGCCCTTTTTATTTTTTGCTTTTATTTGGAGATAGGGTCTCACTAAAATGTTAGGTCCTCACTAAGTTGCTGAGGCTGGCCTCAAATTTGCCATCCTCCTGCCTCAGTCTCCTGAGTTGCTGTGATTACAGGTGTGGGCCATTGTGCCCCATCAGACATGGAAAAGTCTGAATTCCCCTGAAGATGCAAACTGTGGGCAACTTGGGAATGGGAGGAAAAAACACAGGGTTGGACAGCAGGTGTTCCTGACATCAGGGAGGCCACCCACTGGAGACTCTTCCTGCAGAATCAAGGACCCCCAGGGCACATCTCCCAGGCAGCCTTTGCTCCAGCCAGTCTCCAGGGCTCTTTAGGCTGTGAGAAGTTCACAGGCAAAGGAAAATTTGAAGAGCCTGAGTAAAAAGAGATTCAGGAATTGAGGAAGGAGAGACGGAAAGAGAGGGAGTGCTTGGATGATGAGCCATGTGAGGGGAGGACTTACAGGGAAGATGTAGAAGGAATGGTTTGATTGGCAGCAGTTACAGAATGGCATTTCTGCTTTGTTGTTCTGTCTTTGTGTTAGTCAGCTTTTTCAGGCTGTCACTACAACACCCAACCCCAACAACTACAGAGGAGGAAAAGTTTACCTGGGGACTCATGGTTTCAGAGGTCGAAATGCACCACAGCAGATTCCATTTCCTGGGCCCTCACCTTCAAGGTGAGGCTGACCATTATGGTGGGAGATTGTGGCAGAGGGAAGGTGCTCACATTATTAGAGAACAGAGAGGCAGAGAGATGGCCCTTGCCAGATACAAAATATACACCCCATATTCACACCCCCAATGATCAGCTTCCTCCAGCCACACTCCAGCTGTTCCCTGTTATCACTCAGTTAGTCCCATTGGGAATTAACTTACTGACAAGGTTAAGGCTATAAACCAATCATGTCTCCTCCCAAACCATTGTCTCACAGGTGAGCTGTTGGGAGACACAGCATCTAAACCATGATAGACTTCTTGGGTATCTTCTTGGAAAATATCCCTGCTCACATCACAGTTGGATACTTACAGTTGGCTGAGATGATCTTTGGTTTCTGTTTCACATAATGACTTACACAAATGACCCACATTTAATCTCCTATGTGTGCTGTGAAGTAGGGCTAAGGCTATTTCAGAGGCCTCATTGCTTTTTAGGCTCCACAACATTTGAACTCCAGTCTCTGATTGAGCCCTGGAAACTGCCTGGAACAAAGGGTGCCTGGGAGATGTGCCCTGGGGTCCCTGATTCTGCAGGAAGAGTCTCCAGTGGGTGGCCTCCCTGATGTCAGGAACACCTGCTGTCCAACACTGTGTCTTTCTCTCCCATTCCCAAGTTGCCCACTGTTTCCACTCTTGGTGGATTTCAGACTTTTCCAAGTCCCCATCAGGGGCATGTTGGCCCATGCCTATAATCACAGCAACTCAGGAGACTGAGGCAGGAGGATGGCAAATTTGAGGCCAGCCTCAGCAACTTAGTGAGGACCTAAGCATTTTAGTGAGACGTATCTCCAAATAAAAGCATAAAACATAAAGGGCAGGGGATGTGACTCCGTGGTAGAGAACCAATGGGTTGAATCCCGGTACAGACAGACAAATAAGAGGAGTGTTGCCCTAAGTCTAGAAGACTGATTCCACCCTCCTTGTCTGCTCTTCCTCTCTGAGTGTGCCCAGATTTGCTGCAAGGTAACTCGACATTTGTGTGACTGTAGTAAACATGGTTTCCATTCTGTGGTATTCATGGATGACAATACTGTCTTCAAAAAGCTCTTTTTACTATGGAATTTTTGGAAAAAAAATTTGAAATAATTTTGATATGGCCAAAGACCCCTTTGAAAGATATTTTCAAGTGTTGTTTTTTCTTAGGGACTCAGTGCTTTTCTGTCTCATGGGAGGAACAGGAGGGTCACATATGGACAAAATTGAGTCCATGGTGTGCAGTGCCTGGAAGGACTCATCCCTGACTGTCACACTCTCCCGGATTCTGCGCACTTTCATGAGATGGGATTCAATCAACCAATCTGGAGGAAGAAAATCGGATCAGGATTAAATGGGTGGAGACTGGAGAACCTGATCAGATACTGCTTTCTGATTGGATGCCAGCCAATCAGATGGAGGTGGGGGTGTGGTCAGAGAGGTCCATAAAAGCTTCTGTGGAGCCAGAGGAGAAACACAAGAGTCCTGGAGCCCAAGGAGAACCAGCCTGGCCTGCTGAGGCTCTGAGAACCCTGCACACCTGGACAGATCCGGTAAGTCCCTCACTGCCCTGAGCACCACCCTTGTTCCCGCCTCACCTGTGCGGATTCAGAAACTATGATTTTCCCTATCTTTTCTCATGAGCCAATTTACAATGTCAATTTTGCCTCTCAGTGTAGTTTTATCTTGATCCTGAACTCTAGAATTTCCACTTTGTTTATGTCACTTTCAATTTTCTTTCTTTCTTTCTTTGGTTTGGGCTATTGAACCAAGGGGTACTCAAACACTGAGCCACATCCGCATCCAAGTTTTGTGCTGTATTTAGAGACAGGGTCTCACTGAGTTTCTTAGCACCTGCTCTTGCTGAGGCTGACTTTGATCGCATCATCCCCCGGTCTGAGTCTCTGGAGACCCTGGGATAACAGGCTTGTGCACGCATGCCCCAGCACTTTTTCTTTTTCTCAATTGTTGTTTTCTAAAGTTTATGTGGAAAATATAGTTTATTTATCCATTTATTTA
The DNA here is from genome assembly GCF_045843805.1 of Urocitellus parryii. Lineage (NCBI taxonomy): Eukaryota > Metazoa > Chordata > Mammalia > Rodentia > Sciuridae > Urocitellus > Urocitellus parryii. Next base: position 8,111,467 of record NC_135541.1, read on the forward strand.
TTTTGTGATGTGGTGACTGAACCAGGGCCTTATGCATGTGAGGCAAACACTCTATCAACAGTGGTATGTCCCCAGCCCAACATTTAATAATTTTTTCCTGCTGCTGAGGATCAAGCCCAGTGCCTCACATGTCCTAGGAAAGTGCTCTTCCACTGAACTCCAGGCAAAGTCAATTTAAAATTACTTAACCAAGGAAGTGGATTGCAATCCTATTTCATTCTAATTGATTGGAATTATATTTTCTGATAATAAAAATATTTATTTTGTGTGCCCTTAAAATTATACTGTTTTGCTGGGCATTGTGGCACATACCTGTAATCCCAACACCTCCAGAGTTTGAGGAGGCCAGAGAGTTAGAGTTCAAAGCCAGCCACAACAGTAGGAGGTGCTACACAAATCACTGAGAATCTGTCTCCAACTAAAAACAAAATACAGCTGAGAGCAGCGACTTACTGGTTGAGTGTCCTGAATTCAATCCTCAATATCGGCTCATACCCAAATTGTACTTTATGGCTTATTTAGTTTTGTAATTTTATAGTTTGTGTAAACAAACTAAACAAAAATCTTCAAACTATCTCATGCAACAGTTCACAGACTCTGTTCTGATCTGTTTGTTCTCTTCAACTCCCCCCAAGGTGGCAGAATCTCACATGTGTAACAGACACCCATGAGACTCTCTTGTAATTTCCAAGTTTTTTATAATATGGGCACTTAATTTTTTTTTTAATTTTTATAATTGCCCACTTAATTTTTTGATATTAAAAATAACATCACCCATGTGAGGCCAACTCCTTTCTGAGCCACTGTAGTTATTCAAACAGAGGATCCTACTGCATTAAGTCACATGACACTCCAATTTCCATTTTATAAGGACAAAGTAATAAGCAAAGGCTTTCCCCTTTAAGGATGGGGTGAATTTTTGGACTCCCCAGTACCCCTTTCATAGTGGCTGGCAATGGATGGGATAGTGACCTTTTCTCTGGACTATTTTCCTGGATCCTTCTTCTTTCAGACTCCCCAGGATGAGCATCCACTCCCCAACCATGCTGCTGGAGTTGGCAGGGCGCAGCCTGCTGAGCGACAAGCCCAGGGCCATCCTGGATCTGGAGGACCTGCCCATAGAGCTCTTCCCACCACTCTTTGTGGAGGCCTTCAGCAGGGGACACACTGAGGTCCTGAAGAAAATGGTGCAGGCCTGGCCCTTCACCTGCCTGCCCCTGGGGGCCCTGATGAGGCAACAACAGCCTGAGATGCTCCGAGTGGCCCTGGATGGGCTGGACATGCTGCTTGCCCAGCAGGATCACCCCAGGTGAGGGGGACCCATGTGGCCTGGAAGGGAGCACCCTCGGTGCCAGGGAAGGGATGGGTATAGGCAGGGAGAGTGGGTGCTGAAGTGTGCTCCACAGGCTTCCTGTGCTGCCAGCAAGGAGGGGTGGAGAGGCCTTGGCCATGCTGAGCCCCATCTGGGAAAGGCTTCCAGACGTGGAGGTGCTTGTGGCAGCTGTGCTGACCCAACAAGGAGGGTGTCCTTGTCCCTGACTCAGACTATACATGTGGGGACACCAGGCTGGATTGGAGGGAGGTAGATGGAGAATACTGAGAAAGAAGGAAGAGGTGAATCAGGGAGCAGCAGCTGAGAGGGGAAGGAAGGGGCCTCAGGGCTGAGACTCTGCTGTGGTCCCTGCAGGAGGTGGAAACTGCAGGTGCTGGATTTGCGGAAGGCTCCACGGAACTTCTGGAGGACATGGTCTGGAGCCGTGGTCGATGCCTGCTCACCAAAGGGCATTAAGAAGAATCAAGCATTGAAACTTGGTCCAGCAACTGCAGCTAAGTTTCCCTTGAAGATATTCATAGACTTGTGCCTCACAGAAGGGCCCATGGATGAATTCCTGACTCTCTTGTTCCTGTGGGTCATACAGAGAAGGGACCGGCTGCACCTGTGTTGCAATAGGCTGAAGATCTTTGGGAAACCCATCGGCCACACCAGGAAGGTCCTGAGACTGTTGCAGCTGGACTCTGTCCAGAAGGTGGAAGTGCACTGCACCTGGGTGCCCTCCACCTTGGCTGCTTATGCTCCTTTCTTGGGCCAGATGAGGAACCTGAGGAAGCTGCTTGTCTCCCAGGTCGGGGTGCCTGCCCACACCTCCCCAGAAGAGCAGAAGTGGCTGCTTGCCCAGCTCACCTCGCAGTTCCTCAGGATGGACTGCCTGCAGAAGTTCTGTGTGGATGCTGTCCTCCTCCTCGAGGGCCACCTGGAGCAGGTGCTGAGGTGAGTAAGGGGGGTGAGCTTCCTCTACAGATCAGTTACAGGAAATCTGAAAGGGCACCTACTGTGTGCCAGCCACTGACACTCTCATGGTGAACAAGACCATGGAAGGTAAATAACCCATCATCTGTTCCTATTGTATCCTTAAGCTTTATTTTCTAACCTGTGTTAGAGCAAAGGGCTGAACCAGGGTCCATGATCTGGGAGGTGTCACCATGCTGGGAAACCAGCTGATGGGGACAGGATTTAGTGAGGTTGGTTGAGGTTCATTTTCTGGGAGGCCTGTCTGGCAACAAGGGTGCAAAGCAGGGTAGAGGAGAGGGCAGTGAAGGAGGGGAATTCCTACACCTGTACCCCTAACAGGGAAGCTCTGTGCTCTGCAGCTGGGAGCACAGAGACCCACCTCTAATGCTCATGTAAGGAAGGTTGTTCTGAGCTCCAGGTAGTGATTCTGCAGCCCAGGGTGAGGAGCAGGGATGGAGGCCTTGCTGAGGATGTAGGGTGTGAACTCTGCAGGGGTTAAACCCAGTCGGTTTTGTCACATCTTGCCTGGATTTGTCCTTCATACATGAATTCCCTTGACCTCCTATGATAAGAGATGTGGCTTTCTGCTTGTTTTGAGGATGGGGGTCTTAGAGATGGTGGATCCACCTAGTCACAAAAGCCTGAGACTAAAATGCAGTGACGTGAATGGGCAGATTCTGCAAAATGTCAACCAGGTTCAGATGGCCATGGTGACGTTGGGTTTGGGCCAATTCATTTTCTGCCTCGGAACTAACTGTCTTGTTTCTCCTTAGGCACCTGAAGACCCCCCTGGAGGCCCTCTCAATAACCAACTGCCCGCTCTCAGATTCCGACTGGAATTATCTCTCCCGATGCCCAAACACCAGCCAGCTCAGACACCTGGATCTAAGGGGCATCAAACTGACCAATTTCAGTCCAGAGCCCCTCAAAATTATTCTAGAGACTGTTGCAGCCACCCTGAAGTACCTGGACTTGGAAGCCTGTGAGATCATAGACTCCCAGCTCCAAGCCATCCTGCCTGCCCTGAGCCGCTGCTCCCAGCTCAGGTTCTTGTGCTTATTGGGGAACCGCATCTCCATGTCAGCCCTGAGGGACCTGCTGCTTCACACTGCCAGGCTGAGTCAGTTGAGCATAGAACTGTACCCTGCCCCTCTGGAGAGCTATGATGCCCAGGGTGCCATCCACCCATGGAGATGTTCCCAACTCTGTGCTGAGCTCACAGCAATTGTGAAGGACTTTAGGCAGCCAAACCTCCTTATTTTCCGTACTGTCTCATGTCCTCAATGTGGCTGCATGTTCTTCTACAACCAGGGCCTCATTCACTGTTCCTGTCCAACAGCTGCCTAGTTGGGTGTGTATAAAAAGCTGTCTTCTAGGCAACTGGAGGTATAACCGTGATACAGTGTGATTGTGAGGGAAACTCAGAGCCCAGCATTTCAGACACTGCTTGAAATGTGGATGGGGAAAGGAAACTGAACCAGGGGGCTACATTGGAAAAAAACCCTTGAAGATTGAACCTTCTGTATAGAGCCATATATGTCTGTATTGGGTCAAAACTAGGGACCTCGATTTCTAGAATGGGATTTAGGCTTCATACACATATGAAGCTATTTTGTTTCATGGATGGTCCATAAATAGTCAGAAATGAACGGAATCTCAAGGTTAATCTTCTCATGTCCTGTGTGATGGATTTACCTGGATTTCTAATTTAAACCTTGGGATTCTCCAGGTGCTTATGGAGAAAGATGGCCCTGGGTTCTTGGTGTTCAATCAGGTTCAGCCCCGGGATTTCAATGTATCAAACTGAAATTAGTCATTATGTGTGCCATCTACTCTGTGATTTAAGGCATACAGGTGCCCACAGCAGGCCTGGAACATTCTAAGTGGTCAGTGGAATTGGAAGAAAACCATTCCTCAGGGGACTTCAGTGCCATCCAGACACTCAGCACTGGCTCCTCCTTGGGGGTGTCTGTGTAGACCCAGAAGCCTTGGGTCCCGGGCTTTGACTGCACTGGCAACAGGCCAGAGCCTCTGGGCCTCACCAAACCTTGCCTGCCATCCTGCTGGGTAGTCTTTCCTCAATTAAACTAGCAATGTGTACCAATACAGGTATCCAGATTACCTTTCAGCAAAATAGTAGAATCATATACGTAGATGACACTTGCAAACATTTCTAACTCAAACTGAATAAATTACAACCTCTGGTGAGGTGGGGGCTGCTCATGACTGGCGGATCTTCCTCGAACATTTCTAGTGTCTTCCTACCCAGGGACACAAGATGGCCTCTTTAATCAGCAGATGGTGAGAGGATAAGTAAGGATAGGGTAGCTCTGGGGAAATGCATGACCCTGACTTACTCCCTGGTCTGAGACCAAGATCCCCTAAGTGACGGCTCCTGCTGAGGTCTCATGCTGGTGGGGTTGTGCAGTGACCTTAGCCTTAGCTGCCCATCTGAGGAGAAGTAAGTCACCCAATTTTTATTTGAGGTTTCCTAAAGCTGCCTGTGTGTGTGTTTTAATTTGAACCTGAAGGCTTCTCCACACATAGTGAATGGGAACCCAATTTGATGTGTAAGCAGACTGCAGCTCCCTCTAGGAACAGTCCTGGCCATGCACAGCCAGCCCATCTGGCCCCCACACAGTGATCTTTGTGCTTCACCACTCTTATGACACTTCCTTTCCTAGGGCTCTTAATCTAGCTTGCACGTGGGGCAAGTGGAAGGTTCAACAGCATTCATTCTGCACTGCTGCTGGATTTAAGATCAAATAAAGGCAAGGAAGATCTGCAGTACGAGATTTGTCATCATTTGTTCTTTTAAGGATCTTCATGACCAAAAATGGACTTGAAGATATTCTGGTGTGTGCAGACTCCTTGAATTGTATAAGGACTGTGAGGTCCATGTGTCCCCACACAGCTCTGGGGATAAAGCACCCAGACTGCTCTTTGAGCTCCTCATCATTTGACTCTAGGTTCATGTGTGCTGTGAGAGAGCACATGACTGTAGGATGTCATGAAAAACAGGATGGGTGTTTAAGGGTGGTCGGGTCAGAAGGAGACTGGGTTCCACTCCGTGGAGTGCTACTATAAGGTGCACATTCCTTTGTGCATCTGCATCAAAAGAGTCTAGATCCCCTTCTGGAACACTGGCCAATTTCACCTGTACAATCTGGGAACCCAGAACCCATGCTTTTCTACAGAAATGAGTGAACTTCATAAAAAATAACTGAGGGCCTGGGGACATAGATCAGTGGTGGAGCACTTGCCTAGCATGTGGAAGGGCCTGGGTTCCATCCCCAGAACCACAAAAAATACATGAACAAATAAATGAATAAATAAATTCAATATTGATGTGACTCCAGAGGGAAGTTTTAATTTGAAAAAAATTATGTGTGAGGAGTACTTCAAAAGAAAGAACCAGAACCCACATGAAAACAATCGAATGCATTCTTTAATTAGTATTCACAGGCATGTAAAATTGATGTCCTTAAACATTCTTTTTCAAAACAACAGAAATCCCAGGTTGGGGGTGAAGGGAAAGTGAAGGATGAGAGAAAGATAAGAAAGAAATGAAAGACAGAGACCAGGCAGAGATACACACGAGAGTTGACTTTTCACACTTGACAAGTAAAGGCCATCTCTCTATAGGAGAGGGGGGCAGAACATGCTTTAGTTCTAGGACTTTTATGGGGGAGGATCCGGAATCAGAGCCCAGTGGGTCCTCATGTAGATGTTTAAGATTATGGTTGGTATGGAGGAGTGATGAGCCTTTCTCAGAAATGCCCTTGGGCGGAAATTGAAATATTTTACTTAATATACCATGGTCATTTAAGATGGCCATCTAGGTGCTAAGCAAGGACCTTATACTGAGAAAGTGATGTGACTCCATTTTTGAAATAACCAGCCTCTACCTCAGAGCAGGGCCTGTCCAAAGTAGGTGGGAGGGTTGGATCCAGCATTGCTAGGTGCATAGCTACCCCTAACTGCAGTGACCAGATAGCCTTGTCTCAGCAACTCAAGACCAAAGAATGCTTGAGACCTGATTTTGGACCATAGCAACAACCAATCAGAGTGAGGTAGGGACCATATCTAAAATGCCAGGTGATCCTCACAGTAGTTTTGATGATTGATAACATGTTAGGAAACCATGTAGTTTAGTGCATACACATCTCACAGCTTAAACCAATCAGTTCAAATGTACCCACCTCTTGAACTAACCAATCAACCTTACCCAACTTGTTCCCACCAGAGAATGTGCTAATCAATGTTAAGAGTTTTTGTTTGATTTTCCCACTGTGTGAAATGATTTGCTGTCTAATGTTGAGATATATAGAGTATCCCAAGAAAACCTATAAATTCTCACTGGACTATGGGCCAGGACTCACTCCCTGGGACTGCTGTATCCTAAGCGGATGTGAGTCCAGGCTCGAGAGTCTGATTGTGCAATAAAGAGTCTTGTGTGATTGCATCAGATTTGGCTTCTGGATGTCTATTGGGGTCCCATGAATCTGGTATTATAATAATAGGTACAAAAAAGAAAAGAAAAATTGGAAGGGAGTTGTTAGAGACACAGCAGAGACTCCTAAAACCTTCACTACCCTTGGGGACAGGGACAGAGAAGCAGGCTTTGGTTCCCCTACAAGGCAAAGTGTGTTTGCGGGGGATTGGCTCAGCAAACAGGCTTGAGAAGTATCAGATTCTTGCTTAATATCTGGATGGCCATTTTAAGTGACTGCCGCCATTTTAAGGAAAAACTTTTGCTTTCCCACCCAACCCTAACCACCCATATTAGGACCCACCTGGCTCTGATTCCTGAGCCTCCCAAGATCGGGTTCCTTGGTGTGCCTAATCTCCCCTTTGAGGTTCACTGAGTTTCCCCGGGACCCCAATCTGGATTCCATCATGGAACCTGCTTCTGCATTCTGCCGCAGGCCCTCTCTGCACCCACCACCAGACATTTCATCTCCAGTCAACCTACAGGACCTACAGTTCCTGGAAAATGACAGTTGTTCGTCTGGCACTCTATGTGGTTGGGGGAACCCCAGGCACAACATTTACAGCTACTGCTGATCCCTCCTATCAACTCAGTGTATAAGAAGTCGTTTACTTGGGTCCTGGGTTTTGAGACAAAACCACAGAGGATGATTGGGAGCTGTTCCTGGTGAGACTACCTCTCAGTCTTGGGTTATTGTCTATGGACTTTTCTCCCATCTATGGGTATCTGTACCTTATAGAGGCTTTTGCCCCAACTACACTGTCCTGACTTGGTCCTAAGTACCCCTATGGGATCCTGGTCTTATGCTTACCCAGAGGGGTTGACAACCACTTGAGCATCACCATGTTCTCAACTAGGTGATACTCAAGACTGGGGGATGGCCCATGTTTAAATTCACACCCTATGTCTCATGGGTGGCTCCTCATCTATTCCCTCCCAGAGTCCTCTAGGGTGCCTCCTGGCTAACCTAGGGTCTCTGTCACCCCAGATCTAAACCCTGCAAAACTTATCTGCTTGTGCAATCAGATCTGGCTTCAAGATTCTTTAAATAATAACTCTTAATTGCCACGTGAGGGCACTCTAGAGCCCAATGTTATCAGGTATCCCTTAAGCTATTGTGAGTGTTCGGGAAAATGGAAAGAGATGTCATATGCTCAGGCCTTCTCCTTTCCATGTCCTAATCCCTCTCTCTCTAGCTCTTGCTCTCCCACACAAGTCCTCTCAGCCCTCACCTCCTCTACACCTCCTTTTAAAAGGACAGAGGATTCTACCCAGGACTCCTCCTCCTTTGACCCAGTAAGTGAGACACCCACCATGCCACAGTTCTCTTTCTGATGAAGCTACCACAACAACTGTCCCCTCGGCCCCTCCACCTTCTCTCTTCCTGCCACATGCTAACAGGCTACCACTGCTCAACCCACATCTCTGTGTCTCATACACAAGGGGGCTGTGGTAGATCATATAATCCGGGTTCATGTGCCTTTCTCTTTGTCAGATGTTTCCCAGACAGAAAATGGGCTTGGTTCATACTTCAAGCCCCACCACATGTATCAAAGGGTTTCAATATCTGACTCATATAATTTGACTTTCCATGGTGTCCATATGTTCTTGTCTAACACCCTCTTGCCTGAGGATCACAGGTGAGTTTGGAAGAAACATAGAAATTATGCTGATGAGGTACATCAGACCTCCCCTGCCCATCTGATTGACATTGAATCAGTCCCTACCGGGATCCCAACTGGGATTATAATTTTCCTGGAGGAATAACTAATAGAAACCAATGCATTACTTGCCTCATGGCAGGACTTAGAAAGGCAGCCATAAGGTTATCAACTATGAAACACTCCAAGAAGAATTCCAAGATAATAATGAAAACACTTCAGCATTTTTAGATTGCTGACTAAGGCTTTATTACACTATATTAATCTGGACCCTGAGGCTCCAGACGGGAGACAACTACTGAAGATATAATTGTTCTCCCAAATTTTCCCTGATATTAAGGCCAAACTAAGGCACATTGAGAGGAGGCCCGTAACTCCCCAAGTGAGGTTCTGGAAGTGACCTTTAAGGTGTACAATGAGGGAGATGAGAAGGCCTGAAAGCCGAGATACCAGATGCTCGCTCAAGCCATCTATCTGGCCTCAGCATCTATGCCTGGTTCCATTGGCCCAAGGAAGTGTCCCTTGGGTCTGCTTAGACCATGTTTTAAATGTGGTCAGATGGGTCATTAGGATTGTACATGCCCTAAGCCTTGTACGCCTCTGGGTCTTTGTCCTAAATGCCATCAAGAAGGACACAGGGCCATTGACTGTCTCCAAGCTCATAGGAGACCCTGGACATCCAGCCCTCCTGGAGTGGCTGCAGAGGATTGACATGACCAAGGTCTCCATCACCCAACCACTACCATCACTCCACGGAAACTCAGGGCACTCTAGATCCCAATGTTATCAGGGATCTCTTCAATTACTATGAGTGTTAAAGAGATAAATTCAGGGTAACTCTGCATATGTCAGGTAGGCCCATCTCCTTCCTCCTAGACACTGGGGCTACATATTCAATCCTCAAGGTGTTCTGGGGGCTGACTAGGAATCCTTACAGACACCTAGCCTTATTTGTGCTTGTGGCTTTCTAATTTTTACTCATTCCTTTTTGGTCAATCCACATTGTCCTGTTCCTCTTATGTGAAGGGACATCCTCACAAAGTTGGGGGCTATGCTGTCCTTCTCCATCATAGTCGCTTCCATGCAGACTCACTTAGAACCATCTCCTACTCTGTTGGTCAGTGCCTTCCCATGACCCGCTCCTGAGATGGATGTTTCCAGTCCTTCTCTCACCTCACACCATGAGCCCATTCACATCTTTTTCAAAACCTCCTTCATTTTCTGCCCAATAACAACACCTGCTCTCCCTCCTTGCTGATTCTGTCCCTCTATTTGCAGAGCAGACTTGATCACATCCTTTCAACAGCTTGCTCTTTCATCTGGGTATTTGGGCTGCTTTGGAACCTGGCCTGAGGGCCCAGGACAATGACCACACACCTTCTTCCATTCACCTAGGGCTCTTCTTTACCACACACTGGCCTCCCTTGGGGAAATGACTTTGCCCTTCCTCAACCTTCCTTCTCACAAGTCTACTTCCTAGACATGGCAGTGACAAGTCTCCACTCTAGAGACAAAAGTTAACTTAGATCTTGGCCAACCACCAAGATTCTCGATGTTCCCATCCCTTCCCCTTGGCGAGTTGACTCTTGGGTCGTGGTTCTCAGCTCCTCGGTGGAGCTCATGAAAGCCCTGGCCAGGCACCAAGACTCTCTGTGGTAAATTCTGGAACTAGGGAAGTAGTGGGTGAGGACTCCCTTCTCTCAGTCCCAGGAAGGCTGTGGAGCCTAATCCCCTGGAACCTCTTTCTACAGTATGACTGGAAAATTTATCATGTAGGCTGGGTATTATTAATAACTGTGCTATTCTATCTCCTGGTAAAATTACTGATATACCTCCTGGAGAACTAGCTATAATTTTTATTTCACCTACATAATCAGGAACAATTACCTCAGGACTTACCATAAGTCCTTTTAGTGTAGAAGAACTGCATCCCAATAATTAGTTTACTGCTCCTTGGGGAAGAGGTCCTTTTACTCCTGTGGGAATGATTTGAACTCCCATCTCTGAGTTAGTATTGCTCTGGTGGAGACACAGATGTCCAACCCTGCGCTCCCTCTGGTTTGTCTGATGAGGGATTTAATGGATAATGTGTCCTGGGCACTACCCTGATGGTGTTGCTGGGTTCCTCCATTGCCCCATATATTTGTGCTTGTGGGCCCCGGAGCATTGGACCCCCCAGTCTGTTTTTTGGCAATGGAGCCTGATGCCTTTCTCCATGATATTGTGGGTAAACACCTGGTCCTTGTCCATTTTTTGATAACAGAATACCCTCTATGGTGGTTTGAGAACAGCATTCATTAGCCCAATATCTCCCTCTACCGCATCGTGGGCAAATACCTTGTATTCTAATCCTTTGATATGTAGTTTTGTTAAACCCTCCTCCTATTGGGCAATTCCTTTTAAAATGTCCTGTTTGTTCACAATTGTAGCACGTTTTTGGCCTGGCATCTAAAGCCTGTTGTACTGCAGCTGCCAAGACTTGCCCTTGATCATTAATGTCTCTACATAATTTAATATATGTGTTTAAATCTTCATGTTTCCATGGTCTAATGACCTCTCTGCAGCAATGATTTGCTTGGTCATAAGCCAGTTGTTTTATTAATGGCATTGCTTGTTCTGTATCCCCAAAAACTCTGGTAGCTGTTTGAATAAGCCTATCTACAAATTCAGCATAAGGTTCATTAGCTCTCTGTATTACCTTAGATAAGTGACCTTGTAAATCTCCATGTCCTTGTAAAGTCTTCCATGCCCTAACTGCATCTGCAGCAATTTGTGAATATATAGCAGGATCATATTCAAATTGTTTCCATTGACCCTCATGAGGTCCTTTTCCTAACAACATATCTAGATTTCTTTGAGGGTAACCAGCTGCTGCATTTCACCTAGTGGTATCCGTACAAAATTCCTCATTGGCAACCTTCCATAACAAATATTGTCTTCCATTTAGCACAGATTTACACATGCTAGCCCAATCTGCTGTTGTCCTGTCCAAGTTGGTAATGGATTCGACCATACTTACAGTGAAGGATGCTTGGGGACCATAGGTTGTTACAGCCTCCTTTAACTGCTTCACTGTTTTGAAATCTAAAGCACGTTGAATTCGGTGCCCTCCTGCCTGCTCAAGTACAGGGCATGCTAATCTTTGACGTCCTGTCTCAGGATTCAATCTATCAACGATGGGGGTTGAGGGCCACTCAGCTGTCTCTATAGGTGGAGCTGTTGATTGAATTACGCCCTCTGGTGATAGAACGGAGTTAGTAGTAGCCTCCCATTGTAGCTTCCCCCCTGATAGCTGTTTCTCCTCTAAGCTTTCTTCCTTTAAATTTTCTTCCTCTATCTGACTAGCTGGAGAGACCTTCTCTTTTGCTTGATCTAACATGTTTTCTACCATAATCTAGACCTCTAACAATTTACTTAAAACTTTTTCAGTTTGTTTTTTACTAATTTCTCATCTACTGTAAAGATAACACAACCCAATAAGATAATACAAAACAAAACCAAAACAGAATGAAACAAAAACGGAACAAAAAAAATCATTGTATCAATTTTCTCTTCCTCAGGGCCAAAAAACTTCAAACCTTGAGCCAACCATTTTTCCCAGTTTGCCTGAGAAAATTCTAGGGATAGGCAGCTTGAAACAAAAACAAAATAAATCAAAACCAGAACACATTGTTTTTTTAAATGGTCACCCATTCTCTCGCCTTCCCTCAGGGGCGAGCAATTTCACTTATCTCTGAGCTTCAGGCGTTCCCCTTATGGGCTGCCAGATGCCGCAGTCTAGCTGGGCACAAAATCATGAGCCCCTCAAGCAAGAACAAACTTTATTTCCAAAACTCCCGCGAATGCCACTCACGCAGACTTCTCCCCAGGACACACTCCACAAACAGGAAATCCCTCCTCTGGAATTCCCTCCTACCGAACATCCCCAACCAATGGGAACTGCCCAAAGTAGCAGGCCTAGGCAGACAGCAGGGGTCTAGTCTCCAATTGAGTGCACATCTTAACATAATTATTATCATCTCAAGGGCTTGCAGGGGTCACCTTTCAACCAAAAATGTCATGCATCCTTCCTACTTGGCTATGGCTCTCAGCACAGGGCCATCCTAGCTCTGGAGGTCGTGCCCATACAACTCTTCCCACCATTCTTCATGGAGGCCTTCAACCGGGGTCACACTGAGATTCTGAAGAAAATGGTGCAGGCCTGGCCCTTCACCTGCCTGCCCCTGGGGGCCCTGATGAAAACGCTATAGCTGGGGATGATCCGAGAAGCACTAGATGGACTGGACATGCTGCCTGCCCAGCAGAATCACCCCAGGTGAGGGGACCCTCAAAGGCAGCGCCTGGGCATCCAGGGAAGTGATGGGTGTGGGAAGGGAGAGTAGGTGCTGAATTATGCCCAACAGGCTTCCTGTGCTACCAGCAAGGAGGGTTGGAGAGGCCTTGGCCATGCTGTGCCCCACCTGGGAGGGGCTTCCAGATGTGTAGGTGTTTGTGGGAGCTGCTATGACCCCTGAAGAAGGTTGCACCTGCCCCTCCCTCAGCTGGTACAGGTGGTGGCACCAGGCTAGATTGGAGTGGCAAGGGGTAGAGAAAAGTGAGACAGAAGGAAGAGGTGGAGCAGGGGGCAGCAGCTGAGAGATGAAGGAAGGGGCCTCAGAGTTCAGACTCTGCTGTGGTCCCCGCAGGAGGTGGGAACTACAGGTGCTGGATTTGTGGAAGGTTCATGGGAACTTCTGGAGGTTGTGGTCTGGAGCCCTGGTCGATGCCTGCTCACCAGGAGTCATGAAGGAGAGGCAAACAGTTAAGGCCTCTCCAGACACAGGGCCCACTTTGCCCTTGAAGGTGTTAGTAAACCTGTGCTTTCAACAAAGACCCCTGAATGCATTCCTCTCCTTCCTCTTTCACTGGGTGGATGAGAGGAAGGGTCTGAAACAGCTGTACTGCAAGAAGCTGCAGATGGGCTCTTTGCCTGTCCATACCATTGAGAAAATCTTGGAGAGATTGGATCTGGACTTTATCCAGCAGTTGGATATGCAGTGTTTCTGGAGACTGTCCACCTTGGCTACTTTTGCTACCTATTGGGGCCAGATGAGCAACCTGAGGCAGCTCTTCTTCTCCCACGTCTATGTGTCTGCCTATGCTTCCCAGGAGGAGAGAGATCAGTTGATGGATGACATTACCTCACAGTTTGCCAAGATGGACAGCCTCCGGAGGCTGTACCTGGATAGTGTCTTCCTCCTAGAAGGCCGTCTGTGCCAGGAGCTCAGGTGGGGAAGCAGAGGGAACTGTCCTAGGACATCAGAGCAAACTCTTTGTCACATGAAACTTCAGCGGGCACCTACTGTGTGCCAGCAATGGTGATTTAACATTGATGGAGATGATGGAACCACCTGGTCACTCAATGGGGGTGAAAGACTCAGCATGAGACAGGGTGACGTGAATGAGCAGATTCTGCAACAGGCAGAGTCCTGGGTGGAGACCATCATCAGAAGGTCAGGGTGACCTTGGGCTTGGGCCAATTTGTCTTCTCCCACCATGACATCACTCTTCAGAACTAACTGCTTGATCTTTGCTTAGGCTCCTGAAGAATCCCCTGGAGACCCTCTCAATAAACAACTGTCTGCTCTCAGATCCAGACTGGAATGATCTGTCAGGGTCTTCAAACCTCGACTAGCTAATACACCTGACGCTGTGGGGCAGCAAATTGACGAGTTTCAGTCCTGAGCTCCTAGTAATTCTGCTAGAGAATGCTGCAGCCACCCTTGAGACCCTAAACTTGCAGGACTATGGGATCACCAACTCCCAGCTCCAGGCCATCCTGCCTGTCCTCAGCTGTTGCTCACAGCTCAGGGTCTTGAGCTTCAATGGGAATGACATCTACATGTCGGTCCTGAGCAACCTGCTGCTTCACACTTCCAGGCTGACCCGGTTGAACCTAGAGAAGTACCCTGCCCCTCTGGAGAGCTATGATGCCCAGGGTGCCATCCACCCAGGGAGACTTTTCCAACTCATCGATGAGCTGATGGAGATACTGAGGGATGTGAGAGAGCCAAAGAACATCCTTTTCTATACTAAACCCTGCCATAGATGTGGCAACTGGTTTATCTATAACCTGCCCTCCAGTCCGTGTTGCTGTTGACTGCCTGCCTAGTGGGATGCATATATGAGAAATGTTCTGTGCACTTGAAAATAAAGGTAAGACAAGAGTGTCTCTCCAAGGGGAACTAGAAACAGGATGCCAGGGCACTAATTAACACGAGTGGGAACAGAAAAGCTGATGCAGCAGGCCTGGGTCACAGGGGCTTGGTTCCCGTCGGGAGACTTGGAACCGATGGGGACATGTGTCTGAGGAGTCAGACAGGAATCTGAATTTCTGGAAGTAGATTTGTGCTGAGAGGTACACAGGGCATGACCCCTGCATGGATGGTTGCAAACGAGTGACTTGGGGAACTTGCGGCAGAGCCTCTGCTGTCCTCCAGGGGTTTCAGCTTAAAGGTCAGGAAGCTAACCCAGTGGCTGATCAGTGCTGATCAGTGACACTGGAGCCGAGGACCTCATGGCATCACAACAGTGCAGGGCCATTCTGAGTATACCTTCCATTCTTTATTTCTCTCTGGGTGCCATTCCTTTGGATGGATGTGGATTTTCAGTGGGGTAATGCATCTGTGGTTGCCCACAGAACTGAGAACACTAATCTGCTCAACAAAGGAGTTTATCTGGGGATAGTAGGAGACTTCCATCTGAGTTATTCAGGTCATAGTGAACCACAGACCTCAGCTTTTCCACAATTTCTAAGGTTCAGGGAAAAATAGTCTTGAGTCTTTGTGTGTGTGTGTGTGTGTGTGTGTGTGTGTGTGTGTGTGTGTGTGTTGGGGATTGAACCCAAGGGTGCCCTATTACTGTCTAGAACTTCACAGAATACAACTTATAAATCCTTGTACAATTAACAACCCATCAGTCAAGAAACTTAAAGGGAGGTTGGACATGTACACAAGAGTTAGGTGCAATAAATAAAATTATAAATGCAAGATTTCCTGCAATTCCAAACCCCAGCACCTCTCATCTAATGGGCCTGCGGACTCCAAATGGTTCACAGCAGACATCTTCACTCTGCTGTTTCTGGTACCCAGGTGATAAGCAGAGCCAACACTGATGCCTTCTGAAAAATCAGCAATAAACCCAGACTGGGAATCTACAAGTGTGCCCTGAAACCCCACATCACCCCTCTCAGGCATCACGCCAAGACCTCTCAACCATACAATGTCCTAGAAATGCCTCTCACTCAATTTTCAAATGAATTGTTTTATGGTCTCCTACTGCACAGGATTATCCAGACAGTCTGTCCTTTGTATTTCAATGGTATCTTCAGTATGGCCTTGGCAAGGGACATTGCTGCCCAGGGCTTTTCGATGTTCAAAGCCAATAGAAGAAGGGAGGAGGGTTCTGGTTCCTTGTTTGTCTAGAAGGAGGGTCTCTGGAGGAGTCCAGAGCTTTAGTGGCAAGTAGAACCTGGGCAGTTAAGCAAGAGGAGCCCGGGAAGGCTTAGATTGGGCAGAGGAGAAACCTGTATAGAAGGGATTTCTGTCCATTTTCCTGAGTGCTTTCAAAAGTTATAAAGATTCCATAAAATATTGGGCTCCAAGGTGCCATTAGATGATCATTGTCCAAGTCATAAAAGGGTCAGGACTGAATGGAAAGTTGAATTATTCAGGAGCCAAATGGAGTTAGGCTACATGTGTGAGGAGGCATGCTCAGCTCTCACACAAACCAGAGTGAGAGAGGGGACAGAGTGAAAAGGGGTCACCACCACACAATTCTCTGGCCCCACAGCTGATAGATTGGGCTATGCTGTCTTTAAATTTAGATTCTCACCCAATGCTAAAACTAAGTATTCAAGGACATGAATTTTATGGGCTACTTGATACAGGTGCTGACCTTAGCATAATATCTCATCAAGGATGGCCAAAACATTGTCCATTACAAGAAGCCACTCAAATGCTTCAAGGCCTAGGAGTGGCGACTAATCCCCATAGAAGTGCAATGGTATTAGATTGGAAGGATCCTGAAGGATGTGAAGGAACTATACAGCCATATGTATTGGATTATCTTCCTATAAATTTATGGGGACGAGATTCCTAGATCAATTAGGTTTGACATTAACAAATAACATCAATCCTAATGCACCCACTACTAGGGCTAGGCAAGGTTTTAGGAAAGAAAAAAGATTAGGAGAACAAGTACAAGATATAGCAGCACCAATTCAAACATATCAAGGAATAAATAGACATGGATTGGGTTTTCAGAAGGGGCCACTGAGACAATCAAAATTACTTGGAAATCAGAAAGACTAGTATGGGTTTCTCAGTGGCTTCTTACTAAAGAAAAGATACAAGTAGCCCATGGCCTGGTCAAACAACAATTAGTGGATGAACATATACAACCTTCCATATCTCCCCATAATACTCCCATTTTTGTCATTAAAAAGAAATCTGGTAAATGGAGATTATTGTAAGATTTAAGAGCCATTAATAATGAGATGGTTATTATGGGACCTGCTTAATCAGGGATTCCTCAATTGTCTGCTTTGCCAAAAACCTGGTATGTTTTAGCTATAGATATTAAACATTCTTTTTTTTTCAATTCCAATTCATCCTGAGGATATTTCACCTTTTGCATTTACTTTCCCAGTACTGAATCATGAAATCATGATCAGAGATATGAATGGAAATTACTCCCTCAAGGGATGGCTAACAGCCCAACTATGTGTCAAATTTATGTTAACAAAGCAATCCAGCCACTTAGAAATCAAAATCCCGAACTACAAATATTTCACTATATGGATGATGTATTATTAGCACATAAAGATAAAAACATTGCTAGAATGTTATGCCACACTAAGAAATTTATTTAAAAAATATAATCTAGAGATAGCAATAGATAAAGTACAATTAAATTTTCCAATTAATTATTTAGGAATTCTATTATCCTCAATCATGGTCCATCAACAAAAAATTCAAATACGAGTAGATCAAACCAAATACTGAACGACTTTCAAAACTTATTGGGAGACATAAATTGGATAAGGCCTTATCTAGGCATACCAACAGGAGAGTTGGGACCTTTATTTGATATCCTAAATGTCCGTCAGATCCAAATTCACCCCACATGTTAACGCCTGACGCAAGAAAGGCATTAAAAATTATTGAAAAATATATGGAAAATATGCATTTGGATAGAATTGATATGTTTGCCTTTATTATTTATTGTACTCCCAACAAAAAATATTCCTACAGGAGTATTTTGAAAAGAAGGTCCATTATTGTGGATACATTTATCTTATTCTCCTAACACTATTCTTACTAGGTATCCTGAGGCTGTAGGACAATTAATACTCAAAGGAAAAAAAGCAGCAAAGGGAGTGTTTGGAATTTCTCCCAATAAAATTATTACTCCATATACTATGGATCAAATTGATGAGTTAGCTAATGAGTTAAATACTTGGGCAATAATCATGTGTAAATCTAATGTTTTATTTGATAACCACTTACCATCTAATCCTTGTTGTCTTTTTGGTCTTCGCATCCTGTAGTTTTTCCAAAAATGACAAGAAAAACACCTATCACGAATACTCCAAATATATTCACTGATGGGTCAAATAATGGTACAGCAACAGTAGTTACCACTGATCAAACTTTTACATTTTTAGTACCCAAACAATCAGCTCAAAAGGTAGAGCTTAATGCAGTTTTACAAGCTTTTGTGATGTTTAAAGATTCTGTATTTAATTTATTTTTTGATAGTCAGTATGTAGTTAATGCTAGAGTATCCCTTGAAGATGCTGGTAGGATTTCCCCTTCCTCTACTGTTTTCTCTTTGTTTTCCACTATACAAAGTCTAATCTGGGACAGAAAAGATCCATTCATTATAGGACATATCTGGGCACATACAGGATTGCCTGAAGCCCTTAGTTTGGGCAAAGATTTAGCAGATAAAACTACACATGGCATACATATTTTCTCTACACTAGAAGAAGCTATAAATTTTCATAAAAGGTTCCATGTCAATGCTAATACTTTACAAAAGCGTTTTAAAATAACTAAGGAACAAGCTAGACAAATAATAAAACAATGTCAAAATTGTGTGACCTTTTTACCACAAGTTAATCTTGGAGTCAATCTTAGAGGATTGATACCTAATCATATTTGGCAGATGGACATCAAACAACTGCCAGAATTTGGAAAATTAAAATATTTGCATGTTACAGTTGATACTTCTTCTGGATTTTTGATGGGCTCCCTTCATGCCGGAGAAAAAACTACAGATGTTATAGCTCATTGCTTACAAAATTTTGCCACTGTGGGCGTTCCAAAACAGTTAAAAACAGATAATGCCCCTGGTTATACTTCTAACTCTTTTAAACAATTTTGCTCAACATTTGGCATTACTCATATAACAGGAATCCCATACAATCCACAGGGACAAGGCATAGTTGAAAGAGCTCATCAAACTATTAAAATGTACTTATTAAAGCAAAAAGAAGAAATTGGGTAGGGGTATATATTCCCCAATGATAAACTTAAAATAACCCTTTTTACTCTAAACTTTCTAAATTTGGATTCATCAGGGCTTAGTGCTGCAGAAAGGCATATGTGTCCACAAAATGTACATAAGCCCAAGGTACTTTGGAAGGATATTCTAACAGGACAATGGAAAGGTCTTGACCCAGTAATTGTCTGGAGTCGGAGGTCTGTTTATGTGTTTCCACAGGGAGAACAGCAGCTGATTTGGATTCCAGAAAGATTAACTAAAGCGATTTCTACAGACCAAAAAGAAGATGATTTGGCTCAAATCCATAACAGCTGATATCCAAAACTCCAGTTTGGCTATCCTTACATCTGGCTGAACCAGGATGCTTTTTTCAATATCTATTCTATTATTGCCCAGACCTAGGTTAATGTTTTGCTGATCAGTTCTATTTTTTTTTGACTATAGAGTTTTTAAACATTGCAATGGAGATTTCACCTGTAAAAAGTTATAAGGCCTTTACTATTATGTTATGTGTTGTATGTATTATATTAAGTGTGCACACTTGTGTTTTCTGTTATATGTTTGAATGTATGTATGTCCATATATCATATATGATGAGCGCTCATGAAAAAATGGATCCAAATATTTTTTTTCACGTGATTTAAATGGTTTAATTTAAATTGGGTAAACAGCTGTTGAGGATTGTTTTAATATATGAACAAAAAAGGAGGTTAACAGATCTGTTTGTTTACTTTCACCTTTCCTTTTCATTATATTTAATAATTCTCTTCAAGACAATGTAAATTGTTAAGAAAATTGTTTTCTTTTGGTGCCTTCTGGAATGTTACATAATTTTTTCTTTAGCCTTTATTGCCAGAATTCCTATCTTCATCCCAGTGCCGGTGAAGACAATGTAAATTGGATTCATCAGGACTTAGTGCTGCGGAAAGGCATATGTATCCAAAAAATGTACACAAGCCTAAAGTACTTTGGGAGGATATTCTAACAGGACAATGGAAAGGTCCTGACCCAGTGATTGTCTGGAGGTGGGGTTCTGTTTTTGTGTTTCCACAGGGAGAACAACAGCTGATTTGGATTCCAGAGAACCTAACCAAAGCGATTTCTACAGACCAAAAAGAAGATGATTTGACTCAAATCCATAACAGCTGATATCCAGAGCTCCAGCTTGGCTATTCTTACATCTGTGACAGAGATTAACCAGGATGATTTTTTCAATATCTATTTTATTATTGCCTTTTCCCTCATCATAAAGTTCTATTTCATTTTTTGAGCTCATACAGAACTAGGTTAATGTTTTTCCGATCAGTTTTATTTTTTTTATTTATTTTTTTTTAAATTTATTTATTTATTTATTTTAGTTCTTGGCGGACACAACATCTTTGTTTGTATGTGGTGCTGAGGATCGAACCCGGGCCGCACGCATGCCAGGCAAGCGCGCTACCGCTTGAGCCACATCACCAGCCCCAGTTTTATTTTTTGACTGTGGAGTTTTTAAACATTGCAATGGAGATTTCACCTGTGTAAAGCTACAAGGCCTTTACTATTGTCTTATGTGTTGAACGTTTGTGTGCACACTTGTGTTTCGTGTTGTATGTCTGTGTGTGCATATGTCCATATATCATATATGAGGAGTGCTCATGAAAAATGGATCTGAATTTTTTTTATTCACGTGATTTTAATGGTTTAATTTAAATTGGGTAAACAGCTATTGAAGATTGTTTTAATATGTATATAAATAAGGAGGTTAACAGATCTGTTTGTTTACTTTCACCTTTCCTTTTCATTATATTTAATAATTCTGTTCAGGATAATGTAAATTATTCAGAAAATTGTTTTCTTAGTACATGTTGGAATGTTACATATTTTTTTTAGCATCATTGCCAGAATTCCTTTCTTCATCCCAGTGCCCGTGAAGACAAAGATAAAACCAAAATACAGCTTCTTTGATAGTTATCACAACAAACTGTATAAACTGATGCATCAATGAATAATAACTGAACAAGTAATTCTCAATCAAGGAGTCGATTTACTTTGGGAGGAAATGGACATATTGATGGATTCCTCTGCTTAGAACTGCTTGCAGAACTTGCCTGGACTATGTATCACTTGGGTGCATTGTGAACTATCTGTTGGTGCAGCGAATTGTGGTAGTGCTGGCGTATCTTTCTGATGGTGTCACTGGTGATACAGTTTTTCCAAAGGAGCTGTCAATTGGCTTGGTGTTGTGCCATTTCTGTATCCTCCTCCCTTCTGCTAGTGATGGTCTAAAATTTGGGGGCCAACAGAGGTGAGGCAAAGTACCTCACCCCCCACTGGTACAAAGGCCAAATTTGGGGGCCAACAGAGGTGAGCGTGGAAAGATTAAAATATCTGTTTTTGAAAGATTAAAATATCTGTTTTAGAAGGAGTTTAGAGATCAGAAGGGAAGTAGCTACAAAGGGACAACAGAGACCCCTCAATCTCAGTGCTGTCCTTGAGGTAAGGGACGGAGATGCCTTTTTGATTTTCCAAGAAATAAAAGGGGAGTCTCCATTGGGGATCAGCACAGTCAACCCGCTGGACAAGATTACCTCCAAAATAGTGAACTGACACAGAAAGCCAGAGAGCAGGTTAATGGTCAGAACCAGGGGTTGAGAGTCTAGACAAAAATCCACTGAGAGCCAGGCATAGTGACCCACACCTGTAATTCCAGCAACTCAGGAGGCCGAGACAGGAGAATTGTGTTTGAGGCCAGCCTGGGTAGCTTAGAAATGTTGTGCCTCAAGATAAAAAATGAAAAGAACTGGGCATGGAGCTCAGTGGTAGAGCACTCACCTAGAGATCCTGGGTTCCATGCCCTGTACTGAGACAGACAGGCAGGAAGGAAAGAAAGATAGACCTGAGTGAACACCAGGAGTGAATTTTGGGCTCTTAGGTACAGGAGAGATAGAAACAGGGCCAAAGGCATCTGTCCCTGTGTCCATGGTGGCTGTCACCTGGAGCCTTTTGGTTCCTCCCAAAGTGGGGTATTTCCCAGGCTGCATCAACCCTAATCAGTTTCTATGTCTCTTGAACCCATAAGGGAATTCTCTGTAGCATAATGAAAGGAGAGAGTTTGAGTAAAAACCAATCAGAAATTGGGGAGCATCAGAGTTAAAAAGTTGAGCATGTTCATGCAACCTGTCAGACGCAAGTGCCTATGGGAAAATGCAAAAGGGATCTTTGTTGGTGTGTGTTGGTGTTGCAGCTCCAGGGATTGAACCTAAGGTGCTGTCAACGGAGCTCCACACCTAGCCCTTTTTATCTATCTATCTATCTATCTATCTATCTATCTATCTATCTATCTATATATATCTATCTTCTAATTTATCTATTTATAAATTTTATTCTAAATCTTTGAAAATTGACAAACCATCTCATAGTGTAAAACTCAAATCACCAAAACATTTTTCTTGTTCCCCATATCTCCACTCTCTGTTATCTCAGTTAAATGACAGTCTCTATAATGAACCTCAACTAAGTAGAACGTTCTTTTTTAAGTATCTACCCATTTATTTACTTATTCTCATTAGGCATATATGACAGCAGAATTCATTTTGATTCATTGTACACATTGCAGCACAACTTTTTATTTCTCTGGTTGTACACTATGTATGTTGCAGTCATATGTGTCCCCAGCCCTTTTTAAAATTTGAGATAGCCCTCGATAAGTTGCCAAGGCTGGCCTGGAACTTGGCATCCTCCTGCCTCAGCCTCCTGAGTTGCTGGGATTACAAGTGTGCACCACCACACCCAGATAGTTGCTCTTTTTGTTTTTGTTGGTTTGGGCTGTGCCTTTTTCTTAAGTGTTTAGCAGAAATTACCCATGTTCACTTCACTTATGTTTGCAGTTGAAGCCTGTTTAGGATTATTTTTAAGACATAATGGGGGTTTTTGATGAGAAATATTTGAAGCCCCGCCTTCAAATTTGACGTGTCTTTACCTCTTTCTTGCTTTGGGGCATCTCTTGAGGCAGCTGAGCAAGAGGGCTGAAATGGCAAGGTGTCACTCTCGGCTGCCACCCTTGACTTGGTGCTTGGGACTAGAGACGGGTAGATGTTTCTGCCACCCAGGTAACAATAGAGTGGCTCTCCAAAAACTGACTTTAGAAGAGACAGAAAATGCAGGACCCCAAGTAAAGTCAGGCCCATCCTGGAGGCAAAGGAAGACAGGGTTTCAAAGGCCACATAAGGTGCTTTGAAACCATTATCATTGGCTACAAGGATTCAGGAACAAGGGTGGCCTTGGTCCAGGATGACAGGGACCTGCTGTGTGGGTTTCTCCTCAGAAAAAAATAATTATGAGCAGGACACAGTGGTGCATATCTAAAATCTCAAATTCTTGGGGGGCAGAGGCAGGAGGATTGCAAGTTCAAAGCCAGTCTGAGCAACTTAGTGAGGCCCTAAGATTTTGCATAAGGCTGTGGTTCTGTGTTTGATTCTTTTGTGACAGCTCCTGTTAGCAGGCAGTTGTGGTTCAGGATGCCCACTTCCTAGCATCCTGCCAGCTTTGTTGTGTTGGAATGGTGTCATTTTGATCAAAAACTTTCACCATTAGCTTCATCTGTAACTACACAGTTGTTCACAGTTGATCAACATCATCAGCAAGGACACAACCAGTGTTGATTTCCTTGAGTTGTCTGGAACTGATGGCAGTAGTTTGGAGTGTGTATGGTTGTAGGAAAGTGTTTAAAACTCTTTAAAGCCAGGAAACAAGCATGGGGACTATAAAAGGACCATTGGCCAGTGGCTTAGGGATAGGTATGCTCATTCTGCTTTCTTGCTTATTTATTTATTTTTTATACGAAAGATTGAACCCAGGGGTGCTATACCACTGGATGCCCAAAGCTCTGTCCTTGTCCCTGATAAAAATCCAGTAACAAGGACACAGTTTTGAGAAAAAGGAAAAAGAATGTTTATTACTTTGGTCACAAAGGAGGAACCCAGGGGACCTGTCCTAAAGGCTGTGATTCTGCCCATCAGCAGGAACAGGTTGTTTTTAAAGAGGTTTTTCAGAGATAATGAGATTAGAGAGGAGAAACCAGGAAGGAGATCAGGGAAAAGAAGATCAGGGAGGGAAGGTTAGGGAGGAGATTTGGGGAAAAAAATATAAGTTTCGAATCAAAGCATCAAGGGAACCCCTGTTCCGCACTGAATCACATCCCCAAACCCCACATTTTGGAGGAACTGAGGGTTGGATGCAGGGTTGTTGGACCACTGAGCCACATCCCCAGCCCTTTGCAGGTTTTATTTTCAGACAGTGTCTCACTAAATTGCCCAGGCTGTCCTTGAACTTGCAATCCACCTGCTCAGCCCCTGAGTTGGTGGATTTAGGGTGTGTGCCACCGGGTCCACTACAATCCACATTTTTTTAACCCCCCACAAATTTTGTTCAGTAAAAGAACAAAGTACCACTCATCAGTTTTTCTTTTTTTTTTTTTTTTTTGGTACCAGGTGATGAACCCAGGAACAGTGAACTGCTGAGCCACATTTCCAGCATTTTTCTTTCTTTCTTTCTTTTCATTCAATAAATACAACCTAAAGGAAAAGAATAGTTTAATTATAGAGTGTGATAGGCAATTAGGCCTCTCCTATTATTCAGTCCCCTGATTTCTGAAGCTTATTGCTTTGAGGTAAGATGAAACATTGGACTGATCCTTTGAAAAATTAATAGAGACACAATTCCCTGCATTACTGAAACCTAGGCACCGAATGAACTTTACCAGCTTCATTCTTAAGAACTTATTTCTCAGAAATGTCCTTCGTGGCCCCAGGGGTGTAGGTCTCTCTATGCCGACACCAAGCAAATGGCAGAGCTGTGGTGCTTCTAATTCTCGAGGCTGCTCTTCCTGGTTCTTTGTCGTCTTCTGTAACTGATGTCTCTGTTTGCTTCTGCCTCTGCTCACACTTCTGTGCTACTGCGTCTCTCTTCTGGGCTCTGAGGCTGTAGGGTCTGCATACTTGGACTCAATCAGCCTTGCATTGAACATGGTTGAAAATAAGTGCATCTGGGCTGAATGTGTAGAGACTTTTTCTTGTCATTATTCTCTAAGGAGCACATTGTAAACTGATATGTAATGTGCCCATTGTATGCAGTGACATAAGGAAGGCTGAGGTGACTTAAAGCACACAGGAGCATGTGCATAGGTTAGGTCCATAGCAGGAACCCCCTGGGCAGTTACAAAGCATGGGGATTCTTCAACGTGCTCCCCAACAACCAATGGGTCATTGAAGAAATCAAAAAGAAAGTGTAAAATGCCTGCAGACCAATGAACAGGGCCACACAAGATATCCAAACCTGTGGACACAGCAAAAGTAATTCTAAGTGGGAAGTTTCCAGTAAGAAATACCTACATTAGGAAAAAAATCTCAAATAAATGGCCCAGTGCTGCATGTCAAGGGACTGGAAAAAATAAGCATGGACTATGCCCCCAATTAGTAAAGTTGGGAGAAGATATGAGTTAATTAACTTTACAAGTAGCTGAATTCCAGACATGTGCCACTCGAACCAGATTTTCCTACTTGTTATTGTCTTGGGGACCAGGCATTGCACCCAAGGGTGCTTTGCCACTGAGCCACACCCTCAGAACGCATTTTGAGACAGGGTCTCACAAACTTGCTTACAACCTCACTAAATTGATGAGGCTGGCTTTGAACTCACCACCCTCCTGCCTCAGCCTCCTGGGAATATCGCTGAGTACCACCAAGCCGGCTTTTGCAGTTGTTTTTGGAAAAGAATCTTTGAGGACATCAATTTGACCCACCTGTGCAGACCAATTAAAGAATGCATTCCTTTTTTTTTTTCATGTGGATTCTGGTTCTTTCTTTTTGAATATTTCTACCAGGTGGATAGTTCTATTCCAATTAAACCTTCCCAATGTGGTCACATCATTTTTGGACTTATTTATTTGTTTACTTATTTCTGTGATGCCTTGGATGGAACCCAGGCCTTTTACATGCTAGTAAGTGCTCTACCATGGAGCAATGTTGCCAGCTCTCTGAATTAGCTTTGATGAAGTTCACTCATTTCTCTAGAAAAGCATGGGTTCTGGGTCCCTATACTGTACAGGTGAAATTGGCCAGTGTTCCAGAAGGGGTTCATCTGTTTTGATGCAGATGCACAAAGGACTCTGCATCTTTCAGTAGCCACTCCAAGTGTTATAGTTAAAGCATCCTCCTGGGGTTTCACAGATTGACTTCTAGAACACTCACATGTAATTGAATCAAGGCTTTATTGAAGCACACAGATGGCAACTGACCACGACATAAAGCTGTTCCCCTGATCAGCCCCAAACAATTGCAAGGTTGCTCTTTATAAGCCTGAAAACCACAAAAGGGGTGTTTGGGGGTCCAGCTAATGCAAGCAAGCCAAGTTACAGAAGTGGGAAAGTGCAGTCAGGTGGAGAGATGCTCAGCCAGTCACAATTAGCCCAGTCACCCTAGTTACCGAAACAGAGCCCTGTTCCCCTAGTTACAGAAACAATGCCCCATTAGGTAGTTCCATGTTCTTAAAGGTTTCTATAGCCAAAGGAAAAGAACATCTTGCCTTGGTCATGAGCCTTGTACTTGGCATGGTTGTTTTACAAATGGAGTCACAAAACAATATGGAGTCACTTTGGCTGGACTATCACACAAGGAGTGGAACCCAGTCCCATCTGCCTGACCCGACCACGCTTAAACACCCGGTCCTGTTTGTCATGACGTCCTACATTTGTGTGCTGTCTCACAGCACAAATGAACCTAAAGTCAAAAATGAGCAGCTCAAAGAGAGGTGAGTGCTTTATCCCCAGGGCTCTGGGAAGACTAAGAGCCCTCACAGCCCTTCCAGTGTTCAAGGGGTCTGGAGGCACCAGAATATCTTCAAGTCCCTTTTAAGTCATGCTAATTCTTAAAAGAACAAATGATGACAGATCTCATTTTGCAGATCTTTGGCTTTATTTGAACCTAGAGTCCAGCAGCAGGGCAGAACAAATGCCGCTCAGAACCTTCCTCCCGCCACGTGTGCACGTTAGACTTAGAGCCACAGAAATGGAACTTCCATGAATAGGGGGTGAGGCACATAGTTCGCTGTTTGGGGGACAGATGAGCTGGTGTGCATGGCCCAGACTCTGTTACCAGTTCCAAGAGTGAGCTGCAGTCTGCTTACACATCCAAGTGGGTTCCAGTTCACTATGTGTGGAGAGTTATTCAAGCCATAATTGAAACATGTCCACAGGCAGCTTTAGAACACCTCAAATGAAGACTGGGGGGACCTCGTTCTCATCCTTGGATGGGAAGCTAAGGCCAAGGTCACTGCACAACCCCATCAGCCCAATCCTCAGTGGAGGGAAGTGTTAGGAGAAGGTCTGTCAGTTATGTGCAACCCCCGCCCCACCAGAGCTTGTAATTTACTCAGTTTCATTTTGAAATATTTGCAAGTGTTATCTACCTATATGATTCTACTATTTTGCTGAAAGAGAATTTGGATACCTTCAATGGGCACCAATAGTTTGAGGACAGACTACCTAGGTGGAGGACAGGAAACGTTTGGTGAGGCCCAGAGGCTCTGATCAAAGCACAGCATGGACACCTTCTGCAGGCACTGGGAGCCGGGCACTGGGAGCCGGACACTGGGGCCTGTCGTATGCACAGATGCCCTTGCCCAGTGCATCCAGAGACAGGGACCAGAGGTTTCTGGGTCTACATGAAGATCCACGAGGAAGGGGCAGCGTTGAATGTCTGGGTGGCACTGAGGTCCCGTGAGAAGAGGTTTTCTTGCCTTGGCTCATGGTCAGTGCCTACGTAGAATGTTCCAGGCCACCTGTGTGCACCCGCATGTGTTAAGCCACAGAGTAGCCACACATTATGACCAGATTTCAGTTTGATCCCTTGACTTCCTGGGGCTGAACCTCATTGTTCACCAAGTACCCAGGGCTGTCTTTCTCCATCAGCACCTGGAGAATCCCAAGGTTTCATCAGAAAGCCAGGGAAATCCATCACAGAGGACATCAGAAGACTAACCCTGAGATTCCCTTCATTTCTGACTATTTACGGACCAGCCATGAAACACAATAGCTTCTTCCTGTGCCCATCAAGCCCGAATCCCATTCTAGAGATCCAGGTCCCTATGTATGTGTCTATGTAGACACATGTCCTGAAGGTCCTGTCCTCAGGGGGCTTCCCTCCAATGGAGCCCCCTGCTGCACTTTCCTTTCCCATCCACACTTCAGGGAGTGTCTGAAATGGTGGGCTCTGTGTTCCCTCTAAGGTGACCCTACATCCTGGTTATACCTCCAATTGCCTAGAAGTAAGCTTTTAAAACACACCCAGAGGATCCAATATGGCCGCCGGCGGGGAAGCAGCGATTCCAACGTCTCCACTTTAACGGGATAAGAAAGACCCACCTGGACAGCTGCAGCCTACATACGGAGAAACTCCTAGCATAATTCCCTTTAGAGGAGAGCAGCCGTGATCTGGTAGGTTTATTGGAAGTGACAGTTTGTCCCAAAGAAGTGGATCTTGGGCGGCCACTCGGGCACAGAGGTCTAGTCCGCAGACATTAGCCACTCCGGCAAGGGGCTCCCCCGGGAGGCCTAGCTCTCGCTTTGCGAGCAGCCACCCCACCTGTCCGGTTCCTAACCACGCGGCCACAGCTAACCGGCTCCACAGGTGGCACCGCGGTGGGTGCAGAAGTCAAGTCCTGGAGCCAGCATTCACTTTTGCAAGCGGCGGTCACCCTGAGCGGCTTGGGCCACCCCGCCCGAACCCACAGTTGGCCTCCGCCATCCGGGCTCCCCCGGAAGGCATAGCGCTCGCTCTGGGAGCAGGTGCTTCTCCCGCCCGGTCTGTAACCACGCGGCCAAAGCAACCCGGCTCCATAGGTAGCACCGCGACGGGTGCAGAAGTCAAGTCCTGGACCCAGCAACTGCTTTTACAAGCGGCGGTCACCCTGAGCGGCTTGGGCCGCCCCGCCCGAACCCGCAGTCAGCCTCCGCCATCCGGGCTCCCCCGGAAGGCATAGCACTCGCTCTGGGAGCAGCTGCTTCTCCCGCCCGATCCCTAACCACGCGGCCGCAGCTACCCGGCTCCAGAGGTAGCACCGCGGCGGGTGCAGAAATCAATTCCCGGAGCCAGCAACCGCTTTTGCAAGCGGCGGTCACTCTGAGCGGCTTGGGCCGCCCCGCCCGAACCCGTAGTAGGCCGCCGCCAATTTCCAGCGAAATCGAGGGGCTCCAGACAGATTTCCATTGTGCAAAGTTCGACTGCGGGAGCTCCTTTACTCCGCACGGAGGGGCGCATAGCCTGATAGGCAATCGCCCTGCGGCTGGAGTCTGTGGCGCGCACTGGGGAGCGGCAAGGTGCCGGAGCGGGGGGAGCAAAGATACCTGCGGCCCACTGGAAAGACAGGCCAGGGGGTAAATTTCAAAAACACAACAGTTGCACCAAGCAGAAAGAAATGCAAGCAGTATGAAAAGACAAGGAAAGAAAGGACTACAAGCAATGTTGGTCAACTCAACATTAGAAGAGTTAATAGCTGCAACTGATGCAATGTCAGATAAAGAGTTCAGGATATACATGCTTCAGATTATCTGGAGTCTCAAGGAAGACATGAGACAGCAAAATCAGACAATGAAAGATCACATTGACAAACAAATCCAGGAAGTAAAAGATCAATTTCACAGGGAGATAGAGGTAATAAAAAACAAACAAATAGAAATCCTAGAAATGCAGGAAACAATAAACCAACTTAAAAACTCAATTGAGAATACTACCAGCAGAGTAGATCACTTAGAAGAGAGAACATCAGACAATGAAGCAAAGTATTTCAACTGGAAAAGAACATAGACAACTCAGCAAGTCTGCTAAGAAACCATGAGCAGAACATCCAAGAAATATGGGACAATATCAAAAGACCAAATTTAAGAGTCATTGGGATACAAGAAGGCACAGAGCTCCAAACCAAAGGAATAAACAGTCTATTCAGTGAAATAATACGAGAAAACTTCCCAGACTTGAAGAATGAGACAGAATCCCAAATCCTAGAAGCCTACAGGACGCCGAATATGCAAAATCATAAGAGATCCACACCTAGACACATTATAATGAAGATGTCCAACATACAGAATAAGGAGAGAATTTTAAAAGCTGCAAGAGAAAGAAAGCAGATTACATTTAGGGGTAAACCAATCAGGATAACAGCTGATCTCTCGACACAGACTCTGAAAGCTAGAAGATCCTGGAATAACATATTTCAAAACTGAAAGAAAATGGGTTCCAACCAAGAACGTGTATCCGGCGAAATTAAGCTTCAGGATAGAAGATGAAATTAAAACCTTCCACGATAAACAAAAGTTAAAAGAATTCGCAGCTAGAAAACCATCTCTTCAAAAAATCCTTGGCAAAACATTACAGGAAGAGGAAATGGAAAATAACATTGAAAACCAACAATGGGAGGTAGGACAGTAAAGGGGGGAAAGTAGTGAAAGAGGATAACAAATCAGGTTTAGTAACATCAATAAATAAATATGGCTAGAAGAACAAACTATATCTCAATAATAACCCTAAATGTTAATGGCTTAAACTCACCAATCAAGAGACACAGGCTAGCAGAATGTATCACAAAACAAGACCCAACAATATGCTGCCTACAGGAGACGCATCTGATAGGAAAAGATATTCATAGACTGAAGGTGAAAGGTTGGGAAAAATCATACCACTCATATGGACTGCGGAAACAAGCAGGAGTGGCCATACTCATATCTAATAAAATAGATTTCAAACCAAAGTTAATCAAAAGGGATAAAGAAGGACACTACATACTGCTCAAGGGAACCATACACCAATAAGACATAACAATCATAAATATATATGCCCCAAACAACGGGGCTGCTATGTTCATCAAGCAAACTCTTCTCAAGTTCAAGAGTCTAATAGACCACAATAAAATAATTATGGAAGATTTCAACACACCTCTCTCACCACTGGACAGATCTTCCAAACAAAAGTTGAATAAAGAAACTATAGAACTCAATAATATAATTAATAACCTAGAATTAATCCACATATATAGAATATACCACCAAACATCAAGCAGTTACACTTTTTTCTCTGCAGCACATGGATCCTTCTCAAAAATAGACCATATATTATATCACAGGGCAACTCTTAGAAATTATAAAAGAGTAGAGATAATACCATGCATCATATCTGATCATAATGGAATGAAACTGGAAATCAATGATAAAAGAAGGAAGGAAAAACCCTGCATCACTTGGAGAATGAACAATTTGTTACTGAATGATAAATGGGTTACAGAAAACTTCAAGGAGGAAATTAAAAAATTCTTAGAGATAAATGAAAACACAGACAAAACATATCAGAATCGATGGGGCACAATGAAACCAGTTCTAAGAGGAAAATTCATTGCTTGGAATTCATTCTTTAAAAAAAGAAAAAAAAAAACAAATAAATGATCTCACACTTCATCTCAAACCCTAGAAATAGAAGAGCAAAACAACAGCAAAAGTAGTATAGGGCAAGAAAAAATGAAAATCAGAGGTGAAATCAATGAAATTGAAACAAAAGAAACTATTGAAAAAAATTGACAAAACTAAAAGTTGGTTCTTTGAAAAAATAAATAAGATCAACAGACCCTTAGACATGCTAATGGTGAGAAGAATAGAGAGAACTCAAATTACTAGCATACGGGATGAAAAAAGCAATATCACAACAGATACTACAGAAATACAGAAGATAATTAGGAATTATTTTGAATCCTTATACTCCAATAAAATAGAAGATAATGAAGGCATCCATAAATTTCTTAAATCATATAATAAGCCCAGAATGAGTCAGGAGGATATACTCAACCTAAACAGACCAATATCAATTGAGGAAATAGAAGAAGCCATAAAAAGACTACCAACTAAGAAAAGCCCAGGACCGAATGGGTATACAGCAGAGTTTTACAAAACCTTTAAAGAAGAACTAATATCAATACTTTTCAAGCTATTTCAGGAAATAGAAAAAGAGGTAGAACTTCCAAATTCATTCTACGAGGCCAATATCACCCTGCTTCTTAAACCACACAAAGACACTTCAAAGAAAGAAAACTACAGGCCAATATATCTAATGAACATAGATGCAAAAATCATCAATAAATTTCTGGCAAATCGGATACAGAAACATATCAAAAAGACTGTGCATCATGATCAAGTAGGATTCATCCCTGGGATGCAAGGTTAGTTCAATATATGGAAATCAATAAACGTTTTTAACCACATCAATAGACTTAAAGATAAGAACCATATGGTCATCTCAATAGATGCAGAAAAAGCATTCAACAAAATACAGCATCCCTTTATGTTCAAAACACTAGAAAAACTAGGGATACCAGGAACATACCTCAGTATTTTAAAAGCTATCTATGCTAAGCCTCAGGGAGCTTAATTCTGAACAGAGAAAAATTGAAGGCATTCCCTCTAAAATCTGGAACAAGACAGGGATGCCCTCTCTCACCACTTCTGTTCTACATAGTTCTCGAAACACTGGCCAGAGCAATTAGACAGACACAAGAAATTAAAGGCATAAAAATAGGAAAAGAAGAACTTAAATTATCACTATTTGCAGATGACATGATTCTATACCTAGCAGACCCAAAAGGGTCTACAAAGATGCTATTAGAGCTAATAAATGAATTCAGCAAAGTGGCAGGATATAAGATCAACAAGCATAAATCAAAGGCATTCCTGTATATCAGCGACAAATCCTCTGAAACGGAAATGAGGACAACTACTCCATTCACAATATCCCCCCAAAAAATAAAATACTTGGGAATCAACCTAACAAAAGAGGTGAAAGACTTATACAATGAAAATTACAGAACCCTAAAGAAAGACATAGAAGAAGACCTTAGAAGATGGAAAAATATACCCTGCTCATGAATAGGCAGAACTAACATCATCAAAATGGCGATATTACCAAAAGTCCTATATAAGTTCAATGCAATGCCAATCAAAATCCCAAAAGCATATCTTGTAGAAATTGATAAAAGAATCATGAAATTCATATGGAATAATAAAAGACCCAGAATAGCAAAAACAATACTAAGCAGGAAGTGTGAATCAGGCGGTATAGCGATACCAGACTTCAAACTATACTACAGAGCAATAGTAACAAAAACAGCATGGTACTGGTACCAAAACAGGAGGGTGGACCAATGGTACAGAATAGAGGACACAGTAACCAATCCACAAAACTACAACTATCTTATTTTTGATAAAGGGGCTAAAAGCATGCAATGGAGGAAGGATAGCATCTTCAACAAATGGTGCTGGGAAAACTGGAAATCCATTTGCACCAAAATGAATCTGAATCCATATCTCTCGCCGTGCACAAAAGTTAACTCAAAATGGATCAAGGAGCTTGATATTAAATCAGAGACATGGCATCTGATAGAAGAAAAAGTTGGTTATGATCTACACGCTGTGGGATCGGGCTCCAAATTCCTCAATAGGACACCCATAGCGCTAGAGTTAACAAATAGAATCAACAAATGGGACTTACTCAAACTAAAAAGTTTTTTCTCAGCAAAAGAAACAATAAGAGAGATAAACAGGGAGCCTACATCCTGGGAACAAATCTTTACTCCACACACTTCAGATAGAGCCCTAATAACCAGAATATACAAAGAACTCAAAAAATTAGACAATAAGATAACAACGCAATCAATAAATGGGCCAAGGACCTGAACAGACACTTCTCAGAGGAGGACATACAATCAATCAACAAGTACATGAAAAAATGCTCACCATCGCTAGCAGTCAGAGAAATGCAAATCAAAACTACTCTAAGATACCATCTCACTCCAGTAAGACTGGCAGCCATTAGGAAGTCAAACAACAATAAGTGCTGGAGAGGATGCGGGGAAAAGGGCACTCTTGTTCATTGCTGGTGGGACTGCAAATTGGTGCAGCCAATCTGGAAAGCAGTATGGAGATTTCTTGGAAAGCTGGGAATGGAACCACCATTTGACCCAGGTATTCCCCTTCTCGGTCTATTCCCTAAAGCCCTAACAAGAGCATGCTACAGGGACACTGCTACATCGATGTTCATAGCAGCTCAATTCACGATAGCAAGACTGTGGAACCAGCCTAGATGCCCTTCAATAGATGAATGGATAAAAAAATGTGGCATTTATATACTATGGAGTATTATTCTGCATTAAAAAATGACAAAATCATAGAATTTGGAGGGAAATGGATGTCATTAGAGCAGATTATGCTAAGTGAAGCTAGTCAATCTTTAAAAAACAAATACCAAATGACTCCTTTGATATAAGGGGAGTAAACAAGGACAGGGTAGGGACGAAGAGCTTGAGAAGAAGATTTACATTAAACAGGGATGAGAGGTGGGAGGGAAAGGGAGTGAGAAGGGAAATTGCATGGAAATGGAAGGCGATCCTCAGGGTTATACAAAATGTCATATAAGAGGAAAGGAGGGGTAAGACAAGTTAATACAAATGGAAGAAATGATTTACAGTAGAAGGGGTAGAGAGAGAAAAGGGGAGGGGAGGGGAGGGGAGGGGAGGGGGGATAGTAGAGAATAGGACAGACAGCAGAATACATCAGACACTAGAAAGGCAATATGTCAATCAATGGAAGGGTAACTGATGTGATACAGCAATCTGTATATGGGGTAAAAGCGGGAGTTCATAATCCACTTGAATCAAACCGTGTAATATGATGTATTAAGAACTATGTAATGTTATGAACGACCAATAAAAAATAAAAATAAAAAAATAAATAAATAAAATAAAACACACCCAACTAGGCAGCTGTTGGACAGGAGCAGTGAATGAGGCCCTGGTTGTAGAGGAACATGCTACCACATTGAGGACATGGGACACTACAGAACACAAGGACCTTTGGCTGCCTAAAGTCCCTCACTATTGCTGTGAGCTCGGCACAGAGTTGGGAACATCTCCCTGGGTGGATGGTACCCTGGGCATCATAGCTCTCCAGAGGGACAGGGTACAGCTCTATGCTCAACTGGCTCAGCCTGGCAGTGTGAAGCAGCAGGTCCCTCCGGGCTGACATGGAGATGCAGTTTCCATGGAAGCTCAAAACACTGAGCTGGGAGCAGTGGTTCTGGGCAGGCAGCAGGGCCTGAGTCTGTGATCTCACAGTCTTCCAAGTCCAAGCTCTTCATTGTGGCTGCAACAGTCTCCAGCAGAATTTTGAGGGGCTGTGGACTAAAATTGGTCAGTTTGATGCTCCTCAGTTCCAGGTGTCTGAGCTTTCTGGTGTTTGGAAATCAGGAAAGATAATTCCAGTCGGAATCTGACAGCCGGCAGCTGGTTATTGAGAGAGTCTCCAGGGGGGTCTTCAGGTGCCTAAGGAGAAACCAGACAGTTAGTTCTGAGGAGCAATGTCAAAAGGCAGTTCTGCCTTTTGCAGAATCTGGTCATTCACATCCCCCATGTCAGGGCGAGGTTCACCATCACTCCTGTGACCAGATGGTGCACATCTCTATGGCTCCCCTCCTCACTGCAAAGCAGAAGGGCCCAGCTCTCTCCACAGAAGGTCAGGGGGAGTCATCTACAAAGGATAAACTCAGGCAAGCTGAAGGAAACCCACTGGAATTGTCCACCTGTGAGGCTCGCACCCTGTACCCTCCATCCCTGCTCCTCACCCTCAACCCCAGAATCACCACATGAGGCTCAGAGCAGCCTTCCCCAGGGGGGCATTGGAGGCAGCTCCTCTGCTCCCCTCTGGAGAGCACAGAGCTTCCGTGTTGCAAGGTGCAGGTGAGGGGGCTTCCCTCCTTCAGCGCCCTCTCCTCTACCCCGTCTCCCACCACCTTCGCTGAAAAGGCCTCCCGGAAAAGGAACCTCACCTACCTCACCAGCTCCTGTCCCCTGTCCACCTGTGGCTGGCACACAGTAGGTGCCCTTTCATATTTACTGATACTGGTCTGCAGAGGATGCTCACCCCCCTTACTCACCCCAGCACCTGCTCCAGGTGGCCCTCGAGGAGGAGGACAGCATCCACACAGAACTTCCGCAGGCAGTCCATCCTGAGGAACTGCGAGGTGAGCTGGGCGAGCAGCCTCTCCTGCTCCTCTGGGGAGGTGTGGGCAGGCTGGGAGACAAGCAGCTTCCTCAGGTTCCTCATCTGGCCCAAGAAAGGAGCACAAGCAGCCAAGGTGGAGGGCGCCCAGGTGCAATGCACTTCCACCTTCTGGACAGAGTCCAGCTGCAGCAGTCTCAGGACCTTCCTGGTGTGGCCGGTGGGTTTTCCAAAGATCTTCAGCCTATTG
The DNA here is from genome assembly GCF_045843805.1 of Urocitellus parryii. Lineage (NCBI taxonomy): Eukaryota > Metazoa > Chordata > Mammalia > Rodentia > Sciuridae > Urocitellus > Urocitellus parryii. The sequence continues at coordinate 8,147,773 of NC_135541.1, forward strand.
CAACACAGGTGCAGCCTGTCCCTTCTCTGTGTGACCCACAGGAACAAGTGGGTCAGGAATTCATCCAGGGGTCCTTCTGTGAGGCACGAGTCTATGAATATCTTCAAGGGCTGCTTAGCTGCCATTGCTGGACCATATTTCAATTTTCAATTCTTCTTCATGGCCTCTGGTGAGCAGGCATCGACCACGGTTCCAGACCACGTCCTCCAGAAGTTGTGGGGAACATTTCCAAATCCAGCACCTGCAGTTTCCACGTCCTGCAGGGAGGACAGCAGAGTCTCGGCCCTGAGGCCCCTTCCTTCTCCACTCAGCTGCTGCTCCCTGCTCCACCTCTTCCTCTGTCTCACTTTTCTCCACCCACTTCCCTCCAATCCAGCCTGGTGCCCCCACCTGTACCAGCTGACTTAGAAGCAGGTGCAGCCTCCTTCATGGGTTCCCACAGCTGCCACAAGCACCTCCACATCCAGAAGCCACTTGCAGATGGGGCTCAGCATGGCCAAGGCCCCTGCACCCCTCCTTGCTGGCAGCACAGGAAGCCTGTGGAGCACATGTCAGCACCCACTCTCCCTGCCTATACCCATCCCTTCCCTGGCACCGAGGGTGCTCCCTTCCAGGCCACCTGGGTCCCCCTCACCTGGGGCGATCCTGCTGGGCAAGCAGTGTGTCCAGCCCATCTAGGGCCACTCGGAGCATCTCAGGCTATGGCTTCCTCATCAGGGCCCCCAGAGGCAGGCAGGTGAAGGGCCAGGCCTGCACCATTCTCTTCAGGACCTCAGTGTGTCCCCTGCTGAAGGCCTCCACAAAGAGTGGTGGGAAGAGCTCTATGGGAAGGTCCTCCAGATCCAGGATGGCCCTGGACTTGTCGCTCAGCAGGCTGCACTCTGCCAGCTCCAGCAGCGTGAGTGGGGACTGGATGCTCATCCTGGGGAGTCTGAAAGAAGAAGGATCCTGGAAAAAAGTCCAGGGAAAAGGCCACTATCTTATCCATTGCCAGCCACTGGAAAAGGGGTACTAGGGAATCTAAAACTCACCCCAACCTTAATGGGGGAAAGCCTTTGATTATTATTTTGTCCTTATAAAATGGGAATTGGGGTGTCATGTGACTTAATGCAGTAGGCTCCTCAGTTTCAACAACTACAGAGGCTCAGACAGGAGTTGCCCTCACATGGGTGATGTTATTTTTAATTTCAAAAAATTAAATGGGCAATTATAAAGCATGTGCCCATATTATGAAACACTTGGAAATTAGAAGAGTCTCATGGATATCTGTTACATATGTGAGATTCTGCCACATTAGGGTTGAGTTCAAGAGAACAAACAGATCAGAAGAACAGAGTCTGTGAACTGTTGCATGAGATAGATTGAAGTTTTGGGTTTATTTGTTTAAACAAATTATAAAATTACAAAACTATATAAGCCTTAAAGTATAATTTGGGGGATGAGGTGATATTGGCGATTGAATTCAGGACACTCAACCAGCAAGTCACTGCCCCCAGCCATATTTTGTATTTTAGTTGTCGACAGGGTCTCACTGGTTTGTTTAGCACCTGGTGCTGCTGTGACTGGCTTTGAACTCTAATTCTCTGGCCTCCTCAAACTCTAGAGGTCTTGGGATTACAGGTGTGTGTCACCATGCCCAGCAAAACTTTATAACTTTAAGGGTACACAAAATACGTATTTTTATTATAAAAAATAGAATTCCAATCAATTAGAATGAAATAGGGTTGCAATCCACTTCCTTGGTTAAGTAATTTTAAGTTGGCTTTGCCTGGAGCTCAGTGGAAGAGCACTTTCCTAGGACATGTGAGGCACTGGGCTTGATCCTCAGCAGCAGGTACAAATTATTAAATGTTGGGCTGGGGACATACCTCTGTTGATAGATTGCTTGCCTCCCATGCACAAGGCCCTGGTTCAGTCACCATACCACCAAATAAATAAATGGATAAATAAACTATATTGACATATAAACTTTAGAAAACAACAATTGAGAAAAAGAAAAAGTGCTGGGCATGCGTGTACAAGCCTGTAATCCCAGGGTCTCCGGAGACTGAGACAGGAGGATCATGTGATTAAAGTCAGCCTCAGCAAGAGCAGGCACTAAGCAACTCAGTGAGACCCTGTCTCTAAAGACAGCACCAAACAGGGATGCAGATGTGGATCAGTGTTTGAGTACCCCTGGGTTCAATAGCCCAAACCAAAGAAAGAAAGAAAGAAAATTGAAAATGACATAAACCAAAGTGGAAATCCTAGAGTTCAGGATCAAATTAAACTACACTGAGAGGCAAAATTGACGTTGTAATTTGGTTCATGAGAAAAGATAGGGAAAATCATAGTTTCTGAATCCGCACAGGTGAGGCGGGAACAAGGGTGGTGATCAGGGCGGTGAGGGACTTACGGGATCTGTCCAGGTGTGCAGGGTTCTCGGAGCCTCAGCAGGCCAGGCTGGTTCTCCTTGGGCTCCAGGACTCTTGTGTTTCTCCTCTGGCTCCACAGAAGCTTTTATGGACCTCTCTGACCACGCCCCCACCTCCACCTGATCTACTGGCATCCAAACAGAAAGCAGTATCTGATCAGGTTCTCCAGTCTCCACCCATTTAATCCTGATCAGATTGTCTTCCTCCAGATTGGTTGATTGAATCCCATCTCATGAAAGTGCGCAGAATCCGTGAGAGTGTGACTGTCAGGGATGAGTCCTTCCAGGCACTCCACACCATGGACTCAATTTTGTCCATATGTGACCCTCCTGTTCCTCCTGTGAGACAGAAAAGCACTGAGTCCCTAAAAAAAAACAACACTTGAAAATATCTTTCAAAGGGGTCTTTAGCCACATCAAAATTATTTCAAATTTTTTTCCAAAAATTCCATAGTAAAAAGAGCTTTTTGAAGACAGTATTGTCATCCATGAATACCCCAGAATGGAAACCATGTTTACTACAGTCACACAAGTGTCGAGTTACCTTGCAGCAAATCTGGGCACACTCAGAGAGGAAGAGCAGACAAGGAGGGTGGAATCAGTCTTCTAGACTTAGGGCAAGACTCCTCTTGTTTGTCTGTCTGTACCGGGATTGAACCCATTGGTTCTCTACCACGGAGTCACATCCCCTGCCCTTTATGTTTTATGCTTTTATTTGGAGATAGGGTCTCACTAAAATGCTTAGGTCCTCACTAAGTTGCTGAGGCTGGCCTCAAATTTGCCATTCTTCTGCCTCAGTCTCCTGAGTTGCTGTGATTATAGGCATGGGCCAACATGCCCCTGATGGGGACTTGGAAAAGTCTGAAATCCACCAAGGGTGGAAACTGTGGGCAACTTGGGAATGGGAGAGAAAGACACCGGGTTAGACAGCAGGTGTTCCTGACATCAGGGAGGCCACCCACTGGAGACTCTTCCTGCAGAATCAGGGACCCGAGGGCACATCTCCCAGGCAGCATTTGCTCCAGCCAGTCTCCAGGGCTCTTTAGGCTGTGAGAAGTTCACAGGCAAAGGAAAATTTGAAGAGCCTGAGTAAAAAGAGATTCAGGAATTGAGGAAGGAGAGACGGAAAGAGAGGGAGTGCTTGGATGATGAGCCATGTGAGGGGAGGACTTACAGGGAAGATGTAAAAGGAATGGTTTGATTGGCAGCAGTTACAGAATGGCATTTCTGCTTTGTTGTTCTGTCTTTGTGTTAGTCAGCTTTTTCACGCTGTCACTACAACACCCAACCCCAACAACTACAGAGGAGGAAAAGTTTATCTGGGGTCTCATGGTTTCAGAGGCCTCAATGCACACACAGCAGATTCCATTCCTTGGGCCCTCACCTTCAAGGTGAGGCTGACCATTATGGTGGGAGATTGTGGCAGAGGGAAGGTGCTCACATTATTAGAGAACAGAGAGGCAGAGAGATGGCCCTTGCCAGATACAAAATATACACCCCATATTCACACCCCCAATGATCAGCTTCCTCCAGCCACACCCCAGCTGCCCCCTGTTATCACCCAGTTAATCCCATAAGGAATTAACTTACTGACAAGGTTAAGGCAATAAACCAATCATGTCTCCTCCAAAACCATTGTCTCACAGGTGAGCTGTTGGGAGACACAGCATCTAAACCCTGATGGTCTTCTTGGGTATCTTGTTGGAAAATATCCCTGCTCACATCACAGTTGGATACTTACAGTTGGCTGAGGTTATCTTTGGATTCTGTTTCACATAATGACTTACCACAAATGACCCACATTTAATCTCCTATGTGTGCAGTGAAGTAGGGCTAAGGCTATTTCAGAGACCTCATTGCTTTTTAGGCTCCACAACAATTGAAATCTGGTCTCTCAATTGAATTCTAAATCTCTCTGCCATTTGTCTGTGTGTAGCCAGCTGAAAGGGTGACTTCACACCACAGCCCTGCCTTCTCTTACCACCCTTGACTTGGTGCAGGAGGCAGGTAGATGTTACTGTCAACCTAAGTCACAACCGACAGTGGCTCTCCAAAGAACAAGGGTAGTCAGACATAATAGGGCAGGAATGCAGGACTCCCAAAGAAAGATGAGTCATAGCCCCATCCAGGAGGCAAAGGGAGACAGGGTGTCAAAGGCAGCTTTGAGTCAATTACCACTGGCTCCACAGATTCAGTACCAAGGGTGGCCTCAGTTCAAGGACAATAGGCAGCAACTGGCCAGGTGTCCTCCTAGAAAACATGGGGGTACTGGTTGGGGTGGATTTTATGCACAGCTGAGGTTGTGGCTGACTGGTCTGTAATAGTTCCTGCTGCCAGTCAATGCTGCTCAGGTATCTACCCCCATACCCCCCCGGCTCTCCTTCATCAGGATTTGACAAAAGTTACTGCCTGTTGATTTGGACACCATTCATATATCCCAGTTCCGATGAAGATCTTTTCTCCTGAAGTTTCAGGGATACACCATTCTTTCCCGTGGGTTGATTGTATCTCAGTGCCAGGTTGTACTTGTCCTGCTTGGTCCCGTCCCCACTGGAGGTATGAATGAGTAGGAATATTTGTTGAAGCCCGTTGAGCCACATTTGAGCAGAAAGGTGGGTTTACAGGATTCCTTTGAACTGATTGTTTTAAGCCATCAGGGGAGTATATGCTGAACTACATGGTTTCCCAACATGTTATCAACCCCCATAAACTACTGGGGGGTCATCTGACATCCTGAGTATTTTCCCTGTCTCATGCTGATTGGTGGTTGCTAGGGGGTTGCTATCGGTCCTCACCTAGCCTAACTGAGTAGGGACACCTGCTGCTGCAGATCTCTCCTGTTAATTGTCGATAAACCACTCAGCAGATGAGTATGTGCCTAAGAGTGTTCTATGGGTTTTTCCAAGGACAAGGGTCATGCCCCTTTCCTTGGATAGGCCTTGAGGTATAAGCTGCTCTTTTTATTTATTTTCAAAAATGGAGTCACATCAGTTTCTCAGTATCTACATATATTTGGTACTAAGAATATGATTTCATAAATTAAAATTTAAAAAATGGATATTAATATCTTTGGCTCATATGATTTAAAAGGTTTGATTGAAATTGGGTAAATAAATAAAAGTAAAAATGTCTTTAAAGTTACAATGCACAGATTTGTTTCTAGGTGGCCAAACAGTTGTTAATAAAATATTAGTGTCTATAAAGTGTCTAATATCCATTGTCTCTAGGATTTTTCTTCAATGGGAAAAATTTACAAATGCTATTCAATGCATTTGTCTTGTACCTTTTTTTAAAAAAATGTAAATTAGATCTGACATATATGAAATTAATCATGGATATGTTTGTTAGAGACATCTGATTTGTTTAAAAAGTTTAAATGTTAACTGTTAAATATAATTCCAAGTAATTTGAACTTCTTAAATTCCATAAGGTAAAATATTTAAGCACTGTTGGTTATTTCATATATTGGTAAATTTTAAAAATTTAAAATTACTTTACATTATCACAAAAACAAGGTTACTAAAAGTTAAAAGTCCCAGCGGATTTAATTCTATATACAAAATGTCAAGAGGTTTCAACTCATTTCAATTAGAGTACTGTAAATATATTTCCTCTTATTAAAATGAATTAATTTATGTAAATTCAGAAATTGATAAAGGTTATTTTAAGGTATAAACAAAAAGAAGGATCTATGGATTAAAAATTATTAAAAGGTTCTAAATATAAAAATATATTTAGTAAAAACAAGTTTCCAGGTAAGAAAGTCTTTGTGTGGTAAAATATAATTATAATACATCCAAGTAAACAATAGGGTCTAAGTAAGGAATATAAACATCTGTAAGTAAAGGATAAATATTAAAATGTTTCTTTATAATAAGTTGTTTATATATGTAACACAAATAGTTAAAATTATTCAAGGTTATTCCCTAAGAGCAAATATTAATGTGCTGATATAAACCAAAGTTTGATTTACATATTTGTGTCTGTTAAGTTTTATTCTCTAGGGCAACTAACTGGACAAATGAAGGTTTGGACATCTCTGGTGAAACAGCAACTGTTATTTTAGAGCATTGTTCCACCTTACAGAGTCTAAAACTTGGTTAATATAAAAACATCAATAAAATTCTAGTACACTATTCTTTACATATTCAACATGCTTGTTTACATGGGCTAGACCCCAAATTTCACTTTTGTGGTGTTTTGGCTTAAATATGAGGCATCACTGAAGGTGGTGTGCTACTCTGACCATCTCACTTTTAGATAGTAGAGTGTCTGCTGCTGGCCAGCAATAAAGGCTTAATTGGAATGGCAATGTGTGGTCTGAGAGTTATTTGAGGGTCTCCGTATTGGTGTAACATTCATCCAGAGGAATTTTGAGTCTGAGGCTATTATTCTCCTTTTAGTTATGGCACTTGTTCCCCGATGCAATGTAATCTCTTGAGAGTTTTTAATGCTCTATGGCCAGGTACTAATGTGCACACTTACAATCCCAGTAACTTGGGAGGCTGAGGCAGGAGGATGGGTGATTCCAAGCCAGCCTGGGCAACATAGTCAAACCCTGTCTCAAATAAAAATATAAAAAGTTTTGGAGGGTGTAACTCAGTAGTAAAGTGCCCCAAGTACACAATCCCTGGTACTACACACACACACACACATACAGTCCAGCAACCTCATGCATGCCAAGTGTTTGTCATCAGATTTAGACAACTCAAGGGAGCCAATACTGACTATGTAATGGCTTAGAATATTCTGTGGCCACAGTGTCCCAGCTGATGATGCTACTGTGAAAGACTGCAGAATCAAAATGGAATTATTTGTACCAAAACCTCACAAAAGTGGAGGGCAGAAGACCATGCAGGAGAAGGTCCTTGAGATTGATAGTTTGATAATACACTTACAGGAGGACTGACAAAACCACAACATTACACACACACAAAAAAAAATTGCTTCTAAACTGCTTACTCTCCAAACAAGATCATAGGATTTTTATCATTGGCTCTCAAGAGATTAATAAAACACAGAATGGGACCTGCAAATTCCAAGAAACTCCAGGAGAGCCTTTCTTCTGCACTGCAGAGGAGTCTATTATGGTTCCTTCTCAAGCACATTTTGAAACTGGTGGGCAAATGATTCCAAAGACATTTAAAAACAGTAATGGCTTCCACGTGGAATGTTCCAGTTGAACATCTCTCAAACAACTGCTCTTTAAGAAGTACATTTTAAGCCAGGTGAGGTGGGCCATGCCTGTAATTCCAGATTCTCAGGAGCCTGAAGCAGGAGGATGGCAAGATTCAGGCCAGACTTGGCCATTTGACAAGCCTGTTTGAAAATAAAACAAAGAGAACTGGGCAGGTAGCTTAGTGGTAGAGTGCCCCTGGTTCAATGCTCAGTACTGGAGGAGGGGAGAGTAAGTTTTGAGGCTTCAAGTTGTTTTTTATCAAGTTCTCTGATTACATGGGAAAAGGAAAACTGAATCATCTCTGTTAAAAGTTGAAGTATTATTTCATAGGACATAACTTTCCTTATTCACTTTAAATATCTTTGATGATTCTGGTTAAATGACTTATCTTTTATAATGATCTAGGACCCCAAGTTCATGAAGTGATTTAAACCTTTGGAGATTATTTAGTAACTTTTCTAGGATCAAAGTCTACATTGTCACTTGACCTTCAGCTAATATTGGTATATTCTAGTGAATTCCATAGTTGCTCAAGGGATTTCTAGAAGAGAGACATTAAGGCAATTTTCCTAATTTGATGTGATAGGAAGTCCTGTCAAATATGACATAACTTTTTCAAGTTTTATTTATATGGATATTTTATTAATATTTGCTTTAAAATGGCAAAAATTCATAAAATATCTCATATGTTCTCAGACATAATTCTGGACTCTATATTAAAATGAATGCCAATCAAATCACCTTGTTAATAGCTGGTTATAGTAAATTCCCAACAGATTTTTAACCATGTTAAAAATCTAAATTTTTATCATCAAGAGCTATCATTTGGATTTTTTCCCTGAATATAACTAAAATCAGATTAATTGATTAAGAAGAAAAAAACCTCTAACAAGTTTACTTGAACACAGGTCTCTCATCTATCTATCTATGTATTTATTTATTCAATTCTGTATTGATTGTTGCTAGGGATCAAACCCAGGGCCTCATGCATGCTAGGCAAATTGTCTACCTTTTCAAATTATAATTTAAAAAAGGTGTGGTTATGAATACTTGTAATCCCATCTGCTATGGGATACGGGTGTCAGTTATAGGTTCTAGATTAGTAAAAAAATATGGATGATGGATATAAAGTTTTGACAAGTGAGAGAAGACAATTATAAGGCAAGAACTGTCATAGGCAGGCCTGAGACTCCATTTTGCTGCCTCCTATGAACAACTGTTACAAGAGCTGTTTCTGAGAAACTGAAATGACAGCTGTTTTCTTATTAAAAAAAAAAACAATTGCCATTCTGTCCTTTGTACCCCACAGATTGTACCCTACTCAGGAGGCAGTGGTGGTCCTGGAGAGCTACATCCGGGACTTGAATGCTATTGTGGGTCTACATGACTTTGAAGTACATTCTCGCCCCACTGACCCCCACCCAAGTTCAGGGAGTGATGGTCTAGCACCTGCTTGAACCCAGAACCCTGCTCAACTGAACTGAAAGCTAATGTGCTGGCTTGCTGACTGGAAAATTCTGGTCCTGCGAGAGCCCAGAGGCTGCATTTATTCATGTTTTAATTTCTGTGATTGGTACTTACATGATAATAAGCAAGTCACTGAGTTGTGGATTTTGTGCTTATATTATTTTTGGATGGACCAGGAGGCTGCTGTCCTGTCACAGAACTTGAGTCTCTGTGGTGGGTGACAGTCCCTAGTCAGGTAAGTAAAGCTCTGTTTGATTTCAAATTCAGACTTAGAGTGCATTCTGGAGGGACTCCCCATAACACCATCTACTTAGCAGGCTAAGGCAGAAGGATCTCAAATTCAAGGCCTGTCTCAGTAATTTAGTGAGAACCTGTATCAAACTATTTAAAAAAAAATGGGCTGGGAATGTAGCTCAGTGGTATAGTTCCCCTGGGTTCAAACCTTGGTACCCAAACTGAATAAATGAATAATTTAATTAACTAAGTAATGAATTAAAAAACTGAAAAAATGCTGAGGATATAGCTCAGTGGTAAAGCTTTCCTGAGTCCAATCCCCAATGCCAAAATATAAAAAATAAAAATAAATAAATTCTAGGCCTAAATATTGTTTAAAAATGAACACCTGTACTCATAAAATTTCTGCAAAAGTCTAACTCTTCATAGAATAATAAAGGCTGGAGCTTGGAGATGAGATACCCAAGGCCTAATGAACAGGCAAAATTGAATTTAACAGTGACTTCCTGGTGGAGAGCCACTCCCTCCAAACACACCTTGTTCAAATGTGGCTGAATGAGTTTCAACATTGATTCCTACTCATCTATTAATTCCCTCCAATGGGAGACTGGACCAACCAGGAAAAGTTCATCCTGGCACCGAGAGAGAATCAAACCCTAACCACTGTGTGATGCATCCAGAGAAAAAAATCTTCATCCCAAGGGGGAAACATAATGGTGCTGAAATCAACAGGTAGGAACTGTGTCAAACCCTGATGAAGGGGAAGCAGGGTGCTGTGAAGGGAGGGTCCCTGGCAGCCCTGCCTGATGGCAGGAACTATCACAAACCATTCAGCCACAACCTCAGCTTTGCATAAAATCCATCCCAAGCTGTACCCCCATGTTTTCTAGGAGGACTCCTGGCCAGTCCCTGCCCGTTGTCCTTTAACTGAGGCCACCCTTGGTACTGAGTCTGTGGAGCCAGTGGTAATTGACTCAAAGCTGCCTTTGACACCCTGTCTCCCTTTGCCTCCTGGATGGGGCTCTGACTCATCTTTCTTTGGGAGTCCTGCATTCCTGCCCTATTATGTCTGACTACCCTTGTTCTTTGGAGAGCCACTGTCTGTTGTGACTCAGGTTGACAGTAACATCTACCTGCCTCCTGCACCAAGTCAAGGGTGGTAAGAGAAGGCAGGGCTGTGGCGTGAAGTCACCCTTTCAGCTGGCTACACACAGACAAATGGCAGAGAAATTTAGAATTTAGTCAGAAACTAGATTTCAATTGTTGTGGAGCCTAAAAAGCAATGAGTTCTCTGAAATAGCCTTAGCCCTACTTCACTGCACACATAGGAGATTAAATGTGGGTCATTTGTGGTAAGTTATTAGGTGAAACAGAAACCAAAGATCATCTCAGCCAACTGTAAGTATCCAACTGTGATGTGAACAGGGATACTTTCCAACAAGATACCCAAGAAGTCTATCATGGTTTAGATGCTGTGTCTCCCAACAGCTCACCTGTGAGACAATGGTTTTGGAGGAGACATGATTGGTTTATTGCCTTAACCTTGTCAGTGAGTTCATTCCTAATGGGACTAACTGAGTGATAACAGGGAGCAGCTGGGGTGTGGCTGGAGGAAGCTGATCATTGGGGGTGTGAATATGGGGTGTATATTTTGTATCTGGCAAGGGCCATCTCTCTGCCTCTCTGTTCTCTAATAATGTGAGCACCTTCCCTCTGCCACAATCTCCCACCATAATGGTCAGCCTCACCTTGAAGGTGAGGGCCCAAGGAATGGAATCTGCTGTGTGTGCATTGAGGCCTCTGAAACCATGAGTCCCCAGATAAACTTTTCCTCCTTTGTAGTTGTTGGGGTTGGGTGTTGTAGTGACAGCGTGAAAAAGCTGACTAACACAAAGACAGAACAACAAAGCAGAAATGCCATTCTGTAACTGCTGCCAATCAAACCATTCCTTCTACATCTTCCCTGTAAGTCCTCCCCTCACATGGCTCATCATCCAAGCATTCCCTCTCTTTCTGTCTCTCCTTCCTCAATTCCTGAATCTCTTTTTACTCAGGCTCTTCAAATTTTCCTTTGCCTGTGAACTTCTCACAGCCTAAAGAGCCCTGGAGACTGGCTGGAGCAAATGCTGCCTGGGAGATGTGCCCTCGGGTCCCTGATTCTGCAGGAAGAGTCTCCAGTGGGTGGCCTCCCTGATGTCAGGAACACCTGCTGTCTAACCCGGTGTCTTTCTCTCCCATTCCCAAGTTGCCCACAGTTTCCACCCTTGGTGGATTTCAGACTTTTCCAAGTCCCCATCAGGGGCATGTTGGCCCATGCCTATAATCACAGCAACTCAGGAGACTGAGGCAGGAGGATGGCAAATTTGAGGCCAGCCTCAGCAACTTAGTGAGGACCTAAGCAATTTAGTGAGAAGCTATCTCCAAATAAAAGCAAAAAATAAAAAGGGCATGGGATGTGGTACAGTGGTTGAGAACCAATGGGTTTGAAAGGGTAAAGTTTCTAAGCTGGAAAGCTTGAATGTAAAATATTAGGTATTATTAAGTTCCTCTGTTACACCCAGAACCTGAAATTCCTGAGATAGTTAAAACAACACCCTACTGGCCATTTAGCCTAGGTCCCTGTGCAGTTCATCACAGGGTCTGAACCAATCAGTTTGAATGTGTAACCCGCTTAGGAATAACCAATCACCCCTGCCTGACCTGTTTCCACCAATGAATGTGCCAATCACGTCTCAGAGTTGTTGTTCAATTTTCCTCGCCTCATGATGATTTGTTCTGATGTATGCAAAGCCCACCACCATCTCCAGAAAGTGTTCTTAAGCTCTGCTTGACCTCAGCTCGGGGCTCTGCGCTGCTCTCCCTTCTTGAGTGAGCACAGAGCCCCAGCGCGCTGGAATGGATCCCCAATAAATCCCCTTTTGCCAATTGCATGGAGCCAGTCTCTTGTGTGGTCTCTCCCTCTGACGCTCCGCTGGACCCCCCTTACAGGTTCAATCCCCAGTACAGACAGACAAACAGGAGGAGTCTTGCCCTAAGTCTAGAAGACTGATTCCACCCTCCTTGTCTGCTCTCCCTCTCTGAGTGTACCCAGATTTGCTGCAAAGTGACTCGACACTTGTGTCACTGTTGTCAACATGGTTCCCATTCTGTGGTCTTCGTGGGTGACACTAGTGTCCTCAAAAAGCTGTTTTTACTATGGAATTTTTGGAAAAAAAAAATTGAAATAATTTTGATATGGCCAAAGACCCCTTTGAAAGATATTTTCAGGAGTTGTTTTTTCGTAGGGACTCACTGCTTTTCTGTCTCACAGGAGGAACAGGAGGGTCACATATGGACAAAATTGAGTCCATGGTGTGGAGTGCATTGAGGGACACATCCCTGACTGTCACACTCTCCCGGATTCTGCGCACTTTCATGAGATGGGATTCAATCAACCAATCTGGAGGAAGACAATCTGATCAGGATTAAATGGGTGGAGACTGGAGAACCTTATCAGATACTGCTTTCTGATTGGATGCCAGTTGATCAGGTGGAGGTGGGGGCGTGGTCAGAGAGGTCCATAAAAGCTTCTGTGGAGCCAGAAGAGAAACACAAGAGTCCTGGAGCCCAAGGAGAACCAGCCTGGCCTGCTGAAGCTCCCAGAACCCTGCACACCTGGACAGATCCCGTAAGTCCCTCACTGCCCTGAGTACCACCCTTGTTCCCGCCTCACCTGTGGGGATTCAGAAACTATGATTTTCCCTATCCTTTCTCATGAACCAAATTACAACGTCAATTTTGCCTCTCAGTGTAGTTTTATCTTGATCCTGAACACTAGGATTTCCACTTTGGTTTATGTCACTTTCAATTTTCTTTCTTTCTTTCTTTGGTATGGGCTATTGAACCCAGGGGCACTCAAACACTGATCCACATCTGCATCCCTGTTTTGTGCTGTCTTTAGAGACAGGGTCTCACTGAGTTGCTTAGCACCTGCCCTTGCTGAGGCTGACTTTGATCGCATCATCCCCCGGTCTGAGTCTCTGGAGACCCTGGGATTACAGGTTTGTGCACGCACACCCAGCACTTTTTCTTTTTCTCAATTGTTGTTTTCTAAAGTTTATATGGACAATATAATTTATTTATCCATTTATTTATTTGGTGGTATGGTGATTGAACCAGGGCCTTGTGCATGTATGTGAGGCAAGCACTCCATCAATAGAGGTATGTCTCCAGCCCAAATTTAATAATTTTTAGCTGCTGCTGAGGATCAAGCCCAGTGCCTCACATGTCCTAGGAAAGTGCTCTTCCACTGAGCTCCAGGCAAAGCCAATCTAAAAGTACTTAACTGAGGAAGTGAATTGCAATCCTATTTCATCTAATTGATTGGAATTCTATTTCCTGATAATTATAATGTTTGTTTTGTGTGCCCTTAAAATTATACTGTTTTGTTGGGCGTGGTGGCACACACCTGTAATCTCACACCTCCAGAGTTTGAGGAGGCCAGAGAATTAGAGTTCAAAGCCAGCCACAGCAGCACGAGGTGATAACAAACCAGTGAGACCCTGTCTCCAACTAAAATACAAAATATGGCTGGGGGCAGTGACTTACTGGTTGAGTGTCCTGAATTCAATCCCCAATATTGCCTCATCCCCCAAATTATACTTTAAGGCTTATGTAGTTTTGTAATTTTATAATTTGTTTAAACAAATAAACCAAAAGCTTCAAACTATCTCATGAAACACTTCACAGACTCTGTTCTTCTCATCTGTTTGTTCTCTTGACCTCCCCCCTAAGGTGGCAGAATCTCACATGTGTAACAGACATCAGTGAGACTCTGTTGTAATTTCCAAGTGTTTTATAATATGGGCACATGCTTTATAATTGCCCATTTAATTTTTTTGAAATTAAAAATGACATCACCTATGTGAGGGCAACTCCTTTCTGAGCCTCTGTAGTTGTTGAAACTAAGGAGCCTACTGCATCAAGTCACATGACACTCCAATTCCCATCTTATAAGGACAAAATAGTAATCGAAGGCTTTCCCCAATAAGGTTAGGGTGAGTTTTAGACTCCCCAGTACCCCCTTCCCAGTGGCTACCAATGGATGGGATAGTGCCCTTTTCTCTGGGCCATTTTCCAGGATCCTTCTTCTTTCAGACTCCCCAGGATGAGCATCCAGTCCCCACTCACGCTGCTGGAGCTGGCAGAGTGCAGCCTGCTGAGCGACAAGTCCAGGGCCATCCTGGATCTGGAGGACCTTCCCATAGAGCTCTTCCCACCACTCTTTGTGGAGGCCTTCAGCAGGGGACACACTGAGGTCCTGAAGAGAATGGTGCAGGCCTGGCCCTTCACCTGCCTGCCTCTGGGGGCCCTGATGAGGAAGCCATAGCCTGAGATGCTCCGAGTGGCCCTAGATGGGCTGGACACACTGCTTGCCCAGCAGGATCGCCCCAGGTGAGGGGGACCCAGGTGGCCTGGAAGGGAGCACCCTCGGTGCCAGGGAAGGGATGGGTATAGGCAGGGAGAGTGGGTGCTGAAGTGTGCTCCACAGGCGTCCTGTGCTGCCAGCAAGGAGGTGTGGAGAGGCCTTGGCCATGCTGAGCCCCATCTGGGAAAGGCTTCCAGACGTGGAGGTGCTTGTGGCAGCTGTGCTGACCCCTAAATGAGGCTGTACCTGCCCCTGCCTCAGACTGTACAAGTGGGGGCACCAGGCTGGACTGGAGGGAAGTGGGTGGAGAAAAGTGAGACAGAAGGAAGAGGTGGAGCAGGGAGCAGCAGCTGAGAGGGGAAGGAAGGGGCCTCAGGGCTGAGACTCTGCTGTGGTCCCCGCAGGAGGTGGAAACTGCAGGTTCTGGATTTGTGGATGCTTCTACGGAACTTCTGGAGGACGTGGTCTGGAGCCATTGTCGATGCCTGCTCACCAGAGGACATGAAGAAGAATCGAAAATTGAAACTCGGTTCAGCAATGGCAGCTAAGCTGCCCCGGAAGATATTCATAGACTTGTGCCTCACAGAGTGGCCCCTGGAAGAATTCCAAACTCTTTTTTTCCTATGGGTCACACAGAGAAGGGACAGACTGCACCTGTGTTGCAATAGGCTGAAGATCTTTTGGAAACCCACAGGCCACACCAGGAAGGTCCTGAGATTGCTGCAGGTGGACTCTTTCCAGAAGGTGGAAGTGCACTGCACTTGGACGCACTCCACCTTGGCTTCTTATGCTCCTTTCTTGGGCCTGATGAGGAACCTGAGGAAGCTGCTTGTCTCCCATGTCCGCGTGCCTGCCCAGACCTCCACAGAGGAGCAGGAGTTGCTGCTCTCCCAGCTCGCCTCGCAGTTCCGCAGGATGGACTGCCTGAGGAAGTTATGTATGCATGCTGTCCTCCTCCTCGAGGGCCACCTGGAGCAGGTGCTGGGGTGAGTAATAGGGATGAGCTTCCTCTGCCAATCAGTATCAGTAAATATGAAAGGGCACCTACTGTGTGCCAGCTAGTGACAGTCTCATGGTGAACAAGGCACTGGAAGATAAATAACCCATCACCTGTTCCTGTTGTATCCTGAAGCTCCATCTCCTAACCTGTGTGAGAGCAAAGGGCTAAACCAAGGTTCATGGTCTGGGAAGTGACATCATGCTGGGAAGCCAGCTGATGAGGACAGGAGCTAGTGAGGTGGGTGTGAGTTTCCTTCCCTGGGAGCCCTATACAGCGACAGGGGTACAAAGCAGGGTAGAGGTGAGGACTTTGAAGGAGGGACACCCCCACACCTGTACCTGTTCAACAAGGAAGCCCTGTTGTCCTCCCTCTGGGACCAGAGGAGCCCACTTCTAATGCCCTCCTGGGGAAGGCAGGTCTGAGCTCCAGGTGAGGACTCATGGGTTGTGAGTGAAGAGCAGGGAGTGAGACCTTGCTGAGGGGCAGGGAGTTAGCCCTGCAGGGGTTAACCCCAGTGTGTTTTGACACATCTTTCCTGGATTTGCCTTTGGCACATGACTCTTCCCAACTTCCTGGGGCTAGATTTGTGGCTTTCTGCTTGTCATTGAGGGTGACATTCATAGAGATGTAGGACCCACCTGGTCACACAAGTAGTGGTGAAAGTTTCAGTTTGAAAGAGAGTGACCTGAATGAGCAGATTCTACAAAATGTCAACCATGTTCAGATGGTCACAGTGATCTTGGGTTTGGGCCAATTCATCCTCTCCCTCAGAACTAACTGCCTGGTTCCTCCTTAGGCACCTGAAGACACCCCTGGAGACCCTCTCGATAACCAACTGCCTGCTCTCAGATTCTGACTGGAATTATCTCTCCCGCTGCCCAAACACCAGCCAGCTCAGACACCTGGATCTGAGATACATCAAACTGACCAATTTCAGTCCAGAGCCCCTCAAAATTCTGCTGAAGACTGTTGCAGCCACCCTGAAGAGGTTGGACTTGGAAGCCTGTGAGATCACGGAATCCCAGCTCCAAGCCATCCTGCCTGCCCTGAGCCGCTGCTCCCAGCTCAGGACCCTGTGCTTATTCCGGAATAGCATATCCATGTGGGTCCTCAGGGATCTGCTCTGTCACACTGCCAGGATGAGCCAGTTGAGCATAGAGCTATACCCTGCCCCTCTGGAAAGCTACAATGCCCAGGGTGCCATCCACCCAGGGAGATGTTCCCAACTCTGTGCTGAGCTCACAGAACTTTTGAAGGACTTTAGGCAGCCATAGGTCCTTATTTTCTATACTTTGCCCTGTCCTCAATGTGGCCACATGTGCATCTACAACCAGGGCCTCAATCACTGTTTCTGTCGAACAGCTGCCTAATTGGGTGTGTATAAAAAGCTGCCCTCTACGCAATTGGATGTATAACCAGGATGTAGAGGGATCATGAAGGAAACTCAGAGCCCAACATTTCAGACACTGCCTGAAGTGTGGATGGGGAAAGGAATCAGATGCTGGGGGCTACATTTAAGGAAGCCCCTGAAGATTGGACCTTCTGTATAGAGCCATATGTGTCTGTATAGAGTCATCACAAGTGGCCTGGATTTTTAGAATGGAATTTAGGCTTCATGCACATATGAAGAAACTATTTTGTTTCATGGATGGTGCATAAATAAATAGTCTGAAAAGAACGGAATCTCAAGATTAGTCCTCTGACATCTTCCATGATGGTTTTACCTAGTTTTCTGATTTTGACACTGGAATTCTCCAGGGGCGGATGGAGAAATACCACCAAGTACTTGGTGATCAATGAGGTTAATTACAAGAAACTCAAGGCATCCAACTGAAATCAGGTCATTATCTGTTTCTACAGTGGCATGATCCATGTAGGGGAACACAGGAGGCCTGGAGCATTCTAAGTGGACAGTAAAATTTCAAAAAGCTCTTCTCAGTGCCACCCAGACACTCAAGGTTCGCCCACCCTTGTGGGTCTCCACATAGACCTCGAAACTTGGCGACTTGGTCTTTGGATTGAATGAGAGTAAATTGGGGTCTCTGGGCCTCACAAAATCTTGCCCATCATGCTGCTACAAAGTCTTTCCTGAAACAATGTAATCATGGCCAATGAAACCATCCAAATTAGCTTTCATCAAAATAGTAGAATTATATAGGTAGATCACAATTGTGAATGTGTCTAAACTAAACTTAATAAATTACCACCTTCTGGTGGGGGAGAAGGCTGCTCATAACTGACAGATCTTCCTCTAACACTTCCCATCTCTCCCTACCCAGGGACACAAGGCTTTCAATCAGCAGATGATCAGAGGATGAGTAAGGATGAGGTGGCTGTGGGCAAAAAAGTGGCCCAGCCTGTGCTGCCTGGTCTTAGACCAAGATCCCCTAAATGATGACTCCTGCTGAGGACTCAGGCTGGTGGGATTATGCAGTGACCTTAGCCTTAGCTTCCCATCCAAGGAGGAGAAGGAGGTCCAGCCAATCTTCTTTTGAGTCATCCTAAAGCTGCCTGTGTACGTGTTCTAATTTGGGCCTGAAGACTTCTCCATACACAGTGAACTAGAACCCAGTTGGATGTGTAAGCAGACTGCAGCTCACTCTTGGAACAGGTAGCAGAATTCCGGTCCTACACAGCCAGCCCATCTGTCCCCCACACAGGGATCTGTGTGCCTCACCCCTCTTAATGACACTTCCTTTCTTCTGGCTCTATGTCTAACTTGCATTTGTGGTGGGTGGGGTGGGGTGTTCTGAACAGCACTCATTCTGCTCTGCTGCTGGATTCTATGATCAAATAAAGGCAAGGAAGATCTGCAATATGAGATGTGTCAGCACTGGTTGTTTTAAGGGTTTTCATGAACAAAAAGGGACTTGAATATATTCTGGTGTGTCCAGACTCCTTGGTTTGTATAAGGACTGAGAGCCGCATGTGTCCCCACACAGCCCTAGGGATAAAGCACCCAGACTGCTCCTTGAATTCCTCATCTTTTGACTCTAGGTTCATTTGTGCTGTGAGACAGCCCACAACTGTAGGATGTCATGACAAACAGGACCGGGTGTGTAAGCGTGGCTGGGTCAGAAGGGGACTGGGTTCCACTCTCTTGAGTGCTACTGAAAGGTGCACATTCCTTTGTGCATCTGCATCAATACGTCTAGATACCCTTCTGGAACACTGGCCAATTTCACCTGTATAATCTAGGGACCCAGAACCCATGCTTTTCTACAGAAACAGTGAACTTCATAAAAAATAACTGAGGGCCTGGGGACATAGCTCAATGTTAAAGCACTTGCCTAGCATGTGGAAGGGCCTGGGTTCCATCCCCAGAACCACAAATGTATGTGAACAATAAATGAATAAGTAAATGCAATGTTGATGTGACTCCAGGGGGAAGTTTTAATTTGAAGAAAATTATCTAACTGTAAGGAGAATCAGAGCCCATATGAACACAATGAAATGCATTCTTTAATTTGAATGCTGGTGAGCCTTTCTCAGAAACGCCCTTGGTCAGGAAAGTGAAATGTTTTCCTTAAAATGGCAGCTGTCATTTAAGATGGCCATCCAGGTGCTAACCAGGAACCTTATAAGTATTAAAAAGAAAGGAGAAAGTTGGACACAGCAGAGACTTCTAAAACCTACCTGTGAGAATAGGGAGGGAGAAGACTCTTTGGTTCCCCTACAAGATAAAGGGTATTTGGGGGCGGATGGCTCAGCAAGGAGGCTTGAGAAGAATAAGCATGCAGAGGAAATGTCTGTCATTAGCCTCTCATGATTAAGTGTGTTTGCAATGCGTAAAATTAATCTAGAATTGTTTGCTGTGAATTGATTATGTCTATTGGAGTGCCTACCATTAAGGATTGTCATTTTCTTGATTAAGAACCTATAGAGGGCTGGGATTGTGGCTCAGTGGTAGAGTGCTCACCTAGCATGGGTGGGACAGGGGTTCAATCCTCAGCACCACATAAAATAAAGACATGTTGTTTCCATCTACACCTAAAAAATAAATATTAAAAGAAAAAGAACCTGGCTGGGGATGTGGCTCAAGCTGTAGCGTGCTTGCCTAGCGTGCGTGGGGCCCGGGTTCGATCCTCAGCACCACATACAAACGAAGACGTTGTGTCCGCCAAGTACTAAGAAAAAATAAATAAATATTAAAATTCTCTGTCTCTCTCTGTCCCCCTCTCTCTCTCACTCTCTCTTTAAAAAAAAAGAAAGAAAAAGAACCTATAGAGTGAAATTGCATTGAGTAATTTGAGTAAATGAAGCACCAAAAGGGGCAGAAGCACGTGGAAATTCTTTTTTTCTCCCCTGGACTTCATATATTGCAATTTTGTCTCCTTGTTACAGATGCTTTGAGAGGGGGCTTCTAAATCCCAAAGCTGAGGTTCTGGAAGTGACCTTTAAGGTGTATAATGAGAGAGGTGATAAGGCCTGAAAGCAGAGCCATCTGTCCCTGGTGTCACTGGCCCATGGGACGGTTCCTCAGGACCACTCAGACCCTGTATTAAATGTGGTCACATGGGTCACTGGGCTCATACATGTCCCAAGCCTCATAATTTCTGGATTTTTGTCCTAAATGTAATCAAGAGGGACACTGGGCTGCTCACATTCACTGAGCACATGGGGGGCCCCAGCCACCTGGCCCTTTGTGTTGCCCTTTCCAACTCTTAGAACAGGCTGCAGAGGACTGAAAAGATCCAGGTCCCCATCACCCAACCACTGCCATCACTCCATGGAAACTCAGGGTAACGCTGCGTATGTCAGGTAGGCCCGTCTCCTTCCTCCTAGACACCAGGGCTACATATTCAGTCCTCAGGGTGTTCTGGGGCCGACTACCAACCCTTAGAGACACCTAGCCTTGTTTGTGCTTGTGGCTTTCTAATTTTTACTCATTGCTTTTTGGTCATTCCACAGTGTCCTGTTCCTCTTATGGGAAGGGACATCCTCACAAAGTTGGGGGCTATGCTCTGCTTCTCCCCTCATAGTCGCTTCCATGCAGACACACCTGATGCTCCCCTGACCCTCACCCTTACCTTAGGACCATCCCCTATTTTGTTGGCCAGTACCTTCCCATGACCCGCTTCTGAGGTGGACATTTCCAGTCCTTCTATCACCTCACACCATGAGCCCATTCACATCTGTCTCAAAACCTCCTCCATTTTCTGCCCAATCACAACACCTGCTCTCCCTCCTTGCTGATGCTGTCCCTCTCTTTTCAGAGCAGATTTGATCACATTCTTCCAACAGCTTTGCTCTTTCTTCTGGGTATTTGGGCTGCTTTGGTCCCTGGCCTGAGGGCCCCGGACAATGACCACACACCTTCTTCCATTCACCTAGGGCTCTTCTTTACCACACACTGGCCTCCGTTGTGGAAGTGACGTTGCTCTTCCTCAACCTTCCTTCTCACAAGTCTACTTCCTAGAGATGGCATTGACAAGTCTCCACTCTAAAGATGAAAGTTAACTTAGATCTTGGCCCAGCACCAAGATTCTCAATGTTCCCATCCCTTCCCCTTGGAGAGTTCACTCTTGGGTCTTGGTTCTCAGCTCCTCTGTGGAGCTCATGAAAGCCCTGGCCAGGCACCAAGACTCTCTATGGCAAATCCTGGAACTAGGGAAGTAGCGGGTGAGGACTCCCTTCTCTCAGTCCCAGGAAGGCTTCAGCTCTGGGGCCAGAGAATTGTGTGGTGGTGACCCCTTTTCACTCTGTCCCCTCCCTCACTCTGGTTTGTCTGAGGGCTGGGGACACCTCCCTGTAGCCACTCCAGCAATCCAACTTGCCTTGGGAAACTCCCAGTCCAGAATCCCATGTGACTCCCCTCTGGGCTGCCCCCTCACACATGTAGCCCCACTCCATTTGGCTCCTGAATACTTCAACCTTCCATTCAGTCTTGGCCCTTTTATGACTTGGACAATGATCACCTAATGGCACCTTGGAGCCCAATATTTTATGGAATCTTTATAACTTTTGAAATCACTCAGGAAAATGGAAGGAAATCCCTTCTATGCAGGTTTCTCCTCTGTCCAATCTAAGCCTTCCCAGGCTCCTCTTGATTCCCCGCCCAGCTTCTACTTGCCACTAAAGGTCTGGACTCCTCCAGAGACCCTCCTTCTAGACAAACAAAGACCCAGTACCCTCCTCCCTTCTTCTATTGGCATTGAACATTGTAAAGCCCTGGGCAGCAGTGTCCCTGGCCAAGGCCACACTGAAGCTAACATTGAAATACAAAGGACAGACTCAGCTGGATAAGAGGCCTAAGACTAAAAAAAAAAAAAAAAAAAAAAAAAAATGTGTCAATTTAACTTTTCCCTTGGCTACAATACAGAAGAAAACTTTCTCTCTCTCTCCCCATTTCCCTGACCTCACACTCCCTTTTCACCTTTATATGGTTGAAAAGTAGGGGTTTGCTCTACATGTCCTTGGACACATGCTGGGACCAACCTTTGCCCCGGATCAATGGTCTATTGAAGGGTTGTGACCCTACTGTTCGGAGATGGGCCCCTCGTTGCTGCAGCCTCTGGACTCATTAATGAGATAAAGAAACTCAATTTTGGGGCCCCACTCAGCATCCTGGCTCCCCCTAACCTAAAGGAACTTCCCACCTACAAGGGCTGACATTCCTTACCCCCTGAAAGCAGAGATATCTCTATAGGTTTTTCTGGTGGAAGATCCTACTCTTAATTTCCCCACCTGCTCACCCTTAAACTCTGCGACTCTTATTTCCCCTCCTCAGGACTCATCCATGTCTTCTCCTCTTTCCCATTCATGCTTAGAAACTCTGGGGGGAGCTTCCTCCCCACCCCTCACACACACAGGAAGGCCCCTCACTCCAGGCAACATACACATGGTTCCCAGATGGCTCCTTCTTCCTTCAGGAGGGAATTCACGGGCAGGGTAGGCAATAGTCTCTCTAGCCTCAGTTGTGTAGGAGCCTCCACTCCCAATATCAGCAGGATGAACTTGTGGCCCTCATCAGAGCCTTCAATTTGGCAAAGGGAGCTTCCCTCAATGTCTACTGCCCCTTGAATTTCATTTAGACTGGACTAAACTCCTTCCTTGGCTCTTCCTCTGTCACAGCCCCTCCCAAAGAAGCCACTCGACACCTCCCCTTTGAGCTTCTGTATGGACAGCCCACCTCCCTGCTCAGCTCACCACCCTCTGATTCTCCACTACCTCTTGCTCCTCATCTCTTCTGGCCCCTTCTTGTATACACTAGGATCCTTCTTTGGCAACACAGGGATGTTGTTCTGGCAAAGCCAATTCTGCCTCTTCTCTTTCTCCCACTCTGTCTTCTAGTGACCTGGTACTTTTCCCACTCCCAAAAGCCCACCACCTCCTCTCAATTCTCTGCAAAATGGACTGGACCCAGCAGGTCATTCTTACCACATGTTTGGTGGCCCACCTTGAGGGCATCCCATATGGAGTTCCTAACCCCCATTTAAAACAGTCCTCTCTGCCCTCTTATACAGTGAGACCCACAGTCCCTCTCAAGCTGCGTCTCTCCAAGGTTGAAACCCAATCTTCCTTTGGTCTCTGAGGACCATGAGGACACTGCAGAACCATGAGTGCCATCCTTCCCTTTTTCATTTTTGCCTTCCTCATCTAAGTCGAGGGTACGGACAGACATCACCTGCCTGCCACTCTGACCACCTCCTACTTCACTGATGGCAGACGGGGGGACCCCAAGAGAAACAGCTCACCAAAACGGGGGAGTCATCAGAGGTGTCTCTAAACATGTTATGAACTGTTTACCCTGGAAACTGCGTCTCCTATGACCAGATGGCTACCTGATGGCAGCCCTGGGGAGGAAGTGCCAGAGTCTTTTGTTCCCACCCTGCCCTCTCTTCCTGGCTTCTCTCCCTTTCTCTTCCTTTTGGAGGCATAGTGGCTCCAGAGCCAGGTTGCTTGGGTTTGAATCCGGGCTCGGCCACTTACTAGCTGTCCCACTTTGAGAAGTGACTTCACCTGTCTGAGCCCATTCCCCATCTGAAGAGTGGGGCTGATATCGAGGCCTTTCTAGTTGTTGTAAGGATTAAATGAGTTCATCTAAGTCAGGTGCTCAGAACAGAGCCTGGGTGAGTCCAGTGGAGCGATCCTTGTGCAGATGTTGGTGTGGTGGTTATTATTAGCAAGCCCTTACTCAGCTTGGGCTCAGAAGGCTGAGGCAGGAGGACAGGAAGTTCAAAGCCAGCCTCAGTAATTTAGCAAGGCCCTGTCCCTCAGTAAAATGTAAACAAAAGGGCTGGGATGTGCCTCAGTGACTAAGCACCTCTAGTTTCAATGCCCAGTACTGAAAAAAAATGCAGAGAAGCCCCCCTCCCCCCACCTCTGGATGGATCCCTGGGGAGCCTGCATCCAAGCACAGTCTTCTGGTGACTCTTCAGCACATGGAAGCTTCACTCAAGTTCCAAGTACCAAATACTCCATCTGGAGGTGGTGGCACATGCCTGTTGTCCCAGTGATTCACTGAGGAGGCTGAGGCAGGAGAATCCCAAGTTCAAGGCCAGAGTCGGCAGCTTATGAAACCTGTAACTCAGTGGTGGATGACAACCTTGGGTTCAGTCCCCAGTACAAAAAATAAAAAGTACCAGATGCCACAGGAAGGCCCCTTCCAGCTGCCTCCTCTTCCTCCCCTCTCCTGTGTCTGGGCGGTGGGGTTTACACGGTGGCAAGCCTCTCTTCCTGTCTGCCCTGAGGACGGTGGAGAGGAGAGTGGCATCCAGTGGGGCCATGGCCCTGCAGCCTGGAGGGTCCTGCCACCGGGTGGGCCCTGCTCCTAGTCCCTGCACCTGCTGCCACCTCCTGCTCCCCGCCATGGCAGGCTGTGACCGGGTCTAGAGAGGTCCCCAGCCCTAAGTGGAGTGTAGAGACCCCCATGCCACCCTAACTCCAAACCCAAACGGCCCCGAACCCTCCAGGAGCCCAGGGAAGAGCCATGTCCTGATTCTCCCCACGATGGTGACTCTGAGGTCTAGAGAAGTCCCAGTTCCGCTCGGTCCAGCTCCTGTCCCCTCGTGTCTGGGGTGGGGCGGGACTCCCGCTGGGCAGGGCTGAGGCTGACCCTCTGGCCACCGCCTCTCCACAGGCCTGGACGAAATCCAGTGCTCGCTGCCCCCGGAGAACCGCAGGGTGGCGCTGCGGCAGCTGTCGGAGGCCAGCTTCAGGGAGTGCAAGTTCAGCCTGTCGCTCACCGACCTGTTCGTCATCATCTTCTCGGGCGTGGCGGTCTCCATCGCGGCCATCATCTCCAGCTTCTTCCTGGCCACCGTCGTGCAGTGCTTCCAGAGATGTGCCCCCAACAAGGACGCGGAGGACGAGGACGAGGACGAGGACGACTGAGCCCCCTGCTCGGGCGCGTCCCTTGCCAACACCCAGCGGAGCCTCTCGGAGAGGGAGGGGAAAGCGCTGAAGACAGGGAGGCACCGGCCACCCTCCGTGAACAGGACAGAGCCTCCTCGGTGAAGGGGACTGGGGCGCCCATGGCCCCGCCCATCGCAGCGCCCAGAAGCCCGGGGAGCTTGGGTGGGTCGCTCCTGAGCAGGGCCGACTCTCAGTGCAGGCTGCGGGGCCGGGGAGGACCCAGCCGGGGTCTCTGCAGGAGATGCCAAGCCGCATCTCCAGCCCTTCTTTCTGGGCCTGAGCTGTGCTTGGAGACCAGCATCAACCTCTTCCCCCCACGGCCGGGAAGCTGCCCAGGCAGGGCCTCCAGTTCAGAGCCTCCTCCACGGAAGCAGGATTCTCTCCATTTAATAGGCCTCAGCAGCCTTGGGATGTTGTATGGAGAACAAATCAACCTATGTGCAATAGACCTTTGTCACCCCCCCACTTCCCTGTGTGGAGTCCTCATCCCCAGGGGGGTGGAGCCCTTGGGATGTCCTGAGGGTGGGACTCTCCTGATCGCCCTCAGAGTAGAGATGCCAGAGAACCCCTCACTCCCTCAGCAGGTAGGGGGCAGCCAGAAACCAGCCATCCATGAACCAGGAATCGGAGCTCAATCCTGACACCCCCACCTCCCAATTCCAGCTCCCAGAACTGTGGGAAATAAATATGTTGTTTATAAATCACCCCGGTGTGCTGTTCTGTTATAGTGGCCCAAGCAGACCAGGAGACCCCGTTCAGCTCAGGTGGAACAACGTGTATGCCTGTAATCCCAGTTCCTCGGGAGGCTGAGGAAGAAGGATCACAAGTGAGGCCAGCCTCAGCAACCCTGTCTTAAAAAAGGGAGGTGGAGCTGGGCATGCAGCCCAGTGTTAAAGTGCCCTGACCTGAGTTCAATCCCTGGGTCCTTGAAAAATTAATTTTTAAAAATGGCTATCAAGGAAAGAAATGAGAACTGGCCACAGGCCGTTCACTGCTGTTGTTTTGGTAAGTCACTGGAAAAACCTTCATTGGTATAACACAAACCCTGACCCTCTTCCTGAGAGGCAGCAACTTGCAGAGAAGGGACATTCATTTTGTCTCTTTGGAGTCACGGTGCTCCCCTTCCCCCAGCCCCTCCTGAGTCCTCCTCAGCCTGTCCCACTGGGCCATTCTACAAGCCCCGACTTGTCCTCTCTGGAATTTTGGAAAACTTTTCTTGCAGCTGGCTGTGCCTGGCAGCGTTTTTCAGGATGTGGAATGCAGCACTTTGGTTGGAGACCATGTGAGAGGTTTTGTGTCCCCGGGTTGATGCAAGACGTCCCGTGAGCATCATTGGACGGGCTGCAACAGAGTCTTGGATGGAAGGCTCTCAAGAAGGTCCTGGGATATTTGGGAAAGACATTTCTCCTTTGTTACCCATAATAGATATCTTTTTATTTTCTCTTTTGTCGGAGACCAGCTCCAACAGGGGGTCTCAGGAGACGAACGGATGGTGAGGAGTCGGCGAAAGAGGGGGTGGAGAAACAACACAGACACCAAAGTGAAGGTGTTGATCCCAATCTTTACTTGTGAAGTTGATCTTATATACTTTTCATTTTGGCAGGCTTACAGTATTTTGTGGTTACAAAACATTAATCATTATTCAAAGAAACAAAATATTACATAGTTACAATTAGAATAGAAGAATGTATTTTGACTCATGCATAAGCAAGCATTTGTACTTTCAGTTGAGTTTTGCTTTGAGCTGTTTCTGCTTAGTTAACTTTTAATAATAGTTACAAATGTCCCAAACTATTGGCCTATACCTTGACTATTCTTTTCTTGACTTACTGACTGGAACCGGTGCCATGGTTACGGCAAGTGGTTGACTTGTTATTACTTTTAATCAAACAAAAGTAAGAGCACAAACCATTGTGCACAGAAACAAGAACAAGTTGCCCAGTCCTAAGCACTAATCTATCTTCTCTAGATTTTAATTTAATTTCTCAAAAACTTCCCTGACAGGAATACAGGGAGTTTTTCATTAGACATTAACAATTTACACTCCACAGCTGAATCATTGCATTTAAAGCAAACAGATCTATGCTTTAGAAGTAGTTGCATTAATTGGGAAAGTCATGATTTTCCTTCATACTTAATGGTCATATGAGAAATCGCAACTATACTTATTAAAGGAATACAAAAACAAACCAGCCCATTCCCAGAAACATACTGCGTTCCTCCAGAGGATGGACGCCTTGCGCCATCCACCTCAGTAGGGCCTTGCCATTGCCTGAGTCAGGGGAGGGGCGCAGCACTCTTTGCAGCACTGAGGATTGAATACAGGAATGCTCTACCACCGACCTACAACCCCACCCCTTTTTAAGGTTCTAAGTTGCTGAGTTTGGACTCTAAATTGTGATCCTCCTGCCTCAGCCTCTTGAGGAGCTGGGATTACAAGTCTGCACCAATATGCCCAGCTTCATAATATATCTGCTATATTTCCTTCATCTCTCTATTTTTGCTTCCATTAGTAATTATTGAGTGATTGCTAAATGCCAGATACTGCTTTAATTAAGAAAGATAGTCCTGCTCTCTTTGGAAGGCCTTATATTTCTATGAGTAGGACATAGGACCAGCAAGGAGCCAAAAGTATCATTGCATGTAGAGAAACTCTCCACAAAGAAAATCAATGAACTCCTGTGATAGAGAGTAACTTGGGAGCTGCTGTAGAGCAGGTAGAGGGCATATTCTTCAGGGGTCTCTGAGGAGTAGAGAAACAGAGTCAATAGGAGGTGTAAAAGGAGACTTACTATAAGAGATTGGTTAACATAGCTGTGGAGGCTGAGGAGCAGGAGCCGTGGCTGGTGAGCCGGAAGCCAATGGTGACATTTGATCCAAGGTAGGAGAAGCCCCAGCTCAGCAGTCAGGGGGACAGAGAGCAAATGTCCCCTTTCTCAACCTTCTTGTTCGTTTCAGGTCCTCAGTGGAATGGATGGTGTCCAATACACAAGGTAAGGTCATCTAAGTCACTCTACCTATTCCAATGTTAATCTCATCCAGAAACACCCTCAGTGGACACACAGAACTAATCAAATATCTGGGCACCCTGTAGCCCAGTCAAGCTGACATATGAAACCAGTATTCCTGTGATTGGGAGCCCTCAAACCGGGTTCTGACTCCCTCTTCTCTCCCCTCCCTCCCTCCTTTCTTTCCTTTTCTTCCACTCTCCTTCCCTACCCTTCTTTACCCTCGTCAACTGCTGGTAGCAGGCCTTCCCTGGCCCCCGGGGCCCAGCCCCCTGTTCCCTGTACTGCATGTCAAAGTGGCCAGCTCACAGGGTTGTGACGCAGGCTTGTGGTTTCATGTTTATGTGTCTCAGACATATGTGCCTTTTTGGGAACATCTTGGCCTTCTCGGAGCTTCCTGATAAGGGACGGTCATGGTAACCCAAGAGTAGCAGGTGTTATTCCTCCCCTGTTTTGGCTAAATTTCCACTGCAGTTATAGAAAGTATATAAGGGAACAAACTTTGATAATAAGGCACGTGCACACTTCCTCCTGGTTGAAGAACCTTGGTGTTCTGTGTATTTTTTAACCTCGCCGTCCCTCGCCGGACTTGGCTCCTGTTAGCCGGACGCGGCAAGTGGAGGTCCCCACCGAGTTCCGGAAAGCAGAGGTAAGCGTATGGGGCTCACTTTCTAAGGTAGAAGGGGGAGGATTAGATCAAAGATAAAGAGACAGGGTACGTACCATGGGTAACTCAACAGCGAAGCTTCATCTGGCCAACGAAGTTAAAGAACTGTTAAGCAAACGAGGAACAGGAATAAAAACCAAGACAGCAACCGAATTCGTTGAAACTATAGCCCAGGCTTGTCCTTGGTTTCTGACAGGAGGCTTTCTCAATAACAGTGATTGGGATTTGGTAAAGCAGGATCTCCAAAAGTTGTTGAGGGACCAGGGTCCGGATAGAGTCCCGATTGCTACTTTCTCTCTATGGAGATTGGTAAAGGATGCTCTTTTAACTGATAAAGTGAAGATTAAGGGGCAGCTTGCTGAATGTGAACAGGCCTTTAATCAGGTCCAGGAAGAGCAAATGGCAGAGTCCTTACCCCTTTCCCATTATTCTTTCACATCTCCTTTTTCATTCTTAGATCCACCCTAGCTGCTCTCAATCCCGTCTTCTCATCTTCCCCCTCCCTACTAGGCCCACAGAAAAGTCTTAACTGACCTTCTCCAGAATATTCACCATGGCCAATTTTAGGACTTTCAGCAAAAGAATCTCTACAAAAAAGTTCAATGTAGATAAACTTCCTATTTTCATGTTGCCCTGTTTTACTTGGCTACTGTCTGGGAAAAATCAGCACTCCAGGTGCTGGACACCCCCTTACTAGTTTTTCACAAGATATGTAAACTAGGCCTCTGGCCTTGAGCTGGACTTCACGGTTCTGACTACATTTCTAAGATAAGGGAGTTACTAACTGGGCTTCATGGTAACAGCTGGCAGGAGGAGGAACTGGAAAGGGAGATAGAGGAACTGGAGGGTCGATTGAGGAAGTCAAGATTTAAAGCACCTATGGCCCTGATGCTGTCACGCTCCCTCCTTATAACCCCGATTGGGATGAGGACAACCCCAGAAGGCGGGAGGGTGTTCAGTGGCAGCCTAAGATGGCCCAAACTTCTCCAGTAATTGAAAACCTGGATGCTGATGGACAGCCGGCCAGAGTGCATGTTCCTTTAGCCTTTAAGGATATTAAACAACTAAAGGAGGCAGTTACTAATTACGGACCCCATGCCCCCTTTACATTGACTCTCTTCGAGTCTTTCTCTGCCAGTCAGCTGACATCTAGTGACTGGCAACAGCTTTGCAGGGCTGTGTTGTCCGGAGGGGATTTTTTGTTGTGGAAAAGTGAAAATCAAGAGAGGTGTCGCGAGCTAGCCCGAGTCAATCAGGATGCCGGCTTCCCACGGCATAACATAGAAATGTTAACAGGCTCGGGACAATATGCTATCATAAATCAACAAATTAATTATGATCCTGGGATCTATGCTCAGATAGCCACAGCAGCCGGGAAATGGGAACAGGGGCCCACCCCGGGCCCCGGAAGCCAAGGTGTACAGGGCAATCCAGGGACGGAATGGTGCCCCGGAGAGTGGGCAACTTCGTCACCTCCC
The DNA here is from genome assembly GCF_045843805.1 of Urocitellus parryii. Taxonomy (NCBI): domain Eukaryota; kingdom Metazoa; phylum Chordata; class Mammalia; order Rodentia; family Sciuridae; genus Urocitellus; species Urocitellus parryii. Next base: position 8,177,983 of record NC_135541.1, read on the forward strand.
AGGGACCAACCCCTTTCTATCTGTAGATTCCCCAAGGGAACGCCAGGAAGTGCAGGATGTACAGCTGCAACCGCAGGTCGCAGAGACAGAACAAGCTGCTACTGCACTAAGATCTTGGCCAGGCGGGGAAAAATGCAGACAAAATCAAACAAAATGCAATCGGCTAGGGAAACTTGGGGAACTTTTGCCCCCAAAACGGGCAGCGGACTCCAGGTTGTTTGCATCACCATGGTAACCATGGGGTGCCTGGCCAGAAGAGCGGCTTCCTGGTCCCACCTCCCACACTTTTGCGGGCTTCCGATTGGTTCTTCCACAGTCACTCAGACAGGACTTCTAGTCCCGCCTTCCAGCCACTAACCTGTACTACTGTGTTTCAGATTTCTACAGGAACTGCTCAGAGCCTGTATTTTTTAAAAAAATGCCTACCTGTAAATGCTAATGAAAGATATCTTTTTCAGACAAAATTTAATTCCACAGGTTTCTATGTTACAGTCCTAAATTTAAGTTAGTTCTAAGTTAAATAACCTGACTTTTTCTTTATAGTTGTGTTACTAAATAATGTTCTATTGATGAGAGATATCAAATATGCTTCTTTATATTTTACTTTTAATTTTGGAGGTTATGAGGATGCATTTGCTCGCCACAGGAACAAGCCAGCAAAGTTCCCGTGATGACCAAAAAATCCTTATTCTCATTGCTAACCATAAAAATAAAAATGTATACTCAAGGATCTTATCTCAGTTACATCAAGTGACGTCACATAGAAGAGTGCACTCCTACTTAAAAATAAATTAAAATGGATCCAAATATTTTAAGACCACCTGGTTACATAAAGTTAATACAATTATAAGTTATGTTCTTATTCTTAATATATATATATATATTTAATATATTTAGATATCCTATATTTGTTAATCTATAAATTAATTAGCACATGCCTAATTGATTAGTTAATATATATTTGCCTAATTGTTTTTCTTCAACAGAAAACCCATAATTTATGTTTTATATTTACATTTATCAGATACTCTGCCTTTTCAGTTACAGATATTTGAGATAAATGTGTTTACTATAAATTTGCTTTTAAGTGAAAATACAATCAAGTAGTTTCTAATTCTCAAGGTTACTGTTTAAACTCATAAGATGATAAATTATTATAATTATTTCTACAAAATATCTAAGGGTTTTAACTATATTTTCATTGATATTTCTTATCAAAGTATAATAATTTGTTTATAGATTCTAAGGTTTTTAGAAATTGTTCCAAAGTATAAATTTTTTTTTTAAAGAAAAAGATGCTTCAACAAAGAAAAAGCACACATGGATCCTAAAAAGAAGAAAGAAATCATCTTTGGGTAAAACAAGGTCTTTATATTCATTTTCCTAAGAAAAAAATATTTTTATATTGTTATCTAAACAGATGATGTAAAAAGTTAGAACAATTAAAAAAGAGATTTATATATACTAAACTGACTATAATTAATTTAAGGGTATTTCAGGTTATTTTCCTAATTTAACTATACTAATGTGAGCTAAAATTTCTCCATATTTTGACATGATAAACACCTATTAAAATGTAAGTTTATTTCTTTAAAGAAAGATTCTTATTGCCTAATAATTCTTACTGTTTAAGATAAAGATTAATTTTGGTAAATAAATTCACATTGTTGATTAAACATTAAGTATATTGAACTACTAACTTAAACCCCTGTATGACCTTTTGAGAGGAGACCCCTCACCCACCTCCCCGGGAAAACCTACTCCAGAAGCCTTAAAGGCACTTAGATTGATAGAGACAGCCTTACAAGAGATGCAGGTAATGCAGGTGGACTACTCCCAGTCCTTGTTATTCATTGTTCTGCCGTCAAAACTCACCCGACTGGAGTCTTTTGGCAGACTGGTCCTATTTATTGTGTTCACTTACCTGCATCCCCCTCCCAGGTCTTGATACCTTTCCATGATCTGGTAATACAATTAGTTTGGAAAGCAAAATATCTAGGAGATGCCTTGTTTGGGAAAACCTTTGATGTTCTCATATTACCCTATAATCAAGACGTTCTTTCTAAATTAAGACAGGAACATGATCTCTGGTGTCTCTTCTTCTGTAGTTTTGTGGGACAGGTTGACAATCACTACCCTAAAAGCAGGCTCCTTGAAAGTCTAAAAACATGTCCAATAATTTTCCCAAAGATCCTAAAAAATGATCCTCTCCCGGGGGCACAAACCGTCTTCACCGACGGGGCCAAAAATGGATTTGCTGTCGTTTCAGATGGGACCCAAGTCATCCGCAAGAGAGCGGCCGATTGTTCGGCCCAAAAAGCGGAGGTTGCAGCCTTAATATTGGCCTTACAGACCTATAGCTCGGTGCCCCTTAATGTTTTCACAGACAGTCTCTATATCGCCAGGCTCGCCTCCGCGATTGAGACAGCAACTTATATTGGAAAACAATCCACTATCATGGACCAACTACAGACAGTACAGCTTCTTATATGGGCTAGGGCAGACCCCCTCTTCATAGGTCACATTATAAGTCATTCCAGACTTCCAGGTCCTCTGGCGGCGGGCAACGCCATGGCAGATGCTGCCACATATACCACTAACTATGTATATACAATAACTGAGTATGATAAGGCCCTCCAGCTTCATAATAAATTTCACCTAAACTCACAAACTTTGCGCTTCCACTCAGGATGTTCCCGGGATCAAGCTTTAAAAATTGTCTCCCTATGCCCTACTTGTGCACCTTTTATCCATTCCCCTTCTCTGGGAGTCAACCCAAGGGGCCTTCAGCCAAATGACATCTGGCAAACTGATGTAACTCATATCCCTAGTTTTGGAAAACTGTCCTTTGTGCATGTCAGTATAGACACGTTCTCTGGTTTTATCTCTGCTACTTTACATTCAGGAGAGAAGGCTAAGGATGTGATACAGCACTATGTAAAAACCTTTTCCTTTATGGGAACCCCTCGATGCATAAAAACAGATAATGGCCCAGCTTATACTAGTCAAACCTTCCAAAAATTTTGCTCACAGTGGGATATTATACACAAAACAGGAATCCCATATAACCCCCAAGGACAGGCCATTGTAGAACGGGCTCATCAACATCTTAAAACCTATTTGCAAAAAACAAAAGAGGGGGAGATATATCAGAGTTGTCAGGGACCACATGCGCTGTTAAATATAACTCTGTTCACTTTAAATCTTTTGCTCACAGACGCTGAAGGCCGTACAGTGGTGCAGCGTTTCTTCTCCCCTCCCACCATGCAAAAGGCACAGATAAGGTGGAAGGATCTATCTACAGGAAAGTGGCAACCCCCTGCTCCACTCTTGGCTAGAGTGAGAGGAGCTGTGTGTGTCTTCCCTCCAGGGACGGAAAAACCCATTTGGGTCCTGGAACGCTGCACGAGACCAGTGGACGAAAACTCGGGAAGGAGTGAAGACCCTGGGACTTCAGGTTCGGCCATTTTTGCTTCTCCAAAGGAGTGACAGAATGAGTTTTGCGGGATGGATCTTCCTTATAACGGTCCTGTCATACAGGCCTGCAGACGGAGGGCTAGAACCCCCACCAGGTAATATCCATCAACATCTTTTTGGGACCCCCTGCAAGTGCAGGGGAGGGATTTGGAATCAGGCCCCCAGTAGCTGCATTCAGAGGGCCGATTGTGTAACCAAGGTAGCCTACCTCCGGGCTGAAGTTCATCAACAAATTGGGGGATTTCACCACCCTGAGTGGGTATGCGTGAACAAACCAAAGATTAACCCCCCTGGTCCCCAAAAAAACCCTCAGTAACTGCTCCACAACTTGCACTTATACGTCAGCAGTTCATGTCTCTTGCTATGAGACGGCCTCGATTTGTGTACACAAGGGACGACAGTATTTTGAGGCCAGATTGACCGAGACCCGGTCGGGGGAGGGGGTGGGAGTGACTTTTCACTTCACTCCGTTTCTTTTTGGCCAAGGGGGAGTTGAATCTAAACTCCGGTTGGCTGGGTGTCAGGGTCAAGTCAGCAAGTCCTCCTGTTGGCCCACTGCAGCCCCTACAGGGATCTCTGACGGGGGGGGGGGGGGACCTACTGATTCTGTTAAACATCTTCAAGTTATCAAGCTCTTGAAACCACAGGTCCCTGACCTCATATACCACCCCTTGGTGCTGCCTAAGTCTCAGCTCCCAGATCTGGATGCCAATACGTGGGATATCTTAAAAACCACCCTTTTCTTACTTAACAACTCTGATCCCACGCTTGCTAGTGACTGCTGGCTCTGCGTGATAACAGGGGTGGTCATGCCCGTGGCAGTTCCTATCAATGTCACCATGCATAGTGATGAGGCCTGCCAGCCCGGGCTGCCTTTCAAGGTCCAACCTATGGGCACTTTTATAGAATGTCTCCTGGGTATGATGCAAAACAACATCTATGATGTTGATGTTGGAGTTAACTTCCTTTGGAAATTGCTCAACAGTAAAAAATTATTCCTCACCCACTCCAACCCTCTGTCCCCCTAATGGCACTGTTTTTATGTGTGGTGGGAACTCTGCCTTCCCCCGACTCCCTGCAAATTGGACAGGTGTCTGTGTTCTCACCCTGCTCCTCCCTGACATAACCATTGTCCCTGGGGATGAGCCCCTGCCCATCCCCAGCCTAGACTCTAGTGAGAAGACACAGGCAAGCTATACAGGCTCTACCGCTACTCGCCACACTGGGGATAACGGCTGCTGTGGGCACAGGCACAGCTGGACTGGGTACAGCGATACATTCTTATCGCCGTCTTTCTCAGCAGCTTATAGATGATGTGCAGACCCTATCTGGCACTATTGGGGACCTACAAGACCAAATTGACTCTTTGGCAGAAGTAGTCCTTCAGAATAGGCGAGGCCTAGATCTGCTGACTGCCAATCAGGGAGGGATTTGCTTAGCTTTGGGAGAAAGGTGCTGCTTCTATGCCAATAAATCGGGCATAGTTCACACTAAAATCAAGGAGCTTCAAGAAGACCTAGAGAAAAGGAGAAAATAATTATTCAAGAACCCTCTTTGGACTGGGATGAATGGGTTCCTGCCCTATCTTCTTCCCCTCCTGGGGCCCTTACTGAGTCTTCTTTTGATTGCAACATTGGGACCTTGTGTTGCAAATAGGATAACTCAATTCATTAAGGACCAGATTAACATTTTAACCTCCAAGCCAATACAGGTTCACTACCAACGCCTGAAGATGGATGACTCCACCCACGAAGTGTACTTAGGACCCATCCGGAGATGAGACGTAACTGCACAGGAGCCAATACCCGAGCCCACCTATGTGCCTGCTTTGGCCCAGGTCCCTAATTACCCTGCTGACTTGGTGCCCTCATCCCAGACCCTTACATTCAGAAAGCTCCCTGGTCATAGCTATCCCACTGGCAAAGATTATGTCTGGGATCCACAGTTGTGTCCTGCTGGCCATGACACCCTAACTAAAAAGTGTCCGTTTACATAGGACAAGAGCTGATCTTGTAGTACCCAGTGATGGGCAACTTCCACACTTGCACTGCAACCTAAGCCAGGGGAATGGGGCTTCCCCAGAGACAGGTAAGCAGTGCAGGGGCGGTGGATGACCTAAGACAGGGGCTACTTGATTCCCTTTGACATGCAAAAAACAAAAAAGGGGGACTTGCTGGTAGCAGGCCTTCCCTGGCCCCTGGGGCCCAGCCCCCAATTCCTTGTTCTGCATGTCAATGTGGCCAGCTCATAAGGCCGTGATGCAGGTTTGCAGTTTCCTATTTATCTGCCTTGAGCACATGTGTCTCTCGGAACATCTTGACCTGTTCGGAGCCTCCTGATAGGGGACGATGACGGTAACCCAAGGACGCAGTTATTACTCTTCCCTCCTCACTTTTGAGTCATTTCCCCAGCTGTTACAAAAGATATTTAAGGGGAGCAAATTTGGCAAGAAAGTGCGCACATGCCTCCTCCTGGATGAAGAACCTTGGTGTCCTGTGACTTTTTTTTTTTTAACCTCGACGTCCCTCGCCGGACTCGGTTCCTGAGGCAGGACGAGGCAAGGATTTATCTTTTTATTATCACATTTTGCATATGCGGACACACTTCTGTACTGTACTACTCTACTGGATGCATGTTTGTGGAAAATAAGTATAGAGGCCACGAGGACCTGGGTGCTGATCTCTTCCAGGCCAGTGGCTAAGTAATAGAGCAGCAGGAACATAGGAAGTTTACCTCCATTGAACTCTTTTGTAGAGACTCTTTTGCCCATAGTTCTAAAATCAATTATGGTGAAGATTTCTGGAGAAGCTTAGTTAAGGTTTTCTGTGGAGGGCGGGTACCACTACCTACGGGTACCAGATTCTTTGGTCTGTTCTTTCCTCGCATTCCCTCCACTTTTCCTGCCTAAGCCCTCCCTGTTCTAGAGGCTTCGTCCGCGAGACCAGTTCGCTCGTTCATTCAGGATTTGTTAAGTGGCCACCCCAGGCCAGGCTCTGGTCAGGCAGCAGGCCATCAGGCCCCCACTGTGGTGCTTTCCTGCCAGAGAAGACAAGGACAGGAGCAACCACTTGTCACAGGTATGATGACATCAGGGGGTCCCAGAGCAGGAGCCATCCCAGGGTCAGGGCTCAGGGGTCAGGGAAAGAGTCGCTGGTGAGATCTGTGGAATACTCAGCAATAAGGGGTCAGTCCAAATGTCTGGAGATGGCCAGTCTCCAGCAGGGCTTGCAGTAGCGGGAGGCCAGGCCCAGGGGTGGTGGAGACACTGATCACTGGGACAGCACCTGCCCCCGAAGCCGACCCCCCTCAGAGCATCTACATAAAGGGCTTAGCACAGTGTCCTCTGTCCCTTGGAGATGTGTGTGAAATTCATGCCTGCAACTCAAGTGTGTGTCTGTCAAGGACTTGGGGACCAGCTCTTTGACATTGTTCAGGAAAGGTGGGGCCTCTGCCTCCAAGCCTCACAGGAGGGTGGGACCCTAACTTCTGTCATTGCCAGCTGCAGACCCTGGGCTAATCACACTCTCCTTGGCCAATGTTGCGTGATTCTTTACTTCTTTGACTCCCCTGAGCCCTCGACCACCCCCTCCTTTGTGCAGCCTCTAAAATGCCCAGTGTTGTGAGCTACTCAGGAGGCTGAGGCAGGCGGATCGCAAGTTCAAGGCCAGCCTGGACAACTTAGTGAGACCCTGCCTTAAAAAAAGCAAAACAAAACCAAAAAAACAAAAACCTGAGCATCCCTGGGTTCAAATCCTCAGCACTGCAAATAAAATAAAATGCCCGGTGACCTCTGCACAAGCCAGAATGGAGGTCCGCTTTTGCCCAGCAATAAAAATCTGCTTTGTCTAACTAAGCCTGTTCTTGTTTCTCTTTGATGTTGTGAGAAGGACATTGTGAAGCAGAGCATGGGCTGCCCAGTCTAAGTGGGAGGGTTCGGAGCGAGGGGGTAGGTGGAGGATGTTCTAGGAGAGAATAAAGAAAACCAAGGGAGGCTCAGAAGAGCTGGAGTGGAGAGGGGAGGGGGTCGCTGGGGCCCTTGGTCCCCCCTGGCACGGGTGTTCCTCTGCCCTGTGGGCAGCCTGTCCACGCATCCCCATGACTGTCTCTCAGGGGCACAGGGTGCCTCCTGCTTCCCTGGGGCTTCTCTTCCCTCCTGGATCTGCTCTACCAGGGTCCTGCCCCCTCTCTGCTGGGCTGCTTTGGGGCTGTCCAGCCTTCTCTGGAGACCAAGAGGATGCACACCACAGGGCTTCTCACCTCTCTTAAAAACTGGGATGTGGGTCACACACCTAACGCTCATTCTTCTGTTCACCATGGCGCTGGGAATGGAGCCCAGGACCCGGAGCTTGCAGCGCCCTCCCCGAGAGCCACTCGCCAGCCTGGAAGCTCAGCCTTTGCAACGGTGCAGCCAGGGGCCCTTAGCATCACGCAGCTGTCCCCACTGTCCAGCTCCAGAACACTTCACCTCCATGCCCATCAGCAGTGCCCCCCATGACCCTTCCCCAGCCCCTGGCAGCCACCGATCTACCTGTGTCCACTTCCTATTCTGGACAGTTCCCAGGAGCTCTTTCCTCAGCATCCACTATGCAGAGCCCACACCTTGTTTATCCCTTCAGTGGGACCTGGACATGGGACGCCTCTGCCCCTGGGCGGCTGTGAGTGGTCTGCTGAGGACGCCTGTGGACTTGAGTGTCTCCTGAGCACGCTGTCAGTCCCCCCAGGTGAATCTGTGAGGGTGGAATCCCTGGGTCCCCTGGTGACTCCAGGAGCTGCCTCTGGGAACAAAATCTGTGCCCTTTTCCAGTAGCCACAGACAAGGGTTCCAATGTCTCTGGTGTTCAATGGCCCTTGTTGCTGTGACTCTGCCATCTCCCTGGGTGTGAGGTGGCTTGTGGTCTGGTGTGGCCTGGGGTGGTGCGAGCTGCCGTGGAGCTCCCTTGGGAGCTGGGGAGAAGGCCTCATGAGCCCTTGAGCACACTCCTACCAAGGACTCTCCAGGAACTGCCACTCCTTTCTAAATCTCCGGGGAGGGCAGTAACCAGAGCTGCCTGGCTCCCGGGCCTGAGGCTGCCAGCTGGGCTCTTTCCTTCAAAATATACTTGGTAAGAGGCTCCATGAGTCTTCCTGCTGTGGTGCTTCCAGCCTTCACCGTCCCAGCCTCTCCTCCATGTGGCCCTGTCCTCAACCACACCCCACAGCGGTCAGGAGGGACAGCGGGGCCAGGAGCAGGCTGGGGGCAGCAGGAGGCTGCAGGAGGGAGCTGCTCCCTCCCTCCTGGCTCTTTATACAGGTGCTGCCTCCACGGCCGGCCCCCTCCTCTACTGCAGTCCCCACTAGTGAGATGAGCACTGGCCTCCCAAGGCAGCATGTTGCCTGGCAAGTGGAGACTTCCCGGGTCAGGCTCTGCCCACCCCGCCACCGCTGCCCAGCTTCAGAGTGCCCAGGGGCAGCCTTCTATGGCACTTGCCCTCAAGCCAGCACAGCCTCCACCAGGCTGACACCCCTTCCCACAGGGGCGTGAAGAGAAAAAAAAAATGCCCTGGTTTGTAGTATTTGACCTTCTCTGTGTCTTGGCCAATGTCAGGCTACCAATGTGAAGTTCCAGCAGTCTCAGGAAGACAGGAGCATAACTGCACTCAGCCACAGGGGGGAGCCATGGCCAGAGGCCTGTGCCCTCTCCCTGCACTCTCTCCAGCCCATGCCAGAGACTAAGGGCAGGGGCGACTGGGGTACAAAAGCCCACTCCTTGGACTTAAGGTGGGACAAGTCCTGGGAGACAATGCGTGCTCCAGGGTCCCCCAGGGATAGGGCTGAGCCTGGACACTCCTGGAACCCAGCTGGTATTCATTGTTTCCTCTCCTCTTCCCTCACTCTGTTCCTGGTTTCTCCCCAGGGCTGCATCAATCTTTGTGCTGAGGCTGTCCTGTGCACCCAGCATCCCTGGCCTATGCCCACTAGATGTCAGTAGCATCCTTCCCCAGATGAGACAACCAACAATGTCTCCAAAATCTGCCCAGTGTTGCCCGAGGGGAGGATTGGCCTTCACCCTTGCCCCACCCTAAGACTTGAACTCTTCAACCTTGAAATAATCCCAGCTACTTGGGAGGCTGAGGAAGAAGGAGGGCAAGTTCAAGGCCAGCATCAGCAATTTAGAACTTGTCTCAAGATAAAATAAAAAGGGCAGGGGATGTAGATCTGTGGAAGAGTGTGCTGGGTTCAACCCAGCATGCCAAAAAAGAAAAAAGAAAAAAAAAAAAACCCAGGTGAAGGGTTGACTTTGGGTTTGTCAAAGAGAGCAGGACATGTTGGGTGAACACTTTATTTAAATTTATTTGATCTCCAGCTTTTTATTTAGAGAAAGTATCCCACTAAGTTGATTAGGGCCTTGATAAGTGGCTAAGGCTGGCCTTGAACTTGCAATCCTCCTGCCTCAGCCTCTGAGCTGCTGGGATTCCAGGTGTGCACCACTGCACGAGGCTGGGAGAGCCCTTTGATGGGGCATAGTGGAGGCAGACTGTGTCTCCCTCTGGACTTGAAGAAGCCGGCTGCTGCCTTACATTCTCCAGGTGCAGGGAAATGAATTCTTCACTTTTAATTTTTAATTTTTCATTTTTTTGCATTGTTGGGGATGGAACCCAGGGCTTCTCACTACTAGCCAAGTGCTCTACTACTGAGTTACATCCCCAGCCCTGGGAAATGAATTCAGCAAGAATCTTGGGAGCTCAGAGTGGTGAGTAGGAAGGATGGAAATACAGGACAGAAGTAAGGGAAGAGAGGGATTTTGCCAGGAGGGCTGGGGATGCAGACTCCTCTCGCAGTGGTGTTGGCCCTATCTTCCATGAGAACAACAGTTCTGCCCTGCTGGCCTCAGGCCTGGGGCCTTCCTCCCAGGACAGCCCTGTCTTGCAGAGAACTCTACCTGCATCTGGGAGCCTCAGTTGCCCTTGGTCCTCCTCCACTTAGTCCTTAGGCCAGTGCAGCATATTTTGGGGGTAATGTGTCTTGATCCTTCAGAGCAAGCACAGACAGGGCACAGAAATAATGAACTCAAAACAGTTAATGACCTCACTAACATCACACAAGTTCAATGGATATTGCAGATACAGTCAGTGGGAATTTATTGCCAATGCCTCATGGACTTCAAGGCTGCTGTTATCAAAGATGGATGTTTTCTGTCACTTTAAAATAACTTGCATTTTCTAGAACTTTCCTGTTCTGTTTGGTCTGGCTTCTTTCACTCAGTATGACTGTTTCAAGGTTCATCCTTATTACACATATAAAAAGTTCATTCTTTTTATTGCTAAGGAGCTTTTATTTGTCTATTTATCAGTGCTGGGGATGGAACCCAGGGCTTCCATCCTGCTAGGCAAGCCCCCCACCCCTGAGCCCCACTCCTGTCCTTACTGCTGCATAGACTTGAGGGCTCTGACAGTGATCCGGTCCTTTGATCTCTCCAGGCCTGTTTCTCCAATGGGGCAAATGGACAATGGACTCTTGAGGAAATGCTACCTGGATACCTCTGTGTCTTTCTCCCTGAGTTCGGAACTCATGGCACCAGCTGCAGCAACTGTTTACTGTATGCTAGAGCCTGTGTGCTTTCTGCCTCAGAATCAGAAAGAAAAAAAGAAATCTGTTAGTTCCTGATTTGGAAAGTGAGTGTCGGAGACTCCAGGATTCTGCAGCCCTCCACGTCAGGCAGGGGCCTCCGACCGCAGCCCTCGTCAATGGGCAACTCTCTAGTCGCCTGAGTGGCCACAGGGGCTGGGAGGACAGGGTTGAGGACACAGAGAGGATCTGCTGAAAGCCCAGAGTCAGCTCACCGTCAATTCTGCCCTCCCTTCTGCTGGGATCTTGAGTGGGGACTACAGATAGTGTGTGGGGTTACAGCCGAGGGTGGGAGGCGACCAGGGAGCAATCCCTAGCTCAGAAAAGAAATGAAATATATCAAAAGGAGAAGAAACAGAAACAAGAAGCACTTCCACATCTCATGGGCAGCCCTGGCCCCGAGTTCTGTTCCCAGTGGTTCCACAGGACTTCTGATTGGGCAGGGGAGGAGACAGGTGGTGAACCTCCTTGCCCAGAGCAAGTCCTGGATAGACATGGCTGGCGAGGGTGCTCAGTGGTGGGGCAGCCCAGCATGCACAGGGCCCTGGGTTCCATCTCAGCCCTGGGATCAGGGAGGGTGGATTAAGGAAATAAGTTACAGCTGGAACCTTAGAACTTTCAAGGTAGAGAAGATGGGATGGGTGGAGGCAGCACTGAGCCCAGACCCACGTGGCAATGTGTCCTTCCCTTGACCTAGAGAGCTACAGCTTAATGGCCACATCCCTGTACCTGCCAGGGAAGCCCTGCTGCCACTGGGAGCTCCTAGCGCAGGACAAGTACTTTCCATAGTTTTCAAATCTCCACGCCAGACGGGTCCTACTAGCTGCTTTTCCCTCGTGGACACTGGTGCTCACAAGGGAAGTCATGTGTCCAGTGAGACACAGCCAGTCCAAGGGCTCTGGATGGGACAGGCAGGAAGCTTCACAGTGGTTCCCTGGCATCCACAGGACAATGACTTTTTTTTTTTCATTTTTGGAATGGGGATTGAACCCAGGGGTTCTCTACCACTGAGCCACATGTCGTGGCCTTTTAATTTTTTAAGGAGACAGGGTCTCCCTATTGCTTAAGGCCTTGCTAATAGCTGGGGCTGACCTTGAACTTAAGATCCTCCTGTCTTGGCCTCCACAGTCACTGGGATGACAGGCATGTGCAACCACACCCAGTGCTCCTTATTATTATTATTATTATTATTATTTATAAGGAATTGAGCCTGGTATAAGGGAGTGAGACTGGGGCATTTGCCAATGAACTACATCCCCAGCCCTGCTCTGAGGAATAGAATATGAATATGCCAGAGTGCTGCTGAACTGGGCCCTGGAGAGGAGCCTAACACCCCTGCAGGCTGTGCTTCCTGCCTTTTGGGAGCCACTGTCATGTAGGAAGCTCAGCCCTCCTGAGACCACCAGGCTGAGAAGCGCACCCAACAGGGGGAGGCCCTGGTGGGCAACAGGCCACATACAGAGAAGACCAGAGGGCACTGTGGTACATAGCTGTAATCCCAGCAACTCAGGAGGCTGAGGCAGGAGGATCACAGGTTGCAGGCCAGCCTTAGCAACTTGAGACCCTGTGTCAAAATAAAAAATAAGGACTGGGATGTAGCTCAGTCATAACACTATGTATTAAGCACCTGTGTGGCTAGACAGGGGGTCAGGTAGGGTCCTCATGGATGAAGATGGCAGGTGAGTCCCTGTCTCTGGGGCTGGCCACCTATAAGAAGCAAGAATGTGCAATGTGGCCAACTGTGATCCATTCCTTCTATGGAACAACCATGGTGTGGTCGACGGGGTGTTCAGGGAGGGCCTCAGAGGTGATGCCAACTGAGACCTGGAGGAGGAGCCAGTCTAGTATTGGGGAATAGGAGGCATATGGGGACAGCAGAGAGCCCCCTGCCTCCCCCTTCCACAGCCAGAGCCTGTCACCACGGCGGTTGAACCCCTGCTCCAGCTGCTGCTCCTGCCTGGCAAGTAGCAGATTCTCACCCCAAGAGGGAGAGAGAGCCAGTCTGCTTGAAGGAGAGTGACCTCGGCAACATGCTGCGGCTGCAGAAGGTGACAGCACTTTGATCTTTCTCCACACTCCTCCCAAATGGCGGCCTGGCCACAATTCTGCAGATCTGAGCCCCTTCAGAACACTCGTCCACTCGTTCTGGAAGCTGCAGGTGCTTGGAGCAAAGAGAGTTATTTGATGGCAAAAAGAACAGTTGAGAAATGGTTTGGTTAAATCCACAGGAAGGGGTTCTGGGAGTGTTCTGCTTTATTGACCACACTGGGCAGATTGTCTGCTAGGAGCCACAGCAAAAGTATTATGATACTTGGCACTTTTGGTTTAGGTGACTGCCAGCTAGCCATTGAGATGATATGATTATGTTAATCTTTACATTCATATGGAAATTGGACTCCTGCTGTTCACCTCATCCTGTTAAGGGACTCACATTATGGGACTCCCTGAGAGTTCCCATTGGTTGGGGAAGGATAGTAGGAGGGAAATTCCGGGGGAGGTCCGGGCCGCCGGTTCCGGTGGGGGGGGAGACACGTGGGTCCACCGGCTTGCTAGCAGGGCACACACGGGACGCTGGCGGCTTTTTTAAATAAAGCTTTGTTTCCCGCTTGAGCGGCTTGTGTTTCTGTGCCCAACTGGGTTGCGGCAATTGTCAGCAAATGACCAAATAAAAAATCCATTTTGAGCCCCCACCAAACAGAAAACAATCCTAGTCTTGAATCCTGTTCCTCAGTTATGCCAGAAGGTAGCCTTGAGCCTCCAGTGGTGTCTGAATTAGGCAACTGGAAGTCCTTTTAAATAGCCTGGTCACACAGTGCAGACTAAAATTCTAAAGTACCTGCGGTTTCTGTCCTCTGACCTTGGCTATGGTTGTCTGATCTTTCTGAGTTAACCTCCCCCTTCACTTCCCTGAACAAATCTGCAGGCAGCACCAGGCTTACAGGACTGCTGGTCTGTCTTGGTAGCTCAGACTTGCTTCTTGGCCCTGAGCAGAGGCACAGAAAAAAAGCAGGGCTTCAAATCCAGCAAGGCAGGCATGGCAGTTATGTCCCATGCTTCCAAAGGATTTCAAATGAGCAGCCAGGTGTGGTAGCACACACCTGTGGTCCCAGCAGCTTGGGAGACTGAGACAGGGGGATCAAGTTCAAGGCCAGCCTCAGCAACTTAACCATGTCCTATGCAACTTGGAACCTGCCTTAAAAATGGTTGGTGATGTGGCCTAATTGTTGAGCACCCTTTGGTTCAATACACACAAATCATCATAGCAGTGAAAATTTAGTACATTTTTATTATGGAATAATAGAGCCCAAAACCAAGTAGCATAGTTAAATGAAGGCCCTTATACCTATCTTCCTGAAGGCCAACCCTAACCCATTTTTCAGGGGTACTGGGGATTGAAGCCAGGGCATTTAACCAGAGCTACATCCCCAGCCCTTATTTTGAGTTGGTCTTCCTGAGTTGTCAAGACTGGACTCAAACTTGAGGCCATGTGCACACATGAACCCCATCAGAAATTTATAAGAAGTATTTCTTGAGGATCTGGAGATCAAACTCACAGCCTCATGCCTGAAGGGCGCACTCTACCTGAGCCTCACCCCCAGCCCAAGAAAGCTAAAATGTGGTGCATGTCAACAATCCCCTGCCTACCGAATTGCCACTGGGTTTTAGGCAATAAAATCTGTACGTTTGAAGTGAAGAATACAATTGCAAGAATAAATCTGGATGTCGTGGACAGGCTTGATGTCCTTCACCAGCTGCATCAGCTCCTCCCGAACCTGGTCAAATTTCTTGGGGTTGATCTCAGTCCAAATATCCCGGAGGTTTTTGTCAAAGCTCTCCAGAGGAGCAGGGTACTTAGCTTGTTCCAGCGGCAGGCTAGCGGTGTGGCTCAGCAGGTTCTTAAGAGCAGTCAGGGGGATTTGGTTCCCACAGAAACTGAAGGTTTTGAGCTGGGAACAGTGACCCAGGGCTGGTGAGATGGCATTTAGCTGGGACTCTGTTATCTCACAAAACTCTAAGACCAGGGTCTCAAGGGTGTGTGCCACCTTCTCCAGCAGGACCCGGAGGGGCTCAGGACTCATACCTTTCATGCAAAAAGAGCTGAGATCCAGACACTTCAGTCGATCAGTGCTCGGACACATGGACAGGTGCTTTAAATCCTTCTCCTTGAGCGGACAACCTCTCAGCGAGAGTGTTTTCAAAGGGGTCCGACTCCTGGAGAGAAAGCAAAGAGTTACTTCTGGAGAATGAAGGCACCACATCACGTGGATATAGTGGGAAATGGTAGTCGAGAACTATCTAATCTCAAACCCAAGGTCGCCCTGACCTTCTGATGATGGTGGACCCCCAGGACACTGCGGGTTGCAGAATCTGCTGGTACACATCACCCATTTCAGGGTGAGCCTTTCACCACCACTTGAGTGACCAGGTGGGTCCATCATCTCTAAGGCTCCTCCCCTCACTGCCAAGCCCAAGGCCACAGCTCTGGCCACAGGAGGTCAGGGGAGTCATGTAGGAAGGACAAACCCAGGCTAGATTAAGGAAACCCACCAGGGTTGTCTACCTGTGGGGATCACACCTGTACCCTCCATCCCTGCTCCTCACCCTCAAGTCCAGAATCACCACCTAAGGCTCAGAACAGCCTTCTCCAGGGGGGCATTGGGGGTGGCTTCTCTGCTCCCCGCTGGAGAGCACAGAGCTTCCCTGTTGCAAGGTCAGGTGTGGGGGCTTCCCTTCTGCAGCGCCCTCTCCTCTACCCCGTCTCCCACGTCTTCGCTGGACAGGCCTCCCAGGGAAGGAACCTCACCTACCTCACTAGCTCCTGTCCCCCAGCTGGCTTCCCAGCATGTGGCACTTCCCAGACCATGCACCCTGGTTCAGCCCTCTGCTTCTATGCGGGTGGTGATGAGACCATCCTTCAGGTCTTAGCAGGGACCAGAACCTGAGGTCACTCAGTCACTCCTCAGCATCTCCTTCCCTGACATGGCCAGTGGCCGGGGCACAAGCCCTGTAACTGCTCTGTCAGCAAAAATGGCTTTTGCGGCAATGCGCACCCTCCATACTTACAGGAGGATTTTGGGCAGCATTCCGCAGAGGAAGAAGACGTTGTTCACGTAGAGCTCACGGAGGTTTTTCACCTTCCGCAGTTGAAAGCTGTATCTGTGGGAATACCACCTGTTTTTGTAGCGGTTGGTGAAGTTGTGCGGGCTCATGTTGGAGAAACGGAGGACTCGAAGGTTCCTCATCTTGCTCAGGAGAAAACAAAAACGGAACATCATTTCCAAACTCCAGAGGTTAGCATTAACCTCCAGTTCCCGCACGTAGTAAAAGGCCACAGTCCTCTGGATTATATACTCTGCATAGTAACAATGGAGCTGGAGCTTCTTCCAGTATATACGGACCACCCTCCTTGCTCATCACCCACTCAGTGAGGATGAAAAGTAATCTTAGGAAGACTGGGTCCGGACAGAATTCTATGAAGATCTTCAAGCGTGGCTTCGCTGCTCTTTGGCTGCATTTCTCTCTTTCCTTTGGAGACGTGGCCTCTTGTGAGCAGGCGCCCAGTGGGGCTCTGGACCACTGATTGGGGCAGTCCTGATTCATTCGAAAATCGATTGCTTTCAGTTTCCATTTCCTATGGAGAAAATGGGAAGGAGGCTCGAAAAATAGACAAAGACCTGCCAACTTCCAACCTGTGCATTAGACCCCAGTGAACCCCTTGTTCTGGGTGGCTGCTCCTCTGCTCTCCTTTTTTTCTCCATGTCCTTTCTCCTTGAATCCAGCCAGGGACCCTTCCTGTGGAGGGGGCAGGGCAGCCTCCTCCCTGGCACCACCTGGTCCACCCTTCACCCTGCCCTGCCCCCCCCATGTCTCTTCCTGGGCCCCCCTCACCTGGGGTGAACCTTGTTGAAAATCAGCGAGCTTAGCCCATACAGTAGAGTTCTTAAGGCCGTCAGATCTCCTGTCTTCACCAGGTAGTCCACATGCAGACAGGCCAAGGGGCAGGACAGCACCATCTTCTTTAGCAACTCCTTGTGACCCCCCATTATAGCCTCCTTGTACAACTTCAGGATGAGCACCCTGGGCAGGTTCTCCAGATTGGGGATGGGCAAGTCCTCTTTGCATAGTACGTTCTGTATCACCAGGTCCTGGAGTGTGGGTACGGTCTCGAAGCTCATCCTGTTGAATCTGCAGGGAACAGAGGCACCCTTTCAGGCCAAGCCTGAAAAACCCCTTCTCAACCAGCCGAGGTCTAAATCCTGGTAAGCCACAGCTCTGTGGTGGTGGGGATCAAATCCCCAGTACCCAGATCCACCTCTGGTCCTCCCAACTCTAATCCCACTGGTTATCAAGGAGTCTGAAGGCTCACCAGTCCCCCTATGGACAGGTGACTCATCCTCACTTTTGAGATCCTGGGGAGTGAACCAAGGGCTGAATGCATGCCAGGCAAGTGCCTTACCACTGATCCACATCCGAAACCTAAACCTCACTTAGGACCCCCTTAAAGAGAACCAAAGTGTCACAGGGCCAATGCCCAGCCTGGTGGCACAAGCCTGTAATTCTAGCAACTTGGGACACTGAGGCGGTAGGACTACAAGTTCAAGTCTAGCCTCAGCAACTTTACAAGACTCAAGGCCCTTGTGAGAGATCCAATCAGAATAAAAAATTAAAAGGGCTGGAATGTGGCTAAGAGGTAAAGCACCCCGAGTTCAATCCCCATTACCAAAAAATGATTTAAAAAAAAATGAGAACCTAAAGTTCAAAGGCAGACTGGGAAACTGAGGAAGACCTTGTCTGAGGCTCAAGATGTGGTTCAGTGGTAGGGAGCTTGCTGAGCATGTGAGGCCCTGGGTTCAATTCCCAGTACCACACATGCACACACAAAACTATATACATATGTGGACTTGCACAGATGTAAATCTAGATATAGCTATAGCTTAGGAGCTATGCTGAGGGTGGTAGCTCAGTGATATAGGAGGTTACTGAGCCCACATATAGCCTTGGGTGAGATCCCCATTGTACCCCAAAAATGAAAATCAGAACTTTTGGTTGCTGAACTTAGAGGAAGTTTACTTGGGGTTCCTGGTTTCAGAGGTTCATTCCATGGACAGCCAGCTCCATTGCTCAAGAGGCAGAAGAACATGACCAAACAGAGCATCAGAAAAGCTGATCAGTACAGGGCAGCCTGGAGGTGGTGGGCACGGTGCCAAGAAACTTTAACAGGGGTTCACGGGATGCTTTCACTATATCCCTTGTGGCTTTGAAACTTACATGTTTCCCCCCCACCCCCGCATCTTCTTTCCTCTAACCTTCTCCTTCATGATCTCCCTGATGTCCTTCCTGATCTCCTTCCTAATCCCATTTTCTTGAATCACCTCTATAAAAGCCCCCTGTTCCTGAGGATAGGCAGAAGCACAGGCTTTGGGACACTAGTCCCTGTGTTTCTTCTTTGCTAGCAAAACAATAAACCTTTTCCTTTTTCTCAATATCTTGTCATTGCTATTGGATCAGCATGGAGGATGGGGACCAAGCCTTTGGTTGCAAAAATATAAACCCAAAGACACACCCACAGGGACCTATTTCCTCCAGACACACCTCACCTGCCCAGAGTTTATCACCCAGTATGTAGTCCTATCAAATCCATTAAATAGATGAATGTACTGATTATGGATCTTATAACCCAATCGTCTCACCCCTTTCATTAACACTTGAACCTTTGGGAGAATACATCCTATCCAAACCGTGACACCAAAATCCAGTAATAAAACATTGATATAAAAGATATACATGACATATATTCGCACATATTCCTTTGTTTTGCAGTGATGGGGTTTGAACCCAGGTCCTCGTACTAGGCAAGTCTTCTAACACTGAGCAACACCCTCACCCTGTTTTAAGCTCTAAATATAAAATAACTTGTAAAACCACAATACCACAAATTCCATGAACTGTCATATAAAGGAATATAGACTACATATGAAAATTGTCAAGACAATTCAAAATCAAACAGGTAGCTCTTGCTTAAAAATTTTGCACTGGGGGCTGGGGATGTGGCTCAAGCGGTAGCGCGCTCGTCTGGCACGCGTGCGGCCAGGGTTCAATCCTCAGCACCACATACCAACAAAGATGTTGTGTCCGCCGACAACTGAAAAATAAATATTAAAAATTCTCTCTCTCTCTCTCTCTCTCTCTCTTTCTCTCTCTCTCTCTCTCTCTCCCCTGTCTCACTCTCTCTTTAAAAAAAAATTGCACTGGGTCAGGAGCAGTGGCACACACCTGTAATGCCAGCAGCTAGGGAGGCTAAGACAGGAAGATCTTGAAAGCTAGCCTCAGCAATGGTGACGCACTAAGGAACTCAGTGAGACCCAGTCCAAGCAACTCAGTGAGACCCTGTCTCTAAGTAAAATAGAAAAATAGGGCTGGTGATGTGGCTCAAATGGTCAAGTGCCCCTGAGTTCAATCCTCGGTGCCCAAAAAAGAAAAAAAAATCATTGGGTGCAGTGGTACATGATGGTAATCCCAGCAATTTAGGAGGCTGAGGCAGGAGCATCAAAAGTTTAAGGCCAGCCTTAGCAATTAGGAAGATTCTAGGCCCTGTGCCACAAAAAAAAAAAAAAAGTAAAAGGTGCTGGAGATGTGGCTCATTTGTTAAACAGCCCTGAGTTCAATCCCGAGTCCACAAAAAGTCAAGTTGCAGGTCAGCCATAGCACCTTAGCAAGACGTTGACCAAGTTAGGTAGACCCTGATTCAAAATAAAACACAGGTCTGTGGAGATGAGGCTCACTGGTAAAGCATCCTTGGGTTCAATCCCTAAGAATCATCAGCAGTAGTGGTGGCAAACTGGGTTGCATTCACCAGGGCAGACTGGCTGTGGTAGACAGGGTGACGCATCCTTGGGGGGGAGGGATGTCACTTACCCTCTCTGCACGTCTGGATGGAATGGTCTGGCTCTCCAAGTGTCAACAGATCCAGGCAGTGACTCTTGGTCCAGGATTCTCTGGAACCTTCTCTGACTGCTCTGAAGCTTTTATTCCTCCTCTCCAAACCCCTCCCTTCCAATCAGAAGCTCATATCTGACTAGATTATTGAATCTCATCCAATTAATCCTGGTTGGGTTTTCAGCTTATTGATTGGTTTTAGCAGATCTCCAGGCAGGAAGGGGAAGGGATTCTGGGTGGGGTGGAGATCCTCTCAGGGATTTCTTTCTCAGAGCTTCATTCACAGGGACAGCCTCAGTTCTGAGCATGAGACACCAAAGGACTTAATCTGATATTGGACAGAGAAATCCCTGAAAGCTCATTGTTCAGAGGTCCATGGCCAAACTGATATTGCGAACATGTTCTAGAGTTAAAACCTCTTAGGTGTGATGGCTCACTTCTTTAATCCCATCTATGCCAGAAGCCCTAGGAGCCTTAGGAGGGAAATCCCTAAAACAAGGAGCTCCAGGCTAGCCTGGTCAGCAGGGTGAAAACCCATCTCAAAAACAAAAACAAAAATACTTTATGAAGCCGGGCGTGGCAACACACACCTCTAATCCCAGTAGCTCCAGAGGCTGAGGCAGGAGGATTGCAAGTTCAAGGCTGGCCTCAGCAATTTAGTGAGGCCCTGAGCAACTCAATAAGACCCTGTCTCAAAAAAAAAAAAAATACAAAAAGTGGCTCAGTAGAAAAGAAATTGGAAAAGAGTTGCTACAGACACTAAAAATCAGCCTCTACCTCAGAGCAAAGCCTGTCCAAGGAAGAGACATGACCTGTGTCCTTGGAAAGACCCACAGAGCACTCCTAGGCACATTCTCACCCTGCTAAATTGTTTATCTAAAATAACAGGACAGATACGCTGAGCCAGGTGTACCTGACTCAGTCAGACTAGGTGGGGACCCATAGCAACCCCCTAGCAGCCACCAATCATCATGAGACAGGGAAATACCTGGGAAGCCAGATGACCCTCCCAGTACTTTATGGTGGTTGATAACATGTTGAGAAACCATGTAGTTCAGCACACACACCCCTCTTGGCTTAAACCGATCAGTTCAAATGAATACCCCTTTTGTCCTGAGCAGTCACCCCTACCCAACTTGTTCCCACCAGTGAATGTGCTAATCATGTTTTAGAGTTGTTGTTTGATTTTCCCCGGGGTGTGTGATGATTTGCTAAGAGATGCTATGATGTATGTGAAGTCCCTGCCTTCTCCAAAGAATGCATAAAACTGCTGCAAACCCTGGGCTCCAGGCCTCCCAGCATCACTAGTTGCTGTGTGCACGTGGAGGACCAAGCTATCTCGCAAAAAACACCTCTTTGCTGTTTACTTCCATCTTGGTCTATGGTGGTCTTTTGGGGGTCCCGAATTCGATCATAACAAAGGCAGAGTGCAGGCTATCTCCAAAGGGAGAGAAAACCTCTGGCACTAGTTTTATTTATCACTGAAGAAGAAAGCTGAGGTTCAAGCATTAAATCTTTCAGTTGTGTTAGTTCTGGGGAAAGTGGTGAGTTAGGGGCTTTACAGATTCCAAAAGTATCTTCAGATTCACATTTGGATTTCTTGCTGGGAGGCTGCCAGCCCTGAGACAAGCCTGAGGGTCCCAGTGCAGGTTTCTGGTATTAGTAGAACTTCTTTAGTGAAGTTCAAGGTTTTTTGTTGTTGTTGTTGTTGTTGTTTTCTGACTTTGAGGTCCAGGTAAATTTGCCTTTGACAGTCAGGCAAGGTGGCTCACCCCTGTAACCTCAGCAACTCACAGAAGCTGGCAGGAGATGGCAAGATCCAGGCTAGCCTCAGCAGCTTAGTGAGACCCTGTCTCAGAATAAAACAAGAAAAGATAAAAAGGGCAGAAATGTAGCTTGGTGACAGAGAACTCCTGAGTTCAATCCTTCATACAGGGGAAAAGGAAAGAAGGGAGGAAAGGAGGGAGAGAGAGAGGGAGAGAGGGAAGGAAGGAAGAAAGAAAGGCAGGGGGATGCCGAAGTCTGGCTGGGCACAAGATCAGGAGCCACTCACAGCTTTGTAGATTCAAATAGCAACTCTTTATTCCAGAACTCACACGGGCCCTCTACACATGTTCTGGGGAAATCCAAGTTCTGCCCCCAAATTCACGTATTCCACCAGGCTTTTAATCCCAAATACTTTCTGAATTCCAGGAGAACTCAAGGGGAACTCAGGCAGCAGGATATGCCCTATTCCCAGCAGGAATAACCTTAAACCTGGAACTGTCCTAAACCCAGATTGTTCTAAACCAGGAACGCCCTAAACCCAAGGAGGGGGATACTCCCTAAAACCTGATCCGCCCTAATCCAGTAGGATCCTCCTTAAACCCAAATCCACCCTGGTCCTTGAGCAGGGTCACCTTTCTCAAACATACATGCAATATTACTTCAAATGTCCATTTCCAAGAGTCCTTCCTCTAAGCAACATGGGGTAGGCTGGCAAGGAAATTTCGATGCATCATTCCTACTTGGCAATGGCTCTCAGCAGGGAGAGGAAAAGAAAGGAGAAAAAAAGAAAGAAATGGAGGGTAGGGGAGGAGAAAGGAAGGAAGGAAGGGGGAGAAAGAAATTGCCTCTGGCAGTATATGGACCAACACCAGGCAAGATTGATTAGGGGTTGAGATGGCAGGAATGCAAGACTGATTTTGTTTTTAAATAAGTGAACATTTTTTTTTGAGAGAGAGATAATTTTAATATTTATTGATTTATTTTTATAATTTTCAGCCAACACAACATCTTTGTTTTGTATGTTTGCTGGCGATCAAACCTGGGCCGCACGCATGCCAGGCAAGCGCGTGCTACCACTTGAGCCACATCCCCAGCCCCTGCAAGATTGGCTTAACACTTGGAATAAACCTGGAATGCAAATCTCCTTTCATATTTGAATAACAATTTCATTGATTAACCATATCAATGGAATAAAGAAAAAAAATATGAATCATCTCAATTGACACGGGAGAAATATTTGTCTGCCAGGTATGATGGTGCATTCCTGTTAACCCCAGCTACAGGAGACTGAGGCAGGAGGGCCACAGGTTCAAAATTAGCCTCAGCCACTCAGTAAGACAGTAAGGGTCCGGTGGAGCATCGGAGGGAGAGACCACACAAGAGACTGGCTCCATGCAATTGGCAAAAGGGGATTTATTGGGGATCCATTCCAGCGCGCTGGGGCCCCGTGCTCACTCAAGAAGGAAGAGCAGCCTGGAGCCCCGAGCAGAGGTCAAGCAAAGCTTAAGTACACTTTCTGGAGAGGGCGGTGGGCTTTGCATACATCAGAACAAATCATCATGAGGCGCGGGAAAATTGAACAACAACTCTGAGACGTGATTGGCACATTCATTGGCGGGAACAGGTCGGGCGGGGATGATTGGTCACTCCTAAGTGGGATACACATTCAAACTGATTGGTTTGGGCCCTGTGAGGAACTGCACAGGGCCCTAGGCTAAATGGCCAGTAGGTCGTTGTTTTAACTATCTCAGGAATCTGGGTGTAACAGAGGAACTTAATAATACCTAATCTTTTACATTCAAGCTTTCCAGCTTGGAAACTTTACCCTTTCATTCCCCGCTCCTTTTTCTGACTACTTTTAATCTTAAAAGTAATGAATCATAATTATTGGGGAGTCTCATTTTTCATCTCTGTCAGTGGAGCATATTGCCTTCTGATTACCACGAGTTGTCCTGTGTTTCCTGGAATCATTTTTAGCATGGCCTCCATTTTAGATTTCACTCTGTATTAGACCCCAATTTATCTAACTACACTGACTACCTAACTTTAAATCTGGCTTCATTCCCCCCTCTAATTTGGGAACTCCTTACTGCTGTGAGGAAGGGGGACGAAGAGGATCTCTCTGGCTTCTTCAGGCTGAAAAGGGACGGTGTGGGGCAAGCAGTTTGGAGTCCCCCTTAAAAATATCGGGTCTATCGAGTGGTCGATGCTAAAAGTCCAATTGAGAAGTAATAGGCTGGAGGGCCATTCGAGTGATAAGTGGTCTATAAGAGAAACAAGAATTCATTAGTACTGGAACCAGATTGATGCAGCAAGAAATGCCACAGCACAGAAATATGCCAATGAGTATAATGGCCAAGACAAAGATCAACAATGTTTTCTATCAGGCAGTACCAGGAACTAGGAGTTAAGATACTGTTTCCACGACAATGTTGCTGAGGACATGGCTTCTATCTGAGCATGTAAATCTTTAAGGATATTTGTCACATTGTCAGAAATGTCAGGGATGTCAACACAACAACTAACATTTAGGGTTACAGATGTCTTTTCCCTTAAGATATAGTCTAATAATTTAATGCCATCTGATCATGCAAAATCCTTTTACTAGTATGACCTCTGTGTCTAATAGAGAAATCTTTAATTCTGCTACTCAGGGCTGGATAACCATACTAGCAAACATCAAGCCTACCTGCGTTGGTTAGAAATAAAGGCCTCAGACTAAAACTACTCTAGCAGTCCCTTTGACAGTTATCAGGCATTTCTGTCTAAGAATCTCTTTTGTAGCCTCCAGTCTACTTATTTATGGAAGTTACATTTAACTATTATTATCATTTAAGATGTACAGGAACAGCTGTGCTTTGGCTTTGACTGTCTTTGCTAAGTGTTTAAGATGAAGCAAGTCAAACTGACATCTGTTTCTACCTATTGTTAACAGTCAGCTGAATTACTCTGGGAGTCCTCAGGAACTTCACAGCAGCTTCTCAGTTCTGCTAGTGCCATTTGCACTAGGATGGGTCCAGGCCTTGCTTGACTATATGGCTTCCCTCAGAAGCATCAGGGATGTCTCCCTTCTCTGATGACCCTCCTCTTTACAGCAAATTCACTGATTGGCCTTCTGCCCTCCACTGGTCTCATTAATCTCCCTGCTCAGGAAATTATGTGGCCTAGAGTTGCAGAGCCCTTTGAAAAAGTTCCCTATTCCCTGATTCAGATTGCCTCAGAGGGCAAAAGCCAAATTTTTAATTTTAAAACTTAATCTTAAACATCTAGCAGATAAGTCAACAGCCTTATATTAAGGGTACTGAGCTTTAGTACCTATCTCTCTATCCTGTAGGTGATAACTCCTTATCTTAAGTTAACCCAGGTTGCGAGTTCTTAAAGCAGTATCTCTTTAAAACATTAACAGGCAATCCTTAGACCATCTAAAAGCAAACTACAAAACAAAACTAACTAGGATAAAAACATATTTAGTTTACGTAATAGCTACCTTGAATTCTGGCAGAGTTATACATTATAATCCCCTGTTTGAGGTCCTGGCAATCGTGACAAAAACCAACTTTTGGACACAACCTTAAATGCACTGACATCTGGTCTATTTTTTATAGTCGCCTTCATATGCAGTGAGATGGAACATAGAGCCTTATCTCAAGTAAGGTGGGGCTCTTCATAAATCTTAAATACTATAGTTCTGAAGCTGATCTTTGCTTTTTAGACATCATTTTACAAAGCCTACATAAATTGTTGCTCAAGTTTACATGAATATTAGCTAACACAACATAATATCACATCTAAAACATGAATTAAAGAAAGGCTGAAAGATTTTAACCTATTGTAGGAAAGTAGCAAAGTACTTTTGTGTTTTACAATAAAACCTTTACCCAGATTAGGCTCTCATTAACTTAAAAATACATTTAAATTGTGTCTCAGTGTAGAAAGCAACATAGAACTTTATATATCTTTACTGATAACAAGTCCAGTTGTAGAACACAAATGATATAATTGAATCTCCAACATGTTTTTTTTTTTGAGCCTAAAATTACCATACAACTTTAGAACACCAGCTTATAAAGCTTCTACCTTATAGACTTGTATACCTGGAAGATATGAACACATTAGTAACATCACAATTACATTGATGATTTTATGCTAACCAAGTTTGGCTTTTAAAGAAATAACATAGCACAATTCTCTAAAACAACAGCACTTGTTTAACAAGCTGTTTAATTTCTTTAAGATTATTTGTTCAAAAACTTACACTTATAACCAACTTGCACAGACCTTTTTTTATCACTTACTTAAACCCTCTTAATTACTTAATCACATAGACTCTCTTATCCAGAAACACATTTTCCCTCTATTAAATCCATACCTAGAACCTTCTAGTTTCTCTTTTTCATCTGTTAACCTTCTTCTGTTCACACTTTGAAACAATACTTGTAAATTTTTGAATTTAAGCAGATTTAACATTTTATTAGGGCTTTTTTTGAACACCTAGAAAAACTTATAAGCTTAATTTTAAAGACATCTTTGATTTTATCTGTTTACCCAATCTAAATTCAACCATTTGAATCACGTGAATTAAAGATATTTGGATCCATTTTTAATTTTTTATGAGCACTCCTCATCTGTTAATTGTCATATCACTGCAGGATATATGGACATACACACATACAGACATACCGACATACAACACATAACAAGAGTGTGCACACATAACAATAATAATGGCCTTGTAGCTTTTCACAGATGAAATCTCCATTGCATCTCCATGCAATTGGCAAAAGGGGATTTACTGGGGATCCATTCCAGCGCGCTGGGGCCCCGTGCTCACTCAGCTTAGAAACTTTACCCTTTCAAAGACCTTGTTTCAAAAATAAAACATAAAAAAGGCTGGGGACATGGCTCAGTGGTTAAGTGCCCCTGGATTAAATCCCAAGTACCCACCCACCCCGCAAAAAATATATGGGAGATCCAGAGAGAGAGAATGGAAGGCTAAAGAAGGTCCCCTAGGCAGGAATGAATAGGTGGCTGGGGGGGGGGGGCGTTGGAGATCGAGAAAGGTTTTTATTTGTTTTCATTTTCTTCCTTGTTTTCAATGAAAAAATTTTTCTAAATTGGCAAAAATGATCTATGAGAGAAGATGAAACAAGATTCAAGAGAGATGGAGCTAAAAACAGGGAGAAAGCATTGAGACGCCAAGAGGTACCCATGCTTGGTACAGGATGAAGGGTAAGGCCAGGGAAGGTGTCTGCATTACTGGACCTTTTACAGGGAGAGTGTGGTTTTGCATTACGTGGGGAAAGAATGTATGAAAACCAAGTTAAGGTTGCCCACGTGGGCCCTTAGAATTGCTGGATTTTCATACACACATGCATGCACACACACACATACACACACACATACACACACACACATACACACACTCACACACACACACACACTCACACACACACACACACTCACACATGCACTCACATTGTGACCATAGCCTCAGGTTCCATGCTCAGCTCCAAGGGAGATGGAGCCACAGCCCCTGCCCTTCAAGGGGCAGCTCCATCTATCAGGTGAGATTGTCCAGTAAACAGCTGGAAAACATCCTTAGCCCATGATCCAGCCTGGAGCTCCAGGTATTCATCACATGAGTGAAGCTGCCCCAGGGGTCGGGTGGGGACCCCAGCTGCTCTGTTCAGTGGCACAAGATGTCAGCAGTTGGGGAATGGAGACACACACAATGGTCCACACAGCTGTGAAAAGGTGCAGGGGACCTGAAGTGCAGTCACCAGGGAGGGAAGCCAATCGAGGGCGGTGTACTGTAGACATTCCTGAAGACACAAAACCAGAAGCACAGGATAAAGCCCAGTGGTTGCCAGGTTTGGGTGGGAGAGAGGGTTGAACAGCTGGAGCACCCAGGGGCTGTAAGCTGTGAATTATTCTGTGTGACACTATAATGGTAAATACCATGTCATTGGGCATTTCTAACCCCAGAAGTGTAGACTCTAGAACCGGAGTCAACTATGGACTTTGCATAACACTGATGTGTCACAGTAGAGGTATAATGCCAGATTCCTGGGACCCCAATAGACTTTCAGGAGCCGAATCTGATACAATCACACAAGAGTCCTTATTGCAAACTCAAGCCTGGACTCACAACCGTTTCTGATGCAGTGGTCCCAGGGAGTGTGTCCTGGTCCATTGTTCAGTGAGATTTTATAGGTTTTGGGGGATACTCTATGTGTCACAATGTCACACAGCAAATCATCACACACTGCAGGAAAATCAAACAATTCTTAAAATTGATTAGCACAATCACTGGTGGGAACAAGTGAATCTTAGTTCAAGAGGGGGATTCCTTTGAACTGATTGGTTTAATCCATGAAGGGTGTATGTGCTAAACTACATGGTTTCCCAACATGTTATCAACCACTGAGACTACTGGGGGGTCATCTGGCATTCCAGGTATTTTCCCTGTCTCTTGCTGATTGGTGGTTGCTAGGGGGTTGCTATGGGTCCTCACCTAGCCTAACTGAGTCAGGGACACCTGGTGCTGCAGATCTCTCCTGTTATTAGCAAACAAACAACTCAGCAGGGTGGGAATGTGCCTAGGAGTGCTCTGTGGGTTTTTCCAAGGACAAGGGTCACACCCCTTCCCTCTGGAATGGCCTTGAGGTAGAAGCTGTTTTCAAAAATGGAGTCACATCAGATTCTCCGAGGCATGAATCCTAGCATATGTACCACTCTGGTGTGAGATGCTGGTCCTGGGGGAGGCTGGGTAGGCAGAGGGACTTGGGAAGCGTGGAGCTTCTGCTCAGTTTTGCTGTGGTTTTAAAACTACTCTAAACCAAAAAAAAAAAAAAATCCAGTCTATGTTAAAAAAAAACATAAGGGTGGGCTTCCAGGTCTAATGTTGGTTTCTCCTTCTGTTTACCAGGGAGTTCTTGCTTCCCCGAATGCCGAAGTATAACTCCAGAGAGGCCCATCTAGGCAAGGGGCGAGGGAACAGGGGAAGGTGATGAGCCCAGCCTAATTCCATTTTAAGATTGGGAGTTGGGCTGGGGATGTGGCTCAAGCGGTAGCGCGCTCGCCTGGCATGCGAGCGTCCCGGGTTCCATCCTCAGCACCACATACAAAGAACGATGTTGTGTGTCTACCAAAAAATGAAAAATAAATATTAAAATTCTCTCTTATCTCTCTCTCCCTGTCCTTTCTCTCTCTAAAAAAAAATGTGTTCCTTCCTTTCTCTCTTCTCTACTTTCTTCCTTTCTCATTAAAAAAAAAAAAAAAGGTTGGGAGTCATCTTGTCACAAAGACATGAAAAGGTCATTTCTGTTTTACTATAAATTACTGCGATTTCTAAACTTGCTTGGAATGCCTGCCCATGCCTGGAACTCACCCATGCCTGGCTTTCCCTGACCAGATAACAACCCTCTCTGAAACCTTAGCGGGACCTAATAAATTTTAGCGTTGGGATCTAAATTTACTGCCTACCTTGAAATGTTGAGCCATGTGGATCATTCACCTACTACCTGCCTTTGTATTATATTTGACAAAATCCCAAGACCCCCCCTTTTGCAACTTTTTGTGCTATAAAACCTTGTTCCTAGAGAGCTGGGGCAGTGTCCTCTAACCCACGGGTTTCCAGAGAGAGTCCAGGCCGGCCAGAATACAAGCTTGCTTTAAGTTGATTTAAAATTGGAGTCGGGGTCTTCTCTGCATCGTGGTTAACAGAGGGCTTTATTAAAGGACAGCAGAAATGACCTCCCCCCAGAGGAAGAAGGGGACCGAAAGGCGGAATCTGTGGAAGGGGGTCTCCCCTTTTTTATAGCTAAGGTCTTCTTTTAGTCCTCCCACACCCCTGTCCTTTGTTTCCCTCCATCCTGCAGGGGTGAGGGATGCAGGAGGGAGGGCCAAAAGGTGGGAAATAGGTGGAGGGATGGGCCAGGGAGGAGCAAGGGGAGGAGTGATCTGGGCAGGAAGGGCCTGGGGTGGTTTGATTAGAGCCTCCCTGTTTGCTGGGAGCTACCTCCTGAACAGGTCTCTGGGATGTGCCCCAGGCCTTGGGGACATTAACATTCAATTTCCCCAGGTGGTGTTCTGGTTCCCAGGCTCAGATTGGACACCCTCTTCTTCCATTCCCACTATGGTCTCCATTTTCTTTATGGAACTTGATATTTGACCCAAATTAGCTAACTACATTAACTACCTGTCCTTAAAATCTGGCTTTGCTTCTCCTTCTCCTCCTTCCTCCTCTTCTTTCTTTTCTTCTGGTAATGGGAATTGAACCCTGGGGCACTTTACACTGAGCCACATCTCCAGTCCCCACCTTTTGAGAATTGAAACTGGGGCCATTTTACCTTTGAACCACATCCCCAGTCCACCCTCTCTGCCCTGTCTTTGTTGTTTGTTTTAATTTTAACACAGTTTCTCACTAAGTTGTTCAGGGCTTTGCCATATTGGGGAGGTTGACTTTGAACTTGCGATCCCCCTGCCTCAGCCTCCGGAGTTGCTGGGATGACAGGCATGAGCCACCACGCCCAGGTAACATTTTACTATACTGAATGATTATTTAAAGAAATAAATCTCACTCATTTAAGTCTAAAATTATTTTTTAAGTCTTGTTTGCTTTGAGAGAGCACATCTAGTTAGACATTTATTTTAAATATCCTACTGTAGTATTTGAAAGGACTTCTTATGGTTTGGATCTAGAAATGTTCCCCTGAAAGCTCATGATTTGAAAAACAAACAAACAAAAAAAACCATGATCCCCAGTGCAGCAAGGTCAGAGGTGGGGCTTAGGCAGTGAGGGC
Source organism: Urocitellus parryii (assembly GCF_045843805.1). Lineage (NCBI taxonomy): Eukaryota > Metazoa > Chordata > Mammalia > Rodentia > Sciuridae > Urocitellus > Urocitellus parryii. The sequence goes on from NC_135541.1 coordinate 8,208,573, forward strand.
TGTAACCCCTCAGTGTTTAATCTACTGGAGGAGCTAACAATTTGAGTGGCTTACTGAGCTGCAACTGTAAGGGAGGGGGTGTGCCTGGAGCAGGTAGGTCACTGGGCCGCTGGCCCCTGGGGGGTTGTGTCTTGTTGCTGACCTCTTTCTTGCTTCCTCTGCTTTCTGGTTTCCAGGAGCTGAGCAGCTCTGCTCCACCAGGCCCTTGGGCCATGTTGTTCTGCCTCACTCAGGGGCCAGAACAGTGGAGCTGGCTAACCCTGGCTGAGGCTCTCCAGCTGGGAGCCAAAAGAAATCACTGCCTTGTTTTTGTTTTTTTTTTTTTTTTCCTGGAATTGAAGATTGAACCCAGGGGTTCCTCTGCCATTGAGCCACTCCACAGTCCATTTTTATTTTATTTTTTAAATTTTGAGACAGGATTTCACTAAGATTCCAAGCTGTCCTGGAACTTGTGATCCTCCTGCCTCAACCTCCTGGGTTCACAGGTGGGCACTTTCATGCCCATTTAATTTTTCTCTTTTTTTTTTTTTTTTTGGTGTTGGGGTTCCAGGGATTCAACTCAGGGGCACTCAGCCACTGAGTCACATCCACAGCCCTATTTTGTATTTTAGAGACAGGGTCTCACTGAGTTGCTTAGTGCCTCACTTTTACTGAGGCTGGCTTTGAAGTAGTGATCCTCCTATCTTAGCCTCCTGAACTGCTGGGATTACAGGCGTGTGTCAACCTGCCCAGCTCTCTGTTTTAAGTTCTTTATGTCAGGCATTTTGGTTACAATAACAAAAAGCTAACCCAGTACTAAACTTCTTTTACAATTTTGAAATCAATTAATATGCACATTATTTAAGAAATCACAGCACAAATATTTATACTCAAACATCATTTTACAGTACTGGGTTTTGAAAAATACCACTCAAAAATAGTCAATGGTAGTTATGCTTATAAAAACTCATGCCAGGACTTCTGAGCTACCAGCAGGTGGCATGTGAAATCTACTACTTGGAAAAGTTTATCTTGAGATCATTGCAGGTAAACAGCCTTGTGCTCCCCAAATCCACACTCTTCTGGATGCTGAACGCTAATTTTCCTTAAAACTTTATTTTTTTATTCCTTTTTGGTACTGGGGACTGAACCCAAGGATGGTTAATCACTGAGCCACATCCCTAGCCCTCTGTAATTTTTATTTTGAGACAAGATCTTGCTAAATTGCTTAGTGCCTCACTGAGTTGCTGAAACTGGACCTGAACTTTGACTCCTCCTGCCTCAGCTTCCTGAGCTGCCAGGATTACAGTCATGTGTCACCATGCCAGTCCATTTATTCATCTTTCATTCATTTTTGTGGTCCAGGGGAATGAACCCAGAGGCTCTCTACTGATCTGTATCCCCAGCCCTTTAATTTTTACTTTTAAACAATTTAAATTTTTTTCCTTTAGATTTAACAGCACCATCTCCAAGTGTATACATAATATGATTATGACTTGGCCCAGTTTTTAAAGGTGAAAAGGCTAGTTGCTAGTTCAGTAATAAAAGATCTGGTACATAAAAGGAGCTGTATTCTACCTGCTACAGACTGCATTTTACACCTCCTGTTAGGACCGAAACAAGCCACAAGGAGGGAATACCCACCCAAATTAATACTGAAAAGAACTAAATTTTGCCTCTTATAATGCTTATAATTGCTTCGCCTGGAATTAGAATATAACTAAGGACAACTAAAATAGTGCATCAAACAATAAAATAGTCATTTTGCTGACATTCCATAAAATCGTCAGTTTTAAGGTCAGTTCAGAGGCTATTAAAAAATATACTAGACCTAGTAAAGTGCTTCCATTCATAAAACGACACACCCAAGATTAGAGATAATTTCATACCGACTCTAGGTCTATGTATACAGTAAATAAACAGTGTCTCTCGGCTGCCATATTCAATTAGTGAAATACACATCCAGCCTTCTTCGCAGTCCAGGATGTGTGCAAACTGGAAACACAGTCCCCCTCATCCATCCCCCTCCAAAAAAAAAAAAAAAAAATCAGCGTCTAGTCTCAATCTGCTTGACAGAAGTACTCCGCACAGCCGACTTCACGACGTTCCAGGTTGAGCCTGTGCTGACAGCTCCGCATCTCCCCAGTAAACAGGGAAAGATCTTTCGCAGAACAAAATGGAGGGCAGGCAGCGAATGCAGCAGCGTCAGGTGCCATCAGACTGGACGCTGGGCCCTCAGCGCAGCTTCCTGCCTGGCAGGTTGTCCCTAGCGTGTAGCGACGCAGAAGCGGGCACAACACTCTCGCGTCGGGGCCCTTCGGGATGTGGGTGGTGTGGAGAGCCACCGCCTCCTTGTTGTTCCAGCAGATCACGCACCTGCAGCTCGGGTTTGAGCAGCCCGGCAGCGGCAGTCCCCGAGGTAGCTTGCAGTAGGGGTCAGCCGCCCACGCCGGGTCCGCTCCTCTCGTGGCGCCACCTCGCGGGTGGTGGCAGCGGCGGGCGCGCAGACCAGCAGCACCGCGGAGGGCTCAGCTCTGTGAGGCGCTCCTCCAGCGGACCATTTTCGGCGGGGCATGCGCAGAGCTCCAGCGCGCCCCCAGGAAGAGGCCCCGGACCCCGGCTCGTCGCTGTCGTCCTCGTCGTAATCGGCCGGCCCCCGTGTGGGGGGAGCAACAGGACAAGGACGACGAAGAGGGCGGAGAGCCGCCACCGCTGTCCTCGCCACCTGTGCAGCGGGAAGCGCGGTTCGCCATCCACCGCCTTGGGGTGATGAGCGTAGCGAGCCCCAGGTAGTGGTTCCAGGAGCTGAATTGCTGCCCGTGCGCCTGACCCTGGGCACTCACGTAGCGGGCACTCGGCACGGGCGCGGAGGCGGGGCCGTGGCGGTGCGAGCTGCGGGTGTCACGCCGCCTCCCCGCCGGCGCAGGCTGCACAGAAGGGACACGCCAAGCCTGCCTGCCAGCCCGCCGCTTAAACAAATTTTTGATACTAGGGATGAAACTCAGGGGTGCTCTACCACTGAGCCACATCCCTAGCCCTCAAATTTTTTCATTTTCACACAGGTTCTCACTAAGTTGCTGAGGGCCTGGCTAACTTGCTGAGCTGCAAATGCAGCTCAGGGGTAGTGTGTTTACCTAGCAGGCAGGAAGGCTGAGTTCTAATCCCACCCCAGGAAGCAGGGCATCCTTCACCTCAGTCTTTTCCCAGCTACCCTGAAGCCAGGGTTCTGTGTCCTCTGAATTTGCAGCCACATGCTAAGTTTCATCTCTAAGTGCCCAGAGGAAAGCTTTTCCTATGCACCGGACTGGGAAGGCACACAGTAGCTGCACAGCTGCTTCCTGACAGGGACCTGGGCCATGAAACATCCAGTTGCACCAGGTTAAAGGGCACCTGTCTACCCAGTAAGCACAGGAGGGGGCACAGACCCAGATGTTCAGGGGAGTCCTAATGTCCCTCAGTATCCCCATCAGCTTAGCAAGAAGCAGGACAAACCACCAACGTGGAGAGTAGGACACTGATTGGTCTCCAGAGGGGCGGGGCACATGCTCTAGGCTTAACTGGCTCAGCCTGGCAGAGTGCAGCAGGTGGTTCTCCAGGACTGACCTGGGGAGGCGCCATAGAACCTGAACATGGTGAGCTGGGAGCAGTGACTCTGGGAAGGTGGGTGGCATGGAGCTGTGAGTCCATGACCTCACAGAACTGCAATTCCAGGGTCTGCAGAGTAGCTACGACTTTCTGTAGCAGAACTTGGAGGGGCATGTGACTTCAACTGGACGTTTTTTGGAGGAAGGGGGACTGGGAATTGAACCCAGGGGTGCTCTAACACAGACCTACATGCCTAGTCCACTTCCATTTTTATTTGAGACAGGGTCTTGCCAAGTTGCTGAGGATCGAAGTCACTGGGGCTGGTTTGGAACTTCTGATCCTCCTGCCTCAGCTTCCTGAGCCACTAGGAGTAGAGGTGTTCGCCACCACACCTGGCTTTAAATTTTGATGCCATCAAGATCCATGTGATTCAGCTGACTGATACCCAGGCCCAGGGACAGATGCTTTAACTCTGATTCTAAGTACAGGGAGTTAGTAATTGAGAGGGTCTGGTGGGAAGGGTTGCCTAAGGAGACACCAGGCAGTTAGTTCTGAGGAGCAATGTCAAGGTGGGAGAAGACAAACTGGCCCAAGCCCAAGGTCACCCTGACCCCTGATGATGATCAACACCCAGGATTCTGCCTGTTGCAGAATCTGCTCATTCACATCACCCATTTCAGGGTAAGCCTTACACCAGGTAGGTCCACCATCTGCAAGGCCTCCATCCCTGCTCCTCACCCTCAACTTTGAATCACCACATGATGCTCAGAGCAGCCTTCCCCAGGGGGGCATTAGAGGTGGCTCTCTGCTCCCTGCTGGAGAGCACAGAGCTTCCCTGTTACAAGGTGCAGGTGTGGGGGCTTCCCTCCTTCAGCACCCTCCCCTCTACCCTACTTCTCCCCACCTTTGCTAGACATGCCTCCCAGGGAAGGAACCTCACACCCACCTCACTAGCTCCTGTCCCCACCACCTGGCTTCCCAGCAGAGTTCTGCTTCCCAGACCACAGACCCCTGTTTAGCCCTCTGCTTCTGTGTGGGTGGTGATGAGTCCATCCTTCAGGACTAAACAGGGGACCAGACCCTGAGGTCCCTGGGTCACTCTCCAGCATCTCCTTCTCTGACATCACCAGTGGCCGCGGTATAGCAAGTGCAATTTGTTTGTTCATTTATGGTGCTGGGGATGGAACCCAGGGGTGCACTACCACTGAGTCACATTCCCAGCCCTTTTTATTTTTTGAGGCAGGGTCTCCCTAAATTGTTGCAGCTGGCCTTGAACTTATGATCCTCTTGCCTCAGCCTCCTGAGTTGCTGGGCTTTTAGTTCTGTGCCATTGTGTCGAGCAGCTCAGGCAACTGACCCTACCTCAAAATAAAATTATTAAAAGGACTGAGGTTGTATTTCAGTGCTAGAGAGCCTCAGGGTTCCATCCCAAGTACTGAAAAAAACTTTTAGAGAAATTATAAAAGCTGGGTTATAATATCATAGAGGATTTGAATCTTAGAGATGGAAGGGAAACCTCTTAATTATCTCAGTTCTGGGTTTAGGGAGACCTGGGATGTCTTTTCTTCTTCAGGTAAGAGGGAAATTTCCTGCATAATCAGAGCATAACCTAAGTAATAGAGTTTTTCTTTATTTCTTTGTTTTTTTGGGGGGTGGTGTACTTGGATTTCACTCAGGGGTGCTCGACCACTGAGCCATATTCCCAGTCTTATTTGGTATTTTATTTAGAGACAGGATCTCACTGAGTTGCTTAGTGTCTCACTTTTTGCTGAGACTGGCTTTGAACCTGCAATCCCTCTGCCTCAGCCTCCCGAGCTGCTGGGATTACAGGCATGTGCATTTGCTCCAGGTATAATGGATTTCTTCTTCAGAGAACTCAAGTTTATCCAAGGAGGTCTTATGGCTCTCATTCGCCACCTACTGTTAAAGGGGAAGAAAAACTATTTTAGAATCCTGTGTGGTAGGATACCATAAAACAAATCATTTACAAATTGAGTGAGAGGCATTTCTAGGACATTGTATGGTTGAGAGGTCTTGGCCTGATGCCTGAGAGGGGTGATGTGGGGTTTCAGGGCACACGTGTAGATTCCCAGTCTGGGTTTATTGCTGATTTTTCAGAAGGCAACAGTGTTGGCTCTGCTTATCACCTGGGTACCAGAGACAGCAGAGTGAAGGTGTCTGCTGCGAACCATTTGGAGTCTGCAGGCCCATTAGATGACAGGTGCTGGGGTTTGGAATTGCAGGAAATCTTGCATTTCTAATTTTATCTATTGCACCTAACTCTTGTGTACATGTCCAACCTCCCTTTAGGTTTCTTGACTGATGGCTTGTTAATTTGTACAAGGATTTGTAAGTTGTATTCTATGAAGTTCTCTACAGTAGTAGGGCACCCTTGGGTTCAATCCCCAACACACACACACACACACACACACACACACACACACACACACACAAAGACTCAGACGATTTTTCCCTGAACCTAGCCCTTGTGGATAAAGCTGTGGTCTGTGGTCCACTATGACCTGAATAACTCAGATGGAAGTCTCCTACTATCCCCAGATAAACTCCTTTGTTGAGCAGGTTAGTGTTCTCAGTTCTGTTGGCAACCACAGGCGCATTATACCACTGAAAGGCCACATTTATCCGAAGGAATTGCACTCAGAGAGAAGTAAAGAATGGAGGGTATACTCAGAATGGCCCTGCACTGTTGTGATGCCATGAGGTCCTCGGCTCCAGTGTCACTGATCAGCCACTGGGTTATCTTCCTGATCTTTAAGCTGAAACCCCTGGAGGACAGCAGAGGCTCTGCCACAAGTTCCCCAAGTGGCTCATTTGCAAGTCGCTCCTTTGCAGCCATCCATGCAGGGGTCATGCCCTGTGCACCTCTCAGCACAAATGTACTTCCAGAAATTCAGATTCCTGTTTCAGACTCCTAAGACACAGATCCCCATCGGTTCCAAGTCTCCCGAAGGGAACCAAGCCTCTGTGACCCAGGCCTCATGCATCAGCTTTTCTGTACCCACTCATGTTATGCACTGCCCTGGCATCCTGTTTCTAGTTCCCCTTGGAGAGACACTCGTGTCTTACCTTTATTTTCAAGTGCACAGAACATTTCTCATATATGCATCCCACTAGGCAGGCAGCCAACAGCGACACGGACTGGAGGGCAGGTTATAGATAAACCAGTTGCCACATCTATGGCAGGGTTTAGTATAGAAAAGGACGTTCTTTGGCTCTCTCACATCCCTCAGTATCTCCATCAGCTCATCGATGAGTTGGAAAAGTCTCCCCGGGTGGATGGCACCCTGGGCATCATAGCTCTCCAGAGGGGCAGGGTACTTCTCTAGGCTCAACCGGGTCAGCCTGGAAGTGTGAAGCAGCAGGTTGCTCAGGACGGACATGGAGATGTCATTCCCATTGAAGCTCAAGACCCTGAGCTGGGAGCAGCAGCTCAGGACAGGCAGGATGGCCTGGAGCTGGGAGTTGGTGATCCCACAGTCCTGCAAGTTTAGGGTCTCAAGGGTGGCTGCAGCATTCTCTAGCAGAATTACGAGGGGCTCAGGACTGAAACTCGTCAATTTGCTGCCCCACAGCGTCAGGTGTATTAGCTGGTCAAGGTTTGGAGACCCCGACAGATCATTCCAGTCTGGATCTGAGAGCTGGCAGTGGGTTATTGAGAGGGTCTCCAGGGGATTCTTCAGGAGCCTAAGCAAAGATCAAGCAGTTAGTTCTGAGGAGTGATGTCAAGGTGGGAGAAGACAAATTGGCCCAAGCCCAAGATCACCCTGACCCTCTGATGATGGTATCTACCCAGGACTCTGCCTGTTGCAGAATCTTCTTGTTAGCATCACCCTGTCTCATGCTGAGCCACACAAACTGGGGTGGCCCTCCTGCAGGGCTCACACCTGTACCCTCCACCCCTGCTCCTCACCCTCCAGTCCAGAATCACCACCCAGAGCTCAGAGCAGCCTTCCCCAGGGGGCATTGGCAGCAGCTCCTCTGCTCCCCGCTGGAGAGCACAGAGCTTCTCTGTTGAAAGGTGAGGGTGTGGGGGCTTCCCTCCTCCAGCGCCCTCCCCTCCACCCTGATTCTCCCCACCTTTGCTGGACAGGCCTCCCAGAGAAGGAACCCCACACCCACTCACTAGCTCCTCTCCCCCCACGGGCTCCCCAGCAGAGTTTTGCTCCCCAGACCACGGACCCCTGTTTAGGATCTGCTTCTGTGTGGGGGTTTAGGTGAGACCTGGCTTCAGGACAGAGGGAAACAAACACTTCATGACTTTCTAACATCTCCATCAATGTTAAGTCACCATGGCTGGCACACAGCAGGTGCCCGCTGAAGTTTCATGTGACAACGAGTTTGCTCTGATGTCCTAGGACAGATCCCTCTGCTTCCTCACCTGAGCACCTGGCACAGACGGCCCTCTAGGAGGAAGACACTATCCAGGTACAGCCTCCGGAGGCTGTCCATCTTGGCAAACTGTGAGGTTATGTCATCCATCAACTGATCTCTCTCCTCCTGGGAATCATAGGCAGACACATAGACGTGGGAGAAGAAGAGCTTCCTCAGGTTGCTCATCTGGCCCCAATAGGTAGCAAAAGTAGCCAAGGTGGACAGTCTCCAGCAACACTGCACATCCAACTGCTGGATAAAGTCCAGATCCAACCTCTCCAAGATCTTCTCAATGGTACGGACAGGCAAAGGGCACATCTGCAGCTTCTTGCAGCACAGCTGTATCAGACCCTTCCTCTCATCCACCCAGCGAAAGAGGAAGGAGAGGAATGCATTCAGGGGTCTTTGCTGGAAGCACAGGTTTACTAACACCTTCAAGGGCAGAGTGGGCCCTGTGTCTGGAGAGGCCTTCACTGTTTGCCTCTCCTTCATGACTCCTGGTGAGCAGGCATCAACCACGGTTCCAGACCATGTCCTCCAGAAGTTCTCATGAACCTTCCGCAAATCCAGTACCTGCAGTTTCCACCTCCTGCAGGGACCACAGCAGAGTCTCAGCCCTGAGGCCCCTTCCTTCCCCTCTCAGCTGCTGCTCCCTGCTCCACCTCTTCCTTCTGTCTCACTTTTCTCCACCCACTTCCCTCCAATCCAGCCTGGTGCCCCGACCTGTACCAGCTGAAGGAGGGGCAGGCACAACCTCCTTCAGGGGTCAGCACAGCTGCCACAAGCACCTCCACATCTGGAAGGCCCTCCCAGGTGGGACTCAGCATGGCCAAGGCCCCTCCAACCCTCCTTTCTGGCAGCACAGGAAGCCTGATGGGCACACTTCAGCACCTACTCTCCCTGCCCACAGCCATTACTTCCCTGGACAGCCAGCCAACTGCCTTCCAGGGTCCCTCTCACCTGGGGCGATCCTGCTGGGCAGCCAGCATATCCAGCCCCTCCAGTGCCACTCGGATCATCCCCAGCTGTGGCTTGTTCATCAGGGCCCCCAGGGGCAGGCGGGTGAAGGGCCAGGCCTGCACCATTTTCTTCAGGACCTCAGTGTGTCCCCCGCTGAAGGCCTCCATGAAGAGTGGTGGGAAGAGCTGTATGGGCAGGTCCTCCAGAGCTAGGATGGCCCTGGACTTGTCCTTCAGGAGGCTGCGCCCTGCCAGCTCCTGGAGTGTGGGTGGGGTCCGTTGCTCATCCTCTGGAGTCTGCATGGAGGGATCCTGGGGGATGCCCCACCCAAACACATCATTCACAGCCAAGCTCCATAGCTCTACCTTATACCCACCCGAGGAAACCACTCAGCCAAGTGGATGCTTTGGCAATCAGTTGATCCAATTCCACTCTTTGGGTGCCAAACCTGGTCTGGTGGTTCAGGCCTATAACCCCATGGCTTGGGAGACTGAGGCAGGAGGATCACAAATTCCAGGCCAGCCTAGAACTTAGTGAGACCAGGTATCAAAATGAAAAATAAAATAGGGTTGGGGGTGTAGCTCAGTACTATATTGCCCCTGAGTTCAATCCCTAGCTTCAGTAAATAAATAACTAAAGTGGGTGTCGTTGGTTTTCATTTTTAAAAAGAGCAATTTTTAAATTAATTTACTTATAGTTTTTTTTTTTGGTGATACTAGGGATTAAAGCAAGGGATAGCTTACCACTGAGCTACACACTTACCCCTTTTGGTATGTATTTATTAACTTTATGGCACAGGATTAAACTCAGGGTGCTTTGCCTCTGAGCTATATCCCCAGCCCTGTTTGTTTTTGATACCAAAGATTGAACTCGGGGTACTTAACCACTGAACCACATCCTCAGCTCTTTTTATTTTTTATATTGAGGCTGCTTAGGGCCTTGCTAATTTGCTGTGGCTCAGCCTCCCAAGCCACTGGGATGACAGACACCTGTCACCACACCCGGCTCCCAACCCCGTTTTATTTTGAGACAGGATCTCACAAAGTTGTCCAGATAAGTCTCAAACTCCTGATCTTCCTGCCTCAGCCTCTTGAATAGCTGGATTACAGACAGGTACCACCAAGAACAGTTTAAATTAAGCAATGCTAAAAGCCACATATAATATTTGAGAGCATTTGGAAGTAAGAGATGGAAAATGCTAACTCTGAGATGAGGCTCGATTTTCACATGTATGTTGTACACGTGACAGCGTGCTACTTTGGAGTGGAGTCCCGGGAAAGAAATAGATCAGAATAGAATGCAGCCTATGAAAAATATTGTGTGGTTCCAGAAAAAAAAAAAAAAAAACATTCTAAGTGAAGGCAACTAAGCCCAAGCATGAGAGTGTTGAGAAACTTTGAGGTATTGAGTGGCTGAATGAAATGCGTGCTCCAGTCCAGCCACCATTGAAGATGCTGTGTTGAATTATTTAAGAAGAGACTTGTCTTAAGACTATCAGACCCAGAGAGAAGGAAGGATAATTATGTTTGGAAAACTGCAGTAGCTGTTCCTTTGAGTCCCATCTACTTTTTGAGTCTGTTTCTCTAACTGGAATCAAAGTTACCATGAAGAGGCAAAGGAAGAAGTATTTTGAAATTAAAGTTGATTAATAGGTGGAAATTCATCTAAAAAAAAGAAAAACAGAAAAAAAGAAATTTAATATGACCTAAACCAAAGCAGAAATCAAAATTATTGGGATGAAGGCAAAACTGCATTTAGAGACAAGAAATGCAGACATCTGGTCCTTTGGAGAGACAGAATATGATATTCTTTTTACCATCACAAACTTCGTGTCACCATTTTTTGTTTCTTTTTTGGTATTGGGGACTGAACCCAGTGGTCCTCTAACACCAAGCTACATCTCCAGCTCCTTTTATTTTTTATTTGGAGACAGAATCTTGCTTAATTGCTGAGGCTGGTCTCCAACTTGTGCTTCTCTTACCTCAGCCTCCAGAGTTGCTGGGTTTACAGACATGTGCTACCTCTCCTAGGTTCTAGGTAACTGGGTAAGACTGGCTGAGAGTAGACCCCATAGAGGTTCTGTTTTGAGTTCAGTTGCCCAAGCTGGTCTTGAACTCATGGGCTCAAGCAATCCTCCTGCCTCAGCCTCCCGAGTAGCTGGGAGTAAAGATGTATGCCATGGGGTTTGGTGACTTACCAGAGCTGGACGATAGGCAGGGTGTTCTGAATCCTAGCAGTGCCAGAGAGTGACACAGGTTCCAGGCTTCTGTGCTTCTATGGCTCCTTGAAGCTTTTATGGGGTCTTTCTAATTCCCCCTCCTCTTTTCAACTCCTAGCTCCAATCAGAGTTATCTGGTTAAATAGTTGAATCTCCACCCACTTAATCCCACTGAACTTCTTCTTTTTTTCCCCAAATTAACTGATTTAATCAAAAGTCCATACCTGAAAGGGAATACCTGAAGAGTAGGGTCTCAATGAAGGACACATTAATTGTTCACTCTATATTATTGATTGATTTTTATTATATTTGACTTTTATAGTCCTGAGTGTGAGACAGGAAAGGGTTAAATCTGTTTTTGGTCTTAGGGAAAATCAACTGAATGCATCATTCTTGGGATTTCTTTGGCCATGCCCTCCTGTCTGTCTCTCTATATATACACAGAAATGATTTTTTTTGGTACTGGGGATTGAACCTTGGGACACTTTACCACTAATCTTCATCTCCAGCTCCTCATATTCTTTTTTTCCTGGAGACAGGGTCTCACTCAGTTGCCAAGGCTGTCCTTGAACCTGCCATCCTCTTGCCTCAGTCTCCTGAGTTACCAGGATTATAGGCATGCCCCACCATGCCCAACAAGCCACATGGAATTTACACACATATGTCAGAGTTACTCAGTGTACTAACTGTCACTTGGGTTTTATGTTTCCTAACATACCAGTTCATGTGCCCCCTCAGGCAGGGAGAGAGGAACCCCTGAAGATATGACTGATCTTCCAAAACTTGGGTCCAGAGGATTAGGCCGCAGCTATAATGGGAACAGAGCTGGGCCCTGGGCCACCAAGGCTGCTGTGTGTGGACACTAGAACTCTGGATCATCAAGGCAGTGGGAAGTACATGCAGCTATTTTTGGTGCCTGCCTGGGGCTTTGTTTTGGCGTGGTGCAGTTCTCTTGCGTGGTGGGTGTGGAAAGATTAAGATATCTGTTTTAGAAGGAGTTTAGAGGTCAGAAGGGAAGTAGCTACAAGAGGGACAACAGAGACCCTTCAATCTCAGTGCTGTCCTTGAGGTAAGGGACGGAGATGCCTTCTTTGATTCCCCAAAAAAGAAAAGGTGAGTCTCCATCTGGGATCAGCACAGTCAACCTGCTGGACAAGATTACCTCCAAAAAAGTGAATTGACACACAAAGCCAGAGAGCAGGCTAAGGGTCAGAACCAGGGGTTGAGAGTCTAGATTAAAAAAAAAAAAAAAAAACACTGAGAGCCAGGCATAGTGACCCACACCTGTAATACAGCAACTCAGGAGGCCGAGACAGGAGAATTGTGTTTGAGGCCAGCCTGGGCAGCTTAGCAAGGCCGTGCCTCAAGATAAAAAATGAAAAGGACTGGGCATGGAGCTCAGTGGTAGAGCACTCACCTAGAGATCCTGGGTTCCATCCCCTGTACTGAGACAGGCAGGAAGGAGGGAAAGAAAGAAAGATAGACCTGTGTGAACACCAGGAGTGAATGGTGGGCTCTTAGGGACAGGAGAGATAGAAACAGGGCCAAAGGCATCTGTTCCTTTCTCCATGGTGGCTGTCACCTGGAGCCTTTTGAGTTCCTCCCAAAGTGGGGTATTTCCCAGGCTGCATCAACCCTAATCAGTTTCTATGTCTCTTGAGCCCATAAGGGAATTCTCTGTAGCATAATGAAAGGAGAGAGTTTGAGAAACAGCCAATCAGCAGTTGGGGAGCATCAGAGTTAAAGAGTTGAGCACGTTCATGCAACCTGTCAGACGCAAGTGCCTATGGGAAAATGCAAAAGGGATCTTTGTTGGTGTGTGTTGGTGTTGCAGCTCCAGGGATTGAATCCAGGGTGCTGTCCACCGAGCTCCACCCCAGCCCTTTTTATCTCTGTCTCTGTCTCTGTCTCTGTCTCTCTCTCTCTCTCTCTCTCTCTCTCTCTCTCTCTATTTTACTTTCAGTGAAATTTTTTTCTAACTCTTTGAAAATTGACAAACCATCTCATATTGTAAAACTCAAATCACCAAAACATTCTTTCCTGTTCCCCATATCTCCACTCTCTGTTGTCTCAGTTAAATGACAGTCTCTATAATGAACCTCAACTACCTAGAACTTTCTTTCTTTAAGTATCTACCCATTTATTTACTTATTCTCATTAGGGCTATATGACAGCAGAATTCGTTTTGATTCATTGTACACAATTGCAGCACAACTTTTTATTTCTCTGGTTGTACACAATGTATGTTGCAGTCATACATTTAAAATTTGAGCTAGCCCTTGATAAGTTGCCAAGGCTGGCCTGGAACTTGGCATCCTCCTGCCTCAGCCTCCTGACTTGCTGGGATTACAAGTGTGCACCACTACACCCAGATAGTTGCTTTTTTTGTTTTTGTTGGTTTGGACTGTGCCTTTTTCTTAAGTGTTTAGCAGAAATTACCCATGTTCACTTCACTTATGTTTGCAGTTGAAGCCTGCTTAGGATTATTTTTAAGACATAAGGAGGGTTTTTGATGAGAAATATTTGAAGCCCAGCCTTCAAATTTGACGTGTCTTTACCTCTTTCTTGCTTTGGGGCATCTCTTGAGGCAGCTGAGCAAGAGGGCTGAAATGGCAAGGTGTCACTCTCGGCTGCCACCCTTGACTTGGTGCTTGGGACTAGAGACAGGTAGGTGTTTCTGCCACCCAGGCAACAAGAGAGTGGCTCTCCAAAACCTGACTTTAGAAGAGACAGAAAATGCAGGACCCCAAGTAAAGTCAGGCCCATTCAGGAGGCAAAGGAAGACAGGGTTTCAAAGGCCACATAAGGTGCTTTGAAACCATTATCATTGGCTGGAAGGATTCAGGAACAAGGGTGGCCTTGGTCCAGGATGACAGGGACCTGCTGTAGGGTCTGCATCCTTGGACTCAATCAGCCTTGCATTGAACATGGTTGAAAATAAGTGCATCTGGGCTGAATGTGTAGAGACTTTTTCTTGTCATTATTCTCTAAGCAGAACATTGTAAACCGCTATGTAATGTGCCCATTGTATGCAGTGACATAAGGAAGGCTGAGGTGACTTAAAGCACACAGGAGCATGTGCATAGGTTAGGTCCATAGCAGGAACCCCTGGGCAGTTACAAAGCATGGGGATTCTTCAGCGTGCTCCCCAACAACCAATGGGTCATTGAAGAAACCAAAATGAAAGTGTAAAATGCCTGCAGACCAATGAACAGGGCCACACAAGATATTCAAACCTGTGGACACAACAAAAGTAATTCTAAGTGGGAAGTTCCCAGCAAGAAATACCTACATTAGGAAAAAATCTCAAATAAATGGCCCAGTGCTGCATGTCAAGGGACTGGAAAAAATAAGCATGGACTATGCCCCCAATTAGTAAAATTGGGAGAAGATATGAGTTAATTAACTTTACAAGTAGCTGAATTCCAGACATGTGCCACTCGAACCAGCTTTTCCTACTTGTTATTGTCTTGTGGACCAGGCATCACACCCAAGGGTGCTTTGCCACTGAGCCACACCCTCAGGGGGGATTTCGAGACAGGGTCTTGTAACCTTGTTTACAGCCTCACTAAATTGATGAGGCTGGCTTTGAACTCACCACCCTCCTGCCTCAGCCTCTTGGGCTGCTGGGACTATAGCTGAGGACCACCAAGCCAGCTTTTGCAGTTGTTTTTTGGAAAAGAATCTTTGAGGACATCAATTTTACATACCTGTGCAGACCAATTAAAGAATGCATTCCATTGTTTACATGTGGGTTCTGGTTCTTTCTTTTCGAATATTTCTACCAGGTACACAGCTCTGTTCCAATTAAACCTTACCAATGTGTTCACATCATTTTTGGACTTATTTATTTGTTTACTTATTTCTGTGATGCCTTGGATGGAACCCAGACCCTTCCACATGCTAGCAAGTGCTCTACCACTGAGTGACTCCCCAGCTCCCTGAGTTAGTTTTGATGAAGTTCACTCATTTCTCTAGAAAAGCATGGGTTCTGGGTTCCTAGACTGTACAGGTGAAATTGGCCAGTGTTCCAGAAGGGGTTCTATACTGTTTTGATGCAGATGCACAAAGGACTCTGCATCTTTCAGTAGCCGCTCCAAGTGTTATAGTTAAAGCATCATCCCGGGGTTTCACAGATTGACTTCTAGACCACTCACATGTAATTGAATCAAGCCTTTATTGAAGCACACAGATGGCCACTGACCACGACATAAAGCTGTTCCCCTGATCAGCCCCAAACAATTGCAAGGTTGCTCTTTATAAGCCTGAAAACCACAAAAGGGGTGTTTGGGGGTCCAGCCAATGCAAGCAAGCCAAGTTACAGAAGCGGGAAAGTGCAGTCAGGTGGAGGGACGCTCAACCAATCACAATTAGCCCAGTCACCCCAGTTACAGAAACAGAGCCCTGTTCCCCTAGTTACAGAAACAATGCCCCATTAGGTAGTTCCATGTTCTTAAAGGTTTCTATAGCCAAAGGAAAAGAATATCTTGTCCTGGTCAGACCTTCTACTTGGCATGGTTGTTTTACAAGATGGAGTCACAAAACAATATGCAGTCACTTTGGCTGGACTATAACACAAGGAGTGGAACCGAGTCCCATCTGCCTGACACAGCCACCCTTACACACCCGGTCCTGTTTGTCATGACGTCCTACATTTGTGTGCTGTCTCACAGCACAAATGAACCTAGAGTCAAAAATGAGCAGCTCAAAGAGAGGTGAGTGCTTTATCCCCAGGGCTCTGGGAAGACTAAGAGCCCTCACAGCCCTTCCAGTGTTCAAGGGGTGTGGAGACACCAGGATATCTTCAAGTCCCTTTTTAGTCATGCTAATTCTTAAAAGAACAAATGATGACAGATCTCATTTTGCAGATCTTTGGCTTTATTTGAACCTGGAGTCCAGCAGCAGGGCAGAACAAATGCCGCTCAGAACCTTCCTCCCGCCACGTGTGCACGTTAGACTTAGAGCCACAGAAAAGGAACTTCCATGAAGAGAGGGTGAGGCACAAAGATCACTCTGTGGGTGACAGATAGGCTGGCTGTGCATGGCCCAGACTCTGCTACCTGTTCCAAGAGTGAGCTGCAGTCTGCTTACACATCCAAGTGGGTTCCAGTTCACTATGTGTGGAGAGTTATTCAACCGTAATTAAAACGCATTCACAGGCAGCTTTAGAACACCTCAAATGAAGACTGGGGGGACCTCGTTCTCATCCTTGGATGGGAAGCTAAGGCCAAGGTCGCTGCACAACCCCATCAGCCCAGTCCTCAGTGGAGGGAAGTGTTAGGGGAAGGTCTGTCAGTTATGTGCAACCCCCGCCCCACCAGAGCTTGTAATTTACTCAGATTCATTTTGAAGTATTTGCAAGTGTTATCTACCTATATGATTCTACTATTTTGCTGAAAGAGAATTTGGATACCTTCAATGGGCACCAATAGTTTGAGGACAGACTACCTAGGTGGATGACAGGCAACGTCTGGTGAGGCCCAGAGGCTCTGATCAAAGCACAGCATGGACACCTCCTGCAGGCACTGGGAGCCGGACACTGGGGCCTGTCGTATGCACAGATGCCCTTGCCAAGCGCATCCAGAGACAGGGACCTGAGGTTTCTGGGTCTACATGAAGATCCACGAGGAAGGGGCAGCGTTGAATGTCTGGGTGGCACTGAGGTCCCCTGAGAAGAGGTTTTCTTGCCTTGGCTCATGGTCAGTGCCTACGTAGAATGTTCCAGGCCACCTGTGTGCACCCGCACATATTAAGCCACAGAGTAGCCACACATCATGACCAGATTTCAGTTTGATCCCTTGACTTCCTGGGGCTGAACCTCATTGTTCACCAAGTACCCAGGGCTGTCTTTCTCCATCAGCACCTGGAGAATCCCAAGGTTTCATCAGAAAGCCAGGGAAATCCATCACAGAGGACGTCAGAAGACTAACCCTGAGATTCCCTTCATTTCTGATTGTTTATGGACCAGCCATGAATCACAATAGCTTCCTCCTGTGCCCATCAAGCCCGAATCCCATTCTAGAGATCCAGGTCCCTATGTATGTGTCTATGAAGACACATGTCCTGAAGGTCCTGTCCTCGGGGGGCTTCCCTCCAATGGAGTTCCCTGCTGAACTTTCCTTTCCCATCCACACCTCAGTCTGAAATGGTGGGCTCTGTGTTCCCTCCAAGGTGACCCTACATCCTGGTTATACCTCCAATTGCCTAGAAGTATGCTTTTAAAACACACCCAACTAGGCAGCTGTTGGACAGGAACAGTGAAGGAGGCCCTGGTTGTAGAGGAACATGCTGCCACATTGAGGACATGGGACAGTACAAACTTGCCATCCTCCTGCCTCAGTCTCCTTTTAATATTTTGAAACAATGTAGGTACGGACTTTATTTTTCTTTTTATTTGGCACTAGGGATAGAACCTAGGGGCGCTGTACCACTGGGCTACATCCCCAGTCCTTTGCATTTCATTTCAATTAATTAAATTATTCATTTATGTAGTTTGGGTACTGAAGATTGAACCCACGGGCACTGTACCACTGAGCTACACTGACAGCCTATTTTATTTTTATTTTTTATTTTAAATTTTGAGTCAGGTTCTTGCTAAATTGCTGGGACTGGCCTCAAATTTGAGGTCTTCTGGCCTTAGCCTCCTAAGTAGATGGGATAACAAGTGTACACCATCACACCCCATTTCAAATTAAAAGTTTCAAAAGGTACAGCATTTGTCTAGCATGTACAAGGCCCTGGGTTTGATCCATACCACCAAAAATAAATAAATAAACCTATAAATCCAAAACCTGTGTTCAAGTATAGTTGTTAGAGGTTGTTTGTTTGTTTTTTCTCAGGAATCTAATTGTAGTTACTTTTAGGAAAAAATCCAAATGGTGACCCATATGATAAATACTTAGAAGAGCCATGATTAAAAATCTGTTGGTAATATGCTGTAACCATCTATTAACAAGGTGATTTGGTTTTTTTAATACAGTGGCCTGTGGGAGGAAGCCAGAGCACAACCCGGGGCTCAGGCTCATGCTTCTAAACAGCTCTCAGGAGGACTGACACAGCAGAGCCATTCCTTTCTAAGAACACACACCCAACGACCTCCCAGGAGATTCTGCATCCTAAAATCACCACAATGAGGCTTATCTTTCCAATACATGAAGCTTTCTAATACATGAAACTGCGCCAAACCATAGCATAGGGATACAGCTTGATGTGACCAGAGCCATCTCAGTCATAACCACCATTTACCCACCAGTTGATCCTGACATACATCCCAAGTCCTGGAGCCAACAAAGTTGTTAACAATCACAGAAACATGTTGTCCCAGTCTCTGATTCCCAGACCTTTACTTTTCTTTCACCATTTCTTTTGTACTGGGGATGTAACCCAAGGATGTTTTACCCACCATTACTTTTTATTTTTTTATTTTAAGACAGGATCTCGCTAAGTTGCTGAGGATCTTTCTGAGTTCCCAGGCTGGCCTTGAATTTGCCATAGTCCTGCCTCAGCTTCCTCAGCTGCTGGGATTACAGGCATGCCTCCACCAGGTGTGGCCTGACCTGTTTCTTAATATCCACTGACATGTCAGACACTTTATTGTTTTTGAGAATGTCCAGGTATCATCCCAGTGGAAGTCCAGCATCTTGCTGGTGCCTGAGATATGCTTCTGTCCTTGTATCCAATAAATAGCACTGGATGCAATCCTGGGTCTATCTGTCCCTAGCATTGGTCTCATGGCCCCACCTGCTTTTGGAAGGTTATATAAGTTGCTTTGAGACAATTACCAAGGGCCACAGGGGTCCTGGAGTGTAGTACAGGGCCACATTTCTCTGGAGCACAAAGCAGTTGGGCTTGGGAACACATGATAGACTAATCAGAGGTCAATTTATGTAGGACCTTCAGTTAGAGATGTCACCAGCTTTTTAAGAGGCATCTCTGGCCTTTTCAGGTAGGAGACAGGCTGAGCTACTGGGATCAGCCCACTTAGGTGGAAAATTTTATTTTAATTTTTTTTGTTGTTGTTGTCACACAAGGAGAATCATCTAGCATTCAGGAGAGAAAGGATCAAAGTAAATCCCATTATCCAACCCTTGGTGGTGGTAGGATGTCAGTCCGTTACCACATCTGCCTCTGCACATTGACAGGAGGAGTGTGTAGTTTAAGTTAGATAAAAACAAAAAATTTTTTATGAATTTGATAAAGTAAACCCCATACATATATCATCTCCAATTAAGCATAATTGAGTTCCTCTAAAAATATACCCTGAGCATTTATTTTGAACCCTGATGCAAAGAAAAGACCACCAACTCCAATTTTAATTTAAATTAAATTAAATTAAAGCAAGCTTGTGTTTGTGTACATGATGAGACTGATCAGCGGCTGTCTCTCCCAACACAGGCTAAAGACCAGCCCCCCAGAACTCCAGGAACAAGGTTTTATAGCTCAAAAAGTTGCAAAGGGGATGTTTTGAGAACTTATGGGTAACAATATTATGACAAGTATAATACAAAGGAGGATATTAGGTTAATGATCTACAGGGCATGATATTTCAAAGTAGGGAGTAAATTTAAATCCCAATATTAGAATTTCTGAGGTGCCACTGAGGTTTCAGAGATGGCTGTTATCTGGTCAGGGAAGGCCAGGCATGGGTGGGTTCAAGGCACAGGCAGGAATTGCAAACAAGTTTAGAAATCACAGTAATTTATAGTAAAACAGAAATGAACTTTTCATGGCTTTATGATGAGATGGTTCTCAATCTTAAAATGGAATCAGGCTGGGTTCATCACTATCCATCCCATACAGAAAAATATAATTTATCTTATAGAGAGAAATTCTATTTGCCTCTAGAATTTCCTTTGAACAAATGTCTAGTTGTTAGTTTTCTTATGTGTGGTTGACAATATCATGGTTCTGTTCTGATTTTATTTGTATTGTTAAATATGAGGGAGAAATGCTAATTATCAGAATATACTCAGAAAATACTTGAGTGTGCTGGGAAAAAGACTAATTAATCCATTGGATGGTTTAATTCACTGATTAGATTACAGCTCTCATGATTTGATCATTTCTCCTCTTGTATTAATACAGCAGCTGTTTTTTTAAGTTTAAAAAAACTTTTATTACACTGTATTTTTACATACTTATATACTGTAATAAATTGTTCTATTTTTGGTTATTGTTGTTTTCTTACAGTGACTAATGTATGAATCATATTTCCTCATGGGTACTTATGTGCAGGAAAGAACTGGGGGTTGTTACTATCTGTGGTTTCAGCATCCACTGGGGTCTTAATGTGTCCTCTGAGGATACAGGACAGGGGCTGCTTTACTGGGATATGCCACCTTGGAAATTGTTGACAACAGGAAAACAAAGAGTTCATCCCTTGAATTCTCAAGTTTCTATCCATTTACTTAAAGAATTCAGGTGGATGTGCCAATATTGTACCAGGGACATTGTGCAGGAAGATGGTGGAGGAAGGCCAGGTTTGGCTCCATAGAAACAAGCAGGAAGGAAGAGAATTCCACCGTGGGGGGAAAAAAGCCTAAATGATTTGAAGCATTTTCTTTCGGCTGGAGGCTACTTAACAGCGGCCTGGTGTGCTAGGGCTACCGTGCGCACATATTCTATCAGTGATCTGCATCAACAGCCCTGTGCAGCACTGACCCATCAACCATGAAGAAACAGACTAGGAGAAGGCCCCCAGCCTTTGCACCATTTCCTACCGGGTTACTCCCAACCTCGTGGAGGCAAGGGGAGGGCAACCAGGACTTCTGACTCCAAAACGTTTGCTTTTTGCTAATGGCCCCTAAAATTGTAAGTAAATTTCCTGTAAATTTTTTTCCAATGGAGCAAAGTGACCAAGGACTTGAGGGGAACACCCAAAGCACAGTGGGAGCAGATGCCAGTCCTTGCAGGTAGCTTTCCTCCCAGGGGCGCTCTCTGTGGTGTGCCCTTGGGTTCCCCACCAGCTCTCCCTGCAGACCTGGGCGTTCTGAGGTCAGAGGTGGCTTTCTGGGGCAGCTGAGGAAGTCTGTGCCTCCTGCAAGGACAGACAGCTTCCCCATCTGGACAGAAGGGCACTTCCTGGCTTTCCACCTGGTTTGCTCCGACCCCTCCCCCGCCCCGCCAGCTTCTCCAACTTTTTCCAGCTGCCCTAGTCCGAGGGATCCAGGGCCCTTCTAAGGTCTTGTCCCAGAAATCACAATGCACAAAAAGAGCTTGTGATGAGGCGGCTCCTGTGTTGCATTTTGGTAATGGCCCCTCACCTCCAAGGAAGTGGGGCCCCAGGAGCAGACAGGGCAGTGCCATTGGGGGAGCCATCAATGCTGACAGATCCCAGCAGGTAGAAGCTGCTGGAGATGGGAATTCTAGGTCTCCTACCCAGAGCCTGTGAGAGTGGGACCCAGGAATCTTTGTTGACCAATTTCCTTGGTGGCTTTTCAGGCATCCTAAAGTTTAGGGGACCAAGGCATCTCGCTGAAGGGCTGGGCCATAGAAAGCACCTACAAGCTCCTAAATCCTCCGCCCAGGCAGGGAGAGGCTGAGAATCCTCCCCTACTAAACACTGAAGTTGCGCGGGGGTTTGGTGACTTAATGGGGCCTCTTGACTTTCTCAGTGACTCCATCCTTCCCAGGTAAAGGGAGAGTAACCCTTCTTAATACAGCAGCTTTTAAAGGACACCTCCCTCATATCCAAACCATGACTGGGACACATGCCTTTGACCCATGTCCACTTCTCCCCAACTTCTCTAAGAGTTTACAGCTTCCACCCTCAGTGGATTATAGAGACTGGACTCTGCCTGCTAAGGTCCTCTGACAAGACTGGTTTTAGGTGGGGTAATGGCAACTCATCACCTTGAACTAGGGAGAGCAGGGAGGTGGGGCTGGAGAGGTGCCCCCAGGGCAGGGCTTCCCAAGAGCCAGTTGGCAGGCTTGCATAATGTTGCAAATGGCCTGAGGTTGTTTTCATTTCCAGAAGGCTGTTGAGAGGACCAAGTTCCCCAGGATGAATTAACAAGAAATAGGGACACTATCAGGGGACTCAGTGGCACCAGGTGGGAAAGACTGGCTTGCACTGAGTGACCTTGGGAAGCTTGGCACCCTGGGCAACTTGACTGGAGGCTGATGATTTGCACTCCATAGAGGAGTAAAGCTTCTCTTGGGTCAGGAATATTTCTGTAGTGACAAGGGTAGCAAGACTGGCCATGCAGGCAGATGGGGAGTAGAGGCCTTTGGTTCTCAGAGAGGACATAAGGCCAGGCTCTGCCTGCAGCAGGAGTCAGGGGATCTTTAGTCCAGGAAAAGCAAAACTCAGCAGGAAAGCTAGATTCACCAGCAACTAGGATCCAGTTTTCCAGCTTCATCTACCCAGCGACCTCCAAGATGCCCCATATCTCAGGTGCAGAAACCAAGGCCTTGGGGCCAGCACCTTCATATCTAGCTGACAGAGACCTCAAGTGAGCCCTGAAAGACTCGAAGGCCAACATCAGATTGCATTCAAGTTCAATATCTCCAAGCATCAGGACACTACCCAGGTGCACCAACAGTGCTTCTTCCCCCACCACTGTGTCTAATAACAAAAATAAACAAACAGAAAATCACTTTCTGGGGTGGGGGAGGTCTAATTTTGAATTAATTTTCAAGTCTGCTCTCCAGAGTGAGCACCAAACACAGAAAAATGAAATCTGAAGCCAGAGCCACCTGTAAATCAGCCACTAGGGGGCAGGCTTGTTCCAGTGTGTCCCATCTCCCCCAAGCAATTTTCTACTGCTGGGTTCTAGAGCCACATTTCATTGTGCCCAGTAGAGGGAATGGTCAGCTGGAGGGTGACTCTGCCTCAGGTCTGGGTTGTCCATTTGCCATTAGCTGGTTTATTTTTCTGTCCTTTCTTCTCTTCCTCCTCCTCCTTATTATTTTTTGCCACCCTTTCTCCTCCTCCTTCTTCATCTCCTTCTTTCCTCATACTGGGCATTGAACTCAGGGGTGCTTAAGCACTGAGCCACATCCCCAGCTCTTTTTATTTTTTATTGAGGCAGGTTCTCACTAAGCTGCTTAGGGCCATGGTAAGTCGCTGAGCCTGGCTTTGAACTCACTATCCTTCTGCCATAGCCTCTCAAGCCACTGGGATTACAGACACTTGCCACCACTTTTGGCTCCCAGCCATATTTTATTTTGAGACAGGATCTCACTAAGTTTTCCAGACTTGCCTCAACCTCATGATCCTCGTGCTCAACCTCTTGAATAGCTGGATTATAGACAGGTACCACCATGCTCAGTTTAAATGTAAGCAATGCTAAAAGCCACAGATAGTATTTGAGAGCATTTGGAAATAAGAGATGGAAAATGCTAATTCTGAGATGAGGCTCGATTGTCATGTGTATCTTGTACACATGACAGTGTGCCACTGTGGAGTGAAATCCAGGGAAAGAAATAAATCAGAAGAGCCCAGCCTATTAAAAATATTGTGTAGTGCCAGGTTTGGTGACCTGTCCCTGTAATCCCAGCTAATTGATAGTTCAAGATGCCCTCTTCCTAGCACCTCCCTCAGCCCTGTTTTGTCAGAGTTTGACATGGAGTGGTGTCATTTTGATGGAAAACTTTCACCATTAGCTCCACCTGTAAGTGCATAGGAGTTCACAGCTGATAGACATCCTCAGCAAGGACACAACCAGTTTCCTTGAGTTGTCTGAACCTGATGGCAACAGTTTGGAGTGCTTGTGGTTGTAGGAAAGTGTTTAAAACCCTTTAAAGCCAGGAAGGCAAGCATGGGGACTATAAAAGGAATAATCGCCAATGATGGAGAGATAGGTATGGTCATCCTGCTTGCTTGCCTGATTATTTATTTATTTTTAGTATTGAAGATTGAACCCAGGGGCGCTATACAAGGGTAAGTAAAAGGGCCGTCTCCCCAATGTGAATCAAATAACCAGGACACAGTTTTCAGAAAAAGGAAAAAGAATGTTTATTACTTTGCTAGCAAAGGAGGAACACAGGGGACTTCTGTCCCAAAGGCTGTGATTCTGCCCATCAGCAGGAACAGGTTGTTTTTAAAGAGGTGTTTCAGAGAAAATGAGATTAGAGAGGAGAAACCAGGAAGGAGAAGATCAGGGAAAGGAAGTTGAGGGAGGAGAAGGTTAGGGAGAAGGTTTGGTGGAAAAAATGTAAATTTCAAAGCCACAGGGGATATAGTGAGAAGCTGTGACTCCATTTTTGAGAAACGAGCCTCTACCTCAGAGCAAAGCCTGTCCAAGGAAGGGGGCATGACCCTCGCCATTGGAAAAACTCACAGAGCACTCCTAGGCACATACCCACCCTGCTGAGTTGTTTATGTACAAATAACAGGAGAGATCTGAGGCACCAGGCGTCCCTGACTTAGTTAGGCTAGGTGAGGACCCATAGCAACCCCCTAGCAACCACCAATCAGCATGAGACAGAAAAAAATACCTGGGATGCCAGATGACCCTCCCAGTAGTTTATGGTGGTTGATAACATGTTGAGAAACCATGTAGTTCAGCACATACACCCCTCTTGGCTTAAACCAATCAGTTCAAATGAATACCCCTTTTGTCCTGATCAATCACCCCTACCCAAATTGTTCCCACCAGTGAATGTGCTAATCATGTTTTAGAGTTGTTGTTTGATTTTCCCGTGGTGTGTGATGATTTGCTAAAAGATCCTATGATGTATGTGAAGTCCCTGCCTTCCCCAAAGAGTGTATAAAACTGCTCAAACCCTGGGCTCAGGGCCTCTCGGTGTTACCAATTGCTGTGTGCACAGAGGATCCAGCTAGCTCGCAATAAATGCCTCTTTGCTGCTTTCATTGATCTCAGTCTCTGGTGGTCTTTTTGGGGAGGTCTGGAACTGGAGCATATCAATAGTAAAAGAGCATCCATCGATCCCCTGTTACACATCCCAACCCCCCTCTTTTTTGGAGGAACTGAGGATTGAATGCAGGGCTGTTTGATCACTGAGCACATCCCCAGTCCTTTATGTTTTTTATTATGAGTCAAAGTCTCACTAACTTGCCCAAGCTGTCCTTAAATTGAAATCCTCCTGCCCCAACTCCTGAGTTGGTGGAATTACAGGTGTGTGCCAACGTGTGCACTACAACCACTTTTTTAAACACCCACCCCCAAATTTTATTCAGTAAAAGACTATAACACAAGTCACTTTTTTTTAAAGAGAGAGAGAGAGAGAGAGAGAGAGAATTTTTGAATATTTATTTTTTAGTTTTTGGTGACAAAAACATCTTTATTTTATTTTTATGTGGTGCTGAGGACTGAACCCAGAGCCCCGCACATGCCAGGCGAGCGTGTTACCTCTTGAGCCACATCCCAAGCTCACAAGTCACTTTTTCCTTTTTTTTTTTTTTTTTGGTATCAGGGGTGAACCCAGGGACAGTTAACCACTGAACCCTACTTCTAGTCTTTTTCAATTCAGGAAATACAACCTAAAGGAAGAGCTTGAAGTGTAAGTTAGAAGTGAAACACGGAGACCAGGCAGAGATACATAAGGGAGTTTATTTTTCAGATGTGACAAGGAAAGGCCATCTCTCTATGGAGAGAGGGCAAAACAGCCTTGAGTTCTGGGTCCTTTATGGGGGAGGCTCAGGAAATCAGAGCTGAGCGGATCCCAATGCTGGTGGCTGCCGGGGACCAGCCCCGGCGGGGTCCAGGGAGTCCCGAAGGAGGAGTGGCGTCGGCGAAATGATGAGACAGGAGTGGTTCCCTTTGAGCAATCTTCAGAGAGAGAGCTAAAGCTGCTTTCTCTGGGTCCCCTTTTTATTACAATTTTTCTCATCATTATAGATTCACAATACGTCATTGATTATATAACTTAAAACTTTGCCAAGACATGACATTTCCTTAACCATGATTGAGAGCACACCGATCTACATTCTTCCAGGATATGACCCCCAGCCATACAATCATCAAAGTACAGAATCATCAATAAAACATGTCACCAATTTACACCCTTCAGATTTTCCCAAGATTTACTATTTTTCCCAAGATATGTTATTTCCTTTTAACTAATGCCAAACTACGTAACCAGACTCTAAGTTTCTTAATTAATCATTAACCTAAAGTACACCTGCACTTTATTTTTAATCTAAAATTCCCATCTAAAAAAGTCCCTTTAAATCTTATATTTAAAATGTCCTAAAGTTTATGAATCATCCTTAAAGCATATCAGAAACCTATATAACTAAAGAATTAATAATTTCTAAACTTAGGAATCTAAATAAAATAATATTTTTAACATTATTTTAAAACTGTGTCTTATAAAACTATTTTAATTAATTCCTAAATTTATTCTCATAAAACTGGTTGAGCTGCTTTCTCAGAGAGTTTCTTTTGTTTCTCAGTCAAGGTACACTAGTTCTCAAAGAGTTTGTTTCTCAGTCAAGGTGCACTAGTTCTCATAGAGTTTGTTTTTCAGAGAATGATTGTTGTCTGTTATTAGGTTTGTCCACAATGTACTAAGATAGAAGAATAGCCTTTTATTTTGTCCTTGATATGCTGAGGGGTGGGTAGCAGAACAGCTTCCAAGGCATGAACTACCTGTTCTGTTCTAGCCATCTGAAATTTAATTTATTTGGCATTTAACATACTCATGCCTCCTGTGAGAAACATAAGCATGAAAATGCAAAGTCCCAATTACATAAAAAAGGGTCTCATGGTTTCGGTTACCCACCAACCAGCGTGGCTTTGCCAGCATTCATCCTCACTGTGACCCTGTCAAGACAGTGGGAGAGCGTCTTTGCCAACACTTTTTCTCACTGTGACCCTGTCAAGACAGTGAGTGGGGGATTGCCTTCACCAGGTGGTTAAGGGTCGGGTTGGTGTGAGGGGGTGGTGAGCCTTTCTCAGAAACACCCTTGGGTGGGAAAGTGAAGCTTTTTCCTGAAATGGCAGCTGTCAGTTAAGATGGCCATGGAGGTGCTAAGGAAGGACCTTATATTCCCTCTACTTTGTTTTTTGTTGGGTCCCATAGGGAACAGGGATGTAGGTCAATCTTCTCTAACTGCCTCCTGCTGGGAAGGGGCAGTTTTTGAATCATTGGGACAATGAGGGAGGTTGGGTGGTGGTGGAATGCTGTCCAGGGGGCCCAGTTTTGGTGAGGGATTGGTATTCCTTCAGCAGAGGAGGGCTGTGTTTTCCTATGTTCAAGGTCTTGTTGGAGTTGTTTTATCTTGTCCTTTACTGACCAGATTGATTGCCATGTTAGTAGCATTCCTCCTGTAGGTTCAGACAAATCCACCTTTCTTGGCCCCAAAAAGGTCAAGGCCCCTTGGATTCTGCAGAGCCACAGCAGCTAAAGAATCAAGCTGGCATTGTATGGCTAGTATGGTTTGAGCAAGTTGCTGTAAGTCTCCTGGACACTGCAATGGTAATCAATTTCTGGTGGTGGCACCCCTGGGAGGTGAGTGCAGAGTGAGGGAGGAGGCAAAAATGAAAAAGGGAAGGATGGCTCTCATGGTTCTGCAGTGTCCCCATGGTCCTCAGAGACCAAAGGAAGATTGGGTTTCAACCTTGGAGAGATGCAGTTTGAGAGTGCCTGAGGGTCTCACTGTATAAGGGGGCAGAGAGGACTGTTTTAAATGGGGGTTAGGAACTCGATATGGGATGCCCTCAAGGTGGGCCACCAAACAAGTGGTAAGAATGACCTGATAGGGTCCAGTCCATTTTTCAGAGAATTGAGAGGAGGAGGGAGCTTATTGGGGGTGGTTAAAGTACCAGGTCACCAGGAAACAGAGTGGAAGAAAGAGAAGAGGCAGAATTGGCATTGCCAGAACAACATCCCTGTGTTGCCAAAGAAGGTTCCTAGTGTATGCAAGAAGGGGCCAGAAGAGATGAGGAGCAAGGGGAATCAGAGGGTGGTGGGCTGAGCAGGGAGGTGAGCTCTCCCTATACAAGCTCAAAGGGGAGGTGTCGAGTGGCTTCTTTGGGAGGGCCTGTGACAGAGGAAGAGCCAAGGAAGGAGTTTAGTTCAGTCTAAATGTAATTCAAGGGGCAGTAGACATTGAGGGAAGCTCCCTTTGCCAAAGTGAAGGCTCTGATGAGGGCCACACGTTCATCCTGCTGATATTGGGAGTGGAGGCTCTTACACAACCGAGGCTAGAGAGACTATTGCCTACCCTGCCCGTGAATTCCCTCCTGAAGGAAGAAGGAGTCCTCTGTGAACCATGTGTATGTTGCCTGGAGTGAGGGGCCTTCCTGTGTGTGGGAGGGGTGGGGAAGAAGCTCCCCCAGAGTTTCTAAGCATGAATGGGAAAGAGGAGAAGACGTGGAGGAGTTCTGGGGAGTGGAAATGAGAGTTTCAGGGTTTAAAGTTGAGCAGGTGGGGAAATTAAGAGTAGGATCTTCCACCAGAAAAACCTATAGAAATATCTCTGCTTTCAGGGGGTAAGGAATATAAGCCCTTGTATTTGGGGAGTTCCTTTAGGTGAAAGCGAGACAGGATGCTGAGTGGGGCCCCAAAATTGAGTTTCTTTATCTCATTAATGAGTGCAGAGGCTGCAGCCACATGGGGTTCATCTTCAAACAGTAGTGTCAAGACCCTTTAATAGATAAATGATCTGGGACAAAGGTTGTACCCGGCATATGTCTGAGGACATGTAGAGCAGACCCTTTTTTTTCAACCACATAAAGGTGAAAAGGGCATGTGAGGTCAGGGAGGTGAAGAGAAGGAGAAACTTTTCTTCTGTGTTGTAGCCAAGGGAAATGTTAAACTGACAATTTTTTTTTTAGTCTTAGGCCTCTTATGCAGCCAGCCAAGTCTGTCCTTCATATTTCAATGTTAGCTTCAGTGTTTCCTTGACCAGGGACATTGCTTCCCAGGGCTTTACAATGTTTAATGCCATTAGAAGAAGGGAGGGGGTTTCTGGGTCCTTGTTTGTCTAGAAGGAGGGTCTCTGGAGGAATTCAGAGCTTTAGTGGCTAGTATAAGCTGGGTGCAGAGGCAAGAGGAGCCCAGGAAGGTTTAGATATGACACAGGAGAAACCTGCATAGAAGGAAATTCCTTCCATTTTCCAGAGTGTTATAAAGTTATAACAAAAGTTATAATAAAAGTTATTTTCAAAAGTTATAAGGATTCCATAAAATATTGTGCTTCAAGTTGCCATTAAGTGATCATTGTCCAAGCCATAAAAAGGCCAAGACTGAATGGAAAGTTGAAGTATTCAGGAGCCAAATAAAGTGGGGCTCCATGGGTGAGGGGGCAGCCGAGAGGGGAGTCAGATGGGATTCTGGACTGGGAGTTTCTCATGGCAAGTTGGATTGCTGGAGTGGCTACAGGGAGGTGTCCCCAGCCCTCGGACAAAGCAGAGTGAGAGAGGGGACAGAGTGAAAAGGTGTCACCACCACACAATTCTCTGGCCCCAGAGCTGAAGCCTTCCTGTGACTGAGAGAAGGGAGTCCTCACCCTCTACTTCCCTAGTTCCAGGATTTGCCATAGAGAGTCTTGGTGCCTGGCCAGGGCTTTCATGAGCTCCACAGAGGAGCTGAGAACCAAGACCCAAGAGTGAACTCGCCAAGGGGAAGGGATGGGAATGTCAAGAATCTTGGTGCTGGGCCAAGATCTAAGTTAACTTTCGTCTTTAGAGTGGAGACTTGTCACTGCCATCTCTAGGAAGTAGACTTGTGAGAAGGAAGGTTGAGGAAGAGCAAAGTCACTTCCCCAAGCGAGGCCAGCGTGTAGTAAAGAAGAGCCCTAGGTGAAGGGAAGAAGGTGTGTGGTCATTGTCCTGGGCTTCAGGCCAGGGATCAAAGCAGCCCAAATAGCTGGATAAAAGAGCAAAGCTGTTGGAAGAATGTATTAAGGCAGCTCTGCAAAGAGAGGGACAGCATCAGCAAGGAGGGACAGCAAGTGTTGTGATTGGGTAGAAAATGGAGGAGGTTTTGAGACAGATGTGAATGGGCTCGTGGTGTGAGGTGATAGAACTGGAAACATCCACCTCAGAAGCGAGTCATCGGAAGGCATTGGCCAACAGAGTGGGGATGGTCCCAAGGTAAGGGTGAGGGTCAGGGGAACAGCAAGTGAGTCTGCATGAAGCGACTATGAGGGGAGAAGGACAGCATAGCCCCCAACTTTGTGAGGATGTCACTACCCATAAGAGGAATAGGACACTTTGGATTGACCGAAGAGGATTGAGTAAAAATTAGAGAGCCACAAGCACAAACAAGGCTAGGTGTCTATAAGGGATGGTAGTTGGCATCCAGAACACCTTGAGGACTGAATATGTAGCCCTGGTGTCTAGGAGGAAGGAGATGGGCCTTCCTGAAATACACAGAGTTACCCTGAAGTTATCTCTTCAACACACAGTAGTTGGAGAGATCCCTGATAACATTGGGATCTATTGTGCCCTGAGTTTCTGTGAAGTGATGGAAGTGGTTGGGTGATGGGGACCTGGGTCTTGTCAGTCTTCTGCAGCCACTCCAAGAGTTGAAAAGTGGAACCAGGAGGGCTGGATGTCCAGGGGCTCCAATGAGCTTGGAGACAGTCAATGGCCCTGTGTCCATCTTGATGGCATTAGACGAAAACCCAGAGGCTTACAAGGCTTAGGACATGTACAAGCCCAAAGACCCATCTGACCACACTTAAAACATGGTCTGAGCAGACCTGAGGGATACTTCCTTTGGCCAGTGGGACCAAGCATAGATGCTGAGGCCAGATAGATGGCTTGAGCGAGCATCTGGTATCTCTACTTTCAGGCCTTCTTGTCTCCCTCATTATACACCTTAAAGGTCACTTCCAGATCCTCACTTGGGGTGTTAGGGGGCTCCTCTCAACATGCCTTAGTTTGGCCTTAATATCAGGGAAAATCTGGGAGAACAATTATGTCCTCAGTACTTGTCTCCAATCTGGAGCCTCAGGGTCCAGATTAATAAATTGTAATAAAGCCTTGGTCAGGCGATCTAAAAATGCCGAAGTGTTTTCATTATTATCTTGGAATTCTTCTTGGAGTGTTTCATAATTGAAAACCTTATGGCTGCCTTTCTAAGTCCTGCCATGAGGCAAGTAATGCATTGGATTCTACTAGTTATTCCTCAGGAAAATTATAATCTCAGATGGGGTCCTGGCCAGGGACTGCTTCAATGTCAACCAGATGGGCAGGGGAGGTCTGATGTACCTCATCAGCATAATTTCTAGCTTGCTCCCAAACTCGCCTATGGTCTCAGGCAGGAGGGTGTTAGAGAAGATCATATGGACATCATGGAAGGTCAAATTATATGATTGAGTCAGATATTGAAACTCTTTGATACATGTGGTGGGGCTTGAAGTATAAATCCAAGCCCACTTTTCTGTCTGGGAAAGATCTGACAAAGAGAAAGTCACATGAACCCTTGTTATACCATATTCCCCAGCCACCTCGTGTATCAGACACAGAGATGTGGGTTGGGCAGTGGCAGCCTGTGAGCCTGTGGCAGGAGGAGAGAAGGTGGAGGGGTCGAGGGGACAGTTGTTGTGGCAGCTTCATCAGAAAGAGAACCAAAGAGAGAGAGGGATTAGGACATGGAAAGGAGAAGGCCTGAGCATATGACATCTCTTTCCATTTTCCTAAACACTCACAGTAGTTGAAGAAATCCCTGATAACATTGTTGTCTAGAGTGCTCAAGTGGCAATTAAGAGTCATTATTCAAAGGATATTGAAGCCAGATCTGATTGCACAAGCAGATAAGTTTTGCGGGGTTTAGATCTGGAGTGAGAGAGACCAAGGAGACAGCCTAGAGGACTCTGGGAGGGAATGGATGAGGAGCAACCCATGAGTCATAGGATGTGAATTTAAACGTGGGCCATCCCCCAGTCTCTAGTATCACCTAGTTGAGAGCATGGTTATGGTCAAGTGGTTGTCAACCCTGCTGGCTAAGTGTAAAGCCAGGAGCCCATAGAGGCACTTCAGACCCAGCCAGGACAATGTAGTAGGGGCAAAAGCCCGTATAAGGTACAGATACCCATAGATGGGGGGAAAGTCCATAGAGATTAAACCAAGGCTGAGAGGTCATCTCACCAGGAATAGTTCCCAATCATCATCGGTGGTTGTGTCTCAAAACCCAGGACCCAAGTAAATGACCACTTATACACTGAGTCGATAGGAGGGATCAGCAGTAGCTGTGAATGTTGTGCCTGGGGTGCCCCCAACCACATAGAGTGCCAGATGATCAACCATCACTTCCTGGGAACTGTAGGTCCTTTAGGTTGACTGGAGATGAAATGTCTGGCGGTGGGGGCAATGAGGGCCTTCGGCAAAATAGAGAAGCAGGTTCCATGATGGAATCCAGATTGGGGCCCTGGGAAACTCTACGATTTTGCTGAAAGGTCATCTGGATACCATTATTGGTACACATTGCTAGTTTAATTGAGGGAAGACTACCCAGCAGGATGGCACAGAAGGTTTGGTGAGGCCCAGAGGCTCTGGCCTGTTGCCAGTGCAGCCAAAGCCTGGGACCCAAGGCTTCTGGGTCTACACGAGACCCACAAGGAGGGGCCAGTGCTGAGTGTCTAGATGGCACTGAAGTCCCTTGAGGAATGGTTTTCTTCCAAATCCACTGACCAATTAGAATGTTCCAGGCCTGCTGTGGGCACCTGTATGCCTTAAACCACAGAGTAGATGGCACAAATAATGGCCAAATATCAGTTTGATACCTTGAGTTCCCAGGGCTGAACCTCATTGATCACCAAGAACCCAGGGCCACCTTTCTCCATAAGCACCTGGAGAATCCCAAGGTTTAAATTAGAAATCCAGGTAAATCCATCACACAGGACATGAGAAGACTCACCTTGAGATTCTGTTCATTTCTGACTATTTATTTATGGACCATCCATGAAAAAAAATAGCTTCTTCATATGTGCATGAAGCCTAAGTCCCATTCTAGAAACCCAGGTCGGTAGTTATGACCCTATACAGACATATATGGCTGTATGCAGAGGGTCCAGTCTTCAAGGAGTTCCTTCCAATGTGTCCCCTGCTTCAGTTTCCTTTCCCCATCCACATTTCAAGCAGTGTCTGAAATGCTGGGCTCTGAGTTTCCTTCACAATCATACTACATCCTGGTTATACTTCCAGTTGCCTAGAAGACAGCTTTTTATGCACACCCAACTAGGCAGCTGTTGGACAGGAACAGTGAATGAGGCCCTGGTTGTAGAGTAACACAACATTGAGGCCACATTGAGGACATGGGACAGTACAGAACACAAGGGCATTTGGCTGCCTAAAGTCCTTCAATAGTGCCGTGAGCTCAGCACACAGTTGGGAACATCTCCCTGAGTGGATGGCACTCTGTGCATCATAGCTCTCCAGAGGGGCAGGGTACAGTTCTATGCTCAACTGACTCACCCTGGCAGTGTGAAGCAGCAGGTCCCTCAGGACTGACATGGAGATGCGGTTCCCCAAAAAGCACAAGATCCTGAGCTGAGAGCAGTGGCTCAGGGCAGGCAGGATGGCTTGGAGCTGGGAGTCTGTGATCTCACAGGCTTCCAAGTCCAGGCTCCTCAGGGTGGCTGCAACAGTCTCCAGAATAATTTGGAAGGGCTCCGGACTGAAATTGGTCAGTTTGATGCCCCTTAGATCCAGTCGTCTGAGCTGGCTGGTGTTTGGGCATCGGGAAAGGTAATTCCAGTTAGAATCTGAGAGCGGGCAGTTGGTTATTGAGAGGGCCTCTAGGGGGGTCTTAGGTGCCTAAGGAGAAACCAGGCAGTTAGTTCTGAGGGAGAAAATGAATTGGCCTAAACCCAATGTCTCCATGGCCATCCGAACATGGTTGACATTTTGCAGAATCTGCCCGTTCAGGTAACCCCATTTCAGTCTGAGCCTTTTACCACCACTTTTGTGACCAGGTGGATCCACCATCTCTAAGACCCCCATCCTCAAAAACAAGCAGAAAGCCACATCTCTGGTCAGAGGAGGTCAAGGGGAGTCATGTACGAACGGTAAACCAGGCAAGATGTGACAAAACCTACTGGGGTTAACCCCGGCAGGGTTCACACCCTGCTCCCTCAGCAAGGCCTCCATCCCTGCTCCTCACCCTGGACTGCAGATTCACTACCTGGAGCTCAGAACCGCCTTCCTTACATGAGCATTAGAGGTGGGTCTCTGTGCTCCCAGCTGGAGAGCACAGAGCTTCCATGTTGGGTGTACAGGTGTAGGACTTCCCCTCCTTCATTGCCCTCTCCTCTACCCTGCTTTGCACCTCTGTTGCTAGACAGGCCTCCCAGAAAAGGATCCTCACCCGCCCTCACTAGCTCCTGTTCTCCCCAGCTGGCTTCTAAGCAGAGTTTTGCTTCCCAGACCATGAACCGTGGTTTAATCCTTTGCTCTAACACAGGTTAGGAGATCGAGCTTCAGGATACAATAGAAACCGATGATGGGTTATTTACCTTCCAGTGTCTTGTTCACCACGAGAGGGTCAGTGGCTGGCACACAGTAGGTGCCCTTTCATATTTACTGATACTGCAGAGGATGCTCACCCCCCTTACTCACCCCAGCACCTGCTCCAGGTGGCCCTCGAGGAGGAGGACAGCATCCACACAGAACTTCCGCAGGCAGTCCATCCTGAGGAACTGTGAGGTGAGCTGGGAGAGCAGCCTCTCCTGCTCCTCTGGGGAGCTGTGGGCAGGCACGCGGACCTGGGAGACAAGCAGCTTCCTCAGGTTCCTCATCTGGCCCAAGAAAGGAGCATAAGCAGCCAAGGTGGAGGGCGCCCAGGTGCAGTGCACTTCCACCTTCTGCACAGAGTCCAGCTGCAGCAGTCTCAGGACCTTCCTGGTGTGGCCAGTGGGTTTCCCAAAGATCGTCAGCCTATTGCAACACAGGTGCAGCCTGTCCCTTCTCTGTGTGACCCACAGGAACAAGTGTTTCAGGAATTCATCCAGGGTCCTTTTTGTGAGGTTCAAGTTTATGAAAACGTTGAAGGGTGGCTTAGCTAACATTGCTGGACC
The DNA here is from genome assembly GCF_045843805.1 of Urocitellus parryii. Lineage (NCBI taxonomy): Eukaryota > Metazoa > Chordata > Mammalia > Rodentia > Sciuridae > Urocitellus > Urocitellus parryii. The sequence continues at coordinate 8,243,642 of NC_135541.1, forward strand.
ATGTTTCCGCATGTGATTCTTCTTCATGTCCTCTGGTGAGCAGGCATCGACCATGGCTCCTGACCACATCCTCCAGAAGTTGTGGTGAACATTCCGCAAATCCAGCACCTGCAGTTTCCACCTCCTGCAGGGACCACAGCAGAGTCTCAGCCCTGAGGCCCCTTCCTTCCCCTCTCAGCTGCTGCCCCCTGCCACACCTCTTTCTTCTGTCTTGCTTTTCTCCACCCATGTCCCTCCAATACAGGCTGCTGACCCGACCTGTAGCAGCTGAGTGAGGGGCAGATTCAGCCCTCTTTAGGGGTCACCGCAGCTGCCACAAGCACCCTCCACATCAGGGTCACATTCCCAGATGGGGCTCAGCATGGCCAAGGCCTCTCCAAAACCTCTCTGGTGGCACTCTTCAGCACCCAGTCTCCCCACCCACAGCCATCACTTCCCTGGTCCCCAGGGTTTTTCCAGGCCACCTGGGTCCCCCTCACCTGGGGCGATCCTGCTGGGCAAGCAGCAAGTCCAGCCCATCCAGGGCCACTCGGAGCATCTCCTGCTGTGGCTGCCTCATCAGGGCCCCCAGGGGCAGGCAGGTGAAGGGCCAGGCCTGCACCATTTTCTTCAGGACCTCAGTGTGTCCCCTGCTGAAGGCCTCCACAAAGAGTGGTGGGAAGACCTCTATGGGCAGGTCCTCTAGTTCCAGGACGGCCCTGGACTTGTCGCTCAGCAGGCTGCGCCCTGCCAGCTCCAGCAGTGTGGGTGGGGACTAGGTGCTCATCCTGGGGAGTCTGAAAGAAGAAGGATCCTGGAAAATGGTCCAAGGAAAAGGCCACTATCTCATACATGTGCAGCCACTGGTAAGGGGTACGGGGGAGTCTAAAAGCTCACATCACCCGTAATAGGGGAAAGCCTTTGATTATTATTTTGTCCTTATAAAATGGGAAGTGGAGTGTCATAACGCAGTAGGCTCCTCAGTTTCAACAACTACCATGGCTGGGAAAGGACTAGCCCTCAAATGGATGATGTTACTTATAATTTTAAAAAATTAAATATGCAATTATAAAGTATGTACCCATATTATAAAAGATTGGAAATTACAGCAGAGTCACAGGATATCTGTTACCCATGTGAGATTCTGCCATCTTCTGGGGAGTGAAGAGACAAAATGAATTAGAATAGAGTCTGTGAATTGTTACATAATATGGTTTTAAGGTTTTTGTTTAATATGTTTAAACAAATTATAAAATTACAAAACACATAGGCCATAAAGTATCATGTTTTGGAGGGATAGTATTGGGGATTGAACTCAGGGCATTCAACCAATGAGTCATTTCTTCAACCCTGTTTTGCATTTAGTTGGAGACATGATCTCACTGAGTTGTTTAGCACCTGATGTTGATGTGGCTGGCTTTGAACACTATTCCTCCTGCTTCCTCAGCCTCCTAAATTGCTGGTTTTATAGGCATGTGCCACCAAGCACAGCAAAAAGTATAATTTTAAGGATGCACAATATAAATATTTTTATTATCAGAAAATAGAATTCCAGGGCTGGGGATATGGCTCAACAGTAGTTCACTTGCCTGGCATGCGTGGGGCATTGGGTTTGGATCCTCAACACCACGTAAAAATAAAAAATAAAGATATTGTATCTACCTAAATCTAAAAAATAAATATTAAATAAAAATAAATAAATAAATCTTCCTTTAAAAAATATAATTCTAATCAATTAGATTGAAATAGGATTGCAATCTACTTAAGTAATTTAAAAGTGGGTGGGGCTGGAGCTCAGTGGAAGAGCAGTTGCCTAGGACATGTGAAGCACTGGGTTTGATCCTCAGCAGCACATAAAAATTAATAAATGGTGGGCTGGGCATTAGGTCAGTTGGTATATGCTTGCCTCATATGCACAAGGCCCTGGTTTTAATCACTAGCACTGCCAAATAAATAGATAAAAGAATGCAGTCCATGTAAACTTATTTATTTATTTATTTATTTATATTAAATGCGGGACCTGTGTGCACAAGCCTATAATCCCAGGGGCTCCGGAGATTGAGACAGGAGGATCATGCATGCAAAGTCAGCCTCAGCAGGAGCCGGGCTAAGCAATTTAGTGAGATCTTTTCTCTAAATAAAATAAGAAATAGGGCTGGGATGTGGCTCAGTGGTTGAGTGTCCCTGAATTCAATCCCTGGAACGCCCCCCCCCAAAAAAAAAAGAAAAGAAAAAAAGAAAGTGGAAATCTTAATGTTCAGGATAAAGGTAAAACCACTGAGAGGCAAACCCTAAGTCCTAAATTGGTTCATGAGGAAAAACAGAAAATTGTTCCTGAATTCCCACAGGTGAGGAGGTGAGGAGGTGATGCTCACGGCGATGTGGGACTTACGGGATCTGTCCAGTTGTGCGGCGTGCTCAGAGTCTCAGCATGTCGTGATAGTTCTCCTTGGGCTCCAGGACTCTTGTGTTTCTCCTCTGGCTCCGCAGAAACTTTTATGCACCTCCCAGACCACGCCCCCACCTCCACCTTTTGACTAGTATCCAATCAGAAAGCAGTATCTAATCACATTCCCCAATCTCCACCCACGTAATCCTGATCGGATTTTCTTTCTCCAGATTAATTGACTGAATCCCATGTTTTTGCAGGAGGGCAGAATCAGGGAGAGTGAGGGCCAGGGTTGCCTCCGTCCATGCACTCCACACGGAGGACTGAATTTTGCCCATATGTGACTCTCCTGTTCCTGCCTGGAAGACAGAAAAGTACTGAATCCCTACAGTAAGAAAAAACAAAACCCCCCAAATATCATTGTGATATCTTTGCCATATCCAAAATATTTTTTAAAAAATTTTTCCTAAAGATTCCATAGTAAAACATCTTTTTGAAGATACTAGCGTCATCCACGAAGAAAACAGATGGAAACCAGGTGTCCAACAGTCACGTAGGTGTGACATTACCTTGCAGTAGATCAGGGCCACTCAGGAGGAAGAATGGACATCAAGGGTGAAATCAGTCTTCTAGACTTGGGGGAAGACTTGTCCTGTTTGTCTGTTTGAACTGGGGATTGAACCCATTGGTGCTCTACCACTGAGCCACATTTTAGGCCTTCTCCCATTTTTTTGGGGGGGGGGATTTTAAGACAAGGTCTCACAAAATTGCTTAGGTCCTCACTAAGTTTCTGAGGCTAGCCTCAAACTTCCCATCCTCTTGCCTCAGTCTCCAGAGTCACTGGGATCACAGGCATGGGCCACCATGCCCCACCAGATGGAAAAATTGAAATGCAGAGAGGGTGGAAACTGTGGGCAACTTGGAATGTTGGACAGAAAGACACAGGTTTGGATACCAGGTGTCCCTGACTTCAGGACAGCCACCACCTGAGAGCCTTCCCTCAGAATCAGGGACCCCCAAGGCACATCTCCCAGGCAGTTCTCAGGGCCCTTTGGGCTGTGAGAAGTACACAGACAGAGGAAAATATGAAGAGTCTAAAAAGCATAATTCAGGAATTGAGGACAGAGAGACAGAAAGAGAGGGAGTGCTTGGATGGTGAGCCATGTGAGGGGAGGACTTACAGGGGAGATGTAGAAGGAATGGTTTGATTGGCAGCAGTTACAGAATTGCATTTCTGCTTCGTTGTTCTGTCTTTGTGTTAGTCAGCTTTTTCACGCTGTCACTAAAATACCCAACCCCAACAACTACAGAGGAGGAAAAGTTTATCTGGGGACTCATGGTTTCAGAGGTCTCAATCCAAAGACTGCAGGCTCCATTGCTGGTGGCCTCACCTCCAAGGTGAGGCTGAACATCATGGTGGAAGAGTGTGGCAGAGGGAAGTGGCTCACATCATTAGAAAGCAGAGAGAGAGAGAGAGAGAGAGAGAGAGAGAGAGAGAGATGGCCCCTTGCCAGATACAAAATATACACCCATATTCACACCCCAAGAATCAGCTTCCTCCAGCCACACTCTACCCACCCCCACTTATCCCTAATCCCATCAGGGATTGATTCACTGAGTAGGTGAAGGCTCTAAACCAATCATTTCTCCTGGAAAACAGTGTCATATGTGAGCTATTGGGAGACACAGAATCTAAACCATTATTGCTCTTTAGGCTCCACAACAATTGAAATCTAGTCTCTGACTGAATTCTAAATTTCTCTGCCATTTGTCTGTGTGTAGCCAGCTGAAAGGGTGACTTCACACCACAGCCCTGCCTTCTCTTACCACCCTTGACTTGGTGCAGGAGGCAGGTAGATGTTTCTGTCAACCTAAGTCACAACAGACAGTGGCTCTCCAAAGAACAAGGGTAGTCAGACATAATAGGGCAGGAATGCAGGACTCCCAAAGAAAGATGAGTCAGAGCCCCATCCAGGAGGCAAAGGGAGACGGGGTGTCAGAGGCAGCTTTGAGTCAATTACCACTGGCTCCACAGACTCAGTACCAAGGGTGGCCTCAGTTCAAGGACAACAGGCAGCGACTGGCCAGGTGTCCTCCTAGAAAACATGGGGGTACATGGTGGGGTAGTTTTATGCACAGCTGAGGTTGTGGCTGACTGGTTTGTGATAGTTGTTGCACGAGGCAGTGCTGCCCACTGACCTTCTCCTCACAGCACCCTCGCTCCCCCTCATCAGGTTTTCACACACGTTACTCCCTGTTGATTTGAATGTCATTTATTTGTCCCTCTTGTGATGAAGATCTTTTCTCCTGAAGCATCTTGAATCATCCATTCTTTGGTTAGGGTTTGATTCTATCTTAGTGCCAGGATGCACTTGTCCTGGTTGGTTCAGTCCCCACTGGGGGAATTACTGGATGACTAGGAATCAACATAGAGACCATTGAGCCACATTTGAGCAACAGGTGGTTTTTCAGAGAGTGGCTCTCAGGCTCCCTCTACCTGGAAGTCACTGTTAAAATCAATTTTGTCTGTTCAATAGGCCTTGGCTCTCTCATCTCCAGGTCCAGGCCTCTGATTTTCTGTTGGGAGCTGGATTTTGCAGAAAGTTTATTGTTTAGGTGTTCGTTTTAAAAAAAAATTGGTGGTGATTTTATTTAGTTTTAATTTTCTCTAGCAGTGGGGATTAAACCTAGGGAGGGTTTAACACTCAGCTACATCCACAGCCCATGTATTTATTTATTTATTGAGACAGGTCCCTCACTAAATTGCTCAGATTGGGGTCAAATTTGAGATCCTCATGCCTTAGCATCCTAAGTAGATGGGATTACAAGTGTGCAGCACCACACCCTATTTTGATTTAAAATTTAAAAAGGTAGAGCATTTGCCTAGCATTCAGAAGAACCTGGATTTGCACCCTTGCATGAAAAGTATAAATAAATATATAGATAAATAAATAAGCAAACAAAAAAAATAAGAAACCTGTGTTCAAGAACACTATTTAGAGTTGTTTTTCTTCTTTTTCATTTCTTTCTTTTTTGAAAAACTTTTTTGCATGAAGCTGATTATAGTTACTTTTATGGAAAAAATCTGAATGGTTACACTTTCTGATAAACACTTAGAATACCCATGCTTAAAAATGTGTTGATAATTTGCTTTAACCAGCTATTAACAAGGTAATTTGATTGGCATACATTTTAATATAGTTTCCTGAAGTATGTCTGAAAACATATGAGAATGTTTATGAATTTAGTGGAATTTTGAAGCAAATATTAATAAAAGAGCCAAATAAATGTAACTTGAACAAGGTTATATCCTGTCTTATTTGACAGGGCTTCCCATCTCACAAATTAGGCTAATTGCCTTAATGTCTTTCTTCTAGAATTACCTTGAGAAATTCTGGAGCCCTGTGGAACATCCCAATGTTAGCTCAAGGTCAAGTGACAATGTAGAATCTGATCCTAGAGAAGTTAGTCAACAATCTCAAAAGGTTTAAAGCACTTAATGAAAGTAAGGGCCTAGATCATTATGAAACATAAGTAATTTAGCAAAAATGCTGAAAGATTTTGAAACCTAATATAGAAAGTTGTGTCATAGGAAACAATAATTCAAATTTTAACAGAGATGACTCAGTTTTTCTTTTTCCAAGTAATCAGAGACCTTCTTAAAACCAACCTGAAGCTAGGAAGACTGAGAGTTCAAAGCCAGCCTCAGCAAAGGTGAGGCACTAAGCAACTCAGTGAGACCCTGTCTCTAAATAAAACACAAAGTAGGGCTGGGGACATGGCTCAGTGGTCACGTGCTCCTGAGTTCAATTCCTAGGATCAATCAATCAATAAATAGTAAAAGGTTACTCCCCACAGCTCTAGGACTGAGCATTGAACCAGGAGCACTCTGCCACTAAGCCACACGCCCAGTCCATTTTGTTGTATTTTGAAACAGGTTTGCCAAATTGCCAAGTCTGACATGAATCTTGCCATCCTCCTGCCTCAGCCTTCTGAGAAGGTGGAACTACATGCATGGCTCATCTCACCTGGCTTCAAATGTACTTGTTAGAGTGCAGCTATTTGGTGGTTGTTCATCTGGAACATTCCACATGAAAGCTATCACCGTTTTGAATTATCTTTGGTATCATTTGTCCACCAATTTCCAAATGTGCTTGAGAGTGAACCATAATAATCTCAGTTGGAGTGCAGAAGAAAGGCTCTCCTGGCATTCCTTGGAGTTTGCAGGTCCCATTCTGTGTTTTACTAATCTCTTAGGAGCCAAGAGAAAAAATCTGATGATCTTTTTTGGAAAGTCAGGGGTTTGGAGGCAGTGTGTGTGTGTGTGTGTGTGTGTGTGTGTGTGTGTATCTGTTTATGTGGTTTTGGCAGAGTCCTCCTGGAAGTTCCTTTGATCAAAATATCAGACTTAAGGACCTTCTCTTACATGGTCTCCTGCCTCCACTTTTGTCAGGTTTTGGTACAAATAAATTCATTTTGTTTCTGCAGAGTTTCATAGTAGCATCCTCAGTAGGGACACTGTGGTCATGGAACATTCTCAGCCTTTACACGGTCACCGTTGGCTCCCTTGAGTTGTCTGAATCTGATGGCAATCATTTGGCATGCATGTGGCTGCTGGATCGTGTGTGTGTGTGTGTGTGTGTGTGTGTGTGTGTGTGTGTGTATAGTACTGAGGATTGAACCTGGGACAATTTACTACTGAGCAATACCCCCAGCTTTTTTTTTTTTTAATTTTGAGGCAGGGTCTCTCTAGGTTGTCCAGACTGGCTTGAAACCTTCAAATCTTTAAACAATAAGAAAACAACTAACCCAATCAACAAATGGGCCAAAGACATGAACAGAGACTTCTCAGAGGAGGACATACAATCAATCAACAAGTACATGAAAAAATGCTCACCATCTCTAGCAGTCAGAGAAATGCAAATCAAAACCACCCTAAGATACCATCTCACTCCAGTAAGATTGGCAGCCATTATGAAGTCAAACAACAACAAGTGCTGGTGAGGATGTGGGGAAAAGGGTACTCTTGTACATTGCTAGTGGGACTGCAAATTGGTGGGGCCAATTTGGAAAGCAGTATGGAGATTCCTGGGAAAGCTGGGAATGGAACCACCATTTGACCCAGCTATTGCTCTTCTCAGACTATTCCCTGAAGACCTTAAAAGAGTGTACTACAGGGATACTGCCACATCGATGTTCATAGCAGCACAATTCACAATAGCTAGACTGTGGAACAAAACCGGATTCCCGTCAATAGATGAATGGATAAAAAAAAATGTGGCATTTATACACAATGGAGTACTACACAGCACTAAAAAATGACAAAATCATGGCATTTGCAGGGAAATGGATGGCATTAGAGCAGATTATGCTAAGTGAAGCTAGCCAATTCCTAAAATACAAATGCCAAATGTCTTCTTTGATATAATGAGAGCAACTAAGAACAGAGCAGGGAGGAAGAGCAGGAGGAAAAGATTAACATTAAACAGAGACATGAGATGGAAGGGAAAGGGAGAGAAAAGGGAAATTGCATAAAAACAGAAGAAGACCCTCAATGTTATACAAAATTACATATAAGAGGTTGTGAGGGGAATGGGAAAAAAAAAACAAGGAGAGAAATGAATTACAGTAGATGGGGTAGAGAGAGAAGATGGGAGGGGAAGGGAGGGGGGATAGTAGAGGATAGGAAAGGTAGCAGAATACAACAGTTACTAATATGGCATTATGTAAAAATGTGGATGTGTAACTGATGTGATTCTGCAATCTTTGTAATGTTTTGAACAACCAATAAAAAAAAAGAAAGAAACCTTCAAATCTCCTGTCTCAGCCTCCATGTTGCTGGGATTATAGGTGTGCACCATGGTACCTGGCCATAGAGCATTTAACACCTTTGAGAGATTGCATCACACCAGGAAGAAGCACCACACCTATGAGGAGAATGATAGCCTCGGACTGCAAAATTTCTCTGGATGAAGATTCCCAGGAACCGAGATTTATCCAACTGAATAAGTCCATGGTGGAGTGTGTTCTCATCTCATGAAAAGCACCCATTTCTTCTTGAAAAACTTTTAGATTTTTATGAGAAACATCACTTTTCACGAATTAGGGCACAAACTCCTTTCTGATGAACAGCAGGACAAAGAGATCACTTCCCCTCTGGAGTGTGCCTGAGGCCAAATCGCTCTCAGACTGCACTGCTAGTAGGCAATTCAAAGGTTCAAACTGTAACAGTTGCTAAAATATTATTAAGTGAATTTTCCAATTTAGAGATTCCTACCTGAGGTAAAATTTCTCCTACAAAAGAATCCCTTCAGAGGATTGGTACTCTAGTCCATTTTCTGTTACTGTCATGAAATACCTGAGACATGCTTTTTTTTTTAAGAGATTTATTTAGCTCACAGTTCTGAAAGATACAAGGCCAAAATCAGGAAGCCCCCTTGGTTTGGCCTGTGGGAGGAAGCCAAAGAACAACCCGGGGCTCAAGGTCAGGCTTGTAAACAACTCTCAGAGGGACGGGCTCAGCATCCCAGGAGAACCATTCCTTTCTAAGAACACACAAAGCTTCCATTACCTGAAGCTTTGAGGGATAAATTGCACCAAACCATAGCATAGGGATAGAGCTAGATGAGATCACAGCCATCTCAGTCATTGTGGCCAGTTTGCCCACCAGCTGATCCCAAGCCCTAGAGGCCAACAAAGTTGTTAACAATCAAGAAACATGTTGTTTCAGTCACTGATACCCAGACTTTTACTTCTCTTTCGACATCTATCTTTTACTGGGGATTTACCTCCCCTCACTTTTTATTTTTTATTTTGAGCCAGGATCTCCCTGAGTTCCTGGGGGTCTTTACATGTTCCCAGGCTGGCCTTGAACTTGCCATTCTCGTGCCTCAGCCTCCCCAGCTGCTGGGATTCCAGGCATCCCCCCACCAGTCCTGGCCTGGCCTGTTTCTTAATATCCACTGACATGTCAGACACAGTATAGTTTTTGAGAATGTCCTGGTACTGCCCCAGTGGAAGTCCACTGTGTTGCTGTTGCTTGAGATACTTCTGCCTTTAGTCTCCAATAAGGGTCTTAAACTGTTTCTGGTATTAGGAAAGAAAAATGGAATTTATCATTCTTGGGGGTTCATTGTCCATGCAAACAAAACAAAAGAAAAACAAACAACATATGTTTACTAGATAAAGACCACAGAGATCCAGGTTTCCCACTCCTGTAATTGCAGCAACTCAGGAGGCTGAAGCAAAACGATTGTGCTCTTGAGGCCAGCCTGGGCAGCTTAGCAAGGCCGTGTCTCAACATGAAAAATGAAAAGGACTGGGCATGGAGCTCAGTGGTAGAGCACTTACCTAGAGATCCTGGGTTCCATCCCCTGTACTGAGACAGACAGGCAGGAAGGAAGGAAAGAAAGATAGACCTGTGTGAACACCAGGAGTGAATGGTGGGGTCTTAGGGACAGGAGAGATAGAAACAGGGCCAAAGGCATCTGTCCCTGTCTCCATGGTGGCTGTCATCTGGAGCCTTTTGGTTCCTCCCAAAGTGGGGTATTTCCCAGGCAGCTTCAACCCTAATCAGTTTCTATGTCTCTTGAGCCCATAAGGGAATTCTCTGTAGCATAATGAAAGGAGAGAGTTTGAGTAACCGCCAATCAGCAGTTGGGGAGCATCAGAGTTAAAGAGTTGAGCACGTTCATGCAACCTGTCAGACGCAAGTGCCTATGGGAAAATGCAGAAGGGTTCTTTGTTGGTGTGTGTTGGTGTTGCAGCTCCAGAAATTGAATCCAGGGCGCTGTCCTCCGAGCTCCACCCCTAGCCCTTTTTATTTATTATTATTTTTAGCTTCAGTGCAAATTTATTCTAATTTGTTGAAAATTGATAAACCATATCATATTGTAAAACTCAAATCACCAAAACATTCTTTCCCATTCCCCATATCTCCACTCTCTTCGGTTATCTCAGTAAATGACAGTCTCTACAATGAATCTCAAGTAACTAGAACTTTTTTTCTTTCATTATCTATCTATCTATCTATCTATCTATCTATCTATCTATATATCTATCATTCTAATTAGGCAAATATCACAGCAGAATGCATTTTGATTTACTGTACACAATTGCAGCACAACTTTTCCTTTCTCTGGTTGTACACCATGTAGCATCGCACCATATGTGCAGTCACACATGGCGCATCCCTTTTTAAAATTTGAGATAGGCCTTGCTATCTTACACAGGCTGGCCTGGAGCTTGTCATCCTCCTGCCTCAGCCTCATGAGTGGCTGTGATTACACCCAGAGAGTCCTTTTGGTTTGTTTTTGTTGGTTTGGGGTGTGTCTTTCTCTTTTTCTTAAGAAATCACCCATATTTGTTTCACTTACGTTTGCAGTTGAAACAGGCATAGGATTATTTTTAAGACCTACATGGTGGGCTGGGGATGTGGCTCAAGCGGTAGCGCGCTCGCCTGGCATGCGTGCGGCCCGGGTTCGATCCTCAGCACCACATACCAACAAAGATGTTGTGTCCGCCGAGAACTAAAAAATAAATATTAAAAAAAAAAAGACCTACATGGTGGTTTTAGCTGAGGAATATTTGAAGTCCAGCCTTCAAATTTGACTTGTATTACCTTTTTCTTGCTTTTGGGCATTTCTTGAGGCAGCTGAGCAAGAGGGTTGAAATGGCAAGGTGTCAGTCTCAGGTGCCACCCTTGACTTGGTGCTTGGACCTACCTGTCGGTAGATGTTTCTGCCACACAGGTAACAACAGAGAGTGGCTCTCCAAACACTGACTTTAGAAGATAGGGAATGCATGATACCCAAGCAAAGAGAGTCAGGGGGCCCATCCAGGAGGCAAAGGAAGACAGGGTTTCAAAGGCCATATAAGGTGCTTTGAAACCATTATTATTGGCTGCAACAATGCAGTAACAAGGGTGGCCTTGGTCCAGGATGACAAGAAGCTGCTGAGAAGGGTGTCTTTTCATAAAAATATAATTTTGTGCAGGATGCAGTGGTGCATGTGTGTAATTCCAGAGACTCAGGAGGTGGAGGCAGGAGGATTGCAAGTTCAAAGCCAGCAAGAGCAACTTATTGAGGGCCTAAGCATCTTACTGAGACCCTGTTGCAAAATAAAAAATTAGAAAGGGTTGGGGATGTGCTTCAGTGGTATAGGAACCCAGGGTTCAATCCCCGGTACCTAAAAAATTTTAAAGAAAGAAAAATATTTTTTATGTACAATTTGTGGTGGATTTTGCATAAGGCTGTGGTTCTGTGAGTCTTTTGTTATAGCTCTGATTAGCAGGCAGTTGTGGTCCAGGATGCTCACTTCCTAGCACCCTGCCAGCCCTGCTGTGTTGGAATGGTGTCATTTTGATGGAAAACTTTCACCATTAGCTTCACCTGTAAGTACACAGTTGTTCACAGTTGATCAACATCCTCAGCAAGGACACAACCAGTGTTGGATTCCTTGAGTTGTCTGAAACTGATGGCAAAGGTTTGGAGTATGTGGTTGTAGAAATGTGTTTTGAAAGTAAAGTTACCACAATACTTGGAACAATCAAGAGATCTTTATTGCAGCAGTGCAACCGAGGAGAAAAAAGAGAAAGAAAAGAAAAAGAGAGCAATGGAGAGCAAAAGCAAGAGAAGAAAGAGAGAGAAAGAGCAAGAGAGAGGGGTCTGGCCCAAATCTAATGGGGTCTCTGGGTCTGCAAGCTGCCTTGTTGGCACAAGGGGGGTTGAGTGTTCAGCCTTGAGCAGGGGCTTGGGCATTTGGGCTTGAAGCAACAGGTGATAAAGAACAAGACAGAAGGGTTGGAGTGGCCAGGTCACCCTGCATCTAACTTTGTTAGGCATACCCTGCAGACAGCTTATTCAGCCTGTCCTGAACCTAACATATTTAAAGCCCTTTAAAGCCAGGAAGGCAAGCATGGCGACTATAAGAGAAATAATTTCCAATGGCCTAGGGAAAGGTATGCTGATCCTGCTTGCTTGCTTGATTGTTTATTTTTAGTATTGGAGATTGAACCCAAGGGAGCTATACCACTGGTTGCTAAAAGCTCAGTCTCCCTGATGCCAACCATATAAGGAATACACAGTTTTCAGAAAAAAGAAAAAGAATGTTTGTTAAATTGCTAGCAAAAGAGAAAATGTGGGAACTCCTGTTCCAAAGGCTGTGTTTCTGTCCATCAGCAGGAACAGGTTTTTTAAAAGAGCAGTTTCAGAGAAAATGACATTAGAAAGGAGAAACCAGAAAGAAGAAGATCATGGAGGAGAGGTAATGGAGAAGATTTGAGGGAGAAAAATGTGAGTTTCAAAGCTACAAGAGATATGTAAAAGAGCATCAAGTAAGCCCCTATTGCACACTTAACCAATTCCTAACCTGCTGTTTTTTGGAGAAACTGGGGATTGAACACAATGTTGTTTGACCACTGAGCCGTGTCCCAGGTCTCTTTTGTTTTTTATCTTGAGACAGGGTCTCACTAACTTGCGTAGGTTGTGCTTGAACTTACAATCCTCATGCCTCAGCTCCTGAGTTGGTGGAATTACAGGAGTGTGTCACTGTATCCACTACAATCTATTAAAAAAAATACCTGTGCTCCCAAAGGATACAAGGGCAGAGAGGACTGTTTTAAATGAGTGTTAGGAGCTCGATATGGGATTCCCACAAAGTAGGCCACAAAACAAGTGGTAAGAAAGACCCAATAGAGTTCAGTCCATTTTGCAGAGAATTGAGAGGAGGTGGCGGGCTTTTGGGAGTGAGAAAAGTACCAGGTCACCAGGAGACAGAGTGGGAGAAAGAGAAGAGGCAGAATTGGCTTTGCCAGAACAACATCCCTGTGTTGCCAAAGAAGGATCCTAGTGTATACAAGAAGGGGCCAGAAGAGATGAGGAGCAAGGGGTAGTGGAGAATCAGAGGGTGGTGAGCTGAGCAGGGAGGTGGGCTGTCCATACAGAAGCTCAAAGGGGAGGTGTCGAGTGGCTTCTTTGGGAGGGGCTGTGACAGAGGAAGAGCCAAGGAAGGAGTTTAGTCCAGTCTAGATGTAATTCAAGGGGCAGTAGACATTGAGGGAAGCTCCATTTGCCAAAGTGAAGGCTCTGATGAGGGCCACAAGTTCAGCCTGCTGATATTGGGAGTGGAGGCTCTTACACAACTGAGGCTAGAGAGACTGTTGCCTACCCTGCCTTGTGAATTCCTTCCTGAAGGAAGAAGGAGCCATCTGGGAACCAAGACTCAGAGTGAACTTGCGAAGGAGAAGGGATGGGAAGGTTGAGAATCTTGGTGCTGGGCCAAGATCGAAGTTAAATTTTGTGTATCAAGAAAAGATTTCTCACTGCCATCTCTAGGGGGTAGACTTGTGAGGAGGAGGGGAGGAGAAGGGTAGAGTCACTTCCCCATGGGAGCCGGTGTGTGGATAAAGAAGAAGAGCCCTAGGTGAATGGAAAAAGGTGTGTGGTCATTGTCCTGGGCCCTCAGACTAGAGTCCAAACCAGCTCAATCCTCAAAGGGGAGAGAAAGTCTGTAGGATCAAGTCTGCTCTGCAAAGAGAGGGACAGCATCAGCAAGGAGGGAGAGCAAGTGTCGTGATTGGGCAGAAAATGGAGGAGGTTTTGACCAATGTGAATGGGCTCGTGGTGTGAGGTGATGGAAGGACTGGAAACGTCCACCTCAGAAGCGGGTCATGGGAAGGTACCTGCCAACAGAGTAGGGGATGGTCCTAAGGTAAGGGTGAGGGTCAGGGGAGCAGCAGGTGAGTCTGAATGGAAGCATCTATGAGGGGAGAAGCAGAGCATAGTCCCCAACTTTGTGACGATGTCCCTTCCCATAAGGGGAACAGGACACTGTGGAATGACCAAAAAGGATTGAGTAAAAATTAGAAAGCCACAAGCACAAACAAGGCTAGGTGTCTGAAAGGGTTGGTAGTCGGCCCCAGAACACCCTGAGGACTGAATATGTAGCCCTGGTGTCTAGGAGGAAGGAGACGGGCCTACCTGACATACGCAGCGTTACCCTGAGTTTCCATGGAGTGATGGCAGTGGTTGGGTGATGGGGACCTGGATCTTTTCAGTCCTCTGCAGCCTGTCCTAAGAGTTAGAAAGGGCAACCCAAAGGGCCAGGTGGCTGGGACCCCCCATGTGCTCAGGGAATGTGAACAGCCCAGTGTCCCTCTTGATGATATTTAGGACAAAAATCCAGAAATTATGAGGCTTGGGACATGTATGAGCCCAGTGACCCATCTGACCACATTTAAAACAGGGTCTGAGTGGTCCTGAGGGACTGTCCCATGGGCCAGTGACACCAGGGACAAATGGCTTGAGCGAGCATCTGCTATCAGCTTTGGGATTGAGAAGCCCCCTCTCAAAGCATCTGTCGCAAGGAGACAAAATTGCAATGAATGCAGTCCAGGGGAGAAATAACGCATGTCCACGTGCTTTTGCCCCTTTTTGTGCTTCATTTACTCAAATTACTCAATGCAATATCACTATATAGGTTCTTTTTATTTAATATTTATTTTTTAGGTGTAGATGGAAACAACACCATGACTTTATTTTATGTGGTGCTGAGGATTGAACCCGTGTCCCACCCATGCTAGGTGAGTGCTCTACCACTGAGCCACAATCCCAGCCCTCTAGAGGTTCTTAATCAAGAAAATGACAATCCTTAATGGTAGGCACCCCAATAGACATTATCAATTCACAGCAAACAATTTTAGATTAATTTTAAGCATTGCAAACACACTTAATCATGAGAGGCTAATGACAGACATTTCCTCTGCATACTTATTCTTCTCAAGCCTTCTTGCTGAGCCAATCCCCCCCGCCCAAACACCCTTTATCTTGTAGGGGAACCAAAGAGTGCTTCTCCCTCCCTGTTATCATGGGTAGATTTTAGGAGTCTCTGCTGTGTCCAACTTTCTCTTTTCTTTTTAGGACTTATAAGTTTCTTGGTTATCACCTGGATGGCCATCTTAAATGACAGCTGCCATTTTAAGGAAAACAGTTCACTTTCCTGACCAATGGTGTTTCTGAGAAAGGCTCACCAGCATTCAAATTAAACAATGCATTTCATTGTGTTCATATGGGCTCTGGTTCTCCTTACAGTTAGATTTTTTTCAAATTAAAACTTCCCCCTGGAGTCATATCAATATTGGATTTACTTATTCATTTATTTGTTCACATACATTTGTGGTTCTGGGGATGGAATCCAGGCCCTTCCACACGCTAGGCAAGTGCTTTACCATTGAGCTATGGACCCAGGCTCTCAGTTATTTCTTATGAAGTTCACTCATTTCTGAAGAAAAGCATGGGTTCTGGGTCCCTAGATTGTACAGGTGAAATTGGCCAGTGTTCCAGAAGGGGATCTAGACGTATTGATGCAGATGCACAAAGGAATGTGCACCTTTCAGTAGCAATCCAGAGAGTGGAACAAAGTCCCCTTCTGACCCAGCCACGCTTACACACCCGGTCCTGTTCGTCATGACATCCTATAGTTGTGGGCTGTCTCACAGCACAAATGAACCTAGAGTCAAAAGATGAGGAATTCAAAGAGCAGTCTGGGTGCTTTATCCCTAGGGCTGTGTGGGGACACATGCAGCTCTCAGTCCTTATACAATCCAAGGAGTCTGGACACACCAGAATATCTTCAAGTCCCTTTTTGTTCATGAAAACCCTTAAAACAACCAGTGCTGACACATCTCATATTGCAGATCTTCCATGCCTTTATTTGATCCTAGAATCCAGCAGCAGAGCAGAATGAATGCTGTTCAGAACTCCCCACCCCACCCACCACACATGCAAGTTAGACATAGAGCCAGAGGAAAGGAAGTGTCATAAAGAGGGGTGAGGCACACAGATCCCTGTGTGGGGGACAGATGGGCTGGCTGTGTAGGACCTGGACTCTGCTACCTGTTCCAAGAGTGAGCTGCAGTCTGCATACACATCCAACTGGGTTCTAGTTCCCTGTGTATGGAGAAGCCTTCAGGCCAAAATTAGAACTTGTGCACAAGCAGCTTTGGGATAACTCAAAAGAAGATTGGGTGGACCTCCTTCTCCTCCTTGGATGGGAAGCTAAGGCTAAGGTCACTGCATAATCCCACCAGCCTGAGTCCTCAGCAGGAGTCGTCATTTAGGGGATCTTGGTCTAGGACCAGGCAGCACAGGCTGGGCCACCCTTTTGCCCACAGCCACCTCATCCTTACTCATCCTCTGATCATCTGCTGATTGAAAGCCTTGTGTCCCTGGGTAGGAAGAGATGGGAAGTGTTAGGAGAAGATCTGTCAGTTATGAGCAGCCTTCTCCCCCACCAGGAGGTGGTAATTTATAAAGTTTTATTTAGACACATTTGCAAGTGTGACCTACCTATATAATTCTACTATTTTGATGAAAGCTAATTTGGATGGTTTCATTGGCCATGATTACATTGTTTCAGAAAAGACTTTGTAGCAGCATGATGGGCAAGGTTTTGTGAGGCACAGAGACCCTATTTTATTCTCATTGCATCCAAAGACCAAGACACCAAGTTTCTAGGTCTATGTGGAGACCCACAAGGATGGACAAACCTTGACTGTCTGGGTGGCACTGAGGTCACCTGAGAAGGGCTTTTTGAAATTTTACTGTCCACTTAGAATGCTCCAGGCCTCCTGTGTTCCCCTACATAGATTATGCCACAGTGTAGCCACAGATAATGAACTGATTTCAGTTGGATGCCTTGAGTTTTTGGTAATTAACCTCATTGATCACCAAGAACTTGGTGGTATTTCTCCATCAGCCCCTGGAGAATTCCAGTGTCAAAATGAGAAAACTAGGTAAAACCATCATGGAAGATGTCAGAGGACTAATCTTGAGATTCCTTTCATTTCAGACTATTTATTTATGCACCATCCATGAAACAAAATAGTTTCTTCATATGTGCATAAAGCCTAAATCCCATTCTAAAAATCCAGGTCCCTTGTGATGACTCTATACAGACACATATGACTCTATACAGACACATATGTCTCTATACAGAGGTTCCAATCTTCAGGGGCTTCCTTCCAATGTAGCCCCCAGCATCTGATTCCTTTCCCCATCCACACTTCAGGCAGTGTCTGAAATGCTGGGCTCTGAGTTTCCTTCATGATCCCTCTACATTCTGGTTATACATCGAATTGCGTAGAGGGCAGCTTTTTATACACACCCAATTAGGAAGCTGTTTGACAGAAACAGTGATTGAGGCCCTGGTTGTAGATGAATATGTAGCCACATTGAGGACAGGGCAAAGTATAGAAAATAAGGACCTTTGGCTGCCTAAAGTCCTTCAATAGTGAAGTGAGCTCAGCACAGAGTTGGGAACATCTCCCTGGGTGGATGGCACCCTGGGCATCATAGCTTTCCAGAGGGGCAGGGTATAGCTCTATGCTCAACTGGCTCATCCTGGCAGTGTGACAGAGCAGGTCCCTGAGGAACAACATGGAGATGCCATTCCGGAATAAGCACAGGGTCCTCAGCTGGGAGCAGCGGCTCAGGGCAGGCAGGATGGCTTGGAGCTGGGATTCCGTGATCTCACAGGCTTCCAAGTCCAACCTGTTCAGGGTGGCTGCAACAGTCTCCAGCAGAATTTTGAGGGGCTCTGGACTGAAATTGGTCAGTTTGATGTATCTCAGATCCAGTTGTCTGAGCTGTCTGGTGATTGGGCAGCGGGAGAGATAATTCCAGTCTGAATCTGAGAGCGGGCAGTTGGTTATCGAGAGGGTCTCCAGGGGGGTCTTCAGGTGCCTAAGAAGGAACCAGCCAGTTAGTTCTGAGGGAGAAGATGAATTGGCCCAAACCCAAGGTCACTGTGACCATCTGAACATGGTTGATATTTTGTAGAATCTGATCATTCAGGTCACTCCATTTCAACCTGAATCTTCCACCACTACTTGTGTCCCCAGGTGGGTCCTCCATCTCTATGAATGTCACCCTCAATGACAAGCAGAAAGCCACATATCTAGCCCCAGGAAGTCAGGAAGAGTCATGTGCCAAAGGCAAATCCATGAAAAATGTGTCAAAACACACTGGGGTTAACCCCTGCAGGGCTCACTCCCTGCCCCTCAGCAAGGTCTCACTCCCTGCTCTTCACTCACAACCCCTGAGTCCTCACCTGGAGCTCAGACCTGCCTTCCCCAGGAGGGCATTAGAAGTGGGCTCCTCTGCTCCCAGAAGGAAGACAACAGGGCTTCATTGTTGAACAGGTACAGGTGTGGGGGCGTCCCTCCTTCAAAGTCCTCACCTCTACCCTGCTTTGTACCCCTGTCGCTGGACAGGGCTCCCAGGGAAGGAACCTCACACCCACCTCACTAGCTCCTGTCCTCATCAGCTGGCTTCCCAGAATGATGTCACTTCCCAGACCATGAACCCTGGTTTAGCCCTTTGCTCTAACACAGGTTAGGAGATGGAGCTTCAGGATACAACAGGAACAGGTGATGGGTTATTTACCTTCCAGTGCCTTGTTCACCACGAGAGTCTCAGTGGCTGGCACACAGTAGGTGCCCTTTCAGATTTGCTGATACTGGTCTGCAGAGGATGCTCACACCCCTTACTCACCCCAGCACCTGCTCCAGGTGGCCCTCAAGGAGGAGGACAGCATCCATACATAACTTCCTCAGGCAGGTCATCCTGCGGAACTGCGAGGTGAGCTGGGAGAGCAGCCTCTCCTGCTCCTCTGGGGAGCTGTGGGCAGGCATGCACACCTCGGAGACAAGCAGCTTCCTCAGGTTCCTCATCTGGCCCAAGAAAGGAGCATAAGCAGCCAAGGTGGAGGGCGCCCAGGTGCAGTGCACTTCCACCTTCTGCACAGAGTCCATCTGCAACAGTCTCAGGACATTTCTGGTGTGGCCAGTGGGTTTCCCAAAGATCTTCAGCCTATTGCAATACAGGTGCAGCCTGTCCCTTCTCTGTGTGACCCATAAGAACAAAAGAGACAGGAATTCATCCAGGGGCCCCTCTGTGAGGCACAAGTCTATGAATATCTTCAAGGGTAGCTTAGCTGCCATTGCTGCACCAAGTTTCAATGTTCGACTCTTCTTAATGTCCTCTGGTGAGCAGGCATCGACCACGGCTCCAGACCACGTCCTCCAGAAGTTCCGTGGAGCCCTCCGCAAATCCAGCACCTGCAGTTTCCACCTCCTGCAGGGACCACAGCAGTGTCTCAGCCCTGAGGCCCCTTCCTTCCCCTCTCAGCTGCTGCTCCCTGATCCACCTCTTCCTTCTGTCTCACTTTTCTCCACCCACTTCCCTCCAATACAGCCTGGTGCCCCCACTTGTACAGACTGGGGCAGGGGCAAGTACAGCCTCATTCAAGGGTCAGCACAGCTGCCACAAGCACCTCCACATCTGGAAGCCTTTCCCAGATGGGGCTCAGCATGGCCAAGGCCTCTCCACCCCTCCTTGCTGGCAGCACAGGAAGCCTGTGGAGCACACTTCAGCACCCACTCTCCCTGCCTATACCCATCCCTTCCCTGGCACCGAGGGTGCACCCTTCCAGGCCACCTGGGTCCCCCTCACCTGGGGCGATCCTGCTGGGCAAGCAGCATGTCCAGCCCATCCAGTGCCACTCTGAGCATCTCAGGCTGTGGCTGACTCATCAGGGCACCCAGGGGCAGGCAGGTGAAGGGCCAGGCCTGCACCATTTTCTTCAGGACCTCAGTGTGTCCCCTGCTGAAGGCCTCCACAAAGAGTGGTGGGAAGAGCTCTATGGGCAGGTCCTCTAGTTCCAGGACGGCCCTGGACTTGTCGCTCAGCAGGCTGCGTCCTGCCAGCTCCAGCAGCGTAGGTGGGGACTGGATGTTCATCCTCGGAGTCTGAAAGAATAAGGATCCTGGAAAATGGCCCAGGGAAAAGGCCACTATCTTATCCATTGCCAGCCACTGGAAAAGGGGTACTGGGGAGTCTAAATATCACCCCAACCTTAATGGGAGAAAGCCTTTGATTATTATTTTGTCCTTATAAAATGGAAATTGGAGTGTCATGTGACTTAATGCAGTAGGCTCCTCAGTTTCAACAACTACAGAGGCTCAGACAGGAGTTGCCCTCACATGGGTGATGTCATTTTTAATTTCAAAAAATTAAATGGGCAATTATAAAGCATGTGCCCATATTATAAAACACTTGGAAATTATAACAGAGTCTCACAGATGTCTGTTACACATGTGATATTCTGCCACCCTAGTTGGGAGGTCAAGAGAACAAACAAATGAGAAGAACAGAGTCTGTGAAGTGTTGCATGAGATAGTTTGAAGCTTTTGGTTTATTTGTTTAAACAAATTATAAAATTACAAAACTACATAAGCCTTAAAGTATAATTTGGGGGATGAGGCAATATTGGGGATTGAATTCAGGACACTCAACCAGTAAGTCACTGCCCCCAGCCATATTTTGTATTTTAGTTGGAGACAGGGTCTCACTGGTTTGTTCAGCACCTCGAGCTGCTGTGGCTGGCTTTGAACTCTAATTCTCTGGCCTCCTCAAACTCTGGAGGTGTGAGATTACAGGTGTGTGCCACCACACCCAACAAAACAGTGTGATTTTAAGGGCACACAAAATAAACATTATTATTATCAGGAAATAGAATTCCAATCAATTAGATGAAATAGGATTGCAATCCACTTCCTCTGTTAAGGACTTTTAGATTGGCTTTTCTGGAGCTCAGTGGAAGAGCACTTTCCTAGGACATGTGAGGCACTGGGCTTGATCCTCAGCAGCAGGTAAGAATTATTAAATGTTGGGCTGGGGACATACCTCTGTTGATAGAGTGCTTGCCTCTCATGCACAAGGCCCTGGTTCAATCACCATACCACCAAATAAATAAATGGATAAATAAATTACACTGTCCATATAAACTTTAAAAAACAACAATTGAGAAAAAGAAAAAGTGCCGGGTGTGCGTGTACAAGCCTGTAATCCCAGGGTCTCCAGAGAACTCAGACGGGGGATGATGCGATCAATTCAGCCTCAGCAAGAGCAGGTGCTAAGCAACTCAGGGAGACCCTGTCTCAAATACAGCACAAAACATGGATGCGGATGTGGCTCAGTGTTTGAGTGCGCCTTGGTTCAATAGCCCAAACCAAAGAAAGAAAGAAAGAAAATTGAAAGTGACATAAACCAAAGTGTAAATCCTAGAGTTCAGGATCAAGGTAAAACTACATTGAGAGGCCAAATCGACGTTCTAAATTGGTTCATGAGAAAAGACAGGGAAAAAAATTGTTTCTGAATCCACACAGGTGAGGCGGGAACGGGGTGGTGCTCAGGGCAGTGAGGGACTTACGGGATCGGTCCAGGTGTGTAGGGTTCTCGGAGCCTCAGCAGGCCAGGCTGGTTCTCCTTGGGCTCCAGGATTCTGTGTTTCTCTTCTGGCTCCACAGAAGCTTTTATGGACCTCTCTGACCACGCCCCCACCTCCACTGATCGACTGGCATCCAATCAGAAAGCAGTATCTGATCAGGTTCTCCAGTCTCCACCCATTTAATCCTGATCCCATTTTCTTCCTCCAGATTGATTGATTGAATCCAATCTCATGAAAGTGCGCAGAATCCGGGAGAGTGTGACAGTCAGGGATGCGTCCCTCCAGGCACTCCACACCATGGACTCAATTTTGTCCATATGTGACCCTCCTGTTCCTCTCATGAGACAGAAAAGCACTGAGTCCCTAAGAAAAAACAACACCTGAAAATAGCTTTCAAAGGGGTCTTTGGCCATATCAAAATTATTGGAATTTTTTTTTCCAAAAATTCCATAGAAAAAACAGCTTTTTGAGGACAGTAGTGTCACCCACGAAGACCACAGAATGGGAACCATGTTGACAACAGTGACACAAGTGTCGAGTTACCTTGCAGCAAATCTGGGCACACTCAGAGAGGAAGAGCAGACAAGGAGGGTGGAATCAGTCTTCTAGACTTAGGGCAAGACTTCTGTTTGTCTGTCTGTACTGGGGATTGAACCCATTGGTTCTCTACCACTGAATCACATCCCCTGCCCTTTTTATTTTTTGCTTTTATTTGGAGATAGCTTCTCACTAAATTGCTTAGGTCCTCACTAAGTTGCTGAGGCTGGCCTCAAATTTGCCATCCTCCTGCCTCAGTCTCCTGAGTTGCTGTGATTATAGGCATGGGCCAACATGCCCCTGATGGGGACATGGAAAAGCCTGAAATCCACAAAGGGTGGAAACTGTGGGCAACTTGGGAGAGAAAGACACAGGGTTGGACAGCAGGTATTTCTGACATCAGGAAGGCCACCCACTGGAGAGTC
This sequence comes from Urocitellus parryii, assembly GCF_045843805.1. NCBI lineage: Eukaryota > Metazoa > Chordata > Mammalia > Rodentia > Sciuridae > Urocitellus > Urocitellus parryii. The sequence continues at coordinate 8,266,259 of NC_135541.1, forward strand.
TTCCTGCAGAATCAGGGACCCCAGGGCACATCTCCCAGGTAGCCTTTGCTACAGGCAGTTTCCAGGGCTCTATAGGCTGTGAGAAGTTCACAGGCAAAGGAAAATTTGAAGAGCCTGAGTAAAAAGAGATTCAGGAATTGAGGAAGGAGAGACAGAAAGAGAGAGAGTGCTTGGATGATGAGCCATGTGAGGGGAGGACTTACAGGGAAGATGTAGAAGGAATGGTTTGATTGGCAGCAGTTACAGAATGGCATTTCTGCTTTGTTGTTCTGTCTTTGTGTAGTCAGCTTTTTCACGCTGTCACTACAACACCCAACCCCAACAACTACAGAGGAGGAAAAGTTTACCTGGGGACTCATGGTTTCAGAGGTCTCAATGCACACACAGCAGATTCCATTCCTTGGGCCCTCACCTTGAAGGTGAGGCTGACCATTATGGTGGGAGATTGTGGCAGAGGAAAGGTGCTCACATTATTAGAGAACAGAGAGGCAGAGAGATGGCCCCTAGCCAGATACAAAATATACACACCATATTCACACCCCCAATGATCAGCTTCCTCCAGCCACACTCCAGCTGTTCCCTGTTATCACCCAGTTAATCCCATTGGGAATGAACTTACTGACAAGGTTAAGGCTATAAACCAATCATGTCTCCTCCCAACCTTTGTCTCACAGGTGAGCTGTTGGGAGACACAGCATCTAAACCATGATAGACTTCTTGGGTATCTTGTTGGAAAATATCCCTGCTCACATCACAGTTGGATACTTACAGTTGGCTGAGATGATCTTTGGTTTCTGTTTCACATAATGACTTACCACAAATGACCCACATTTAATCTCCTATGTGTGCAGTGAAGTAGGGCTAAGGCTATTTCAGAGGCCTCATTGCTTTTTAGGCTCCACAACAATTGAAATCTAGTCTCTCAATTGAATTCTGAATCTCTCTGCCATTTGTCTCTGTGTAGCCAGCTGAAAGGGTGACTTGTCACGCCACAGCCCTGCCTTCTCTTACCACCCTTGACTTGGTGCAGGAGGCAGGTAGATGTTACTGTCAACCTGAGTCACAACAGACAGTGGCTCCCCAAAGAATAAGGGTAGTCAGACATAATATGGCAGGAATGCAGGACTCCCAAAGAAAGATGAGTCAGAGCCCCATCCAGGAGGCAAAGGGAGACAGGGTGTCAAAGGCAGCTTTGAGTCAATTATCACTGGCTCCACAGATTCAGTACCAAGGGTGGCCTCTGTTCAAGGACAACAGGCAGCGACTGGCCAGGAGTCCTCCTAGAAAACATGGGGGTACAGGTTGTGGTAGGTTTTATGCACAGCTGAGGTTGTGGCTGACTGGTTTGTGATAGTTCCTGCCATCAGGCAGAGCTGCCCAGGGACCCTCCCTTCACAGCACCCTGCTTCCCATTCATCAGGATTTGACACAGTTCCTGCCCTATTGATTTGAGCACCATTTTTCCCCCCTTGGGATGAAGATTTTTTTCTCTGGATGCATCACACAATGGTTAGGGTTTGATTCTCTCTTGGTGTCAAGATGGACTTGTCCTGGTTGGTCCAGTCTCCCATTGGAGGGAATTAATAGATGAGTAGGAATCAATGTTGAAACTCATTGAGCCACATTTGAACAAGGTGGGTTTGGAGGGAGTGGCTCTCCACCAGGAAGTCCCTGTTAAATTCAATTTTGCCTGTTCATTAGGCCTCGGGTATCTCATCTCCAAGCTCCAGCCTTTATTATTCTATGAAGAGTTAGACTTTTGCAGAAATTTTATGAGTACAGGTGTTCATTTTTTAAAAATATTTAGGCCTAGAATTTATTTATTTTTATTTTTTATATTTTGGCATTGGGGATTGGACTCAGGAAAGCTTTACCACTGAGCTACATCCTCAGCTTTTTTTTTTCATTTTTTTAATTCATTACTTAGTTAATTAAATTATTCATTTATTCTGTTTGGGAGCCAAGGTTTGAACCCAGGGGAACTACACCACTGAGCTACATTCCCAGCCCATTTTTTTTTAAAAAAAAAATTTGTTTTGAGACAGGATCTCACTAAATTACTGAGACAGGCCTTGAATTTGAGATCCTTCTGCCTTAGCCTGCTAAGTAGATGGTGTTATGGGGAGTCCCTCCAGAAAGCACTCTAAGTCTGAATTTGAAATCAAAAGAGAGCTTTACTTACCTGACTAGGGACTGTCACCCACCACAGAGACTCAAGCTCTGTGAGAGGACAGCAGCTTCCTGGTCCATCCAAAAACAGTATAAGCACAAAATCCACAACTCAGTGACTTGCTTATCATAAGCTACCAATCATAGATATTAAAACTTAATAAGTGGGGCCTCTGGGCTCTAGGCAGGACCAGAATTTTCCAGTCAGCAAGCCAGCACATTAGCTTTCAGTTCAGTTGAGCAGGGTCCTGGGTTCAAGCAGGTGCTAGACCATCACATCGTGAATTTTTTTGGGGGGAGTGGATCAGAAGGGCGAGAATGTACTTCAAAGTCATGTGACCCACAATAGCATTCAAGCCCTGGATGTAGCTCTCCATGACCACCACTGCATCCTGAGTAGGGTACAATCTGTGGGGTACAAAGTACAGAAAGGCAATTATTTTAAAGTAAAAAAAAAAAACAGCAGTCATTTCAGTTTCTCAGAAACAGCTCTTGTAACAGTTGTTCATAGGAGGCAGCAAAATGGAGTCTCAGGCCTGCCTATGACAGTTCTTACCTTATAATTGTCTTGTCTCACTTGTCAAAACTTTATATCCATCATCCATATTTTTTTTACTAATCTAGAACCTATAATTGACACACGTAATGATTATATTTATCAGTTCATACCATAGCAGATGGGATTACAAGTATTCATAATCACACCTTTTTTAAATTATAATTTGAAAAGGTAGACAATTTGCCTAGCATGCAGGAGGCCCTGTGTTTCATCCCTACCCACAATCAATAAAGAATTGAATAAATAAATACATAGATAGATAGATGAGAGACCTGTGTTCAAGTAAACTTGTTAGAGGTTTTTTCTTCTTAATCAATTAATCTGATTTTATTTATATTCAGGGAAAAAATCCAAATGATAGCTCTTGATGATAAAAATTTAGATTTTTAACATGGTTAAAAATCTGTTGGGAATTTACTATAACCAGCTATTAACAAGGTGATTTGATTGGCATACATTTTAATATAGAGTCCAGAATTATGTCTGAGAACATATGAAATATTTTATGAATTTTTGCCATTTTAAAGCAAATATTAATAAAATATCCAAATAAATATAACTTGAAAATGTTATGTCATATGTGACAGGACTTCCTATCACTTCAAATTAGGCTAATTGCCTTAATGTCTCTCTTCTAGAAATCCCTTGAGCAACTATGGAATTCTCTAGAACATACCAATGTTAGCTCAAGTTCAAGTGACAATGTAGACTTTGATCATAGAGAAGTTACTAAATAATCTCCAAAGGTTTAAAGCACTTCATGAAACTTGGGGTCCTAGATCATTATAAAAGATAAGTCATTTAACCAGAGTCATGAAAGATATTTAAAGTGAATAAGAAAAGTTATGTCCTATGAAATAATACTTCAACTTTTAACAGAGATGATTCAGTTTTCCTTTTCCCATGTAATCAGAGAACTTGATAAAAACAACTTGAAGCCAAAAAACTTACTCTCCCCTCCTCCAGTACTGAGCATTGAACTAGGGGCACTCTACCACTAAGCTACCTGCCCAGTTCTCTTTGTTTTATTTTCAAACAGGCTTACCAAATGGCCAAGTCTGGCCTGAATCTTGCCATCCTCCTGCCTCAGGCTCCTGAGAATCTGGAATTACAGGCATGGCCCACATCACCTGGCTTAAAATGTACTTCTTAAAGAGCAGCTGTTTAAGAGATATTCAACTGGAACATTCCACGTGGAAGCCATTACTGTTTTTAATTGTCTTTGGAATCATTTGCCCACCAGTTTCAAAATGTGCTTGAGAAGGAACCATAATAGACTCCTCTGCAGTGCAGAAGAGAGGCTCTCCTGGAGTTTCTTGGAATTTGCAGGTCCCATTCTGTGTTTTATTAATCTCTTGAGATCCAATGATAAAAATCCTATGATCTTGTTTGGAGAGTAAGGAGTTTATAAGCAATTTTTTTTGTGTGTGTGTAATGTTGTGGTTTTGTCAGAGTCCTCCTGTAAGTCTATTATCAAACTATCAAGCTCAAGGACCTTCTCCTGCATGGTCCCCTGCCCTCCACTTTTGTGAGGTTTTGGTACAAATAATTCCATTTTGATTCTGCAGTCATTCACAGTAGCATCATCAGCTGGGACACTGTGGCCACAGAATATTCTAAGCCATTACATGGTCAGTATTGGCTCCCTTGAGTTGTCTAAATCCGATGACAATCACTTGGCATGCATGAGGTTGCTGGACTGTGTGTGTGTGTGTGTGTGTGTGTGTGTGTGTGTAGTACCAGGGATTGTGTTCTTGTGGCACTTTACTACTGAGCTACACCCCCCAAAACTTTTTATATTTTTATTTGAGACAGGGTCTGACTATGTTGCCCAGGCAGGCTTGGAATCTCTGATCCTCCTGCCTCAGCCTCCCAAGTTACTGGGATTGTAAGTGTGCACATTAGTACCTGGCCATAGAGCATTAAAAACTCTCAAGAGATTACATTGCATCAGGGACCAAGTGCCATAACTAAAAGGAGAATAATAGCCTCAGACTCAAAATTCCTCTGGATGAATGTTCTACCAATACGGAGACCCTCAAATAACTCTCAGACCACACATTGCCATTCCAATTAAGCCTTTATTGCTGGCCAGCAGCAGACACTCTACTCTCTAAAAGTGAGATGGTCAGAGTAGCACACCACTTTCAGTGATGCCTCATATTTAAGCCAAAAACCACAAAAGGGAGATTTGTGGTCTAGCCAATGTAAGCAAGCACATTGAGTATGAAAAGAAGAGCAGGGCACTATAATGTTATTGATGTTTTTATACTAACCAGGTTTTAGACTCTGTAAGGTGGAACAATGCTCTAAAATAACAGTTGCTGTTTCACCAGAGATGTCCAAACCTTCATTTGTCCAGATAGTTGCCCTAGAGAGTAAAACTTAACAGATACAATGTAATTAATATTTTAAGAAGTGTTTGTCATTTTAATATGTAAATCAAACTTTGATTTATATCAGCATATTAATATTTGCTCTTAGGGAATAATCTTGAATACTTTTAACTATTTTTGTTACATATATAAACAACTTAGTATAAAGAAACATTGTAATATTTAACCTTTATTTATATATGTTTATATTCCTTACTTAGAGCCTATTGTTTACTTAGATGTATTATAATTATATATCACCACATAAAGATTTTCTGACCTGGAAACATGTTTTTTTTACTAAATACGTTTTTTATATTTAGAACCTTTTAATAATTTTTAATCCATGGATCTCTCTTTTTGTTTATACCTTAAAATAACTCTTATCAATTTCTGACTTTAGATAAATTAATCCATTTTAATAATAGGAAATATATTTACAGTACTCTAATTGAAATGCAGTTGAAACCTCTTGACATTTTTGTATATAGAATTATACCCACTGGGACTTTTAACTTTTAGTAACCTTGTTTTTGTGATAACATAAAGTAATTTTAAATTTTTTAAATTTACCAATATATGGAAACACCAACAGTGCATAAATATTTTACCTTATGGAATTTAAGGAGTTAAGATTACTTGATATCATATTTAACAGTTAACATTTAAACTTTGTAAACCAATGAGATGTCTCTAACAACACATCCATGATTAATTTCATATAGGTCAGATGTTATTTGCATTTTTTTAAAACGTATAAGAGAAGTGCATAGAATAGCATTTGTAATTTTTTCCCATTGAAGAAAAATCCTAGAAACAATCGATATTAGATACTTTATAGACACTAACATTTTATTAACAACTGTTTGACCACCTAGAAACAAATCTGTAACTTGTTTAAGTTGCATTAGTAACTTTAAAGACATTTTTACATTTATTATTTACCCAATTTCAATTGAACCTTTTAAATCGTATGAAGCAAAGGTATTTGGATCCATTTTTTAAATTTTAATTTATGAGGTCATATGTCAAATTTTAGTATCAAATATATGTAGACACGGCAATATATGTAGACGGAGAGTACACCGGTGCACCTACACAAAACAGATCGACAAAAGCCTTGTAGGTTATTTGTTAAAAACCTATTAGACTGAGAATTAACCCTTGTTAATTGGCCTTAGAACAAAGCAGAATGTAATCAGAAAATCATATTAACCTACGCATATCAGATCACAATTATGAATTTAACAAATATAGACCTTCAAAAACCTTCCTGGCCTTCTTCCTGAGGTGGTCCTGCTGATTAAAAGTGAAAAGAATTCAGGGAACATAGACAAATGACAGGGCCTTATTCCTCCCTGAAGGAACTTCCCAAAGAGGAACTCCATTGCTCTCCTCAGGAGAGTCACCAGGTTGGGGTCCCATTGTATGGTTACATATGAGAGTCCAGTCTCCACTATCCACTGAGGTTGGGAACTGTGAACTCTTTGGGAAGTTGGGGAGCAGAAGATATGAGTCAAAGGCAAGTGTCTCTGATATGGTTTGGATATGAGGTGTCCTCCAAAAGCCTCTGTGTTAATGCAGGAGGTGAAATGATCAGATCATGAGAGATCTAATCCAATCAGTGGATTAATCCATCAAATGGATATATTTCTTTGTCTCTTTCTCTCTCTGTCTCTCTCTCTTTCTCTCACTCTGTATCTCTCTGTCTCTCTGTCTCTCTGTCTCTCTGTCTGTCTCTCTCTCTCTCTCTCTCTCTCTCTCTCTGTATTCTGATAATTAGCATTTCCTCAATCCTAGATAACCATTGACAAAATGCAGTTTCAGAAGCCCTCTCTGGCTGCTGAGGTCCTCTGACAATGACTGGTTTTAGCTGGGTTTCCATAACCCAGGGAGGTGCCATCCCGACCAGGACACAGTTCAACTTTTCTCCTCAGGGATCTTCCTGGGTCTTCTCCAAAGCTTTTGTTTGTCCAAGGCCTTTCCCAAACTCCAAGAGTCCTGTCCTTTCTGTCCTACAGTCTTTCAGGCTGATACCTTGTCAGGACTCTCGAGATTACCTTATGACCCAAGCCACTGGAGTGAGAAAAGGTGTCGGGGGATGACCAGAATGTCTGGCTGGGAGCTTCCCACAGAAGGCACACAGGAGACCACTCATCACCTGGAACTAGGGGAGAGCAGGGAGCTGGGGCTGGAGAGGTGGCCCCAGGCAGGGCTTGCTACGTGGCAAGTGGCAGGCTTGGGCAGGCTTGGAACATGGCCTGAGCTCTGTTTCCATTTCCAGAAGGCTGTTGAGAGGACCATGCTCCCCAGAGGGAATCAACAAGAAACAGAGACACCATCAGAGGAATCATTGCCACCAAGGTGAGAAAGACTGGCTTGCACTTGAGTGACCTTGGGCAGCTTGGCAGACCCTGGAGGTGGTCCTAGGCGACTTGACCCGAGGTTGCCCTTTTGCACCACACAGAGGAGTAAAGCTTCTCCTGGGCAGGGAAGAAACCTGCAGTGGCAAGGATAGTAAGACTGGCCTTGGGGGAGTTGGGGAGTTGAGGCCCTGTGTTCCCAGGGGCCACAGGCAGCCAGGCTCTGCCTGCACCAGGGGTCTCAGGAGCTCTAGTCCAGGAAGAAACAACACCCAGCAGGAAAGCTAGATTCACACACAGCCGGGGTCCAGTTTTCTAGTTTCTTCTCCCCAGGGCCCGCCAAGATGCCTCTAGCCAGGTGCACCACCAGCCCCTACACACTGTCCAGTAACAAAAAGTGATTTCCTTTTGAGGAAATCACTTTTGAGGTTGTTTTGAAATAATTTTCATGGCTGCTCTCCACAGTCAGCACCAATCACAGAAAAGTGTAATCTGAAGCAAGAGCCACCTAGAAATCAGTGTCAAATGACCCAGTAGAGGGCAAGCTTGTCCCAGTGTGTCCCCTTTCCTATCAAGTAACTTTCTACTGCTGGGTTCTGGAGCCAGATGTCATTGTGCCCAGTAGAGGGAATGGGCAGCTCGTGGGTGGACTCTGCCTTAGGTCAGGGTTGCCCATTTTCCCTTAGCTGTTTTTATTTTCTTTCTATCTTTCTCCTCCTCCTCCTCCTCCTCCTCCTCCTCCTCCTTATTCTCCTTTTACCCTTCTTTCTCCTCTCGATTCTTCATCTTCTTTTTTGGTACTGGTGTTTCAACTCAGGGTACTTAACTACTGAGTCACATCCCCAGCTCTTTTCTATTTTTATTGAGGCAAGATCTCACTAAGCTGCTTATTGCCTTGTTAGGTTGCTGAGGCTGGCTTTGAACTTGTGATCATTTGCCTCAGCCTCCTAAGCTGCTGGGATTACAATCATAGGCCACCATATCTGGCTCCTCGCCCTATCTTATGCTGAGACAGGATCTCACTTTGTTCTCCATACTCGTCTCAAGCTCATGATCATCCTGCTGCAGCCTCTTAAATAGCAGGATTATAGACATGTACCACCATGCTCAGTTTAAATGTAAGCAATGCTAAAGGCCACATATACTATTTGAGAACATTTGCAAGTAAGAGATGGAAAATGCTAACTCTGAGATGAGGCTTGATTGTCATGTGTATCTTGTACACGTGACCGCGTGCCATTTTGGAGTGGAGTCCCAGGAAAGAAATAGATCAGAATTGAGTCCAGCCTATGAAAAATATCGAGTGGTTCCAGGTTTGGTGACCTGCACCTCTAATCCCAGCTACCCAGGAGGCTGAGGCAGGATGATCACAAGTTCCAGGGCAGCTTCAGTAATTTAGTGAGACCCCAATCCATTTAGTAAGATCCTGTCTCAAACTGAAAATATATAAATGAAAAGGAGATATAGCTCTGTGGTGTAGTGCACAAAAACAAAACAAAAAATACAACAGGAAAAGGAAAAGAAAAACAGAAGGAAAGAAGTTTCATATGATCTAAACCAAAGCAGAAATCAAAACTATTGGGATGACGGGAAACTGCATGTACGGACACTAAGTCCGAACCTCTGGTCATTTGAAGAGAAAGAAATGTGATATTCTCTTTGCATCACAAACTATGTGCCACCATGTTGGGTTTCATTTTTGGTCCTGGGGACTGAACCCAGTGGTGCTCTACCACCGAGCTACAACTCCATCTCCTTCTATTTTTATTTTGAGACAGGATCTTGCTAATTTGCTGAGGCTGGCCTCCCACTCGTGCTTCTCCTGCCTCAGCCTCCGGCGTTGCTGGGTTTGCAGGCATGTGCTGCCACTCCTTGGCTGTAGGTCACTAGGGAAGACTGTCTGAGTGTAGACCCTCTAAAGGTTCTGTTTTGAGCTCAGTTGCCCTACACCACTACACCACATGTGCCAAATGCTCTGTTCTCGTCCATGATGCTAATGTAATAATGAGGACACAGTTTTCAGAAAAAGAAAAGGGAATGTTTACTATTTTGGTAGCAAAAAAAGAAAAAATTGAGGGTCTTCTGTCCCAAAGGCTGTCAGGGTTGTTTTTTTTTTAATTGATTTTTTTTAAAAAATGACAGCAGAATTTATTACAATTCTTATTACATACATACAGCACAATTTTTCATTTCTCTGCTTGTGTATAATGTATGTTGACACCAATTCGTGTCTTCATACATGTGCTTTGTATAATAATGTCCATCACATTCCACCATCCTTGCTAATCCCCTGCTCCCTCCCTTTCCCTCCCACTCCTCTGCCCTATCTAGAATTCATCTACTCCTCCCATGGTCTCTCTCCCTACCCTACTATGAGTCAGCCTCCTTCTATCTGAGAAAACATTTGGCATTTGTTTTGGGAGGCATTTTCTAACTTCTCTTAGCATTATCTACTCCAACACCATCTATTTACCTGCAAATGCCGTGATTTTATTCTCTTTTAATGCTGAATAAAATCCCATTGTGTATATATGCCACATTTTTTTATCCATTCATCCACTGAAGGGCATCTAGGTTGGCTCCACAGTTTAGTGATTGTGAATTGTGCTTCTATAACATTGATGTGGCTGTGTCCCTGTACTATGCTGTTTTTAAGTCATTTGGGAATAGTCTGAGGAGAGTAATAGCTTTGTCAAATGGCAATTACATTCCCAGATTTCCAAGGAATCTCCATACTGCTTTCCATATCGGCTGCACCAATTTGCAGTCCCACCAGCAATGTATGAGTGTGCCTTTTCCCCCACATCCTCGCCAATACTTATTGTTGTTTGTCTTCATAATAGCTGCCATTCTGACTGGAGTGAGATGATATCTTAGAGTAGTTTTGATTTGCATTTCTCTGATTGCTAGAGATGATGAACATCTTTTCATATATTTGTTGATTGATTGTATATCCTCTTCTGAGAAGTGTCTGTTCTGGTCCTTGGACCATTTGTTGATTAGATTACATGGTTTTTTGGTGCTTAGCTTTTTATATACCCTAGAGATTACTGCTGAACAGGTTGTTTTGAAAGAGGTGATTCTGATAAAATTAGATTAGAGAGCAGAAACCAGGAAGGAGAACATCAGGGACAAGAAGATCACGGAGGAGGACATTAGGGAGAAGATTTGGGGGAAAGGAAAAAATATGTAAGATTCAAAGCCACAAGGGATTTAGTGAAAGCATCAAGCAAACCCCTGTTACACACTGAACCACATCCCAACTCCCCCTTTTTTGGAGGAACTGGGCATTGAACCCAGGGGTACTTTAACACTGAGCCACCTCCCTAGTACATTTTATTTTTTATTTTGAGAGAGGTTATCACTAACTTGACCAGGAAGTCCGTGAACTTGCAACCCTCTTGCCTCAGCTCCTGAGTTGGTGGGATTAGAGGTTGTGCCACTGTGTCCACTACAATCCACATTTTTTAAAACTCCCCATCCCAAAATTTTATTCAGCAAAGAACAAGGTACTTTTGTTTTGTACCTCTCTTCTTACCCCACCCTCTTTTGTACCAGGAGTAGAACCCAAGGACACTAAAACACTGAGCTACAGTTCTAGCATTTTTTTTTAATTCAGTAAATACAAGTTATAGGAAATGAAGAGTTTAATTATACAAAATGCTGAGCAATTAGGCCTTTTCTATTAGTTCAGTTTCCTGATTCCTGAAGCTCATTGCTTTGAGATAAGATGAAACATTGGACTGTTTCATTGAAAAATTAATAGAGACACAATTCCATGCATTACTGAACCCTAGGCACTGAATGAAATTTACCAGTTGCATTTTACTAGTCTTATTTCTCTCTCAGAAATGCCTTTAGTGGCCCCAGGGGTGCAGGTGTCTTTGTGCCAACACTAAGCAGATGTCAGAGCTGTGGTGCTTCTAATTCTCAAGGCTGCTCTTCCTGGTTCTTTTTCATCTTCTGTAACTGATGTCTCTGTTTGCTTCGGCCTCTGCTCATACTTCTGTGCTACTGCGTCTCTCATCTGGGCTCTGAGGCTGTAGGCTCTTCATCTTTGGACTCAATCAACCTTGGATTGAACATGGTTGAAAATAAGTGCATCTGGGTTGTATGTGTAGAGACTTTTTTCTTGTCATTTTCTCTAAACAGCACAGTGTAAACCGCTATGTAGTTCCCATTGTATTAAATGTTATAAGGAACTTCGAGATGGTTTAAAGCACACAGGAGGATGTGCATAGGTTATATGCAAACACTGCATCATTTACACCTGATCTTAAACATGCTCACCCTTTCAGTCCCTATCAGCTATTACCTTGTTTCTTAGTGACATCTTACATTCTGAGGTTATGACTTCTGGTTTGACAGTTTCTGCCCTGACCTCTCACCTCTGACTCCCATCAGGGTGCAGACAAATGACCGTGACTTCACTCTGAATTTTAATGGCATTGTGGAAAGAGACTTGTCTTTATCAGCTGTGCCTGATTCATACTAGAGGGCTCTGGAGGTTGTGCCTGGTGGACCTGCATGTTCATTTTCAACTGGAATTACTTAAGCTGAGGCCATTCTTAGGTTAAGGCCATCCTTACAGCCAGCCTGGACCACAGCTTGGACCCCCCCACACACACACACACCCTGATTAGGACCTGCTGCCAGGTGACATAGCACATTTGGGGCACAGGCCACATCTTAGGCATTAACCCCAAACCACATCAGGAGGCAGAAAAATAAATTTGACTTTTTTCATTCCTATCAAATGATGGTGGACCCTGTCTTACTTGGAGACTCCCATGTTGGGTGGAGAATTCCTTGACACAGGAAGGGCTTTCATTCAGAGGCCAACTAAACTACACCTCAGCTACAAACAAAACCTAACACGTATTTCCTATCTATACATGCATGTATGCACCATCTCTAACCTATTCTATGACCCCTGAAGTGTCCTGCTGTCCTCCCTCGCCAGAGTTCTTGAGAGTTCAGAGAAGGGGAACGTGATGGAGATGTACAGGAACAGACCTCTCCACATATTTATGTGTGCATATCCATTTTTAACTCTCCCAGGCTGTCCTCCCACCCCAGTCAGTACTGTTGCACTAAAGGCCAGTGTAGGGGGCTACCTCTGAGCCATTTGCATAGTCTCTACTCAGCATTGAAACCAAGGATATTTTGGTGTGGCATTGCAAGTCATTCCATGGCTTATTACAGAAAGCACATGACCTCAGTTTTCCCTCAGTTATAGAGACTGCTCTGTGGCTCTGGGGTTGGGTGTTACCTGTCAACCTGGGACAACCCACTCATTGCTTTATTTGGTGAAGCATATTCTATGGAAAAGCCGTTGTGTATACCCCATGGAAAAATAAAAAAACATGCTCTCACTCTCTCTCTCTCTCCTTCCAGTGTGGAAGCAGCACCCTTAATATCTCAGAGCTGGCCAACACTTGCATTTCAAAATTATTTCTGTGCTGTGTGATTTCTTGCTGTGTCTCACAGCCAGCTTTCTGCAGGAAGGGAACACAGCATAACTTGTCAGTGCAAGCCATAAGCAAGAGTACAGGCTATTGAAGGTGTTGGATCTAATGGGAAGTCAGCCCTTTTTATATTTTATTTTGAGACAAGGTCTCATGGAGTTGTCTAGGGCCTTGCTAAGTTGCAGAGGATAGCTTTCAATTTGCAATCCTCCTGCCACAGTTTCCTGAGGGCTTACATGCATACAGAAGTGTGCCTGGCTTACATAACAGGTATATTTAATCTTTCAAATAACTAATAGGCAAGTTCAAAACAAAATGGTGAGTGTTAAGCATGGCTACAGTAAGAGGTTAAGGAATGCATGAAATCAGGAGAAAGAAACCAAGGCAACCAAAGCACAAGTTACAAGGAAAAAGGTGGAATCCAGAGTACTGGTATCAGAGGGAGGTTCTGTTCAGGTTAAAATGCTCTTTGGTAACTATAAAAATTTTCTAAATCCCAGAAGAAGCCCAAAGGAAAAACCAAAAATGACAGCATGTACACAAAGGACAAAGAAGGAAATGCAAACTTATCCCAGAAGAAAACACCAACCCACAGAAACAGACTAGAGAGTAGGGAGGAAAAGAGAGAAAAAGAACTAAAGAGAAATCAGAAAAAGTTACTACAAACAAATAAGACCAGTCAGAAATAATTCTGTATCTTTCAGAAAAACCCTTGAATTTAAAGGGAATAAACTCCCCAATATATTTTCTTTTTCAATGGGCTGAGTTACCTGCTGTCTACACGAAAGTCACTTCACCTCAGTACACACACACAATGACAGTGAAGGGATAAAAAGATATTCCACATGAAGGAACCAACCTAGAGCAGGAATGGCTAGACTCCTGTCAGGTAAAACAGACTACAGGGACACAGCCACCCACCGGCATGGTAGATAGACCACCCCAACTGGAGGAGGGGCCAAGCCGCTGGCCCATGTGGTCACCTGACAGAGCTCTGGACAAACATAAGGTTTCCCCAACACCCCCCTCCTCATAAAACACCTTATGAGAAAAACTGATGGAACTCATCTTGGAAAATCCCATCAACCCTTAAAACCCACCAACTGGTGGGTGTGGCTACCAGCTCGGTTCTGCAGCAGATCAAGCACCTGGTTTACATCTCAGAGAATAAGAGTAGAGAGGCCACAGTTGGAAGCTCATATCCTCTCACACTGACTACCACAACTACCCTGAACCCAGAGATTCAAGCTAGGAATAGACAATGCCACCAACTGGAAGAAAAGAAAATAGAGTTCTGAGAGACATTTTTTTTTCTTTCTTTTTTTCTCTTCTCTCTTTTCATCCATTCATTCAGTCTCCTCTACCCTTCCCCCTCTGGTCCTTGGAACCTCAACATATGTGAAACCAATAATTGTGCATGAAAAAGGTCTTTAACAACTGAATCACCAGAATAATATAATATAGAGGAATTGCATATGCCCCACCTCCTTTCCCCCTTTTTATTTATTTTCTTTTTTCTCTTATTTTCTTTTTCCTGTTCTCTTTTTTCTCTTTCCTTCCTTGTTATTTGTTTTTCTCTTTCTTACTCCCTCTATCCCACTTGCAACCTCCTAAATTTTACTATTTATAAGTAGGATAATCTTCTAAATACAGATAGGAATTTGAATCTATACATTCTTCCATAAATTACCCACCTATTGGTTAGAGATTTCCAAAGTTACTATGTTAGATTAACCCCATACCCTCACTCCTTTCCCCTTAAACATAGCATCCTACACCTGAAATTCAGTTTTCTTCAAGCTACCAGAAATGGTATGCCTTTCATGAAACTAATGACTATATTTGTAAATGATAATCGAAACCAACCTTTGTAGACATAGAGTCTAGCTATAAATGTAGTAATAAGGAAAACGTGTGCTTAGATGATTTACTATTCATATTGGGAAGTGTTAACATTGTCTTTCTCCGGAAAATGGAGACTTTCTAACTATACAAGAGCAATATAAATATATAGGGGGAAAATCAATAACACAAGAGTTTCACAAAGCAGAAAGAAACGTGAGCAGTATGAAAAGACAAGGAAAGAAAGGACCACAAGCAATGCAGGTCAACTCAACTTTAGAAGAGGTAATATCTGCAGCAGATGGAATGTCAGATAAAAAAATTCAGGATATACATACTTCAGATGATCTGGAGTCTCAAGAAAGACATTACACAGCAAAATCAGACAATGAAAGATCACTTTGACAATTAATTAAATAAACAAATCCAAGAAGCAAAAGATCAACTATACAGGGAGATAGAGGTTATAAAAAACAAACAGAAATCCTAGAAATGCAGGAAACAATAAACCAAATTAAAAACTCAAATGAGAGTACTACCAGCAGAGTAGAACACTTAGAAGATAGAACATCAGACAATGAAGACAAAGTATTTCAACTTAAAAAGAAGATAGACAGCTCAGCAAGACTGTTAAGAAACCATGAGCAGAACATCCAAGAAATATGGGATAACATAAAGAGACCAAACTTAAGAGTTACTGGGATACAGGAAGGTATAGAGGTCCAAACCAAAAGAATGAGTAATCTGTTCAATGAAATAATACAAGAAAACTTCCCAGACTTGAAGAATGAAAGAGAATTCCAAATCCTAGAAGCCTACAGGACGCCAAATGTGCAAAATCATAAGAGATCCACACCAAGACACATTATAATGAAGATATCCAATGTACAGAATAAGGAGAGAATTTTAAAAGCTACAAGAGAAAGGAAGCAGATCACATTTAGGTGTAAACCAATCAGTATAACAGCTTATCTTTCAACACAGACTCTGAAAGATAGAAGATCCTGGAACAACATATTTCAAATGCTGAAAGAAAATGGGTTCCAACCAAGAATCATGTATCCAGCGAAATTAAACTTCAGGATTGAAGATGAAATTAAAACCTTCCATGATAAACAAAAGTTAAAAGAATTTGCAGCTAGAAAACCAGCTCATCAAAACATCCTTGGCAAAACAATATAGGAAGAGGAAATGGAAAATAACAATGAAAACCAACAGCAGGAGGTAGTACAGTAAAGGAAAAAATAATCAAAGAGGAAAAACAAATCATATTAAGTAACATAAATAAACAAATATTGCTGGAAGTACAAACCATATCTCAATAGTAACCCTAAATGTTAATGGCTTAAACTCACCAATCAAGAGACCCAGGCTGGTAGAATGGATCAAAAAAAAAAAAAAGATTCAACAATATGCTGCCTACAGGAGATGCATTTGAGAGGAAAAGACATACATAGACTGAAGGTGACAGGTTGGGAAAAATCATATCACTCATATGGACCTCAGAAACAAGCAGGAGTGTCCATACTCCTATCAAATAAAATAGACTTCAAGCCAAAGTTAATCAAAAGGGATAAAGAAGGACACTACATACTGCTCAAGGGAACCATACACCAACAAGACATAACATTCATAAATATATATGCCCCAAACAATGGTGCAGCTATGTTCATCAAACAAACTCTTCTCAAGTTCAAGAGTCTAATAGACCACAATAAAATAATTATGGAAGAATTCAACACACCTCTCTCACCACTGGACAGATCTTCCAAACAAAAGTTGAATAAAGAAACTATAGAACTCAATAATATAATTAATAACCTAGACTTAATTGACATATATAGAATATACCACCCAACATCAAGCAGTTACACTTTTTTCTCTGCAGCACATGGATCCTTCTCAAAAATAGACCATATATTATGTCACAGGGCAACTGTTAGAAATTATAAAAGATTAGAGATAATACCATGCATCATATCTGATCATAATGGAATGAAACTGGAAATCAATGATAAAAGAAGGAAGGAAAAATCCTGCATCACTTGGAGAATGAACAATATGTTACTGAATGATCAATGGGTTACAGAAAACTTCAAGGAGGAAATTAAAAAATTCTTAGAGATAAATGAAAGCACAGACACAACATATCAGAATCGATGGGGCTCAATGAAAGCAGTTCTAAGAGGAAAATTCATTGCTTGGAATCCATTCTTTTAAAAAAGCAAAAACCAACAAATAAATGATCTCACACTTCATTTTGAAACCCTAGAAATAGAAGAGCAAAACAACAACAAAAGTAGAAGGCAAGAAAAAATGAAAATCAGAGCTGAAATCAATGAAATTGAAACAAAAAAAATGAAAAAATTGACAAAACCAAAAGCTGGTTCTTTGAAAAACTAAATAAGATCAACAGACCCTTATACATGCTAATGAAGAGAAGAAGAGAGAGAACTCAAGTTACTAGCATAGGGGATGAAAAAGGCAACATCACAACAGACACTACAGAAATATAGAAGATAATTAGAAATTATTTTGAATCTTTATACTCTAATAAAATAGAAGTTAGTGAAGGCATCCATAAATTTCTCAAGTCATATGATAAGCCCAGAATGAGTCAGGAGGATATACTCAACCTAAACAGACCAATATCAATTGAGGAAATAGAAGAAGCCATCAAAAGACTACCAACTAAGAAAAGCCCAGGACCAGATGGGTATACAGCAGAGTTTTACAAAACCTTTAAAGAAGAATTAATACCAATACTTTTCAAGCTATTTCAGGACATATAAAAAGAGGAAGAACTTCCAAATTCATTCTACGAGGCCAACATCACCCTGATTCCTAAACCACACAAAGACACTTCAAAAAAGAAAACTACAGACCAATATATCTAATGAACATAGATGGAAAAATCCTCAATAAAATTCTGGCAAATCGGATACAGAAACATCAAAAAGATCGTGCATCATGATCAAGTAGGATTCATCCCTGGAATGCAAGGCTGGTTCAATATATGGAAATCAACAAATGTTTTTAACCACATCAATAGACTTAAAGATAAGAACAATATGATCATCTGGATAGATGCAGAAAAAGCATTCAACAAAATACAGCATCCCTTTATGTTCAAAACACTAGAAAAACTAGGGATAACAGGAACATACCTAAGTATTGTAAAAGCTATCTATGCTAAGCCTCAGGGAGCTTAATTCTGAACAGAGAAAAATTGAAGGCATTCCCTCTAAAATCTGGAACAAGACAGGGATGCCCTCTTTCACCACTTCTGTTCAACATAGTTCTCGAAACACTGGCCAGAGCAATTAGACAGACACAAGAAATTAAAGTAGGAAAAGAAGAACATAAATTATCATTATTTGCGAGTGACATGATTCTATACCTAGCAGACCCCAAAGGGTCTACAAAGAAACTACTAGAGCTAATAAATGAATTCAGCAAAGTGGCAGGATATACAATCAACATTCAGCAATCAAAGGCATTCCTGCATATCAGCGACAAATCTTCTGAAATGGAAATGAGGACAACCACCCCATTCAAAATATCCTCAAAAAAAAAAAAATCAACCTAACAAAAGAGGTGAAAGATTTAGACAATAAAAACTACAGAACCCTAAAGAGGGAAATAGAAGAAGATCTTAGAAGATGGAAAAATATACCCTGTTCATGGATAGGCAGAACTAACATCATCAAAATGGCAATATTACCAAAAGTTCTCTATAGGTTTTATGCAATGCCAATCAAAATCCCAACGGCATTTCTTGTAGAAATAGATAAATCAATCATGAAATTCATATGGAAAAATAAAAGACCCAGAATAGCAAAAGAAATTCTAAGCAGGAAGTGTGAATCTGGAGGTATAGCGATACCAGACTTCAAACTATACTACAGAGCAATAGTAACAAAAACAACATGGTACTGGAACTAAAACAGGCGGGTGGACAAATGGTACAGAATAGAGGACACAGAGACCAGTCCACAAAATTATAACTATCTTATATTTGATAAAGGGGCTAAAAGCATGAAAAGGAGGAAAGACAGCATCTTCAACAAATGGTGCTGGGAAAACTGGAAATGACTATGCAACAAAATGTAACTGAATATTTTTCTCTCAACATTAACAAAAGTTAACTCAAAATGAATCAACGAGCTTGATATCAAATCAGAGACTCTGCATCTGACAGAAGAAAAAGTTGGCTCCAATCTACATATTGTATGGTCGGGCTCCAAATTCCTTAATAGGGCACCCATAGCACAAGAGTTAAAACAAGAATCAACAAATGGGACTTACTCAAACTAAAAAGTTTTTTCTCAGCAAGAGAAACAATAAGAGAGGTAAATAGGGATCCTACATCCTGGGAACAAATCTTTACTCCTCATACTTCAGATAGAGTCCTAATATCCAGAGGATACAAAGAACTCAAAAAATTAAACAATAAGAAAACAAATAACCCAATCAACAAATGGCCCAAGGACCTGAACAGACACTTCTCAGAGGAGGATATACAATCAATCAACAAGTACATGAAAAAATGCTCACCATCGCTAGCAGTCAGAGAAATGCAAATCAAAACCACCCTAAGATACCATCTCACTCCAGTAAGATTGGCAGCCATTATGAAATCAAACAACAACAAGTGCTGGCGAGGATGTGGGGAAAAGGGTACACTTGTACATTGCTGGTGGGACTGCAAATTGGTGGGGCAAATTTGGATAGCACTATGAAGATTCCTTGGAAAGCTGGGAATAGAACCACCTTTTGGCCCAGCTATTCCCCTTCTGGGACTATTCCCTAAAGACCTTAAAATAGCATACTATAGGGATATTGCTACATGGATGTTCATAGCAGCACAATTCACAATAGCTAGACTGTGGAACCAAACTAGATGCACTTCAATAAATGAATGGATTAAAAATGTGGCATTTATACACAATGGAGTATTACTCTGCACAGAAAAATTACAAAATAAGGGAAACTGATGGCATTAGAGCAGATTATGCTAAGTGAAGCTAGCCAATCCCTAAAAAACAAATGCCAAATGCCTTCTTTGATATAAGGAGAGCAACTAAGAACAGAGCAGGGAGGAAGGGCATGATAAGAAGATTAACATTGCAGGGATGAGAGATGGGAGAGAAAGGGAGAGAGAAGGGAAATAGCTGGAAATTGAAGGAGACCACAACATTACACACACACACACACACACACACAAAAAAAAAAAAAAAATGCTTCTAAACTGCTTAATCTCCAAACAAGATCATAGGATTTTTATCATTGGCTCTCAAGAGATTAATAAAACACAGAATGGGAACTGCAAATTCCAAGAAACTCCAGGAGAGCCTTTCTTCTGCACTGCAGAGGAGTCTATTATGGTTCCTTCTCAAGCACATTTTGAAACTGGTGGGCAAATGATTCCAAAGACATTAAAAACAGTAATGGCTTCCACGTGGAATGTTCCAGTTGAATATCTCTTAAACAGCTGCTCTTTAAGAAGTACATTTTAAGCCAGGTGATGTGGTCCATGCCTGTAATTCCAGATTCTCAGGAGCCTGAGGCAGGAGGATGGCAAGATTCAGGCCAGACTTGGCCAGTTGGCAAGCCTGTTTGAAAATAAAACAAAGAGAACTGGGCAGGTAGCTTAGTGGTAGAGTGCCCCTGGTTCAATGCTCAGTACTGGAGGAGGGGAGAGTAAGTTTTAGGCTTCAAGTTGTTTTTATTAAGTTCTCTGATTACATGGGAAAAGGAAAACTGAATCATCTCTGTTAAAAGTTGAAATATGGGCTGGGGATGTGGCTCAGCGGTAGCGCGCTCTCCTGGCATGCGTGCGGCCCGGGTTCGATCCTCAGCACCACATACCAACAAAGATGTTGTGTCCGCCGAGAACTAAAAAATACAGATTAAAAAAAAAATTCTCTCTCTCTCTCTCCTCTCTCACTCTCTCTTTAAAAAAAAAAAAGTTGAAATATTATTTCATAGGACATAACTTTCCTTATTCACTTTAAATATCTTTCATGACTCTGGTTAAATGACTTATCTTTTATAATGATCTAGGACCCCAAGTTTCATGAAGTGCTTTAAACCTTTGGAGATTATTTAGTAACTTCTCTATGATCAAAGTCTACATTGTCACTTGAACTTGAGCTAACATTGGTATGTTCTAGAGAATTCCATAGTTGCTCAAGGGATTTCTAGAAGAGAGACATTAAGGCAATTAGCCTAATTTGAAGTGATAGGAAGTCCTGTCACATATGACATAACATTTTCAAGTTATATTTATTTGGATATTTTATTAATATTTGCTTTAAAATGGCAAAAATTCATAAAATATTTCATATGTTCTCAGACATAATTCTGGACTCTATATTAAAATGTATGCCAATCAAATCACCTTGTTAATAGCTGGTTATAGTAAATTCCCAACAGATTTTTAACCATGTTAAAAATCTAAATTTTTATCATCAAGAGCTATCATTTGGATTTTTTCCCTGAATATAAATAAAATCAGATTAATTGATTAAGAAGAAAAAACCTCTAACAAGTTTACTTGAACACAGGTCTCTCATCTATCTATCTATGTATTTATTTATTCAATTCTTTATTGATTGTGGGTAGGGATGAAACACAGGGCCTCCTGCATGCTAGGCAAATTGTCTACCTTTTCAAATTATAATTTAAAAAAGGTGTGATTATGAATACTTGTAATCCCATCTGCTATGGTATGAACTGATAAATATAATCATTACATGTGTCAATTATAGGTTCTAGATTAGTAAAAAAAATATGGATGATGGATATAAAGTTTTGACAAGTGAGACAAGACAATTATAAGGTAAGAACTGTCATAGGCAGGCCTGAGACTCCATTTTGCTGCCTCCTATGAACAACTGTTACAAGAGCTGTTTCTGAGAAACTGAAATGACTGCTGTTTTTTTTTTTTACTTTAAAATAATTGCCTTTCTGTACTTTGTACCCCACAGATTGTACCCTACTCAGGATGCAGTGGTGGTCATGGAGAGCTACATCCAGGGCTTGAATGCTATTGTGGGTCACATGACTTTGAAGTACATTCTCGCCCTTCTGATCCACTCCCCCCAAAAAAATTCACGATGTGATGGTCTAGCACCTGCTTGAACCCAGGACCCTGCTCAACTGAACTGAAAGCTAATGTGCTGGCTTGCTGACTGGAAAATTCTGGTCCTGCCTAGAGCCCAGAGGCCCCACTTATTAAGTTTTAATATCTATGATTGGTAGCTTATGATAAGCAAGTCACTGAGTTGTGGATTTTGTGCTTATACTGTTTTTGGATGGACCAGGAAGCTGCTGTCCTCTCACAGAGCTTGAGTCTCTGTGGTGGGTGACAGTCCCTAGTCAGGTAAGTAAAGCTCTCTTTTGATTTCAAATTCAGACTTAGAGTGCTTTCTGGAGGGACTCCCCATAACACCATCTACTTAGCAGGCTAAGGCAGAAGGATCTCAAATTCAAGGCCTGTCTCAGTAATTTAGTGAGATCCTGTCTCAAAACAAATTTTTTTTTTAAAAAAAAATGGGCTGGGAATGTAGCTCAGTGGTGTAGTTCCCCTGGGTTCAAACCTTGGCTCCCAAACAGAATAAATGAATAATTTAATTAACTAAGTAATGAATTAAAAAAATGAAAAAAAAAAGCTGAGGATGTAGCTCAGTGGTAAAGCTTTCCTGAGTCCAATCCCCAATGCCAAAATATAAAAAATAAAAATAAATAAATTCTAGGCCTAAATATTTTTAAAAAATGAACACCTGTACTCATAAAATTTCTGCAAAAGTCTAACTCTTCATAGAATAATAAAGGCTGGAGCTTGGAGATGAGATACCCGAGGCCTAATGAACAGGCAAAATTGAATTTAACAGGGACTTCCTGGTGGAGAGCCACTCCCTCCAAACCCACCTTGTTCAAATGTGGCTCAATGAGTTTCAACATTGATTCCTACTCATCTATTAATTCCCTCCAATGGGAGACTGGACCAACCAGGACAAGTCCATCTTGACACCAAGAGAGAATCAAACCCTAACCATTGTGTGATGCATCCAGAGAAAAAAATCTTCATCCCAAGGGGGGAAAAATGGTGCTCAAATCAATAGGGCAGGAACTGTGTCAAATCCTGATGAATGGGAAGCAGGGTGCTGTGAAGGGAGGGTCCCTGGGCAGCTCTGCCTGATGGCAGGAACTATCACAAACCAGTCAGCCACAACCTCAGCTGTGCATAAAACCTACCACAACCTGTACCCCCATGTTTTCTAGGAGGACACCTGGCCGGTCACTGCCTGTTGTCCTTGAACTGAGGCCACCCTTGGTACTGAATCTGTGGAGCCAGTGGTAATTGACTCAAAGCTGCCTTTGACACCCTGTCTCCCTTTGCCTCCTGGATGGGGCTCTGACTCATCTTTCTTTGGGAGTCCTGCATTCCTGCCCTATTATGTCTGACTACCCTTGTTCTTTGGGGAGCCACTGTCTGTTGTGACTCAGGTTGACAGAAACATCTACCTGCCTCCTGCACCAAGTCAAGGGTGGTAAGAGAAGGCAGGGCTGTGGCATGAAGTCACCCTTTCAGCTGGTGACACACAGACAAATGGCAGAGAAAATTAGAATTCAGTCAGAGACTAGATTTCAATTGTTGTGGAGCCTAAAGAGCAATAATGGTTTAGATTCTGTGTCTCCCAATAGCTCACATATGACACTGTTTTCCAGGAGAAATGAATGGTTTAGAGCCTTCACCTACTCAGTGAATCAATCCCTGATGGGATTAGGGATAAGTGGGGGTGGGTAGAGTGTGGCTGGAGGAAGCTGATCATTGGGGTGTGAATATGGGTGTATATTTTGTATCTGGCAAGGGGCCATCTCTCTCTCTCTCTCTCTCTCTCTCTCTCTCTCTCTCTCTCTCTCTCTCTGTCTCTCTCTCTGCTTTCTAATGATGTGAGCCACTTCCCTCTGCCACACTCTTCCACCATGATGTTCAGCCTCACCTTGGAGGTGAGGCCACCAGCAATGCACTGCAGTCTGTGGATTGAGACCTCTGAAACCATGAGTCCCAAATAAACTTTCCCTCCTCTGTAGTTGTTGGGGTTGGGTGTTTTAGTGACAGTGTGAAAAAGCTGACTAACACAAAGAGAGAACAACAAAGCAGAAATGCAATTCTGTAATTGCTGCCAATCAAACCATTCCTTCTACATCTTCCCTGTAAGTCCTCCCCTCACATGGCTCATCATCCAAGCACTCCCTCTCTTTCTGTCTCTCTCCTCAATTCATGAATTATGTTTTTCAGACTCCTCATATTTTCCTCTGTCTGTGTACTTCTCACAGCCCAAAGGGCCCTGGAAACTGCCTGGGGCCAATTTTACCTGGGAGATGTGTCCTGGGGGGTCCCTGATTCTGAGGGAATGCTCTCAGGTGGTGGCTGTCCTGAAGTCAGGGACACCTGGTATCCAAACCTGTGTCTTTCTGTCCAACATTCCAAGTTGCCCACAGTTTCCACCCTCTCTGGATTTCAATTTTTCCATCTGGTGGGGCATGGTGGCCCATTCCTGTGATCCCAGTGACTCTGGAGACTGAGGAAGGAGGATGGGAAGTTTGAGGCCAGCCTCAGAAACTTAGTGAAGACCTAAACAATTTTGTGAGACCCTGTCTTAAAATTGAAAAAAAAGAGAGAGAGAGAGAAGCACTAGGATGTGGCTCAGTGGTAGAGCACCAACGGGTTCAATCCCCAGTTCAAACAGACAAACAGGACAAGTCTTGCCCCAAGTCTAGAAGACTGATTTCACCCTTGGTGTCCATTCTTCCTCCTGAGTGGCCCTGATCTACTGCAAGGTAATGTCACACTTATGTGACTGTTGGACACCTGGTTTCCATCTGTTTTCTTGGTGCATAAGGCTAGTATCTTCATAAAGCTGTTTTTACTATGAAATCTTTAGGAAATATTTAAAAAAATATTTTGGATATGGCAAAGATCTCACAATGATATTTGGGGGGTTTTGTTTTTTCTTACTGTAGGGATTCAGTGCTTTTCTGTCTTCCAGGCAGGATCAGGAGAGTCACATATGGGCAAAATTCAGTCCATCGTGTGGAGTGCATGGAAGGCGGCAACCCTGGCCCTCACTCTCCCTGATTCTGCCCTCCTGCAAAAACATGGGATTCAATCAATTAATCTGGAGAAAGAAAATCCGATCAGGATTACGTGGGTGGAGATTGGGGAATGTGATTAGATACTGCTTTCTGATTGGATACTAGTCAAAAGGTGGAGGTGGGGGCGTGGTCTGGGAGGTCCATAAATGCTTCTGCGGAGTCAGAGGAGAAACACAAGAGTCCTGGAGCCCAAGGAGAACCATCACCACATGCTGAGGCTTTGAGCACCCTGCACACCTGGAAAGATCCCGTAAGTCCCACACCGCCCTGAGCACCACCGAGTCACCTCCTCACCTGTGTGGATTCAGGAACAATTTTCTGTTTTTTCTCAAGAACCAATTTAGGACTTAGGGTTTGCCTCTCAGTGTAGTTTTTCGTTTATCCTGAACATTAAGATTTCCACTTTAGTTTATGTCTCTTTCAATTTTCATTATTTCTTTCTTTTTTTTTTTTGGTTCCAGGGATTGAACTCAGGGACACTCAACCACTGAGCCACACCCCAGCCCTATTTCATATTTTATTTAGAGACAGGATCTCACTAAATTGCTTAGCACCGCTCTTGCTGAGGCTGGCTTTGCATGCATGATCCTCCTGTCTCAATCTCCGCAGCCCCTGGGATTATAGGCTTGTGCACGCATGTCTCGAATTTAAAAAAAATAAATAAATACATAAGTTTACATGGACTGCATTCTTTTATCTATCTATTTATTTGGAAGTGCTGGTGATTGAAACCAGGGCCTTATGCATATGAGGCAAGCATATACCAACTGACCTAATGCCCAGCCCACCATTTATTAATTTTTATGTGCTGCTGAGGATCAAACCCAGTGCTTCACACGTCCTAGGCAACTGCTCTTCCACTGAGCTCCAGCCCCACCCACTTTAAAACTACTTAAGTAGATTGCAATCCTGTTATAATCTAATTGATTGAAATTCTATTTTCTTTTATTTAAGGAAGATTTATTTATTTATTTGTATATAATATTTTTTTTAGGTTTAGGTAGACACAATATCTTTATTTTTTATTTTTATGTTGTGTTGAGGTTCGAACCCAGTGCCTCACCCATTTCAGGCGAGTGCACTACTGCTTCAGCCATATCCCCAGCCCTGGAATTCTATTTTCTGACAATAAAAATATTTATATTGTGCATCCTTAAAATTATACTTTTGCTGTGCTTGGTAGCACATGCCTATAATCCCAGCAATTTAGGAGGTTGAGGAAGCAGGAGGATTAGTGTTCAAAGCCAGCCACAGCAAATTAGCAAGGCCCTAAGCAGCCTCAATAGAAAAAATGATAAGAGCTGAGGATGTGGTTCAGTGGTTAAGTACCCCGAGTTCAATCTTTGGTATCAAAAACAAACAGGGCTGGGGATATAGCTCAGAGGTAAAGCACCCTGAGTTTAATCCTGTGCCACAAAGTTAATAAATACAAAAAAAAGGGGGGGTGTAAAGGTGTAGCTCAGTGGTAAGCTACCCCTTGCTTCAATCCCTAGTATCACCAAAAAAAAAGAAAGAAAAGTAAGTAAGTTAATTAATTTAAAAATTGCTCATTTTAAAAATGAAAACCAATGACACCCACTTTAGTTATTTATTTACTGAAGCTAGGGATTGAACTCAGGGGCACTCTACTACTGAGCTACATCCCCAACCCTATTTTATTTTTCATTTTGATACGTGGTCTCACTAAGTTCTAGTCTGGCCTGGAATTTGTGATCCTCCTGCCTCAGTCTCCCAAGCCATGGGATTATAGGCCTGAACTACCAGGCCAGGTTTGGCACCCAAAGAGTGAAATTGGATCAATCAATTGCGAAAGCATCCACTTGGCTGAGTGGTTTCCTCGGGTGGGTTTAAGGTAGAGCTATGGAGCTTGGCTGTGAATGATGTGTTTGGGTGGGGCATCCCCCAGGATCCCTCCATGCAGACTCCAAAGAATGAGCATCGGACACCACCCACACTCCAGGAGCTGGCAGGGCGCAGCCTCCTGAAGGACAAGACCAGGGCCACCCTAGCTCTGGAGGACCTGCCCATACAGCTCTTCCCACCACTCTTCATGGAGGCCTTCAGCGGGGGACACACTGAGGTCCTGAAGAAAATGGTGCAGGCCTGGCCCTTCACCCGCCTGCCCCTGGGGGCCCTGATGAAGAAGCCACAGCTGGGGATGATCCGAGCGGCACTGGAGGGGCTGGACATGCTGGCTGCCCAGCAGGATCGCCCCAGGTGAGGAGGATCCTGGAAGGCCTTGCCTGGGCGTCCAGGGAAGTGATGGCTGTGGGCAGGGAGAGTAGGTGCTGAAGTGTGCCCAGCAGGCTTCCTGTGCTGCCAGCAAGGGGGCGTGGAGAGGCCTTGGCCATGATGAGTCCCACCTGGGAGGGGCTTCCAGATGTGGAGGTGCTTGTGGCAGCTGTGCTGACCCCTGAAGGAGGTTGTGCCTGCCCTTCCCTCAGCTGGTACAGGTGGGGGCACCAGGCTGGATTGCAGGGAAGTGGGTGGAGAAAAACAAGACAGAAGGAAGAGGTGGAGCAGTGGGCAGCAGCTGAGAGGGGAAGGAAGGGGCCTCAGGGCTGAGACTCTGCTGTGGTCCCCGCAGGAGGTGGAAACTGCAGGTGCTGGATTTGCGGAATGTTCATGGGAACTTCTGGAGGACGTGGTCTGGAGCCGTGGTTGATGCCTGCTCACCAG
The DNA here is from genome assembly GCF_045843805.1 of Urocitellus parryii. Lineage (NCBI taxonomy): Eukaryota > Metazoa > Chordata > Mammalia > Rodentia > Sciuridae > Urocitellus > Urocitellus parryii. The sequence continues at coordinate 8,293,881 of NC_135541.1, forward strand.
GAGTCATGAAGGAGAGGCAAACAGTGAAGGCCTCTCCAGACACAGGGCCTACTCTGCCCTTGAAGGTGTTAGTAAACCTGTGCTTCCAGCGAAGATCCCTGAATGCATTCTACTCCTTCCTCTTTCGCTGGGTGGATGAGAGGAAGGGTCTGATACAGCTGTGCTGCCAGAAGCTGCAGATGTGCCCTTTGCCTGTCCGTACCATTGAGAAGATCTTGGAGAGGTTGGATCTGGACTTTATCCAGCAGTTGGATGTGCAGTGTTGCTGGAGCCTGTCCACCTTGGCTACTTTTGCTACCTATTGGGGCCAGATGAGCAACCTGAGGCAGCTCTTCTTCTCCCAAGTCTATGTGTCTGCCTATGCTTCCCAGGAGGAGAGAGATCAGTTGATGGATGACATTACCTCACAGTTTGCCAAGATGGACAGCCTCCGGAGGCTGTACCTGGATAGTGTCTTCCTCCTAGAGGGCCGTCTGTGCCAGGTGCTCAGGTGAGGAAGCAGAGGGATCTGTCCTAGGACATCAGAGCAAACTCGTTGTCACATGAAACTTCAGCGGGCACCTGCTGTGTGCCAGCCATGGTGACTTAACATTGATGGAGATGTTAGAAAGTCAATGAAGTGTTTGTTTCCCTCTGTCCTGAAGCCAGGTCTCACCTAAACCCCCACACAGAAGCAGATCCTAAACAGGGGTCTGTGGTCTGGGGAGCAGAACTCTGCTGGGGAGCCCGTGGGGGGAGAGGAGCTAGTGAGTGGGTATGAGGTTCCTTCCCTGGGAGGCCTGTCCAGCAAAGGTGGGGAGAAGCAGGGTGGAGGGGAGGGCGCTGGAGGAGGGAAGCCCCCACACCTGCACCTTTCAACAGAGAAGCTCTGTGCTCTCCAGCGGGGAGCAGAGGACCTGCCTCCAATGCCCCCATGCGGAAGGCTGCTCTGAGCTCTGGGTGGTGATTCTGGACTGGAGGGTGAGGAGCAGGGGTGGAGGGTACAGGTGTGAGCCCCTCAGGAGGGCCACCCCAGTTTGTGCAGCTCCATCTTGCCTGGGTTTGTTATTTGTGCATGTCTCACCCTGACCCCCTCTGCTACAGCTGTGGCTTTCTGCTTGGCAGAGAGGAAGGGGCGCCTTAGAGGTGATGGACCCACCTGGTCACTCAAGTGGGGGTGAAGGGCTCAGCATGAGACAGGGTGATGCTAACAAGAAGATTCTGCAATAGGCAGAATCCTGGGTGGAGACCATCATCAGAAGGTCAGGGTGACCTTGGGCTTGGGCCAATTTGTCTTCTCCCACCTTGACATCACTCCTCAGAACTAACTGCTTGATCTTTGCTTAGGCTCCTGAAGACCCCCCTGGAGACCCTCTCAATAACCGACTGCCTGCTCTCAGATCCAGACTGGAATGATCTGTCGGGGTCTCCAAACCTCGACCAGCTAATACACCTGACGCTGTGGGGCAGCAAATTGACGAGTTTCAGTCCTGAGCCCCTCGTAATTCTGCTAGAGAATGCTGCAGCCACCCTTGAGACCCTAAACTTGCAGGACTGTGGGATCACCAACTCCCAGCTCCAGGCCATCCTACCTGTCCTGAGCTGCTGCTCCCAGCTCAGGGTCTTGAGCTTCAATGGGAATGACATCTCCATGTCCGTCCTGAGCAACCTGCTGCTTCACACTTCCAGGTTGACCCAGTTGAGCCTAGAGAAGTACCCTGCCCCTCTGGAGAGCTATGATGCCCAGGGTGCCATCCACCCAGGGAGACTTTTCCAACTCATCGATGAGCTGATGGAGATACTGAGGGATGTGAGAGAGCCAAAGAACGTCCTTTTCTATACTAAACCCTGCCATAGATGTGGCAACTGGTTTATCTATAACCTGCCCTCCAGTCCATGTCGCTGTTGGCTGCCTGCCTAGTGGGATGCATATATGAGAAATGTTCTCCTGTGCACTTGAAAATAAAGATAAGACACGAGTGTCTCTCCAAGGGGAACTAGAAACAGGATGCCAGGGCACTGCTTAACATGAGTGGGTACAGAAAAGCTGATGCAGGAGGCCTGGGTCACAGGGGCTTGGTTCCCATCGGGAGACTTGGAACCGATGGGGACATGTGTCTTAGGAGTCAGAAACAGGAATCTGAATTTCTGGAAATACATTTGTGCTGAGAGGTACACAGGGCATGACCCCTGCATAGATGGTTGCAAATGAGCTACTTGCAAATGAGCCCCTTGGGGAACTTGCAGCAGAGCCTCTGCTGTCCTCCATGGTTTTCAGCTTTAAAAAGGTCAGGAAGCTAACTCAGTGGCTGATCAGTGCTGATCAGTGACACTGGAGCCGAGGACCTCATGACATCACAATAGTGCAGGGCCATTCAGAGTATACCCTCCATTCTTTACTTCTCTCTGGGTGCCATTCGTTCTGATGCATGTGGCTGTTCGATGGGGTAATGTGTCTGTGGTTGCCCATGGAACTGAGAACACTAACCTGCTCTCCAAAGGAGTTCATCTGAGGATAGCAGGAGACTTCCATCTGAGTTATTCAGGTCATAGTGGACCACAGCTTTATCCACAAGGGCTGAGGTTCAGGGAAAAATAGTCTGAGTCTTTGTGTGTGTGTGTATGTGTGTCTGTGTGTGTGTTGGGGATTGAACCCAAGGGTGCCCTACTACTATAGAGAACTTCATAGAATACAACTTATAAATCCTTGTACAAATTAACAACCCATCAGTCAAGAAACCTAAAGGGAGGTTGGACTTGTACACAAGAGTTAGGTGCAATAGATAAAATTATAAATGCAAGATTTCCTGCAATTCCAAACCCCAGCACCTGTCATCTAATGGGCCTGCAGACTCCAAGTGGTTCGCAGCAGACACCTTCACTCTGCTGTCTCTGGTACCCAGGTGATAAGCAGAGCCAACACTGTTGCCTTCTGAAAAATCAGCAATAAACCCAGACTGGGAATCTACACGTGTGCCCTGAAACCCCACATCACCCCTCTCAGGCATCAGGCCAAGACCTCTCAACCATACAATGTCCTAGAAATGCCTCTCACTCAATTTGCAAATGATTTGTTTTATGGTCTCCTACTGCACAGCATTCTAAAATAGTTTTTCTTCCCCTTTAAGAGTAGGGGGCAAATGAGAGCCATAAGACCTCCTTGGATAAACTTGAGTTCTCTGCAAAAGAAATCCATTATGCCTGGAGCAGTGCCACATGCCTGTAATCCCAGAGCTTGGGGGGCTGAGGCAGAGGGATTGCAGGTTCAAAGCCAGTCTCAGCAAAAAGTGAGGCACTAAGCAACTCAGTGAGACCCTGTCTCTTTATAAAATACCAAATAAGGCTAGGGATGTGGCTCAGTGGTCCAATACCCCTGAGTGAAATCCCAGTACACCCCCCCCAAAAAAAAAAACAAAATAAAGAAAAAGTCTATTACTTAGGTTATGCTCTGATTATGCAGGAAATTTCCCTCTTACCTGAAGAAGAAAAGACATCCCAGGTCTCCCTAAACCCAGAACTGAGATAATTAAGAGGTTTCCCTTCCATCTCTAAGATTCAAATCCTCTATGATATTATAACCCAGCTTTTATAATTTCTCTAAAAGTTTTTTCAGTACTTGGGATGGAACCCTGAGGCTCTCTAGCACTGAAATACAACTTCAGTCCTTTTAATAATTTTATTTTGAGGTAGGGTCAGTTACCTGAGCTGCTGGACACAATGGCACAGAACTAAAAGCCCAGCAACTCAGGAGGCTGAGGCAAGAGGATCATAAGTTCAAGGCCAGCTGCAACAATTTAGGGAGACCCTGCCTCAAAAAATAAAAAGTGCTGGGAATGTGACTCAGTGGTAGTGCACCCCTGGGTTCCATCCCCAGCACCATAAATGAACAAACAAATTGCACTTGCTATACCCCGGCCACTGGTGATGTCAGAGAAGGAGATGATGGAGAGTGACCGAAGGACCTCAGGGTCTGGTCCCCTGTTTAGTCCTGAAGGATGCACTCATCACCACCCACACAGAAGCAGAGGGCTAAACAGGGGTCTGTGGTCTGCAGAACTCTGCTGGGAAGCCAGGTGGTGGGGACAGGAGCTAGTGAGGTGGGTGTGAGGTTCCTTCCCTGGGAGGCCTGTCCAGCGAAGGTGGGGAGAAGCAGGGTAGAGGGGAGGGTGCTGAAGGAGGGAAGCCCCCACACCTGCACCTTGTAACAGGGAAGCTCTGTGCTCTCCAGCAGGGAGCAGAGAGCCACCTCCAATGCCCCCCTGGGGAAGGCTGCTCTAAGCATCATGTGGTGATTCAAAGTTGAGGGTGAGGAGCAGGGATGGAGGCCTTGCAGATGGTGGACCTACCTGGTGTAAGGCTTACCCTGAAATGGGTGATGTGAATGAGCAGATTCAGCAACAGGCAGAATCCTGGGTGTTGACCATCATCAGGGGTCAGGGTGACCTTGGGCTTGGGCCAGTTTGTCTTCTCCCACCTTGACATTGCTCCTCAGAATTAACTGCCTGGTGTCTCCTTAGGCAACCCTTCCCACCAGACCCTCTCAATTACTAACTCGCTGTACTTAGAATCAGAGTTGAAGCATCTGTCCCTGGGCCTGGGTATCAGAAAGAGAACTGCAAATTCAAGGCTGACCTCACCAATTTATCATGGCCCTAGTAATTTGGCCAGAACTTGTCTCAAGGTAAATGAAAGGAATGGGGAGGAAGTTAAGTGGTAAAGCATCACTGGGTTCCATCACCAGCATTTAAAAAGGGTGGGGAGAATGAAGATGGCAGGCCAGAGGGAGGCAGCATTCTGTGTTGGTCCCTGATCCAGATCTCACCTAGTTGGAATACTGCATCTCAGAGAGTGTTAGTGAAAAACCAGCCTCTACCTCAGAGCAAAGCCTGTCCAAGGAAGGGACATCACCTTTGCCCTTGGAAAAACCCACAGAGCACTCCTAGGCACATTCCCACCCTGCTAAGTTGTTTATCTACAAATAACAGGAGAGATCTGCTGAGCCAGGTGTCCCTGACTCAGTCAGGCTATATTGGGATCCATAGCAACCCCCTAGCAGCCACCAATCAGCATGAGACAGGAAAATAGCTGGGATGCCAGATGACCCTCCCAGTAGTTTATGGTGGTTGATAACATGTTGGGAAACCATTTAGTTCAGCAGGTACACCCCTTTTGGCTTAAACCAATCAGTTCAAATGAATACCCCTTTTGTACTGACCAATCACCTTTACCCAACTTGTTCCCTCCAGTGAATGTGCTAATCATGTTTTAGAATTGTTATTTGATTTTTCCGCGGTGTGTGATGATTGGCTTAGAGATGCTATGATGTATGTGAAGTCCCTGCCTTCCCCAAAGAATGCATAAAACTGTTGCAAACCCTGGGCTCAGGGCCTCTCAGCTTCACCTGTTGCTGTGTGTGAGCGGAGGACCGAGCTAGCTCGCAATAAACACCTCTTTGCTGTTTACATCGATCTTGGGTCTCTGGTGGTCTTTGGGGGGTCCCGAATGTGAGCATAACATTTGAGGACTCCTAAACAGCTGCTTTCCACAGAAATCACCAGCGCTGTGACCCCGCACAGGGCTCCAGGCCTCAGCATTGGAGCAGGAATGAGTTAAAAAAAAAGTGTCCTATATACACAATGAAATTTTACTCAGCAATAAAAGAGAATAAAATCATGGTATTTGCAGGTAAATGGACGGCATTGGAGAAGATAATACTAAGTGAAGTTTGAAAATCCCCAAAAAACAAATGGCATTCTAGTGTTTTCTGTGATATAAGGTGAGACACTCATAGTGGGGTAGGGAGGGGGAGCTTGGGAGGAATAGATGAACTCTACATAGGGCAGAGGGGTGGGAGGGGAAGGGAGGGGGCAGGGGATTAGCAAGGATGGTGGAATGTGATAGACATCATTATCCAAAGTACATGTATGAAGACATGAATTGGCGTGAACATAATTTATATACAACCAGAGATATGAAAAATCGTGCTGTATATGTGTAATAAGAGTGGTAATGCATTCTACTGTCATTTATTTTGAAAAAGCCAATTAAAATAAAAGAAGAAAAAAAGGGTGGGGGCTGGGGAGGCAGAGCCAAACTAAAAAAGCTTGGTTTCAAATGCCAGTACCATAAGTAAATAAATGAATCTAGTTATCATGGAGTTTTAAAAAGTAGTTACTATTATATAATATATGTTAAAAACAGTTTTTGCCAGGTGCTGTGTCTTATGTCTATAATTCCAACAGTTTGGGAGGCTGAGGCAGGAGGATCACAAAAATGATCATCATTACCTCAGTAATTTATCAAGGCTCTCAGCACTTAGTGAGACCCTGTCTCAAAATAAAAAATAAAAAGGGCTAGGGTTGTAGCTCAGTGGTAAAGGCCCTGGGTTCAAACTCCAGTACCAAAAATAAATAAATAAATAAACAATGGTTTGTGTGGGTCTTGGTGGTGAATGCCTATAATCCCAGCTACAGAGGCTAGGGCAGGAGAATCCAGAGTTCAAAGCCAGCCTCAATAAAAGTGAGACACTAAGCAACTCAGTGAGACCCTGTCTCTAAATAAAATACAAAATAGGGCTGGTTATGGGGCTCAGTGGCTGAGTGCCCCTGAGTTTAATCATCAGTAGTCCCGCCCCGTTGCAAAAAAAAAAAAAAAAAAAAAAACAGGCCAATTTGGGCAACTCAGTGAGATCTTGTGACTTGGTGTTAGAACACCCTGGGGTTCAGTCCTTGGTAGAGCAAACAACCAATCAGAACCAAACAAAGATGAAACCAATTTGTTCTTGTACTGTATTTTATGAAGTTGTTTTTTAAAGGCTCAAACAGAAGTGAATATGTGAGAGAAGGCTCGAGACTGTCGGGAGCAATTATCATAGACCTTTCTCACTGCTTTAGTACTTAGAGCCAGTACCCCTGGTTGGGAGGGTTTTTTCCTTTCTTTCTTTCTTTTTGCTAAAACGTTTGATATTCAATGGACCTGAGCATGCCTCCTGCTTGCCCTGCTTCCAGAATGTTCTCAACTGAAGTCTTCCATTTCCCCTAACGAGGGCGAAACCTGCGAGGGAGATCTAGATGAGCTGCACAGGGGAAGCCACCGTGATCCCAGCAGCCGGGGACATGGCACCCTGTGTGTGAAGAGGAGTCCACTGTGGAAAGACATTGGTCTTCAAAAGAAGGCGGGAAGGGGAGGGCGGGGGAGGGGGCCAGGGGGTAGGAATGATGGTGGAATGAGTCAGACACCATTAGCCCAAGTACATGTATAAGACACGAATGGAGAGAAAATACTCTGTGTACAATCAGTGTCTTGAAAAATTGCGCTCTATATGTGTAATAGGGAATGACTGCATTCTGCCATTGTGTATAACAAAATAGAATTAAAAAATAATAAAATAAATGAACTAGACATTCCCTCAATATTTTCAAAAATTGTTCATAATATTAGCTTATTTAGAGAGTCTGCTGGGATTACGAGAGTCTGTACCTCAAGGTACAATTGACAGATATTTCTTTATAACTCAGGTTAAATATGCACAACTGACTGAAATGCTATGAAATCAATTTTAAAAAGGCAGATCCGGGGGGAAACAGCAGGAGCAGCAGAGGCTGCGGCTCTGCAGAGAAAATAAATGCTTCCAAGGAAGGTAGCAGGAGCTCTGTGCCACCTGGCAGGACACTGTGGCTATGCCTCTGGTGGACAATGTGGGCTGCCACTGGGAAGGTTTCACATGGATTGTCCGAGGACTGGGGTGCACCAGAGATTCCCAGAACTGGCAGTAAAGTGGATGCCAGCCCCAGAGGCCGACCAGAGCACCCAGATATTTTCTGTAGTCCATTGAGGACATAAATTGTGATAAGGACCCATAGTTCCTGAGTTCCGCCCAAGTCCCTGAGCATTTTAATAATACTTTGGATGCTCTTCCAGCAGTGTGATCTGAGGTGAATAAATTGGGCTCATAGTATTTTTTGCTTTCTTTTATTTTATTCTATTCAACAGAAAGAAACTTGTACCCTAATTGATGAAAAGTAATGTTTTCCTGTCAACAAAGCAAGCATTACTACCCTCAATTTTATTTTATATTTTCTTTCTTTTTTTTTTTTTTTGTACCAGGAATTGAACTCAGGGGCATTCAACAACTGAGCCACATCCCCAGCCCTATTTCGTATTTTATTTAGAGACAGGGTCTCTCTGAGTTCCTTAGCGCAACAGCCTCCTTGCTGTTGCTAAAGATGGCGTTGAACCCATGATCCTCCTGCCTCAGCTCCCTGAGCCGCTGGGATTACAGGTGTGTGCCACCATGCTCAGCTTTTATTTTTTATTTTAAGACAGGGTCTTGCTAAGTTGCTGAGGGCCTCGTTAAGTTACTGAGGCTACCCATGAACTTGTGATCCTCTTGCCTCAGCCTCTCCTGTCTCTGTGAAAACAGGCATGTGCCACCATGCCTGGCATCACCCCAAATTTAAACACCTTGAAGAACAAACTCAAGGTTTTGATCAGATAAGCAGGCCTCCACCATTGATTTATTAGTTGGTTAAATCATGTCATTTTTTAAAAAAAAATTATAAAGTTGTATTTATTTTGGATATATTTTTTTTTCTTTTTTGATATTATGGATTGAACCCAGGGGCTTGACCACTCTGCTACCTTCCCAGCCCTTTTTGCTTTATTTTGAGACAGGCTCTCACTAAGTTGCTTAGGGCCTTGCTAAATTGCCCAGGCTGTGATCCTCCTGCTCAACTTCCCCAGTTGCTGGGATTACGAGTGTGTGCCATCGCACCTGGCCAGGGAATGTCTTTCAATGTGGAGTTCCCCAGTTCATGGATTGCTTTTTACTCGAAGAAAGTTTTTTATCTTGTAAATGCATTCGATTTTAATATTGAACATTATGGCTTTAGGAATGTTCTTTCCTGAAACAAGAAAAGAGTGTTCATTAGATTAAAAGAAAATACCCATATTGGGTGGGGATGTAGCTACATTGTAGAGGAGTTGCTCACTGCAAAATGAAACAGAAAACTGAGCCTGATGGCGCACACCACCCTGAAATCCCGACCACTTTTGGAGGCTGAGGCAGGAGGATCACACACTCAAAGCCAGCCTGGGCAACTTAGTGACAGCTTTTCTCAAATAAAATTAAAAAGGATTGGGGATATAGCTCAGAGGTAGAGCACTCCTAGGTTCCACAAAAAAAACAGTACCACAAAAACCCCCAAAGGCAGCAAGAGCAGAGCTTGAAGTAGATTGACAGTTTCAAACTTATTGTCCCTGTAAGGAGGGGCAAGAGGTGGAGCAAGACAAAAATCACTGATTGGTTAACCCCAGACTACTTCAAGACACTTTTTTAGGGATTAAAAGATGAAGTCTCATACTCCCATACCCTAGACACCTCTTTTTCCTGTAGTTAAAGGGAATTAAAGGTGTAAGGGTTTTGACACTTCTGCTTTTCTTAAAGCCATGGAGGTTTTCTAGTTTTTTTCCTGTTTATTTAGTTTACAGTGCTGGGGATCCAATCCAGGAGTGCTCCACCATTGAGCTCTCTATGCCCAGGCTTGAAAAACAAAACTGTTGTTGTGGGACAGGGTCTCCCTAAATTGCCCAGACTGTCCTCAAACTTGATATCCCCCAGTCGCAGTCCTCTCCCTGGACACCAATCTAATAACAAAGATAAGGTCTTGAGAAAAATGAAAAAGAAAGTTTATGGCTGTGATTTTACCTATTCACAGGAAAGGGGTAGGGGATATAGGTGATTCAGAGAAAAGGAGATTAAGGAGGAGAGATCGGGAAGAAGAAGGTCAGGGAGAAGTTTAGGGAAAAAAAAAACATGTAGGTTTCAAAGCCCCAAGGGCTATATAGTCAAAGCATCAAGTGAGCCCCTGTTACGCTCCTGTATAATTTAATGTGGCTACTTTGTGTCCTTCCCATATTTTCAAATAGAGGCTGATGCAGTGGTGCACATCTCTAATCCCAGCAAACTGGGAGACCAAGGCAGGAGAATTGCAAATTCAAAGTCAGCAATTTAGGAAAACTCTGTTCAAAAGAAAACAAAAAACAAACAAGAAAAGGGCTGGGGATGTATCTCAGTGGTACAGCACCTGTGGATTCATTCCCCAGTATGAAAAATAAAAACAAACAACAAACAACAAAAAAGAATGAAAGGAAGGGGGGAGGGAGGCAGGGAGGAAGGAAGGAAGGAAGAGAGGGAGGCAGGGAGGAAGGAAGGAAGGGAGGGAGGCAGGGTGAGAGGGAGGGAAGAAGGGAGAGGAGGAGGGAGGGAGGGAGAAGGGGAGGAAGGGGTATAACATTAAACTGAAGTCAGGCATGGTAGCCCAGTCCTATAATTTGCTCCCCCAAGGCTCAGCAGAAGGATTCCAAGAACACTGCCAGCCTGAGCAACATTGTGAGGCCCCTATCTCGAAACAAATTAAACTTAAGAATAATTGAATTATTTAAATGTGTCCGTACACATGTGCACCATTTTTAATGATTCTAGACAGATGATTTTTCAGAAATTCTTTTTAATTTTAAATTATCTTTACATCTAGAATCAAGTGAAACATAACTTATATCCTGGACTTAGTTTTATTCCATCTGATAGGGCTTCATGAAACAAGTTGATCTAGTTAAAATAAACCTTAAATATTTCTGAGTGAGGAAGACATGGTAAAAAAGAGTAGTTTGTTGGTTGGGCACAGTGGCACATACCTATAATCCTAGTGACTTGGGAGGCTGAGGCAGGAGGATGGCAGGTTTGAGGCCAGCCTGGACAAGTTAGACTGTCTCAAAATATGCTAAGAGCCACAGCCAAGTAATATGATGCATGGCATTTTTGGTTGAAAGGTGACGCCAGCTAGCCATTGAGATGATATGATTATGTTAAGATTTGCATTCATATGGCTATTGGACTCCTGCTGTTCACCTTGGCCTGCTATGGGACTCCTGGAGAGTTCCCATTGGTTGGGGAAGTACAGTAGGAGGGAATTCCCGGGGAGGAACTTCCTCAGGGGTGCCAGGAGATTAGGATTGTTCCCGGGCGTTGGGGGCATTGGCGGCATTTTCAAATAATAAAGTTTGTTCCTGCTTGAGTGGCTCGTGATTTTGTGTCTAGCCAGACTGCGGCAAAAATAAAAAATAAAAAAGGCTATGAATGTAGCTTAGTGGTAGAGCACCCCTAGATTAAACTCTAATAAAACACACACACACACACACACACACACAGAGAATGATTTCTTTATCCATGTTCTTCAGTTATTCCCCTGCAATAGGTAATCTGTACATAAATGGGGTAGGAGACTAAATGTTCCCAGGAAACTGTGTTCCAAAATAGTGTGGAGGACCAGAGGGCTGCTGCTCTCCTAGTCTGGGCAACACAAGAGTGGCCATCAGTTTTTAAGAGTAGCCCTCACAATCCACAGAATTCTATCACAAAATAGATCATAAAGTTATATGGCTTTGGGGGAGGTACGGGAGATCAAAACCAGGACAGCACACATGCTTAGCACGTGCTCTACCACTGAGCTATACCCACAGCTCAAAATACTCATGATGTTGGTCAAACCTTATGAGACAAAGCCAGACATGATATCACACACCTATAATCCCAGCTTCTTAGAAGACTGAGGCAGGAGGATCATAGGTTCAAGGCCAGCCCCAGCAATTTAGCAAGACCCTAAGCAACGTTCTGACACCCTGTCTCAAAATAAAAAATAAAAAGAACTGGGAACATGGCTCATTGGTAAAGCACCCCTGGGTTCAATCCCCAGGATACGTTAAAAAAAAAAAAAGATAGTAATTTTGCTAGCAGGTTTTTCTTTGTTTCTTTTTTTTTTTTTTTTTTTTTTTTTTTTTGGTACCAGGGATTGAACCCAAGGTTTTACACATGCTGGGCAAGCACTGTTCCACTGAGCTTCTTCCCTATCCCTGTTATGGATTTTTAATTTTTTTTTTTTTTTTTTTGGTACTGGGGATTAAACTCAGGGGCACTCGACCACTGAGCCACATCCCCAGCACTATTTTGGTATATTATTTAGAGATATGGTCCCACTGATTGCTAAGAGTGCCTCACTATTGCTGAGGCTGGCTTTGAACTCAAGATCCTCCTGTCTCAGCCTCCTGATCCACTGAGATCATAGGCGTGCGCCACTGTGCCTGGCTTCCCCAGTCCTTTTCATTTTTAAACACGAACTTGATATGCTGCCGATGGTCTTACTAAATTCAAGTGCTGAGGCAGGCTCAAACTTGCAATCCTCCTGCCTCAGCTTCCCCAGTTTCTCAGACTACAGACCTGTACCACCATGCTGCACGCGCTATTATTGAACACTCTTTAAAATGTCATTGTTCCTTAGACTTTGCTTTTATAGGATAAAGGACCCTGACACTGTGTGGGGCTCAGCATTGCCTGGGAAATGCCCCTGTAGGAAGAACCCTGACACTGAAAGGCTCCAGGTGGTGGCTGCCATGATGAGAGGGACCCACACTTTGACCTCCTTTTCTTGCTCCCCAACATCCTGAGAGGTACCCACAGCTACCACCCTCAGTGGCTTCAGACATGGAAAAGTGGCTTCCCAGGGCTGGAAGTCGAAGCTTCTCTCTGGTCTCAGGTCCCAGCTCATATTTGGTGACAATATTCTCAAGCCAGTTTGCTGAGCTGATCCCCCTGAAACACCCTTTAACTTGTAAGGGAACAAAAGATTGCTTCTCCCTCCCTGTCCTCCAGGGTAGCAAGAGGTTTTAGGAGTCTCTGTGGTGTCTCTAGCAACTCCTTTCCAATTTCTTTTCTACTGAGCCACTTTTTGTATTTTATTTTGAGACAGGGTCTTGTTGAGTTGCTCAGGGCCTTGCTAAACTGCTGAGGCCAGCCTTGAACTTGCAATCCTCCTGCCTCAGCCTCCAGAGCTAATGGGATTAGAGGTGTGTGCAGCCATGCCTGGCTTCATAAAGCATTTTTGTTTTTGTTTTTGAGATGGGTTTTCACCCTGCTGACCAGGCTAGCCTGGAGCTCCTTGCTTTAGGGATTGCCCTCCTTCAGCCTCTGGGGCTGCTGGCATAGATGGGATTAAAGAAGTGAGCCATCACACCTAAGAGGTTTTAACTCTAGAACATGTTCACAATATCAGTGTGGCCACGGACCCCTGAACAATGAGCTTTAAGGTCTTTCTCTGTGTCCAATATCAGATGAAGTCCTTTGGTATCTCATGCTCAGAACTGAGAGTGACCCTGTGAATGAAGCTCTGTGAAAGAGATACAAGAGAGGATCTCCACCCCACCCAGAATCCCATCCCCTTCCTGCCTGGAGATCTGCTAAAACCAATCAATAAGCTGAAAACCCAACCAGGATTAATTGGATGAGATTCAATAATCTAGTCAGATATGAGCTTCGGATTAGAAAGGAGGGGTTTGGAGAGGAGGAATAAGAGCTTCAGAGCAGCCAGAGATGGTTCCAGAGAATCCTGGACCAAGAGTCACTGCCTGGATCTGTTGACACGTGGAGAGCCAGACGGTTCCATCCAGACGTGCAGAGAGGGTAAGGGACAGCCCCCCCTAAGGATCCGCCACCCTGTCTACCCACAGCCAGTCTGCCCTGGTGACTGCAGTCCAGGTTGCCTCCACTGCTGCTGCCGAATCTTAGGGATTGAACCCAAGGATGCTTTAACCACTGAGCCTCATCTCCACAGACCTGTTTTTTATTTTGAATCAGGGTCTACCTAAGTTGGTCAACGTCTTGCTAAGTTGCTGTGGCTGACCTGCAACTTGACTTTTTGGGCACTGGGGATTGAACTCAGGGCTGCTTAACAAATGAACCACATCTCCAGCACCTTTTACATTTTTTTTGACACAGGGCCCCAACAAGTTGCCTAGAATCTCCCTAAGCTTCTAAGGCTGGTGTTAAACTTTTGATGCTCCTGCCTCAGCCTCCTAAATCGCTGAGGTTAGCAGCATGCACCACTGCACCTAATAATTTTTTTTTTTTTTTGGCACCGAAGATTGAAATCAGGGGCACTCGACCATTTGAGCCACATCCCCAACCCTATTTTTGTATTTTATTTAGAGACAGGGTCTCACTGAGTTGCTTAGTGCCTCACCATTGCTGAGGCTGGCTTTCAAGATCCTCCTGTCTTAGCCTCCCTTAGCTACTGGCATTACAGGTGTGTGCCACTGTGCCTGACCCAGTGCAAAATTTTTAAACGAGAGCTATCTATTTGATTTTGAATTGTCTTGACAATTTTCATATGTAGTCTATATTCCTTTAAATGACAGTGCATGGAATTTGTGGTATTGGTATTTTACAAGTTATTTTATATTTAGAGCTTAAAACAGGGTGAGGGTGTTGCTCAGTGTTTTTTAGAGGACTTGCCTAGTACGAGGACCTGGGTTCAAACCCCATCACCGCGAAACAAAAGGATATGTGCGCATGTATGTGATGTATACATTTCATATCAATGTTTTATTACTGGTTTCTTATGTCACGGTTTGGATAGGATGTATTCTCCCAAAGGTTCAAGTGTTAATGCAAGGGATGAGAAAATTGGGTTATAAGATCCATAATCAGCACATTCAATTATTTAAAGGATTTGATAGGACTACATACTGGGTGATAAACTCTAGGCAGGTGAGGTGTGGCTGGAGGAAATAGGTCCCTGTGGGTGTGTATTTGGGTTTATATTTTTTATAGGTTGCTCAAGACAATACAATGATCTTGACATATTATACATTTGATTCAAATAGGGTATGAATTCTCATTTTTCCACATGTACAGATTGCAGGATCACATTGGTTATACATCCGACCAAAGGCTTGATCCCCATCCTCCATGCCAACCCAATAGCAATGACAAGATGTTGAGAAAAAGGTAAAAGGTTTATTGTTTTGCTAGCAAAGAAGAAATATAGGGACTAGTGTCCCAAAGCCTCTGCTTCTGCCTATCCTCAGGAACAGGGGGCTTTTATAGAGGTGATTCAAGAAAATGGGATTAGGAAGGAGATCAGGAAGGACATCAGGGAGATCATGAAAGAGAAGGTTAGAGGAAAGAAGATGCGGGGGTGGGGGGAGAAACATGTAAGTTTCAAAGCCACAAGGGATATAGTGAAAGCATCCCGTGAACCCCTGTTAAAGTTTCTTGGCACCGTGCCCACCACCTCCAGGCTGCCCTGTACTGATCAGCTTTTCTGAGGCTCTGTTTGGTCATGTTCTTCTGCCTCTTGAGCAATGGAGCTGGCTGTCCATGGAATGAACCTCTGAACCCAGGAACCCCAAGTAAACTTCCTCTAAGTTCAGCAACCAAAAGTTCTGATTTTCATTTTTGGAGTCCAATGGGGATCTCACCCAAGGCTATATGTGGGCTCAGTAACCTCCTATATCACTGAGCTACCACCCTCAGCACAGCTCCTAAGCTATAGCTATATCTAGATTTACATCTGTACATGTCCACATATGTATATAGTTTTGTGTGTGCATGTGTGGTACAGGGAATTGAACCCAGGGCCTCACATGCTCGGCAAGCGCGCTACCACTGAACAACATCTTGAGCCTCAGACAAGGTCTTCCTCAGTTTCCCAGTCTGCCCTCGAACTTGAGGTTCTCATTTTTTAAAAAATCATTTTTTGGTAATGGGGATTGAACTCGGGGTGCTTTACCACTTAGCCACATTCCAGCCCTTTTAATTTTTTTTATTCTGATTGGATCTCTCACGAGGGCCTTGGGTCTTGTTAATTTGCTGAGGCTGAACTTGAACTTGTAGTCCTACCGCCTCAGTGTCCCAAGTTGTTAGAATTACAGGCTTGTGCCACCAGGCTAAGCATTGACCCTGTGAAATTTCCATTCTCTTTAAGGGGGGTCCTAAGTGAGGTTTAGGTTTGGGATGTGGATCAGTGGTAAGGCACTTGCCTGGCATGCATTCAGCCCTTGGTTCACTCCCCAGGATCTCAAAAGTGAGGATGAGTCACCTGTCCATAGAGGGACTGGTGAGCCTTCAGACTCCTTGATAACCAGTGGGATTAGAGTTGGGAGGACCAGAGGTGGATCTGGGTACTGGGGATTTGATCCCCACCACCACAGAGCTGTGGCTTACCAGGTTTTCAACTTCAGGTGGTTGAGGAGGGGTTTTTCAGGCTTGGCCTGAAAGGGTGTCTCTCTTCCCTGCAGATTCAACAGGATGAGCATCAGGACGGTACCCACACTCCAGGACCTGGTGATACAGAAAGTACAGCATAAGGAGGCCTTGCCCATCCCCAATCTGGAGTACCTACCCAGGGTGCTCATCCTGCAGTTGTAAAAGGAGGCTATAATGGGAGCCTCCTTCATAGATTTCGATCTGGAGATGCTAAAGAAGATGGTGCTGTCTTGCCCCTTGGCCTGTCTGCCTGTGGACTACCTGCTGAAGATAAGAGATGTGAAGGCCTTAAAAACCCTACTGAATGGGCTAGACTTGTTGATTTCCCAGAACATTTACCCCAGGTGGGGGGGGGCAGGAAGAGACATCTGGGGGAGGCAGGGCAGGGTGAAGTGTGGACCAGGTGGTGCCCGGGAGGAGGCTGCCCTGCCCCCTCCACAGGAAGGGTCCCTGGCTGGATTCAAGGGAAAAGGGCAAGGAGAAAAATAGGAGAGCAGAGGAGCAGCCACCCAGAACAAGGGGTTCACTGGGGTCTAATGCACAGGTTGAAGTCGGCGGGTCTTTGTCTATTTTTTGAGCCTTCATTCTCCAGAAGTAACTCTTTGCTTTCTCTCCAGGAGTTGGACCCCCCTTGAAAACACTCTCGCTGAGAGGTTGTCCGCTCAAGGAGAAGGATTTACAGCACCTGTCCATGTGTCCGAGCACTGATCAACTGAAGTGTCTGGATCTCAGCTCTTTTCACATGAAAGGTATGAGTCCTGAGCCCCTCCGTGTCCTGCTGGAGAAGGTGGCACACACCCTTGAGACCCTGGTCTTAAGAGTTTTGTGAGATAACAGAGTCCCAGCTAAATGCCATCTCACCAGCCCTGGGTCACTGTTCCCAGCTCAAAACCTTCAGTTTCTGTGGGAACCAAATCCCCCTGACTGCTCTTAAGAACCTGCTGAGCCACACCGCTAGCCTGCCCCTGGAACAAGCGAAGTACCCTGCCCCTCTGGAGAGCTTTGATGAAAACCTCTGGGGTTTTTGGACTGAGATCAACCCCATGAAATGTGACCAGGTTCGGAAGGAGCTGATGTAGCTGGTGAAGGACATCAGTCCTGTCCATGACATCCAGATTTATTCTTAAGATTGTGTTCTTCACCTCAAACATACAGATTTTTTGCCTGAAACCCAGTGGCAATTCAGTAGACAGGGGATTGTTCACATTCACATCAGATTATCTTTCTTGGGCTGGGGGTGAGGCTCAGGTAGAGTAGGGCCTTCAGGCATGAGACTGTGAGTTTGATCTCCAGAACCTCAAGAAATGCTTTTGATAAATTTCTGATGGGGTTCATGTGTGCATATGGCCTCAAGTTTGAGTCCAGTCTTGACAACTTAGGAAGACCGTCTCACAATAAGGGCTGGGGATGTAGCTCTGGTCAAATACTCTGGCGTCAATCCCCAGTACCCCTGAAAAATGGGTTAGGGTAGGCTTTCAGGAAGATAGGTATAAGGGCCTTCATTTAACTATGCTACTTGGTTTTGGGCTCTATTATTCCATAATAAAAATGTACTAAATTTTCACTGCTATGATGATTTGTGTGTGTGTGTGTGTGTGTGGGTATTGAATTAAAGGGTGCTCAACAATTAGGCCACATCCCCAACCTTTCTAAGACAGGTTAAAAGTTGCATAGGGCCAGTTGAGGCTGGCCTTGAGCTTGATCCTCCTGCCTCAGTCTCCCAAGCTGCTGGGACCACAGGTGTGTGCTACCACACCTGGATGCTAATTTGAAATCCTTTGGAAGCATGGGACATAACTGCCATACCTGTCTTGCTGGATTTGAAGTCCTGCTTTTTTTCTGTGCCTCTGCTTAGGGCAAAGAAGCAAGTCTGAGCTACCAAGACAGACCAGCAGTCCTGTAAGCCTGGTGCTGCCCGCAGATTTGTTCAGGGAAGTGAAAGGGAAGGTTAACTCAGAAAGATCGGATAACCATAGCCAAGGTCAGAGGACAGAAACCCCAGGTACTTTAGAATTTTAGTCTGCACTGTGTGACCAGGATATTTAAAAGGACTTCCAGTTGCCAATTCAGACACCACTGGAGGTTCAAGGCTACCTTCTGGCATAACTGAGGAACAGGATTCAAGACTAGGATTGTTTTCTGTTTGGTGGGAGCTCAAAATAGATTTTTTTTATTTGGCCATTTGTTGACAATCTGCCCGTGTGATCAATAAAGCAGGACACTCCTGGACCCCCTTCCTGTGGATTTAACCAAACCATTTCTCGACTGTTCTTTTTGCCATCAAATAACTCTCTCCTTGCTCCAAGCATCTGCAGCTTCCAGAACAAGTAGATGAGTGTTCCGAAGGGGCTCAGATCTGCAGAATTGTGGCCAGGCCGCCATTTGGGAGGAGTGTGGAGAAAGATCAAAGTGCTGTCACCTTCTGCAGCCGCAGCATGTTGCTGAGGTCACTCTCCTTCAAGCAGACTGGCTCTCTCTTCCTCTTGGGGTGAAAACCTGCTACTTGCCAGGCAGGAGCAGCTGCTGGAGCAGGGGTTCAACCGCCGTGGTGACAGGCTCTGGTTATGGAAGGGGAGGCAGGGGGCTCTCTGCTGTCCCCATATGCCCCCTACTCCCCAATACTAGACTGGCTCCTCCTCCAGGTCTCAGTTGGCATCACCTCAGAGGCCCTCCCTGAACACCCCATCGTCCACACCATGGTTGTTCCACAGAAGGAATGGATCACAGTTGGCCACATTGCACATTCTTGCTTCTTATAGGTGGCCAGCCCCAGAGACAGACTCACCTGCCATCTTCATCCATGTGGACCCTTCCTGACCCCCTGCCTAGCCACAAAGGTGCTTAATACATAGAGTTACGACTGAGCTACATCCCATTCCTTATTTTTGATTTTGAAACAGGGTCTCAAGTTGCTAAGGCTGGCCTGCAACCTGTGATCCTCCTGCCTCAGCCTCCTGAGTTGCTGGGTTTACAGCTATGTACCACAGTGCCCTCTGGTCTTCTCTGTATGTGGCCTATTGCCCACCAGGGCCTCCCCCTGTTGGGTGCACTTCTCAGCCTGGTGGTCTCAGGAGGGCTGAGCTTCCTACATGACAGTGGCTCCCAAAGGACAGGAAGCACAGCCTGCCAGGCGTGTTAGGCTCCTCTCCAGGGCCCAGTTCAGTAGCACTCCAGCATATTTATATTCTATTCCTCAGAGCAGGGCTGGGGATGTAGTTCATTGGCAAATACCCCAGTCTCAATCCCTTATAGCAAGCTCAATCCCTTATAAATTAATAAATAATAATAATAATAATAATAAGGAGCACTGGGTGTGGTTGCACATGCCTGTCATCCTAATGACTGCTGAGGCCAAGACAGCTGGATCTCAAGTTCAAAGCCAGCCCCAGCTATTAGCGTGGCCTTAAGCAACTTAGGGAGATCATATCTCATTAAAAATCAAAAGGCCTGGAGATATGGCTCAGTGGTAGAGAACCCCTGGGTTCAATCCCCATTACAAAAAAGAAAAAAAAAGTAAATATCCTGTGGATGCCAGGGAACCACTGTGAAGCTTCCTGCCCGTCCCATCCAGAGCCCTTGGACTGGCTGTGTCTCACTGGGCACATGACTTCCCGTGTGAGCACCAGTGTCCACGAGGGAAAAGCAGCTAGTAGGACCAGTCTGGCATGGAGATTTGAAAACTATAGAAAGTACTTGGCCTGTGCCAGGAGCTTATCGGGTCACCTGGTCACTGGGTCATTGTCAGCCTGACTCTGTTCATCCTCCATCCTCTCAAGGTTGGAAAGACCCCAGGGCACATCTGTAGTCACTTTCCTTGAAGGAGCCAAGGGTTCAAAGCCATCTGGGTGACACAAGTGCAGAGACCAGGATCTTACCCCCACTCCATGTGGACTTCTAACACTGGGCCCAAGGACCTTGCTCCCTTGCAACCTAAAGCTGGGGGTGCTCTTTCAGGAACCTGAACTCATGGCTGATCACTAGTGGCTATTCCCCTTGCCTGGGGAAACTCAGCCCACTCACTTCCCCGGGGCCGAGCAGCCTGCAGCACTGTGTCAGTGTGTCTTTTTCTTTTTTTTTCTTTTGAGGTGCTGGGGCATGCATGTCACTGCAGGACTGTGTGTGTGTGTGTGTGTGTGTGTGTGTGTGTGTGTGTGTGTGTGTGTGTGTGTGAAGTGCCAGGGATTATGTTCCTGGGACACTTTACTACTGGTGATGCAAATCAAATCAAGATGGCGTCTGGCAGTTTGCCAGGAGGAGTGATTTGTGAAGTAATGCCAGGGAGCCATTAAGATGATGAGGATTCCTTAAAGACTGACTGCTGTATCTAGATGATGTTAATTAAGTTAAGCTGTGTGTAATTAGTTGGGTATATGTACTTCTGCTGTCCCGCAGAGAAGCGGCTCCTGCTACCTTGGGTGCCCGCTACTTTGAGTTTTCGCTCAGTTCCTACGGAGTTCATCCACAATAAAGTAGTTCCCATTTCAACCTTCAAGTCTCTTGTCACCTCCCAGTTATTTGTGCCCAGCCGGACTGCAGCATATGGTGGCCTGTGAGGGGAATGCCTGAAGCTTGGGGGTAAGTAACAAGGTAAACTACTCGCCCCTGAGGGCAGGGCGAGAGGATGAGTGACCATTTCATGTAACAGTGTATTCTTCTAAATAGATATATTATTGGATTCCTCTGCTTTAAGCTGCTTACGGAACTTACCTGGACTGTGTATCACTTATATGCATTATTAACTGATACAATGAATTGTAATTAGTACCAGTATCTTTGCTGATGGTGTCATCTGTGGTACAGTTTTTCCAGGGGTTTCACACTTGGAGCAGTCAATGGCTTGATACCATGGCATTTTGTATCCTCCTCCCTTCTGCTTGTGGCAGGTTGTTTATGGTGTTTGTGTAAAAACCACTATGGTCATTATCCACAAGTATGGCTAAGTGTGTGGGCCAGTAGTCATAGATGGGTAAGATCCAATTACAATGGGACCAACCTAAGATAGGAGGCTGACGATTTGAGTTCAGACCATCCAATGATGGGTAAGGACCATATGGAGTATTGGACACACTAAAACAGGCACAGTCCCTAAGCCACATAGATGTTGTTTAATAAAACAAAAGGGAGGAGATGTTGGGGATGCAAATCAAGTCAAGATGATGCCTGGCAGTTTGCCAGGAGGAGTGATTTGTGAAGTAAAGCCAGGGAGCCATTAAGATGATGAGGATTCCTTAATGACTGACTGCTGTATCTAGATGATGTTAATTAAGTTAAGCTGTGTATAATTAGTAGGTATATGTACCTCTGCTGTCCCGCAGAGAAGCGGATCCTGCTACCTTGGGTGCCCGCTACTTTGAGTTTGCACTCAGTTCCCGCAGAGTTTACTTGCAATAAAGTAGTTCCCGATTCAACCTTCAAGTCTCTGGTCACCTCCTGGTTTTGTGCTCAGCTAGACTGCGGCACTACACACCCAACACATTTTATATTTTTATTTGAGACAGGGTGTAACTATGTTGCCCAGGCTGGCTTGGAATCTCCGATCCTCATGCTTCAGCCTCCCAAGTTACTGGGATTGTAAGTGTGCACCTCAGTATCTGGCCATAGAGCATTTAAACCCTCAAGAGATTACATTGCACTGGGGAGCAAGTGCCATAACTAAAAGAAGAATAATAGCCTCAGACTGCAAAATTCCTCTGGATGAATGTTATACTGATACTGAGACCCTAAAATAACTCTTAGACCACACATTGCCATTCCAATTAAGCCTTTATTGCTGGCCAGCAGCAGACACTCTACTCTCTAAAAGCAAGAAGATCAGAGTAGCACACCACCTTCAGTGATGCCTCATATTTAAGCCAAAAAAAAAAAAACAAAAGGGAGATTTGAGGGTCTAGCCAATGTAAGCAAGCACAATTAACATGAGAAGAAGAGTAGTATACTACAATTTTATTAATGTTTTTTATATTAACCAAGTTTTAGACTCTGTAATGTGGAACAATCTCTAAAATAACAGTTGCTGTTTCACCAGAGATGTCCAAACTTTCATTTGTCCAGTTAGTTGCTCTAGAGAATAAAACTTAACAGACACAATGTAATTAATATTTTAAGAAGTGTTTGTCATTTTAATATATAAATCAAACTTTGGTTTATAGCAGCACATTAATATTTGCTCTCAGAGAATAACCTTGAATAGTTTTAACTATTTGTGTTACATATATAAACAACTTAGTTATAAAGAAACATTTTGATATTTATCCTTTTTTAAAAAATATTTTTATTAGTTGCTCAAAACATTACAATGATCTTGACATATCATACATTTGTTTCAAATGAGGTATGTAATCTTATTTTTCCACGTGTACAGATTGCAGGATCACATTGGTTATACAGCCACGTTTATACATAAGTTAACTCTGAGCACAGCAAACACTTAATCATGCCAGACACATTACAGACATTCCCTCTGCATGGCTCTCAAGACATTAATAAAACACAGAATGAGATGTGCAAATTCCAAAAAACTCCAGGAGAGCCTTTCTTCTGCACTGCAGAGGAGTCTATTATGGTTCTTTCTCAAGCATGTTTTGAAATTGGTGGGCAAATGATTCCAAAGACAATTAAAAACAGTAAAGGCTTCCTCCTGGAATGTTCCAGTTGAACATCTCTCAAACAGCTGCTCTTTAAGAAGTACATTTTAAGCCAGGTGAGGTGGACCATGCCTGTAATTCCAGATTCTCAGGAGCCTGAGGCAGGAGGATGGCAAGATTCAGGCCAGACTTGGCCATTTGACAAGCCTGTTTGAAAATAAAACAAAGAGAACTGGGCAGGTAGCTTAGTGGTAGAGTGCCCCTGGTTCAATGATCAGTACTGGAGGAGGGGAGAATAAGTTTTTAGACTTCAAGTTGGATTCATCAAGTTTTCTGATTACATGGGAAAAGGAAAACTAAATCATCTCTGCTGAAAGCTGAAGTATTATTTCATAGGACATAACTTTCCTCATTCACTTTAAATATCTTTCATCACACTGATTAAGTGGCTTCTCTTTTATAATGATGTAGGACCCCAGGTTTCATGAAGGGCTTTAAACCTTTTGAGATTATTTACTAACTTCTCTATAATCAAAGTCTACATTGTCACTTGACCTTGAGCTAACATTGGGATGTTCTAGAGAATTCCATAGTTGCTCAAAGGATTTCTAGAATAGAGATATTAAGGCCATTAGCCTAATTTGATATGATGGGATGTCCTGTCAAATATGACATACCTTTTTCAAGTTATATTTATTTGGATATTTTATTAATATTTGCTTTAAAATGGCAAAAATTCATAAAAAATCTCATATGTTTTCAGACATAATTCTGGACACTATATTAAAATATATGCCAATCAAATCACCTTGTTAATAGCTGTTTAGAGTAAATACCCAACATATTTTAACCATGTTAAATATCTAAATTTTTATCATCAAGAGCTATCATTTGTAATGTTTTGAACGACCAGCAATAAAAAAAAGAAAAAAAATAATAAAAAAATAAAATATTAAAAAAAAAGAGCTATCATTTGGATTTTTTCCCTGAACATAACTAAAATCAGATTAATTGATTAAGAAGAAAAATCCTCTAACAAGTTTACTTGAACACAGGTCTCTCATCTATCTATCTGTGTGTTTATTTATTCACTTCTTTGTTTATTGTTGCTAGGGATCAAATCCAGGGCCTCATGCATGCTAGGCAAATGCTCTACCTTTTTAAAATTGTAATTCAAAACAGAGTGTGGTGGTGAACACTTGTAATCCCATCTGCTGTCCTGTGAACTGATACATACAATCAATAAGTGTGTCAGGTATAGGTTATGGATTAGTAAAAAAATGTAGGATGATGGATATAAAATTTTGGAAAGTGAGAAGAGAATTATAAGGCAAGAACTGTCATAGGCAGGCCTGAGACTCCATTTTGCTGCCTCCGATGAACAACTGTTACAAGAGCTGTTTCTGAGAAACTGAAATGACAGCGGTTTTTTTTTTTTTTTTACTTTAAAACAATTGCCGTTCTGTCCTTTGTACCCCACAGATTGTACCCTAGTCAGGAGGCAATGGTGGTGGTGGAGAGATACATCTGGGGCTTGAATGCTATCGTGGGTCTACATGACTTTGAAGTATATTCTCGCCCCACTGGCCCCCACCCAAATTCAGGGTGTGACAGTCTAGCACCTGCTAGAACCCAGGAGCCTGCTCAACTGAACTGAAAGCTAATGTGCTGGCTTGCTGACTGGAAAATTCTGGTCCTGCCTAGAGCCCAGAGGCCGCAGTTATTCATGTTTTAATTTCTATGATTGGTAGCTTACATGACGATAAGCAAGTCACTGAGTTGTGGATTTTGTGCTTATATTGTTTTTGGGTGGACCAGGAAGCTGCTGTCCTGTCACAGAGCTTGAGTCTCTGTGGTGGGTGACAGTCCCTAGTCAGGTAAGTAAAGCTCTCTTTTGATTTGAAATTCAGACTTAGAGTGCTTTCTGGAGGGACTCCCCATAACACCATCTACTTAGCAGGCTAAGGCAGAAGGATCTCAAATTCAAGGCCTGTCTCAGTAATTTAGTGAGAACCTGTCTCAAAACAATTTTTAAAAAATAGGCCTAATGAACAGGCAAAATTGTATTTAACAGTGACTTCCTGGTGGAGAGCCACTCCCTCCAAACCCACCTTGTTCAAATGTGGCTCAATGAGTTTCAGCATTGATTCCTACTCATCTATTAATTCCCTCCAATGGGAGACTGGACCAACCAGGAAAAGTCCATCCTGGCACCGAGAGAGAATCAAACCCTAACCATTGTGTGATGCATCCAGAGAAAAAATCTTCATCCCAAGGGGGAAACCTAATGGTGCTGAAATCAACAGGTAGGAACTGTGTCAAACCCTGATGAAGGGGAAGCAGGGTGCTGTGAAGGGAGGGTCCCTGGGCAGCCCTGCCTGATGGCAGGAACTATCACAAACCAGTCAGCCACAACCTCAGCTGTGCATAAAACTACCCCAAACTTCACCCCCCCAAAGTCTAGGAGGACACCTGGCCAGTCACTGCCTGTTGTCCTTGAACTGAGGCCACCCTTGGTACTGAATCTAGGGAGCCCATGTTTTCTAGGAGGACACCTGGCCAGTCGCTGCCTGTTGTCCTTGAACTGAGGCCACCCTTGGTACTGAATCTAGGGAGCCCATGTTTTCTAGGAGGACACCTGGCCAGTCGCTGCCTGTTGTCCTTGAACTGAGGCCACCCTTGGTACTGAATCTAGGGAGCCCATGTTTTCTAGGAGGACACCTGGCCGGTCACTGCCTGTTGTCCTTGAACTGAGGCCACCCTTGGTACTGAATCTGTGGAGCCAGTGGTAATTGACTCAAAGCTGCCTTTGACACCCTGTCTCCCTTTGCCTCCTGGATGGGGCTCTGACTCATCTTTCTTTGGGAGTCCTGCATTCCTGCCCTATTATGTCTGACTACACTTGTTCTTTGCAGAGCCACTGTCTGTTGTGACTCAGGTTGACAGTAACATCTACCTGCCTCCTGCACCAAGTCAAGGGTGGTAAGAGAAGGCAGGGCTGTGGCGTGAAGTCACCCTTTCAGCTGGCTACACACAGACAAATGGCAGAGAGATTTAGAATTCAGTCAGAGACTAGATTTCAATTGTTGTGGAGCCTAAAGAGCAATGAGGTCTCTGAAATGGCCTTAGCCCTACTTCACTGCTCACATAGGAGATTAAATGTGGGTCATTTGTGGTAAGTCATTATGTGAAACAGAAACCAAAGATCATCTCAGCCAACTGTAAGTATCCAACTGTGATGTGAGCAGGGATATTTTCCAAGAAGATACCCAAGAAGACCATCACGGTTTAGATGCTGTGTCTCCCAACAGCTCACCTGTGAGACAATGGTTGGGAGGAGACATGATTGGTTTATAGCCTTAACCTTGTCAGTGAGTTCATTCCCAATGGGACTAACTGGGTGATAACAGGGAGCAGCTGGGGTGTGGCTGGAGGAAGCTGATCATTGGGGGTGTGAATATGGGGTGTATATTTTGTATCTGGCAAGGGTCCATCTCTCTGCCTCTCTGTTCTCTAATAATGTGAGCACCTTTCCTCTGCCACAATCTCCCACCATAATGGTCAGCCTCACCTTGAAGGTGAGGGCCCAAGGAATGGAATCTGCTGTGTGTGCATTGAGACCTCTGAAACCATGAGTCCCCAGTTAACTTTTCCTCCTCTGTAGTTGTTGGGGTTGGGTGTTGTAGTGACAGCCTGAAAAAGCTGACTACACAAAGACAGAACCACAAAGTAGAAATGCAATTCTGTATCTGCCGCCAATCAAACCATTCATTCTACATCTCACCTGTAAGTCCTCCCCTCACATGGCTCATCATCCAAGCACTCCCTCTCTTTAGTCTCTCCTTCCTCAATTCCTGAATTACTTTATACTCAGGCTCTTCAAATTTTTCTTTGCCTATGAACTTCTCACAGCCTAAAGAGCCCCGGAAACTGCCTGGAGCAAAGGCTGCCTGGGAGATGTGCCCTGGGGTGGGTCCCTGATTCTGCAGGAAGACTCTCCAGTGGGTGGCCTCCCTGATGTCAGGAACACCTGCTGTCCAACCCTGTGTCTTTCTCTCCCATTCCCAAGTTGCCCACAGTTTCCACCCTTGGTGGATTTCAGACTTTTCCAAGTCCCCATCAGGGGCATGTTGGCCCATGCCTATAATCACAGCAACTCAGGAGACTGAGGCAGGAGGATGGCAAATTTGAGGCCAGCCTCAGCAACTTAGGGTCTCATGAAAATGCTTAGGTCCTCACTATCTCCAAATAAAAGCAAAAAATAAAAAGGGCAGGGGATGTGATTCAGTCGTAGAGAACCAATGGGTTCAACCCCAGTACAGACAGACAAACAGGAGAAGTCTTGCCCCAAGTCTAGAAGACTGATTCCACCCTCTTTTTCTGCTTTTCCTCACTAGTGTTCCCAGATTTGCTGCAAGGTAACTGGACACTTGTGTGACTGTTGTAAACATGGTTTCCATTTTGTGGTCTTCGTGGTTGTCACTACTGTCTTCAAAAAGCTGTTTTTACTATGCAATTTTTGGGGAAAAAAAATTTCAAATAATTTTGATATGGCCAAAGATCCCTTTGAAAGATATTTTCAGGTGTTGTTATTTCTCAAAGGATTCAGTGCTTTTCTGTCTCATGGGAGGAACAGGAGGGTCACTTATGGACAAAATTCAGTCCATGGTTGGAATGCATGGAGGGACGCATCCCTGACTCTCATCCTCTTCCTGATTCTGCACTCGTGAATGAGCATCAAATTCAATAAATCAATCTGGAGGAATAAAATCCAATCAGGATTAAGTGGGTGGAGACTGGAGAACCTGATCAGATACTGCTTTCTGATTGGATGCCAGTCAATCAGATGGAGGTGAGAGCGTGGTCAGAGAGGTCCATAAAAGCTTCTGTGGAGCCAGAAGAGAAACACAAGAGTCCTGGAGCCCAAGGAGAAGCAGCCTGGCCTGCTGAGGCTCCCAGAACCCTGCACACCTGGACAGATCTGGTAAGTCCCTCACTGCCCTGAGCACCTCCCTTGTTCCCGCCTCACCTGTGCAAATCAGGAACAATTTTGTTTCTGTCTTTTCTCATGAACCAATTCAGAACTTCAATTTTGCCTCTAAGTGTAGTGTTACCTTGATTCTGAACACTAGGATTTCCACCTTGGTTTATGTCACTTTCAATTTTCTTTCTTTCTTTCTTTCTTTCTTTGGTTCAGGCTATTGAACCCAGGGGCACTCGAACACTGAGCCACATCCCCAGCCCTATTTTGTGCTTTATTTAGAGACAGAGTCTCACTGAGTTGCTTAGTGCCTGCTCTTGCTGAGGCTTACTTGGATCCCATGATCCTCCTCTCTCGGTCTCTGGAGACCCTGGGATTACAGGCTTGTGCACACACGCCCCACACTTTTTCTTTTTCTCAATTGTTGTTTTCTAAAGTTTATATGGACAATATAATTTATTTATCCATTTATTTATTTGGTGTTATGGTGATTGAACCAGGGCCTTGTGAATGTGAGGCAAGCAATCTATCAACAGAGGTATGTCCCCAGCCCATCATTTAATAATTTTTACCTGCTGCTGAGGACCAAGCCCAGTGCCTCATATGTCCTAGGAAAGTGCTCTTCCACTGAGCTCCAGGCAATGCCAATTTAAAATTAGTTAACCAGGGAAGTGGATAGCAATCCTATTTATTCTAATTGATTGGAATTCTATTTTCTGATAACAAAAATATTTATTTTGTGTGCCCTTAAAATTATACTGTTTTGCTGGTTGTGGTGTCACACACCTGCAATCCCAACTACTCCAGAGTTTAAGGAGGCCAGAGAATTAGAGTTCAAAGCCAGCCACAACAGCAGGAGGTGCTACACAAATCAGTGAGACCCTGTCTACGATTAATATCCAAAATATGCTGGAGCAGTGACTTACTGGTTGAGTGTCCTGAATTCAATCCCCAATATTGCCTCATGCCCCAGATTATACTTTATGGCTTATGTAGTTTTATAATTTTATTATTTGTTTCAACAAACTAAACAAAAAGCTTTAAACTATCTCATGTAACAGTTCACAGACTCTGTTCTGATCTGTGTGTTCTCTTCAACTTCCCACTAGGGTGGCAGAATCTCACATGTGTGAGAGACATCCGTGAGACTCTCTTGTAATTTCCAAGTGTTTTATAATATGGGCACATGCTTTATAATTGCTCATTTAATTTTTTGAAATTAAAAATAACCTCACCCATGTGAGGGCAACTCCTTTCTGAGCCACTGTAGTTATTGAATCAGAGGATCCTACTGCATTAAGTCACATGACACTCCAATTTCCATTTTATAAGGAAAAAAGTAATAAGCAGAGGCTATCCCCTTTAAGGATGGGGTGAATTTTTGGACTCCCCAGTACCCTCTTTCCAGTGGCTGGCAATGGATGGGATAGTGACCTTTTCTCTGGACCATTTTCCTGGATCCTTCTTCTTTCAGACTCCCCAGGATGAGCATCCAGTCCCCACCCACGCTGCTGGAGCTGGCAGGGCACAGCCTGCTGAGCGATAAGTCCAGGGACATCCTGGATCTGGAGGACCTGCCCCTGGGGGCCCTGATGAGGCAGTCACAGCTAGAGATGATCCCAGTGGCCCTGGATGGGCTGGACATGCTGCTTACCCAAAAGGATCGCCCCAGGTGAGGGGGACCCAGGTGGCCTGGAAGGGAGCACCCTCGGTGCCAGGGAAGGGATGGGTATAGGCAGGGAGAGTCGGTGCTGGAGTGTGCTCCACAGGCTCCCTGTGCTGCCAGCAAGGAGGGGTGGAGAGGCCTTGGCCATGCTGAGCCCCATCTGGGAAAGGCTTCCAGATGTGGAGGTGCTTGTGGCAGCTGTGCTGACCCAACAAGGAGGGTGTCCTTGTCCCTGCCTCAGACTGTACAAGTGGGGGCACCAGGCTGGATTGGAGGGAAGTGCATGGAGAAAAGTGAGACAGAAGGAAGAGGTGGATCAGGGAGCAGCAGCTGAGGGGGGAAGGAAGGGACCTCAGGGCAGAGACTCTGCTGTGGTCCCCGCAGGAGGTGGAAACTGCAGGTGCTGGATTTATGGATGCTTCCACTTAACTTCTGGAGGACGTGGTCTGAGCCGTGGTCGATGCCTGCTCACCAGTGGACATGAAGAAGAATCGAGAAGAATCGAACATTGAAACTTGGTCCAGCAATGGCAGCTAAGCAGCCCTTGAAGATATTCATAGACTTGTGCCTCACAGAAGGGCCCTTCGATGAATTCCTGACCCACTTGTTCCTATGGGTCACACAGAGAAGGGACAGGCTGCACCTGTGTTGCAATAGGCTGAAGATCTTTGGGAAACCCACTGGCCACACCAGGAAGGTCCTGAGACTGCTGCAGCTGGACTCTGTGCAGAAGGTGGAAGTGCACTGCACCTGGGCGCCCTCCACCTTGGCTGCTTGTGCTCCTTTCTTGGGCCAGATGAGGAACCTGAGGAAGCTGCTTGTCTCCGAGGTCTGCGTGCCTTCCCACACCTTCCCAGAGGAGCAGGAGAGGCTGCTCTCGAAGCTCACCTCGCAGTTCCGAAGGATGGACTGCCTGCGGAAGTTCTGTGTGGATGCTGTCCTCCTCCTCGAGGGCCACCTGGAGCAGGTGCTGGGGTGAGTAAGGGGGTGAGCATCCTCTGCAGACCAGTATCAGTAAATATGAAAAGCCACCTACTATGTGCCAGCCATTGACACTCTCGTGGTGAACAAGACACTGGAAGGTAAATGACCCATCATCTGTTCCTGTTGTATCCTAACCCTAACCTGTGTTAGAGCAAAGGGCTAAACCAGGATCCATGGTCTGGGAAGTGCCACGATGCTGGGAAACCAGCTGATGTGGACAGGATTTAGTGAGATTGGTTGTGGTTCCTTTCCTGAGAGGCCTGTCTAGCAACAGGGGTGCAAAGCAGGGTAGAGGAGAGGGCAGTGAAGGAGGGGAAGTCCCTACTCCTGTACCCCCAACAGGGAAGCTCTGTGCTCTCCAGCTGGGAGCAGAGATACCCACCTCTTACACCCATGTAAGGAAGGCTGTTCTGAGCTCCAGGTAATAATTCTGCAGTCCATGGTGAGGAGCAGGGATGGAGGCCTTGCTGAGGGGGGTTAACCTCAGTAGATTTTGTTACATCTTGCTTGGATTTGAACTTCCTACATGACTCCCCTTGACCTCCTCTGACCAGAGATGTGGCTTTCCCCTTGTTATTGAGGATGGGGTTCTTAGAATTGGTGGATCCACCTGGTCAAAAAGTGGTGGTAAAAGGCTCAGATGGAAATGGGGTTACCTGAATGGGCAGATTCTGCATAATGTCAGCCATGTTCTAATGGTGACATTGGATTAGGGCCAATTCATCTTCTCCCTCAGAACTAACTGCCTTGTTTCTCCTTAGGCACCTGAAGACCCCCCTGGAGGCCCTCTCAATAACCAACTGCCCGCTCTCAGATTCCGACTGGAATTATCTTTCCCGATGCCCAAACACCAGCCATCTCAAACACCTGGATCTAAGGGGCTGCAAACTGACCAATTTCAGTCCGGAGCCCTTCCAAATTCTTCTGGAGACTGTTGCAGCCACCCTAAGGAGCCTGGACTTAGAAGCCTGTGAGATCACAGACTCCAGCTCCAAGCCATCCTGCCTGCCCTGAGCCACTGCTCCCAGCTCAGGATCTTGTGCTTTTTGGGGAACCACATCTCCATGTCAGTCCTGAGGAACCTGCTGCTTCACACTGCCAGGCTGAGTCAGTTGAGCATAGAACTGTACCCTGCCCCTCTGGAGAGCTATGATGCGCAGGGTGCCATCCACCCAGGGAGATGTTCCCAACTCTGTGCTAAGCTCACAGCAATAGTAAGGGACTTTAGGCAGCCAAACGTCCTCCTGTTCTGTACTGTCTCATGTCCTCAATGTGGCTGCATGTTCCTCTACAACCAGGGCCTCATTCACTGTTCCTGTCCAACAGCTGCCTAGTTGGGTGTGTATAAAAAGCTGTCTTCTAGGCAATGGAAGGTATAACCGTGATGCAGTGTGATTGTGAAGGAAACTGAGAGCCCAGCATTTCAGACACTGCTTGAAATGTGGATGGGGAAAGGAAACTGAACCAGGGAGCTTCGTTGGAAAAAAACCCTTGAAGATTAGACCCTCTGTATAGAGCCATATATGTATGTATTGGGTCATAACTAGGGACCTGGATTTCTAGAATGGGATTTAGGCTTCATGCACATATGAAGCTATTTTTTTTTCATGGATGGTCCATAAATAAATACTCAGAAATGAACGGAATCTCAAGGTTAGTCTTCTCATGTCCTCTGGGATGGATTTACCTGGATTTCTAATTTAAACCTTGGGATTCTCCAGGTGCTTATGGAGAAAGATGGCCCTGAATTCTTGGTGTTCAATGAGGTTCAGCCCTGGGAACTCAAGGTATCAAACTGAAATTTGGTCATTATATGTGGCAGCTATTCAGTGGTTTAAGGCATACAGGTACCCACAGCAGGCCTGGAATATTCTAAGTGGTAAGTGAAATTGGAAGAAAACCATCCCTCAGGGGACTTCAGTGCCATCTAGACACTCAGCACTGGCCCTTCCATGTGGGTCTCCGTGTAGACCCAGAAGCCTTGGGTCCCGGGCTTTGGCTGCACTGGCAACAGGCCAGAGCCTCTGGGCCTCACCAAACCTTGCCTGCCATCCTGCTGGTAGTCTTTCCTCAATTAAACTAGCAATGTGTACCAATACAGGTATCCAGATGACCCCTGCTGTGACAAATCTCCCCTATGAGGTTCACCAAGTTTTCCTGGGCCCCAATCTGGATTCCACCATGGAACCTGCTTCTCCATTCTGTCGAAGGCCCTCTCTGCCCCCACCGCCAGACATTTCATCTCCAGTCAACCTACAGGACCTGCAGTTCCTGGGTGACGGTTGATCATCTGGCACTCTATGTGGTTGGGGGCACCCCCAGGCACAACATTTACAGCTACTGCTGATCCCTCCTATCGACTCAGTGTATAAGTGTTCATTTATTTGGGTCCTATGTTTTGATAAAACACCACTGAGGATGATTGGGAGCTGTTCCTGGTGAGACTACCTCTCAGCCTTGGGTTATTCTCTATGGACTTTTCTCCCATCTATGGGTATCTGTACCTTATAGAGGCTTTTGCCCCAACTATACTGTCCTGACTTGGTCCCAAGTACCCCTATGGGATCCTGGTCTTACGCTTACCCAGCGGGGTTGACAACCACTTGAGCATCACCATGCTCTCAACTAGGTGATACACAAGACTGGGGGATGGCCCACGTTTAAATTCACACCCTCTGTCTCATGGGTGGCTCCTCATCTATTCCCTCCCAGAGTCCTCTAGGCTGCCTCCTGTCTGACCTATGGTCTCTCTCACCCCAGTTCTAAACCCCACAAAACTTATCTGCTTGTGCAATCAGATCTGGCTTCAATATTCTTTGAATAATGACTCTTAATTGCCACTTGATGGCACTCTAGAGCCCAATGTTATCAGGGATCTCTTCAACTATTGTGAGTGTTTGGGAAAATGGAAAGATATGTCATATGCTCAGGCCTTCTCCTTTCCATGTCCTAATCCCTCTCTCTCCAGCTCTTGTTCTCCCACACAAGTCCTCTCAGCCCTCACCTCCTCTACACCTTCTTCCAAAGGGACAGAAGATTCTCCCCAGGACTCCTCCTCCTCCTTTGACCCAGTTGGTGAGACACCCACCTTGCCACAATTCTCTTTCTGATGAAGCTTCCACAACAGCTGGCCCCTCGGCCCCTCCACCTTCTCTCCTCCTGCCACAAGCTCACAGGCTGCAACTGCCCAACCCACATCTCTGTGTCTGATACACGAGGTGGCTGGGGTAGATGGTATAACCCGGGTTCATGTGACTTTCTCTTTTTTAGATGTTTCCCAGACAGAAAAGTGGGCTTGGTTCATACTTCAGGCCCCACCACATGTATCAAAGGGTTTCAATATCTGACTCAATCATAAAATTTGATCTTCCGTGGTGTCCATATGTTCTTGTCTAACACCCTCCTGCCTGAGACCATAGGCGAGTTTGGGAGCAAGCTAGAAATTATGCTGATGAGGTACATCAGACCTCCCCTCCCCATCTGATTGACATTGAAGCAGTCCCTACCGGGACCCCAACTGGGATTAGAATTTTCCTGAGG
Source organism: Urocitellus parryii (assembly GCF_045843805.1). Classification (NCBI taxonomy): domain Eukaryota; kingdom Metazoa; phylum Chordata; class Mammalia; order Rodentia; family Sciuridae; genus Urocitellus; species Urocitellus parryii. The sequence continues at coordinate 8,327,714 of NC_135541.1, forward strand.
AATAACTAATAGAAACCAATGCATTACTTGCCTCATGGCAGGACTTAGAAAGGCAGCCATAAGGTTATCAATTATTAAACACTCCAAGAAGAATTCCAAGATAATAATGAAAACCCTTCAGCATTTTTAGATCACTAACTAAGGCTTTATTACAATATATTAATCTGGACCCTGAGGGTCCAAATGGGAGACAACTACTGAGGACATAATTTTTCTCCCAGATTTTTCCCTGGTATTAAGGCCAAACTAAGAGATGTTGAGGGGAGGCTCCTAACTGCCCAAGTGAGGTTCTGGAAGTGACCTTTAAGGTTTATAATGAGGGAGATGAGAAGGCGTGAAAGCAGAGATATCAGATGCTCCCTCAAGCCATCTACCTGGTCTCAGCATCTATGCTTGGTTCCACTGGCCCAAGGAAGTGTCCTTCAGGTCTGCTCAAACCCTGTTTTTAATGTGGTCAGATGGGTCATTGGGCTTGTACATGTCCTAAGCCTTCTAAGCCTCTGGGTCTTTGTCCTAAGTGCCATCAAGAGGGTCACTGGGCCATTGACTGTCCCCAAGCTCATAGGAGCCCCCGGACATCCAGCCCTCCTGGAGTGGCTGCAGAGGATTGACAAGACCCAGGTCCCCATCACCCAACCACTACTATCACTCCACGGAAACTCAGGGCACTCTAGATCCCAATGTTATCAGGGATCTCTTCAACTACTGTGAGTGTTGATGAGATTACTTCAGTGTAACTCTGTGTATTTCAGGTAGGCCTGTCTCCTTCGTCCTAGACACTGAGGCTACATATTCAGTCCTCAAGGTGTTCTGGAGGCCGACTACCAACCCTTACAGACACCTAGCCTTGTTTGTGCTTGTGGCTCTCTAATTTTTACTCATTCCTCTTTGGTCAATCCAAGTGTCCTGTTCCTCTTATGGGAAGGGACAGCCTCACAAAGTTGGGGGCTATGCTCTCCTTCTCCCTTCATAGTCGCTTCCATGCAGACTCACCTGCTGGTCCCCTGACCCTCATTCTTACCTTATGTCCATCCCCTACACTGTTGGCCAATGCCTTCCGATGACTCGCTTCTGAGGTGGACGTTTCCAGTCCTTCTATCACCTCACACACGAGCCCATTCACATCTGTCACAAAACCTCGTCCATTTTCTGCCTGATCACAACATCAGCTCTACCTCCTTGCTGATGCTGTCCCTCTCTTTGCAGAGCAGACTTGATCACATTCTTTCAACCACTTTGCTCTTTCATCTGAGTATTTGGGCTGCTTTGGACAATGACCACACACCTTCTTCCATTCACCTAGGGCTCTTCTTTACCACACACTGGCCTCTCCTGGGGAAGTGACTTTGCTCTTCTTCAACCTTCCTTCTCACGAGTTTACTTCCTAGAGATGGCAGTGATGAGTCTCCACTCTAGAGACAAAAGTTAACTTAGATCTTGGCCCAGCACCAAGATTCTCAATGTTCCCATCCCTTCCCCTTGGCGAGTTCACTCTTGGGTCTTGGTTCTCAGCTCCTCTGCAGAGCTCATGAAAGCCCTGGCCAGACACCAAGACTCTCTATGGCAAATCCTGGAACTAGGGAAGTAGCAGGTGAGGACTCCCTTCTCTCAGTCCCAGGAAGGCTTCAGCTCTGGGGCCAGAAAATTGTGTGGTGGTGACCCCTTTTCACTCTGTCCCCGCTCTCACTCTAGTTTGTCCTAGAGCTGGGGACACCTCCCTGTGGCCACTCCAGCAATCCAACTTGCCATGGGAAACTCCCAGTCCAGAATCCCATCTGACTCCCCTCTGGGCTGCCCCGTCACCCACGTAGCCCCACTCCATTTGGCTCCTGAATACTTCAACCTTCCATTCAGTCTTGGCCCTTTTATGACTTGGACAATGACCACCTAATGGCACCTTGGAGCCCAATATTTTATGAAATCTTTATAACTTTTGAAAGCACTCAGGAAAATGGAAGGAAATCCCTTCTATGCAGGTTTCTCCTCTGTCCAATCTAAGCCTTCCCGGGCTCCTCTTGATTCCCCGCCCAGCTTCTACTTGCCACTAAAGCTCTGGACTCCTCCAGAGACCCTCCTTTTAGACAAACAAGGACCCAGAATCCTCCTCCCTTCTTCTATTGGCATTGAACATTGTAAAGCCCTGGGCAGCAGTGTCCCTGGCCAAGGCCACACTGAAGATAACATTGAATTACAAAGGACAGACTGGCTGGATAAGAGGCCTAAGACTAAAAAAATAAGTGTCAATTTAACTTTTCCCTTGGCTACAATACAGAAGAAAACTTTCTCTCTCTCCCCATCTCCCTGACCTCACATGCCCTTTTCACCTTTATGTGGTTGAAAGGCAGGGGTTTGCTCTACATGTCCTTGGACACATGCCAGGGCCAACCATTGCCCCGGATCATTTATCTGTTGAAGGGTCTTGACCCTACTTTTTGGAGATGGGCCCCTTGTGGCTGCAGCCTCTGGACTCATTAATGAGATAAAGAAACTCAATTTTGGGGCCCCACTCAGCAACCTGGCTCCCCCTCACCTAAAGGAACTTCCCAAATACAAGGGCTGACATTCCTTACCCCCTGTTGCCTTTAATGTCTACAGGTTTTTCTGGTGGAAGATCCTACTCTAATTTCCCCACCTGCTCACATTGAAACCCTGCCACTCTTATTCCTGCTCCTCAGGACTCTTCTACCTCTTCTCCTCTTTCCCATTCATGCTTAGAAACTCTGGGGGAGCTCCTTCCCCACCCCTCACATACACAGGAAGGACCCTCTCTCCAGGCAACATACACAGGGTTCCCAGACGGCTCCTTCTTCCTTCAGGAGGGAATTCACGGGCAGGGTAGGCAACAGTCTCTCTAGCCTCAGTTGTGTAAGAGCCTCCACTCCCAATATCAGCAGGCTGAACTTGTGGCCCTCATCAGAGCCTTCACTTTGGCAAAGGGAGCTTCCCTCACTGTCTACTGCCCCTTGAATTACATTTAGACTGGACTAAACCCCTTCCTTGGCTCTTCCTCTGTCACAGCCCCTCCCAAAGAAGCCACTCGACACCTCCCCTTTGAGCTTCTGTATGGACAGCCCACCTCCCTGCTCAGCTCACCACCCTCTGATTCTCCACTACCTCTTGCTCCTCATCTCTTCTGGCCCCTTCTTGCATAAACTAGGATCCTTCTTTGGCAACACAGGGAAGTTGTTCTGGCAAAGACAATTCTGCTTCTTCTCTTTCTCCCACTCTGTTTCCTGGTGACCTGGTACTTTTACCACCCCTAACAAGCCTGCCTCCTCCTATCAATTCTCTGAAATATTGACTGGACCCTATCAGGTCATTCTTACCACTTGTTTGGTGGCCCACCTTGAGGGCATCCCATATGGAGTTTCTAACCCCATTTAAAACAGTCCTCTCTGCCCCCTTATACAGTGAGACCCACAGCCCCTCTCAAGCTGCGTCTCTCCAAGGTTGAAACCCAATCTTCCTTTGGTCTCTGAGGACCACAAGAACACTGTAGAACCATGAGTGCCATCCTTCCCTTTTTTATTTTTTAAGAGAGAGAGAGAGAGAAAGAGAGAGAGAGAGGGAGAGAGAGAGAATCTTTTTTAATATTTATTGTTCAGTTTTCGGTGGACACAATGTCTTTATTTTATTTTTATGTGGTGCTGAGGATCAAACCCAGCGTCCCACACATGCCAGGTGAGCGCGCTACCACTTGAGCCACATCCCCAGCCCCCCTTTTTCATTTTGGCCCTCCTCCCTCACTCTGCACTCACCTCCCAGGGGTGCCGCCACCAGGGATTACCATTCCAGTGTCCAGGAGACTTACAGCAACTTGCTCAAACCATACTAGCCATACCATGCCAGCTTGATTCTTTAGCTGCTGTGGCTCTGCAGAATCCAAGGGGCCTTGACCTTTTTGGGGCCAAGAAAGGTGGATTTGTCTGAACCTACAGGAGGAATGCTACTAACATGGCAATCAATCTGGTCAGTAAAGGACAAGATAAAACAACTCCAACAAGACCTTGAACATAGGAAAACACAGCCCTCCTCTGCTGAAGGAATACCAATCCCTCACCAAAACTGGGCCCCCTGGACAGCATTCCACCACCACCCAACCTCCCTCATTGTCCCAATGATTCAAAAACTGCCCCTTCCCAGCAGGAGGCAGTTAGAGAAGATTGACCTACATCCCTGTTCCCCATGGGGCCCAACAAAAAACAAAAAAGAGGGAATATAAGGTCCTTGTTTAGCACCTCGATGGCCATCTTAACTGACAGCTGCCATTTCAGGAAAAAGCTTCCCTTTCCCACCCAAGGGTGTTTCTGAGAAAGGCTCACCACCCCCTCACACCAACCCGACCCTTAACCACCAGCATTGGGACTCGCTCAGCTCTGATTTCCTGAGCCTTCCCCATAAAGGACCCAGAACTCAAGGCTGTTTTGCCCTCTCTCCATAGAGAGATGGCCTTTCCTTGTCAAGTCTGAAAAGTGAACTCCCTTATGTATCTCTGCCTGGTCTCTGTGTTTCACTTCTAACTTACACTTCAATCTCTTCCATTAGGTTGTATTTCCTGAATTGAAAAAGACTAGAAATATGGTTCAGTGGTTAACTGTCCCTGGGGTCACCCCTGGTACCAAAAAAAAAAGAAAAAAAATAGTGACTTGTGGGCTAGGGATGTGGCTCAAGTGGTAGCACACTTAACTGGCATGCATAGGGCACTGGGTTCTATCCTCAGCACCACATAAAAATAAAATAAAGATGTTGTCACCGAAAACTAAAAAATAAATATTCAAAAATTCTCTCTCTCTCTCTCTCTCTCTCTCTCTCTCTCTCTCTCTCTCTCTCTTTAAAAAACAGTGACTTGTGTCATATTCTTTTACTGAATAAAATTTGGTGGTGGGTGTTTAAAAAAGTGGTTGTAGTGGACACAGTGGCACACACTGTAATTCCACCAACTCAGGAGTTGGGGCAGGAGGACTGCAATTTAAGGACAGCTTGGGCAAGTTAGTGAGACTTTGTCTCATAATAAAAACCATAAAGGACTGGGGATGTGCTCAGAGATCAAACAACCCTGCATTCAATCCCCAGTTTTTCCAAAAAAGAGGGGGTTGGGAATGTGTAACAGAGGTTCCCTTGATGCTCTTTTACTATTGATATGCTCAAGTTTGGGACCCCCAAAAGACCACCAGAGACTGAGATCGATGTAAGCAGCAAAAAGGCGTTTATTGTGAGTTAGCTCGGTCCTCCATGCACACAGCAATCGGTGACTCTGAGAGGCCCCAATCCAAGGGTTTACAGCAGTTTTATATACTCTTTGGGGAAGGCAGGAACTTCACATATATCATAGCATCTCTTAGCAAATCATCACACACCAAAGAAAATCATAAAACAACTCTAAAATATGATTAGCACATTCACTGGCGGGCACATGTTGAGTACGGGTGATTGGTGAGTACAAGAGGGGGATTCCTTTGAAACAATTGGTTTAAGCCACCAGGAAAGTAAGTTCTGAACTACATGGTTTCCCAACACGTTATCAACCACCATAAACTACTGGGAGGGTCATCTGGCATCCCAAGTATTTTTTCTGTCTCATGCTGATTGATGGTTGCTAGGGGGTTGCTAGGGGTCCTCACCTAGCCTAACTGAGTCAGGGACACCTGGTGCCTCAGATCTCTCCTGTTATTTGTAGATAAGCAACACAGCAGGTGGGTATGTGCCTAGGAGTGCTCTGTGGGTTTTTCCAATGACATGGGTCATGCCCCCTTCCTTGGACAGGCTTTGCTCTGAGGTAGAGGCTGGTTTCTCAAAATTGGAGTCACATCAGTTTCTCACTATATCCTTGTGGCTTTGAATCTTACAATTTTCCCCAAAAACTTTCTCCCTAACCTTCTCCTCCCTCAGCTTCCTTTCCCTGATCTTCTCCTTCCTGGTTTCTCCTCTCTAATCTCATTTTCTCTGAAACACCTCTTTAAAAACAACCTGTTCCTGCTGATGGGCAGAATCACAGCCTTTGGGACAGGAGTCCCCTGGGTTCCTCCTTTGCTAGCAAAGTAACAAACATTCTTTTTCCTTTTTCTGAAAACTGTGTCCTGGTTATTAGATTGACACTGGGGAGACCGACCTTTTACTCACCCTTATATAGTGCCCCTGGGTTCAATCTTCAATACTAAAAATAAATAAATAATCAGGCAATCAAGCAGGATGAGCATGCCTATCTCTCCATCATTGGCGATTATTCCTTTTATAGTCCCCATGCTTGCCTTCCTGGCTTTAAAGGGTTTTAAACACTTTCCTACAACCACAAGCACTCCAAACTGTTGCCATCAGGTTCAGACAACTCAAGGAAACTGGTTGAGTCCTTGCTGAGGATGTCTATCAGCCGTGAACTCCTGTGCACTTACAGGTGGAGCTAATGGTGAATGTTTTCCATTAATAAACACCACTCCATGTCAAACTCTGACAAAACAGGGCTGGAGGGAGGTGCTAGGAAGAGGGCATCTTGAACTACCCAAGTAGCTGGGATTTTAGGGGCAGGTCACCAAACCTAGTACTACACAATATTTTTAATAGGCTGGACTCTTCTGATCTATTTCTTTCCCTGGATTTCACTCTAGTGACATGCTTTCACATGTACAAGACACACATGACCATCGATCCTCATCTCAGAATTAGCATTTTCCATCTCTGATTTCCAAATGCTCTCAAATACTATCTGTGGCTTTTAGCATTGCTTACATTTAAACTGAGCATGGTGGTACCTGTCTACAATCCAGCTATTCAAGAGGTTGAGCACGAGGATCATGAGGTTGAGGATAGTCTGGAAAACTTAGTGAGATCCTGTCTCAAAATAAAATATGGCTGGGAGCCAAAAGTGGTGGCAAGTGTCTGTAATCCCAGTGGCTTGAGAGGCTATGGCAGAAATATAGTGAGTTCAAAGCCAGGCTCAGAGACTTACCATGGCCCTAAGCAGCTTAGTGAGAACCTGCCTCAATAAAAAATAAAAAGAGCTGGGGATGTGGCTCAGTGCTTAAGCACCCCTGAGTTCAATGCCCAGTATGAGGAAAGAAGGAGGTGAAGAAGGAGGAGGAGAAAGGGTGGCAAAAAGACAATAAGGAGGAGGAGGAAGAGAAGAAGGGAAAGAAAATTAACTAGCTAAGGGCAAGTGGACACCCCAGACCTGAGGCAGAGTCCACCCTTGAGCTGACCATTCCCTCTACTGGGCACAATGAAATCTGGCTCTAGAACCCAGCAGTGGAAAAGTGCTTGGGGGAGATGGGACACACTGGAACGAGCCTGCCCCCTAGTGGCTGATTTACAGGTGGCTCTGGCTTCAGATTTCATTTTTCTGAGTTTGCTGCTCACTCTAGAAAGCAGACTTGAAATTTTATTCAAAACCAGGTCTCCCCCATCCTAGAAAGTGATTTTCTGTTTGTTTCTTTTTGTTATTGGACAGAGTGGGCGGGGGAAGAAGCACTGTTGGTGCATCTGAATAGTGTCCTGATGCGTGGAGAGCTTGAACTTGAATGCAATCTGATGTTGGCCTTTAAGTCTTTTAGGGCACACTTTGAGGTCTCTGTCAGCTACATATGAAGATGCTGGCACATCTCATGATTCCCCAAGGCCTTGGTTTCTGCACCTGAGATGTGAGGCATCTTGGAGGTCACTGGGTACATGAAACTGGAAACTGGGTCCTAGTTGCTGGTGAATCTAGCTTTCCTGCTGAGTTTTGCTTTTCCTGGACTAGAGATCCCCTGACTCCTGCTGCAGGCAGAGCCTGGCCTCATGTCCTCTATGAGAACCAAGGGCCTCAACTCCCCATCTGCCTGCATGGCCAGTCTTGCTACCCTTGTCACTACAGAAATATCCCTGACCCAAGAGAAGCTTTACTCCTCTGTGGAGTGCAAAGCATCAGCCTCCAGTCAAGTTGCCCAGGGTGCCAAGCTTCCCAAGGTCACTCAAGTGCAAGCCAGTCTTTCCCACCTGGTGCTACTGAGTCCTCTTATAGTGTCCCTATTTCTTGTTAATTCATCCTGGGGAACTTGGTCCTCTCAACAGCCTTCTGGAAATGAAAACAAACTCAGGCCATGTTGCAACATTATGCAAGCCTGCCAACTGGCTCTTGGCAAGACCTTCCCTGGGGGCACCTCTCCAACCCCACCTTCCAGCTCTCCCTAGTTCAAGGTGATGAGTTGATATTACCCCACCTAAAACCAGTCTTGTCAGAGGACCTTAGCATGCAAAGAGTCCAGTCTCTATAATCCACTGAGGGTAGAAGCTATAATCTTTTTGAGAAGCTGGAGAGAAATGGACATGGGTCAAAGGCATGTGTCCCAGTCATGGTGTGGATATGAGGTGTCCTTTAAAAGCTGCTGTATTAAGAAGGGTTACTCAGCCTTTACGTGGGAAGGATGGTGTCACTGAGAAAGCTAAGAGGCCCCATTAAGTCACCACCCCCCCACCACCCCCACTCCCACCCCCCACCCCCCCACCACCCCCACTCCCACCCCCCACCCCCCCACAGCCCCACCACCCCCAGCAACTTCAGTGTTTAGTAGGGAAGGATTCGCAGCCTCTCCCTGCCTGGACAGAGGATTTAGGAGCTTGTAGGTGCTTTCTATGGCCCAGCCCCTCGGCGAGATGCCTTGGTCCCCTAAACTTTAGCATGCCTGGCAAGCCACCAAGGAAATTGGTCAACAAAGATTCCTGGGTCCCACTCTCACAGGCTCCGGGTAGGAGACCTAGAATTCACGTCTCCAGCAGCTCCTAGACACTGGGATCTGTCAGCATTGATTGCTCCACGGATGACATGGCCCTGTCTGCTCTTGGGGCCCTACTTCCTTCCAGGTGAGGGGCCATTAGCATAAAGCAATGCAGGAGCCGCCTCATCACAAGCTCTCTTTGTGCATTGTGATTTCTGGAACAAGACCTTAGAAGGGCCCTGGATCCCTCGGACTAGGGAAGCATGGAAAAAGTTGGAGAAGCTGGCGGGGTGGTGGAGGGGTCGGAGCAAACCGGGTGGAGAGCCAGGAAGTGCCCTTCTGTCCAGATGGGGAAGCTGTCTGTCCTTGCAGGAGACACAGACTTCCTCAGCTGCCCCAGAAAGCCACCTCTGACCTCAGAACGCCCAGGTCTGCAGGGAGAGCTGGTGGGGAACCCAAGGGCACACCACAGAGAGCGCCCCTGGGAGGAAAGCTACCTGCAAGGACTGGCATCTGCTCCCACTGTGCTTTGGGTGTTCCCCTCAAGTCCTTGGTCACTTTGCTCCATTAGAAAAAATTTACATGAAATTTACTTACAATTTTAGGGGCCATTAGCAAAAAGCAAACGTTTTGGAGTCAGAAGTCCTGGTTGCCCTCCCCTTGCCTCCACGAGGTTGGGAGTAACCCGGTAGGAGATGGTGGAAAGGCTGGGGGCCTTCTCCTAGTCTGTTTCTTCATGGTTGATGGGTCAGTGCTGCACAGGGCTGTTGATGCGGATCAGTGATAGAATATGTGCGCACGGTAGCCCCAGCACACCAGGCCGCTGTTAAGTAGCCTCCAGCCGAAAGAAAATGCTTCAAATCATTTACCCCCCCCCCCCATGGTGGAATTCTCTTCCTTCCTGGTTGTTTCTATGGAGCCAAACCTGGCCTTCCTCCACCTTCTTCCTGCACAATGTCCCTGGTACAATATTGGCACATCCACCTGAATTCTTTAAGTAAATGCATAGAAACATGAGAATTCAAGGGATGAACTCTTTGTTTTCCTGTTGTCAACAATTTCCGAGGTGGCATATCCCAGTAAAGCAGCCCCTGTCCTATATCTTCAGGGGACACATTAAGACCCCAGTGGATACTTGAAACCACAGATAGTAACAACCCCGAGTTCCTTCCTACACATAAGTACCCATGAGGAAGTATGATTCATACATTAGTCACCCTAAGAAAACAACAATAACCAAAAATAGAACAATTTATTACAGTATATAAGTATGTAAAAATACACTGTAATAAAAGTTTTTTTAAAACTTAAAAAAACAGCTGCTGTATTAATACAATAGGAGAAATGATCAAATCATGAGAGCTGTAATCTAATCAGTGGATTAAACCATCCAATGGATTAATTAGTGATTTTCCAAGAACACTCAAGTATTTAATGAGTATATTCTGATAATTAGCATTTCTCCCTCATATTTAACAATACAAATGAAATCAGAACAGAACCATGATATTGTCAACCACAGATAACAAAACCAACAAGTAGATATTCGTTCAAAGGAAATTCTAGAGACAAATAGAATTTCTCTCTGTAAGATCAATTATAGTTTTCTCGATGGGATGGATAGTGATGAACCCAACCTGATTCCATCTTAAGATTTGAAAGAATTCCCCACGCAAAGACACTTCGCCGGGAGAATTCCAATTTTATTGCAAAAAGCTGTGTGCTTATATAGAACTAAGGGGGAGATGGTAGGGCTTAGATAAATGGCAGGCAACCCGTTTATTGGCAAGTTCTTCCAGATATTAGCTCCAGAGCCCAGGAATTAGTTCTCATTGAGGCTAATGTTCCCCGCCAGCGAGATTTGAAATTGGCGCCAAGAGAGTTCACAGGGGCGGGAACTTTTTGCGCCACTGCAGAAAAGAACAAGGTAGGAAGAAGAGGTCCTTAGGTGCCATGCAAGATTGAGAACCATCTTGCCACAAAGCCATGAAAAGTTCATTTCTGTTTTACTATAAATTACTGTGATTTCTAAACTTGTTTGCAATTCCTGCCTGTGCCTTGAACCCACCCATGCCTGGCCTTCCCTGACCAGATAACAACCATCTCTGAAACCTCAGTGGCACCTCAGAAATTCTAATATTGGGATTTAAATTTACTCCCTACTTTGAAATATCATGCCCTGTAGATCATTAACCTAATACCCACCTTTGTATTATGCTTGTCAAAATCCTGTTAGCTGTAAGTTCTCTAGATACTACTTTTACAACTTTTTGGCTATAGGACCTTTTTCTTGGATGCTGGGGGGCTGATCTTTAGCCTGTGTTGGGAGAGACAGCCGCTGATCAGTCTCATCATGTACACAAACACAAGCTTGCTTTAATTTAATTTAATTTAAAATTGGAGTTGGTGGTCTTTTCTTTGCATCAGGGTTCAAAATAAATGCTCAGGGTATATTTTTAGAGGAACTCAATTATGCTTAATTGGAGATGATATATGTATGGGGTTTACTTTATCAAATTCATGAAAAACTTTTTGTTTTTATCTAACTTAAACTACACACTCCTCCTGTCAATGTGCAGAGGCAGATGTGGTAAAGGACTGTGACATCCTACCTCCACCAAGGGTTGGATAATGGGATTTACTTTGATCCTTTCTCTCCTGAATGCTAGATGATTCTCCTTGTGTGACAACAACAACAAAATTAAAATAAAATTTTCCACCTAAGTGGGCTGATCCCAGTAGCTCAGCCTGTCTCCTACCTGAAAAGGCCAGAGATGCCTCTTAAAAAGCTGGTGACATCTCTAACTGAAGGTCCTACATAAATTGACCTCTGATTAGTCTATCATGTGTTCCCAAGCCCAACTGCTTTGTGCTCCAGAGAAATGTGGCCCTGTACTACACTCCAGGACCCCTGTGGCCCTTGGTAATTGTCTCAAAGCAACTTATATAACCTTCCAAAAGCAGGTGGGGCCATGAGACCAATGCTAGGGACAGATAGACCCAGGATTGCATCCAGTGCTATTTATTGGATACAAAAGGACAGAAGCATATCTCAGGCACCAGCAAGATGCTGGACTTCCACTGGGATGATACCTGGACATTCTCAAAAACAATAAAGTGTCTGACACATCAGTGGATATTAAGAAACAGGTCAGGCCACACCTGGTGGAGGCATGCCTGTAATCCCAGCAGCTGAGGAAGCTGAGGCAGGACGATGGCAAGTTCAAGGCCAGCCTGGGAACTCAGAAAGATCCTCAGCAACTTAGCGAGATCCTGTCTTAAAATAAAAAAATAAAAAGTAATGGTGGGGGGATTCCACCTCTTGGGTCCCCTTCTTCCTCCAGGAGAAGTCTTTTCTGCTGTCCTTTAATAAACTTCTAATTTCTACTCTGAAAAAAAAAAAAAAAGTAATGGTGGGTAAAACATCCTTGGGTTACATCCCCAGTACAAAAGAAATGGTGAAAGAAAAGTAAAGGTCTGGGAATCAGAGACTGGGACAACATGTTTCTGTGATTGTTAACAACTTTGTTGGCTCCAGGACTTGGGATGTATGTCAGGATCAACTGGTGGGTAAATGGTGGTTATGACTGAGATGGCTCTGGTCACATCAAGCTGTATCCCTATGCTATGGTTTGGCGCAGTTTCATGTATTAGAAAGCTTCATGTATTAGAAAGATAAGCCTAATTGTGGTGATTTTAGGATGCAGAATCTCCTGGGAGGTCGTTGGGTGTGTGTTCTTAGAAAGGAATGGCTCTGCTGTGTCAGTCCTCCTGAGAGCTGTTTAGAAGCATGAGCCTGAGCCCCGGGTTGTGCTCTGGCTTCCTCCCACAGGCCAAACCAATAGGGCTGCCTGATTTTGGCCTTGCTCTTTCAGAACTGTGGGATAAATAAATCTGTTTAAAAAAATAAACTGAGCCTGTCTCAGGATTTTATAACAGTAACAGAAAATGGATTAATGCACCTATGACCAGAAAAGACTCATGATTTCATTCTTTTGTAAGTGAAATTTTACCTCACCTAGGAATCTCTAAATTGGAAAGAAAATCACTTATTAATATTTTAGCAACTGTTATAGAAAGTTTGAACACTTTGAATTGTCTACTAGCAGTGCAATCTGAGAGGGATTGGGCCTCAGGAGGACTCCAGAGATGTGATCTCTTTTTCCTGCTGTTCATCAGGAAGTCAATTGTGCCCTAACTATTAAAAAGTGACATTTCTGATAAAAATCCAAATGTTTTTAAAGGAGAATTGAGAGCCTTTTATCAAAGAGCACACCCTACATCATTGACATATTCAGCTGGATAAATCTGGGTTCCCTAGAAGCTTCATCCAGAGGAATTTCCCAGTCCAAGGCTATCATTCATCTTAGAGGTATGGTCCTTGCCCCCTGGTGCAATGTAGTTTCTCAAGTGATTTAAATGCACTATGGCCAGGTACCAAGATGCATACATATAATCTCAGCAACTTGGGAGGCTGAGGCAGGAGGATCCAAAGTTCCAAGACAGCCTGGGTCACATAATGAGATCCTCTCTCATTAAAAAAGAAAAGGTGGGGCTGGGGATGTGGCTCAAGCGGTAGCGCGCTCGCCTGGCATGCGTGCGGCCCGGGTTCGATCCTCAGCACCACATACCAACAAAGATGTTGTGTCCGCCGAGAACTAAGAAATAAATATTAAAAAAAAAAAATTCTCTCTCTCTCTCTCTCTCTCTCTCTCTCTCTCTTTCTCTCTCTCTCTCTCTCCTCTCTCACTCTCTCTTTAAAAAAAAAAAAAAAGAAAAAGAAAAGGTGTTCAGGATGCAGCTCAGTAGTAAAATGCCTCAGGTTCAATCCCCAGTACCAACACACACACACACACACACACACACACACACACACACACACACAGAGTCCAGCAGCCATGTGCGTGCCAATGATTGCCATCAAATTTACACAACTCAAGGAAGCCAACACTGACCATGGCTTAGAATATTCCATGACCACAGTGTCCCTACTGATGCTGCTACCATGAAAGTCTGCAAATCAAAATGAATTCATTTGTACCAAAACCTGACAAAAGTGGAGAGGCCAGGGGACCAGGCAGGAGAAGGTCCTTAAGACTGAAAGTTTGATCAAAGGAACTTTCAGGAGGACTCTGCCAAAACCACCACCTTATACAAAAGAAATGCTTCCAAACCCCTGACTTTCCAAACAAGATCATAAGATTTTATCTTTGGTTCTCAAGAGATTAATAAAACACAGAATGGGACCCACAAATTCCAAGGAACTCCAGAAAAGACTTTCTTCTGCACTGCAGCTGAGACTATTATGGTTCATTCTCAAGCACATTTTGAAATTGGTGGGCAAATGATACCAAAGATAATTAAAAACTGGGATGGCTTTCATGTGAGTGTTCCAGATGAACAGCTGTCAAAGAGCTGCACTCTAAGAAGTGCATTTCAAGACAGGAGAAGTGGGCCATGCCTGTAATTCCAGCTTTCCAGGAGGGTGAGACAGGAGGATGGCAAGATTCAGATGAGACGTGGCAACTTGTCAAGCCTGTTTCAAAATAAAACCAAAATGACTTGGCATGTGGCTTAGTGGTAGTGTGCCCCTGGTTCAATGTTCAGTACTGGGGGGAGGTAACATTTTAGGCTTCAGATTAGAGATTTTTTTGGGGGGGGGTGGGGCACAAACTGGGGATTAAACTCAGGGGCATACTCGACCACTAAGCCCCAAACCCAGTCCTATTTTGTATTTTCTTTAGAGACAGGGTCTCACTGAGTTGCTTAGTGCCTTGCTTTTGCTGAGGCTGCCTTTGAACCTTCAGCCTCTGGAGTTTTATATTGGTTTTAACAAGGTCTCTGTTTACTTGAAAAAAAGAGGAAAGCTTAGTCATCTCAGATAAAAGTTGAAGTACTATTTCCTATGACATAACTTTCTGTATTAGCTTTCAAAATCTTTCATCACTCTGCCTAAATGACTTATCTTTTAGAATGATCTAAGACCCTACTTTCACTAAGTGCTTTAAACCTTTTGAGATTGTTGACTAACTTCTCTAGGATAAAATTCTACATTGTCACTTGACCTTGAGCTAACATTGAGATATTATGGAGGGCTCCAGAAATTCTCAAGGGATTTCTAGAAGAGAGACATTAACCTAATTAGCCTGATTTGATATGATCAGAAACCCTGTCAAATAAGACATAACTTTTTTCAAGTTATATTTATTTGGCTGTTTATTAATATTTGCTTCAAAATTGCACTAAATTAATTTTAAAACCTAATATGTTTTCACATATAGTTCTGGACACTATATTAAAAAAACCAAATCACCTTGTTAATAGATGGTTTCAGCATATTACCAACAGATTTTTAATCATGGCTCTTCTAAGTATGTATCATATGAGTCACCATTTGGATTTTTTCCTAAAAGTAACTACAATTAGATTCCTGAGAAAAAACAAACAAACAAACAACCTCTAACAACTATACTTGAACACAGGTTTTGGATTTATAGGTTTATTTATTTATTTTTGGTGCTATGGATCAAACCCAGGGCCTTCTACATGCTAGGCAAATGCTGTACCTTTTGAAACTTTTAATTTGAAATGGGGTGTGATGGTGTACACTTGTTATCCCATCTATTTAGGAGGCTAAGGCCAGAAGACCTCAAATTAGAGGCCAGTGCCAGCAATTTAGCAAGAACCTGACTCAAAATTTAAAATAAAAAATAAAAATAAAATAGGCTGGCAGTGTATCTCAGTGGTACAGTGCCCGTGGGTTCAATCTTCAGTACCCAAACTACATAAATGAATAATTTAATTAATTGAAATGAAATGCAAAGGACCGGGGATGTAGCCCAGTGGTACAGCGCCCCTAGGTTCTATCCCTAGTGCCAAATAAAAAGAAAAATAAAGTCCGTACCTACATTGTTTCAAAATATTAAAAGGAGACTGAGGCAGGAGGATGGCAAGTTTGTACTGTCCCATGTCCTCAATGTGGCAGCATGTTCCTCTACAACCAGGACCTCCTTCACTGCTCCTGTCCAACAGCTGCCTAGTTGGGTGTGTTTTAAAAGCATACTTCTAGGCAATTGGAGGTATAACCAGGATGTAGGGTCACCTTGGAGGGAACACAGAGCCCACCCTTTCAGACTGAGGTGTGGATGGGAAAGGAAAGTGCAGCAGGGGGCTCCATTGGAGGGAAGCCCCCCGAGGACAGGACCTTCAGGACATGTGTCTTCATAGAGACATACATAGGGACCTGGATCTCTAGAATGGGATTCGGGCTTGATGGGCACAGGAAGAAGCTATTGTGTTTCATGGCTGGTCCGTAAATAGTCAGAAATGAAGGGAATCTCAGGGTTAGTCTTCTGACGTCCTCTGTGATGGATTTCCCTGGCTTTCTGATGAAACCTTGGGATTCTCCAGGTGCTGATGGAGAAAGACAGCCCTGGGTACTTGGTGAACAATGAGGTTCAGCCCCAGGAAGTCAAGGGATCAAACTGAAATCTGGTCATGATGTGTGGCTACTCTGTGGCTTACACATGCGGGTGCACACAGGTGGCCTGGAACATTCTATGTAGGCACTGACCATGAGCCAAGGCAAGAAAACCTCTTCTCAGGGGACCTCAGTGCCGCCCAGACATTCAATGCTGCCCCTTCCTCATGGTCTCCATGTAGACCCAGAAACCTCAGTTCCCTGTCTCTGGATGTGCTGGGCAAGGGCATCTGTGCATACAACAGGCCCCAGTGTCCGGCTCCCAGTGCCTGCAGGAGGTGTCCATGCTGTGCTTTGATCAGAGCCTCTGGGCCTCACCAAACGTTGCCTGTCCTCCACCTAGGTAGTCTGTCCTCAAACTATTGGTGCCCATTGAAGGTATCCAAATTCTCTTTCAGCAAAATAGTAGAATCATATAGGTAGATAACACTTGCAAATATTTCAAAATGAAACTGAGTAAATTACAAGCTCTGGTGGGGCGGGGGTTGCACATAACTGACAGACCTTCCCCTAACACTTCCCTCCACTGAGGACTGGGCTGATGGGGTTGTGCAGTGACCTTGGCCTTAGCTTCCCATCCAAGGATGAGAACGAGGTCCCCCCAGTCTTCATTTGAGGTGTTCTAAAGCTGCCTGTGAATGCAGCGTTTTAATTATGGTTGAATAACTCTCCACACATAGTGAACTGGAACCCACTTGGATGTGTAAGCAGACTGCAGCTCACTCTTGGAACTGGTAGCAGAGTCTGGGCCATGCACACCAGCTCATCTGTCCCCCAAACAGCGAACTATGGGCCTCACCCCCTATTCATGGAAGTTCCTTTTCTGTGGCTCTAAGTCTAACGTGCACACATGGCGGGAGGAAGGTTCTGAGCGGCATTTGTTCTGCCCTGCTGCTGGACTCCAGGTTCAAATAAAGCCAAAGATCTGCAAAATGAGATCTGTCATAATTTCTTATTTAAAGAGTTATCATGACTAAAAAGGGACTTGAAGATATTCTGGTGTCTCCACACCCCTTGAACACTGGAAGGGCTGTGAGGGCTCTTAGTCTTCCCAGAGCCCTGGGGATAATATCACTCACCTCTCTTTGAGCTGCTCATTTTTGACTCTAGGTTCATTTGTTCTGTGAGACAGCACACAAATGTAGGATGTCATGACAAACAGGACCGGGTGTGTAAGGGTGGCTGGGTCAGGCAGATGGGACTCGGTTCCACTCCTTGTGTTATAGTCCAGCCAAAGTGACTGCATATTGTTTTGTGACTCCATCTTGTAAAACAACCATGCCAAGTAGAAGGTCTGACCAGGACAAGATGTTCTTTTCCTTTGGCTATAGAAACCTTTAAGAACACGGAACTACCTAATGGGGCATTGTTTCTGTAACTAGGGGAACAGGGCTCTGTTTCGGTAACTGGGGTGACTGGGCTAATTGTGATTGGCTGAGCATCCCTCCACCTGACTGCACTTTCCCGCTTCTGTAACATGGCTTGCTTGCATTGGCTGGACCCCCAAACACCCCTTTTGTGGTTTTCAGCTTATAAGGAGCAACCTTGCAATTGTTTGGGGCTGATCAGGGGAACAGCTTTATGTCATGGTCAGTCGCCATCTGTGTGCTTCAATAAAGGCTTGATTCAATTACATGTGAGTGGTCTAGAAGTCAATCTGTGAAACCCCAGGAGGATGCTTTAACTATAACACTTGGAGCAGCTACTGAAAGATGCAGAGTCCTTTGTGCACCTGCATCAAAACAGATGAACCCCTTCTGGAACACTGGCCAATTTCACCTGTACAGTCTAGGAACCCAGAACCCATGCTTTTCTAGAGAAATGAGTGAACTTCATCAAAACTAACTCAGGGAGCTGGGGTAGAGCACTTGCTAGCATGTGGAAAACTAACTCAGGGAGCAAGTGGTAGAGCACTTGCTAGCATGTGGAAGGGCCTGGGTTCAATTCAAGGCATCACAGAAATAAGTAAACAAATAAATAAGTCCAAAAATGATGTGAACACATTGGTAAGGTTTAATTGGAACAGAGCTGTGTACCTGGTAGAAATATTCGAAAAGAAAGAACCAGAACCCACATGTAAATAATGGAATGCATTCTTTAATTGGTCTGCACAGGTATGTAAAATTGATGTCCTCAAAGATTCTTTTCCAAAAACAACTGCAAAAGCCGGCTTGGTGGTCCTCAGCTATAGTCCCAGCAGCCCAAGAGGCTGAGGCAGGAGGGTGGTGAGTTCAAAGCCAGCCCCATCAATTTAGTGAGGCTGTAAGCAAGGTAACAAGACCCTGTCTCAAAATCCCCCCTGAGGGTGTGGCTCAGTGGCAAAGCACCCTTGGGTGTGATGCCTGGTCCACAAGACAATAACAAGTAGGAAAAGCTGGTTCGAGTGGCACATGTCTGGAATTCAGCTACTTGTAAAGTTAATTAACTCATATCTTCTCCCAATTTTACTCATTGGGGGCATAGTCCATGCTTATTTTTTCCAGTCCCTTGACATGCAGCACTGGGCCATTTATTTGAGATTTTTTCATAATGTAGGTATTTCTTGCTGGGAACTTCCCACTTAGAATTACTTTTGTTGTGTCCACAGGTTTGAATATCTTGTGTGGCCCTGTTCATTGGTCTGCAGGCATTTTACACTTTCATTTTGGTTTCTTCAATGACCCATTGGTTGTTGGGGAGCACGCTGAAGAATCCCCATGCTTTGTAACTGCCCGGGGGGTTCCTGCTATGAACCTAACCTATGCAGATGCTCCTGTGTGCTTTAAGTCACCTCAGCCTTCCTTATGTCACTGCATACAATGGGCACATTACATAGCAGTTTACAATGTGCTGCTTAGAGAATAATGACAAGAAAAAGTCTCTACACATTCAGCCCAGATGCACTTATTTTGAACTATGTTCAATGCAAGACTGATTGAGTCCAAGGATGCAGACCCTACAGCAGGTCCCTGTCATCTTGGACCAAAGCCACCCTTGTTCCTGAATCCTTGCAGCCAATGATAAAGGTTTCAAAGCACCTTATGTGGCCTTTGAAACCCTGTCTTCCTTTGCCTCCTGGATGGGCCTGACTTTACTTGGGGTCCTGCATTTTCTGTCTCTTCTAAAGTCAGTTTCTGGAGAGCCACTCTATTGTTACCTGGATGGCAGAAACACCTACCTGTCTCTAGTCCCAAGCACCAAGTCAAGGGTGACAGCCGAGAGTGACACTTTGCCATTTCAACCCTCTTGCTCAGCTGCCTCAAGAGATGCCCCAAAGCAAGAAAGAGGTAAAGACACGTCAAATTTGAAGGCTGGGCTTCAAATATTTCTCATCAAAAACCCCCATTATGTCTTAAAATAATCCTAAGCAGGCTTCAACTGCAAACATAAGTGAAGTGAACATGGGTAATTTCTGCTAAACACTTAAGAAAAAGGCACAGCCCAAACCAACAGAAACAAAAAGAGCAACTATCTGGGTGTGGTGGTGCACACTTGTAATCCCAGCAACTCAGGAGGCTGAGGCAGGAGGATGCCAAGTTCCAGGCCAGCCTTGGCAACTTATCGAGGGCTAGCTCAAATTTTAAAAAGGGCTGGGGACACATATGACTGCAACATACATTGTGTACAACCAGAGAAATAAAAAGTTGTGCTGCAATTGTGTACAATGAATCAAAACGAATTCTGCTGTCATATAGCCCTAATGAGAATAAGTAAATAAATGGGTAGATACTTAAAGAAAGAAAGTTCTAGGTAGTTGAGGTTCATTATAGAGACTGTCATTTAACTGAGACAACAGAGAGTGGAGATGTGGGGAACAGGAAAGAATGTTTTGGTGATTTGAGTTTTACAATATGAGATGGTTTGTCAATTTTCAAAGAATCAGAATAAAATTTCACTGAAAGTAAAATAAATAGATAGATAGATAGATAGATAGATAGATAGATAGATAAAAAGGGCTGGTGTGGAGCTCCATGGACAGCACCTTAGATTCAATCCCTGGAGCTGCAACACCTACACACACCAACAAAGATCCCTTTTGCATTTTCCCATAGGCACTTGCGTCTGACAGGTTGCATGAACATGCTCAACTCTTTAACTCTGATGCTCCCCAACTGCTGATTGGCTGTTTCTCAAACTCTCTCCTTTCATTATGCTACAGAGAATTCCCTTATGGGCTCAAGAGACATAGAAACTGATTAGGGTTGAAGCTGCCTGGGAAATACCCCACTTTGGGAGGAACCAAAAGGCTCCAGGTGACAGCCACCATGGAGACAGGGACAGGTGCCTTTGGCCCTGTTTCTATCTCTCCTGTCCCTAAGAGCCCACCATTCACTCCTGGTGTTCACACAGGTCTATCTTTCTTTCTTTCCTTCCTTCCTTCCTGCCTGTCTCAGTACAGGGGATGGAACCCAGGATCTCTAGGTGAGTGCTCTACCACTGAGCTCCATGCCCAGTCCTTTTCATTTTTTATCTTGAGGCACGGCCTTGCTAAGCTGCCCAGGCTGGCCTCAAACACAATTCTCCTGTCTCGGCCTCCTGAGTTGCTGGAATTATAGGTGTGGGTCACTCTGCCTGGCTCTCAGTGGTTTTTTATTTTTGTTTTTGTTTTTGTTTTTTTATCTAGACTCTCTTCCCCTGCTTCTGACCATGAACCTGCTCTCTGGCTTTGTGTGTCAATTCACTTTTTTGGAGGTAATCTTGTCCAGCAGGTTGACTGTGCTGATCCCAGATGGAGACTCCCCTTTTCTTTCTTGAGGAATCAAAGAAGGCATCTCCCTCCCTGACTTCAAGGACAGCACTGAGATTGAAGGGTCTCTATTTTCCCTCTTGTAGCTACTTTCCTTCTGACCTCTAAACTCCTTCTAAAACAGATATCTTAATCTTTCCACACCCACCACCCAAGAGAACTGCACCACGCCAAAACAAAGCCCCAGGCAGGCACCAAAAATAGCTGCATGTACTTCCCACTGCCTTGATGATCCAGAGTTCCAGTGTCCACACACAGCAGCCTCCGTGGCCCAGGCCCCAGCTCTGCTCCCATTATAGCTGCAGCCTAATCCTCTGGACCCAAGTTTTGGAAGATCAGTCATATCTTCAGGGGCTCCTCTCTCCCTGCCTGAGTGGGCACATGAACTGGTATGTTAGGAAACATAAAACCCAAGTGACAGTACACTGAGTAACTCTGACCTATGTGTGTAAATTCCATGTGGCCTGTTGGGATGGTGGGGCATGTGTATAATCCTGGTTACTCAGGAGACTGAGGCAAGAGGATGGCAGGTTCAAGGACAGCCTTGGCAACTGAGACCCTGTCTCCAGGAAAAAAAGAATATGAGAATCTACAGGTGAAGATCAGTGGTAAAGTGTCCCAAGGTTCAATCCCCAGTACCGAAAAAAATCATTTCTGTGTATATATAGAGAGACAGATAGGAGGGCATGGCCAAAGAAATCCCAAGAATGATGCATTCAGTTGATTTTCCCTAAGACCAAAAACAGATTTAACCCTTTGCTGTGTCACACTCAGGACTATAAAAGTCAAATATAATAAAAATCAATCAATAATATAGAGTGAACAATTAATGTGTCCTTCATTGAGACCCTACTCTTCAGGTATTCCCTTTCAGGTATGGACTTTTGATTAAATCAGTTAATTTTGGGGAAAAAAAAAGAAGTTCAGTGGGATTAAGTGGGTGGAGATTCAACTATTTAACCAGATAACTCTGATTGGAGATAGGAGTTGAAAAGAGGAGGGGGAATTAGAAAGACCCCATAAAAGCTTCAAGGAGCCATAGAAGCACAGAAGCCTGGAACCTGTGTCACTGTCTGGCACTGCTAGGATTCAGAACTCCCTGCCAATCGTCCAGCTCTGGTAAGTCACCAAACCCCATGGAGACCCCATTCAGGCTGCCTGGTGGCATACACCTTTAGTCCCAGCTACTCGGGAGGCTGAGGCAGGAGGATTGCTTGAGCCCATGAGTTCAAGACCAGCTTGGGCAACTGAACTCAAAACAGAACCTCTATGGGGTCTACTCTCAGCCAGTCTTACCCAGTGACCTAGAGCGTAGGAGAGGTAGCACATGTCTGTAAACCCAGCAACTCTGGAGGCTGAGGCAAGAGAAGCACACGTTGGAGACCAGCCTCAGCAATTAAGCAAGATCCTGTCTCCAAATAAAAAATAAAAGGAGCTGGAGATGTAGCTTGGTGTTAGAGCACCACTGGGTTCAGTCCCCAATACCAAAATAGAAACAAAAAAATGGTGACACGTAGTTTGTGATGGCAAAAGGAATATCATATTCTGTCTCTCCAAAGGATCAGATGTCTGCATTTCGTGTCTCTAAATGCAATTTTGCCTTCATCCCAATAATTTTGATTTCTGCTTTGGTTTAGGTCATATTAAATTTCTTTCCTTCTTTTTTTTTAGATGAATTTCCACCTATTTATCAACTTTAATTTCAAAATACTTCTTCCTTTCCATCTTCATGGTAACTGTTGATTCCAGTTAGAGAAACAGACTCAAAAAAGTAGATGGGACTCAAAGGAATGACTACTGCAGTTTTCCAAACATAATTGTCCTTCCTTCTCTCTGGGTCTGATACTCTTAAGACAAGTCTCTTCTTAAATAATTCAACACAGCATCTTCAATGGTGGCTGGACTGGAGCAGGCATTTCATTCAGCCACTCAGTACCTCAAAGTTTCTTAACACTCTCATGCTTGGGCTTAGTTGCCTTCACTTAGAATGTTTGTTTTTTTTTTTTTTTCTGGAACCACACAATATTTTTCATAGGCTACACTCTATTCTGATCTATTTCTTTCCCAGGACTCCACTCCAAAGTGGCATGCTGTCACATGTACAAGATATATGTGACAATCGAGCCTCATCTCAGAGTTAGCATTTCCCATCTCTTACTTCCAAATGCTCTCAAATACTATATGTAGCTTTTAGCATTGCTTACATTTAAACTGTTCATGGTGGTACCTGTCTGTAATCCAGCTATTCAAGAGGCTCAGGCAGGAAGATCATGAGTTTGAGACTTATCTGGACAACTTTGTCAGATCCTGTCTCAAAATAAAACAGGGTTGGGAGCTGGGTGTGGTGACGGGTGTCTGTCATACCAGTGGCTTGGCAGGCTGAGGCAGAAGGATCTCAAGTTCAAAGCCAGGCACAGCAAATTAGCAAGGCCCTAAGCAGCCTCAATATAAAAAATAAAAAGAGCTGAGGATGTGGTTCAGTGGTTAAGTACCCTGAGTTCAATCTTTGGTATCAAAAACAAACAGGGCTGGGGATTTAGCTCAGAGGCAAAGCACCCTGAGTTTAATCCTGTGCCATAAAGTTAATACATACATACCAAAAGGGGTAAGTGTGTAGCTCAGTGGTAAGATACCCCTTGCTTCAATCCCTAGTATCACCAAAAAAAATTTAAAAAAGAATAAGTAAGTAAGTAAATTAATTTTAAAATCGCTCTTTTTAAAAATGAAAACCAATGACACCCACTTTAGTTATTTATTCACTACAGCTAGGGATTGAACTCAGGGGCAATATAGTACTGAGCTACATCCCCAACCCTATTTTATTTTTCATTTTGATACGTGGTCTCACTAAGTTCTAGGCTGGCCTGGAATTTGTGATCCCCCTGCCGCAGTCTCCCAAGCCATGGGGTTATAGGCCTGAACCACCAGGCCAGGTTTGGCACTCAAAGAGTGAAATTGGATCAATCAATTGTGAAAGCATCCACTTGGCTGAGTGGTTTCCTCGGGTGGGTATAAGGTAGAGCTATGGAGCTTGGCTGTGAATGATGTGTTTGGGTGGGGCATCCCCCAGGATCCCTCCATGCAGACTCCAGAGGATGAGCAGCGGACCCCACCCACACTCCAGGAGCTGGCAGGGCGCAGCCTCCTGAAGGACAAGTCAAGGGCCATCCTAGCTCTGGAGGACCTGCCCATACAGCTCTTCCCACCACTCTTCATGGAGGCCTTCAGCAGGGGACACACTGAGGTCCTGAAGAAAATGGTGCAGGCCTGGCCCTTCACCTGCCTGCCCCTGGGGGCTCTGATGAATACACTACAGCTGGAGATGATCCGAGTGGCACTGGAGGGGCTGGATATGCTGGCTGCCCAGCAGGATCGCCCCAGGTGAGGGGGACCCTGGAAGGCAGCGCCTGGGCGTCCAGGGAAGGGATGGCTGTGGGCAGGGAGAGTAGGTGCTGAAGTGTGCTCACCGGCGTCCTATGCTGCCAGCAAGGAGGGGTGGAGAGGCCTTGGCCATGCTGAGCCCCACCTGGGAGGGGCTTCCAGATGTGGAGGTGCTTGTGGCAGCTGTGCTGACCCCTGAAGGAGGTTGTGCCTGCCCCTCCCTCAGCTGGTACAGGTGGGGGCACCAGGCTGGATTGCAGGGAAGTGGGTGGAGAAAAGCGAGACAGAAGGAAGAGGTGGAGCAGGGAGCAGCAGCTGAGAGGTGAAGGAAGGGGCCTCAGGGCTAAGACTCTGCTGTGGTCCCCGCAGGAGGTGGAAACTGCAGGTGCTGGATTTGCGGAATGTTCATGGGAACTTCTGGAGGACATGGTCTGGAGCCGTGGTCGATGCCTGCTCACCAGGAGTCATGAAGGAGAGGCAAACAGTGAAGGCCTCTCCAGACACAGGGCCCACTCTGCCCTTGAAGGTGTTAGTAAACCTGCGCTTCCAGCAAAGACCCCTGAATGCATTCCTCTCCTTCCTCTTTCGCTGGGTGGATGAGAGGAAGGGTCTGATACAGCTGTGCTGCAAGAAGCTGCAGATGTGCTCTTTGCCCGTCCGTACCATCGAGAAGATCTTGGGTAGGTTGGATCTGGACTTTATCCAGCAGTTGGAGGTGCAGTGTCTCTGGAGCCTGTCCACCTTGGCTACTTTTGCTACCTATTGGGGCCAGATGACCAACCTGAGGAAGCTCTTCTTCTCCCACGTCTATGTGTCTGCCTATGCTTCCCAGGAGGAGAGAGATCAGTTGATGGATGACATTACCTCACAGTTTGCCAAGATGGACAGCCTCCGGAGGCTGTACCTGGATGGTGTCTTCCTCCTAGAAGGCCGTCTGTGCCAGGTGCTCAGGTGAGGAAGCAGAGGGAACTGTCCTAGGAAATCAGAGCAAACTCGTTGTCACATGAAACTTCAGTGGGCACCTGCTGTGTGGCAGCCATGGTGAGATAACATTGATGGAGATGTTAGAAAGTCAATGAAGTGTTTGTTTCCCTCTGTCCTGGAGCCAGGTCTCACCTAACCCCCCACACAGAAGCAGATCCTAAACAGGGGTCCGTGGTCTGGGGAGCAGAACTCTGCTGGGGAGCCCGTGGGGGGAGAGGAGCTAGTGAGTGGGTGTGGGGTTCCTTCCCTGGGAGGCCTGTCCAGCAAAGGTGGGGAGAAGCAGGGTGGAGGGGAGAGTGCTGGAGGAGGGAAGCCCCCACACCACCTGCACCTTTCAACAGAGAAGCTCTGTGCTCTCCAGCGGGGAGCAGAGGAGCTGCTGCCAATGCCCCCCTAGGGAAGGCTGCTCTGAGCTCTGGGTGGTGATTCTGGACTGGAGGGTGAGGAGCAGGGGTGGAGGGTACAGGTGTGAGCCCCGCAGGAGGGCAACCTCAGTTTGTGCGGCTCCATCTTGCCTGGGTTTGTTATTTGTGCATGTCTCACCCTGACCCCCTCTGCTACAGCTGTGGCTTTCGGCTTGGCAGAGAGGAAGGGGCGCCTTAGAGGTGATGGACCCACCTGGTCACTCAAGTGGGGGTGAAGGGCTCAGCATGAGACAGGGTGATGCTAACAAGAAGATTCTGCAATAGGCAGAGTCCTGGGTGGAGACCATCATCAGAAGGTCAGGGTGACCTTGGGCTTGGGCCAATTTGTCTTCTCCCACCTTGACATCACTCCTCAGAACTAACTGCTTGATCTTTGCTTAGGCTCCTGAAGACCCCCCTGGAGACCCTCTCAATAACCGACTGCCTGCTCTCAGATCCAGACTGGAATGATCTGTCGGGGTCTCCAAACCTCGACCAGCTAATACACCTGACACTGTGGGGCAGCAAATTGACGAGTTTCAGTCCTGAGCCCCTCGTAATTCTGCTAGAGAATGCTGCAGCCACCCTTGAGACCCTAAACTTGCAGGACTGTGGGATCACCAACTCCCAGCTCCAGGCCATCCTGCCTGTCCTGAGCTGCTGCTCCCAGCTCAGGGTCTTGAGCTTCAATGGGAATGACATCTCCATGTCGGTCCTGAGCAACCTGCTGCTTCACACTTCCAGGCTGACCCGGTTGAGCCTAGAGAAGTACCCTGCCCCTCTGGAGAGCTATGATGCCCAGGGTGCCATCCACCCAGGGAGACTTTTCCAACTCATCGATGAGCTGATGGAGATACTGAGGGATGTGAGAGAGCCAAAGAACGTCCTTTTCTATACTAAACCCTGCCATAGATGTGGCAACTGGTTTATCTATAACCTGCCCTCCAGTCCGTGTCGCTGTTGGCTGCCTGCCTAGTGGGATGCATATATGAGAAATGTTCTGTGCACTTGAAAATAAAGGTAAGACACCAGTGTCTCTCCAAGGGGAACTAGAAACAGGATGCCAGGGCACTGCTTAACATGAGTGGGTACAGAAAAGCTGATGCAAGAGGCCTGGGTCACAGAGGCTTGGTTCCCGTCGGGAGACATGGAACCAATGGGGACATGTGTCTTAGGAGTCAGAAACAGGAATCTGAATTTCTGGAAGTACATTTGTGCTGAGAGGTGCACAGGGCATGACCCCTGCATGGATGGCTGCAAATGAGCGACTTGCAAATGAGCCACTTGGGGAACTTGCAGCAGAGCCTCTGCTGTCCTCCATGGTTTTCAGCTTAAAGGTCAGGAAGCTAACCCAGTGGCTGATCAGTGACACTGGAGCCGAGAACCTCATGGCATCACAATAATGCAGGGCCATTCTGAGTATACCCTCCATTTTTTATTTCTCTCTGGGTGTCATTCCTTCTGATGCATGTGGCTGTTCGATGGGGTAATGCGCCTGTGGTTGCCCACAGAACTGAGAACACTAACCTGCTCAACAAAGGAGTTTATCTGGGGATAGTAGGAGACTTCCATCTGACTTATTCAGGTCATAGTGGACCACAGACCACAGCTTTATCCACAAGGGCTGAGGTTCAGGGAAAAATAGTCTGAGTCTTCGTGTGTGTGTGTGTCTGTGTATGTATTGGGGATTGAACCCAAGGGTGCCCTACTACTGTAGAGAACTTCATAGAATACAACTCAAATCCTTGTACAATTTAACAACCCATCAGTCAAGAAACCTAAAGGGAGGTTGGACATGTACCCAAGAGTTAGGTGCAATAGATAAAATTATAAATGCAAGATTTCCTGCAATTCCAAACCCCAGCACCTCTCATCTAATGGGCCTGCAGACTCCAAGTGGTTCGCAGCAGACACCTTCACTCTGCTGTCTCTGGTACCCAGGTGATAAGCAGAGCCAACACTGATGCCTTCTGAAAAATCAGCTATAAACCCAGACTGGGAATCTACACGTGTGCCCTGAAACCCCACATCACCCCTCTCAGGCATCACGCCAAGACCTCTCAACCATACAATGTCCTAGAAATGCCTCTCACTCAATTTGCAAATGATTTGTTTTATGGTCTCCTACCACACAGGATTCTAAAATAGTTTTTCTTCACCTTTAACAGTAGGTGGCGAATGAGAGCCATAAGACCTCCTTGGATAAACTTGAATTCTCTGCAGAAGAAATCCATTATGCCTGGAGCAGTGCCACATGCCTGTAATCCCAGCAGCTCCTGAGGCTGAGGCAGAGGGATTGCAGGTTCAAAGCCAGTCTCAGCAAAAAGTGAGGCACTAAGCAACTCAGTGAGACCCTGTCTCTAAATAAAATACCAAATAAGGCTGGGGATGTGGCTCAGTGGTCCAGTACCCCTGAGTGAAATCCCAGTACACCATCACCCAAAAAAACAAAGAAATAAAGAAAAACTCTATTACTTAGGTTATGCTCTGATTATGCAGGAAATTTCCCTCTTACCTGAAGAAGAAAAGACATCCCAGGTCTCCCTAAACCCAGAACTGATATAATTAAGAGGTTTCCCTTCCATCTCTAAGATTCAAATCCTCTATGATATTGTAACCCAGCTTTTATAATTTCTCTCTAAAAGTTTTTTTCAGTACTTGGGATGGAACCCTGGGGCTCTCTAGCACTGAAATACAACTTCAGTCCTTTTAATAATTTTATTTTGAGGTAGGGTCAGTTACCTGAGCTGTTGGACACAAAGGCACAGAACTAAAAGCCCAGCAACTCAGGAGGCTGAGGCAAGAGGATCATAAGTTCAAGGCCAGCTGCAACAATTTAGGGAGACCCTGCCTCAAAAAATAAAAAGTGCTGGGAATGTGACTCAGTGGTAGTGCACCCCTGGGTTCCATCCCCAGCACCATAAATGAACAAACAAATTGCACTTGCTATACCCCGGCCACTGGTGATGTCAGAGAAGGAGATGCTGGAGAGTGACCGAAGGACCTCAGGGTCTGGTCCCCTGTTTAGTCCTGAAGGATGCACTCATCACCACCCACACAGAAGCAGAGGGCTAAACAGGGGTCTGTGGTCTGCAGAACTCTGCTGGGAAGCCAGGTGGTGGGGACAGGAGCTAGTGAGGTGGGTGTGAGGTTCCTTCCCTGGGAGGCCTGTCCAGCGAAGGTGGGGAGAAGCAGGGTAGAGGGGAGGGTGCTGAAGGAGGGAAGCCCCCACACCTGCACCTTGTAACAGGGAAGCTCTGTGCTCTCCAGCAGGGAGCAGAGAGCCACCTCCAATGCCCCCCTGGGGAAGGCTGCTCTGAGCCTCAGGTGGTGAATCAAAGTTGAGGGTGAGGAGCAGGGATGGAGCCTTGAAGATGGTGGACCTACCTGGTGTAAGGCTTACCCTGAAATGGGTGATGTGAATGAGCAGATTCTGCAACAGGCAGAATCTTGGGTGTTGACCATCATCAGGGGTCAGGGTGACCTTGGGCTTGGGCCAATTTGTCTTCTCCCACCTTGACATTGCTCCTCAGAACTAACTGCTTGGTGTCTCCTTAGGCAACCCTTCCCACCAGACCCTCTCAATTACTAACTCCCTGTACTTAGAATCAGCGTGGAAGCCTCTGTCCCTGTGCCTGAGTATCAGTCAGCTGAATCACATGGATCTTGATGGCATCAAACTTTAAAGCCAGGTGTGGTGGCGAACACCTCTACTCCTAGTGGTTCAGGAAGCTGAGGCAGGAGGATAAGTTCCAAACCAGCCACAGTGACTTCCATCCTCAGCAACTTGGCAAGACCCTGTCTCAAATAAAAATGGAAGTGGACTGGGGATGTAGGTCTGTGTTAGAGCACCCCTGGGTTCAATTCCCAGTCCCCCTTCCTCCAAAAAACGTCTAGTTGAAGTCACATGCCCCTCCAAGTTCTGCTACAGGAAGTTGTAGCTACTCTGCAGACCCTGGAATTGCAGTTCTGTAAGGTCATGGAATCGCAGCTCCATGCCACCCGCCTTCCCTGAGCCACTGCTCCCAGCTCACCATGTTCAGGTTCTATGGCGCCTCCCCACATCAGTCCTAAAGAACCACGTGCTGCACTGTGCCAGGTGGAGCCAGTTAAGCCTAGAGCATGTGCCCCGCCCCTCTGGAGACCAATCAGTGTCCTACTCTCCACGTTGGTGGTTTGTCCTGCTTCTTGCTAAGCTGATGGGGATACTGAGGGACATTAGGACTCCCCTGAACATCTGGGTCTGTGCCCCCTCCTGTGCTTACTGGGTAGACAGGTGCCCTTTAACCTGGTGCAACTGGATGTTTCATGGCCCAGGTCCCTGTCAGGAAGCAGCTGTGCTGGTACTGTGTGCATTCCCAGTCAGGTGCATAGGAAAAGCTTTCCTCTGGGCACTTAGAAATGAAACTTAGCATGTGGCTGCATATTCAGAGGACACAGAACCCTGGCTTCAGGGTAGCTGGGAAAAGACTGAGGTGAAGGATGCCCTGCTTCCTGGGGTGGGAATAGAACTCAGCCTTCCTGCCTGCTAGGTAAACACACTACCCCTGAGCTGCATTTGCAGCTCAGCAAGTTAGCCAGGCCCTCAGCAACTTAGTGAGAACCTGTCTGAAAATGAAAAAATTGAGGGCTAGGGATGTGGCTCAGTGGTAGAGCACCCCTGAGTTCCGTCCCTAGTATCAAAAATTTGTTTAAGCGGCGGGCTGGCAGGCAGGCTTGGCGTGTCCCTTCTGTCCAGCCTGCAATGGCGGCGGGGAGGCGGCGTGACACCCGCAGCCCGCCCATGGAGGCTTTTCCCTGGGCGCCCTGCTCGCCCCGCCGTGGCCGCGCCCGTGGCGGTCATGCCCAGTGCCCGCTACGTGAGTGCCCAGGGTCAGGCGCACCCGCAGCAATTCAGCTCCTGGAACGACTACCTGGGGCTCCCTATGCTCATCACCAAGGCGGTGGATGGCGAACCCGGCTACCCGCTGCGCAGGTGGCGGCTCTCCGCCCTCTTCGTCGTCCTTGTCCTGTTGCTCCCTCTCACATGGGGGCCGGCCGATTACGACGAGGACGACAGCGACGAGCCGGGGTCCGGGGCCTCTTCCTGGGGGCGCGCTGGAGCTCTGCGCATGCCCCGCCGAAAATGGTCTGCTGGAGGAGCGCCTCACAGAGCTGAGCCCTCCGCGGTGCTGCTGGGCTGCGCGCCTGCCGCCGCCACCACCCGAGGGGTGACGCCGCGAGAGGAGCGGACCCGGCGTGGGCGGCTGACCCCGACTGCAAGCTACCTCGGGGACGGCGGCCGCCCGGCTGCTGGAACCCGAGCTGCAGGTGCGTGATCTGCTGGAACAAGGAGGCGGTGGCTCTCCACACCACCCACATCCCGAAGGGCCCCGACGCGAGAGTGTTGTGCCCGCTTCTGCGTCGCTACACGTGCCCCCTGTGCGGCGCCAGCGGCGACAATGCGCACACCATCAAGTCCTGTCCGCGCTGCGCTAGGGACAACCTGCCAGGCAGGAAGCTGCGCTGAGGGCCCAGCGTCCAGTCTGATGGCACCTGACGCTGCTGCATTCGCTGCCTGCCCTCCATTTTGTTCTGCGAAAGATCTTTCCCTGTTTACTGGGGAGATGCGGAGCTGTCAGCACAGGCTCAACCTGGAACGTCGTGAAGTCGGCTGTGCGGAGTACTTCTGTCAAGCAGATTGAGACTACACGCTGAATTTTTTTTTTTTTTTTTTTTTTGGAAGGGGATGGATGAGGGGGGACTGTGTTTCCAGTTTGCACACATCCAGGACTGCGAAGAAGGCTGGATGTGTATTTCACTAATTGAATATGGCAGCCGAGAGACGCTGTTTATTTACTGTATACACAGACCTATTTTAGATGCGCGTCGGTATGAAATTATCTCTAATCTTGGGTGTTTCGTTTTATGAATGGAAGCACTTTACTAGGTCTAGTATATTTTTTAATAGCCTCTGAACTGACCTTAAAACTGACGATTTTATGGAATGTCAGCAAAATGACTATTTGTATTGTTTGATGCACTATTTTAGTTGTCCTTAGTTATATTCTAATTCCAGGCGAAGCAATTATAAGCATTATAAGAGGTAAAATTTAGTTCTTTTCAGTATTAATTTGGGGGGGTATTCCCTCCTTGTGGCTTGTTTGGGTCCTAACTGGAGGTGTAAAATGCAGTCTGTAGCAGGTAGAATACAGCTCCTTTTATGTACCAGATCTTTTATTACTGAACTAGCAACTAGCCTTTTCACCTTTAAGAACTGTGCCAAGTCATAATCATATTGTGTATACACTTGGAGATGGTGCTGTTAAATCTAAAGGAAAAATATTTTTAAATTGTTTAAAAGTAAAAATTAAAGGGCTGGTAGAGAGCCTCTGGGTTCATTCCCCTGGACCACAAAAATGAATGAAAGATGAATAAATGGACTGGCATGGTGACACATGACTGTAATCCTGGCAGCTCAGGAAGCTGAGACAGGAGGAGTCAAAGTTCAGGTCCAGCCTCAGTAACTCAGTGAGCCCCTAAGCAATTTAGTAAGACCTTGTCTCAAAATAAAAATTACAGAGGGCTAGGGATGTGGCTCAGTGATTAACCATCCTTGGGTTCAGTCCCCAGTACCAAAAAGGAATAAAAAAATAAAGTTTTAAGGAAAATTAGTGTTCAGCACCCAGAAGAGTGTGGATTTGGGGAGCACAAGGCTGTTTACCTGCAGTGATCTCAAGATAAACTTTTCCAAGTAGTAGATTTCACATGCCACCTGCTGGTAGCTCAGAAGTCGTGGCATGAGTTTTTTTTTTTATTATTATTATTTTTTTTTAACATTTATTTTTTCTTATTTCTCCGGGGACACAACATCTTCGTTTTTGTATGTGGTGCTGAGGATCGAACCCGGGCCGCTCGCACGCTAGGCGAGCGCGCTACCACTTGAGCCACATCCCCAGCCCGTGGCATGAGTTTTTATAAGCATAACTACCATTGACTATTTTTGAGTGGTATTTTTCAAAACCCAGTACTGTAAAATGATGTTTGAGTATAAATATTTGTGCTGTGATTTTTTTAAATAATGTGCATATTAATTGATTTCAGAACTGTAAAAGAAGTTTAGTACTGGGTTAGCTTTTTGTTATTGTAACCAAAATGCCTGACATAAAGAACTTAAAACAGAGAGCTGGGCAGGTTGACACACGCCTGTAATCCCAGCAGTTCAGGAGGCTAAGACAGGAGGATCACTACTTCAAAGCCAGCCTCAGTAAAAGTGAGGCACTAAGCAACTCAGTGAGACCCTGTCTCTAAAATACAAAATAGGGCTGTGGATGTGACTCAGTGCCCCTGAGTTGAATTCCTGGAACCCCAACACCAAAAAAAAAAAAAAAAGAGAGAGAAATTAAATGGGCATGAAAGTGCCCACTTTGAACCCAGGAGGTTGAGGCAGGAGGATCACAAGTTCCAGGCCAGCTTGGGACCTTAGTGAAATCCTGTCTCAAAATTTAAAAAATAAAATAAAAATGGACTGTGGAGTAGCTCAATGGTAGAGGAACCCCTGGGTTCAATCTTCAGTCCCAGGGGAAAAAAAAAAAAAAAAAAGGCAGAAGATTTCTTTTGGCTCCCAGCTGGAGAGCCTCAGCCAGGGTTAGCCAGCTCCACTGTTCTGGCCCCTGAGTGAGGCAGAACAACATGGCCCAAGGGCCTGGTGGAGCAGAGCTGCTCAGCTCCTGGAAACCAGAAAGCAGAGGAAGCAAGAAAGAGGTCAGCAACAAGACACAACCCCCTAGGGGCCAGCCGCCCAGTGACCTAACTGCTCCAGGCACACCCCCTCCCTTTCAGTTACAGCTCAGTAACCCACTCAAATTGTTAGCGCCTCCAGTAGATTAAACACCAAGGGGTTACAGCCCTCACTGCCTAAGTCCCACCTCTGACCTTGCTGCACTGGGGATCATGGTTTTTTGTTGTTTTTTTTTTTTTAAAAACGTGAGCTTTCAGGGGAACATTTCTAGATCCAAACCATAAGAAGTCCTTTCAAATACTACAGTAGGATATTTAAAATAAATGTCTAACTAGATTTGCTCTCTCAAGACAAACAAGATTTAAAAACATAATTTTAGACATAAATGAGTGAGATTTATTTCTTTAAATAAGCATTCAGTATAGTAAAATGTTACCTGGGCGTGGTGGCTCATGTCTGTCATCCCAGCAACTCCGGAGGCTGAGGCAGGGAGATCCCAAGTTCAAAGTCAACCTCCCCAATATGGCAAGGCTCTGAACAACTTAGAGAGAACCTGTGTTAAAATTAAAACAACAACAAAAACAGGGCAGAGAGGGTGGACTGGGGATGTGGTTCAAAGGTAAAATGGCCCCAATTCAATTCTCAAAAGGTGGGGACTGGGGATGTGGCTCAGTGTAAAGTTCCCCAGGGTTCAATTCCCATTACCAGAAGAAAAGAAAGAAGAGGAGGAAGGAGGAGGAGGAGAAGCGAAGCCAGATTTTAAGGACAGGTAGTTAGTGTAGTTAGGTAAATTGGGTCAAATATCAAGTTCCATAAAGAAAATGGAGACCATAGTGGGAATGGAAGAAGAGGGTGTCCAATCTGAGCCTGGGAACCAGAACAACACCTGGGGAAATTGAATGTTAATGTCCCCAAGGAGTGGGGCACATCCCAGAGACCTGTTCAGGAGGTAGCTCCCAGCAAACAGGGAGGCGCTAATCAAACCACCCCAGGCCCTTCCTGCCCAGATCACTCCTCCCCTTGCTCCTCCCTGGCCCATCCCTCCACCTATTTCCCACCTTTTGGCCCTCCCTCCTGCATCCCCCACCCCTGCAGGATGGAGGGAAACAAAGGACAGGGGTGTGGGAGGACTAAAAGAAGACCTCAGCTATAAAACAGGGGAGACCCCCTTACACAGATTCCGCCTTTCGGTCCCCTTCTTCCTCTGGGGGGAAGTCATTTCTGCTGTCCTTTAATAAAGCCCTCTGTTAACCACGATGCAGAGAAGACCCCGACTCCAATTTTAAATCAACTTAAAGCAAGCTTATATTCTGGCCGGCCTGGACTCTCTCTGGAAACCCGTGGGTTAGAGGACACTGCCCCAGCTCTCTAGGAACAAGGTTTTATAGCACAAAAAGTTGCAAAAGGGGGGGGGGGTCTTGAAACTTACAGATTACAGGATTTTGACAAGCATAATACAAAGGCAGGTAGTAGGTGAATGATCCACATGGCTCAACATTTCAAGGTAGGGAGTAAACTTAGATCCCAACGCCAGAATTTATGAGGCCCCACTAAGGTTTCAGAGAGGGTTGTTATCTGGTCAGGGAAAGCCAGGCATGGGTGAGTTCCAGGCACGGGCAGGCATTCCAAGCAAGTTTAGAAATCACAGTAATTTATAGTAAAACAGAAATGACCTTTTCATGTCTTTGTGACAAGATGACTCCCAACCTTTATTTTTTTAAAAAAATGAGAAAGGAAGAAAGTAGAGAAGAGAGAAAGGAAGGAACACTTTTTTTTTTTTTTTTTTTTTTTTAGAGAGAGAGAGGACAGGGAGAGAGAGAGGGGAGAGAGAGAATTTTAATATTTATTTTTCATTTTTTGGCAGACACAACATCGTTGTTTGTATGTGGTGCTGAGGATCAAACCCGGGCCACATGCATGCCAGGCGAGCGCGCTACCGCTTGAGCCACATCCCCAGCCCAACTCCCAATCTTAAAATGGAATTAGGCTGGGCTCATCACCTTCACCTGTTCCCTCTCCCCTTGCCTCGATGGGCCTCTCTGGAGTTATACTTCTGCATTCTGGGAAGCAAGGACTCCTCAGTAAACAGAAGGAGAAACCAACATTAGACCTGGAAGCCTACCCTTATGTTTTTTTTTTAACATAGACTGGATTTTGTTTGTTTGTTTGTTTTGGTTTAGAGTAGTTTTAAAACCACAGCAAAACTGAGCAGAAGCTCCACGCTTCCCAAGTCCCTCTGCCTACCCAGCCTCCCCCAGGACCAGCATCTCACACCAGAGTGGTACATATGCTAGGATTCATGCCTCCGAGAAACTGATGTGACTCCATTTTTGAAAACAGCTTCTACCTCAAGGCCAGTCCTGAGGGAGGGGATGTGACCCTTGTCCTTGGAAAAACCCACAAAGCACTCCTAGGCACATTCCCACACTGCTGAGTTGTTTGTTTGCTAATAACAGGAGAGATCTGCAGCACCAGGTGTCCCTGACTCAGTTAGGCTAGGTGAGGACCCATAGCAACCACCAATCAGCATGAGACAGGGAAAATACCTGAAATGCCAGATGACCCCCCAGTAGTCTTGGTGGTTGATAACATGTTGGGAAACCATGTAGTTTAGCACATACACCCCTCATGGATTAAACCAATCAGTTCAAAGGAATCCCCCTCTTGAACTAAGATTCACTTGTTCCCACCAGTGATTGTGCTAATCAATGTTAAGAATTGTTTGATTTTCCTGTGGTGTGTGATGATTTGCTGTGTGACATTGTGACACATAGAGTATCCCCCAAAACCTATAAAATCTCACTGAACAATGGACCAGGAATCACTCCCTGGGACCACTGCATCAGAAACGGTTGTGAGTCCAGGCTTGAGTTTGCAATAAGGACTCTTGTGTGATTGTATCAGATTCGGCTCCTGGAAGTCTATTGGGGTCCCATGATCTGGCATTATACCTCTACTGTGACACTTCAGTGTTATGCAAAGTCCATAGTTGACTCCGGTTCTAGAGTCTACACTTCTGGGGTTAGAAATGCCCAATGACATGGTATTTACCATTATAGTGTCACACAGAATAATTCACAGCTTACAGCCCCTGGGTGCTCCAGCTGTTCAGCCCTCTCTCCCACCCAAACCTGGCAACCACTGGGCTTTATCCTGTGCCCCTGGTTTTGTGTCTTCAGGAATGTCTACAGTACACCGCCCTCGGTTGGCTTCCCTCCCTGGTGACTGCACTTCAGGTCCCCTGCACCTTTTCACAGCTGTGTGGACCATTGTGTGGGTCTCCATTCCCCAACTGCTGACATCTTGTGCCACTGAACAGAGCAGCTGGGGTCCCCACCTGACCCACGGGGCAGCTTCACTCATGTGGTGAATACCTGGAGCTCCAGGCTGGATCATGGGCTAAGGATGTTTTCCAGCTGTTTACTGGACAATCTCACCTGATAGATGGAGCTGCCCCTTGAAGGGCAGGGGCTGTGTCTCCATCTCCCTTGGAGCTGAGCATGGAACCTGAGGGCTATGGTCACTACATGAGTGCATGTGTGAGTGTGTGTGCGTGTGCGTGTGTGTGTGTCTGTGTGTGCATATGTGTGTGTGTGTGTGTGTGTGTGTGTGTGAAAGTCCAGCAATCCTAAGGGGTCCATGTGGGCAACCTTCACTCGGTTTTCATACGTTCTTTCCCCACGTAATGCAAAACCACACTCTCCCTGTAAAAGGTCCAGTAATGCAGACACCTTCCCTGGCCTTACCCTTCATCCTGTACCAAGCATGGGTACCTCTTGGCGTCCCAATGCCTTCTCCCTGTTTTTAGGTCCATCTCTCTTGAATCTTGTTTCATCTTCTCTCATAGATCATTTTTGCCAATTTAGAAACAATTTTCCATTGAAAACAAGGAAGAAAATGAAAACAAAGAAAAACCTTTCTCGATCTCCAACCCCCCCCCCAGCCACCTATTCATTCCTGCCTAGGGGACCTTCTTAGTCTTCCCTTCTCTCTCCTCTGAATCTCCCATATATTTTTTTGCGGGGTGAGTGGGTACTTGGGATTTAATCCAGGGGCGTTTAACCACTGAGCCATGTCCCCAGCCTTTTTTATGTTTTATTTTTGAAACAAGGTCTTACTGAGTGGCTGAGGCTAATTTTGAACGTGTGGTCCTCCTGCCTCAGTCTCCTGTAGCTGGGGTTAACAGGAATGCACCATCATACCTGGCAGACAAATATTTCTCCTGTGTCAATTGAGATGACTCTTATTTTTTTTCTTTATTCCATTGATATGGTTAATCAATGAAATTGTTATTCAAATATGAAAGGAGACTTGCACTCCAGGTTTATTCCTAGTGTTAAGCCAATCTTGCAGGGGCTGGGAATGTGGCTCAAGTGGTAGCACGCGCTTGCCTGGCATGCGTGAGGCCCGGGTTTGATCCTCAGCAAACATACAAAACAAAGATGTTGTGTCCGCTGAAAATTATAAAAATAAATAAATAAATATTAAAATTATCTCTCTCTCTCAAAAAAAATGATTACTTATTTAAAAAAAAGCAATCGTGCATTCCTGCCATCTCAACCCCTAATCAATCTTGACTGATGTTGGTCTGTATACTGAGAGAAGCAATTTCTTTCTCCCCCTTCCTTTCTTCCTTTCTCCTCCCCTACCCTCCATTTCTTTCTTTTTTTCTCCTTTTTTCTCCTTTATTTTCCTCCCCCTGCTGAGAGCCATTGCCAAGTAGGAATGAAGCATCGAAATTTCCTTGCCAGCGTACCCCAAGTTGCTTAGAGGAAGGACTCGTGGAAATGGACATTTGAAGTGACATTGCATGTATGTTTGAGAAAGGTGACCCTGCTCAAGGACCAGGGTGGATCCTGGTTTAAGGAGGATCCTACTGGATTAGGGCGGATCAGGTTTTAGGGAGTATCCCACTCCTTGGGTTTAGGGCGTTCCTGGTTTAGAGCAATCTGGGTTTAGGGCGGTTCCAGGTTTAAGGTTATTCCTGCTGGGAATAGGGCATATCCTGCTGCCTGAGTTCCCCTTGAGTTCTCCTGGAATTCAGAAAGTATTTGGGATTAAAAGCCTGGTGGAGTACATGAATTTGGCGGCAGAACTTGGGTTTCCCCAGAAAGTGTGTAGAGGGCCGGTGTGAGTTCGGGAATAAAGAGTTGCTGTTTGAATCTACAAAGCTGTGAGTGGCTCGTGATCTTGTGCCCAGCCAGACTGCGGCATCCCCCTGCCTTTCTTTCTTCCTTCCTTCCCTCTCTCCCACTCTCTCTCCCTCCTTTCCTTTTCCCCTGTATGAAGGATTGAACTCAGGAGTTCTCTGTCACCAAGCTCCATCTCTGCCCTTTTTATTTTTTCTTGTTTTATTCTGAGACAGGGTCTCACTAAGCTGCTGAGGCTAGCCTGGATCTTGCCATCTCCTGCCAGCTTCTCTGAGTTGCTGGGGTTACAGGGGTGAGCCACCTTGCCTGACTGTCAAAGGCAAATTTACCCGGACCTCAAAGTCAGAAAACAACAACAACAACAACATAAAAAAAAAAAAAAACTTGAACTTCACTAAAGAAGTTCTACTAATACCAGAAACCTGCACTGGGACCCTCAGGCTTGTCTCAGGGCTGGCAGCCTCCCAGCAAGAAATCCAAATGTGAATCTGAAGCTTCTTCTGGAATCTGTAAAGTCCCTAACTCACCACTTTCCCCAGAACTAACACAACTGACATATTTAATGCTTGAACCTCAGCTTTCTTCTTCAGTGATAAATAAAACTAGTGCCAGAGGTTTTCTCTCCCTCTGGAGATAGCCTGCACTCTGCCTTTGTTATGCTCGAATTCGGGACCCCCCAAAGACCACCATAGACCAAGATGGAAGTAAACAGCAAAGAGGTGTTTTTTGCGAGATAGCTTGGTCCTCCGCGTGCACACAGCAACTAGTGATGCTGAGAGGCCTGGAGCCCAGGGTTTGCAGCAGTTTTATGCATTCTTTGGAGAAGGCAGGGACCCCCACATACATCATAGCATCTCTTAGCTAATCATCACACACCACGGGAAAATCAAACAACAACTCTAATACATGATTAGCACATTCACTGGTGGGAACAAGTTGGGTAGGGGTGACTGGTCAAGACAAAAGGGGTATTCATTTGAACTGATTGGTTTAAGCCAAGAGGGGTGTTCATGCTGAATTCCATGGTTTTCCAACACCATAAACTACTGGGAGGGTCATCTGACATCCCAGGTATTTTCCCTGTCTCATGCAGATTGGTGGCTGCTAGAGGGTTGCTATGGGTCCCCACCTAGCCTGACTGAGTCAGGGACACCTGGCTCAGCATATCTCTCCTGTTATTTGTAGATAAACAACTTAGCAGGGTGGGAATGTGCCTAGGAGTGCTCTGTGGGTCTTTCCAAGGACAAAGGTGATGTCCCTTCCTTGGACAGGCTTTGCTCTGAGGTAGAGGGTGGTTTTTCACCTTGAGTGAGTATTCCTTGCTTTACCCCAAAGGCATTTTCCTTGAGATTGCACCATTCTCCCTAGAATTTGTATCTACTTTACCAGATAAACCTCTCTCTGCGGCTTAGGGAAAAAAACAGTGCCAGAGCCAAGTGTGGTGGCAGATACCTATAGCATTGGCCACATCGGAGGCTGAGGAAAGAGGACTGCAAATTCAAGGCTGACCTCACCAATTTATCATGGCCCTTAGCAATTTGGCCAGAACTTGTCTCAAAATAAATGAAAGGACTGGGGAGGTAGTTAAGTGGTAAAGCATCATAGGGTTCCACCACCAGCATTTAAAAAGGGTGGGGAGGGGCTGGGGATGTGGCTCAAGTGGTGGTGGGCTCCCCTGGCATGCATGTGGCCCCAGATTTGATCCTTAGCACCACAAACAAACAAAGATGTTGTGTCCACGGAAAACTAAAAAATAAATATTAAAAAAAACTCTTTCTCTTTCTTACTTTAAAAAAAAAATAAAAAATAAAAAAACAAAAAGGGTGGGGAGAACGAAGATGGCAGGCCAGAGGGAGGCAGCATTCTGTGTTGGTCTGTGGTCCAGATCTCACCTAGTTGGAATACTGCATCTCAGAGAGCATTCAAGGACTCTAAACAGCTGCTTTCCAAAGAAATCACCAGCACTGTGACCCCGCACAGGGCTCCAGGCCTCAGCATTGGAGCAGGAATGAATAAAAAAAAAAAGTGGCCTATATACACAATGAAATTTTACTCAGCAATAAAAGAGAATAAAATCATGGCATTTGCAGGAAAATGGACAACATTGGAGAAGATAATGCTGAGTGAAGTCAGCCAGTCCCCAAAAACCAAATGCCATTCTAATGTTTTCTGAGACATAAGGTGAGGGACTCATAGTGGGATAGGGAGGGGGAGTTTGGGAGGAATAGATGAACTGTAGATAGGGCAGAGGGGTGGGAGGGGAAGGGAGGTGGCAGGGGATTAGCAAGGATGGTGGAATGTGATGGACATCATTATCCAAAGTACATGTATGGAGACACAAATTGGCATGAACATAATTTATATACAACCAGAGATATGAAAAATCGTGCTCCATATGTGTAATAAGAATTGTAATGCATTCTGTCATTTATTTTTAATAAGACAATGACAACAAAATAAATAAAATAAAAGTGTGGGGTCTGGGGAGGCAGAGCCAAACTAAAACACCCTGGTTTCAAATGCCAGTACCATAAGTAAGTAAATAAATGAATCTAGTTATCATACAGTTTTAAAAAGTAGTTACTATCATATATGTTAAAAACAGCTTTTGCCGGGTGCTGTGTCTTATGCTATAATCCCAACAATTTGGGAGGCTGAGGCAGGAGGATCACAAGTTCAATGCCAGCCTCAGTAATTTATCAAGGCTCCCAGCAACTTAGTGAGATCCTGTCTCAAAATAAAAAATAAAAAGGGCTAGGGATGTAGCTCAGTGGTAAAGCGGCCCTGGGTTCAAACTCCAGTACCAAAAATAAATAAATAAATAAACAATGGTTTGTGTGGAACTTGGCGGTGAATGCCTATAATCCCAACTACAGAGGCTAGGGCAGGAGGATCTCGAGTTCAAAGCCAGTCTCAACAAAAGTTAGACACTAAGTAACTCAGTGAGATCCTGTCTCTAAATAAAATACAAAATAGGGCTGGGGATGGGGGCTCAGTGGCTGAGTGTCCCTGAGTTTAATCCTCAGTAGCCCCACACCTGCAAAAAAAAAAAAAAAAACAGGCCAGTTTAGGCAACTCAGTGAGTTAGATCTTGTCTCAAAATAAAAACTGAGAAGAGCTGGGGATTGACTCCAGGTTAGAACAACCTGGGGTTCAGTCCCCGGTAGTGCAAACAACCAATCAGAACCAAACCAAGAAGAAACCAATTTGTTCTTATATTGTATTTTATGAAGTTGTTTTGTAAAAGCTCAAACAGAAGTGAATATGTGAGAGAAGGCTGGAGACTGTCAGGAGCAATTATCATAGACCTTTCTCACTGATTTAGTACTTAGAGCCAGTACCCCTGGTTGGGAGGGTTTTTTCCTTTCTTTCTTTCTTTTGGCTAAAATGTTTCATATCCAATGTATCTGAGCATGCCTCCTGTTTGCCCTGCTTCTGTTATGCTCAAATCCGGGACCCCCAAAGACCACCAGAGACCCAAGATGGATGTAAGCAGCAAAGAGGTGTTTATTGAGAGCTAGCACGGTCCTCCGCGTGCACACAGCAACTGGTGATGCTGAGAGGCCTCGAGCCCAGGATTTGCAGCAGTTTTATGCATTCTTTGGAGAAGGCAGGGACCCCCACAAACATCATAGCATCTCTTAGCAAATCATCACACACCACGGGAAAATCAAATAACAACTCTAAAACATGATTAGCACATTCACTGGTGGGAACAATTTGGGTAAGGGTGATTGATCAGGACAAAAGGGGTATTCATTTGAACTGATTGATTTAAGCCAAGAAGGGTGTATGTGCTGAACTACATGGTTTCTCAACATGTTATCAACCACCATAAACTACTGGGAGGGTCATCTGGCATCCCAGGTATTTCCCTGTCTCATGCTGATTGGTAGCTTCTAGAGGGTTGCTATGGGTCCCCACCTAGCCTGACTGAGTCAGGGACACCTGGCTCAGCATATCTCTCCTGTTATTTGTAGATAAACAACTTAGCAGGGTGGGAATGTGCCTAGGAGTGCTCTGTGGGTCTTTCCAAGGACAAAGGTGATGTCCCTTCCTTGGACAGGCTTTGCTCTGAAGTAGAGGCTGGTTTTAGTGTCTGTAGCAACTCTTTTCCAATTTCTTTTCTACTGAGCCACTTTTTGTATTTTTTTTTTTTTTTGAGACAGGGTCTTATTGAGTTGCTCAGGGCCTCACTAAATTGCTGAGGCCAGCCTTGAACTTGCAATCCTCCTGCCTCAGCCTCTGCAGCTACTGGGATTAGAGGTGTGTGCAGCCACGCCCAGCTTCATAAAGTATTTTTGTTTTTGTTTTTGAGATGGGTTTTCACCCTGCTGACCAGGCTAGCCAGGAGCTCCTTGCTTTAGGGATTGCCCTCCTTAGGCTCCTAGGGCTGCTGGCATAGATGGGATTAAAGAAGTGAGCCATCACACCTAAGAGGTTTTAACTCTAGAACATGTTTGCAATATCAGTGTGGCCATGGACCCCTGAACAATGAGCTTTCAGGGGGTTCTCTGTCCAATATCAGATTAAGTCCTTTGGTGTCTCATGCTCAGAACTGAGGCTGTCCCTGTGAATGAAGCTCTGTGAAAGTGAAAGAAATCCCTGAGAGGATCTCCACCCCACCCAGAATCCCTTCTCCTTCCTGCCTGGAGATCTGCTAAAACCAATCAATAAGCTGAAAACCCAACCAGGATTAATTGGATGAGATTCAATAATCTAGTCAGATATGAGCTTCTGATTGGAAGGGAGGGGTTTGGAGAGGAGGAATAAGAGCTTCAGAGCAGCCAGAGAAGGTTCCAGATTTCCTGGACCAAGAGTCACTGCCTGGATCTGTTGACACTTGGAGAGCCAGACCATTCCATCCAGACGAGCAGAGAGGGTAAGTGACATCCCTCCCCCCCAAGGATGCACCACCCTGTCTACCACAGCCAGTCTGCCCTGGTGACTGCAGCCCAGTTTGCCACCACTGCTGCTGATGATTCTTAGGGATTGAACCCAAGGATGCTTTACCAGTGAGCCTCATCTCCACAGACCTGTGTTTTATTTTGAATCAGGGTCTACCTAACTTGGTCAACGTCTTGCTAAGGTGCTGTGGCTGACCTGCAACTTGACTTTTTGTGCACTGGGGATTGAACTCCGGGCTGCTTAACAAATGAACCACATCTCCAGCACCTTTTACATTTTTTTTTTTTTTTGGTGGCACAGGGCCTAGAATCTTCCTA
This sequence comes from Urocitellus parryii, assembly GCF_045843805.1. NCBI lineage: Eukaryota > Metazoa > Chordata > Mammalia > Rodentia > Sciuridae > Urocitellus > Urocitellus parryii. The sequence continues at coordinate 8,371,471 of NC_135541.1, forward strand.
ATTGCTAAGGCTGGCCTTAAACTTTTTTTTTTTTTTGAGAGAGAGAGAGAGGGAGGGAGAGAGGGAGGGAGGCAGGAGAGAAAGAATTGTAATATTTATTTTTTAGTTTTCGGTGGACACAACATCTTTGTTGGTACGTGGTGCTGAGGATCGAACCCGGGCCAAATGCATGCCAGGAGAGCGCGCTACCACTTGAGCCACATCCCCAGCCCCTGGCCTTAAACTTTTGATGCTCCTGCCTCAGCCTCCTAAATTGCTGGGATTACCAGCATGTACCACTGCACCCAATGATTTCTTTTTTTTTCTTTTTTGGGCACCGAGGATTGAACTCAGGGGCACTTGATCATTTGAGCCACATCACCAGCCCTATTTTTATATTTTACTTAGAGACAGGGTCTCACTGAGTTCCTTAGTGCCTCACCATTGCTGAGGCTGGCTTTCAAGATCCTCCTGTCTTAGCCTCCCTTAGCTACTGGCATTACAGGTGTGTGCCACTGTGCCTGACCCAGTGCAAAATTTTTAAGTGAGAGCTATCTATTTGATTTTGAATTGTCTTGACAATTTTCATTTGTAGTCTATATTCCTTTATATGACAGTTCATGGAATTTGTGGTATTGTGGTTTTACAAGTTATTTTATATTTAGAGCTTAAAACAGGGTGAGGGTGTTGCTCAGTGTTAGAAGACTTGCCTAGTATGAGGACCTGGGTTCAAACCCCATCAATGCAAAACAAAGGAATATGTGCGAATATATGTGATGTATATATTATATCAATGTTTTATTACTGGATTTTGGTGTCACAGTTTGGATAGGATGTTCTCCCAAAGGTTCAAGTGTTAATGAAAGGGATGAGACGATTGGGTTATAAGATCCATAATCAGTACATTTATCTGTTTAACGGATTTGATAGGACTACATACTGGGTGATAAACTCTAGGCAGGTGAGGTGTGGCTGGAGGAAATAGGTCCCTTTGGGTGTGTCTTTGGGTTTATATTTTTGCAACCAAAGGCTTGGTCCCCATCCTCCATGCTGATCCAATAGCAATGACAAGATATTGAGAAAAAGGAAAAGGTTTATTGTTTTGCTAGCAAAGAAGAAACACAGGGACTAGTGTCCCAAAGCCTGTGCTTCTGCCTAAGCACAGCTCCTAAGCTATAGCTATATCTAGATTTACATCTGTGCAAGTCCACATATGTATATAATTTTGTGTGTGCATGTGTGGTACAGGGAATTGAACCCAGGGCCTCACATGCTCGGCAAGCTCACTACCACTGAACCACATCTTGAGCCTCGGACAAGGTCTTGCTCAGTTTCCCAGTCTGCCCTTGAACTTGAGTTTCTCATTTTTTAAAAAATCATTTTTTGGTAATGGGGATTGAACTCGGGGTGCTTTACCACTTACCCACATTCCAGCCGTTTGAATTTTTTATTCTGATTGGATCTCTCACGAGGGCCTTAGGTCTTGTTAAGTTGCTGAGGCTAGACTTGAACTTGTAGTCCTACCGCCTCAGTGTCCCAAGTTGCTAGAATTACAGGCTTGTGCCACCAGGCTGGGCATTGGCCTTGTGACATTTCCATTCTCTTTAAGGGGATCCTAATTGAGGTTTAGGTTTGGGATGTGGATCAGTGGTAAGGCACTTGCCTGGCATGCATTCAGCCCTTGGTTCACTCCCCAGGATCTCAAAAGTGAGGAGGAGTCACCTGTCCATAGGGGGACTGGTGAGCCTTCAGACTCCTTGATAACCAGTGGGATTAGAGTTGGGAGGACCAGAGGTGGACCTGGATACTGGGGATTTGATCCCCACCACCACAGAGCTGTGGCTTACCAGGATTTGGACCTCGGCTGGTTGGGAAGGGGTTTTTCAGGCTTGGCCTGAAAGGGTGCCTCTGTTCCCTGCAGATTCAACAGGATGAGCTTCGAGACCGTACCCACACTCCAGGACCTGGTGATACAGAACGTACTATGCGAAGAGGACTTGCCCATCCCCAATCTGGAGAACCTGCCCAGGGTGCTCATCCTGAAGTTGTACAAGGAGGCTATAATGGGGGGTTACAAGGAGTTGATAAAGAAGATGGTGCTGTCTTGCCCCTTGGCCTGTCTGCATGTGGACTACCTGGTGAAGACAGAATATCTGACGGCCTTGAAGGCCTTAAGAACTCTACTGTATGGGCTAAGCTCCCTGATTTTCAACAAGGTTCACCCCAGGTGAGGGGGGCCCAGGAAGAGACATGGGGGGGGGCAGGGTGAAGGGTGGACCAGGTGGTGCCAGGGAGGAGGCTGCCCTGCCCTCTCCATAGGAAGGGTCCCTGGCTGGATTCAAGGAGAAAGGACATGGAGAAAAATAGGAGAGCAGAGGAGCAGCCACCCAGAACAAGGGGTTCACTGGGGTCTAATGCACAGGTTGGAAGTTGGCGGGTCTTCGTCCATTTTTCGAGCCTCCTTCCCATTTTCTCCATAGGAAATGGAAACTGAAAGCAATCGATTTTCGAATGAATCAGGACTGCCCCAATCAGTGGTCCAGAGCCCCACTGGGCGACTGCTCACAAGAGGCCACGTCTCCAAAGGAAAGAGAGAAATGCAGCCAAAGAGCAGCGAAGCCACGCTTGAAGATCTTCATAGAATTCTGTCCGGACCCACTCTTCCGAGCATTGCTTTTAACCCTCACTGAGTGGGTGATGAGAACAAGGACAAGGAGGGTGGTCCGTATATACTGGAAGAAGCTCCAGCTCGATTGTTACTACGCAGAGTATGAAATCCGGAGGACTGTGGCCTTTTACTACGTGCGGGAACTGGAGGTGAATGCTAACCTCTGGAGTTTGGAAATGATGTTCCGTTTTTGTTTTCTCCTGAGCAAGATGAGGAACCTTCGCGTCCTCCATTTCTCCAACATGAGCCCGCACGACTTCACCAACCGCTCCAAAAACAGGTGGTATTCCCACAGATACAGCTTTCAACTGCGGAAGGTGAAAAACCTCCGTGAGCTCTACGTGAACAACGTCTTCTTCCTCTGCGGAATGCTGCCCAAAATCCTCCTGTAAGTATGGAGGGTGCGCATTGCCGCAAAAGCCATTTTTGCTGACCGAGCAGTTACAGGGCTTGTGCCCCGGCCACTGGCCATGTCAGGGAAGGAGATGCTGAGGAGTGACTGAGTGACCTCAGGTTCTGGTCCCTGCTCAGTCCTGAAGGATGGTCTCATCACCACCCGCATAGAAGCAGAGGGCTGAACCAGGGTGCATGGTCTGGGAAGTGCCACATGCTGGGAAGCCAGCTGGGGGGACAGGAGCTAGTGAGGTAGGTGAGGTTCCTTCCCTGGGAGGCCTGTCCAGCGAAGACGTGGGAGACGGGGTAGAGGAGAGGGCGCTGCAGAAGGGAAGCCCCCACACCTGACCTTGCAACAGGGAAGCTCTGTGCTCTCCAGCGGGGAGCAGAGAAGCCACCCCCAATGCCCCCCTGGAGAAGGCTGTTCTGAGCCTCAGCTGGTGATTCTGGACTTGAGGGTGAGGAGCAGGGATGGAGGGTACAGGTGTGAGCCCCACAGGTGGACAACTCCAGTGGGTTTCCTTCATCTTGCCTGGGATTGTCCTTCGTACATGACTCCCCTGACCTCCTGTGGCCAGAGCTGTGGCCTTGGGCTTGGCAGTGAGGGGAGGAGCCTTAGAGATGATGGACCCACCTGGTCACTCAAGTGGTGGTGAAAGGCTCACCCTGAAATGGGTGATGTGTACGAGCAGATTTTGCAACCCGCAGTGTCCTGGGGGTCCACCATCATCAGAAGGTCAGGGCAACCTTGGGTTTGAGATTAGAGAGTTCTCACCTACCATTTCCCACTATATCCACGTGATGTGGTGCCTTCACTCTCCAGAAGTAACTCTTTGCTTTCTCTCCAGGAGTCGGACCCCCTTGAAAACACTCTCGCTGAGAGGTTGTCCGCTCAAGGAGAAGGATTTACAGCACCTGTCCATGTGTCCGAGCACTGACCAACTGAAGTGTCTGGATCTCAGCTCTTTTCGCATGAAAGGTATGAGTCCTGAGCCCCTCCGGGTCCTGCTGGAGAAGGTGGCACACACCCTTGAGACCCTGGTCTTAGAGTTTTGTGAGATAACAGAGACCCAGCTAAATGCCATCTCACCAGCCCTGGGTCACTGTTCCCAGCTCAAAACCTTCAGTTTCTATGGGAACCAAATCCCCCTGACTGCTCTTAAGAACCTGCTGAGCCACACCGCTAGCCTGCCACTGGAACAAGCGAAGTACCCTGCTCCTCTGGAGATCTTTGACGAAAACCTCGGGGATATTTGGACTGAGATCAACCCCATGAAATTTGACCAGGTTCGGGAGGAGCTGATGCAGCTGGTGAAGGACATCAAGCCTGTCCACGACATCCAGATTTATTCTTGCAATTGTATTCTTCACTTCAAACGTACAGATTTTATTGCCTAAAACCCAGTGGCAATTCGGTAGGCAGGGGATTGTTGACATGCACAACATTATAGCATTCTTGGGCTGGGGGTGAGGCTCAGGTAGAGTGCGCCCTTCAGGCATGAGGCTGTAAGTTTGATCTCCAGAACCTCAAGAAATACTTCTTATAAATATCTGATGGGGCTCATGTGTGCACATGGCCTCAAGTTTGAGTCCAGTCTTGACAACTCAGGAAGACCGTCTCACAATAAGGGCTGGGGATGTAGCACTGGTCAAATGCTCTGGCGTCAATCCCCAGTACCCCTGAAAAATGGGTTAGGGTTGGCCTTCAGGAAGATAGGTATAAGGGCCTTCATTTTATTATGCTACTTGGTTTTTGGCTCTATTATTCCATAATAAAAATGTACTAAATTTTCACTAATATGATTTGTGTGTGTGTGGGGGGGGGGTATTGAACCAAAGGGTGCTCAACAATTAGGCCACATCCCCAACCCTTTTTAAGACATGTTCCAAGTTGCATAGGGCATAGTTAAGTTGCTGAGACTGGCCTTGAACTTGATTCCCCCTGCCTCAGTCTCCCAAGCTGCTGGGACCACAGGTGTGTGCTACCACACCCGGCTGCTAATTTGAAATCCTTTGGAAGCATGGGACATAACTGCCATGCCTGCCTTGCTGGATTTGAAGCCCTGCTTTTTTTCTGTGCCTCTGCTCAGGGCCAAGAAGCAAGTCTGAGCTACCAAGACAGACCAGCAGTCCTGTAAGCCTGGTGCTGCCTGCAGATTTGTTCAGGGAAGTGAAGGGGGAGGTTAACTCAGAAAGATCAGACAACCATAGCCAAGGTCAGAGGACAGAAACCCCAGGTACTTTAGAATTTTAGTCTGCACTGTGTGACCAGGCTATTTAAAAGGACTTCCAGTTGCCTAATTCAGACACCACTGGAGGCTCAAGGCTACCTTCTGGCATAACTGAGGAACAGGATTCAAGACTAGGATTGTTTTCTGTTTGTTGGGGGCTCAAAATGGATTTTTTTATTTGGCCATATGCTGACAATGTGCCCAGTGTGATCAATAAAGCAGGACACTCCTGGACCCCCTTCCTGTGGATTTAACGAAACCATTTCTCGACTGTTCTTTTTGCCATCAAATAACGCTCTCCTTGCTCCAAGCATCTGCAGCTTCCAGAACGAGTGGACGAGTGTTCCGAAGGGGCTCAGATCTGCAGAATTGTGGCCAGGCCGCCATTTGGGAGGAGTGTGGAGAAAGATCGAAGTGCCACCTTCTGCCTCCGCAGCATGTTGCTGAGGTCACTCTCCTTCAAGCAGACTGGCTCTCTCTCCCTCTTGGGGTGAGAATCTGCTACTTGCCAGGCAGGAGCAGCTGCTGGAGCAGGGGTTCAACCGCTGTGGTGACTGGCTCTGGCTGTGGAAGGGGCAGGCAGGGGGCTCTCTGCTGTCCCCATATGCCCCCTACTCCCCAATACTAGACTGGCTCCTCCTCCAGGTCTCAGTTGGCATCACCTCAGAGGCCCTCCCCGAACACCCCGTCGACCACACCATGGTTGTTCCATAGAAGGAATGGATCACAGTTGGCCACATTGCACATTCTTGCTTCTTATAGGTGGCCAGCCCCAGAGACAGGGACTCACCTGCCATCTTCATCCATGAGGACCATACCTGATCCCCTGTCTAGCCACACAGGTGCTTAATACATAGAGTTCTGACTGAGCTACATCCCATTCCTTATTTTTGATTTTGAAACAGAGTCTCAAGTTGCTAAGGCTGGCCTGCAACCTGTGATCCTCCTGCCTCAGCCTCCTGAGTTGCTGGGATTACAGCCATGTACCACAGTGCCCTCTGGTCTTCTCTGTATGTGGCCTGTTGCCCACCAGGGCCACCCCCTGTTGGGTGCACTTCTCAGCCTGGTGGTCTCAGGAGGGCTGAGCTTCCTACATGACAGTGGCTCCCAAAGGCAGCAAGCACAGCCTGCCAGGCGTGTTAGGCTCCTCTCCAGGGCCCAGTTCAGCAGCACTCTGAATATAAATATAAATAGAATATTTATATTCTATTCCTCAGAGCAGGGCTGGGGATGTAATTCATTGGCAAATGCCCCAGTCTCACTCCCTTATACTAGGCCCAATTCCTTATAAATAAATAAATTAATTAATAATAATAATAATAATAATAATAAGGAGCACTGGGTGTGGTTGCACATGCCTGTCATCCCAGTGACTGTGGAGGCCAAGACAGGAGGACCTCAAATTCTAGGCCAGCCCCAGCTATTAGCAAGGCCTTAAGCAATAGGGAGACCCTATTTCATTAAAAACTTAAAAGGCCACGACATGTGGCTCAGTGGTAGAGAAGCCCTGGGTTCAATCCCCATTCCAAAAATGAAAAAAGAAAAGTCAATGTCCTGTGGATGCCAGGGAACCACTGTGAAGCTTCCTGCCCGTCCCATCCAGAGCCCTTGGACTGGCTGTGTCTCACTGGGCACATGACTTCCCTTGTGAGCACCAGTGTCCACGAGGGAAAAGCAGCCAGTAGGACCCGTCTGGCGTGGAGATTTGAAAACTATGGAAAGTACTTGTCCTGCGCTAGGAGCTCCCAGTGGCAGCAGGGCTTCCCTGGCAGGTACAGGGATGTGGCCATTAAGCTGTAGCTCTCTAGGTCAAGGGAAGGACACATTGCCACGTGGGTCTGGGCTCAGTGCTGCCTCCACCCATCCCATCTTCTCTACCTTGAAAGTTCTAAGGTTCCAGCTGTAACTTATTTCCTTAATCCACCCTCCTTGATCCCAGGGCTGAGATGGAACCCAGGGCCCTGTGCATGCTGGGCTGCCCCACCACTGAGCACCCTCGCCAGCCATGTCTATCCAGGACTTGCTCTGGGCAAGGAGGTTCACCACCTGTCTCCTCCCCTGCCCAATCAGAAGTCCTGTGGAACCACTGGGAACGAAACTCGGGGCCAGGGCTGCCCCTGAGATGTGCAAGTGCTTCTTGTTTCTGTTTCTTCTCCTTTTAACATGTTTCATTTCTTTTCTGGGCTAGGGGTTGCTCCCTGGTCGCCTCCCACCCTCGGCTGTAATCCCACACACTATCTGTAGTCCCCACTCAAGATCCCAGCAGAAGGGAGGGAAGAATTGACGGTGAGCTGACTCTGGGCTTTCAGCAGATCCTCTCTGTGTCCACAACCCTGTCTACTCCCAGCCCCTGTGGCTGCTCAGGCGACCAGAGAGTCGACCATTGACGAGGGCTGCGGTCGGAGGCCCCTGCGTGACGTGGAGGGCTGCAGAATCCTGGAGTCTCCGACACTCACTTTCCAAATCAGGAACTAACAGATTTCTTTTTTTCTTTCTGATTCTGAGGCAGAAACCACACAGGCTCTAGCATACAGTAAACAGTCGCTGCAGCTGGGGCCATGAGTTCCGAACTCAGGGAGAAAGACACAGAGGTATCCAGGTAGCATTTCCTCAAGAGTCCATTGTCCATTTGCCCCATTGGAGAAACAGGCCTGGAGAGATCAAAGGACCGGATCACTGTCAGAGCCCTCAAGTCTATGCAGCAGTAAGGACAGGAGTGGGGCTCAGGGGTGGGGGGCTTGCCTAGCAGGATGGAAGCCCTGGGTTCCATCCCCAGCACTGATAAATAGACAAATAAAAGCTCCTTAGCAATAAAAAGAATGAACTTTTTATATGTGTAATAAGGATGAACCTTGAAACAGTCATACTGAGTGAAAGAAGCCAGACCAAACAGAACAGGAAAGTTCTAGAAAATGCAAGTTATTTTAAAGTGACAGAAAACATCCATCTTTGATAACAGCAGCCTTGAAGTCCATGAGGCATTGGCAATAAATTCCCACTGACTGTATCTGCAATATCCATTGAACTTGTGTGATGTTAGTGAGGTCATTAACTGTTTCGAGTTCATTATTTCTGTGCCCTGTCTGTGCTTGCTCTGAAGGATCAAGACACATTACCCCCAAAATATGCTGCACTGGCCTAAGGACTAAGTGGAGGAGGACCAAGGGCAACTGAGGCTCCCAGATGCAGGTAGAGTTCTCTGCAAGACAGGGCTGTCCTGGGAGGAAGGCCCCAGGCCTGAGGCCAGCAGGGCAGAAGTGTTGTTCTCATGGAAGATAGGGCCAACACCACTGCGAGAGGAGTCTGCATCCCCAGCCCTCCTGGCAAAATCCCTCTCTTCCCTTACTTCTGTCCTGTATTTCCATCCTTCCTACTCACCACTCTGAGCTCCCAAGATTCTTGGCTGAATTCATTTCCCAGGGCTGGGGATGTAACTCAGTGGTAGAGCACTTGGGCTAGTAGTGTGAAGCCCTGGGTTCCATCCCCAACAATGCAAAAAAATGAAAAATTAAAAATTAAAAGTGAAGAATTCATTTCCCTGCACCTGGAGAATGTAAGACAGCAGCCGGCTTCTTCAAGTCCAGAGGGAGACACAGTCTGCCTCCACTATGCCCCATCAAAGGGCTCTCCCAGCCTCCTGCAGTGGTGCACACCTGGAATCCCAGCAGCTCAGAGGCTGAGGCAGGAGGATTGCAAGTTCAAGGCCAACCTTAGCCACTTATCAAGGCCCTAATCAACTTAGTGGGATACTTTCTCTAAATAAAAAGCTGGAGATCAAATAAATTTAAATAAAGTGTTCACCCAATATGTCCTGCTCTCTTTGACAAACCCAAAGTCAACCCTTCACCTGGGTTTTTTTTTTTTTTTTCTTTTTCTTTTTTGGCATGCTGGGTTGAACCCAGGCACACTCTTCCACAGATCTACATCCCCTGCCCTTTTTATTTTATCTTGAGACAAGTTCTAAATTGCTGATGCTGGCCTTAAACTTGCCATCCTTCTTCCTCAGCCTCCCAAGTAGCTGGGATTATTTCAAGGTTGAAGAGTTCAAGTCTTAGGGTGGGGCAAGGGTGAAGGCCAATCCTCCCCTCGGGCAACACTGGGCAGATTTTGGAGACATTGTTGGTTGTCTCATCTGGGGAAGGATGCTACTGACATCTAGTGGGCATAGGCCAGGGATGCTGGGTGCACAGGACAGCCTCAGCACAAAGATTGATGCAGCCCTGGGGAGAAACCAGGAACAGAGTGAGGGAAGCAGGAGAGGAAACAATGAATACCAGCTGGGTTCCAGGAGTGTCCAGGCTCAGCCCTATCCCTGGGGGACCCTGGAGCATGCATTGTCTCCCAGGACTTGTCCCACCTTAAGTCCAAGGAGTGGGCTTTTGTACCCCAGTCGTCCCTGCCCTTAGTCTCTGGCATGGGCTGGAGAGAGTGCAGGGAGAGGGCACAGGCCTCTGGCCATGGCTCCCCCCTGTGGCTGAGTGCAGTTATGCTCCTGTCTTCCTGAGTCTGCTGGAACTTCACATTGGTAGCCTGACATTGGCCAAGACACAGAGAAGGTCAAATACTACAAACCAGGGCATTTTTTTTTCTCTTCACGCCCCTGTGGGAAGGGGTGTCAGCCTGGTGGAGGCTGTGCTGGCTTGAGGGCAAGTGCCATAGAAGGCTGCCCCTGGGCACTCTGAAGCTGGGCAGCGGTGGCGGGGTGGGCAGAGCCTGACCCGGGAAGTCTCCTCTTGCCAGGCAACATGGCTGCCTTGGGAGGCCAGTGCCCATCTCACTAGTGGGGACTGCAGTAGAGGAGGGGGCCGGCCGTGGAGGCAGCACCTGTATAAAGGGCCGGGAGGGAGGGAGCAGCTCCCTCCTGCAGCCTCCTGCTGCCCCCAGCCTGCTCCTGGCCCCGCTGTCCCTCCTGACCGCTGTGGGGTGTGGTTGAGGACAGGGCCACATGGAGGAGAGGCTGGGACGGTGGAGGCTGGAAGCACCACAGCGGGAAGACTCATGGAGCCTCTTACCAAGTAGATTTTGAAGGAAAGAGCCCAGCTGGCAGCCTCAGGCCTGGGAGCCAGGCAGCTCTGGTTACTGCCCTCCCTGGAGCTTTAGAAAGGAGTGGCAGTTCCTGGAGAGTCCTTGGTAGGAGTGTGCTCAAGGGCTCATGAGGCCTTCTCCCCAGCTCCCAAGGGAGCTCCACGGCAGCTCGCACCACCCCAGGCCACACCAGACCACAAGCCACCTCACACCCAGGGAGATGGCAGAGTCACAGCAACAAGGGCCATTGAACACCAGAGACATCGGAACCCTTGTCTGTGGCTACTGGAAAAGGGCACAGATTTTGTTCCCAGAGGCAGCTCCTGGAGTCACCAGGGGACCCAGGGATTCCACCCTCACAGATTCACCTGGGGGGACTGACAGCGTGCTCAGGAGACACTCAAGTCCACGGGCGTCCTCAGCAGACCACTCACATCAGCCCAGGGGCAGAGGCGTCCCATGTCCAGGTCCCACTGAAGGGATAAACAAAGCGTGGGCTCCGCATAGTGGACGCTGAGGAAAGAGCTCCTGGGAACTGTCCAGAATAGGAAGTGGACACAGGTAGATCGGTGGCTGCCAGGGGCTGGGGAAGGGTCATGGGGGTCACTGCTGATGGGCATGGAGATGAAGTGTTCTGGAGCTGGACAGTGGGGACAGCTGCGTGATGCTAAGGGACCCTGGCTGCACCGTTGCAAAGGCTGAGCTTCCAGGCTGGCGAGTGGCTCTCGGGGAGGGCACAGCAAGCTCCGGGTCCTGGGCTCCATCCCCAGCGCCATGGTGAACAGAAGAATGAGCGTTAGGTGTGTGACCCACATCCCAGTTTTTAAGAGGGGGAGAAGCCCTGTGGTGTACATCCTCTTGGTCTCCAGAGAGGGCTGGACAGCCCCAAAGCAGCCCAGCAGAGAGGGGGAGGGACCCTGGTAGAGCAGATCCAGGAGGGAAGAGAAGCCCCAGGGAAGCAGGAGGCGCCCTGTGCCCCTGAGAGACAGTCATGGGGATGCGTGGACAGGCTGCCCACAGGGCAGAGGAACACCCGTGCCAGGGGGTCCAAGGGCCCCAGTGACCCCCTCCCCTCTCCACTCCAGCTCTTCTGAGCCTCCCTGGGTTTCCCTGATTCTCTCCTAGAACATCCTCCACCTACCCCCTCGCTCCAAACCCTCCCACTTAGACTGGGCAGCCCATGCTCTGCTTCACAATGTCCCTCTCACAACATCAAAGAGAAACAAGAACAGGCTTAGTTAGACAAAGCAGATTTTTATTGCCGGGCAAAAGCGGACCTCCATTCTGGCTTGTGCAGAGGTCACCGGGCATTTTATTTTATTTGCAGTGCTGAGGATTTGAACCCAGGGATGCTCAGGTTTTTGGTTTTTTGGTTTTGTTTTGCTTTTTTTAAGGCAGGGTCTCACTAAGTTGTCCAGGCTGGCCTTGAACTTGCGATCCTCCTGCCTCAGCCTCCTGAGTAGCTCACACCACTGGGCATTTTAGAGGCTGCACAAAGGAGGGGGCGATCGAGGGCTCAGGGGAGTCATAGAAGTAAAGAATCACACAACATTGGCCAAGGAGAGTGTGATTAGCCCAGGGTCTGCAGCTGACAATGACAGAAGTTAGGGTCCCACCCTCCTGTGGGGCTTGGAGGCAGAGACCCCACCTTTCCTGAACAATGTCAAAGAGCTGGTCCCCAAGTCCTTGACAGACACACACTTGAGTTGCAGGCATGAATTTCACACACATCTCCAAGGGACAGCGGACACTGTGCTAAGCCCTTTATGTAGATGCTCTGAGGGGGGTCGGCTTCGGGGGCAGGTGCTGTCCCAGTGCTCAGTGTCTCCACCACCCCTGGGCCTGGCCTCCCGCTACTGCAAGCCCTGCTGGAGACTGGCCATCTCCAGACATTTGGACGGACCCCTTATTGCTGAGTATTCCACAGACCTCACCAGCGACTCTTTCCCTGACCCCTGAGCCCTGACCCTGGGATGGCTCCTGCTCTGGGACCCCTGATGTCATCATACCCGTGACAAGTGGTTGCTCCTGTCCTTGTCTTCTCTGGCAGGAAAGCACCACAGTGGAGGCCTGATGGCCTGCTGCCTGACCAGAGCCTGGCCTGGGGTGGCCACTTAACAAATCCTGAATGAACGAGCGAACCGGTCTCGCGGACGAAGCCTCTAGGACAGGGAGGGCTTAGGCAGGAAAAGTGGAGGGAATGAGAGGAAAGAACAGACCAAAGAATCTGGTACCCGTAGGTAGTAGTACCCGCCCTCCACAGAAAACCTTAACTAAGCTTCTCCAGAAATCTTCACCATAATTGATTTTAGAACTATGGGCAAAAGAGTCTCTACAAAAGAGTTCAATGGAGGTAAACTTCCTATGTTCCTGCTGCTCTATTACTTGGCCACTGGCCTGGAAGAGATCAGCACCCAGGTCCTCGAGGCCTCTATACTTATTTTCCACAAACATGCATCCAGTAGAGTAGTACAGTACAGAAGTGTGTCCGCAAATGCAAAATGTGATAATAAAAAGATAAATCCTTTCACAAGGCCTCTGCCTTGAGCTGGGCTTCACAGAGACGTCTACATTTCTAAGATCAGAGAAGTTACCACCTGGGCTCCATGGTAACAGCTGGCAGGGGAGGAGAGAAAAGGGAGAAGAAGCTCTCCCCTTCTCAGGTGTTGTCCTTGAAGGGTTAACCTGCCCAGCACAGGGAAAGAAAAAGCTGCTTTTATGTGAACTTCTGAGCTCCTCCCCTTACGTGCTGGGTATAAAGTTCTGAAACTGCCTGAACTCGGGGTTCAGGAAATTAATTGATTACAGTGAAAGCTGTGCCCTCTGAACCTGGCTGCAGCCAAATAAAACTGTTTCCTGCTATCTTTGGGGCCCTGCCTTTCTGCACTAGAGGAGGGGCCAAGATAGTAGCCCTGTGCATCAGGAGATGTTTGAGGGGTGGTAGGAGCTCCAGGCTTTTGTTCTTGTGTGTGTGTGTGTGTGTGTGTGTGTGTGTGTGTGTGTGTGTTTTGGGGAGAGCGCTGGGGATTGAACTCATGGATTCTGGTGAGTGCTCTACCACTGAGCGTCCCCCCAGGCCCAGCTGTGTCCCCCATGGACTTCTGTACAGGGTCAGGGCTGCTATAGGAGGGCCTTTCCTTGGTGGAAATCAGAGAGGGGGACCACAAGTAACAAGAGCAGTTAATTCCACACTGCACAGTGGAGCCTCTGCCCTCCTTCTCCCTCCTTCCCACTATCACACTCGTCCCCCCCTGGACAAGCAAATCAGTCACTTTAGAAGACACAGGATTAGCAGAGCAACGGGTCTTTGAGGGAGTCCATCAGACGACAGGCTGACCTGAGCCAGGCTCAGAATCTGCAAGAATCCATCTCTGGGGTATAAATTAACCTAAGCTGTGCCCAGTCTCCTCCCTGGAGGGGCAGGAGGTGGACAAGGACAGATGAAGAACACCCCTTCCCACTTCCCTAGGTTTTAAGCTGTTTTTATATGGAAATCCTGTCCAAGTAATTAACAGAAGTAATTAGGGGTCAGATGGTCACAAATGAAAATCACCCAGTATCCAGCGCTGGTGCCAGGGCCGGCAGTGCCAAGGGCTAGGGGCTGGCCTGATGACATGGCAGTCTGACCACAGCTCTGGGGGAAGGCCAGGTGTCCTAGCAGCCTGAGCTATGACAGAGAAGGGCACCTACCAAAGAAGGAAACATAAGCGGCTCCCAGAGCCCCAGGCTCAGGGCCCTGCCCTTTGTAAGGCAGAGAGGGAAGTTTCCCTTAATGTCCTGAGTGTGAATCTCCCTGTCCCTGGGCCTCACACAGGATGTGCAGCTTTTAAATCCTTGAAAAGGGCAGGAATTTATCACCCATGCATTCATCCCACCCACCTGCCATCCACAACCCAGCCATCTGTTCATAACCCACCCACTTATCCAAACCCGAGAGAGAGAGGGAGGGAGGGACCGAGAGGTGTCAGAGGGATTCCTTGGGGGAGCTGGCTCAGGAGATCATGGAGGCTGGGATGTCCCATGATGTGCAGAAAGTTGGAGACACTGGGAAGCCTGTGCTTCAGTCCAAGGCCAAAGGCCTGGGGGCCAGGGGAGCCGGCAGCACAAGTCCAGTCCGGGGGTCAGAATGCTGGAGAACCTGGGGTCTGACGTCCAAGGTCAGGAGAAGGGTGTTGGCTCCAGAAGAATGTGCCAGTGAGTTCACCTTTTCTCTGCCTTTTTGTTCTGTCCAGGCCCTCGGCTGATGGGACAAGGCCTGTCCACACTGGGTAGGAGCCACCATCCACCAACTGAAAGGCCAGGCTCCGCCAGACACCCCCAGAAAGGGCGCTGTTGCAGCCCGCTGAGTACCCCTTAGCCCAGGCAAGCTGATGCCTTAAACTATCCGTCACAGAGGGTGACAGGGGAGGGTTTCTTTGCTGGGATTGGCAGGAGGGCCTCTCTGAGAGGGTGACCTGGAGAGGAGATCTGGATGCCAAGACAGAGGAAAGACTTGAGGGAAAGCATCCCAGATAGAGAGGACAGCAGGAGCAAGGGTCCTGTGGCTGGGACCAGCTGGAATTATGCAAGGACCCCAAGGTGGGTGGGGGGCTTCAGGGTGCTAATAATGGGGAGAGGGACAGAAGCAGGTCCCTTTAGGACCTCAGGACAGCATCATGGGCTAAGGGCCACTGGGGTGAGCAGCCGGCCCCACTCCAGTGCCCCAGGTGCTCAGGTAGAGTGGAGATACTCTGCTCTGCTTGAATATTTTGTGACTCTAGCATCCTAACCCTTGGGTACAATATTCCCCCCACCAGTCCTTCACCTTCTATGGTTTCATTTAGCTGTAGTCAACCATAGTCTGGCAATATTAAATGGAAAATTCCTGAGATAAACACTTCATGAGTTGTAATAACATTTACTCATTTGTTTGTTTATTTTGTACTGGGGATTGCTAGTACAAAATCTGGCTTTACCACTGAGCCTAATCCCCAGCCCTCTTTATTTTTTATTTTGAGACAGGATTTTGCTAAGTTGCTTAGGGGGCTTCGCTAAGTTGCTGAGGCTGGCCTCAAACTTGTCATCCTCCTGCCTCAGCCTCCTGAATCTCTGGATTACAATCGTGCACCAGCACACCTGGCTAAATAACTTCTATTGTGGTATAATGCTAGACTGATTATATTTTATTAGGAGTATTGCTGACCTCTTACTGTGTCTAATTTATTTATTTATTTACAGTTCTGGAAATTGAATCAAGGGCCTCACCCATGCTAGGAAAGCACTCCACTGAGCCATATCCCCAGCCCTTTTTATTTGATTTTGAGACAGGGTCTCACCAAGTTGCCCAGGCTGGCCTTGCAGGGGTGATCCTCCTGCCTCAACCCCCTGAGTAGTTTGGGTTACAGATGTGTGGCCTCTGTGCTGGGCACTGTGACTAATTTATAAATTAAGGTTTACCATAGGTGCGTACGTGCAGGGAACACATGGAATAAGTGGGGTTGGGCACCCTCTGTGGTTGCAGGCATCCCCTGGGGTCGCTGTGAGCAAGGGTCTACTTCTCGAAGTTTCCCCAGATGCCCAGCTAGACGGCTGCGGTGCTTCTGAAAGGCCAGCACAGTGGGCTCCGCTGTGGACCAGCTGCACTGTGCCCCACTCCCCAATCCCAGGGACTCGCCCTCCAGCCAGGTCACTTGCTGTAGCTCTTGACCTGGGAACCCTGTGTCTGTGTCTTTGGGCCACAGTTCAGGGGCCCACCTGCCAGGCCTGGGCCAAGGTTGTTATTTAATGACGGGTGACCCCCTCAGTCTGGCCTCATCTGTGGGGACAGAGGATTCCACAGGGAGGAAGGGACCTGTCCAATGGGCCACCATAGAGCCCCTGAGGAGGTCCCTGCGTTTCTCACCTCCGAGGCGATGGCTCGGGTGTGTGCCGAGTCCACAGCCTCCCTGGGAGCCCCAGGACTTTCTGGCTTCCTCGACGTCCATCCTGCGCCTGCTGCGGGGCCGCGGCTGCTCTGGCTGGGCAGCGGCAGCCCTGCCCCAGGGAAGCTGCTCAAGTTTCTAGACACGAGTGGAGGGAGCTGAGGAAGGGGAGGTCTTAGAGTCCAGGGAAGAGCCTGGAGGCAGACATTAGAGGGCTGGTCCTCAGCCTGTCCATGGGACTAGGCCTGGTCCCGGCAGCGGGCATGGTTCCCATTTCTGGGACAGGCAGGGTGGCCCTGTCGTGTGCTGGGGGCTGAAAGGAAGCTCAGTGTGTGAGCACCTCCAGAAACAGGCACTTCCCGATCAAGCTCCTGGGCAGGCAGGAGTGGCCTGAGGAGGGCCCCCAAGGGGCCAGGCAGCGCCGGTGGTGGCCATGCTGTCCTGGGCCAAGCTGAGCAGACACGGTGGCCTCTCCATGGATGCCGTCAGACTGGCCTTCTCAAGAGGAAGTCTCTCTGTCCCCACCTATCACCTGAGGGTTGCAGCCTGGGCCAGGGGACTCTTGCATTCAGGCAGGAAGGGTGACGGGTGGCCAGGACATTATTTAGGTGTTCAGCTGTCCTCATTTGCCTTCCTAGGTGAGTGGGCTCTGGGGCGGGTGGGTCGCATGTGTGGAAGCAGCTCCAACATTCATCCAGATTCTGAGCGCAGAGGGGCAGCTGGGTCCTTAGGCCACCACAGCAGGGCTGGGGACAGCTAGGAAACGGAGAAGCCAGAGGCTGGTCTGCGGACTGACTCTGGGACTCTGCTCTGCTTCCCCAGAAGGCACTCTGGGACTCTCAGGGACAAGGGCAGGGAAGACAGTCGGCGGGCAGGGTGCACCCCTTGCTGCACGGGGCTCCTCCCATTCTGCCAAGAAGTCAGGGTCACTGACCCCCAAGGAGGGCTCCTGGATCCAAGAGGATCTGCAGCCCGCCAAGGCCACTTGGATGTGAGGACCGGCTGGTCGCTCCCTGGGAGCTGCTGTGGAGACAGCTGGCATTCACTCGCTCCACGGTGGGATTCCATTCAGAGGCCGAGGGGGCCTGAGCACGGTGGTCTGTGCCCGATGCTGAAGGGATGGTTCTTGGAAAACCAGCTCCTGGCTCGGCTTCCAACGGGACTCGGAGCAAAGCGTGCGCAGCAAATGGTCCCGACTGTGGGTGTGAGGATTTTCCCAAAAAGGACATAGTATTTTTCCAGGACCAAAATATAAGTCACACCCTGGGAAGGAATATTCATTAAAAAAAAAAAAATGATCCCATCTGCAAACAGCAGAGAACAGTGGTCTTTCTCATTTTTAAACTCTCTTTTTTCCACGGAAAAACATTTAAAGTTTGGAGGTGTGTTTATTAGCCTGGGGACTTAGGAACAAAGCTACCTTGTTGGTTGCAGGCAGGGGACACCCACAGGGGCCTGCAGATGTGGCTCAGGGGTAGAGCGCTGGCCTCACATGCAGAGCCCCGGGTTCTACCCCAGCACCAGAAAGAAAAAAGAAAAAGAAAAGAAGACCCCAAGGGTTTCCTTCTCAGATCACGCACAGGGTGTGAACAGGTCACTTATGCGAATAATGAGTCACTTCAACCTTGAGCCGCTAAAAAGGAGTTGATAGCCAAGGTACAGAGATGGTGGCTATCTTAGTAAAAAATATTTTTTGACTGTGAGAGATTTTTATTGAATTTGTTGGTGTTTGGGGCTGGGGAGGGGACCCAGGGGTGCTCTTCCACTGAGCTACAGCCCCAGCCCATATATATACATACATACATACATACATATATGTGTATACACACACACGCACACACACACACACACACGCACACAGTTGTAGATGGACACAATACCTTTATTTTATGTATGTATTTTTTAATGCGGTGCTGAGGATCGAATCCAGCGCCTCATCCATGCTAGGCAAGCATTCTACCACTGAACCACAATCCCAGTCTCACCAGCTCTTATTTTTTATTGTGAGACAGGGTCTCGCTAAGTTGCTGAGGCTGGCCTTGAACTTGGAATCCTTCTGCCTCAGCCTTCTGAGTAGCTGGAATCACAGGCAAGTGCCACTCCACCCAGCTGTAATAAAAATAGTTTTAAGACAAAATATTAATACACTCTTATAACATTGTTTTTTTTTCACTTGACGTTTTATCTGTCTGTGCCCGTTGTTATTACAAAAATCATAAATGTCAAAATTCAGTACAATATCTGCACCAGTAGTTGCTTAAACAAAAGTTAATTTCTATAAAACCATTAACTTAATGCAGTTCTATTAAAAGAGATTCAAAATTCCCTCAGTTAACAAGATATAAATAGTGGTATATATGGTTTTTTTTTTTTTTTTAGAGAAAGAGAGAGAGAGAGAGAGAGAGAGAGAGAGAGAGAGAGAGAGAGAGAATTTTTAAATATTCATTTATTTATTTTTTAGTTTTCGGCGGACACAACATCTTTGTTTGTATGTGGTGCTGAGGATCGAACCTGGGCCGCACGCATGCCAGGCGAGCGTGCTACCGCTTGAGCCACATCCCCAGACCCATGGTATATATGTTTTAAAGCAGAAAATCCCAAAAAAAACAAGGAGAAAATGTTAAATATTTTGAACTGACGGTTCCTACAAGTGGTAACTTCCAATACGTATAAAGGAAATGTTCATGGTTAAAACTCTAGAGTGCAAGTAGAAAAACAGTCAATCAGAATTTACCCCAGGCTACATCGTTAAGTGGCATTAAGTGGGGGCACCATGTATGGCCCCATGTCACCGTGTTCTACATCGAAAGCCTTCCCTGCAAGGCAAGTTGCAAAGTGTAAATGAGAAGACAGGAAAAAAGAAACTCTTTTTTTTTTTTTTTAAAGCTGGGCATTGAGCCCAGGGGTGCTTTACCACTGAGCCATGTCCCCAGTCCTTTTTATTTTTTTATTCTGAGACAGGGTTTCCCTAAATTGCTGAGACTGGCCTTGAACTTTTGATCCTTCCTTATAGGAACAGGTGTGCTTTGCTTGGCTCTTTTCTTTGCACAAATCACTACTAGGCATCTCTGTGAGGCTACTCCATGTGTTGGGAAGCAGCCACGTCATCAGGAACTCTACAGAGAAGAGCAAACCAGCTTTTCAAAACTACACCCATGTGTAAAAGGTAAATCACCACGCACCCCATTTATTGCCCCAGTTTATCATGATTAGATATAACTCACAAAAAGAAAAATGGCAATTTCTAGTGACAATATTAAAACATATATAGACACTGGCATAAGGAAAAAAATATGCATTTATTTTTTGTGGTAGTGGGGATGGAACCCAAGGGAATACCACTGAGCCTCATCCCCAGTTCTTTTAGGTTTTGTTTTGTTTTGTTTTGTTTTTTGAGACAGGGTCTTGCTAAGCTGCTGAGGCTGGCCTTGAACTTGCCATCCTCCTGCCTCAGCCTCCTGAGCTTCTGGGATGACAGGTGTGCGCCATCACACATGGCTTGTTCCCAGTTTTTCAAAGGAATTTTATATCCAGGAAGTAATGGTTTCACTGAGCATTATGTAAAAACCCCTCTTTTTTCCCCCCAGAATAATGTTCATGCTAAAACTGTGGGATGTGAAAATACTGACCCTGCCTCACTCATGAACCCCTTCAGGGACTGCTGCACAGGGCTGGTACCATGACCCTCCAGAGGCAGGTTGAAAGACTAGAGGACACAGGGTGGGAACTTCATCCTCCAGAACCCACTAGAACAGGGCCTAGCGCCATGTCCATTGCCTGGGCACCACCTCCTGAGGATTCTGGGAGAAACACACTCTTCAATGGGGCCGAGAAGGGTTCAAGCCTGCAGCTGTGACCCAGAGAGTGGTGCTCCTGGGGATGGGGAACAGGTGATGGCAGCTGCTCCACACAAGCCTGGCTGAGTCTGTGGACAGGCTGGGAGCAGCAGGTGACCGAGAGGTGATGACATTAAGTAGTGTCTGACTCCCGGCTTCTGTGCTCCTCCACTGAGCTCTTCTGGAGTCTTCTACCCTCCCTGCATGGCCCAATGTGAGTGGAGCCCCCCTCTGTCCTGAGTGAATACCTTCCCCCAGGAGCCTCCATTCCCATCAGGGTGTAAGTGTCTGAGTGGAGCTTTCAGACAGAAACACTAGCAGCGTCTGCTGGCTCGGGATGACCTGTTTCTGTGTGTCTACATGGTTTTCTCAATAGAAGTGCCACCTTCCCCGACATCAGAGCCCACTTGGCAGCTCCCTAAGGTGCTTACGTGACCATGGAGACCAGGAGGAGGCTGCTCACTTCTCTACCTGCCCAGGGACTGTGAGAAGACAGCCCCTCTGAGCCAAGGATCTGTGCTGGAGACATAATGCTGGACCGGGAGTCTCCTCAAGGTTGGCGAGGGTAAAGAAGGGTAGGGAAGGAGAGTGGAAGAAGAGGAAAGAAAGGAGGGAGGGAGGGGAGAGAAGAGGGAGTCAGAACCCGGTTTGAAGGCTACCGATCACAGGAATACTGGGTTTATATGTCAGCTTGACAGGGCTACAGGGTGCCCAGATATTTGATTAGTTCTGTGTGTCCACTGAGGGTGTTTCTGGATGAGATTAACATTGGAATAGGTAGAGTGACTTAGATGACCTTACCTTGTGTATTGGACACCATCCATTCCACTGAGGACCTGAAGCGAACAAGAAGGTTGAGAAAGGGGACATTTGCTCTCTGTCCCCCTGACTGCTGAGCTGGGGCTTCTCCTACCCTTGGATCAAATGTCACCATTGGCTTCCGGCTCACCAGCCACGGCTCCTGCTCCTCAGCCTCCACAGCTATGTTAACCAATCTCTTATAGTAAATCTCTTTTTACACCTCCTATTGACTCTGTTTCTCTACTCCTCAGAGACCCCTGAAGAATATGCCCTCTACCTGCTCTACAGCAGCTCCCAAGTTACTCTCTATCACAGGAGTTCATTGATTTTCTTTGTGCAGAGTTTCTCTACATGCAATGATACTTTTGGCTCCTTGCTGGTCCTATGTCCTACCCATAGAAATATAAGGCCTTCCAAAGAGAGCAGGACTGTCTTTCTTAATTAAAGCAGTATCTGGCATTTAGCAATCACTCAATAATTACTAATGGAAGCAAAAATAGAGAGAGGAAGGAAATATAGCAGATATATTATGAAGTTGGGCACATTGGTGCAGACTTGTGATCCCAGCTCCTCAGGAGGCTGAGGCAGGAGTTTCACAAGTTAGAGGCCAAACTCTGCAACTCAGAATCTTAAAAAGGGGTGGGGATGTAGGTCGGTGGTAGAGCATTCCTGTATTCAATCCTCAGTGCTGCAAAGAGAAAATAAAAAGATATCTATTATGAGTAACAAAGGAGAAATGTTTTCCCCAAATATCCCAGGAGCTTCTTGAGAGCCTTCCATCCAAGACTCTGTCGCAGCCCGTCCAATGCTGCTCACGGGACATCTTGCATCAACCCGGGGAACACAAAACCTCTCACATGGTCTCCAACCAAAGTGCTGCATTCCACTTCCTGAAAAACGCTGTCTGTCACAGCCCACTGCAAGAAAAGTTTTCCAAAAGTTCCAGAGAGGACGAGTCGGGGCTTATAGAATGGCCCAGTGGGACAGACTGAGGAGGACTCAGGAGGGGCTGGGGGAAGGGGAGCACCGTGACTCCAAAGAGACAAAGTGACTGTCCCTCCTCTGCAAGTTGCTGCCTCTCAGGAAGAGGGTCAGGGTTTGTGTTATACCAATGAAGGTTTTTCCAGTGACTTACCAAAACAACAGCAGTGAACGGCCTGTGGCCAGTTCTCATTTCTTTCCTTGATAGCCATTTTTAAAAATTAATTTTTCAAGGACCCAGGGATTGAACTCAGGTCAGGGCACTTTAACACTGAGCTGCATGCCCAGCTCCACCTCCCTTTTTTAAGACAGGGTTGCTGAGGCTGGCCTCACTTGTGATCCTTCTTCCTCAGCCTCCTGAGGAACTGGGATTACAGGCATACACGTTGTTCCACCTGAGCTGAACGGGGTCTCCTAGTCTGCTTGGGCCACTGTAACAGAACAGCACACCCGGGGTGATTTATAAACAACACATTTATTTCCCACAGTTCTGGGAGCTGGAATTGGGAGGTGGGGGTGTCAGGATTGAGCTCCGATTCCTGGTTCATGGATGGCTGGTTTCTGGCTGTGTCCTACCTGCTGAGGGAGTGAGGGGTTCTCTGGCATCTCTACTCTGAGGGCGATCAGGAGAGTCCCACCCTCAGGACATCCCAAGGGCTCCACCCCCCTGGGGATGAGGACTCCACACAGGGAAGTGGGGGGGGGGTGTCACAAAGGTCTATTGCACAAAGATTGATTTGTTCTCCATACAACATCCCAAGGCTGCTGAGGCCTATTAAATGGAGAGAATCCTGCTTCCGTGGAGGAGGCTCTGAACTGGAGGCCCTGCCTGGGCAGCTTCCCGGCCTTGGGGGGAAGAGGTTGATGCTGGTCTCCAAGCACAGCTCAGGCCCAGAAAGAAGGGCTGGAGATGCGGCTTGGCATCTCCTGCAGAGACCCCGGCTGGGTCCTCCCCGGCCCAGCAGCCTGCACTGAGAGTCGGCCCTGCTCAGGAGCGACCCACCCAAGCTCCCCGGCTTCTGGGCGCTGCGATGGGCGGGGCCAGCGGGCGCCCCAGTCCCCTTCACCGACGAGACTCTGTTCTGTTCACGGAGGGTGGCCGGTGCCTCCCTGTCTTCAGCGCTTTCCCCTCCCTCTCCGAGAGGCTCCGCTGGCTGGGTGTTGGCAAGGGACGCGCCCGAGCAGGGGGCTCAGTCGTCCTCGTCCTCGTCCTCGTCCTCCGCATCTTTGTTGGGGGCGCATCTCTGGAAGCACTGCACGACGGTGGCCAGGAAGAAGCTGGAGATGATGGCCGCGATGGAGACCGCCACGCCCGAGAAGATGATGATGAACAGGTCGGTGAGCGACAGGCTGAACTTGCACTCGCTGAAGCTGGCCTCCGACAGCTGCCGCAGCGCCACCCTGCGGTTCTCCGGGGGCAGCGAGCACTGGATTTCGTCCAGGCCTGTGGAGAGGCGGTGGCCAGAGGGTCAGCCTCAGCCCTGCCCAGCGGGAGTCCCGCCCCACCCCAGACACGAGGGGACAGGAGCTGGACCGAGCGGAACTGGGACTTCTCTAGACCTCAGAGTCACCATCGTGGGGAGAATCAGGACACGGCTCTTCCCTGGGCTCCTGGAGGGTTAGGGGTCGTTTGGGTTTGGAGTTAGGGTGGCATGGGGGTCTCTACACTCCACTTAGGGCTTGGGACCTCTCTAGACCCTGTCACAGCCTGCCATGGGGTGGAGCAGGAGGTGGCAGCAGGTGCAGGGACTAGGAGCAGGGCCCACCTGGTGGCAGGACCCTCCAGGCTGCAGGGCCATGGCCCCACTGGATGCCACGCTCCTCTCCACCGTCCTCAGGGCAGACAGGAAGAGAGGCTTGCCACCTTATAAACCCTACCGCCCAGACACAGGAGAGGGGAGGAAGAGGAGGCAGCTGGAGGGGGCCTTCCGGTGGCATCTGGTACTTTTTTTGTGTGTGTGTGCTGGGGACTGAACCCAAGGTTGTCATCCACTGTTGGGGACTGCAAATCAAGTCAAGATGGCTGCCTGGCAGTTTGCCAGGAGGAGTGGTTTGCGAGGCAACCGCCACCCAGCCATTAAGATGGTGGAGATTCCTTATTGGCTGATTGCTGTATCTGGATGATGCTAATTGAGTCAAGCTGTGTGTAATCAGTTAGGTATACATACCTCTGCTGTTCCGCAATAAAGTGGCTCCCGCTACCTTGGGTGCCCGCTACCTTGAGTTCCCGCTCAGTTCCCCCGCAATAAAGCAGTTCCCACTTCAACCTTCAAGTTGCTTGGCACCTCCTGGTTATTTTGCCCAGCCAGACTGCGGCAATCCACCACTGAGTTACAAGTTTCATAAGCTGCCGAGGCTGGCCTTGAACTTGGGATTCTCCTGCCTCAGCCTCCCCAGCAAATCACTGGGACAACAGGCATGTGCCACCACCCCCAGATGGAGTATTTGGTACTTGGAACTTGGGTGAAGCTTCCATGTGCTGAAGAGTCACCAGAAGACTGTGCTTGGATGCAGGCTCCTCAGGGATCCTTCCAGAGGTCCTGGGGGGCGGGGGGCTTCTCTGCATTTTTTTTTTTTCAGTACTGGGCATAGAAACTAGAGGTGCTTAGTCTCGGAGGCACATCCCCAGCCCTTTTGTTTACATTTTACTGAGGGACAGGGCCTTGCTAAATTACTGAGGCTGGCTTTGAACTCCCGGTCCTCCTGCCTCAGCCTTCTGAGCTGCTGGGATTTCAGGAAGGCACCACTGCGCCAGCCCACTCTGCATTTTCTAATAACTGAGGGATTCTGTTGTGGCCGGAGGCAACTTTGAGAAGCTTCACTATCCAAACACCCAAGGAAGGGGCCTGAGCCCACCCCTGATACGACCAGAGGAGGCCTCTTGCACTCTGCTTTCTGTATTGGGTTGACTGTAGGATTTCACTTGATGTTTGACTAATTTAAGAAGAAGCCTCAAACCCTCCAGTCTCGAAAAATGTTAACGACGGAGCCCATGCTGAGTAAGGGCTTGCTAATAATAACCACCACACCACCATCTGCACAGGATGGCTCCATAGGACTCACCCAGGCTCTGTTCTGAGCACCTGACTTAGATAAACTCATTTAATCCTTACAACAACTCCGTAGAAAGGCCTCGATATCAGTCCCACTTTTCAGATGGGGAATGGGCTCAGACAGGTGAAGTCACCACTCAAAGTGGGACAGCTAGTAAGTGGCCGAGCCCGGATTCAAACCCACGCAACCTGGCTCTGGAGCCACTATGCCTCCAAAAGGAAGAGAAAGGGAGAGAAGCCAGGAAGAGAGGGCAGGGTGGGAACAAGACTCTGGCACTTCCTCCCCAGGGCTGCCATCAGGTAGCCACCTGGTGATGGGTAAAGGGTTCATAGCATGTTTAGAGACACCTCTGATGACTCCCCCGCGTTGGTGAGCTGTTACTCTTGGGGTCCCCCGTCTGCCATCAGTGGAGTAGGTCAGAGTGGCAGGCAGGTGAAGTCTGTCCCTACCCTCACCTTAGATGAGCCTAATGGGTGACCTGCCGGAGGCACAGACACCAAGCACCGTGACAGGTGGCTCTCTAAGCACTCATTTATTGATTCAACAAACACGTGTTGAGGATTCTGCCTGTGCCGAGGAATTGATGACAAGCAAGGAAAATAAGGACCCTACCACCCAAGGGTGTAAACTCTAACGGGAGAAGACAGACACTCATTCAATCATTCAACCAAAAAAATTTTTGAGTAACTTACTTTGTGCTAGGTCCTGGGGCTGCAGCAGAGAACAAAACAAAACTTTGGCCTTCTTGTGCCTTATTTATTTGTTTGTTTGTTTATTTATAGATGGTGTCTTGCTGCATTGCCCAGCCTGACCTTTAACTTGCAAACCTTCAACCTCAGCATCTCAAGTAGCTGGGATTACAGGCCTGTGTCACCACCTGGCTTCAGCTTGCAATTTAAATGACAAGGGAGTAGATCAAGAAATACATTAAACTGTTAGGATGTAACACCAAGGTGAAGCAGTCGAGGGTGAGTGGGAGAAAGGACTCTATAGATGGGGAGATCAGGAGGAACAGTCTAAAGGGTGAGGAGGAACCAGCCAGGAGATCATTCTAAGCAGAAAGCCTGGGACAGGGCTCAGCATCTGAGAATCACAGCGTAGCCAGCAGAATGAGAAAGGAGAATTTAGTATGAGCTGAGCTGGGAAATGGACCTGTATTGAGATGAAGCCTCTGACTGCCAAGGCCTCTGAGTGAATATTATGGACAGAGCCCCCATCTCGACCACCAAACCTCAGTGAACATGAACTACAGATACAGGCTGCTGAAATGCTGAGCCACTAAGGGCCACTTGTTACCAAGCGCATTCTACCCATCCTGACTGACACATGCACAAAATGAACTATGTACCAACCCAAATGACTGCTGTGATACTGAAGACCTCAGGTATAAGAGAACATGTGATATTAGAATGCACAAAGAGCTCCGAGCTTGGTTCTGATCTGGAAGAGGAAGGATAAACAAATAGAGCAGTTGTAACAGTTTCGTTACGCTTACTACCTGCAGATATGGTTCTATGTATAGGGGACAGGGTGGGGACATAGCTCATTAGTGGAGTGCTTGCCTAGGATTCATGATGCCTTGCATTGGTACATAGTTCATACTATGCATGCATTAGTCAGGATGGGTAGAATGTGCTTGGTAACAAGTAACCCTTAGTGGCTCAGCACTTCACTAGTCTCTATTTCTGGTTCAGGTCCTATGAAGTTTGCTTGTGGAGATGGGGGGCTCTGTTCATCAAACCCAGGACTGCCAAAACATGGAAAGAGAAAAAAAATCCCAACCTAAATGCTACCTATCTATTAACTCAATTCTCACAGTAATGCACGAGGCCCATTTATGAGAAAACTGAAGGATCCTATGCTGGCAGGGCTTTCTTTGGCCACAGGGCTTCATAGTGGAAGTGGCAAAGTGAGGATCTGGGCCTGGCACTCGGCTCTGGAGGCCCACGCTTACCCTTGGAGCGTAAGGTCCACTTCTGCAGTGGAAGTAGCCAGAGAGATGTGAGGACATCATCCTGCCATTAACTCACCCACCTTCCTCACTACCTCCCAACTCTTGGGAAGAACTTCTCTGGCTGTTTTTCAGAGCTTTCCAGTTTCACAGAGCTGACCCTCACCCCATTCCCAGCATATCTGAAAGTCAAGATGAAACCTTCCCACCTTGCTCGTCACCAGCTTGTACCCTGCAGAGAGCTGCCCTTTTCATTGCCGGGAACCCCGGTGACCACCTGGGGATTCTTCTCAGTGTGTCTTTCCTCCTCTAGCTCAGAAGCACAAGATGAAGGGTGCGTGTCTGTCCTGGTCCATTTCTTGTGTGATCCACAACCCACCCACCAGATGCTGCCCTCTCGCCGTGGGAACTGTTGCCTAGCAACCCGACTGCATCCTCTCCTCCCTGAATCGGTGTCTGCTTTATAGACCCAAGGATTAGGTGGACCAGACCTCTGTGGGCTTCCCTGGCTTACACCTGGCCACAGCTTTTGAGTGTTTCTTTTTTTTTCTTTTTCTTTTCCTTTTTTTTGAACCCAGGAACACTTTACCACTGGGTTCAATACCTTAGTACCAAAAATTAAAAATTTTAAAAAGACCTGGAGATGTAACTCAGTGGTATTGAACCCAAAGGTGCTTTGCCTTGTCAAGCCTCTTTCTTTTCCTTAAAGCAGCCAAACTTCTCCAGGTATAGCAGTGCCCGCCTGTCATCACAGCAACTCGGGAGACTAAGGCTGAAAGGTTAATAAAATAGGTACTTGTCACTCTGTTTTTTCTATATGCTTAACAAAATACTGTTAAAATCCTGAGAACTGTTTGCTAATCTTGTTCCCAGAATGTGCTGTCCCCAACTGCCAAACTGCAGGATGCACTCCCTCACTCGGTTGCAGGCAAACTGCCCACTCGCCCTGACCCGTCAATGAACTTCCCTCTCTGCCCTCTCCAAGAAAAGTATATAAGCTCTGCTTAAGCTGTTCTCAGGGCTCTATCTTTCTTTGCTCTATTCAAGTGAGCACTGAGCCCCAGCATGCTGGTCCCCAAATAAACCCTTTTGCTGTTGCATGAGGCAGTCTCTTGGTGGTCTCTTCCTCCGACGTTTCGCCGGTCCCTTACAGGCAGGAGGATCACAAGTTCGAGGTCAGCCCCAGCAACTTAGGGAGGCCCTCGGTAACTTAGTGAGAACCCGTCTCACAATAAAAAATAAAAAGGGCTGGGGATGTGGCCCGTGGTAGAGACCCCCTGGGTTCTATCCCCAGTACCAAAAGGAAAAAGCAGAAAAAGAAAAAGAAATCCAACGTAAGCCTACTTCAGAGCATTTTAGATGTTTCCGAATAACACAGAGGAGCCCTGAGGCAGTGTGTTGGGGGTCCCTTGAAGACTCTGGTCGCCTCCCTCCTAACAGCCCACCCTAGCCAGAGGTGCCAGGAGGATAGATGCGAGGGACGGCAGTGGGAGGCGTGAGGCCCCGGCAAGTGCTGGAGCGGGAGAGTCCTTGCAGCCCTCCGCTCACATCAGGTCATGATTTAGCTGGAGGATCTTCCTGGAAATCCTCCTCCTCCGTGAGCAGCCTCAAAGCCCGGGGCACCCACTCTTGGGCTCCGACTTGAGCTGGCCTTGGACTCCTGGAGTCCCCTCTGATTTCCCCAGTGTTCCCTGTGGCTTGAGATCTGTCTTGGCATTTTTACAAAGCGACGGTTTTAGAAATGTCACCTCACCTTCTCTGTGGCTGGGAGAAAAGGGCCTGTTCAGAAAATGCCACGCAAGCCCCTACCCCCCCCACACCCCCATGGGGACCAGCCAGCCGGGCCGGTGCCCTGTGTGGCTATCGTGATAAGACGCACTGACTTAATGGCTTTCTGTGGCTCACAAAGGGCAGAGAAACAAGATGGGCTGGACAAAGAGAGTCGCCCGGTAGATGGCCCAGCAGAGGGGGAAAGGGGACGGCTCCTAGAGCCATCTGCAAAGGCGCCCAGACTGACTGCAGAACTCTGGAGCTGGGGTCTCTGACGCTGGGCTCTCCTCCTGATTTCCTGCAGGATCTTGGGTTGCTGGACCCCCCCACTGCTAACCTTGGGGGCAGGAGGCATCTTGGTCTGGGGGTGCTGTCCCAGGCACTGCAGGAAGCTTAGCAGCATCCCTGCCCCTTACCCCCCAGATGCCACAGCAGCCCCACCCAGAGTGCCAGTGTCCCTTGATGGGGGCAGACAAAGCTCCCTGCTTGAAACTGACCGCTCGGCTGAGCAGGTGGCTCTCAGGGACTGAATGCTTACGTACAGGGGAAAATGAACTTTTCCGCTTTCTCTGACCCAGGCTTCTGTGACCTGGGACACTCGGGGGCTTCTCCCGGCCAGCAGGCTGTGATTCTGCAGTGGACACCAGCTGGCCTGTCCTCAAACCCAGTGCAGTTCTGACGCTACCTTCCCGGAGGTGGCAGCAGGTCCCAGGGTTGAGGCTTGGTGCCCAGGTCCGCCCCGACTCCGGTGCCATCTCAAGCCCAGGTTGCTTCCCCAGTGCTGCCCACAGACCGGCTGGGAACGCGGGCTCCCGGAACCCCCTCCTCCAGTGGACGAATTTGCTTGAGAACTCAGGAAACGGATTCACCCGCTCACTATAAAGCGCTTGATGAAGGATGCAGATGCAGATGTGCCGGGAGGGAGGTGGGGGCACCCTCTCCAGTGCCCTCACCTGTTCCGTTTCCTGAACCCTGACCTTGGGGGCTTTGTGGCAGCTTCATCTCGGAGGCACGATGGATTAAAGCATTGGCCACTGGCCATCAACTTGACCTTCAGCCCCTCTCCCCTCCCCAGGGGCTGGGGGATGGGACTCAAAGTCCCAACCCTCTACTTTTCCCAGGGACCAGTCCCCATCCTGCAGCTACCATTAGCATCGAAAAAGAATCTCTGGCTTCAGAGATGCCACAGATTTTAGGAGTTGTGTGCCAGGAAATGAGGAGTAAGATAAAAAAATGCATTTCACGATGTCACAATTTGTGTCCCCCCAAGACCCATAGGTGGAAGCCCTAGACCCCAAAATGATGGTGTTGGGAGACTGGCCTCTGGGAAGTGCCTAGGGTTACATGAGGCAGGAGGGGGGACCCCATGATGAGGTTAGAGCCCCCATGAGGACAGGCACAGAGCTGTCCCTCTGTCTCCTCCTCTGTCTTTCTGTGTGTCTGTCTGTCTGCCTCTCTGCCATGGGAGGACACACTGAGAAGCCAACCTTCTGCAAACCAGGAAGAGAGCTTTGCCCAGGGCCCCGCTTTGCCGGCATCCTGATCTCGGGACGAGCCACGTTTCTGCCATGGTAAGACCCGGGTCTGTGGCCGGCTGCTCGTGGCCACTGAGTAGATGTGGGTTATTGGGTGGCTCCCTGCGTTCATGCATCACACACACAGGTGCATCTTCCCTTTGGGCACCATGAAGGAGGGAGAGAGAGAGAGAGAGAAGGAGAGGTCAGAGCAGGAGGGAGACAGGGAGGCAGGAGGCACAGTCACCCTGGCCTCCAACAGCGAAGGTGGCAGGACACCGGCAGACACACTTCCAGATAGAAGAGGAGGGTGGCACGGGAGAGGAGAAGCTGGGAGGAGAGGTAGGAGGCCTGGAGGCCCTGAGGCTGTCCGCATGGGGGGGCGGGGGTTCCCTGGAGTGTCCCTGCTTGACTTTCTTTGCCCTTCCCCAAGCCACCTCTTCAGCTGTCTGAAGTACACAGAGATCAAAATTTCACATTGTTTCCTAGAAATAGACACTGTTATTTGTTGATAAAACAAAGATATCTGGAAAACAAAACAACGACAACAAAGAACACATCCTCCTTCCTGCCCCTCTCCCCACGTTTTGTAAATAACCTTCTTGGTGCACAGCCAGGTTGGGTGGGTTCCTCATGATCCGTGGCTGCTTTTCACCGCCAACAGCCCAGTGGAATAGCTGTGATGAGGCACATATCCTACCTATTGACTACCTGGTCCTTTACAGAGAAAGTGTGAGTGAGGCCTGGTGTGTCAGAGCACAGCTGCCAACCCTGCAGTTGGCTGGTAGAAAACTCTTTCAGACCTGGGACTGAGACCCACTGATACCAGGGGTTCTTAGGGGAAAAGACATTGGGAACCTCCATTTTTTTATGATTTCTCTGCCTTCTTCATGGAAGCTCGTCCCAGGTGCGAGGTACCCTCCTATTTATTGCAGATAGTTTGTGGGGGAAAAAAAAAAAGAGCAATTGATAACAGCTCCCTCCCTGAATCTAAGAACTGAAAAATGAATGAATGAAGGAGAAGCTGAGTTTCAGGAAAAGGGGGGTGAGCTGCTGCACCGTCTCCTGGGGAGGACTGTAAGAGCCTCCAGCTGCCTTCCAGCCTCTATCTTGGAGACTGCCCCGATTTCCCCTAGGAAATGGATCTTTTACAGAGAAACCTACATCCTTGTCACCCTCTGCTCAACACCCCACCCCCGGGGGCTTCCCATCCCTCCTCTCAACATGAAACCCACAATCCCCACCTCCATCCCCAAACCCCTCCATGTCACCTTGTTTGCTGTTCCTCAAACTCCACAATCAGAGGACTGCCTCGGGGCCTTGGTACCTGCTCCCTCACCTGACACACTATTTTATTTTTCGTATCAGGACTCCCCACCACGGAGCTATATCCTCAGCCCTTTTTGTTTTTTAGTTGCCCATGCTGGCCTCAAACTTGTGATCCTCCTGCCTCAGCCTCCCTCCCGAGTTGCTGGGATTACTGGTGTGTACCACTGTGCCTAGGTGCACCCCAGTTTCTTCAGGTCTCTGTTCATAGGTCACCTTATGGACTAGGCCTCCTCTCCCCCATCTAAAGCATCCACTCTCCTGACCTCTCCTAGTTCTCCATCCCCACCCCCAACCTGGCTTTATTTTCCACGCCACCCGTGCCACCCACATCCCTGCATGTGTTTAGGTCCCACCTCCCTGTGCCTCCCACTCAAATGTCACCTCATCCCTCTGCTGCATTCCAGGACTTAGAGCTCTCGCCAGCAGCATTTGTGAATGAACCTACCAATAAAGACAGGCTCAGAGCACGTGACTCCCCAGGCCACCTTCCCTGCCGACGGGTCTCCTGTCTCCTCCGTTGGGGACAGAAGCTCTTCCCCAGCTTGGTCAGCAGGAGAAGGAGGACGCTGGACGGGAGTCTCCCAAGCCTTTCCCTCCTGGGAGGTGGGAATTCTCCTTGCTCTTGGGAGGCAGGTGGATGGGAACAAAGCACCTGACCCTCCTGCAGCCTCCACATGTCCCCTCCTCTCTGAGCTGCCTTTGTCCCTGTAATTTGCAAAATAAACTCTGCAGCTGGCACTATGGGGACCCTGGGTCACAGATAAAGGGATGGGACAGGTGTGTTCCTTACTTAAAGTTGTCCACTTGGAATAATGGCCGGTAGCCTCTCTCCTCTGCTTGCTCAAGTTATCCCGGGAGGCAGGACCCAGAGGGCACCGGATTGCAGCAGGACGGGCAGCACCCTCACCTGGCAGAGCTGGTTGGGACCATGCTGCCCCCGGTGGTGGCCCCGGCTCACAGCACCCGGAGCACTCACGGGTTTTTCTGAGGGTTCCCGCAGCTCTATTTGATTCTTAGGTAACAAGTTGCCACAAGCCCGTGGCCTAAGGCCTCTGTAGGCCAGAGTCCTGAAATCGGAATGGAGCTGTGAGCAGAGCTAGATCCTGTGACAGTCCGGGCGGAGGGAGCTTCCCCCCCTCCTCCACCTCCTGGTGCCCCAGACGGTCCTGGGCTCCTGTCCTCACCGCCGGCCTCTGTCGCCGCTCCTCTCTGAGAGGCCTTCTGCTCTGACTCTCTTTCAAATCTCCCCCAGTCTTCCTCTCAGAGGCCACCTGTCGCTGGACTTCAGCAGCCCTTCCCTGAGCCCGGGATGAGCTCCTCTCCAGATTCTTCCCTTTAATCACATCTGCAAAGACTTTCCAAATCAGGTCACCTTCGCCGGTGTCTCGGGTGCCAGAAGTTAAAACCCGAGTGAATGTTTCTGGGGACACCCAATTCACCCCGCTACAAGGGACATCTATGTGATAGTCCCCCCCTGACCCTTTGGCTTCTCGCCCTCCATCTCTCCTCACTGGGAGGTGTCCCTTGGGGACAGTCACCACTCTCCCCATCGAGCATGTCTTGAGACGACCTTCATACAGCACCCAGCCCTTTCCCAGCCACCGTCATCCAGGGACCTCCATCTCTTGTGTCAGGACAGAATCGCGGGTGCGCTGGACACAGCCCTGCGGGGCCCATTCAGCCGCACCCCCGAGAGCTCCCCAGTGGGGTCTGTTTCCTGGACCCCCTGAGCCACCTGGTTCTGTTCTGTGCCTGCATCTCCAGCCTCGTCGGTTCTGCAGATTGCCTGACGTCCTCCAGCTTCCTGTGGCCTGAGCTGCTGCCTAGACTTCAGAGGAGTTCAAGGACAAGCTGGAGCCCTGTCCTGACACTCTCTGTCCCTCTGCCCCAAATCACCCAACGCTGCCCAGCCGTCCTAGCCCCGTGCCTGGTGGCTTGAGGGTCCTGGGAGGCGGTGGGAATGAGGCAGCTCGGCCCGCCTCCCCTCCTGGGCGACAGCCCCATGGCAGGCCCCCCTGGTGGGCTCAGCTTCCCACCTCGGCCTTCACACGGGTCCCCCTCCAGCCCACGTCCACCAGAGCCACAGTGGGCTCCATCTGGCCCGGGCCCAGGCGGGACAGGCCCACGGCTCCCTCCCTTTAGAACCACCCAGCTTCTCCGCCAGGGCACACCCAGGGGAGACGGGGCCTCACCCCTGCGAGGGTCCCGCCTGTCACCCCCAGCCCCCCTCCAGGCTCGCTCCCCTTGACTGATGACTTGTCCCCGCAGCTGACACCTGAGCTGAGAGGCTGACGAACTGCCACCCTCCATAAATAGACGGTGACACAGCAGATGGTAGATGGAGATTAATCTCTTGCGCCCCGACCGGCCCCTCGCCAACGAGCAGCCTGCGGCCGGGGAGATCTCGGGGCCTTTCCCTGAGCTGCGCTCCTGGGACAGTCCCACCCTGACCAACAGCAGCCCCCGGTAAGCACTGGTGTCCTTAAACATGTGTGGCAAAGGCTGTCCCCACACCGAGAAAGCAGAAAGGGGATAAGAGAAGCCCATGAACACGTGGTTAACAAGCTGCTCTATGCCCTTCTAGGTTTGTTTCTGAGGGTCCGTCTCCAAAAACCTGCAAGGAGAAAGAGCCTCCGCCACTGTGCCGGACCCCAAGGAGAGCACCTTGCCATGCAACAAAAGACCACTTTTTTTTGGAACCAGAGATTGAACCCAGTGGGGGCTTAACCACTGAGTCCTATTCCCCAGAACCTTTTATGTTTTATTTTGAGACAGGGTCTTACTAAGTTGCTGAGGCTGGCCTTGAACTTGCAATCCTCCTGCCTCAGCCTCCTGAGTCACTGGGATTACAGGTATGTGCCACTGTCCCCAGCTTCATTGGCTATTTCTGTGAACTGCCTGCCCGAGACCTGTGCTGTGACCTTGGCAAGTCTTCCCCAGCTGGGAGAAGGGCCTGGTGGCAAGAAGGGCTTGGGCAGGGAGTGTGTTGACCCAGGCCCTTCCTCCGCTGCCCACTCCCAGGGACAGTGGGCTCATCCTGGAAGAAGGACGGACCCAGAAGCTTCTCCTGGGACCCCTGGACACTCGTTCCTGCTCTTGGCAGGAGTTTACACCTCCCAATCACTTGCATCTTCTGCCTACCGCTCACTTGGCCAAAGTGACGCCGCCTGTGCAGGTGAAACCCCCTCCCCACCCTCCCTGCCTGCCTTTCTGGTTTGGGTTTTGTTTGTTTTTGTTTTACAAGGCCCAGAGCAGTCAGGGAATTTGTCCAAGGTCACCTGGCATCTGGACCGGAGCACAGATCCCTGATTCCCTGTTTCGTGTTCTTTCCGGGCACCAGCTTCTAAATCCACTCTGAGCACCTGGAGAAGGGGTGTGTGCTGTGGCTGCAGCAGCAGCCGCTTCGTGCCGCAGAGGAATCCTGCACAAGGAGACTCCTGCTCCTGCTCCTGCTCCGGGGCAGGGGTGCCAGGGAATGCTACCTCTAATTTCCGATAGTGCTGACCTTTGTTCTCCACCGTCACTTTCATTAAATATCTGCTGCCTCACCGGAGGAAAATTCCCAATCACCCTCCCCGTCTCTGCCGGCAGACACTTGGGCTGATTAAGTAATAAGCTGATTTCACGAAGAGGAGGCCATCTCCGCAGCATCGGGTCAAGGGCTCGCCCCGCTCGCCCTGCTCTGCAGACAGAGGGGCTGTGCGGCAGCCTGGGCCCTGCCCAGGGTATTCAGACCCGCCCTGCAGCCTGTCCTCCACCCTGACCTCAGTCCCACCCCAAGCCCGGGAGACCCCATGTGGG
Source organism: Urocitellus parryii (assembly GCF_045843805.1). Lineage (NCBI taxonomy): Eukaryota > Metazoa > Chordata > Mammalia > Rodentia > Sciuridae > Urocitellus > Urocitellus parryii. Next base: position 8,406,704 of record NC_135541.1, read on the forward strand.
TGTCCTGGTGTGTCTCTGCCCCGGCAGGATCTGAGCTGGGACAGTCACGAGGGCTAAAGTGGGATTCTCTGGAGTTTCCACCATTGCCACCAACATCACCGTCACAGCCACCCTCCTGACCCTCACTGCCACCACCACCATGTTGTCCACCTCACCAGGTCCACCGCCACCACTAGGTGGTCCACCTGGTCCACTGCAAGTCCAGGCCCCACCTGACCCCTCCGTCCTGACCATTGCCAATCTCCCTGTGTGGGGGGCTGGGCTGAGTCGGGTGCCAACCTGTGCCGAGTGACTCTGGGGACCTGGTGGCAGGGAACCTTCTGGCAAGGCTGGTGTGGGGAACTCTGAGGCAGCTTGGGAGTCTGGTGGCTCCCAGGGGTCCCGGTGGCCATCAGAGGGCTCAGACACAGCTCTGCCCTTTCAATCACCTAATGTCCCCAGCTTGTCCCCAGAGGAGGGCTTGCTGGTACGCTGGAGAGGAGATGGGCCAGGTGCCTGGGGTGGAGGGGGTGTGGGGGACTGCGGCCCCCTCTCCTGATGCTGTCCCAGATCAGGGCTGTGTCAGATCCCTCCCCGTCACTGGCTCCTCAGGACCCTCTACGGCCACGTGGAGCAGTGGTTCTGAACTTCAGGGACCGTACGTACCCCTCGGGGGACGTTTGTTAATGTCTAGTGACACTTTGGGTGCATGCTGCTCGAATCCAGGGGACAGAAGCCGGGGATGTGGGTGACAGCACAGATGCACGGGGAGCCCCACGAGGAGGAGCCGGCCGACTGCAGCCTGCGGGAAGGAGACCCAGCCGGGCTCTTTCTTGTCTTTTCTTTCTTTTTCCCCTTGAACCAGCGGCACCCTGGGTCACCCAGGCTGGCCTTGAACTCCTGGGCTCCAATGATCCTCCTGCCTCAGCCTCCCAAGCTGCTGGGATTCCCGGCAGGCACCACTGTGTGCTTTCCATCCCCCAGACTCCAGCTCTGCCCCCCTGAAACAACCAGGCCTCCTCCCCTCTCCTAAGCCCTGCAGCCACCAGTCTACTTTCTGTTTCTATGACTGGGACCACTTTAGGGACTTCATAAAGGTGGAGCCCTACATGACTTGTCCTTTTGTGACTGGCTTACTACACTCAGCCAATGTCCTGAGACCCATCCACATCAGAGCATGTGGCAGGATCTCCTTCCTCTTTAGGGCTAGGTAATATTCCATTCCAAATACAGACTCGGTCTCAGGGGGTACTAGGGATTGAACCCAGGGGCTTCACCACTGAGCCACATCCCAAGCCCTTTTTTTAAAAAAAAAATAAAATAAATTTATTCTTATTAGCTATACATAAACCAGCCCCTTTTATTTATTTATTTATTTTAATTTTGAGACAGGGTCTCACTAAGCTGCTTAGGGTCACTGAGTTGCTGAGGCTGGCTTTGAACTTGCAAGCCTCCTGCCTCAGCCTCCTGAGTTGCTAGGATTATAGGCATGTGTCACTGTCCCCAGTAGTCCAGTCTTTTTAATTTTTTTTTTTTTTTTTTTTTTTGAGACAGGGCCTTGCTAAGTTGCTTAGGGCCTTGCTAAGTTGCTGAGGCTGGCTTTGAACTTGTGATCCTCCTGCTTCAGCCTCCCGAGTCGCTGGGATTACAGGTATAAGGGATAGTGTCCAGTGTTAGATTATTTTTTTAATGAAAAAAAAAAACTTGTTCTAAAAGCCCTGTGATGGTCCAGCCCCGCAACCCTCTGCACTCTCCCCAGCACACGCAGGACGTGTGTGGCTGTGTTTGTGCCCCTGACGTTCTAGACCCAGGAGATCTCGAGATGTGGACAAGCTGACGCACAGCAGATCCACCCTATCTTATCATAAGAGATGGCACTCGGGGCGGGCGGACGCTCAGGGCAGAGCAGTGGCGCAGCAGGGCCAAGGCCCTGGGTTCCACATCTAGCACCAAAAAGCAAAAAAAAAGACACTCAGAGCTGCCACCTCCCCTCTCCCACCCCCTCCCCTGTCCCCCTGAGGCTCCCCTCAATGCCCTCCTCCTGGGGCTGAGCAGTGCCCGTCACTCCAGGGCCACCTTCCCATGAGCACGCCCCGTCCCCCTGGGCCCTGAGTCCCCGTGTCCTGAGCAGCTCGGGAACAGCGCAGAGCAACCCCTTCTTCTGGGCAAGACCCAGGGGCAGGTCTGGGTGGGTCCTGGAGGTCGGACCCCTGTGGTCACTGGTTCCAGAGCTGAGGTGCTGTGGGGAGGTGATGGCAGGAGGACCCGGGGAGGGGACCCAAGCCTTGTGTCCCCTCTGGGTTCACAGGTGGGAAAACAGAAGGGAGGCACTTCTCTCAGCAGACAGAACCAGCCCCCAGGATGTCCACAGCCCACTCCTGGGACCTGTGTCACTATGAGGATCTCGAGAAGGAGACCATCCTGGGTCACGGGGGGGGGGGGGGGCTGATTGTCACAGGGTCCCTAGGAGAGGGTGCCAGGCGGTCAGAGTCAGCAAAGGAGAGGTCACAGGGACGTGGCTGCAGGACAGGGATGGCCTCTAGAGGCCAGGAAAGGTGAACAGACACAGAGGGTTTGATCTGAGCCCGACAGACCTGCGTGGCCGTCCAGGTCCCCGTCCCCAAGGCCACCGAGAAGTCATTTTAACCCCTCTGTTCATGGTGACTTGTTCCAGCAGCCAAAGGACTTCACGCAGAGAGCCGGTGGCAGAGCTGTACCCTGGAGCCAGGTGTCCACTCTCAGTTCCCTTCACCTTTGGGGACGCCACATTGAGACACTGGCTCACAGTGAGCCTCTGGAACGGGTCCCCTGAGTGTCTGTGGAGGTGTGGACTGATTGACTGCCATGGTAATGACAGCAAGGCACTCAACACATTCCTCCTGTGTGACAGACACTGTGCCAGGCACCTTCCAGGGATTCTCTCTTTGACCCTCACAATACACATATTATCGTCCATGTTTTATTCATGAGAAAGCTGACGCACAGAGAAGTTAAGCCGTCTACCCAGGCTCACACAGCCAGCAACTAAAGAAGCTGGATTGAAACTGTGATGAACCTAAATCCCAAACTCATGCTCTCAGCCACTGTGCTATGACCTCTTTAATGGCCGCTGTGCAAGTTGAGGGGACTAGTGTTCACCTGGAAATTGGGGGGGGGGGGGGTGGCTAGCATCTGGTCTTGGCTTTTCCCTAGTCTGCTTTATGGCTTTGGGCAAGTGACTTAGTCTCTGAACCATGGTTTCCTACCTAAAAATGAAGCAGGGTAGATGAGATCACCCTACAGTCTTAGCTTTTCTGAATCTTCTGGAATGTTCACTCCAAGAGGGCAGAGCTTTGGTCAGATTCACCCCCGTGTCCTGAGCACCTGGCGCTGGGTTTGCTTTCGGGGGGTGGGGGGGTTTAGTCTGCTCAGTTTCCGCTACTGTGTTCAGGTCACCTTTGGCTGATAACCCCCAGGGCCGGGTTCCCATGCAGAGGCGCAATGGCCAAGCCTGGCTCAGAGCCTAAAGCTGGTGCTATGGACCCTAGGGGTGGGCTTGCCACTAAGGGATTCTGTTCCTGAAATGAGACTTGACAGGCTGCAGAATGGTCGTGACAAAGGCCCTGGAGCCTCCCTGCTCCACAGAACTCGGGCCTCTCTGGAGCAAGGCACAAGCAGGACAAATATCCGTGAATGAATGAAGGAGCCTGGTGGCACTGGCCGTGGGACAGCCCTGGTATGTCTGGAAGCCCGGGTCCCGTGGGCCCACAGGGAGGGCCACTGGGGGTCAGTGTCCTGGCCCCGGGGCAGCTGGACGTGAACTGGATGGTCATGGTCCACATTTAGAAACCCATTGTGGTGGCTGGCAGGTGACCTGGTTCCCCACAGGGGCTGGGTGTGAGTCAAGAGAGACCTGAGCTGGACAAAGGCAGGTGGCTTCGTGTCTTCTCGGCTGCAGGGCTTAAGGGCTTCATGTGAGGGGAGGAAAGCCGGGAGGGGAGCCCTTGTCCTGGGCGTCAGGCAGGTGCAGCCCCCCGAGCCTCTGCAGGCCCTGCCCCTTCAGCCAGCAGAACCAGGATAGAACCACGGGACCCCAGAAGGTCAGAACCAGGACGGGAGCCTCCTGGGGAACCTCGCCCATAGGCACTCTGTAGCTACACTGAACGGTGGTCACCAGGCCCCTGCGGGGACGCCTCCAGTGGCGGTCACCTCCCTCAGCAGCCCCGTTACAGAGTCCTGACAGCCCGCAGTTCCCAACCACAGGTGAGTCTTCTGAGGCCACTCACAAGTCTCCTGTGTTCAGTGACCGCCCCTCAGACAGCTGGAGACGGGGACCACACTCTTCCAAGCCTCTATTTTTGACATCTAAACACCCATTTCCAGAAAGACCTAAAATGTGTACTCTTCAAATGCAAAGAGGAGCTGCTGCCTCCTGCCAGCCACGGAGCTCCGGTGCCTACTCAAAGGGGCCTCAACCTTCTTCCCTGACGTCCCGCACCCATGTCCGCAACTCTACGCAGACTCGTGCCCTGGAGGTCAGGAGACCAGGGCTGCTGCGTACAGACCTACAAAGGCCATCAGTGCCTTTTAAATCCCAGTGTCTGGGTGCCCACGGGGAGGAGTGTCACCTGCTTGTACATCACACCACCCAGCAGCTCTGAGCTGCCCGCAGAGGAGCTCCCCGGCATTCCACCTGTCCCTGCTCCACGCGGGTCAGGGGACCAAGGTCAAGGGCAGGGGGTCTGGACCCTGAGAGAGCTAGGAGCCTCCTAGACTAAGAGGCAGTTCTGAGGGACCAATCGGATTCAAAGAGCTCAAAATCATGATCCTGCATCTGACTAAAGGGACACGGGGCCCAGGAGTGTCCGAGAACTTCTCTGTCCATTCACTGGAAGCCCAGCTGTGGCCACGGACACCTGGGGAGTGGCCTGCTCAGACTCCCTTCTCAGCGCCACTCCCTACACCCCGTCCCATACCCAGTGACTGAAAAGCTCCTGGGGACCATCGTGGACCATGTCACCCCATCCATTCCCCAAGTAGGATGGACCAGGAGAGGGACGGCTCCAAGAGGGGGCCAGACAGAGCCTCCCACGGCCCCAGGAGAACAGTCTCGCCCGGCCTCAGCTCCCGGTGTGAGTGGAGCGGGGTGGCAGCGACGGAAGGTACAGTTTTTGCCAAGGGGACAGGAAAGTAGAGAAAGCTCATCGGTGGATGGAGAGAAGATCATAAGACCGGACAGCAGAGGGGGGACCCCAGCCTCAGTCCCAGGACTCCCTGGGCACCGCTGTTCAGGACCCAGGTTCCTGGTGGCACGTCCTTCCATCTGCTCGCACCCCTGAGGTTGGTTCCCGTTTCTGTTTGACAAGCAAAGGTGTCCGACTCGGAGGGGCTCACCGGCTATTGATCCACGCCCTGGGTGTCCTGTGCCCCCTCCAGCCACGGCCACTGCTAGAGACGGCACCACACATCCCCAGCTGCCACCTTCCTTGGTCAGCAAGTGCTGGCAGTGGGACAGGGGCAACTGTCCCACAGTCTGTCCTTCACTGTGGAGGCCCGAGGCTCAGGGAGGCCACAGGATATGGCCAGGGTCACAGACCCAGGGAAGAAACCAGGGGAGCTGCTTCCCCATCCTGCCCTTGCTGAAGGAGGTCTGGACATGCTCTGCTAGCCAGAACTGTGCCAGCCTGTGCCAGGAAGGCCCCCAGGACCGTGCAGCCACCTCTCCTCATCCCACCGTCCACCGTCTACCCAGGCCGGGCTCACAGGCTGCTTATCTCCTGGAGCCTCCCTTTCCATAGATCATACCAACCTCAGCATCATGATGAATGCACCAAGGACAGGTGACAGAGGGATGGCGGGTGGTGAGGGATGGCCTCTGGGGGCGGGGGTGGTGAAGCCAGCTGCAGACCTGGTGATGGGACAACCTGGGGCTGCATGTCACCAGGCAGAGGGGGAAGGAGCCCAGCGGCTGGGGCTTGGCTTGCTCCAGGGATAGAGGAGGGCTCTGGTGGCCAGGAGGGAGGAGGAGCGAGTGGGTTCTGAAACACACAGAGAGCCAGACATGGTCTGCCGGTCAAGCAGAGGACCTAGACACAGAACAGGACCCAGGATCACGCAGGACGGACTCCTGGCCCAGCCTGGAGCCCAGAGAGGGGGAGGTAAGTGGATCAGAAGAGCGTGAGCCAAGGGAGGGGAGGGGAGGGGAGGGGAGCAGGAGCCCAGGGGGCGCAGCAGTCAGCAGCTCCAGGGCCCAGAGCAGCGCAGGAGGCTGCGTCTCTTGCTGGTCGTGTCCAGGACACAGTGTGATGCACGGAACCTTCACTCCCCCCGGCCCCCGGCCTGCACAGCGTGGAGTCCCCACACATCCTGATGGCCACTGACTGCCTGAAGGCTGAAAAGACACGTCAGCCGCCTCATCTCCCAGAACACTCTGGAGACCACAAGACGGGGGGACAGCAGTGACCAGACGGCCACGTGGCTGGAAGGCCTAGACCCTCTGGGATCTGAGTCCACTGGCAAAATCCCCCACGGGGTGTCCCTGGGGCTGTCCATGCACTGTCCCGTGCTGTTCAACAACAAGATGTCCCTCGGAGTTAAGTGACAGAGTGACATGACAGAGGCAACCTTTTTAGAAACATCCGGTGTTTGGGAACAGAGTAGCGGGACTCAAAGGCCCTCTCCAGAGAGCACCGGGCAGGCTCACTGGGGTCACCTCAGGTCGTGTCTGCAGGTGGCTTTCCACCGGAACTCAGACACAGTGCCCGTAAAAGCCGATGCCAACCCCTGGACACCAATAGAGGCAAGAAAGGTGACACTCCGGTGACTCACCTCTCGGAGACAATTTGAAAACGTGGCAGCCTGTGACACACAGGACATGTACAAACAGGTGACGCACGGCAGGGGAGAGGCCACTGGCAAGAGCAACTGAGACCTCAACCAACCCTGCGCAGGAACACGATTCCTTGGGGATATAAACACACACAGAGCGTTGCTGGGCGCCGTGGCGCACACCTGTCACCCCAGCAACTCAGGAGGCTGAGGCAGGAGGATCGAAAGTTCAAGGCCAGCCTCAGCAACTCAGCGAGACCCTAAGCAACTGGGTGAGACCCTGTCTCAAATTAAGACATAAAAAGGGCTGAGCATGTGCCTCAGTGGTAAAGCACTTCTGGGTTCAGTCTCTGGTACAAAAATAATAATAATAATAATAATAATAATAATAATAATTAAAAAAAAACATATGCAGTATCCATGGGGTCAAACAGTAATGCAGGTTAAAGCGACCAAGAGATGTCTTTGTGCTGCTATCAAAAGGGGGAACTTTTTAAAAAACTATTTTGTTGTTGTACCTTTGTTTTATTTATTTATTTACATACAGTGCTGAGAATCGAACCCAGTGCCCCACACAGGCTAGGCAAGTGCCCTACCACTGAGCCCCAGCCCCAGCCCCAGCCCCAGCCCATGGGGGAACATTTAGACAATAACAGGTCAAGCCACGTGGGCTCCAGACCTCAGTTCTGGGCTCCATTTACTGTAAGTCTCTGCAGCTGCTGCAGATACTTGTGTTCCAGGAGCCGCGGGCGTGGATGCAGACAGCTCGAGAGAGCGGGGGGGGGGGGGGGGGGTGAGGGTCTCTTCCTCTAGTGTTTTGGTAAGGAGTTCTCCCGGGATCATTCTTCGGCCTTTTCTGCTCTCCTTGCTCCTCTTGTCCTGGGCCTGGGAACTCTGAGCACTGGACCCTCTTTATCCAGGGCTAGCATTTGAACCCAGGACCTCACGCGTTGCTAGGCAAGTGCCCCACCATTAAGCAACACCCCTAGTCCTTTAAAATTGTATTTTGAGAGAGAGTCTTACTAAGTTGCCCGGATTGCCCTTGAACTTGCGATTCTCCTGCCTTGGTCTCTCAGTAGCTGTGATGACAGGTGCACTCACTCTGCCCTCTGAACTTCAGTGTCCAATGCAAACATTCCTCAAAAGGACTGCTAAGGACCAGCCTCCTGAGACCTAGACTCTCTGCTAATGGTCTCTCCAAGCAAAAAATGTATCTATGGCTTTAAAAAGGCCTGAACCATCACCCTCTGTTTCCATCCAAAGAAACAGCTGAAAGTTATGTGCATGAATTAGGATGCCCAGCTCTGAACTGTTTACACACAAAAATACATGGGAACCACCTGCCTGGCTAACCACAGCAGGCAGGTTTAGTGTCGCTGTGAAACCACCTCACCTCCGGGCTCTTGGGGTTGATTTTCAGAGCTGTGGCTGCAGCCCAGCAGTAGAGTGCCTGCCTAGGGTGCATGGGGACCTGGTTCAATCCCCAGCACCACAAATAAATAAATAAACCAACAAACAAAGAAATCCAAAGAACTATAACAAGAGTTCTCTCATTTCAACTCAAAAAGAGAAAAAAGTGTGGACATGTGCAGTCTGATATCACTTGGCTTAAAAATACCTACGAGCATAAGAAGAAAACTGTACAACTTGAGTAGTGATGGGATTCTGAGTTTTCATTTTTTTGTTTTTATTTTCTTCATGATATTTCCTTACAATTCCCCAGTTTAATTACAGGAGCCAGTTATTTTTATAATCTGGAAGCAAAAATTGCTTTTATTTCTTAGAAGAAGAAATCGAGTCACCTTGGGGGTCACTAAGGAGAAAGTACCGGTGTGACCTTCAGGAGAGAGCAGGCTTTGTCTCCTGGGCTGAGAAATGATTCCTTTTGTCAGTGACAAGAAATCCCCACCCATGTGACAGCTCTGGCCCTGGGAAGCAGGTGCTAGGAGACGGGGGTGGGTCCCCCCAGCCAGCCCCGAGTCAGGCCAGGTAAGCCGGTGGGGCTAGTGACACTGTGACTCTAGAAGTATCCTGCCTGAAATGACTGCCCAGAGGGAGTGTCTAGTGTGGCCCCAGCCCCTGAATGACCTGACGCTGAGGGCGGATCTTTGTGAGGAGACTGTCCCCACTGGTCAGGGCCAGCAGAGGCAGAGCATGACAAGTGGTCCTGTTAGTTCTGCCCAGGTCCCCCCAAGTCTGCAATGCACCTCCATGTGTCAAGGTCACAGGGTGAAAGACCCTTCACATCTCTTCCCTGGTGCTGTAGGCTGTGACCCACCAGCCACCAAGGGCTGGGAAGGGCACCTGGGTGAATCCAGTCCCCATTTCTCAGGCCTGGAGTGGGCATGTCCCCTACTTCACCCACTTTCAAAGCACATGGAGCCCCACGCCCACCAGCTACCACTTCTCAAGCCCAGGGGCCTTCTCCCCCTGTGGCTCCAGGACCAAGGCTGGGGACAGCGTAGGGAAAGTCCCTCCATCTCTGGACAGTCAGCTCTGAGTCCCAGCTGGTCTAGAAGCTACGCCTGCTTCCCCACGACAAGAGACCACAGCCTTCCGAATTCCAGCAGAAGGGTCTTCAGAGGGCCTCTGGCCTTCCCAGGCCCCAATTCCCCAGTGGACCCGGACCCGGATAATATCCCTTTCAAACCACATGGTGTTGGATTTGGAAGGCACCTTCCAATCCTCCTATGACTCATTCGATTGCAAAAGAAAAATCTGAGGCTCAGAGACAGCTGGCAACTTACACAAAGTCACACAGCTAGTGAAGTGCAGAGCCAGAGATCCAGCAAATCGCCCTTCCCACTGTGAGAGCCGGTCTCAGGCTTGTGTGTGCCTAGGAAACGAGGGCAGTGGGGGCGTGTTCACCTGCGGGTCTCCAGCCTCGGCCCGGGAATCTGCATTTTAACAAGCACTCAGGGGGTTCTCACCCAGGTGGACGCTCTGAGAACCACCCTGGAGCTGGGCTGCAGTGAAGGGACAGCCTCAAAGAGCACCACACCAAGGACAAGAGTATCATCACTGCTGCCTCCTGGTCTCCTCCAGCACTCCCCACCCTTCCCTCTGTCCCCTGGAAGGTCACCCGAGTGATGTCCAAGGTCTCCTGCCTCCAGGTCTGGAGCCCTTTCTGCTTAAAGAGAGATCATCACTGTCCCCTTGGGGACCACTGCCCCCCAACGGCTTGGGACCCCTTTACCTCAGGGGAGAACCATCAGGCCAGGCATAGAGCTGGGGCTGGAAAGAGGAGGCAGCCCACTGTCACTCCAGGGAGCTGAGGACAGGGGAGCGAACGCGCTGGGGGTGGTGGCACTCTCCCTTCGGAAATCTGTGAGAAAGGCCAGGCCCATCTCAGCCCCTAATCACGGGGCCTTGGGGGCCACTTCACCTTATTGGGTGAACTGTGGACGAAGGAACCTGCCAGGGAGGGCTGCTGTGGTCACAGAGGCAGCATTTGTACCTGCCACGTGACGGACACCCAGAGGGCGGGGGTGCAGAGCTGCCCGGTAAAGTGAAGGACACCCCCTTTAATGTCGAGTTCCAGAAAAACAACAGATAATTGTTTACATACGTCTGCCCCAAATTTTGCACGGGACACATTTATATTAAAATATCACTTGTTGTTTATCTGGAATTCAACATCCATCGGGCGTCCTGGGTTTTTGTTTCGAGGCTGTGTTGGGGTTTGCTAACTGGCACTTGGGCACACGGGCCTCGCTGAGCCACTTCCCTCCAGGAGGGCAGTTCCTTCCCACACCTCGGACTTAGACTGTGCCCTGCCGCAGCCTGGGCAGAGGGGACCAGAGGGTCTTGCCAAGCCCTTCCCTTCCTCCCCGGTTTGCTCTGTGGCCAAATGCTCCCCCTCAGTGCTGTGGCCGCAAGGGGAGGCTTACCTGGCAGAAGAACACATTTTTGCAACTGTCAGAGCTAGTCAAGGTCACAGGGAGAAAGCGCCGGCTCCCTCCTGCTCTTTCTTTGAAATCCCTCCCCTGGAAGATGCAGAGCATAGAAAGGCCTGGAGCTTGTCCCCTGTGAAGGCTGATTTTCTTTGGCTGAAAGTGGGTGGTCAGCATGGCAGGGCTGGGAGCCAGGAGGAGCGGGTAGGGGGGCGGTCTGTGCATCCCCCAGCTCTGTGAGATCTTGGGTAAGTCACACACACCACTTTGCAGGGCCTCCCAGTTACAGCAGACAGCACGGGCGGCACCAGCTGCTGTTGCAAGCACTTCATAGATAAATAACACCCTCCCAACGTTCCCAACAGCCCCATGAAGGGCGACCCTATCATCCCCATTTCACAGATGAGAATTTTTTTTGTGGCCTGAGTGCACAAAAAGGCCATGCGTCTAGTAAGAAGAATGGTGTGCAGATCAGTGCCAGAGGCAGGGATCCCACCCTCGACCTTGGCCTCTGGGAAAAGTGCAGGCTGGGCAGGGGCTGCGGGGATAGAGGCACCGTCATGCAGTTGTCCAAAGGTAAGTTCTAGCATTCCTCAGCACAGGGGGTGGCCAGAGTTGGCAACCACCTATAGTATATTTTATTAAGTAATTAACTTTTTTAAATACCTTTATTTTGTTTATTTATTTTTATGTGGTGCTGAGGATGGAACCCAGGGCCTTGCACATGCTAGGGGAGCGCTCTACCACTGAGCTACATCCCCAGCCTCTACTATATATTTCATAAAGAACTAGCAGAGAGGAATTCAAAGTTTCCCAGAACAAAGAAATGATAAGTGCCCAAGATGGAAAGGCTAATCATCCTGATAGGACCACTATGCCTTGTGTGTCACGTTATCACAGGGTACCCACAGATACACACAACTATCATGTGCTGATACAAATGTTTTTAAAGTGTTTAAGAAGCAGTGTACCTGCAGGAAGGAAGGGGTGACGGGGCCCCCCCGGGGCACCACTGGGTGCTGGGCACTGTGAGCCCTTGCCCAGCTGGTCTGTTCAGACCTCAGAGCAGGCAGGAGGAGAATGACGTCACTACATTCTGAATTAAGAGGGAGGAAAACTGAGGCTGAGAGAGGTCGGGGGCTCACCCAGGATCATACCTCTGAGTCCAGACCTGAACTCGGGTCTCTCCCTTTAAGGCCTGTGCCACTTCCTCACCACCCACTCCGCCTCTGGTTTTCAGGGTCGGGGCACTGCTCTGGCTAACAATGAGGGCAGGGAGACCCACAGCCACTCTTGCCGCTGTGTCCTGGAGATGCCCCCATGCGGCCTCTATCCGTCCTGATTGAATGAGATCAGTCCTCCCCCGGCCTGCCCTGTCCAGAGCCTCTCCTTCCTTCTCCCCAGCCCCATGTAGCCCCTGGTGTCTGTTGTATGCCCTGAATGACAGACGCTGGGGGAGGGCCTGTTCCCATTCCCATCACTCCACCTTCTCCACACTACCTGGTTTGGATGCTGCCAGCCACTCGGTCAGATGGACCACCCAGCGTCACACACATGCAAGGTGAGACCCAAATAAGCTAGGGACTACCACGACTAGCCCAGGTTTTAAGCCAGGACTCGAACCCAGGATTTCAGATTCAAATCCAGAGCTTTGTGGAGATCTCAGAGGTCAGCTAGCTACTCTAGAGACGAAGAGACTGATGCACAGTAAGAGTAAGTGGACTGTTCAAGGACCTGGCCGCCCTCAGCAGAACTGACCCTGACACCTCTGCCCCAGCACTCGCCCTGCTCTGGAAGAGTGGGAGCCTGTTCTACCAAGCAATGGGGCAGACGAGGCCAGCCCACCAAACGGAAGGGCCAGGGCAACCAGCACCACGGTGTGCCCCCATCCCAGCGAGCCCCGCCGCCCACTCCTGTCACCAGCACAGCCTTCTGGTGGATCAGGGGAGCGAGGCAGGAGGACAGGACAAGTTTAAAGCTGGGGACTCTGTACCCCACAGAGCAGATCTTTTCAGGATTTGTGTGCGTGGTAGAGCCAGCCCAGAGTGAAATGCCAGCTCGGGGTCCTCTATCCACTGGGGAATGGCCACCCCAAGACCCAGGTGTGCTAATGGCAGTGCAGAACGAACAGGTGAACCCAGGAACTTTGCATCCAGGTGAGCAGCATCTCTGAGTTCTCAGTACATGAAATAAAAGGTATACTGCAGCCAAGTCTGCACCTATATCGCCTTTTAAAACCTGTGCCTTATGGTGCTGGCCCCCAGTCCTCTAAAGCCTTGGAGGCAAGGTGAGAGGCTGGATCTGGCTCAGAGGTCACTGTGGGCACAATGCTCACAAGCTGGAATCCATCCAGCGTGAGGACGTCTGCCCCGGTGGATGCTGGCGTCCCTCCCCTGACCTTCCCAAAGCCCCTAAACTCTGGGCACCCTGTATTCTTGGTATGTACATACAGGTCGGCCCTGGAAGGGTCACCAGGAGAGCAGGGGATCCAACAAGCTCTGACATTTTTGTTCGGCTTTTTCACATCTGGGCTGAAAAAAACCACAAACCCATAAATCATTACTGCACGACTGGCTGACGCTGCCTGTATTCCTCCCCAGGAATACTCCGCTCCCCTTTTAGACAGAGCAGCAAATTGGAGCTGGGAAGCAGAGACACCGGCTTAGGCTCCGAGGATGCTGAGCAGCCTTTAGAACTGGTGGCTCTTCTCCAAGGTGCTGGGAATGTGCTGTTTCCCACAGATGGAGAGCTTTCCACTTAGGAAGGACCCACAAACAACTGGTACCCAGCTGTCCTGGGCCTGGTGAGTTGATCTGACCAAGAGGGGCACAGACCGGGCAGGAGAATTGGCGGGTAAAAACTTGGGAAAGTGAGTTGATGAAGAAAAGAAAAACAAGCACCTAGGTCAAGAAGTTCCAGCCCCCTCCTGTGTGTGCCTCTCCTCTTTCCCAGTAGAGATCAGGGAAAGTTCCTCTCTCCAGACCCACTCTCCCTCGTCCCTTGCTGATGAGCCCCCAGACTCCTCTTCCAGGCTCAGACTCCTCTTCCAGGCTCAGCCCCCGGCGGGCAGGAATCCCGGCTGCGGTGGCCTCCTCCTGCTCCCGCTCCCGCCCGCCCAGCCTGCCCAGCTCACCTTTGGGCAACTTGGACGCGTTCTCCTGGATCCAGGAAAAGAGATGGGCAAAATCACAGTCGCAGAGCCAGGGGTTCCCGTCCAGGCGCAGGGTGCGCAGCGCCGGCAGCGCGTCCAGAACCGCCACGTTGAGGCGGCGGAGGTTGTTGTCGTTGAGCTCCAGCACCTGCAGCGACTCCAGGGTCTCGAAGGCGGCCTCGTGCACGCCGGCCAGGTTGTTGTTGGCCAGGCTCAGCTTGACCAGCCTCCCGGCCGAGCGGAAGGCCCCGGCGCCCAGCTGGGTCAGGTTGTTGTAGCTGAGGTCCAGGAACGCGAGCTTGGCGGAGCCGCTGAACGTGCCCTCCTCCAGCGAGCGCAGCGAGTTGTTCCTGAAGTCCAGGTAGACCAGGTCGCCGTAGAAGATGAAGAAGTCCTCGGGGATCTGTTGGATGCGGTTGCCGGCCACCAGCAGCTTGCGCACGTCCAGGGGAAAGGGGTCGGGCACGCTGGGCAGCCCGCGATCGCGGCAGTCCACCGTGTGCGGGTCGGTGCAGGCGCAGCCCGCGGGGCACGCGTGCCCGGGCCCGAGCAGCAGCAGGAGGCTGCAGAGTCCGAGCGCCGCGGCGGGGCGGCGGGGGGCGGCGGGGGGGCGCATGGCCCAGGGACGGGGCCGGCTGCAGCGACACGGACGCGACTCTCTGGGGAGCCCTGGCGCGTGGCCGCGCAGCAGGGCCCCGGCTGCAGGGCGCCGGGAGCCGGAGGGCGGCGGGCGGGGAGGGCGTGCGCCCGGGCGCGCGGGGGCGACGAAGCGCGGCGGCGCTGACCGACTGGGGGAGTCACGGCGGCAGGATGCGGGAGGGAGCGGCGGGGAGGGAGCAGCCAGGCGATCGCAAAAGGATTTACCGGCACAGGAAATTAACCCGCTGGAAAATCCCGGGGGAGGTGGGAGCTGCGGGGTAGCCTCGCGGCTGTCGCCAGCGTGGCCCCAACTCGGGCCGGGAAGTAAGACTTGGCCAGCGGCACTCGACGACTAAATTCAGTACCTGAGCCCGGGAGCGGCTTCCATAGGGCGTGTCAGGGGCATGCGCCCCGCACCCCAGTGCCCACTTGGTGCCAAGGCGCGCTCTCTGCTCGCCATCCGGCTCGCCAAAGGGAGCGTGACCTGGTACACTCTCGCTTTGAGCCCGGGACAATCCCCGCAGGCTATATGGGCCGCGCCAGGGGCTGCCGGGTGACTGGGCTTCCCTCCTCCCACCTCCAGTTGACCCATCTCGGTGAGCCGAGGAGTGAGCGAAGCCTGGGTTGCCAGGGCCCCCGCGGTGGCCCCAAGGGCAGCCAGGACCAGTCAGCACTTTCCATACTGGCCTGAGCTTCGTGATAGAACTGGCATCCAGCCGGCACGGATCCGCTGAGGGTCTAACAAGAGGCATGGTGGCCCAAGGTCCAAGACTGTGTGGCCTGGGACCAGTGAACCCACCTCTTTGAACCCGGTTAGCCCCTTCTGTGCAATGGGAAAGGATACTATGTATCTAGCTGGCTGTGGGAGGACTAGGGAGCCAAGAAACCATGTTCAGAAATTTTTATTCCCTCCCTCTGCCACCAACCCCAAGCTTTGATGGGTAGATGGGTGACCAGGGCTGTCCAAAGGCTGAGAGGACCTCAGACATTGTCAGAGAGTTCCCTCTCGGCTACCCCACACCCACTTTACAAACTTTCCTGTGGGGAGGTCCACACAGAGCCATCAGGAGATGGTCCTGCTATCAGCTATTTTGGTCCAAATACCCTGGAATTGACTAGCTCCCCGGGGACCAAAATAGCGCAGGGAACAGCTGTGGGGGCAACAGGCTCCCAGAGCCCCTGCCCAGGCCCCTGGCCCTGCTAGGGATTGGTGGAGCCTGAGATTCTGAAACCACAGAGCTAAGCCCCCAGTCTTTTTCCAAAGGTACAGGCTGTTGACGCCTCTGAGCCCTGGGATCAAACAATTGAGCCTCTGGGATGGAGCCAAGGGCTCCAAGAGAAGAGTGTTTGCAGGAGTCCAGAGGAGGAGGAGGCACCCTGGGAGCTTTGATGTGCTCAGAGTCCATAAGCTCTTCCCCTGCTTATACCCAGGCTACCAAGCTGGACCTCCGGTGTCCCCTGTCTATGTTCCCACTCTTCCAGGGGTCCCAGCATGCCTTTATTGACCCCAGCCTGGAGGGTTCGGCTTCCATCTCTGGTCTCACTCTCTTGAAAAGGAGCATTGGAAAGACTGGTCTGAACGCTCCTGAGTAGGTGTGAGATTCAGTGATTCCGTTTTCAAGAGTCACACACAGTGCAAATGGGCAGCAGAAGAGCCCTCCCCTCCCCCACTCTTCTTGCAGAAGCACCTTCAAATGATCTATTGTGCTTTTCCAACCTCAGGCTTGGTTCAGAATGCTCAGCCCAGTACTGAGGGGCCCCTGGTCTGAGCCCTGAGCATCATTGCTTCATGACGCCTGCATTTGGTTGCCCTGCCATCTTGCACTGATGCTCCTGTGCACCTGGGTCTCAGGGGGCACACAGGCCTCCCTGCCAAGTGGGCTGCTTGGCTGAAGGAATAGCCTATGAGCCCCGCCATGCTCCTTGAGCTTCAGGTCTGATCCTGACCCCACCACAACCCAGAGTCTTTCTGGGGGCTTCCCAGCCTGGGTCTGTTGGAGATGACCTCTTGGAAATTTCAGGAAGTCTGGTGAAAAATTGGTCTTTTACCTACAAAGAGGTCATCCAGCGTCGCACTGTCATTCTTGGCAGCGAGCTCCGAGATAGCACTAGTTCTTCTGTGCTGGGCAGAAACTTTAACTGTCACTCATGAGTGAGTTTGATGAATGAAAACCACGAGTTTCTACCTAATAAATGCAGAGCATTTTGTCAATGAGGGCCTAGCAGGTGGGGGGGGGGTGTCGAGGGGTAGCAAAATAGTAAAAGGGGGCTCCTGGTAATGAAAGGATTGTGCAATTCCACCCACTGCTTCAAGTCCCTCCTCTTGAAGTGAAGGAGAAAGGGCTTCCCTTCTCCCCTTGCAGTGATGTTAATTCCCCATGCCGGGAATTATTTGTATGGGACTGTGCTTTGTATAACACGGGAGAAACATCATCTAAGAGTGGCCACGCCTCTTAAAATGGCAGGGACAACTTGCTTTTGGCTTTGAGTGGCCCCCCCCATTCCTTGGATCCAAATCTACAATTTTTTTAAAAAGAGAGAGTGAGAGTGGAGAGAGAGAGAGAGAGAAAATTTTTAATATTTATTTTCTAGTTCTCGGCGGACACAACATCTTTGTTTGTATGTGGTGCTGAGGATCGAACCGGAGCCGCACGCATGCGAGGCGAGCGCGCTACCGCTTGAGCCACATCCCCAGCCCCCAAATCTACAATTTTTAAAAAAAATTTATCAGTAGGACCAGACATAGCTGGGGCTCATGGGGAGCAGGAGGTCCCCCATAGTCTAGGACTCCCATCCCTGGGGAAAAGGCAAACTTTGTCACCTCTGATCCCCCTGCGGCCCCCCTCTCAAGAAACACAGAGCCATGACCTCAGCAAGGTCACACTGAGTCAGTGTTAGGAGCTGGAAATAGAATGCAGGCACTGAGAGTCCCCACCTGCGCCACGCACCCACTCACCCTGCACCCTCCCCAGGTTGGGGTGGGGGGCTCTTAGGACTGGAGGACAGACACTGCAGGAGAAGCCACTGGAACCTCTCAGAGATTCCCCTTGCCAGCTCTGCTTCTGTCTTGTGCTCAGAAGCAACAAACCAGAGTTTGTTCTAACCCAGGCTCCGACACCTAGCTGTCCTGATGTTTTAAAAATCTGGTTTCATACCTTCCCAGCCCCCTCCCCAGAACCCTTGTGGCCCTGCCATGCTCCTTGAGCTTCAGGGCACCTCCTATCTTGCCTTACTCCCCACCCCTATCTGATTCCCCATGGGGTGGCACCTTGGCATGGTGGGTCCCCAGGAAATTCCAGCCACTGCACACACCCCTTCCCCACAAACCTGGACCCTGGTAGCAAACACAGTCCAGCAATGACTTCTAAATTAGCCAAAGTCAGAGGCCCTGAGTTGTAACTGAGGTGATGCCAGTGTGTTATGTGCAGGAGTCAGAATTGAGGTGCAAAGCCTGGGTTTGAATAAGAATGCGGCGTTTGGTGATGTCATTTGGGTTACTGGTGTGAATCACTTCTGATCAGTGCCTGGCTGCCTGGGCAGGAGGCACGAGGACATCCCCAGGGCCCTGGGAAAGGAGACACACTCTAGCCCTTTGCCTGGGGCAGCTGGACTCTATGGAACCGGCTCTGTGCTCCCTGGGACACAGCTGTGTCTCACTAAAAGGGCAACCTGAAGCTCCCACCCACTGGTCCTTCCTTACCACTACCACCAGGGGGCACCACCTGCCCCTTGCTCTGGTCAGAGCTAATCCAGTCCCTGTAGCAAGTGGCACCCACCTGATTTCCTCTATGCAACCAGGAAATTAATCTTCCACCAACCTAAACCAGAGGCAGGGAGACAATAGCAGCCATTGAGAACATGGATTTCAATGGAGTCAGACAGTCCAGGGTCAAATCTGTGATACCTTGAGCAAGTTACTTAACTTTCTAAGCCTCAGTTTTCTTAAGTAGGAAATGGAACAAATTGAGTGTCAACTTCACTGGGCTCTTATGAGAATAAAATGAGACGTCAATCAGATGTTTAGCAGTAAGGTTGTCCCATGTAGTCATATTACAAATGGTGAACAAGTAATGGTTCATCTTGATAGGTATAGTAGATAAAGACTTTATGTCAATTGAAAAGTCTTGTCTCTGGAACT
Organism: Urocitellus parryii; assembly: GCF_045843805.1. Lineage (NCBI taxonomy): Eukaryota > Metazoa > Chordata > Mammalia > Rodentia > Sciuridae > Urocitellus > Urocitellus parryii. The sequence continues at coordinate 8,425,311 of NC_135541.1, forward strand.
TGTTAGTGATGCCCTAAGATTCTCAGGTCAGTTTTAATGACTCTCTGCACTGGAAGATTCCCCACTCCAACTGCAGCCCACCTGAGACAGACACACACATACACCTGCGTGCATGGGAGCGGGTACATACATACCCCACCCCCTTGAGCCTGTCCAGTTCCTCGGACTTTGTGAGCACAGGTGCAGGTGAGTGGCCTCCCTCCCCCTTGCCCACTGGCTTTTGTCCGAGCATGTGCAGGTTAATGAGAATGAGGACATGGGGTCAGTCACTTGACCTGGCACAAGGAGACATCTGTTCTCTGCTCATGGGCTGGTCCTCTGGAGCTGGCCAGCCATCCAGCAAATGTATGGCCTCGGGAGGGCTGGAGGAGAATGAGGATACTGCCACCCTCTCTGTCCAGGAGAAACACAAGAGTCCAAGGCACCATCGACCCCAGGCAGGAGGCACGTCTCAGCGGGCCCTGGCGTCATCCCCAGCTCCTTCATCTGACTTCTCTGCCTCTCCACTGTCACCTCCTCCCTTCAATCCAGTGTCATCTCTCCCAGGAACCCCTAACTGGCCATCTGCCTTCCACTCTTGCCCAGCCCCCCTCACACACCCAGTGCCCAAGGAGGCTGAGGTGACCCATTGAAAATATAGGACAGATCATGTCACCTCTTTCTCAGACACCTCCAATGGTCTGTGTGACACAGACTTTTAAAATGCTCCTGGTGATCCGACCCCCAGGGGTTCCTTGAGTGGGGGTGGGACCTGTGACTTTCTTTTAACCAATAGATCATGTCAAAGGTGATGGATGTCATTTTTGTGATAAGGTTACAAAAGATGGTGACTTCAACCCTGCTAGCAGTTTCTGTCACCTCCTCGGCTTGCACAATTCATGAAGCACGCTGCTGTTAGAGTCTGTCAACAAGTCAGGATGGCGCCTGGCATTTTGCCAGGGGGAGTGGTTTGTGAGGTGGCGCCAGTGAGCCATTAAGTGTGGAGATTTCTTATTGGTTGACTGTTGTATCTAGTTTATGTTAATTAAGATAAGTGTGTGGAATGTATAAATACCTCTGTTGTCCTACAATAAATGGCTCCCACTCCTGCTGTATCAATGTACACAAGTTGTTCGTCACCCCCCGGTTATTTTGCTGCAGCCGGACTGCGGCAAGCTGCCATGTTGGAGTGGCTGACATGGCAAGAAGTAAGGGTGGTGTCTGATCAATGGCCTACACGGAACTGAATCCTACCAATAACCACAGGAACTTGAAGTGGAGTCTTCCCTGGCTGAACTTGGGATGTCTACAGGCCAGCCCGATGCTGGGACTGCCACCCTGTGAAACACCCTTAAGTAAATGACTCAGAGAAGGACTGCCCAGATTCCTGACCACAGAGACTATTAGACTTAAAAAAAAAAAAAAGTGTTTTGTTTTAAGTTGCTAAAGTAGGGATGTGGTGATTTGTTACACAGCAGTAGCTCACTAATACATCAAAGCATTTGGAATAAAATCCCACCCAACCCCATGTGGTGTGGCTCTACATGCCTTTCCCACCCATCTTGGACCCTTTTCCCTGTGGTTCACCACCCTCCAACCACTTTGGTCTTTCTGATTCCCTGTGTTTGTCCCCACTGCAGAATCTTTGTCCTTGCTGTGCCCTCTGTCTGGACTACCTTTCTGCATGGTTGGCACCATTTGGTCTTTTGGGTTTTCTCAGCCCAAATGTCAGCCCCTCTGACTGGCTTTCCCTGACTTCTTATATTTCCTCGGGTCTTTATTTGTTGGTTTATTTGTTTTTCCAAAGCATTTTTACATCACCACCTGACATGACCTTGCTGTCCTGGTTCTGAGCTTATTCAGCCTACCTTCCCCCAAGATCAATACTTGATCCCAGTTCCTAGACTCAATCCCCAAACTTAAAAGACACTGAAGAATGTTCATTTTATTGACTCATTGCCACCTGCAAATAATGCTTCCCCACTAGCTCCCAGGTGTGCAGCAGCCTCCAATAGGTGTCTCACCTGGAGATCCTCATTTACCTCTTCTGGTGAGACAAGGGCCTTCATCCCTCCAGAGGTGGCCTTGGCTCCAGTCCTGTAGAAAGCAGGAGGTTCATGCAGGGAGCACAGAGTGCTCCAGCTGGGCCCCTGCAGTTGCCTCGGAGCCGAGTGGTCCTCCAAACCCGTGTCTAGGTCCTCTTACTCCCCAGAGAGCAGACAGCATGCACGAATGATTTTACCCATCCCCTGTCTCCCGTGAGACCCGAGCTTTCACGCACACCCCCTCCTGGCTGCCCTCGCACCACCTTCCAAGGTGGCTTCAGGAAACTTGGTCTCCTCCAAGGTGTCCTTCCAGAATTACCCTGAACAATTCGCTGGTCCCCTTTATTCTCCTTTCTGGAAAATAAGTGACATGCTAGGTATGGAATAGGCCGAGCCCCAAGCTCAGGAGCCCTGGCTTAGGAAGGAGCCATGAGAAGAACAACCAGGGGTTGCTTACCGGTCAGGGTTCAAGAGTCGGTCTGTAAACTCACGGGCACACTGTTTGACCAAGTGCACGGGAACAGGAGCAGGAAACGTGGGTAGAGCAGGAGCTCAGAGCATCGGTCCAACCACTCGGCCTGCGCTCAGAGCCTAGTCCCATCACTTCTGGACGGCTCCTCTTCTGCAAGCCAGACAATCTCTCTGGGCCTCTGTTGCTCCATCTGTCAAATGAGGACTCTTGTCTGCTTGGTAACTATTGTGGGGACCAACAAGACAACAATGTACAAATCTGCATTTGGGGGCTGGGGTTGTGGCTCAGTGGTAGAGCGCTTGCCTAGCATGTGTGAGGCACTGGGTTCGATTCTCAGCATCACATATAAATACATAAATAAAATAAAGGTCTATCGATAACTAATAATTTAAAAGAAAAAAAAATCTGCATTTGGCACAACACTGGATGGTGCTCAGGAAATAGTGGCATCCTGAATGTGGGAGCATTTTCCTCCACATGGACACCTCTAGCAACAACATCCTTTACCTGCTTAATATTCCCAAGGAAGGCACTGGGCTGGGTCCCTGGGCACCAAGATAGCATAGACAGGCTCCGTTCTCAGGTGACTCACAACCTCCTTGAAGAGCCAAGCATGCACAGCAAGGGGAAACCATTCAAGGACTTGCTGTCTATGGCAACTGCCAAACAAGTGCTGTAGGCTAATAAACGTCACAGGCATCTGCAGGAGTCGGCGAGCTGGGGTGGGGTGAACTGGGGAAAGGTACATCTCGACACCATTGACCGTATTTCCCAAATCAGATCTCGGAGCACATGGCCCAATGGCTTGATGCTTCTGTTGCCTGGAACACAGCGTTCCTTCTGCTGGTCCACCTGGCAGGCTCCTGCTCACCCTTGAAGACACCATACGGTCTTCCCTGTGGCCTTGACCTGCCCAGGTGCAGCGAATCCCTCCTCCTCTGTGTGTCTCCTTGCCCAGGCTCCTTCGACTGCCTCTGCCTGCGGGGATGATGCTTAGAGACTGCATGTGGGTCTCCACCACTGGGTCATTACTGAGCTCCAGGGTGAGAAGAAGAGGTCCTCCAGAGCAAGGACAGCAGGAAGAAGTCCTTGTGAGCAAAGGTGGAGTCTTCTCTATCTTGACATCTGGGAATGAGTGAGTGAGTGAGTACCCACGCCTGTGAACAAATGATCCCGCCATCTGAAATGACCACTGACCAAGTACTTGAGGACTGAACTGAAAGGGTCCCGGTTCTGTAATTCTGCTGCCAAACCATCGGATCACCCCACCCCTGGCCAAGTACTGGACGGCCTCCCTTCAAGGCCTCTCTGCTGGGTCGTGGGGTGATGGGAGAATTCGATGGCAGCTGATCGGAGGTAGGGCCTCCAGCTGGAGTCTGGCAGTTGGTTTTGGGTTTGTCACATCTGATTGCTGAGCATATTTCAGTGTCCTCAGCAGCCTCCTCGCCCCCCCCCACCCGGGTCACAGAACCGCACACACCCACGGGCACACCTCTCCCCTTCCAGGTGCGTCTTTCTGAGAGAGCAGAAAGAAAACCTGATCTGATCGAGGGTGGAATAGCATAAAGCCACCAGAATTCTTTCTAGTAAATGCGGAGGCACACAGGGGGCTATTTTTGTGTGTATTTGCATGTGATTTGCATACATTTGCATGTGTTTGCAAAAGCCATCACACTGAGTTCATGGAACAGACAACTCCTGGGAGAAGCCCCATTATCTCTGCCAGCCAATGGCAGGAGCAGTGGCGGCTACTGTCCCCGCCGTCTGGACATCTTTCTCTCTTTCTGATGTTTTTATTAGTGCACAATGTTGGGGTTCATTCTGGCAACCACACATGCATGGGGGGTGATTTGCTTCACTTAAGTCCACAGCGCCTCGTCTTTCCTCCCCCCTCACCCGGTCCTTCTTGTCCTCTCTACTGGTCTCCTCTCTATTTTAAAAAAAAAAAATTAGTGTTTTATAGGTGTAGGTAGTGGTGAAATTCACAGAGGGCCCTTCACACATGCACACAGTGTTCTTTGGTCATTTTCATTCCCCTGTTGCTCCCCTTCCTGTCCTTCCTCCCTCGTTCCCCCAACCCCCTTTCTCTGTTCCATTGATCTCCTTCCAACCCTTCTAACCTGAAGTTATTCTAATTTGCTAAAAAAAATTCATTTCAGCATTACTGAAGACCCCAAAGGCTGCAAAACCCTCAACATTTATGCAGTAATAAAAAATAATTATAATAGTTTCTAAGACTTATTGATGACTGATGTGGCTGGCTCTGCCCTGTGAGCTTTATGCATAGCACCTTCATCTTGGTAATCCAAAACGTAGGTCCAGTTGTTAGCCCCGTGTGACAGGTGAGGACACGGAGGTGCGCACAGCTTGTCAGGGATTCCAATATGGGCCTCTGGCTCCATTCAAGAATGCAGTATTAGTCTGAGCACCTACTAGGAACCAGGTATTATCCTAGGACACACTACAATGAATGAAAAGGACAGAGAACACTTGTCATGAAGCATTCATGGATGTCAGTCAGGGTGAGGCTGGCTGCTATAACAAAGAGATCCCCCAGAGTTTATTGAATTAAAGGACGTGGAAGTGGATTTCCTTGCTGAGAGGAAATTCGAGGTGTGTGTCCCAGCCTGGGCAGCCCTGGTCCCCCCCCCCCAGAGGACCCAGGTTCCCTCCACCTCATTGCTCTGCAAAGCAGCTAGGACACTGTCTTCACCTGCATCCCAGGGGGCAGCAGGAAGCAGGAGGGAGGCAGCAGGGGCCGCACCCGGCATGCTACAGCCCAGGCCTGGAGGCACCTCTGTTTCCTTTCTGTGCATACAAACCTAGGCCCGCGGCCACGTCTCATTTCAAGGGGCCCCAGGGAACCTGCCAGGTAGTTGGACTTGGGTGGCAGCCAGCACCTTGGCCAGGGTGGCAGCACAGGCAAGTGGGTGCTGTTTATTGATGACATCAGGGAGCGGAAAGTGCAGGGGAGAAAAACAATGGGGCCCAGCTGGGAGTGACGGGGTCGCATGTCTGCACCATGCCACCAGCTCCGGGCACTGTCTCTAGCTGACCCCAATCACACTAGTGTGCACGGTGACCATGCCAAAGGCTTAGGAGAGCCTGGGGCACTTCATGAACCAAATCAGGTCACCTTACATCCAGCCGAGCAGCAGGGGGCTCTGGCCAAGCAGGGCTGTGCTGGCCTTGACCTTCTTGGAATCCCTCCTGTCTTCTATTGGAGTATTTTTATTTACTGGTTATTTCATTCTCATGAAGAAAAAAAATTTTAAAGCTGCTAGGGCAGGTGCTGCCATCTCTTTTCAATGAGAAACGAACTTGAGACTTGGAAATATTCAGTTCAGTTAAAAAAAAAATGTATATATACTCTATTAAGCTCTTCTGGGCCAGGGAATTGTGATAATGAAACAACTTAACTTAGATGGTTCTCTCAGACAAGTAGCTAGTGTGGTAGGCAGACACAAACACAAATAACTTGTGAAGCAATGAAAAAAACAAAGTATATACAAAATCCAGTGGCGTAAAGAATGCATGATTCCATCTGGATGAGATGGTCAGGAGAAGGTATCACAAAACAGGTGATGATTGACAAGGTTGTGAAGGATGAATAGGAGTTCAAGCAGATGGAGAATCTCTTTCTGATAGAGCAACTATATTCCAGAGATAGGGAACTGCATTCTTAAAAGCATAGAGGCCTAACAGTATGAAATGAATTGGGCTATGAATATTTAAGAAAGACACATTAACCTTTAAAATCAATACTAGGGTGAGGCACCGTGGTGCACACCTTTAATCCCAGTGACTCAGGAGGCTGAGGCAGGAGGATTGCAAGTTCAAAGCCAGCCTCGGCACCCTAGTGAGGCTCTGTCTCAAAAACTAAAAATGGCTGGGAATGGGATTCTGTGTTAAGTGTCCCTGGGTTCAGCCCTAAAAACAACAAAGAAACAAAGAAGAAGAGAGAAGAAAAAAGAAATTTTGTTTCAAAAGACTGGTAACATGAAGAGTTACATGATTCATTGAAAAATCAGCCATTTACAAAACCTTACAGGTGGCAGCCTGGCAGTGTAGCTCAGGGGCAGACCACCTGCCCAGCATGTGTAAGGCCCTGGGTTTGATTCCCAGCTCAGGAACGAACGAACGAACGAACAAATAAATAAATAAATAAATAAATAAATAAATAAATAAATACCTCTGGGCAAAACCTTACAGGTGGCACAGCCCCAATTTTGTTTTACAGACTGAAATTGAAGTAAAAACTTCTAAAAACTCACCTCTGCCCTGGGAGTGAGCGTGAGCAGGGGTGGAGGGCTTCCATGTCCAGGTGTGGCCTTTGCTTCCTTCTCCAGCCACCTTCTCTCCCACTCTGGAACAGGCGAGTCCTACGGGCCTCTGCCCTGCCGGGTCTCCACGTGGGACTCTCTCCTGCTCTAATCGTGTCCCACCTGCGGTCTCCAAGTGCCTGGTGCTCACCTGGTGCACCCTGCCTCACTGAGCTAGGGGTGTCTGCTAACATGCCTGTCTCCAGAGCCCTGTAAGGGCTGGACCGTGACTTGCTCTCAGCCCCCGTCCCCAGCACACCTCTTGGCACAGCATAGGTGCCCAGTGAAGTCCTGTTGTCCCACTATCATGGGCACCCCAGTTACTAGCTGGTAATACATGCAAAGAGTCTCTATGGTGTCAAGTTCAAAGAAATGCCATCTTGAAACATCAAGTCATTAAATAATAAATTCTGTGCTTGCTGGTGCTTCTTGAATAACATTAAAGGAGATCTGAGCCACAGGCCACAACAGCTCTGCCAATCTCTGCGGCTCTTCCTGGTTCTCTTCAGTTCCCTTGGTCTGCGTGGCTGCACCGGGCACCATGGCCCTCCTTGAAGCCTCATTCCACTCACCTTCCCTGTCCTTTCCTGTCCTGTGTCCTGTATTTCTCTGATCATTGTCCCCATTTGGTATCTCAAAGGCCTGGAATCTGGGCTGGGACAGACAGAGCTGTCCCATGACCATGGAGGAGAAAAACTTGAGCAGAAGACGTGCACTTGCCCTTAGCCCCTGGGTGAAGGGGCGCTTGTCACCTTCTAAATCAGACACAAGCACACAGTGGCCAGGCCAAGGCCACCAGATGCACCCTCAAAGAGCCTGGGTTGTGCGGTGGCAATGCTCCCACTCTGGGGAAGGGGCTCCTGGCCTTTCCCGCATTCCTCCCGGGGAAGCAGAGCAACGTGGGGAGCTGAGTCCTCACAGGGCAGCCACCTCCGCACTCCCCCTGGGGGCTGTGGTCCTTGGGCTGGGCCGGCTCTGCAGAGGCGGCTCTACCCTAGGAGTCGGAGACCCAGGCCAGCCTGGCTCTGCCACTACCTGGGCAGGTGCACCTGTCCACTTCTGTTCTGGTTGTACGTTTGCCCTTCCCCCACGTGGGCTTTCTCAGCAACAAAGAGAGTCCAGTCCTCTGTCCTCTTATTTCTCAGTCGACTCGGGGCCAGGTAGGGATGAGGGATGCTATGTATCCCCCGAGGCTCGTGCCTCCCTCCGGGTCCCATCCACCTAGCCTACATTTTCTTTTCTAAGCTACAGTGGTCACCCCCTCATTCAGTTTAGCTTCCCATCGTTTTAGGGACTCAAATTCAACCATGGTCTGAAGGTGTTGCAAGGAAAATTCCAGAAATAAACAAGCCACAAGTTTTCATTGCGTGCCTTCCGGCTCCATCCTGCCCTGGATGTGAATCACTCCTCTGTCCAACTCCTTCATGCCTTTTGCCACACCCCCGTTGGTGACTCGAAGTCATCTGGTCACTTGTCCCAGTTCCATGGCACTTGTTTCAATAACCTTGCAGAGTAGCTGTCACTGGGCCACATCACCCACCTGGCCTCCTCCCACCCTGTAGGCATTGGGCTGTCTCACAAGGTCAGAGAAGGGGAGTACAGCACAATAGGATCTTTTGAGAGAGAGAGAGGGAGAGAGAGAGAGAAAGAGCGAGAGCACATTCACGCAGCTTCCAGCAGAGCATACGACTATAATTGTCCTATTTTCCCACTAGCTGTTGTGGTTAGCAAATTTTTAGCTCCTCTTCCCTCCTCCTTGTACTGGTTAGTTGGCCCTTGCTTGCTTTCTGGCTGGAGTGCAAATTGATTTTTCCTAAAGGTGTACAAGGCTAGACCAATTAGTCTGCCTGCTCAGAGCCTCGGTTTCCTCATGCCCTGTAGAAGATATTAATTTGATTTCGGTATTCTAAAATTCTTTTTAGATTGGCTGCAAGGATTAGGCTGGATAATCTGCAAAGCTTCCGGGAAGTTCTAAAGTGCTTCACCATCCTGAGATCCCCTCCCCATCCACTGAGGACTAGACAAGGTCGTCCTTCACCCCAGGAGGCAGGACATGCCGTCTTTTGCGGTCCTCCACCTGGGGTGGCCTGAGGAGAGCTCCAGGGGGCCGGAAGAGGTCACTTTATACTGGGGCTTTTGTGTAGATCCCACCAAATCACTTACCTGGAAGATTATGCGCTTCCTTGATGAGCAACCAGGAGACTGGAGGTGATGCGGTCACTGAGTGGTTATTCTGTCATCTGTGCTGACCAAGTGCAAGGATTATTTTGTTCATTCATCTAAACATCCAGCAACTGGGTTCCCTGATTATTTCTGAGATCTGAAGACTACACTGCAGGCTGGTCCTCGGAGTGGAAATGAATTCATTTCCTCTGGCCGATGGAAATTAATGGAACCTGCTTTTCCATAAAGCACCAGTGCCTTTTGCTCTCAGCGCTGCCAACATCCTGTTCCTAAGGCTTGACAGTGATGAGTGATAGTTCTAGTGGGATTGTCACTTTGGGGGGAATCGTTGACACAAGTGCCCATTTAGGTCGAGCCCTATCGTGTCTAGAAATGGGATGCCACCAGCAACAGGCTGAATGTGTTCTCAGGCTCGTGTGTGTGTGTGTGTGTGTGTGTGTGTAGATTTTGCAGACATATAACACAATTTCAGAATAATTATAAATTATACTCTTTATTGGAATTTTCATATTGCCAATGGATTCTCAAAGAATGTTCTTGAATTTTTTGCAGAACTCATGTCTATGCTCCACCTCGGGTTGATGTTCGACCATGTCTGGGCCCAGCGGGCTGCAAGGGAGTCCTGATCACTATCTGACTCAGCCAGGAGGTGCTGCCTTGGTTGGCTTGTGAGTGTAGTTCCATGAGTGTTGTTTGATCTCCTCATCTGCATGAGTGAAGAAGCAAGAAAAATGTAGGTTGGAAGTTCATTACTAATGTAAGCAACTTTTCTGCTGAATCAGATAACAATCTTTAAATGCTAAAATATTCCTTTAATTTTTTGGTGCTAATCATAGTGTATTTGCTACATTACAACCCACCTTTCAGTTTAACCTGCATTATTAACATTGTCTCCATCACTTTCTCAAATCTATACAATCTTTTAAGAGAGTGTGTGTGTGTATGTGTGTGTGTGTGTGTGTGTGTGTGTGTGTGTGTGTGTGTAGAGAGAGAGAGAGAGACAGAGACAGAGAAAGAGAGACAGAGAAACAGAGAGAATGAGGGGGTGGGGAGTGTATGCCCTGGTTTGTACTGTTTTCTAGTATCTGTGTGTAAATATCCCCACCTTGGCTAATTTCAAGCTCCTAACATGGTGTCGCTGAGCTGGAGTTAGGAAGTGATATGCAATGGCTCACTATTTTACATAATTTCCACCATACACAGACAACAAATCTAAACAACCTCGAGAGTATGCTAAGCTGGGCGCAGTGGTTCATGCTCGTAATCCCAGTGACTGGGGAGGCTGAGACAGGAGGATCACAGGTTTGAGGCCAGCTTTAGCAACTTAGCAAGACCCTAAGCAACTTCTAAATAAAAAAAATTAAAAGGTCTGGGGATGTGGTTCAGTGGTAGAGCATTCCTGGGTTCCATTCCCAGTGCCCAGAAAGAGAGAGAGAGAGAGAGAGAGAGAGAGAGAGAGAACAATACTAAAAATAGTAAAATAACCAAGAAACGACGATGAGCCTTCAGTTTTTATTACCTTTTATTTTAAGCTATTTTAATGTCGAAGACTTGGTATCTGTAATGTTGTGTGATCATGGCCACAGACTTTTCATCACCCAGAATGGTCACCCCTGGTCATTAAGTGGTCACTTCCAGCCCCCTTTCCCCCTGGGAAACACTGATGTGCTTTCTATTTCTACAGAATTGCCTATGCTGGATAGTTCATATAAACAGAACCACGTAATGTGTAGCCTTTCCTGTCTGGCTTCTTCTACTGAGAATGCTTTCACAGTCCATCCCTCCACCAGCGTGGCCTAGCGCCTCACCTCCTTTTTCAAACTTTTTAAGAATTTTTTTTTCGGAGCCAGTACCAGGGATTGAACTCAGGGGCACTGACCACTGAGCTCCATCCCCAGCCTTATTTTGGATTTTATTTAGAGACAGGGTCTCACTGAGTTGCTTAGCACCTCGCTTTTGCTGAGGCTGGCTTTGAACTCTCGATCCTCCTTCTTCAGCCTCCCAAGTTGCTGGGATTACAGGCATGTGCCACCTTGCCCTGCTAAACTTTTTAAAATTTTTAAAAAATATTTTTAGTTGTTTAGATTTATTTATTTTTATGTGGTGCTGAGGACTGAACCCAATGTCTCAAACATGCTGGGCAAGTGCTCTACACTGGGCTACAACCCAAGCCCTTACCTCTTCTTATGGCTGAATATTATTATCCCACCTTTGTTCACTGGTAGCTGGGCATTTGGGCCATCTCCACCTTTTGGCTGTTACTTATAGCTGTTATGAACATTCATGATCGCCTGATTGCCCTTGTTTTAAATATACCTTAATCGTAACTTACATGATTTAATTTTTTTATAAGGACTGTGCTTATCAACAGATAAGTGGAATTCCTGACGTGTGCTGACGGGCTCCTAGGGGTGGGCAGCCATGGGCTCCAGCACCCGGCCGGCTGTCACCATCTATCCAGCTCTGAGCAGAAGACTACGCCCTGAACTCAGCAGATCTGTCCTGGGGCTGGTGCAGCCTCTAACTCGTTTTGTCATTTTGAACACATCACTCACCTCTCTTGTCTTTATCTCATCTCTCAAATGAGGCTCTTGGGTTGGGTGACACCTAGGAATGCTTCCTGGGGAATCTTTACTAAGTAGCTGTACTGGGTCCAGGGATTAAACAAACCCATTTAAATTTGCCACCTAGCAGTTCAAGGGGTTAAGTTTTTTCTCAGTCCATTTGGGGCTGCTGTAACAGAATATCTGAGGCTGGATGATTTAAAAATCACAGAGGTTATTTCGTACAGTTCTGGGGACTGGAAAGTCCAAAAGAAAGGGGCCAGCATCTGTGAGAGCCTTCTTGCTATGACATCCCATGCTGGAAGATGGAAGGACAAGACAGCACACGTGTATATGTGTGTGTGTGTGTAAGGGCTCAGCCCATCCTCTTATCAGGGTGATGTGGCACGAGTCCATTGTCAAGGGTGGCCCCCTTGTACCCTATCACCCCTCGAAGGTCCCATCTTGCAACACTGCTGCAAGGGGCCACCTTCAACCAGAGGAAACACCTCCACCTTCAGTTTAGGGTCCCTGATCCCATTCCCATGTGGGCACCTCGACTGTCTCCCCAGCACCCCCACAGTTTTCCTGGTGGCCAGTTCTGCTCTGCCCTCCTCTGGCCCCTTTCCTCGGGTGACCACACTCCAGTTGGGCTCTCAGGTAGACCCTGTCCTGGGCGTGCCCTCGAGAGCCCAGTTTTAGCCAGAACCCCCCCACCCTTGACATCTGACCAGGTTCACCATCTCCCAAATTGCCCAGGTGGCATCTAGCTACCCTGGTCTGCCTTTGGCAGGAATCCTGCAAGGTCAGTTCAGCCAGAGTCGTCCCCCCCCCGACCCCTGAGGTTTCCTTTCGGTCATCTCCTGTTGTGTTGGGATGAAGGCAATCTGCCTCCTCTCTGCAAAAGCCCTCAGGGTCGTCCCTGTGCCTGTTGCCATGGGCCTGAGCAAAGCCTTCCTTACCACTTTTTATATGCGTGACTTTTTCTTTCACAGACCCACCTCCTCTCCTGGTGGTCACTTCTGACCCCAGCACGTGACCCAAGCTGCTCCAAGAATTGCAAGAAGCTGTTTCAGGAGGCTCTGGAACCTGAGAAGCATCCTATCTTCCACTGGGATGCATGGTGTGAGGGTAGTGTGCTTGCAGCCTCCAAGGCCATTTTGTGATCGCGGTGAGTATTTATTAAGCACCACCTGTGTGCATGGAGGGCCCTGAACCAGCTCGGAGCCTTGGAACAAACTGGTGAGAGGTAGAGTGAGAACCGGGAGGAGCCATGACATGTGGTCCCTGGAGACTTCGCCCCTCCACGAGCCAATCAAGTCCCGCTTTTGCTGAAACTCTGTGGAAGGCGGAGTCAGGCTTTGGGTCTCGCACCTGGGAAAATAACCAGAGCCAGGACGGAGAAGCAGCAGCTTCACGGCGACTCCAGTCTCAGAGCTGCTGTGTCCTCTGCTGTCAAGCCGAGTGGCTTTACTAGAAGTGCTGGGGACATCTGAGGTGTGCGCTGCCCTGGCGGAGGGCTGAAAGGGTCGCCTTGGATACATAGGTACATTGGCCCTTTGCTCCTGGTTCCTGGCATGGAGTTCTGCAAACCCCTGGAAGTGCCCAAGGGACAGGAGAGTCTTCTGTGATTCATAAAGAGCCCCTTAGGTCACCTCTGAGCTTGTACAATGCAAGGAGGTGGCCGAGGGTGGGTTCCCTAACAAGCAGGTAGAGGATGGAGACTCTCAGGGCTCCCCACTAGCCTCCAGAGGAGGGAGGGAGGCTGGGATTGGGTCTGTACCCGTCTTGAATCATGAGATTCAGAGTTCCAGACCATGGGGGCAGACTAGCTGGGAGGGCCCAGAGGCCCTGCCCCTGTCCCCAGGACTCCCACCTGCCCTGTTCGAGGTTTCCATTGGGCTGCCCCGGGGTTGTACCCTTCATAACCACCCTGTGAGATGTTCTCCTGACTCCCGAGAGCCGTTCTATCAAATCACCACCCCTGAGGAGGGGCCATGGGAAAACCAGCTGCATGACCCGTGGGTCGGAAGCGAGGGTGGTCGGAGACTCCTGAGGGGCACCTGGAGTGGGGCAGTCTTCTGGGAGCCCTGGGGCACCTGCCTCCACCTCCAGGTAGGTAGTGTCACAGGGCAACTGCATCGTTGGGTGCCCCAAAGTGATGGAGAAAACACACCCGAGATGCAAAGCAAGCTCATGACAGTCTTTCCCCTCCCTCACTTCTAGTTCACAGCAAAACGAGACAAATCAAGAAGACATGAATACCTAGGGGCTTACACTCTGCCCGTGGTATCAGAAATTGAATCCAAAATGTCTCAGGAAGCAGGCCTCTGCTGCCTCTTCTCCGGAGATCACCTCGTGACCAGGCCCAGAATTCTTTAAGCGGCTGATCCCTTGGGCTCGAGGTGTCAGGTAGACCTGGTCTCATTCCTAACTCCGTCACCTGCTAGTTGTGGAACTTGGGCAAACGCATCTCCATCTCTTTCTAGCCCTTCCTCCACACAAAGAGGCTAACATGCTCCTCAAAGAAGCCTCAGTGAGAGGTGTATTAGTCTGTTTCATGTTGCTGTAACAGGATACCTGAGGCTGGGAAATATAGAGTAAAGAGGTTCACTTGGCTCATGATTCTGGCAGCTGTAGAGTCCACACAGCATGGTGCTAGCATCTTGGCAGGCAACTCCTGGCTGCATTATAATGTGGCAGAGAAGCAAAAAGGGAACTTGGCATGTCTGGAGGGGCCCATGTGCAAGCAAACACAGAAGAGACCTGATCTACTCCCAAGGGACAGACTTAGTCCCCCTCCTAAGGACGGAGCCTACTTACCTTCCACTAGAATTCACCTCCTGAAATTGCCACCATGTCACCATTGCCATATGGGGACCGAGCTTTCCAGTGCATGAGCCTCTGGGGGACACACCATAGGAAGAGGCGTTAGCTGGAGTCAGTTTGGTCCCTGTGCCCACAGCTCTGCCTGCTTCCCCAAACCTCCACCTTCGGCTTCATTCCCAGCTCTCCCCTGGCCCTTCTTCAAAGTCGATAAGTTTATTGGAGCTTGGAAGGAGGCCAAGCTCCATGGCCTCTCCTGGGGTCCTCAGACTAGCTCTCTCTGACGTGACCGGAGGCAGAGGGAAAGGTGACAAGGAGAGAACTCGATGGAGCAAAAACAGCTAATTATATGTGCAAAAACCATGACAGTCAGTTAGGCATTTATTGGGCACTTGCTGTGTACACATAAGGTCTTGAATCGGGTGCTTAGGAGGGAAGACAGGCAATGAGAGGCCAGATTTTGAGCTTCAGGCCTGAGTCCTGGTTGGTTCTTAGCAGCCCCTGAGCTCTGATCTTGACAAGGCGGCTCCCCGTGGAAATGCAGTTAGTCACCATGGGGCTTAATGGAGAAGAAGGTGGGCCTCTCAAATCAGATTGGAGAGACTGAATTTGGAGTCTCTCCAGTGTCTAAGAGGAGGCCAGCAGTCTGACCTCTAAGAAGCACATGACCTCAGCAGAGGTGGATTTCATCACCTTTGAGGGGGTATGGCTCATTGGAAGTGGCACCTAATGATCCACCCACCACCCCATTTCCAGGCCCTACAGGCAGAGTCCTCTTGGGTATCTGGTCTACCCTCTACCCTCAAATGCAAGAGAAGGTGAACGGGACCTTTCAGCTTAATCACGAGCCCTGTTGGAGCAGAAAATGAGCTCTGCCTTGTGACGCTCCATTTCCCTATCCTGATTAGTTATTCGGGAGCTGTCGATGGGTGACTTGCCTTGGAGTTGTAGCGACTTTCAATATCCTGAAGTGTGGAACTCAGGGATGGAGACCTCTGCACAGAATGACAATGCATATTGGAAGGGGGAGTGAGGGTGGGTCAAATTGCTGCCTTGAAAATAAGAATGTGCCTTTGATGAACGAGCACGGGGCAGACGAGAACCTCAGACAAGGAAGTCGGTGGCAATCGTTTCTAAGAGATCACACCTGCAGACAGGCAGTTATTGGGCCAAAAAAAAATACCAATTGCCCGATTATGAAGGAATGAATGAACAGAGAGGGGGTGAAGGGGCTTTTTCATCTCATCTGGGATGCACCTGCCCCTCACTTTAGGGACAAAGTGTGTTCCTGAAAAGTTAACTGCAAATTGGAATTTTTATAGCTCAATCATTTCCACCCCCATTACTTTCCTTGCAAAAATGGGTCCTCAGAATCTTCTCAGGCTCTGGGCTGTTATAAAACCTCAGCTCAGGCTGCAGCACATCTTTAAACATTATCGCTTTTATAGCTGAAACTGAGCATTTTCTTATATTAAAAATTCACATTCTGAAAAAAAAATTTGAAAAACATGGAATCGAAGCACTCAGGTTGTTTCTTTATGTGGTTCAATAGTTTCAGTGCTAATGACCATTGACTGGGTGACTTCTAAGTTTGGGGCACCAGGCTACCATTTTCACGTGGCACCTAATTGAACTCTTTCCTCAATCCTGGGACTTAGATATTATCTCACTTTTTTTAATGCAATCATCAAGTTAGGGAGATAAGTGACCTAGCTTTCCCATGCTCATGACCTTGAGGTGTCAAAGCTGGATTTTGAACCCAGACCCAAGTGGCTCTAGGTTTGGTATACTTTAACCTTCTTCATAGCTGCTGGTTTAAGGATCTTACATAAGAAGCCCAGCTAACAACAAACCCAAACACAACTATGTCACTTGTTAGATGAAGGAGGAAGGCTTGGTTTCTAGCAGGTTCTTCTCTCAGAGGTCTCATAAGAGGGTGAGAAGCCTTCCCTTGTTTTGGTGTTCAGACCTCAGGTCCATCCCATGCATGAAATCTGTGAGTTTGGCTAAGGAAAAAGAAGAGAAAACACCAAAGTCCAACTGCTCAAAGCCAATCTATAAAGAGCCAAGAGCAAAGATAATAAATGTTTGCAGCTTTAAGCTGCTAAATTGGGGGAAGGGTTAATTTGTTATGCAGCAATAGCTAACAAATACAATTTTTTTTTTCCCTATTGATTGAACCACATCTGGCCTGGTTGAACTTACCCGTGATGGCTCACTCAACTATCAGGAAGGAGAGAGTTCACTGGCAGAAATTCCTGGAGGGCCTGAAGACTTTAGAAAACCAAGATGGTGGATCCAGGCACTGGCTATGAAATTTTATTTTCTAAGTATGTGAGTGTTCTTGTTGGGTATTGGGTAGTACCCAACTTCCAAGATGCTTCTGGTATTCACACCCTGTGTAGTCCCCTCTCCCACTGTGCTGGGATGGTCCCTGAACCAATAGCATAGGTATGTCATCTCTGGTGCTGGGTCATAAAAAGACTGCAACTTCTATCTTGGGCCCTCACTCTCATTCTCTTCTCTCTCTCGAATTCCTCCCTCTGGGAGAAGTCAGCTCCTATGTGGTAAAAACACCCAACAAGTCTGTGGAGAAGCCCATGTGCATAGAGCTGAGAGCTCTGCCCTCAGTAAGAAACCGAGGTCCCGCCCAACAACCATGAGTGAGTTTGGATGCAGGTTCTCTACCCCAGACAATTGCAACCCCATCTGACATCTGAACTGCGGTCTTAAGAGAGAGCCTGAACCAGAACCACCCAGCTGAGCAGCTCCAGAATTCCTGACCCACAAAATCTATGAGATAATAAATGTTTGTGGCTTTAAGCTACTAAATTGGGGAGGGGGTCATTTGTTATGCAGCAATAGCTAACAAATACAAGTTGTTTTCTTTCCTATTGTTGGCACTGACTGAACCACGTCTGGCCTGGTTGTACTTATCCTTGAACATCTTTCTCCTTTTCTCCAGTTCATTTCAACCTCTCACTCCCTTTATTTTGAATGACTTCACTAAGGCAATGAAAACCAGCCAAGGGCCACTGCATACAGAAGTG
The DNA here is from genome assembly GCF_045843805.1 of Urocitellus parryii. NCBI lineage: Eukaryota > Metazoa > Chordata > Mammalia > Rodentia > Sciuridae > Urocitellus > Urocitellus parryii. The sequence continues at coordinate 8,442,732 of NC_135541.1, forward strand.
CAATTAGCCCTTGCGTGGGGGTTTATGTGAACAGTGTGTGCTACGGTTTAATGTGTTCCCCCAAAACTCGTATGTTGAGACCTGGATTCCCAAGGCAGCAGTGTTGGTACCTGGGGCCTAATGGGAGGTGCCATTCTTGCCCCAGTGGTTTGTTATAAAAGCAAGTTGAGCCTCCTTGGCTTTCTTTTGCTCCTGCCCTCTTGCCCCTCTGCCAGTTATAATCCAGCGAGAAGGCCCTCACCAGAAGCCAAGAAGAAGTCAGTGCCATGCTCTTGGCCTCCAGCCTCCAGAAACATGAGCCAAAGAAACTCCTCTGTCTAAATGATCCAGTCTCAGGTGTTGTTACACCAACAGAAAATGGACTAAGCAGATAAGCAAGTGGTACACAGCCTGTGCATCTCCAGGCAACACCCCCGCCGAGTCCAGGCCAGAAACAGTATTCAATGTCAAGTTCTCGGTTGGGTAGAACAAAGGGGGAAATTCCTCCAAAGACAAGAGAGGTAGTAGAAGGTGGTTTGTTTTCACTGTGGCTATTGGACCCTACTTGAGTCTGCAGGGAAAGCCCAAGATTTAGGTCACTATCTTTCTTCCTGTCTCAGAAAAGTGTTTAAGGGGCATGATGGGTGATGCTCATGAACTTGGGCACTGGAGTTGGACAGGTCCGGTCCTAGTGATGCATGTATTAGCTGGGTTTATTAATCCATTTTTTTGTTATTGTAATGAAATACCTGAGGCTGCATACTTAAAAAGAAAAGAGGTTTATTAAGCTCACAATTCTGGAGGTTCAGGGCATGCACCATATCAGCTTGGCTCCACAGAAGACCTCACAGTGATGGTATTGCCATGGCAGGAGGTCACCCGAGCAAGAGAACACATCACTAGAGAGGAAGTCAAAGAGACCGGGATGTGGCTGCTAGATTTATTCTTCTATAACAATTCTTTCATAAGAATCAACTCCAGGGTCCCCTAAGAATGGCCTTAGTCCCTCCAAGGGTACGTCTCCATTGACCTCTCATTAGGTTCCATCTCTTCAGGGTCCCCAGAAACACTCCTACCCTGGAGGCCAATCTTCCAACACACACATCCTTGGGCCACAAGCCACCTCTGAACTGGGTGACTCAGCCTGTGGCTCCACCTGTCTCTAGGACTCAAATTCCTCTGCTATCAAATGAGGTTAGTAGCCACACCCCCATGACTTGGTGGTAGATAACAGGGAGTCACACACACATGCCCAGTTCTGCCTGACACAGGGCAGCTAGTATTGTCCTCACTCAGTTTCCCCACCCCACCCCCGGGGGGGCCTCCCACGGGGCTTGTTACAGCTCGATGGTCAAAAAGGTCTTCTTGAATAAATTGGATAAGAGCCTCCCTGTGACCAGGCGGGAGATGGCCCTGCCCTGTAGCCCTGGGAAGTCCGCCACAATCAGTAGCGTGGATAGAATCAAGTCACATTTTAACTGAACACTCCGAAGCCACGCAGGCTGAACCCTTGGTCTCAGAAGCCAGAGGCTTAACCGAGCTATTTTTTTCTGCACTGGAGAAATTTCAGAAGAAACCTCATCTGTTAGCAAAACAGACTCTGGGCAGCAGCTGTGAGACTCCAGACGCCCTTCAAGGGCCCTGCCGAGGGCCACTCCAACCTGGAGAGGATCCTGCAAATGCTTAGTCAGTAACAAGCCCGACTCCATCCTCATGAAGCTGCAGAGAGAGACCTGGAAAGCCAGCATCAGCCCTGCCTCCGTGGACCCTGCTCCCTGCCCCCCGGATGGCCTCTTAGCATGGCCATTTCCCAGGGGGCGGGCAAATGCCAGTCATTTCTTCTCTGGCTTTGGGGACTTGGGTGGGATCAACCATGGACATCAGACAAGAATTCGCTCCTTCTGGTTCTGGACTAGAATTTCACAGCTCATCCACGGCAGGAAGGTCTGTGCTACCTAAGAGGACAGCAGACAGATGCTGGCATGGGATGGGGGAGCTTCCCTGCCCGAGTCTGCACACGGGTGCTGAGCAAAGGGAAGAGCTGGGTGCCCCTGCAGTCCCTGCTGCTCAGGAGGCCGAGGTAGGAGCCCCGAGCCCAGGAGTCCAGAGCCAGTCTGCGCAACATGATGAGACTAAAGAGTGCCCAACTCTGTTGTCCACTGGAGGATAAAGAGGCCCCATTCCCCAAACCAGATAATTACGCTGATGGGGTTGGGGGTGCGGCTCAGTGGTGGAGTACTTGACTGGCATGTGCAGGGCCCTGAGCTGTGTCCCCAGCACCACAAATACAAAGAAAGAGAGGGAGGGAGGGAGGGAGGGAAGGAGGGAGGGAGAGAGAGAGAGAAAGAGAGAAAGAGAGAGCGAGAAAGAGATCCCTATGACTCATTTCTCTTTCATTCCCATGTTTCTGAAGCTGATGCCAACCAGTCTCCAGGTGGCTGCTGGTGTTTGTTCCAGCCATCAGCCACCTGGGATAGGAAACATTAGAATTGGTGGCTTCAAGAGGCTGAGGCAGGAGGGGGAATCACAAGTTCAAGGCCAGTCTTGGCAACGTCCTGGAAACCTGTTTCAAAGTAAAAACTGAAGAAAGTCAGGATGTAGCTCAGTGGCAAAGCCCTGGCCTGGCATGTACAGGCGGACCGTGGGTTCAAGCCCCAGCACCTTGAACCAAGAAAACAAACAAACATGCAAAAATACTCATGACCTATATGCAGATCCCAGAAGGAACCTGCTGAGAGTACCAGGGACGAGGAAGTAGCTGTGGGGTGCACTCAGGGAGGGCAGCTGCCACAGAGGGTGAGCTGCAGGCCCAGGGCTCACAGGCCCCTGCGGCGCAGACTCAGCCCTCCCTCCTCCCTGGTTCTGTCTCCTCCACTCAGCTCAGGTACCTGCACAACAGGGGCAGGGGGCAGTTCTGGGCTTTGAATGGGGACACCGTCCCTGGCAGACAGGAGGGGGCAGACAGCAGGCAAGGAGAAGGGAAATCAAAGGGCTCCTTTGGCCAGGTGTCCACGCAGAGTCTCTCTGAGAAGGTGAGGTTTGAGTGGAGGAGACCTGAAGGACCCAGACCTGCAGAGAACAGAGGGTTTGTGCAGAGGCAGGACCCACGACACGACTCACAGGACCCAGAGCAAAACGAAAACGCGGGGCCTCAGTCCAAACCTACTGAGCGTCTCAAGATGGCGCCTTCAGAGATTGAAGCCCACCAGGCGCCCTCCTACGCTGAGGGTCCATGGGACTGCGTGGGCTCCTGCGGGAGAAGCAGACCCTGGTAGAATGAAGAGTGATCCGAGAGCCCTGAGGCATGGAGGAGCCTGGAAATTTCTGGAATTAAAAAGAAGACAGGGTGCCTGGAAGGCAGAGGGCATGAGGGGCTGTCAGAACATGGTGTGTCCAGGAGAGGAAGAGGAGGCCGGGTTCGGGAGCCCAGGCCGGGGTCGGGGGGTGATGGGAAACCACAGGGGGGCTTACAGGAGGGACAGACTTGATCTGATTAACATTTTCAAAGAGCCAGCTGTCACCGAGACTGATGTTTAGGGGGGTCTGAGGAGAAGCAGGGGGCCGGGTGAGAATGCCCAGGTGATAGTGGCTTTGGCCCTGGTGACAGCAGTAGAGGTGGACAGGCCTGGGCTGCCCACAGCCGGAGAGCCTCCACTCATGCCCTCCCCTCTGCCCTGGGCTCTGAAGTGCCCAGGGACCGTCACCTTGCCCACTCGGTCCCACCCACCCAGCTCCTCCCCACTCCACCAGGTGCCCTTAGCCCTCTGGTGGCCCACAGAGCGCCTGGCCCGTAGGGGTAGAGGCTCCATCATTATTGTCCTGTGAGCGAACACGTTTATTAATGCATGTGAGAAGGAACAGGGCGCCGCTCCAAGCAGGCAAATCTGAGCCTAGACCTTGACCTGAAAAAGGAGATTTCTATTTCCAAACACCAGCGCCTTTCCCTCTCATTAGATGTTAAAAAAACAAGAAGTCACAAAGAGAAGAAGCTGACATCTGAAGCTGTGGCACCCAAATTGCAGGCTCCGACAATTGTTTACTCTATATTTGTCCTGTCTCCAGGCGTCATCCTGGGGGACAGACAGGAAAATGCCAAACCGTCCCTGGCTGGCCCCAGCCCGGCCGGCGGAGTGCTCCCCTGCTGCCCCCTCGTGGCCGAAATGGGCATTGCATTAAGCCCCCTAAGCCATTATTTCCAAAGGCTGAAGAGCGAGCCGGCTGGCTTTGCAATGATTTACCCGGAGGCTGTCTGGTGGCCTCCATTAACCTGGGCTATTATTTGTCCTGGGTCCCTTCATGATCCCAGGACTGTCAGATTGCCCCATAGCTGGATGACAGCTGCCTACACAGGTGACTTGCAGCCCTGCCAGAGGAGGATGGAGACACGGAGGCCTCCTGAGACCTGTCATGTTTCCTTCACAGACAGGGATGTTTTATTTACCTGCCGCACAGATGAAGCCTAGGAAAAGCAAGCCCAGGTCCACCATATAATTTGGAGCTAAGTACCTATGATGCATGCCCAGGGGTTTAAAATTAGCCAAGTAAACTCCACACTGGGGCATTACGCTTGCTTTCAAGCGCCTGAATGTCTGTCGGGGACGTGTCACTTGGGTGGTGGTGGGGAGCTCTTGATAAAATAATCAGACTCTGTCCATCCTGGGAGAAAAATTAAAAAGGCCCATTCTGAAAGGGACCCGTTGTCCCAAATGCCCTTCAACCAAATCTGTGAGCAGAGCTGCTGTATGTGAGTGAGCTCACTTTATTGAAATCAACACGAGATTTAGGGTGACTTCCAAAAGGCAAATGTGCATTTGCAATTTTGTAAACATATCCCACTTAGCTCTCAGAACCAAGGTCCTCCCGTCTCCCCACGCCATGTTCCCCCGCAACACCTCTGTGACTTCATGATAAGGTTGGCGTAATTCACACTAACAGGGGTCCTGTGAGGTGGGCTTGCCTCAGGCCCCCCACAAGCACGATTTCCTTTCATCCTGAGGACAGCTTACATTATCCCCTCTTCCTGGGCTTGAGAGGCTCAGTGACTCAGCCATGGCCATGCTGGAGGTGGGGTCGGCAGGGGCAGGATTCACACTCAGGGCTGCTCAGACACCCTGCGCTATTTTCTCCCGTGGAATCTACCAGCTGTTACACCTCTGCTTGTATCATGCGTGGGATTTGTGGAAAGCCAATCAATAACACCCCGTCTCCCCTTGGAAGTGCGGACGTGATAGAAAACATACTGTTTTTTTGTTTTCTGTTGTTGCACAAGAGATGGTCCCCAAATTGGGCAACTTCAAACAACAACAATAAATATTAATTGTCATGCAGGTTCTGAGGGTCAGGAATCTGGGCATGGATTAGCTGGGTGACTATGAGGCAGGGTCTCTCATGAGGTTGCAGATGAGGTGTCAACCAGGACTGCAGTCAGCTCAGAGTTCAATGGAAGCTTCAATATTTGCTCCTAAGCACACTTGGCTGTTGAAGGAAGCCCACTGGGTTCTTGCAGAGGCCAGCTCACAACACGGGAGCTGACTTCCCCAGAGATCAATGGCTGGGGGTGGGGGGGGGGCAACGGGGGTGGGGAGAACATACACTCAGAAGTGACATGCCATAATTTTTGCCCTATGTTAATGATCTTGACACAATGCCGCACAAATACCAGGAGACCAGGATTATCAGATGCTATTTTGGAGGCCACATACATAATAGACAGGGACGTTGGAAAGACAGAGAACAAATTGATGGCTTTAAAGCTGAAAACGTGTTATCAAAGGACATGATACAAGATGTGCAGCCACAAAAGGCTTCTTACTACATCGACCCTGCAATAGACACACTGAGCCACCTGGCCACAGGTGGGGCTGGGGAGCCACAGCAAGCCAGGCAGGCTTCATGCGTGGAGGCGATGGGAGTCAGCTTTCCGTTGCTGTGACGGAATCCTTTCCAGAAATCAGCTTAGTAGAGAGACTCACATTTTCAGAGGTTTCAGTCCATGGGCGGCTGGCTCCATTGTTTCTGGGCCCCAGTGAGGCTGAACGTCATGGGAGGGAGCATGTAGCAGAGGAAGCTGCTCACCTGGAACATTCCAGACCCCAATCGTAGCAGAGGACAGGAGAAGCATGCCGAGGACAGGACACCTGCAGGTCACACCTCCTTTCCTGAGAGGCTGGGGGGCTCTTGCTGCAGACTTGCCCTCCTATGAACACACACCAGGGGACGGATTCCTCACTGTACTGCCCACTCTCTATTCCACCACCGCCTGCTACATCTGATCAAGCCAGAGTTCACTGCTGTTGGTTGTCCCTAGAACCTACCATGGTGCAAGACACATGCCATCATCATCATCACCTTTCTCCTTGTCCATCACCGAGCACCCTGTATCTCCACAGGTGAGCTCAACTGAGCACCACTCATGCCCCTCCAGGGCAGCCGCTGTTGCAATCCCCACTCAGCGGCTACGGCAATATCAGCCTTAGGGACGTGGACACGGCAGATGGCAGAAGTGGGATTTGAAGCCAGCCAGTCTGATTCACAGCCTGGCTCTCAAACCCCACACTAGAGAGGTCGTTCAGTTAATATTTGTTGAAACAGACTTATTTAAAAATAACCATTGAGGGGCTGGGGATGTGGCTCAAGCGGTAGCGCGCTCGCCTGGCATGCGTGCGGCCCGGGTTCGATCCTCAGCACCACATACCAACAAAGATGTTGTGTCCGCCGAGAACTGAAAAATAAATATTAAAAAAATAAAAGTAACCATTGACTTGAAAAAAGAGAGACTCAATAAGGGAAATTGTTGGACCACAGCAAGTTCCAGAAAGAACATAATCCCCACAGTGCTTTCCCCAGGTCTTAGGAAAGACTTAGAATTGGAAAAAGGGAACAACATCTTGCAAATAAATATCGACTTTCAAAAGGCAGGAGCAGGGACCAGGAAGCCACTTCCTTTCCGGCCAGAGATTCCATTCACTTCTGTGGGTACTGACTCCGTGTTGAAATGGGGCTGGTGGTGACCTCAGGAGCAGGATTAGCTGAGCCTGGCTCTGCTCAGTGCCCCCCAGTGGCTGGACACGGTGATCAGTGATGATCACGTGCTGACTCTCAGACCCCAGAGCGGGGGGATTTACACTGCTCTCCCCAAGGGACACAATTCCAGCCACTTGGGATCTTTATACCTCCACTCAAATCATCCACCTACCCAGGAACAACAGCTCATTTGATGTCACCCCCTGGTGCATGGTCTGCCTTTTAGGTGGCTCCCTCCCACCTCAGCTTGTCCCTCTGGTTATGCCAACCCATTTTAATGTCCAAATCCAACCAGAGTTGGCCAAATGCCAGAGGAGCACCCATTACATGGAAGACACCGGGCGGGTTTTCAGGGACACAAGGCCTGTAGGGGGACACAGGAGACAGAGCAATGAGGTCACATAAGGAGACCAAGTCTGAGGGGGGCACAAACAGGTATAAGGGACACTTGTCCTGGGGGGCGTGGGCTTGGGTTTGTCTCAGGAGCTTGCTTCAGTCCTGGGTGAGTTAGGGACTCAGACAGGTGGTCACAGGAGGGGGCTGGGAGGCCCTGGCCACAGAGCTTTCTTGGGTTGTTCACGGGGTCAGAAGGAGCTCTAAGTTTGGGCTGTGGAGGACAGGTGATCTGAGGAACAGGGAAGGTACTGACCCGTGTTTCCTAGCCCTTGTTCTCATATGATTTTTGCAATATTTGATAGCAACCAGTAAGACTGTTTATTTAATGGTTTCTTTAAGTTGAATCATTTTTCATATAGAAGTTAATCCCTCTTTACAGACCACTTCGTATTGCTATGGTAAATTGAAAACTGGTATTACTTGCCTCAATAGAATGTGACCATATTATAAAGGGAATGAGAGTAAAACAGTGATATTATTGAATTCTAGGAGCTGCAGGGCTTGGGGTGCAGCCCAGAGGTACAGCTCTTTGCTAGCCTGAATGTGGCCCTGGGATTCCATGCCCAGTACTAAAAATTAACCAATAAATGTATAAATAAATATAGCCAGATGTTATTGCTGGTGAAATCTTGACTCTTAAGTGGGGTACAAAAGGGGTTAAAGACACAGGAATAGGGTTGTAGCTCAGTGGTAGAGCACTTGCCTGACATGTTCAAGGCCCTGGATTTCATCCTCAACTACACACACACACACACACACACACACACACAACACAAAAACACTTCATTCAGGGGCCTGGCACGGTGGCACATGCCTGTTATCCCAGCAGCTCAGGAAGCTGAGGTAGGAGGATCAGGAGTTCAAAGCCAACCTCAGCAATTTAGTAAAGCCCTGAGAAAAATCAGTGAGACCCAGTCTCTAAATAAAATATTTTGAAAGGACTGGGGATGTGGCTCACTGAACGCCCCTGGGTTCAATCCCTGGGGAACAAGGGGGAAAAACACTTAATTCAGATTTTCTCTTTGATGTAATCTAAAGATTAAAAATGCATAGAATTCCCTCCCAGGAGCATGGCAAACCAGTGTGTCTGAAGGATCCTCCCACTAGATATAACTAGGTCTTGGGAAAATTACAATAAACACTTCTCCAGGCATTGCTCGCTTTGTAGGAAAAGAAGGACAATCTCCAAGGTCAGTGAGGGAAGGGAGGAGAATATTGAATGGGAACAGTCAGCTCCTGTGACCATGGCAGATGGAATGAGGACCTGCCCGAAGCTAAGCCCCAGCTCTCTGAATGACCAGGGAGGTGAATCTGGGACTCCCGCTGAGCCCTGGTTCTCAGAGGGAGCTCAAGTGCGCACAGTGTATCCACAGTGCAAATCCTTCCGGAAGGAAAGTGTCACCAAGAGCTCCAGGATCCCCGCAGACTACATCCAACCGACAGAGGCTCCCCCCAAAACTCCCCCCCACACACTGGGGGGCAAGGGAAGTAGAGCTCCCCAAAGACAGATGCAGGATCCTAGGAATTTCTGATATTGGAATTGTAAGATACAAAACCCAAAGAATGACATTTTTATAGGAAAAACAAATAAAAGAAGAGAGCAAAGAACAAGAGACCTAAAAATCTGACCAGGCAGACGGCACAGAAAGAGCTGAATAGAAAGATCTGATCATTGAAACTTGGTGTATGACTAGAGGGAGACTAGAGGGAGAATGGGGGAACTGGGAGAAAGAGAGAGAGAGAGAGAGAGAGAGAGAGAGAGAGAGAGAGAATATCAAGACATGAGGAATGCAAAACAGACAAAAAGATGGAAAATGTGAAAAATAGGAAGATTAATGAGAAAGTTAATTTATACACCAAATTAAATTAGCTACTACATGTAAAGCGCTTAGAACAGTGTCTGACAAGTCATATTCACACAGCCAGATCTGGCTTCTTGAGATAAAAAAGCTTAAAACTTCTGGCAAAACAAATTTAAAGAGAGAGAGACTGACTGACTAACCAAATAAACAAGATCCTATCTCGAAATAAAAAGGACTAGGGGTGTAACTCAGTGGTGGAGCACCCTAGGTTCAATCTTCAGTACTCGGAAAAAAAATAGTAGAATTAGTATACAAAATTGGGGCTGGGGGTGTAGCGTAGTGGTAGAAAGAGCACTTAGCATGCGCAGCGTCCTGGATCAACCCAGCAGCAAATAAATAAACGTCTGAGTGCAGTGGTGGCTCTATAGTCCCAGCTTCTCAGGAGGCTGAGGTAGGAGGATTGCTTGACCCCTGTTGGAGGCCAACCTGAGCAACACAGCAAGACCTTGTCCCCCAAAAAATTAAAACTCAAAATAAATAAAAGTAATTGACTAGAAGAACATACACCCACCCCATAGGTATTCCAGGTGAGCCCTTCCAAACCTTCAAAGAATAGATTATTGGAAGAAACACTCCCTAATTTATTCTACAAGGCTAATAAAGCTTGGATATTAAAGTCATACAATAACAATGCTAAAAAGGATACAGGCCAATTTCACTCAATTATACACAAGATGCATATTTATCAAAGATGACGGTAATAAATCAGTATATGATAATTTAATAATGCTAATTAGATTATTGTATTGGAGGGGGACATTTTCTTTCTATTGTATTGGGAAATACCTTTTGGTTTTTAAAAAGCCATGTTGCTAAGTCATTTGAGTATTCCTAAAAGGTATCACCAAGAATTATTTAGTGACTACTCATTACTTATTATCCTTTCACTTAGAGTCACTTTGTTCAACTGGATCAACTCAAATAATGGGTGGAAAAGCATGACCATTCTCACTTCAGGAGACCTTTGCCAATGCATTGAAATAAACTTATTTTAGCTTCTTATATGTATTTTTATATGTATTTTCACAAAAAATCACAGAGCTGAGAATTTTGCTCATTGAATTAATGGGAGCTCTCTCCCACGACACCTAACTGGCAAGGCTGTACCCTCCTTTATCAGATCAGTCAATGTCAACCGAATCAGACTTCCTTTTTGTCAAGAGTCTGATTTGTTTCCTGGTGAGCATGCCACATTATTGAACACCTTCTTATGAATTCTAACATGGACAGATGAGGCAGGGGGTGACTTTGTCTCTGGTTTGAAGCCAGGTGCTGCAGCCTGCCCAGGGTTCTCACCCCACAGCAATGAGTCTGGGTCAAGAGTCAGGGTACAGAAGAGGCTGGGTGTTGAGAGCCACAGCCGAAGGGGCCCCAGCAAACTTCCAGTTGCCAGCAAACTTCCAGCTGCCGGCTGATGATTGGCTCACAGTGGCCCCAGCAAACTTCCAGCTGCCAGCTGATGATTGGCTCACAGCGGCCCCAGCAAACTTCTAGCTGCCAACTGATTGGCTACTCTGCGGTGATGCTCATTGGGCTGTTTCCCAGCCCTTTCAGACCACGGAGCTGCTCATTGGGGGACTTTTCTTGGCTCCGCCCACACGACCCAGCCAATCGGCCTCAAGAGCAGGAGGAGTGGGGGGGTTGAGAGGCTTGTGGGAAGCTGGTGGTGGCAGTTGGGCTCTGTGGGAATTCCTGAAGAGCTCGTGTGGTGTGGCGTGTGTGTTCTAAATAAAGTTCCTTTCTGCTTGACAAGTAGCTCCTGAATTGTGCCCAGCCAGACAGCGGGCAGCTGGGTCATAAACTAATCTTGTCACTACTCTCTCCCCCTGAATTCTAAATGACCCAACATGGGTCAGAATCTCCGGATACCAAGCTAGGCCTCACATGGGATGAAGCGTCCCTGTACCAGGAAAAGACACCAAGGCCTCCTTTGGCAGAGGCTCCTTGGCCTTAGGGAGGCTGCACCTGCTCCGTGTCCATCCATTTCTGGAGCCAACAGCACAGTGCCGCAGGCTGGGTCCGTTTCACAGTCCTCGAGATCCAAGGTCGAGGGGCCACATCTGATGATGTCCATCTTACTGGCAGAGTCCCCAGGTGGGTAGAGCATGGCAAGAGCCAGGAAGGCTCACATTTTGGTGTCTGTGTGCATGCAAGTGAGTGTGTGTGTGTGTGTTTGTGCATCTTCTGTTCTCTTTCTTATAAAGCCACCAGGATCGGATCATGGGGGCTCTGCACTGATGATGTCATCCCATTCACCATCCAAAGACACCCCGTTGAGATGCAGCTCAGTGGCAGAGTGCTTGCCCAGGGTGTGCAGGGTCCTGGGTTTGATCCCCAGTAAAACACACACACACACACACACACACACACACACACAAATGCACAGAATTCATCAATATTCCAAAGTGTCCCTCTGTGTCCTTAGAGGGTCTCACCCTCCCCAGGCAACACACCCTTGTGAGATCAAGCATGGCTGAGAGGTCAGTCATTCTAGAGAGAAGTGGGAGAAGGACATTGGGGACAGGAGGTGGACGTATGTGAGGAAAGGAGACACAGGCCCGCTGAGAATCTGGAAATGAATGCCCAGGAACTGTCCTGCCGGTGGCCCCTGGAGGGCTAGTGCTGCCCATGGGGAGCACCGCTGCTCACTCCTTGGACTTTTCTCTTTTTCAGGACACTCAGCACAACCTCTGGCCTTTTTAAATTTCTGCACGTATCCTCTGTGCCCCCACCTCAGAGCATAAGAGCCTGAGACACAGCCACCTGCCAGGTGCTGGCACAGGCCAGGACACTGCCGGCTGCACAATCCAGGTTCCATAGACAGTTGTCCACTGAACAGACAGTCTGTGTGGTGGCTTGCGGTCCTCAGTGCCAGTCATGGACATGTGACCAGGCTGCCCCGGTCTGTGAAGGAAAACAATTAATGCGCTCCAATAACATCTCCCAGAAACTCCCTGTGCCTCTTGCCCGTCCCCAGAAAACTTAATCAGGCAGTCGGGACAAGGAGAGCCCTAGCCCCCTCCCTGCTGGACCGTCCCTGATCTGGAGGCAGCTGAGCGGCAGGGCTGTGGGGTTGCACGGTGAACATAAAAGCTGTTTTCTTCCAGCTTTATTAACTTTAAAGCCTCTTCCTGTTTTCCTGTCATGGCCAAACCCACCTCTTGGCAGATTCTGAAGTCTGAATGTTTGAATTGGATTCCTGGGCGGTGATTAAGACAGATCTGGACCTCAACAAAAGAGATTCTCATTTACCAACCAGATCTGGGTTATGCCAAAGGTGTTCCACGCATCAGAGGCAGGTGGGGTGGGACCTGGGCCAGCGCCTGGGGCCTCATCTTGGGGACCAGCACTCCAGGCTGGGTGGCGCCGGACCTGGTGGCAGTAGCAATTTGCTGTCATCGTGCCCGGCACATGGGTAACAGCTGGCGGAATATAAGGTGAACCCATCTCCCCACTGCTGGTCTGCCCTTTAAAGCTCAGTATTTATCTTAAAAGCAAGCAGAGGATCCGCCTGACTCTGTGTCCCCACCCACTGAAGTAGTTGAGGACCCTTTCGCCAAAACCATCAGAGACACCCCAATTCAAATGAACGGGTAGGTTCAGGGACCTTTCTTTTGGCTGGGGGAAGGGCAGTATGTATATAAGCAATGAGCTGCAGGGGACAAATCAGCAGGGGACAGAGGAGTTCTTGCATTTCTTTGGAGCCACATCAGACGCGGAGTATATAAGATGGGGTGTCTCCCTGTCACCGCAAAGGTGACGTCTACCCTGTTGGCCCAGAGCAACGCTCAGTTCTCCCGCAGGGTGTGATGTCCACCCTGTACACATGACTGCGTCCAGCAACGAGGGCCAAGGACGTCCCAGGACAACAGACAGCACAGAAGCCTGTTGATCCGCGAGTTGAATGTTTTCCTTATTTCTTCAAGCAAAAGCTGGGTGCTTTTAATAGAGCCGGGAAACACTGACAATCACACCTTGTTCCTTGTCCTCAGCCACAGGGCCCCGCTTGGGCCACAGGAGACACAGTCCTGAAGACTGAACCTTCCCCTAGCAAAGGGAGTGGGTAAGAGCAGAGCCGACCAAGGCCTGGGCGCCCGTCCTGTCTGTCTGACAGAGGATGGCCAGAGGAAGGGAGGCTCCTGCCAAACCCAGCAGTCATCGCAGCCAACAAGCCCCATTTCACCAAAAAATGTACAGCACTGGTGAAACGTGTCTTTAGCAACCTGGGGATTCCTATTTTGCACACTTTCTCCCTTTTATATTTTTATTCTTTATGGTACCAGGGATTGAACCCAAGGGTGCTTGCTCTACCCATTGATCCACATTCCCAGCCCTTTTTATTTTTTGAGACAAAGCCTTGCTAAGTTTCTGAGGCTGGTCTAGAACTTGCAATCCGTGTGCCTCAGTCTCCCAAGTGACTATGATTATGGGTGTGCACCACTGTGTCTGGCTTCTCCTTCTCGGGGTATCCAAGAAAGCAGTTCCTTGGATACTTTATTAAACCTTTTCTTGTAAGAGGGAGAGAGATGCATCTGCTATGGTTTCAATGTATCCTTTAAATTTCATGTATCGGAAATTTAATCCCCAAATTTATACGTGGGTGGTCTTCAAAGGTGGGGCCTTTGGGAGATAATCAGAGTTAGATGAAAGTGAACCCCATGTTGGCATTGGTGCCTTTACAAGAAGAAAGGTCTGAGTCTGCTTCCTGCTATTCCTGGCCATGTTACCTTCCACCATGTAATGACACAGCAAGACCCCCTGGTCTCAATGGTGGCCTTATCAGCCTCTAGACTTGAGAGAAATACATTTCTTTTCTCCATAAATTACCCAGTCTCGGATTTCCCAACGTAGCCACCCAGCAGCAAACCCAGACTCAGCCATAAACCCAGATCCCGTCTGTATCAAGGTCCACATGACTGTGTGCCAAGGCGCCGCTCTTCCCGGGAGAACTTGCAGTCAACAGGGACGGAGGCTTTAAGCCAAGGACTCCACCTCCACGGAATGCTAGCCCTAGGCCAGCCCTAGCCCAACCAGTGTTGGGAAGTGGGATGAGATCTGGGGATGTGCCAGCAGGACTTTCCCAGCATCCCGGAAGTCACTCATTCATCTTGTCTCTGTCTGGTCAGGCTGTCTGTATAGACCAAGTGCCAATCACTCAATCTCCAAGTCTTGCTGTCTGTACAGACCATGTGCCAATCACTCAATCTCCAAGTCTTGCTGTCTGTATAGACCATGTGCCAATCACTCAATCTCCAAGTCTTGGGCTGGGCTGGGTTCCTCTCTAGTGAGAACCTTCCAGAGAGTGGACAAAATCATAAGCTTTCCTTTTATAGACATTTAGGAAGTAGCACCAGAGGCTGATATATTATATCATTATATCATAATGATATAATATAATATATATTATTATATCATAATATAATTATGTTATGTTATACTTTATATATTTGAAAATGATACGTCAGTAAACTAACCTCATGGCTTGAAGGAATTTGTGACTTTATCTAAGGGGACAGGAAGCCACCCTCTCTGGGAACATCCTGGGCTCAACCCTTTAACTACCACAGGGTGGGGTGAGACCCCACTAGTGCTAGGAGGACATCCAACCCAGTGGAGGGACAGGGCAGGAAGCCTCAGACAGCAGATGCACGTGGATCTCCCCAGGGGAATGCCACCCTGGAGGGCCCAAGGGGATCACTTTCCAAAGCCTCCTTGCTCCTTCCTTATCTTCTCCACCAGCTGGGAGAACATCACACCTCCACAGTCACCTCTCCCCATTTCCAGAGGAAAGGCAGAGTCCTGTCCATTCTGATCTTATTATGGAGCATTTTCTGGGTTGAAAGCGTGCTTCTTGGGTTGTACATGAAGTGGAGATTCACTGTGGTGTGTTTCTATGTGTACATAGGAAAGTTGAGTCCGATGGAAAAGCTTTAGGATGTTGAAAGTGGAGTTTAGTGGGCGATTCTGGTGGGAGCTCAGAAGCACATAAGGGAGAAACAGGGCACAGAAAGAAGGGTTGGAAATCGAGAAATGTGCCCTATTTGTCCCTTGTGGAATGGAAATATTTACTCTGTGCCATGACATATTGGATATATGTGGCTTGTTTTTGATCGTTTTGGTTGTCTTGAGTCTCAGATGAGGTTTTGGACGTGGGCTTTTGGCAGTACTGAAACAGTTAAGACCACGGGGACTCTTGGAAATGAACTGTATTTATTTTGCATTGTGAGATGGGCATGAGCTTTTGGGGGTCAGGTGCAGAACATTATAATTTAGATAAGAGATGTCCCCCCAATAACTCCTGTGTAAGACAATGCAAGTATGTCCAGAGGTGAGGACTGGGGTTGTGGCTCAGCGGTAGAGCACTCACCTAGCACGTGCAAGGCCCATAAAAATAAATAAATAAAATAAAGGTATTGTGTCCAACTACAACTAAAAAATAAATATTTAAAGCAAAAAAAAAATTGCCCAGAGGTGAAATGAGTAGGATATGAGAACTCTAACATAATCAGTGGATTAATCCAGTGATGTGGATTAACTGGACAATAGTGTAGGAAGGTAAGGTGTGGCTAGAGGAAGCAGGTCGCTGGGGGTGTGTCTTTGGGTTTGTGCTTTGTCCCCAGTGAGGTGAGCAGTTTTCTTTCTCTGCTTCATGACTGGAATGTCCTGAGCTGCTCTCCTCTGCGGGTCTTCCACCATGATGCTCTGTCTCATCTTGGCCCAGAGCTATGGAGTCAGCCAATTATGGACTAAGCCTCTGGAACCATGAGCCTGAATCAACCATTCTTCCTCTAAAAAAAAATAAATAAAATCATGACAAACAAACAAATAATTAACTAACTAAAAGGGCTGGGAATGTCTGTAGACATTCAGTAGAGGGCCCCTGAGTTTAATCCCCAGGACCACACAAATAAATAAATAAAAGTTGAAACTTTTTTTCTTTCTTTCTTTTTTTTTGCTATGCTGGGGATGAAACTCAGGGCCTTGCACATGTTAGGCAAGTGCTGTCCCCAGTCCAAAATAAAAAAACTTTTTTAAAAAATGTCAAGATATATGGGTTAAAATTCACAGACAAAATTTTATGTAAATTTTTTCATGGTTAATCTTATCAAATCATGTCATGAAACATTTTTTCCAGTTACAGCCATTCTTCCTGGGATTCCTTTTTATGGAGTGTTTAATATGGTCTACATATTAAACATATTTAATATGGTCTATAACATATATAGTAAGCCCTCTGTATCCACAGGCTTAACCAACTACAGATTGAAAATATTTGGAAAAAAGGCTTTGCATCTATTCTGAACACACTAGAAAATTTGCCTTGCCATGGCTCTCTAAACAATATCATGTAACAGTTATGTGCATATCATGTGCACTGTAGTAGGTATTGCAAGTAATCTAGAGATGATTTAAACTACAAACATGACACCACTTTACATAAAGAACTTGAGCATCCACAGAGGTCCATACCCCGGGGGCTGGTATCCTAGAGTCTGTCCTCCACAGACTCAAGGACTGACCACCATACTTATTTAACTCTGTGCTGAAAGACAAGTGGTATCTATCTTTTCAAATGCAAGTCAAATTGCATGCAGTCCACTAGAAGGCAGGTCAAATACTGGATATAGCATGACTCTGACAGTAGCAGGGAAGGTCAGCATCCAAAGAGCAGTAGGGTGCTCCAGAGGAGCTCAGTGGGCCAGAAAGCCAAGCCAGTCCCCTGTTCATGGAAAGGCAGGAGCCAGACTCCAGGTTGGGGTAATGGTGCAGGATGCTGGTTCCTGAGTGCAGTGGGGAGGTAATCCAGTTTCCCAGAAGGGTTCTGGGTCCCAGGGGTCAGGCAGGATCAAGGGCAACTTAGATATAAGGCCTGAGGTGAGGGTTTCACTAGCAAAGAGGGTGATCTGATGGTGAGCTGGGTTTCCTAAACTTGAAAGAAACCTGTCTATTGGATTCATTTTAAGAACTTCTGCAGGAGACATAGGGCTGGCTGAATATGCAGCTGTGTGCCAGAGGAGCAAAGACTCCGAGAACCAGGCAGGAGCAAGCATGAAGTTGTGCTCCTCACAGCCTGAGGAACCCTTACAGGTGGAAAGACACTCCCACAGTTTAAAGAAGCAAAAACCAAGGTTCATGTTGCCTGAGGCCACACAGCACTGATTTCAATTCCCAGACACTTGGTCTCTTTCCATCAGAACAAGTTCCTTCAGTCCCAGCACCTCCCACCACCCACAGCCTCATCTCATTCCTGCCCTATAGGTTTAGGCCCCAGCCTGTACCCCAAGTGCATGGTTAATTCATGTTACAGAACTGCCCTTGCCCTGGGAGGTTCAGGTCGGGGTGCTTCAGCCCCGAAGCACTGTCTCCTCGGACAATCTGAAGAAGCTCAGTCAACTTTTCTCTGGATGTACAGACGCCACAGAGAAGGCAGGGAGAGACCCCAGCCTCAATCTCTAGCACCCCGCAGGTGCAAGGGCCCACACTGAATGTTCAGGCCTGGTTCCTTCTCATTACACAACTTAGTTTCCTGCTCTCTGGGGGCTTTCCTGCTCCCTGAAAGCAATTTACAGAACTCTCCTACCAAATCCTTAATCAAGGCACAACGTCCGTAGCATCTCCTGTCCTGATTTGCAGGAGAGGGTCACTCTGTGGCTCTATCACTCACTGGCTGTAGGACTCTGGACAATTTTGATGTCCTCTGAACAGTGCTTCTCAAAGTGGAGCCCCAGGGCCAGCACCAGGAGCAGCAGCACCTGGGAAGTTGTTAGAAATGAAGATTCTCCAGACCAAATAAGTGAGCATTTGGGGAGTGGGGTCCTGCAACCTGAGTCCTCAAGCCCTCCAGGTGAGTCAGCTCTAAAGCAAACTCCTAGATCAAAGGTTGTTCCTAGATCAAAGGTTGTTCTGAAGAATGAATGAGATAGTGCAAATCCCCAGGAGCAGGCAAAGCCATTGAGTGGGGGTGGCTGTGACTCTTGTCTCACCCGAAAGTCACTGTTCCATCTCTGCCTCATCCTTATTCACAGTCCATATGCTGTTTCACAAGAGTGGGGGACTCTTCTGGCACTTGCCCTCCTTTCCTTTGTCCCTCCAGCTGGGCTGAGTCTCAGGCTCCATGGCTTCCACTCTAGCTGACCCTGAGTCTCTCCTCTGCCCAAGGCCAGCATTCCCTCTTTCAACCTGGAGTTTCCACTGTTGAGGATGGTAACTTCTGCCCACAGGTCTCTCAGCAGCCCCTCCTAGGCCCAGTCATGCTCACCAGCTACTCAGACCCAGAGTGCCCAGAACCTGTGCACAGAACTCCCTTTGTCTTGGACCCTCTCCCCGTCTCCAGTGCCTCCAACAGGACCCTACTCCCTATTATCTCCCCCTCCTTCAACCTTTCCCACAAAGTCATGGAATGAACCTTCTAGAATCTGGACATATCACTGGGAGAAGGGTTAGGGTCTGGGTTTCCTGGAACCAGAATCTAGCCCCAGGCATCGCTCCACAAATAGTATTCATGTGGGAGAAATAATAATAAAGTATCATCAAGGGGGCTCAGATCAGAAAGAGTATCTTTCCCCCTCCAGGTTTCTCCATGCTTCAGGAACTCAGTTCCTATCTTGTAGCCCCAGGATGAGACTCTCCTGCACCTGCAAGTGTGGCAACCAGCCCCCAGTGATTGGTAGGGTTTTCCAACTGTTCCCCTGGATATGTTCTCCCTGGGATGCTGGTTTAAACTAGAAATTCCCCCAATGGTCTGACTTAATGAGCTTCGTTTGGAACCCAGAAATCTGAGCATTTAAAACAATCTCCCTGGTGTGATGCTTAGGACAAGATAAATTTAGAATGAGGGGGAATCAAAGATGAAGATCTGGAAACAACTCACTGTACCCCTGGTGTGGTGCTTGAGGAAGGGGGGCGCTAATCTTCTGTTTTGTTGAATGGAATTTTGTGGCGACTGGTCACAGAGATCACCTCCCCAAATCCAATTCTTCAAAAAAAAGAAAAAAAAATTCCGACAATTGACAGTTCTTTTCTTGTTGCCCATACTCAGTGCTTGAGATCAAGGAAAGATTGCTTAAACCAATAAAGTGAAGATAAAGGGGCCAAAGTGTGGGATTAAAAGGGATGAGCCCAAGCTGTTAGCAGACACAGGTGAGTGACCACCTGTCCAGGCCGGATCTGACTGCTCACTGGCCAGTCTGCAGCTACAGATTTGGGGGTGGTGGGGACAGCTGAAGCTCGCTCTTCTTCAAAATTGCCAAAGCCACCAAAATAAGCCATGCTCCCCTCCAGCCAGCTGAGCCCGCCCGTCCTGGTCGGGTGGACAAGGGTGCAATTGACCGGCGTGAGCTGCCTCTCGCCCACCCAGATGACGGCCATTTTTTTTTTAAGCCATCAAATTCAATATTTACAAAAGAACAATTCCATGCTTGGTTCTAAAACTCCTGACCACCCAAGGATCAGTTTGCTTCTCCCTTCAGCCCATGACAAGAAAAATGTAGGCGTGTGCTTTCCTCTTAAAAACAGAATAATAAATAGAGCAATTTTTAAAAAAATTAAAAAGCAAAACCGTTTATTGCACGCGGCGCCTTTCCCTCTGGTCCTTGAACAGAATAAAAAAGCCCATTTTGCCAGGGCTGGGTCCCCGCAGCTGCGGCCCTGTAACTTTAAACCTGGCCTGAGATCATCGTTTTGGCGCTAGCCAAACAGAGCCCGAGGGCGGTCCCAGTGCGCGGGGGCCGGGACCACCTGACGCCCACCCGCTCCCCGCCCTCGTCGGGAAAGATAAACGCTGACTCGGCTCCCAAGTTGCCAGCTGCGAAGTTTGCGCTCGGTGCTGCAGCGGCCCGGGAACTCGGCCACCCCAGGCTCGCGCTCCTCCAGGCTGGGCCCAGGCTGCTGCCTCTCCATCTGCCCAGCACGGACACCTCAGGCGGCCACCAGGAGGACGAGTCTGCGGGGAAGATGTGGACGGCTCCCGTGCTGCTCTTGGTTTTGGGGAGCGCGTGGCTCTGGGTCCCGGCGCAGGGAGGTAAGCGCCAGCGACCGTGGCCGCCAGCAGTTGCTGGTGGGGGACTCGCGAGCGGAGACTTGCTGGAATACCGGGCCTGGGGTCTGAGGTGGCCCGGGGGAGCGCGGGGGTGCGCTTGCACGCGAGTCCGGGCCCCGCATCCCGGAGGAGAAGAGCCCACGAGCAGCTTAGCTGGGGACAAGTCCCAAAGAAACAGCGGAGTGGGTGTGGCAGGAGGCGCCCCGGAATCCACAGGCGGCCAGGCTGGGGGCAGAAGTGGTCCCCCAAAGGGTCAGCTCACAAGACATAAGCTCACAGAAGATGGCAGCCAGGGGCTTCTGCCTAGGTTAGAGCCCCTGGGCTTTCCCCAGGATCCCAATCAGGAGGGCTGGTCCTGGGAGAGTGTCCCCGCTGCGGTGGCCTAGGTCTCCCCTGTGTGCCAGCACCTTCTTGGGTACAGACTGGAAGAGGCCTCACCTCTTAAGGGAAGGTACTGTGTGTTGGGGGGCGTGGGGGGGGGTTGAGCAGAGTGGTGAATGGAAGAGGGTTGTTCTGCTTTCTCTTTCTGCGGTGCTGGGACCCAGTCCAGGGCCTGGAGCAAGCTAAGCAAGTGCTCTGCCTCTGAGCTACACCCCAGCCCTGGAGCACTGTTACAAGCATTGAGGTTTAAGTGGGTTTGGGGGCCATATATTGAACGGGCCCAAAATGTCAATGACAGAATTCCCGTCTGTGACTCCTTGGACTTTAAGTGGACTCAGTCTGATGACCAGACCACCATCCACACGTTCCCCTCCCCTGTGTCCTCTTCTTGCCCCCTCTTTATCTCTTGCCCCCTTCTTCCTAGTGTACTGTGTGCTGATCTCCATGAACACCTGTCAGTATTTTACTTCTTTTCTGGGATTTTTGTCTGTTTCCCTGATGGTATATAAGCTCCAGAGGACTCCAATGCATCTAGGTTTGCTCCCCAGGGTCTGGACAATGTCTGATAATAATAGTTGCTCACCAAATATTGGCTGAAGGAATTGTAAGCAAGCTATTGATCTTTGAGGCTGGAGGTTGCTGAAGGTTTTCCATATTGAAGATCTAGGTAGGCCTAGCCCCAGGAGAGTCTTTCTTGGAGAGGGTGTGGTCTCCAGGGTGCCCAGCCTGCATTTCTATAATTCCAGGGCAGACAAGAACCCCTAGACTTAGGGAAATTATACAGAGTGCTCTGTGCCGGGGTGTCTGCTTCAAAGAGACTGAACCACTCTGTTTACAGGGGCCATGAGCTATTCACGGTTGTCCTATCTTTGGAACTTCTCTTTCCACTGGAATATATACAGTTCTTTATTTCGTTTCCGTTTTGGCCAGACAATGTGCACATGACAACATTTTGTACAGGGCAGAACAAGGTGAGGGAGGAACCTACCTGAGCCACACATCCTAGCATCCCAGGAAACACAGGCCTAGGCTTCCTGGTCCTTTGTTTCCCCCAGGGCTAGGGTTAGTTGTAATCATGTCCAGCCAGTTCCTAAACATCAAAAGTACTCCTAGCAGGAGGTGCGCAATCTTGTTTGAAAAAATAACTAGAAAGTCCACTGATAAAGAATCAAGGCCAGCCCGGGCTGGGATGTGATGGCGTCCGTTGTAGAGCACTTGCCTAATGTGCGTGGGGCCCTGGGTTCCGTCCCCAGGACTGGAGAAAAAAAGAAAGAAAGAAGCCCCACTGGGGTGGGCAGCCTGGGGAGGGGTGGGGGTGGCTGTGTGTGGAAGCTGCACTGGGCAGGAGCTGAGGCCCAGCAGGGTTTTTGTCTGGGAATAATGAGTGAGGCGACTTGAATATGGATGACTAACTTCATTGAGCTGAGCTATTGTTGGGGAGCTGGGCTGGGGGCAATTATGGTGATGAATGTTATTATCCTTCTCTTAGGGTCCTGGGCCCGACTGGGTTTCTCCCATCCAGTGCTATAATCTGGTTCAGTTTTATAATCTGGTCCCATGTGTCATCTCTTGGGGCGTTTGTGGATTCAAAAGAAGACGGTTGTCCACACATCTGGCGTTTTCCTCAATTGTCCGGCCCCACCCTCACTCTGAACTTTGGTCCAAAACACGTACTTGGGGGCCTGTCCGTAAGACAGTTTGTTTTGTGAAATTCTGCAAGCCGTTGCTTGCTGCCAACCCATGTGTGCTTTTCCGGGACCAACTCACCCAGGATTAATCATGCAGCGAATGGATTTCCCTGTGATTTCCCCGAACTTCTTGCCAGTTTTGGAGGCCCTGAAATCTTTGTGAGCTGCTAAGGATTTTTGTTGCACTTGAGGTATTTAATAAAGGTCGGGTCTCTTTGAGACTTCAGGAGGAAGTCCTGTGCATAACAGGGGAGTACAAGACTCTAGTAGCATCTAATATAAAAAACCACATGTTTAAAAAAATGTGTCCAGACAGGAGAAGGCTAAGTACAGACATGGCCAAGAGGACTAACTCCCTTTCTCCACCGCTGTGAATGAGCAGCCTGAGAGTGACTGTCCTAGGGAATTATAAAGACCTCCAACCTTAAGGGAGGATAGCTGATCAGCAGGAAGGGTATGGCCTGCCCTGCATTTCCATCCCCTGTCATGTGCTAGGAACGTCACCAACTACCTCATTTAATCCGTTACAACTCCTGTAAACTGTACATTACCTCAGAATACGCCAGAATTGGGGATTCAGAAATGGGTCTGATGCCAAACCTCAAGCTCTTTTTACAACACTACTCTGCCATTAAAAAAAAAAAAAAAAAAGTTGAACTTGAAACTAAAAATGAGCCTCACCTTAAGCCTCTTAAACATGAAAGCAAAAATTTTCTAAGGATATAATAACTGTACATTGCCTACCACGCTCTCCCTTTATGAGTGGAATTCTTGAATTCACTCTGCACAGGGGTACATTGCTGGGTGCAGGATTTGAACTCTGCTGCTTTGGGGAGGAGACACTAGCCCACAGCGTGCTTTGCAGTCTTCACGAAGTCACAGACCTGCGCTCTGAATTCCACTGGCTTATCTGAATATTTGACATATTTCTGGCTTTGGAGAGCCAGGCAGCCAGGTTACAACTTGTGAAAGTATTGCAGGGGAGTGCCAGGAGGGAGGGGAGCGGGAACTCAAGGACACTGTGCTATGCTTATGAAGCTCACTTAGTGAGTCTGCCAGAGGCCCCTTCCTCTCCACCGAAGCCTTGCCATTCCTGCTACCCGGACCCTCTCAAGGAAACAGACAGCATGAGCCTTTACTTGGAAGAGCATCAGATGGTTAGGGGTGCCGGGGTCCTTCTAAAGCCAAGTGTACAGTTACTGAGATTTATCAGGATTCTGCTGGGTGGGCAGAAGATAAAGCTCCCCTTGATTAGAGTTTTGAACCCTTTCTCTATTGATGTCTTTTTTTTTTTTTTCTTTTGATGCTGAGAATGGAACCCAGGGCCTCATGTTTGCTAGGCCAGAGATTACATCTGCAACCCTTCTACTGATTTTTTTTTTTTTTTTTTATGGTACTGGGGATTGAACTCAGAGGCACTCAACCACTGAGCCACATCCCCAGCCCTATTTTGTATTTTATTTAGAGACAGGGTCTCACTGAGTTGCTTGGAGCCTCGCTGTTGTTGAGGCTGGCTTTTGAACTCCCCATCCTCCTGCCTCAGCCTCCAGAGCCTCTGGAGTGTGCGCCACCGGCCTGGCACTTCGACTGATTTCTTGAAGCTTTCTGAGAAAGGAAACTGATTGGCATTTTATCCAGAGGCTATGAGATAGGTGAGGGAACAGCTGCAGTCCTGCCCAGTTCATCCAAGGCAGGAGATGGAAGTAGCTGCTTCTTCCCCAGGTGCCTGAGCCCAGCACCCATCACCCAGCCTGTTCACAGCCAGCCAAGGGATGGTGAGCTTTCTTGAGCTTTGGCAACAAGAGGACAATGGGTTGGTCCTCATTTTCTTTGGCTGAGTGTCTTGCCTCAAGAATGACTCCAAGGAGATGGGTGTGTCCTTGGAGGTGAATCAAGCCCTGTCCACTGGGAGGCGTGCAGCCTTGGCCAGCTTTGTTGTTTGAGAAGCAGAAAACTGAAATTGTTAAGACAATGAAAAATCGAATGCAGTTTTTCTGTTGTTACTGGTTGTCGTTGTTGTTGTTGTTGGTGGTGGTCATGCAAGTACTCTACCACCAAGCTACACCCCCAGCCTTTTAATACAGTTTTAAAATGAAACAAAACAAAAACCTATGAAAACAATAATCACCTTTCCTAAGGAAGATGTGCTCTCAAACTCTATCCATGGAGGGTGACCTGCAAGACGCCCCAGACAGTAGACAGAGGCCAACCCTGAGCCACCCGGGGGCCCAAGTCACCATTGTTATGTTTGAGGCGCTCAGGGGAATGCCAATGACCTGGACGGCAGCGGGTGGCAGGGACGGGAGGAGGGAAGAGCTGTAAACATCACCGAGGAGAACAGGGTATTTCCCACAGTTCATCACCAGGCCTCCACCCGGGAGAATAAAACACAGCAACTATCAGAAAAGCTGTGATCCAGTGAATAGCGTCTCCCCCAAAGGACAAGGTTTCCCAGTTTGTCTAGAGTCTAGAAAGGCGAGGGAAAGAAACCAGATTTATGGACGTTAAACCAGCTCCACCCAAGGAATTCCTTTATTTAACAAATGTTTGTGGAGAGCTGCTGGTGGGGGGGCGGTCACTGTTACGCCCACTTCCAGCTGGTCTGAAAGATGTCCTATCTGCTGGCCAGGAGGATTCCCACCTCAGTCAAGGTGGTTCGCTGAGAATCCGGAGTCTCTTCCCTCAGTCTGGACATGCGTTCCACCCCACAGCCCTGCCCTTTGCTTTGGGTCTCTACAGGTGACCAGACAGCATCTTGGGTCCTCTTTTTGTTCCCGAGCACAGTGTGCCTTGGGTAGCCAATATGTGCCTGAACGCCAGGAAACTATTTCCCGTTCTGTTTTAGCCTGTTTGGCTTCCTGGCCTGTTCTGCTAACGTGAGACAGTTTCACCCCAGCGGATTGCCCCGTAATAAGGTGAAATGCGAATCTGTAAGGCCGAGGGAGCCAGGTTCTGCATGGGAGGGGTGAGCAGCATTAACGATATTTTAGCAGCTAACATTGACGAAGGCCTTAGATCCCTTATTCCCCCCAATCTGATCTCACCCCCTGCTCTGTTGTCCCCACACTTGGTGTCTTCACTTCCTGACTCTGCACCCAACAGGGGCCCCACAATCTAGGTTCAGTCTCAATACGCCCGTCTCCTCGTTTGTGCTCCTGTGGCCCACCCCTCCCAGATGCGGACTCCTGCCTCCCCCCAGGCTCTAACCACTCCCCAGCTCCAGCCTGCACCATTTCCCTTCCAGGAGCCCTGCCTCTTCCAGTTTCTCTGTTTTTGCTCCAAAGGTTTCTTGTGCCAGGACTGCCCCTCCCAAGATCAAGTCCCATCTTCCCCACGAGGCTCTTTCCAGTTCACAGTCCCAGGACTCCCTCGTACTGCACACCCCTGGCAGGGGGCGAGTGTCTGCACCTGGGGTGGCCCAGGCTGCTGCTCCATGTATTCTTTTTATATCCACAACATGCACCTAACATGCACCACAACATGTCCATTTGTCTCTTTTCTAGCTGCCGCCACATATTCACACTTCCTGTCTTTAATTCTTAAAATTTTTAATTGACCCATAATTATACATATTTATGGGGTACAGTGCAGCATGTCAATATGCATGCAATATATAATGATCAGATCAGGATTGCTGCCATATCCATCCCCTGGAGCCTTTGTTATTTGTCTTGGGGACAGTCACATGCACGCTTCTAACATGTACACCCACTCATTGCCAACCCTCCTTATCCTGCAGCACTTGGGATAACTAGGTGTGAATATTCGTTTTCATTTCTCTCGGGTATATATGCAGGAGTGGAACTGCTGGGTCATATATGGTGACTCTTGATTTACCTTTTTAAAGACCTGTCTGCTGTTTTCCAAAGTGACTGCACCATTTTACATTCCCAGTGACAATGTACAGCATCCAGCTTCTCCCTGTCCTTGCCAACATTTGCTTTCTGTGTATTTGTGTTTAAATAGTAACCTTTCGAATGGGTGGAGTGGTATCTAGTAGTTCTGATTTATCTTTTCCTAATGACAGATGATGTTGAGTATCTTTTCCTTTACTTGTTGGCCATTTGTAGATCTTTGGAGAAAATGTCTGTTCAAATCCTTTGCCCATTTTTAAGTTGAGTTGTACTTTTATTGTGATTAAAAGCATTTTTTTTTAATTTTAGATACTAGACCCTTACCAAATAGATGAATTGTAGACTTTTTTTTCCCATTCTGTGAATTGGGTTATTTTTTCAATTTCTTGATAGTATTCATTGAAGCATAAACTAAATACTTCTTAAAATCTACTTCATCTCATTTCCCTTTGTTGCTCGTACTGTTAGGGTTGTATCTAAAAAGCTGTTGCTTAACCAAGGTTGCAGAGATTTACTCTTGTGTTGTGTGGTTTTAACCCTGGTATGTAGGTTTAGTTAATTTTTGTGGGTGCTGTGAAGCAGAGACCCAGCTCCATTTTTTACAGGTGGGTATCCAGTTGTCCCACCACCATCTGTTAAAAAGATGATTCTTTTCCCCCTTGATCCATATTGCTATCCTTATGCTAGTACCACATAGTCTTTCGTTTTTTAGAATGTATTTTAATTTAAAAAAACTTTCCCTAGTGCTGGGATCAAATCCAGGGCTTCTACATGCTAGGCAAGCACTCTACAACTGAGCTACATCCTCAGTCCATATATATATATATATATATATATATACGTTGTAGTTGGACACAATGCCTTTATTTTATTTATTTATTCTTATGTGGTGCTGAGGATCAAACCCAGCACCTCACACATGCTAGGCCAGCGCTCTACAGCTGAGCCACAACCCCAGCTATCCCGGGTCTATTTTTATTATTGGTTTTTGGATACTGAATCTTGGGTCTCACTGTGTTGCCCAGGCTAGTCTCAAACTCTTGGGCTCAAGCATTCCTCCTGCCTCTGCCTCCCGAGTAGCTGGGACTCCAGGTGTACACCCCACTGCACCCAGCTGAATACAGTCTTGATGACTGTAGCTTTGAAGTAAGTTTTGAAATCATGGAGTGTGAGACCTTTTCCTTTGTTATTTTGTGTGGTTTTTTTTTAAATAATTTTAGTTGTAGATGGCACAATACCTTTATTTTAATTATTTATGTTTGTGTAGTGCTGCAGATCCAACCCAGTGCCTCACACATGCTAGGCAAGTGCTCTACCACTGAGCTCCAGCCCCAGCCCCTTCCCTTGTTCTTTATGAAGATTGTGATTCTTCCTGTTCTATTTTCATTATTTGTGCACATTTCTTGCCCTTAGAAAGGAGAGTGCTTACAGGAGCCCGAGGGCTGGTGGTGGAGTGCTTGCCTCCCATGTAGAGACCCTGGGTTCCATCCCCAGCACCACCAAAAAACAACAATAAAAACGCTGTTGGGGCCACAGTCAGCTGGTGAGGAAGAAGAGGGAGGAAACGGTGGCCTTTCAGTAGGAAGGACAAGCAGGCAGATGATAGAAACATCACAAAAATCAAGTAGGCTGGACGGGAGGCTAGGAGCCAACTTGGTGGGGAGGGAGCATTTGTGCACTCCGGTTTAGCTGCAGGGATTTTGAGGTTAGAGTGGGACACGCAGTTGGCTCCATCTCGGGAGCACAAGGGGAATTGCCTGCTAAGGGGCATCCGAGGTGAGCCTTGCAAGTGAAGCGTGGTGTCTGAATTTCCCCTGCGTCAGAACAGAGGGAGAAAGATGGTACGGGAAGGTCCGGAGAGATCCTCCCTGCCAATAACAACTAGTTAAAAAAAAAAAAGAAAAATCTATGGAGCCGCACTTGAAGCCTTCCAACCAGGCTCAGGATCAAGGCCAAGGGCAGCTAGTGGAAACAGCCACATTCTGCAGGGGTGGACGGTGAGGTAGGATCCAAATGCTTCTCTTCCACTCTTGCAAAACTGCTCTGCTCAGCTGACG
Organism: Urocitellus parryii; assembly: GCF_045843805.1. Taxonomy (NCBI): domain Eukaryota; kingdom Metazoa; phylum Chordata; class Mammalia; order Rodentia; family Sciuridae; genus Urocitellus; species Urocitellus parryii. The sequence continues at coordinate 8,471,010 of NC_135541.1, forward strand.
GCCAGAGTGAATCAGAGGCTCAGATTCCCGTTCAGTTTCCCAGCAGATGGCAAGTGCTCCCCAGCACCCCACTTCCCTGCCCGGAGGCTGTCCTGGGGCAGCACTTCTAAGACAGGTTCCCGTCATCTGGTGACTCAAGGGCTAGCACTCTGCCCTGGGAGGTGGCCTTTCCTACCTGACTGTGCTCCCAGACCCCCCGCTGAGTTCCAGAGACCTCATTAGGGAGGTGTGGTTCCAGTTTAAAAAACTGTGAACTCATTTCCTCTTTTACTGGAGAACACTCTGCTCTTAGTCAAGGGTGAAACGTCTCCCCAAGTTGAGTAATCTTGGTTGAGGTCGGAATCGGCAGCCTCTGTGTGAATGCTTGTCCGTGTTGGGGGGTGCACAGAAAGTCGATTCACTTCCGTGAGCCCTGGAGAGTTTAAATATCACCCGTCCATTCATTCTGCCAGCCAGCAGACCCGTGCCAGCGGCTGGACCTAAGCTTATGACAGAATGGCATGTCACCCTGGCAGCTACAAATGCTGGTCCAGAGACAGCAGTAAATGGCAGAGCCACCCAAATGCTAGTACAAGGGAGAGGCTCTCCTGTGGGAGAGCTCTGAGGGACGGGGATTTTACCTGGGCAGTGAATGGTTTGGATGGGCAGTGAGATGGTTGAAAGATGAACCTGCAGGTGCCTGGAGCAGCTCAGCCTAACGTTTCTGCAGAAGTTACTTCAGAGCAGCCTCAGTCTATTCCAGCTCTTTCTTTAAGGAGACCCGTGGGTCGGAGGTGAACAAGAGCAACCAGTACCTATGACGCCGTGTCACAGTAGTCAAGGCATGGGCATTGGGGTCTATGGGTCTGGAAGATCCTGATGTCTAAGCTCTGCTTTGCTGCTTGCTCCATATCTGGGCAGTTCACTTCGTTTTCGTGAAGACCAACGAAGGGCACATGATACCACATTTTGCACATTCTAAAATTCAACAAAAAGTGGCCATGATCAAAATCTCACCTCATGGTTGTAGAGATTAAATGCAGAATTTGTGAATGAAACACGGAAGGTCTCAGTTTCTTTCCCCTTCCAGGGGGAGAGAAGATGGATCTAGTTGGGGCGCCTGATGTTATGTCTTATGGATCCAAAGTTCTGTCTCTTCTACCTGTCCAGTGACTTAATATGTGACTCCTTGCTAGTAAACTGAAAATACTTTTCCTAATGGTCATTGGCTTCTACTTTTTCTTTCTTTTTAAAAACATCAATGCTAAGGATCAAACCCAGGACCTCAGATGCTAAGCATATTCTCTACCATCAACTTACAGCCCCAGCTGGTTATTTTTTTTTTTTTTTTTTGAGGCAGGATCTTGCCAAGTGGCTGAGGCTGGCCTTGGACTTGCTAACCTTCTGCCTCAACCTCCCAAGTTGCTGGAATTACAGGTGTGGGCCACTGTGCCCAGTAGTTGTAGAAAACTTTCAAAATTCTGCTTTCAACTTTGGGGGAGTGACCCAGAGGGGTCACCCCACCCAGAGCCCATTATGCCTGTCTCCTGGCTCCAAACCTCAGTGTGCAGGAACTCTTTTGATTCCCCCAGAGGAGCTAGTGGCACTTTTCCAATGCCAGCAGCCGGCAGCCACGTCCCAACTCCTCGTTGGGCTCAGCCTGCAGGGGCTGACAGACCTGTCAGGGTGAGTGGACAGCCACTGCTCATTAGAAACCAAACAGCAAGCGTCACCTCATCTCGCGGGTGAACGGTCCTGTCTTCAGCTACGCTGTCCCTTTTGTTAGGGGAAGTTATTTACCAACTCTGGAGTGAAGGCCAGTGAACAGTGCAGGGATATTATAATCTAAGGGGTCATTCAAGAGAAATTTCCTTCTTGGCTTATAAACGTACTTACGCAGTCAGCCACCCAACAGACGTCTGCTAAAGGCGACCGTGGCGCCAGCCCCTGGCGGCCTGGGCCGTGTGGGCTGGAGGTAGGTAGCCCTGTGAACTTCTGACAGAAGGTAAAGTGGGTGCATTTCTGTGGGTGCCTGGGGTGGCAGGGCCAAGCCTTCTAGAGGTTGCCTAGATGAATTGGGTAGCTTAGATTTTCCAGGGCCAGACTTTTGATCCAGGAAGCAATTTAGCAGGGTTCAAGGAATGAGTAAGGAGAAGTGACCCATTGGCCATATCAGTGAGGTTGTGCCCACACCCTGCCAGCGACTGGACTGCCAGGAGTCGAGGGCACACAGCCCTGCGGTGGGGAATGGCTTTCTTTGTGCAGAGGAGCTTTGGAACTTCAAAGGCTGTGGGCTCCCTCCATATTCCAAAGAAAGGCTTTCATGTGGTCAGGGGCGCGGCCAGCCTAGGGGCACCGGGAAGCTCAGAGGCAGTGTTCTGATGCCTTCCTCCTGGTGGGGGAACACCAGCTCCGGTAACCAAGGGAAGGTTAGCCAACAGCTACATAGGGTGCATTTGGAACGGAGATGAAGGGGTCGCACAGAGATTTGGGTGGTCAGGGCTAGAGCACCCGGCGGGGTGGGCTCCTCTCTGCCATCTAAGGCGTGTTTATTTTCAGGTTTCTGGGCACAATTTGGAGACCTGATGGGAAAATAAGATTCAAAAGCCTGCATCTATGTAAAAGAAAAGAAGTGGTGTTTTTCCTTTCCAAATACACTTTTTGACATCTCTCCAAAAGCGTGACTTTACTGAAAAAAAAAAAACAAAGAAAAAAAAAAAAGCAAAGCAAGTGTCTTGGGGCCGTGTGGGCTGTGGGTGGCACGGTGCACTCCTGTCGTTGTTTATTAGTTATCAGACAGTTTCTCCTGGAGGCAAAACCAGATTCCTTACATTCCTAGAATGTTTAAATAAAAAAGCATTTAACTTTTCTCAATGGCTGCAAAAGTCTTCCCAAGGCTGTTTGGTCAGCTCTCCTGGAAGGCTGACCTGGGTGTTCATTTTGACCCTGGAGCAGCCCTGGAGTGGAGGACCCCGGGCAGTGTGAAGGCCTGCCTTACTCTGCTGACCAACACTGCGGGTTTTCCTGAAGACCCCAAGAGTGACTCAGCTGGAGGCTGTGAAAACTGCTTGTCCCACCGTCAGAGTCCAAAGCAGAAATGAATAGACGGAGCTCCTCCCGGCATGCAGGTGGACAGGGCAGGAACTGCTGGCTTTTGTGATTATCCAGTGCATCACCCAGGAGTAGCTGGCTTTGTGGGGTGGGTGTGCCAACACAGCCCTAACGGATCCTGAAGTGCATTCTTGGCTCCGGGAATGTGCATAGTTCTGATTGTTGGTGGATGACGACTGGGAATGCTTCCTGGCCTTTACCTGTCTGGTTCTTTCCTTCTCCGTCACCACTGTCCTGGTGTGAGCACCAGCCACTGTCACCTGGCAGCAGAAATGGTCTAAATGCCCTCACTGCCTCCGCCTGACCCTTCCCAGCACACAGTCCCTTCATGTGGAACCCAGAGTGGCCTTGCTTTCTGGACTCAGGTGAAGTCCTCCCCTACTCAGCCCCTCCTTCCTGGCTTCTTTCCACCCCTTTCTTACCCAGTCCTAGCCAGTGCATGGGACCAGAGACCTGGCCTGAGCACTCTAGGGCTCAGAGTGGTACTCAGCACATAGCAGCTACTCGAGAAATATTTGTAAAATAAATATAAGTCCCGGGAGCTTGAGATAAGAGAGATGGGCTTTGTTGTTTTTTGTTTGTTTGTGGTTTATTTTATTTTTCATGCAGGAATCAAACCCAGGCCCTCTGCGTGCTAAGCAGGGCTAAGCAGGGACTCTACCATAGAGTGACACCCTCTCCTGGTGGGTTCAGGTCTCGATCATTGTTGCCGAGTTCACTTTATAGCCAAGAGAGCCGCAGTCCAAGGAAGGACGTTCTTTGAGAGCAAATTCTAGCCTTCTCCTCATCAGGCATTTAGATCCTCCCGATGTTCCCTAGAAGGGGACATGTTTGAAGAAGTTGAGACTGTGGTCACCAAAGAGGAAGACTGAAGGTCCTAGCAAGATGAGATTTCACCAGGGGAGTGGGGCCCGGGGGACGGTGCTGCTTCTGACCAGTGGGACTGTGACTGAGGGGAGGACCAAGGTGAGGGTGGGGAGAAGAGAAGGAGGGTGGGGCCTCGGGAGCAGGTGCAGGCTGTTGAGAGCTGCGGGAAGCCCATGTCAGAGAGGGGCGAGGCTGCCTTTGGTCCTGTGTTGGACCTAGGATGCACTTGGCTTTGTGTCACCCATGAATCAGACAAACTCAGCAAAGCACTTAACTTGTGACCTGGCAAAAAAATAAAATAAAATAAACCTGTCCTGACAACATGTTCAAACGTAAAGGCAGGCTTGGCACGGTTGCAGTAGGGGCCTGGCCAAGGGAGGGAGCCCGCTGACTCTGAATCCAAGGACGAGCCACCAGCCGAGAGAGTGAGTGAGGAGTCCGTGGATAAAAATGTCACTGTGAAGAGACCTCAACGGTGGGATTGTGGCCAAGGTGGCCTGACAAGGCTCTGGCCAAAACCGGGCTTAGGCATCAAAGGTGTCAGATGCCATCCTTGCCCAGATGCCCAGTGCGGGACTTCTGACCGCGCCGACCTGGAGGGATTTGTGTTAAGGCTGGACTCGGCAGGGTGGGCTCAGGAGCCATGGGGGGGGCCTTCGTGAGAAGAGGACTCAGAGGAGCCTGACAGAAGGTGGTCCAGAAGTCCCCTCCGGCCTCATGTCCCCGTCTGTGAAGGGGGCAGTGATGCCCCTCACCCCACCCTCGGGCTGTTATGGAAAGGTCAGCAGGAAGAGGACCCGAAACCCTGCAGTGGCCAACAGAAGTGAGGGGGTGGCCAGGTGTTGTGTCTTCCAGCCTGGGACACCTGCATGCACCTCTGGGTGAGGAGCCCCCGCCCCCTCTCTTCCCACACTGATTCTAGCTCCCCCTGGGCACCCACTCCACTGGGAGCTACCAGCTGATGGAGGAAGGGCGGGGAGCTTGTCGAAGGGAGCACAGATTTAGGAATCCGTTTGTCGAGACAGCAAGAGGAGCCAGTGTGGGGGCGGGAGGAGCGGGCAGTGGGCAGGCCATCAGAGCTGGCCCTCCTGTTGGGCAGTCTCTCCTGTGACTATGACACAGACACTGGAAGAAGCTTGTCTCAGGGAGAGCTGGGTGTTTGGAAGCCATGGGTAAAAAAATTTGTCAGAATAACTCTCACCTTTTGCCAGGGAGTCAGATTACAGTGAAGTGCCACCTCAGGACAGGGACACACTCAGATCACTGTTAGGCGATTTTGTTGTGATGCGACTGTCACCGAGGACACGGACATGAACTTGGGTGGAAGAGGTCAATCACTTGACATGGTCTTTGGATGCCATCAGGAGAAGTGGCCCGTGGTGGCCTTTAAGCAGTAGGGGTACACACTAAGATGTGACCTAAAGCATACTAGACACCCAGGCCAGCCATGTGGCTGTTTATTGTCATGAGCAAGGATTACGTGCTTCAGACACTTGGGTGTGCTAGTTACACTTTTCTCCAACTGGCAGTGCAGTAGGTTTGCACACACCAGAATGTGTGGTGCTATGACATTGTGACAACCGTAATGTCACTAGGTGATAGAATTTTCCATCTGGGCATGGTGGTACGCGTCTATAATCCCAGCGACTCAGGAAGCTGAAGCAGGAGGATTGCAAGTTTCAGGCCAGCCTCAGTAACTTAGCAAGGCCCTAGAACTTAGTGAGACCCTGTCTCAAAACGAAAATAAAAAGGGCTTAGTGGTTAAACACCCGAGTGCTAGATCCTCAGTACAAATAAATAACTAAAAAGAAAAAAATGTCCAGCTTCATTTTAATCTTCTGGGACATGGTTGTATTGTCATTGACCGAAATGTCATTCTGTGACTCTGGAACCTGTGTTCCCATCTTACATGAGACTGCAAAATAAACACAAGAAAAATGTAGATACTCAATGTAAGAACAAAACCTTGGGGAAAGCACAGGTGGACATTTACGTACTCTAGAGGAAGCATTTGGGAGCATGGCTTCAAAGGGAGAAAATAAACAGAAAAAAAAAAAAAGATGATGATGATGAGTACCAACAGAGCTTGCCATTTGCAAAAGAGGCAAATGCCAACCAGCGAAAAGGCAGTCTGTGGCGTCTAGTCCAAAGAGTGTATTCTTAAGGTCTGATTAGCACTAGCTGCTACAAAAAAAAGATGAATAATACCATAAAAGAAAAAAGGCCACAAAGAAGACATTCTCAAAGGGTAATAACCAGATAGCTAGAGACAGGCATCACCACAAACCAAAGGGAGGCAAATAAAACCAAAGGATTAACCATATATTCAAAAGATTTTGATTAAGAATTTGGGAGTATTATAATTCCAGCACTATCCTGACAACGTTGTATCTAAATTCTAAAATATAATTTAAGAAATGCTATGTGTAAACTTGAATCATCTCTATAGAGATGTTGGACTTTTTTTTTTTTTTTTTTTTTTTTTGCTACTGGGGACTAAACCCTGGGGCACTTAACCACTGAGCCACATCCTCAGCCCTTTTGTATTTTTTTTTTTTTAATTTAGATACAGGGTCTCACTGAGTTATTTAGGGCCTTGCTAAGTTGCTGGGGCTGATTTTGAATTCTTGATCCTCCTGCCTCAGCCTCCCAAGCTCCTGGGATTACAGGCATGCTCTACTACACCTGGTGAGATGTTGGACTTTACTACAAAGATAAAAATCATTTATAATTAGCACTTAGATACAAATAAACCCTTTCGGTTCTTTATTTTCAAAATGAAGAACCTTAAGTTGATTTGTCCAATCTCCTTAGTCGTATAAATCATGGCCCCGGTTTTTAAAGAATAACAACAGAAAATTGTCCAGGTAATAAAAGGTTCCTGCCCGATTTGGAAACTTCCACTGATTCCCCATGCTGGCCGAGGTTGGGTGTGGCAAGAAGAGGTTTGAAGGTACCTAGGAGGGTCCAAGGCTCTAGAACTCTGTGCACCTGGCTGTGGGTTACACCTGTGTGAACAGTGGTGTGTAAGTATGTGCATGTGCCCTTGTGCTTGTGAGCTTGCATATGTGTCTTAGAAGGACACATGAGCAAGGAGACATCAATACGTGGCTTCAGGAGGACAGGGGGACAGGAGGACAGGGGGACAGGACGTCAAACGCTGGCTGGAAACTCCGCAGCGGGCCTAGAGCAACTCTTCACCCAGGAAAGCCTTTGGCCAAAATAATAAGAGGAACGATTGAGAACTCTTGTAAAGATCAACTTTCCCATGGTGCAGAAAGAAAGCAGAGGCCATGGGACAAAGGACCTGCTTCTGAATCCTGACTGTCATTCATAAAACATCCTTTGTCCATTCAGAGCGATTTGGGTGTTTGGCTCTGAGGGCCAGGGCTAGCAAAGAACAAGAGGGAATTTTTATCAAGTTACGCTTTCATTGAACTGAGCTCTCTATGAAAGAATTCAAATCAAATTCATTCAGTACTCTTTTTTTTCTTTTTTTCATTTAAGCAAGGGTTGTTTTGTTTTAAGTTACAGACGCCACGTAGCAAGGGATTTTGCTGAACAGATCCAAAAGACATTTTTTTAAGTGGATGATTTGTTAACTCTGTTCAAAACAGAGGAGGGAAGAAAACAGGATGCTTAGTTTTTTTAATAAGGACACTTGCCTGGCAAAAGAATATTCCCGTTGAGCTTAATAAATTCAGTAAATATTTGCCCACTCTACAGACTCATAAATCCTGTGGGACCCACTATAACCATCCCCCCAGCCCAGTAAATGACCAGCAGAAGAGGCGACCCATTTGCACGACCTGAGTTATTCAGTTCGGAGCCTTTTCCCCATTCCTAAGATAGAGAAATGAATGCGTGTGCTTAAGTCCACCCAAAGCCATTGATCCGCAGCTGGATAAGGACTTGAGATGCAGACGGGAGGCTCAGGAAGCGAGCGGGTTTCCTCTGGGGGCCTCCTCCCTCCAGGCATCTGCAGAGAACTTATGATCAAATATTTATTAGCTGTGCTTCTGGCTGGGTTGTCTAAACAGAGGGAAAATAAGGCTCCGTAGGCAAGGAATGGATTGCTAATTTGAGCACTGCCTAGCTACAGATGAACATCTGCTCTTTAATTACACAAAGAGGTCTCCAAGCACCCTTCCCGGGATGCACGTGCTTGCTTATTTTGCAACTGTATTTAGTCATGGAATTTCTAGAACCACTCCAGTCTGGAGAGGAAACCCATGGCCTGTGAGTCAGATTTTTAACTCATGAAAAGGATTATCTGGTGGGTTCAGAGATGATGCTTGGGCACAGTCATGACTAGTTCTGGATCATTGCAACAGAGGTGGAAGAGGACACTGCTATGTTCTATTCTCTCCTGTCTGAGCCCATTTTCTGTTGCTATAGTAAAATACCTGATACTAGGGAGTTTATAAAGACTAGACATGCTGGGCATGGTGGCACATGCCTGTAATCCCAGAAGCTCAGGAGGCTGAGGCAGGAGGATCACGAGTTCAAAGCCAGCCTCAGCAAGAGCGAGGTGCTAAGTGACTCAGTGAGCCCTGTCTCTAAATAAAATACAAAATAGGGCTGGGGATGTGACTCAGTGGTTGAGTGCCCCTGAAGTCAATCCCTAGTCCCACCCCCTTCAAAAAAAAAAAGAATAAACATTTATTTGGCTTACGGTTCTGGCTGGGCAGTGCAAGAGCATCTGGTAGGGGCCATCTTGCTGCATTATAACATGGAGAAGGGTATCACATGATAAGACAGCTACTGGGACAGTTCAGCTCTCTCTTCCTCTTCTCCTTTAGCCACCAATCCCATCCTAAGGGGCCTACTCTGATCATCTCATCTAATGACCTCTTAAAGGCCACACTTTCAAATGCCATCAACAGATGAATTTGGGGATTAGTTTTCCAATACATGAAGCCTGGGGGGATGTGATTGAACCAAAGCGCTCCCCACTGTGGGATTCGCCCTGTTCTCCACCAGCGCCTCACTCCACTGGAAACCCCTCTCCCAGTCATTCATCCCCTTGTTGGCACAGAAAAGGCCGAGTGGGGCAGTGAGCCCTAATTTGCTTATTTATTGGCACTAAGAGTTGTATTGGTGTCTTGATGCCCTTGAATACATTACAGCCCTCCAGTAAGCAGTGAACGAACAAGTTGAACTGTGTCTATTAGGTCTGTACTAGAGCCCATGGTCCTTGTCAAGCGCACAGCAGTCTCAAAACTAAATGGAGAGAGGACTTTATCTATTTATCCATTTGTTTACTTAAGTACTCTCCCACTGAGCTCCATTCCAGCCCCGAGAGCTTGATTTTAAAGACAGAGACCCTGATTTTGGACATTGTGATTCAGTAGGTTTGCCTGGATCCTGGAATTAGGCAGGTTTAGAGATGTTTCCAGGTGCTTCTGTTAAGAATCTTTTCCAGGTCTAAATGATATTCTACTCATCTGAATGCATTGACTCATCATAAGAATCAGTGCCAGGAAGAACCTGCTTCCTTTGGGAAGGGTGTTCACACCTGTGTACAACCCATCTCGGTGGCATCCGGGGAAAAGGCTGGCTGCTTCATCTCTTTCTGTTTCCATGAGTGGAGACAACCAGGCCTCTGTGTGTGCCCCAGGTCCTGCAAGGACAATAGTTTGGTTCCTGGCACTGTGATATGCCAGAAAAAAAACAAAATTAAATAAAAGCCCCGCAAGAAATGGGAAGCAAAATCATCTGGCTGCAGCTGGCTGGTCAGGTTGGCCCACACTGTTTCTGTCTTAAACCCTAACTCCATTTGTCTTCAGCCATCACAGGGCAGCTAGAAGATGACCTTGTGACCCCAGGTGCAAAAGACGACTCAGCTACTCCGGCTATAGAAGACAACATCGTGACCACAGGTATCACTGAAGAGTTCTCTGCGTCTTCTGGCCCAACGGCTCTGGTGAGTATCTTGGGAAGAGACAAATCTGCTCCTCTCTTGGAAGAAGGATAGAATGTGTATTGTATGTAAAATCAACAGAAGCCACCTCGCCAAGGGATCGTGAGTGGCATGATTCCAATTCCGTCCAGTGGGAAGGTGGTATACTGACAGGTGACTTGAGAGGATTAGCCCAGGGGTCAGACTCAGAAAGAACCAGACTCAGAAAGAGCCAGACTCAGAAAGAGCCAGGTTTTAAAACTTCTCCTGCATTACAGCACAGTTTCAATACAGTCAACTGTCTTCTCGCACCTTGTGGCAATGTCACTGATACAAGTTCCCCAGTATGCAATCTCCATTTCCTGCCTCGCTATGTAGACCAGTAATGAGCATGAACTGGAATCAGCCCCCAGACCACGCTGGTATAACCCACGTGGATTCCGTGTGGACACACATACTACCCTAAGGAACTGTCACTGACACATATCTCAGGCACCTGCCCTAGACAAGACCAGAGGCCAGGCACAGGGAAGAGGCCGTGAGACACACTGTCAATCATCTAGGAGTTGATGATTGATTGGTTAACAAGACGGAGGCTCCTGCCTACCTGACTTTTGCTTTGCCTTTGGCCTTTCTGACCTTTGAACACCAAGCTTGTTCCAGCTTCTTCGGCTTCTCTTTCCTCCTCCTGCAATACTCTCTCATCCTCCCTGGCTGACTTTCTCATGACTCAAGTTCTGAGTTATCGCAAAGAGATTTTATCTAAAGCATCCCACCCCCCAGCTGCAGGGTCAGCAAGTTACCCACCAGACGTGTCCCACTGACTGTTCCTGTCAATAAAGTTTTATTGGAACACAGAAATGACTGTTTGGGTGAGAAGGATCTGGTGGCATTCACACTGTAAGAGCAGAGCTGAGCGGTTTGGGCTTGCAAGGCTGAGAACATGCACCGTTTTGGTCTTTAGAGAAAAAGTTTGCCAAATACTAGTCCAGTCCAGGCTATGTTTTCTTCAAAGCCCTTAAAGTTACTTAAAATGATCTTTTGTATTTGTTTACATATTAAGTCTTCACACCCCGCGACCCAGCCCCAGACTGCTAGTGGGGAATTTTTGTTACTCATTATATCCCAAGGGTTTGGAAATATGCTGGACCCACAGTAGTTTCTGGTAAAAAGCACAGAAGATAAAATTCACCATCATAACTATGTGAAGTGTACAGTTCTGCAGTTCTAAGTATATTTAATTGGCTAAAGCAGAACTTTTTTTGCCTTATGAATCTGAAGCTCTGTGCCCTCTCAGCAGCAGCTCCTCATCCTTCCCTTCTCTAAGCCCCTGGTGCCTGTTAGCACCTTATCTATTTTCTGTCTCTGATTTCGACTTCTCTGGATAGCTCACAAGGGAACCTCACAGTGTTTGTCTTCTGGGGACTGGTTCATTTCACTTAGCAAAGTCTCCTTAAGGTTCGTCTGTGTTGCTTCATGTGTCAGGAATTCCTCCCTTTTTAAGGCTGAGTGTCCGTGTGTGTGCCCGCCACATTTGGCCACCCGGCTCTCCGCTGGTGGATGGCTGGCCTGCTTCCGCGTTTGCCAATAGTGCTTCCTAGCAGCACTGTTTCCCGGGGTGTGCAGATCTCTCTTGAACGCCCTGCTTGGAATTCTTTTAGGTACTCAAGAACCACTTTCAGATAGTGCTGCTATCTGAAAGCAGATCGTTCTAGATTTACTGTTTTGAGGAGCTGCCATACTGCTCTCCACAGCAGTTCTCCCACTTTAGTGCACAAGGATACATACATTCCTAGCAGCCCTTCTAACAGAAGCGAGCGCAAACCTAGCTCATCACAGTTTTGATCTGCATTTCTCTGATGAGGGATGCTGAGCATGGATTCTTAAGCCTGTGAGCCATTTGTATAGCATCCTTAGAGAAACCTCTACTGCAGACATTTGCCCGAGTTTTGGGGTTCTTTTTGTTGTTCCGTTGTAGTTCTTTATACCCCTTATCAGATAAATGATTTGCCAATATTTTCTCCCATGTAGGTGGGTGGCCTTTTCCCCCCGTGGCTGGTGCCCATGGGTGCACACACCATGTTAAGTTTGATGTGATTCTATTTGTCCGATTCTGGTTTTGTTGCCTGTGCTCACTAGTTTGTCAACTCCTACATTGACACGGACTTTGGAGTCAGCAGAACCACTTCTTTGGAATCTTCAAAGTGCTAAGTGTCTTTTTTCTATGCTGATGAGTTGACTAATGGCTGCCAGCCCCTGGGTGGCTTCTGGAGTGGGGCTGGTCCCCAGAAAGACCGAGGTGGGATTACAAGGACTCTCAGTTTCACCCCAACGTCCAGGGAAGGGAGAGGGCTGACGGTGAAACTGGTCACCATTGGCCAGTGATCGAATCGATCATGCATAGGCAACAAAGTCTCTGCGTGGATTCAGAAGGATGAGGTCCAGGGAGCTTCTAGAAAGCTGAGTTCCTGGAGGCCCCTGGAGAGTGGTGCCCAGAGAGGGCCCGGAAGCTCTGCCCCCTCCTGTGTTCTCTGGCCTGTGAATCTCTTCATGGGCCTCCTCCGTGATACTCTCTGTAGTACACCATTAACCCAGCACTACTCAAGTCCTGCCCTGTCGTTTACAGGGTGACACGAGTTTGGGCATATTGTCAAATCGTTCTAAGCTTTGTTCGTACAATAAGACTAATAGTAGGATCATTTCCCAAGGTCGTGTGTGGAGTAAGTGAGAAACCACTTAAAGCGCCGGGGGCCATGTAAGCTCCCAGCAATGGCTAGTGGTCACTCTCACTAGGGGAGGGAGGAGGTGAAGGATGATTCAGGTGTGTGCCCAATACAGGTTACAGGGAAAAAGTGCTACTCGGGTTTATGGAAAAGCAAGTATTAAAGCTTTGTGGTCTGGTGGGTTTTTGGAAGAAATTAGCCACCAGCAAGTCAGCATGTCGAACATTTGGAATCCGTTCTTGGAGGAGACCTGGTTTTATTCCTGTTCCCACCCTTCTTGTTTTGGTTGCTTGGATCCACTTGGAATTTGTGCCATCGTGTCTTGTGTATATTTATGCCACCTTAAACCCCTTTCTGTTGTAACCCTTCTCTGCCGTATGCACTTTAAAACATTAGGCTTTATTTTCTATTTTGCCTCATTTGCATGTCTAATAGGCGCCAACAAACGCAGAGAGTAGAACAGATGTTCCCATTGAGGATCTGCCCACCCAAGAAGGCTCAGTCCACACCCACGAAGAAAGCCATAGCACCACAGTCCCGGATGTAGCAACCAGCCGCTCCAAAGGTAAGGAGACCCGCCACCCCAGTAGGGGTGGACCTGCTTTTGCCCACACCTTCCAAAAGTCCATGATCAAATGTAATAACAGGGGAATGTGTGTATAATGCAAGAGTGGGCACCACGATGCGCTCTTCTACTCCCAGCAACAAGGGAGGCTGAGTCAGGAGGATTGCAAGTTTGAGGCCAGCTCAGCAACTTAGCAAGTCCCTGTCTCAAAATAAAAAAATAAAAAGGGCTGGGGGTGTAGCTCAGTGGAAAATACCCCTGGGTTCAATCCCCAGGACCTAAAAAATAAAAATTTTAAAAAAATTTTAAAAAGAAGAAGAAAGAAAGAAAGAGTGAGTTCTGAACCAAGCTTTGTGTATACAGAATTCAATTTATGAGTTGCCAAATCAAATTTGAACTATCAGGTTGCTGGAAATCTATCTCTACCTTGAATGACAGCTAGTGATATGGCCCCTGCCAGGGCAAGTTAAGCAGCTCCTGACCCTGCACCAAGAACTTCATGCTATCAACGGCAGGAAACTCGGCCAGCCTAAGTAAATCTTGATAGATTCTACACTAACACTGACCATCTCACATGAAGTTCATGTCTGCATATGTGGAGCAAGGATCTTCTACACCAGATGGATCAGGATCTGGGGTTGTATTTGTGATTCGTGGTTAGCACACTGCAAATGGAGAAGCTTTGGAGGGGGCTTTGGGGTCATTACCATTATCCTGAGAATTAGACCTTTGCTGGTGAGCATGAGAGAAGGTCATGCTCAGCAATGGATGGGTTCATTCCTATTTCCAGAGATTTCTTAAAAGAAATCCAGCTATTTGAGATTTTTTTGTTTTCAAATGTACCTTATTTTGTAGCAGGAGAGAAAAAGAGCAAATCTTCAAGTAACTCCAAGGAGTGCTTGCTAACTGGAGAAGTTTTATATAAATTGTTTCATCTAATTAGATTTTATGTTTCTGTCTTTAAGATGAAAAGCCAGTGTAAAGACCATGCTTGAAGCAGTGGTTCTCCCAAACTAATTCCCCAAACCAACTACACATTTAAACAACCAGAAAGTCAGTCTGTATGTGTGTGAGAGAGTGTGTGTGTGTAATGCTGGGCATTGAACCCAGGGCCTTGTGGGTGCTAGACAAATGCTCTACCATGGAGCTATATCCCCATCAGCAAGGAACATTTTTGTATTTTTTTCTTTGAGCTGGGGTCTCTAAGGCTAGCCTTGAACTCAAAATCCTCTTGTGTCAGCATCTCCAGTAACTGGGACCACAGGCATACACCACTGCCCCCAAGTATATTATCCTTCAATAAACAATTCTGGGTCAGATGCCAATCTGGTTTTTAAACTCTATAGCACATCTGAGGACTTAAAAAATGCTTTTAATCTTGTACTCCCATGTTCATAGCAAGCAGGATCCACAATAGCTAAAATATGGAAGCAACCAAGTGTCCATGGACGAATGAGTGGATAAATAAAAATAGTACATATGTGCAACAGAATATTATTCAGCCTTAAAAGGGAAGGAGATTTCTGTTACATACTCAATCCCACTCAGAGCCTCATTATCCTGAGATATTTCCCATAAGAGTTAAAACTGTCATTCTGAGAACTGGATTTTAAGAGGTGATTTTATTAGGGCAGCAGATGGCCTGTTTTCCCAGGGAGTGCCCAAGTACAATGATGTTCCCATGCATGACACCTGCTCGTGATCACGGACAGCATCATTGGGAGGGACTGGGGAATACAGAACTAAAAGCTCTCAATTAGCAGAATCTTGCATCAACTTTATCTTCAGTAAAGCATTTTCTAACCCAGAGTGCCTTCGATGATGATAACCGTGTGTTTTGAGCCTAGAATCAGTAGCCACCAGGCTAGGACGTGATAAGCAAAGACTGAGCTATCCCTGCTGCAGCTGGCTACCCAGGATGACATTGATTCCATTACCCTCTGCTCTGGGAGGCTCAAACCCAACAGTCTCCTCCCCATTGTCTGAGGGTAGAATGCTCAACATACACTCTGCATATGTGTCCCAGAGCCATGGGATCAGCTCACGCAGGGAGACCTGGGTCTGGGGAACTACCCTGGGGCCATCTTGAAAAGGTCTCTTATTTTGAGGAGACTCTTGATACAAAGTGAGTGGATTATTTCAAAGCCAACCAACTGGTGAAAGTAAGCATCTTTTAGATGATGGTTTGGCTAGTGTGTTGGGAAAAACCAACCCTAAATTCAAACTCAAGACTCTCCTCCTCCCAACACAGATCACCTCTAACATCAAATGCAAACCCCTCCCCCCGCCAACAGAAACAACCCATTCTGCCCATGGACGTCAGCTGGGCATCCTCTAATCCAATTCAGTTCTGACATTATCTACCTGAAGATAGCATCAGATCCCATAGGTTGAGGGCTCAGTCCTTCAAGACTGCTCCCAGCAACACTTTAGGGGCCAATTGTGAGTTACAGACTCAGTATACAATGGAGAAACAAAGGAAAACACTTTTGTTTTAAATTAGGAACTGTGTAGAACTATCTGGAAGAGACTCACAATGGAGAATATTCATATTGTAAGTTCTAGAGTAGATCTGAGTGCTGATAGAAATCTAAACGTAACTCAGTGGCATGAACAGGTGAAACTCGGCTAGGCATGCTGCTGCCTTGTGAAATCTGGATTTGGCAACCCAAGCAGGGAATAGATGGCATGAGAGGAATCACAGCCCTGTCACCTCTTCCCAGATGAGAGTATTACTCTCCAAGTGAGCAATAGCCCTGGGCACAGTCTGTAAGTTTTCCATGATCTCAATATTGGACTAAGTATCCACAGCTGTGGATTCTTTCGCCACCGTAGTCTCTGAAACTTTTTGACCATTTATTTCATGTCTCTGTGGCTTAGTGTCCTTGACTCTGCTTTCTCAATTGGATGAGAAAACAAGTCTTGTATACAGAGATGCTGTGAACCCATAGATGTGAAGAAGCATTCGTGATTTTGATAATGATAGGCACCAAGACCGTTTCATGTCAGCGCTTGCTTAAAACCCAACCAATTTATCTAAGAAATTATCCTCTTTGCATGTTTTGTTACATTGTATATCTTTTGACAATTGTTAAATTATAATTATTAAATCCTGATAATTCTCTATCACTACATCTTTCCCTTTACAGAGAAAGTAGCTGAAGAGACAGAAACAACAGTCGAGAAAGGTAGGCAAGACCACAAGTTCAGAATATGCCTGTGGGCGTGGAAGACAGTTTCTTTAAACCTGATTTTTTTTGATGAGTTGCATATTTTTCCTGGATTATATGCAACAAGAGCAGAAGAGAAAAGCTTCTGAGAATAGTTTTCATTCATATATATATATATATATATATATATATATATTTTTTTTTTTTTTTTTAAAGCAAGTACAGAGAATTCCCTTTACTTGAAAAGAAGTAGGACTGGGGCTGCAGCGCCTTGGTAGAACATTAGTGTGCACCTTGGTAGAACAATCCGCCTGCCGCTATGACCCATAACCCATGACTTCCATCCTCACCTAGCACTGTAAAAAAAAAAAAAAAAGGAGAGGGAAGAAAAGGGGGAGAAAAAGAAAAGAAGTGAACGACTCACTTAAAGATGCTGCAGGAATGATATTCTACTCCAATTTGGTGTCACTAGGAATCAAAGTAGAAGCCATTTGACAGGCCGTATAAAAACACCACCCATTAGGTGAGGTCCATCTGTTATGCACAATAGTTCCTGAGACCCCCAAAAAAGTCTTTTCATTTAAGATGAGATTTGAGTAGAGAGAGCAGGGCTGGGGTGTAGCTCAGGGTCCGTGCCTGGCTAGTTTGTGTAAGCCCTGGGTTCCTTCTCTAGTACTGAACAGGAAAAGAGCCCAACACTTCTCCACTCATATTTACTGTGTAGAGCAGGACAGTGGCCTTGTTATGTGTGACACGTGGTGCCACAGGTGTATTTCTTACCTGCGGCTTATGCTTTTCTTCCCCTCCTGTGCAGATGGCTTGGCCACAGTGACCCTGGTGGGAATCATCGTCGGGGTCTTACTGGCCATCGGTTTCATCGGATGGATCATCTTTGTGGTTGTGCGGAAAATGTCGGGAGGGTACTCGTAAGTACTCACACCCCCGTGGTGGGTGGATGGGCGCCGTAGAGTTCAGGACTCAAACCTGCCAACTAATAGAAACCTCTTGGCGAAGGTCATGTTCAAAAGCCCGTCACCTCCTCGAGTACTGTCTGAAATTTCTGCAGAAGAGCAAATATCTACTTAGGCCAGATATGACGCTTACATTGACTTCTGCTGAGATCTGACAAAATTTGGGTCCTTGTCTTAATTTTCCAACTAATTGAACTTGAGAAGAAAAAAAAAAATTCAAACCAAGTTTTAACTTGAGACCTAATCCCCCTGCCACTAGCCATCTGGGGAAGGTGGTTTCTGAAGAATCACCTGTCACAGAGCCAAAGCTCCCATTGTGACGTGGAATCCCACTGGTGACAGGGTCTTTTTTACTTAGATCCCTCCTTTCCCTCCTGCTCTGCAAGCCTCCACACACGACCATCACATACCCTTAGGCAGATGATCCATGAGGGGAAGGCCTTCTTGCTCCTAAAGAAACTTCCCTAAGAATTCAAGATATTCAAGTTCATGGCGGAAGGAAAACCTTTTCTTACTTCTTGTTGGGGAGATGGGAAAGGAGGAGGGGGAAGGGGAGGGGGCCGTGTACAGCTGGGGGTTGGGAACTGAGGCCGGCCATGCAGCTAGAGCTGTAGCAAGTTTGGAAAGGCTTGGAGGTTGACTCTGGCTATGTGAGGACTAGGTATGGAGGAGGAAGGAGCGGGGAGACGAGAAGGTTCCACAGGGGAGAGACTTAGAGAACTAGGTGCCAGTAAAAGAAGCAATTCCCCCTCTATTTTCACAGACCCTAATGAGCTGAAGGATCCTGCCTCCTGCCGTTCCCTCAAAGTGTTGAAGAAGAGCCTCTGACTCCCCTCATTCCCATTCCCGAGCTCACGGGAGAAGATGACCCATGGAAGGCTGGCCCACCCCAGTCAAAATCCACGGCGATCCCTCCACTTGCCAAAAGGAAGCACAAGAAGGATGATTTACAAGACGTGGCTCCTCTAAGCATTTACCTTTTGAAAAACATTTTAAATACAAGCTTTATACAAGATCATTTGAAAGGACAAAATGCACAGAAAAGGGAACACACAACTAGGTGACCTGATCTGTAACTGAGACAGTATCACCCAGTGGGTGCTGGAGGTGTCCCGTCGTTCTCTGTTATGGTTAAAATGCAAAGGAATCTGGGAGTGTTTATGTCCGCTGAGTCCTTAGGTCCAGTGCTCCGCCGGTAAGTGGCACCGGCATTTTGCAGTTGCTGATCTGTTGAAATGTGCACATTGCCCACCAGCACGGCCTGGTTTTCACAGGCTCATGGGGTATGAATAATCAAGCAGAGAGTCCA
Organism: Urocitellus parryii; assembly: GCF_045843805.1. Lineage (NCBI taxonomy): Eukaryota > Metazoa > Chordata > Mammalia > Rodentia > Sciuridae > Urocitellus > Urocitellus parryii. The sequence goes on from NC_135541.1 coordinate 8,489,607, forward strand.
AACTTGGATAAGATGTGATCAAGCAACGGCCTTTAGAAGGTCCAGATAAACATTTCAAAGCCATCACTTTAGATTACCAGCAGGAAGTCTGTATTTGGTACTGGGCTTCTCATAAGCTCCCCACGCATCTTCCAAGCCAAACCACGATGCTGTGGTTTGGACCCACCCGGCCCCTCCGCTTCCCTCAGACACAGGGAACCAGAGTCCAGGGCAGCCTTCCCTCTTCCCTAGGACCAAACCCTCCAGATTGGCTGCTTTGTTCTGAGCATGGAGATCTCAGCCCCAGATGTGGAGGAAACTGCTAAGTGCTCCGTGGTGCCAGAGGCTCAGCCATTCTAGAAACCAAGAACCAAGCCTGGTCCCCAAGCCGAAAGAAGCCCTGGGTGTGCCTCTGACATGGGAAGTAAAACCCTCCAGTTTTTTAACATTTGCTTTCTGCCTCCAAGGAAAGTTGGGAAGAGCAAGACATAATCTTGTACAATACTGATTTTTTTTTAAAAGAACATCTGGATTTAAAGATCTGAAGATATTCGGTTTTTATGACACAGCACACCTTTCAAGAGGGTCATGTTGAAAGCATCAAAATAAAGGAATACCATCATGCTCACTGCTTCTCTTCTCAAAAATACACTGAATTCTTTTGCCTACACCAGAGGTTTTCATTCTGACCAGATGCTCTTTCACGATTGGGGTTGTGCAATCCTGATGTCCTATAAGCTCGGAAGAGTTCATAAAACAGGAAAAAGTAAACAATCGGTTGGAAGCACAGCCCATTCCGCCCAGTTTTTGCAGTCCTGTGTGGATGTTATTTTAAACAGTGCATCCGTGTGCTCCCCAAGCCAGCTGGCCCACCAGGTTCTGCACTTGAACATCAGCTGACTGAGAGGGGGAATTGAGAGGAGCCTTCAGAGTGTACATGGCTTTCGGTTTCAGCATTCAGATTCCTGAACAGGGGTTAGGAATAATGCCCATTTCTTCTCTCCTATTCTTTCTTTCTCCCCATGCCTCCTTGACTGTGAAAAACAACAATCCTTCCCAGTCACACACTGGACCCCATGCCTGCTGGGCCAGGGCTGTGGGTTTCTTGGTCACACCTGTGTTGGTGTTCAAGGCAGTGTAGACACATCTTCAAATAAAATGGATGATTGTGGACATCCACATGAGTCAGACCTGTGTTTGGAAATCTCAGGGTCACCCTTGGGAATATCTCTCCAGGTGAGATCATAACATATGTGAATGTCCATCTGCCCGTTGACTTGATTGACAGTCAGTTGTCAATGGTCAAGGAAGTTCATCCATGGGAAATAGATGAACTTGGTCCTGCCAAAGTAGAGGGGTGAAACTCCAGGAGAGAAAAGGTGGAAGATAAGCGGCACCTGGGGGTTCCTTTTTCCCTCTCTGGTTCCAAAGGGTCAGGGAGGATTTTCCCTGGACCCTTGTTTCCATGCACAGTAGGGAGAAGCCCAGTGAGGGTGAATTTTCATCTTACCCCTGCCAGTCGAGGTCACCCTAGGAAGCTGTCCCCAGCTGTGTGGGGCTTGGCTACCCAAGAACAGGGGGTAAGAACCCCTGAGAGGGTCTCCAGCTGCCCACAGGCCTGGGAAGGAGCATTCTGCCCCAGAATCCCATGGCTGGGGTGTCCCACCACTTCTTGCTTGTCCTAATCATGCCTGGACACTGCCCTGGCCAGAGGGCTGGGCCCCCTCCAACCCACTGCCCCCTGGGGGTTCCATTGTCACACCTGAGTGCCCTTGTCAAAGTTGGTGCTCAGTGTCGTCAGCAGAGAGTCTCCCTCAAAATAAATACAGGTTGGGGAACCCTTACCCCAACCAAATGCCTGCCCCCAGAAGTGATCAGATTGCATATTGTTCCGATTTGGGAATAACCGTGCAGCATTTACCAGTGAACATCCCTAATCTAAAACTCTGAAATCCAAAATGCTCCACATCCAAGACAGAGCATCAGGTTGCCTCTCAAAAAGGGTTTGATTATTGGAGCATCTCAGAAGTTTGGACTAGAGATGTTCAACCTACATCCAGCTTTTGTTTAATAGGGATGATTGAATTTGCCAGTCACCCCCCCGAGTCCTGGGTGCCTATTCCACTGGAAAAGACACTGACTCCAGAACTTTCATTGCTCCCTCACAGCTGTGAAGTTGAGAAGTCAGGAAGTCACCAACTTCTTTGGGCTTCTTCATAAGAACGTCCATGCAATTATTCAGAGGGTCTCCCTTTTCTAGCAGAGAGCCAAGCGTGCTGGCCTCGTCCCACAGACCGAAAGAGAATGGGCCCTTATACACCCAGAGCATATTTATATCATCACATGCTACGTCCAGGAGATGACGGGAAACTGGCAGAGCTGCCAGGGTCCTGGAAATCGAAGGAACAACTCTGCACGACTCCATCAGGGCATCCGGGAAGCAGGCCATGCTGAAGTTAGCTGTTTGCACCCCATGAAAACCTTGTTTTTAACCCCAATTTCCCCCCGCCCTTTCAATCTAAAGAACTGATTGAAAATCAGGGGTTGGTTCTGCTTCATGTCCCACCTCCGAGGTTTGGCTTTAATGGGCAGGGAAGGCACGAGTAACCCAATCCCTTGCTGACTCTGTATTTAAATTTGTATTTATTTGGTAGGCAGGGCACAGGGCTACAGGGACACTGAGGAATGAGGCCTACTTTGATGTTAAAGCTTTTTTGCTAATTAAAGATCGGGTGAAACCCAAAATCCAAATACTAATAAGATATCAAGACAAAACTGGGAGAAATGTTTGAGTACGTTAGTGACATTATAGCTATTAACTAAAAAAAATTTTTTTTTAAATTTCATCTTTCAAAAAATAAAAGATCCGGTGAATGTCGGGGGAAGGACTTGCCTGAAATGTAACTGGGATGTTGCTGGAAACAGTCGTGCACTTGGGGCCTGGGGGGGGGGGGCGGGGGACACTGATTTCCTGGCACAATGCATTTCTCTTTGTCCTTCCAAAAGCTTAAAATTGGGTTCAAATGTTTGGTGGAGCCTCAGTTTCTAAATTCAATAAATGCAAATGGTGTGACTGTGGTTACTGGTCAACAGCGCAGAATAAACTTGAGATCTTGGAGTGGAAGAATGAAGACTGTCCCCTGGAGTGAAGGAGGTGAGCTTTGTCCACGGGTCAGGTGAAGTGCCTGGACTATCCCTCTGCCTTTCTGCCTCTGGGATCGTTTTCGCAGACACCGGTTCACAGCCTGCGTGTCCTGTTCCTGCATCCCAGGGCTCCAGGCCTGCTCCTCCACGTGGCCCGGAGAACTTGTTCCACCTCCCTTTCTTCTTCTCTGTCTACTACTGCGTGTAACTTCCCACTGGGGTTGGTCTTTGGGAAGAGGATTTCATGCACTGGGGGAAAGATGGCCAGTGTTTCTGATATGCTCCAGAAATGACTTTAAAAATCTAAAATACGTGCTTAAATAACCAAAACCACATGTAGTGCCGTGTGTCACCTCAGGAGGGGTGACAATGTCCTGGCTGGAGGGAAAGCTTGCTCCTGGCTTACCTTTTGCTCACCGCCCATACCCTCCCATGGAGCACCTGCAGGGAAGCTGGAGCTATGGATGGCGTGGGGCTGAGCTGGAAAGGGAACATGTGGGGTGGATGTCTGTCCAGAAAGATCCAGAAACAAAACACTCGAGTGGACAAGGAACTTTGGGTGGCTGAAGAGCTCCCCTGGAGCAGGTTCGCTGTGTTCATTCAACAGACTTGTGCAGTCAGGCTCATCCTGGGTGCTGGGGATACATGGGGAATGACCCCAATCATTGAGACCCACCCTCTAGTGTGGGAGAGAGATTGCTTGCCAAATAAATAGTCAAACACAGAGTGTGTGGAGGGTAGAGGCAGGCAGCAGCGAAGGGAAGAATGTGCAGGGTTGGAGGCCTGAAGCCCTGAGGCTGGCGTGGGAGAGGGCCGCACTGGGATTGGAGCAATATCCTTGATGGGGGCAGGGAGGGAGCCAAATGGATACATGGGAGAGAGAATTCCTGGCAAAGGTGACCTCAAAGGCCTGAGGCTCAGATGACCAGAGCAAAGTGAGCATTAGGGAGGCTGGGGAGGCTGAGGAGGCTGGGGAGGCTGGGGAGGCTGGGGGCCATGGAAGGTACTGAGCAGAGGAGTGACATGATCTGACTTAGCATTCCAACAAGATCATCCATATGCCAGCTCAGGAGGCTGAAGCAGGAGGAGCTCAGGAGTTTGAGGCCAACAGGAGAAACTTGGCAAGACTCCATCTCAAAAAAAAAAAAAAAAAAAAAAGGAGAGAGAAAAGAAAGAAAGAAAGAAAAAGAAAAGGGAAGTAAGCCAATTCCCCAAAACTAAAGGCCAAATGTTTTCTCTGATCAGTAGATGCTGATCTATGATATGGGGAGGGGAATGGAGAGAATGGAGGAACTTTGAATTGGGCCAAGGGGAGGGTGGGGACGGGTTATGGGGTCAGGAAAGACGGTGGAATGAGATGGACATCATTACCCCAGGTACATGCATGATTGCACACATGGTGCGTCTCTCCACCGTGGACAACCAGAGAATTGAAATGCTGTGCTCCATTTGTGTGCCATGAATTGAGATGCATTCTGCTGTCCTGTACCACCAAGGAGAACAAATTAAAAAAATAATAAAAATTTCAACAACTATATGAAAAAGAAAAGAAAAGGCAATCTATCTTCAGGTGAGCAACTGATCAGTTAAAAGGCCACCGTGGTCATCCACATGAGAGGATGGATGCGTAGACCCGGATGACAGCAGTAGGCGTGACCTGAGGTAGTCCAGTTCTGGTGATGTTTCCAATGAAGTCAGAACTACCCTGTGGATCCGTTGTGGGATACAAGATAAACAGATGTCAAGAAAATGCCGAGGACTTTAACCTGAGTGCCTGGGAGGCTGTGGCTGCTGCGGGTTTGAGATGTCTGAGGACCTGCAGTGGGGTGTGGCTGGCAGGCAGCTGGGCTGGTGAGTCGGGAGCTTGGGTTACGGAGCTGGCTGGCTGGAGACACCCTTCAGGGGCTGTCAGTGCCTAACCTCGTGACACTGAAACACGGGTGGTGTGATCCTAAATAACCAGTCCAAGGCCTGAGCTCGGGGGTCCCTCAAAGTTGAGTGGTCAGAGATTGGCAGAGGGATCACCAAGGGGGTCCTCAACCACCGCCTGGCTCCGCCGTTTCCTGTTCTTGTCTTCTGAACCCTCTGACAGCCTTCAGACCAATAGTCCAGCCCCCACGTTGCTTAGGCCTGAGATGAGTGGACACGACCATCCCCAACGCTGGGAAGGAGTGTTGTTGGTTGGAAATTCCTAGTCTGGCATGTGGGGTAGAACTATGTGTCAGGCCAGGTTGGACAGCGATGAGCACATCGTCACCCTTGCTGTGATGGGGACCCAGCTCTCTCCACTAATGGCACTACACTGTAAACCTCAAATCGCAAAGGTAACTTCAGGGCCTCTGGTTTTAGTTGCCACCTACTGCATGGAATTGCTCTGACCAAGCTTCCAAATGCTCTCCTATTTTCCAGTTCCAGTGGCCCCCTTCTTGGTCTGGTCCACATTCATTGTCCACAGCAATCAGCCCTGTTCTTGATACCCTCCCGCCTTTTTACTAGAGCTTTATAGTTGTACATAGGAGCTGGGTTCATCTCGACAAGCTCAGACATGCATGGGAATCCATTTCAGTTCAGGATCCCCCCTTTTCCCGGTCCACTTCCCTCCCATCCTCTCCTCCCTCTCCCATTCTCCTTCCTCTCCTCCACCATATTTCCTTTTGCTTGTCTGTTAATTGATATTTATTTGATGGGTTCTTTACATTATCCTATCCTTCCCTCCCCCTTCCCTTTATTTTACTCCAGCTTCCACATATGAGAGAAAACACTGTACCTTTGAGTTTCTGAGTTTGGCTTATTCCTTTTAGCCTGAGAGTCTCCAAATCTATCCATTTACTGGCAGATGTCATAAAGTCATTCTTCTTAATGGCTGACTAATATTCCATTGTGTATATATATATATACCACAACCTCTTTGTCCATTCTTCTGTCCAAGGGCACCTAGGTTGGCTCCATGGCTTAGCTATTGTGAATTGTGCTGCTATACACATTGACGCAGTTGCATCAATGTCCTGTGCTGATTTTAAATCCTTTGGACATAGACTGAGGAGTAGAACAGCTGGGTCATACATGGTTCCATCCCTAGTTTTTTGAGGCATCTCCATCCTGCTTTCCAGAGCGGTTGCACTATTGGGCAATCCCACCAATAATCTGACCCCTTTATTGAACCCATCTTCCCTCAACTGGCTTGCACAACACGCTACTTTATTGGATGCCTTTCCAGCTCTGCTCACTCTTCTGCTAGCTCTTGCCTTCAGTCCTCCCTCCCTCTTCTTTTTAAATATTTTTTTTAGGTGGACACAATATCTTTATTTTATTTTTATGTGGTGCTGAGAATCAAACCCAGTGCCTCATGCATGCTAGGCGAGCATGCTACCACTTGAGCCACATCCCCAGCCCCATCTCTCTCTCTTGCCTGCATGCTAAAGGCTCGCTTTTCACCTCCCTGTAGTCTCTCCACCTTGGGCCCAGGAGTCCATGTGCTTTCACAGCTTCAAGAAGCATACGCTCCAGATGAGCAGAAGTTGGTTTGGTTCCTTGCTACACCACAGCCCCTGAAGCAGTGCCTGACGCGTAGCTAATGCACAATTCTCTCCCCTTTTACATATATATATATATATATATATATATATATATATATATATATAATCATCTTTCTAGTCCAGACCCTCCAGCAAGCAAGATCTCCTCATTATGGCAAAGTCCCACCTCCAATCTGATCTACAGTCTACCAATAAGACCTTAGGCACACGTCACCACCACATTCTAAAAAATGCTCCCGTGCTTTTGCACAAAACACCTTGGTGGGGAAGGGCTTCCGCACATGATCGGGGACCTACATCCCATGTGTCCACCCAGTGTGTTGGAGTGAAAAGGGCATGGCTCCAGACCAGACCCTGGCTGCCTCGGTTCCACTCCCAGCCCCTGTGTGGAGGAACCACTTCATGTTTCTGTGTCACTAGGTTCTTTTGATTGAAAAGAATAGGGACTCGGCAGGAAAGCATGCTGATTCCCTGCCCTGTATTGGGTGGGTGCTGAGGTTTAGATACACGGTGTCTCCCCAACCCTCGGGTGTTCCACCAGGAGTGAAGTGATGGACTTGGGAGGGCCTTGACCTAATCAGTGGGTTAATCCCCTGAACCGAGTGGGCAGCACTGTAGGCAGGTGATGGACTGTGACTGGAGGAGTGGGTCACTGGAGGCCCACCCTTGGGGTCTATGTCCTGTCCCTGGTGAGAGGAGCCCCTCGTCTGTGTGTGTGTGTGTCCTTGTGGTCATGTTCTGAGCTGCTCTCCTGCTCCACGCCCTTCGCCATGATGCTCTGCCTCACCTTGGGCCCAGGGCAACAGAGCTGCCGTCTGTGTGTGGACTGAGACCTCTGAAACTGTGAGCCCGAAATAAACGTTTCTTCCTCTATGTTGTTCTTTTGGTCACAGCAAAAAAAAAAACAAAAACCACTGACTAAAACATATGGACACGTGCAAAAAGAAGGGGCATAAATCCTGTAGGAGCTCCAAGCAGCTGTGAGCTCAGCCTCAAGGAACTGAGTTTTCTAAACAATGCTAGATTCTGGAGTTTCTGGACACCCGGATGGCTATCCTGGATAGTTTTCATCTGTCCCTCCGCGTCCACTCTCCACCCTTCCTCACCTCTCCTCTGATCCACGAAACTGAGCTGAATAGATCAAATCATCCAGGCTCCCTTGCTCAGGTAGAGTTTGCTCTTTCAGGCTGGGTTTGGCTGACAGAGGCACCGAGCAGTGAGCTGAGGCGAAGGAGAGCTGGCCGGGGGTGCCTATTCCTCTAGCTCCCGTCCTGCAAGGCTGCGCGCTGCCTGTGGCTGTGACTCTCTATCGACAGCCCTGGCTCCCACCGGATGGGCCTCCCCCACAGCCAGAGGTCTCACCGGGTTTCAGGATCCAATCCCTCCTCTTGCTTCTTTGGTCTGTTGGTGTCACGGGCTTCCTGTGATCGTTAACTCTCGGGTGCCTCACTGTCCCTTTGCTGTTCCTTTAACTTTGTGTTGCTCCTGGTAATAGTCCCTTCCATTCAACGGCTCTCCATCAATGCTCTTTTGAGGGTGCTATGTGCATCCAGCTGACACCTGACTAAGACACCCACAGGGGTGTTCATCGATGTTCAAAACCAGAGTGATGTGCTTCTCACTTTTCCTCCCTTGGTGGTTCATGTCGCCACCAAACAACAGACTTATTCTCCACTTCCTGACTTCTGCTTATTTATCACATCCACTCTGCTAATTTATAACTCATGACTTACCTGGCGCATAAACCTGCAAGCCCTGCCTGCCGCAGTGGCCTCTCTGTGTATTATCCCACCTGGCGATTCCCCCTCGTCTTTGTCCACCAGAGTTTCATGCGCCAGGCCACGGGTCCTCAGCGCTAACAGGTACCTGCCTGCCCCTCAAGCCCTTACCCATTCCTTGTTGCAGGGAGGTGGCTGTAGCAGGAGGAGCACTGTGGAGACCAATACCTACCTCACAGTTGTTATCAGCTCAGAAGTAAATAGAGGGTGTTCAGTGTTTATCCGCAATCACAGCAACTGCTCAGTAATTAGCAGCAATTATGCCAACGGTCACTTTTCACTTCCTAGTACCATCTCATTTACTCTCATTTACCTCCCTGTGAAGTAAGTAGGCAGGGCAGAAATTATCCCCATTTTACAGATGAAGAAATCAAGGTTCATCATCTTGCCTGAAGCTACAGAGTTAGGCAATGCTCAGAGCACAGCCAGAATGTGGTGTCTTGATTTATTCTGGGTCCTCTTTCATTTAGTGCACATGTCATCTTTAAAACTGATGGTCTCCCCATCAGCTCAATGGCAGGGTCTTTTGAAGGTATACTTTCTTTGGCCAATGGAAAATAAAGAATCTATTTTTAAATTATGAAATATTATAAACAGCAAAATCCAGAGTAATAGCAAAGCCCCCAGATACCCACCATCTAGCTCTAGCAAATCCCAACATTTCATCACATTTTCAATATCATTTTTTTTTTGAGAAATAAAAACTTGAGCATATTGTCCCTTGGGCACCCTTATCACATCAATTTCTTCCCTCTCTCCTTCCCAGAGGGACCACTCTCCTGAACTGAATGCATTTCATCTTGAAATAGGCACATTGCTTGCTGTTCTAATTCACAGGCACATATCCATAACCAAGGTAGAGCATCATCGGATTGTATTTTCAACTTTTGTATATGTGGAGTCAATCTCTGCAGCTTCCGTTCTCCACCCACATTCTGTTTCTGAGCCTTTCTGCACTGACATCACCAGGTGGCTGATGTAGAGGACGGGTCATGGGGACACCACGGTGTATTTATGCTTTTTCCTGTCAATTGGAATTGTAGGATGTTGAATCCAGGCTCATGGCACATGGGGTCATATTAAAAGAACTTCCTTGTTTCTAGAGAGCAGGATTTTGTCCCATAGGAAAAAATCAAATGAGCTTCTTTTTCTGCATATTTAAATATCTGGACTTGACCAGGAATTAGCATTTTCTTATAAGCTTGATGCTTCTAGAAAGAAAGTCTAAATTAATTGGATTTGTAATGATCCTCCACCCTACCCCTTTATTTTCTTTCAGGATGACCACCTAACCTGACCTCTTTTTTTATATGAAAATATTTGAATAAAACATATTTATTTATTTATTTTCCAAAGGATAGAAATGCCTCATCTACTTCCACAAAAATATATCTGGATCTAGTTAGTTATTTCTGTTAAAGATATAATCTAGTGAACTTTAATATCAGCATTTGTTTTTAAAAGTATGAGATGATTTATCAGAAGATGAGAGAGGTTTTATAATGTGTCAAAGAAAAAAGAATTTAAAGGTGTGGAAATTATTTCTTTTTTTTAATATTTATTTTTTAGTTCTCGGCGGACACAACATCTTTGTTGGTATGTGGTGCTGAGGATCGAACCCGGGCCGCACGCATGCTAGGCGAGCGCGTTACCGCTTGAGCCACATCCCCAGCCCCTGGAAATTATTTCTAAGAGAAATGCTTCTTGGTGACCAGAGTCCATGATATTCATGGGGAAGATGTCAAGACTGGAAGGATTTCATAGTTGTCACCTCCAAAATGACAAAGAAGAGCCAGGCACACAAAATTAAAATCAATGTTGTTTCCTCTTTGAAGCAAGAAGGAGCAGGCTTGGTGTGGATCAGGGTTTCTCCATATATTATTTTATAAGCCACTGTCAGAAAGCACCTGGAGTCAGCTCCACATTGAATGGTGGCCCCCAAAAGACACGTCCCAGTCCTCGCCCCTGCTCCCTGTGAGGGGGATCTTGTTTGGAGTAAGAGTCTTTGCAGATGTAATTGAATTAAGAATCTCAAGGCGAGATCATCCTGGATTAACTGGGGGGACCCTAAGTCCAAACGCAAGTGTTGGTGTAAGAAGAGGAGAAGACACACAGAGGAGAGGGCCACCCGCAGACCAGGACAGAGTGGATGTGACAGTGAGACCGTCACAAGCCAAGGAGCGCCTGGAGACCCCGAAGCTGGAAGATGCTGGAAGCCTCCCTTAGCACCTTCAGAGGGAGGTGGTCCTGCCCACACCTTGATTCAGACTTCCCGGACTAGGAGGGAACAGACGCGTGTTGTTTTAAGCCATCCAACGTGGGGTGGTGCGTTCGAGCTTCCCGAGGAAGTTAATGTGCCTTTTGAGCAACCCGTCTGCCCACCCAGCCCAGCCCAGATGGACAGCGGCACTGACCTCTACAGCTCTGACCTTCAGCCATTCATTCCCTCCATCCTCCCAAACAATGGCTTGGCAGCCACCGTGCTTCCTCTGTGACACACAGATGTCACCAGACCTTCCCGTGCTGTCATCCCAGGTTGTCGTTCATGTTGGAGGAATCCACGGTGAAAGAAATACGGCCTAGAACAACCGGCAGAGCCAACCCTGGCGTGATGAGTGGAACACAAAGACGGGCCAACGCTGTCAATCCTCCGCCTCCGCCTCCACCGTGACTCACACTGAACACCTTCCTTCTGTGGGGTGCCCTCTGTGGGGTCAGAAACGCTCTGAAGAGAGGAAAATCCCAGCGTCTACTCAGTGAGCGCCCCTTGAGTCCTCCTGTCAGCCAGGCACTGTCCCAGACGGGAGCTGCGAGGTGAGATTACTCCAGTAATTCATACAGCACTGCAGGAAGAGGAGTCACTGAGGTGTGTGGCTAAAGGAGAGGCCATCTGGGGTCTGGGAGCATCCGAGGGACATAACTTCAGGGAAGGCGCTGGCAAAATAAGGACCTCTTTGCCTCCTTCTTACCTCCCCTTTGTTCACTCCCGTCCTCCAGTTCCTAGGCTCTGCCCATTGCCAAGAGCTTGCCCTCCGCTTGCCAGTGGGTCCCCCTAATCGGGTGAAAACCTGGAGTAAAGGAGCTTGGGGTCAAGGGTGGGCAGACCTGGCTTGCAGCTCATGTACCCATCATATCCCAGTTCAGCCTGGCTCAGAAGACTGCTCCTGGAGCTAGTCGATGGTGCCTGTGGAAGTGTTTTAGAGACGGAAAGCAGGGCTCAGTAGCAATAGGGGTTTGGGCCCATTTGGGAACCATCATGTCCAGGTGCTGTGCTCGCTCTGTTCTCTGTGCACGGAGCTGCTAATCCCTACTGCAAGCCTGAGATGTGGATCCCTGTCCTTCTTCAGGTGTGGGAGCCGAGTGTGGGAGCAGCTGTGTTAGTGATGGGCGCCCAGGGGTGGAGAGGAGCTCAGCTCTCCGTGGCTCTTTCACTAGTTTCTATGCCTTGAATCCAAGGCATTGCAACTGCACAGGCTCCCTGCATGAATCACAGTGTCTAGTCTAGAGAAATGTATTCTCTTTTAAAATCCAAGAACCAAAGGAATATCACCAGTGGAGGAGGAATTTCAGGGTCTGGGGACAGGTGGTAAAAGATCTTCCGAACAGAGGCTCTGCCAGTCTCTGGGATTCCGGCAGGGAAGTGCTCCTTGCATACACTTTGATGACTATGTCACACACCTGTGACAGTCTCTGGCACTCCAATCCATTGCTGCCACCTCTCAAAGTCATGTTATGTCATTGCTATTGGGAATGGATATTCTGGGGACCATGGCAGGAGCCCCCAGGCCACCATCTCTGTGCATCACACCCAGAGCTCGTGTGTAAGAAGTCCACACATACCTTGTCGTTTAAGGTCAGGTGGAGTCTGGGGTCCCTCTGAGACCTTACCACTTTCTTTACTTGGGGGGTGTGGCTGGGATCCCTGGGGGAAAAGCCTGGCAAAGGAAAAGGAGGGGGAGGGGAGGAGGGAAGTTCTGAGCAGGGAGTTAGTTCACTTTGCATTTCTCTAGCCCAGTGCCTCACATCACAACAAAGTGCCCGTCCTGAGATGCCAAGGACAGCAGGGAGCCACACACACACCTCTGCCACAGGAGCCCTGGGCTGACCCAGGCAGGAGTGTGAGAGCCGATTCTACTGACCAAGGCATACTCCTGGCAGCATGATCTGGAGGAACACTCACTCCCCATGGAGTATTAGAGGGAACCATGTGAAACTGCCATTTTTATAGGAAACTTAGTCAAAAATGAATCCCGGGGCTGGGGATGTGGCTCAAGCGGTAGCATGCTCACCTGGCATGCGCGGGGCACTGGGTTCGATCCTCAGCACCATATAAAAATAAAATAAAATAAAGATGTTGAAAACTAAAAAATAAATATTAAAAAATTCTCTCTCTCTCAAAAAAAAAAAAAGAATCACAATTTCACGCTGTGCAATCCAATATATGTTTCCACATTGTAAATACATGGGCCTCTGAATATTCGCATATTGAATATTAAAAAGGCATCATTTCTTTCTTTCTTGAAGATACAAACTGAGAAGTCTCAAAATCTTCTTTATCCCAAAGAATCATTGTCTGTGCCCTCCACTGAGGCCGTTGCTCTAGGTGAAGTGTCGTGTGTGCTCTGACGTAAAGAGGGATATTTGCTCTGCGCCTGCAGAAGGGTTGGGATTGCAGAGGTCCATGAGGGGCTTCCTGAGGAGGACAGCAGGAGCAAATCCCAGAGGGGCAGGAGGACCGTGGGTTGAGGGGTGACGGCAGCTGCCTGTCAACGCACCCCAGGCCACCCACCCATCAACATGAACACAGTGAGGACCAGGCTTCTCCTTTAACCCTCTTCTGGAAACCCTTTTCGGGTGGGATAGACGGCCACTACATTTATTCTCCCCACAGCATGGCCTCTCATGTTCTTGGGCTGAGAACACAGACATGGGGGAAAGAATCTGCATCGAGGTGTGGTGGGTGCACATCCAAGTCCCCAGAACTACATATGTGACCTATTTGGAAAAAGAGTCTTTGTAGGTGTCATTAAATTAAGGATCTTGAGACGAGAAGATGGTCCTGGATTGCCCCCCTCTACTGTAAATCTAAATGTGTCCTTAGAAGAGAGAGAAGACAAGGAGACACAGACGGAGGAGGAGGTGACAGAGCCCAGCAGGCAGAGATGGACAGATGCAGCCACAAGCCAAGGAACACTGACAGGCAGCCGCTAGAACTTGGAGAGACAGGGAGCAGATCCTCCCTGAGAGCCGTGGGAGGTGGCACAGCCCTGGAACAACTAGAGTCCAGACTTCTGGTCTCAGATCTGTGAGAGACTAGATTTCTGACACTTGGGGCCACCCAGTTTGTAGTACCCTGTTACAGCAGCTGCCGAAAACAGTTCTCCAGGTAAATGCATCTCAGCTCCTGGGCCAGGATCATCTGCCTTTGTGGAATTCACCTAGACCTGGTGGGGCAAAGAGCCATCCAGCCATCCTGGGGAGGACCCACCAAATGCACCCCTCTTAGCATGATACCCAAGCCTCCGATTGTAACCTGCAGTCCCTCTCCACAGGCAAGGTATAACCAGTTATGGGGGAAATCTGCTCACCTCGTGGGGTTAGACCCGCCTCCGTGACCTGAGAGCTGCAATCAGCTCCCGTCCATCGCAGCCCACCATGAGGACTCAATCTGTGGCTTAGGAAGGACAACCTTGGTGAGCAACTAATTGGGAGGAAGCATGCAGCCTGGGGGGCCCAGGAGGAGATGGCACGGTGACAAGGCTCTAAATCACTGCCTGTGCCGCCCTCTAGCCACAGCCCGAGCCCCCCTTTGCGTCAATAAACCTGCGTCACCCTGGCTGGGGTCTCTTGTCTGCATCTGTGGATTTAGGCATCAGACCAAACCCACAGAGCCCTCTCAGTCCCGAACAGTCAGGCGAGCACACAAAGGTCCCCATTCACCCTCCTCGCTCATGAAGTTGTCCAGGCTGAGGGGAGCCACGCTAAAAGCCCTGCACAGATCACATCTGAGGGCATGTTCATCGTCTGGCCAAGACCAGGAGGCTCTTCCCCATGGCTTCTGGCCTGGAGGGTTTGGGTCCTGGTGCCTCTGTGTCCCGGGCACGCAGTGGAGGGATCACGGGGCTCAGAGGGCTTGGTGTTTTCTCGCTTGTGTTCTGTTTTGTTTTGCGGTGCAGGGGATGGAACCCAGGGTCTCCTGTGTGGTAGGCAAGTGCTCTGCTTACTGAGCTCTACCTGCAGCTTGGAACCTGGATGGGGGAGGCCGTCCTTGCACGTGATTTGAGTTACCTCCCTGGCTGGGTGAGAGGCGCTTAGGCACAGCTGTGTCAGAATTTTCCCCACCCTTCTCAGGTCTGAGGGCTCGTCTGTGCAGAGGCGTGTCTGGCCACTGCCCCAAAGACCCAGTCGTCACCCCTGACCTTGGGATGCTGCCCCCCTTCATCTTCCTTGGATGGGATTTTCCCCAGAATTTTTTGTTCCCCAATAAAAGTCCACTCCCTGGTGTGTTCTCTCTCTCTCTCTCTCTCTCTCTCTCTCTCTCTCTCTCTCTCTCTCTCTCTTCTCGCTAGCCTCTTCAGTAAACCTCGCTACCACAATAGGTGGCTAGAGGCTGGAGCTAGGAGGAGCCATCCTGGAGCTGGTTTAAAGGGAATTAGAGTCTTGTCTCTTTAATTCAAAACTCCCTAGCGGTTTCTCACGTCTGGAACCTTCATTCATGAAGCTGGCACCGGTCGCGGGCTAAAACTGGTATTTCTTATTGAATCAAATCAGTCCTCTGCGTTTAGAGGCCCAATGCCCGGCAGTTCTTGAAACCCAAACATCTCACTGTGATGGATACCTTGAGATGGACAGGCCATGGAGAGCAAAGGTCCTCTGTAGACAGAACCCCAGGTCCTTTAAACTTCCAGGATGGCTTTACAGTGACTGGAGAGAAGCCCGGCCGGTGGCAGCTGTGGCCCCAATTTAGGCAAGAAA
Source organism: Urocitellus parryii (assembly GCF_045843805.1). NCBI lineage: Eukaryota > Metazoa > Chordata > Mammalia > Rodentia > Sciuridae > Urocitellus > Urocitellus parryii. The sequence continues at coordinate 8,505,019 of NC_135541.1, forward strand.
GCCGAGGACCGTGGGGGCTGGGAGGAAATGGTCTCTGGTGTTCTTTCCTGTGTTAAAACTCCCGTTGGTTGACCTTGAGCTGCCGGAGCAATGGAGGCAGATGATGGGAATGAGACGATGCTAATAATCCGAGGGCCGGTTTCGGCCGCACGACTCCTTCTCCACCGGAAGCCATCTGCACCGGGAAAACCAAGGTGTGATGAGCTTTCAGATGGCTGCCATCTGGGTTTCTCTCTTCTGTCTCCCCTCCTTCCACTGATCGCAGCTGCTGCAATTCCCACCATGCCAGGCCTTGGCCAGGAGGCCTTCCACGCCCTCCTACGACCCAGGAGGTGGAGACCGTCACCCTCACCTCGCAGAAGAGACACTCAGTGTAGACGTCAAGCAGCTGTCCCGAAGGCACCCTGCCCCTGGGGAAGCTGAGATCTGAACCCAAACACGGCAGCTCTTAGCCTCGGCTCTGCGCTGCCTCCCCGTGGGCCCCCCGAAGCCTTCCCACACCCAGACGTGGTCAGGACCCCCTTTCGTGGAAGACAGCAGCAGCAGCACACCCTCCTCTTCCCAGCCGCCGTCACTGTTGTGCACCAACGATGGTCCACCATGGCTCCTTTCCCGTCCATTTCCCACACTGGGCTGTAGATGCCTGGCGGAGTTTCCCAGGACCTCGCAAACAGCAGGCTCTTTCCCTCTCAGTTCCCGAGGCTGGACGGCTGACAGCCCAGGGCCATGCTCTTTCTCTGGGGAGAGTCTCCCACCTGTTCCAGTCTCAGGGGCTCCGGGTGTCCCCTGGCCATGACTACCTCCCCGGCTTCAGCTGGTCTCCTCCTGGCCGCAGCCTAGACTTGAACATCTTCCAAAGGCCCTGGTGTTGAAGGCTCTCGAAGGGCTATTGGGACCCCAGCTCTCCCCCTCCCTCTCATTCCTACTGCCCTTAGGTGAGCAGATTTCCTGCGACAGGAGCTCCCTTGTTCCAGGCCAAATGACGGAGTCAACTGACCATGGACAGACGCCTCTGAAATCATGCCCCGAAACGAAACATTCCTCTGCATAAATAGGTTTTCTCTGTTATTTTGTAACCCTGACAGAAACTCCTCTCGAGATCCTTCACTTAATATTATCTTCTGGCCTGTAAGGAAATAGTCACAGGTTCCAGGGTTTAAGACATAGACATGTGGCGGAGGGAGGAGGTCCTGTTTAGCCAGTGTCAGTCATTTTTTATTGGTTTTTTTTAGTTATACATGACAGTAGAGTCCATTCTGATATAATTACACACGTATGGACTGTATCTTATTCTAATTAGGACCCCAGTCTTGTGGGTGTACACGATGGTGGGATTCACTGTGGTGTGTTCATACGTACATAGGAAAGTTATGTCAGATTCATTCCACTATCTTTCCTTTTTCTATGCCCCCTCCCTTCCCTTCATTCCCCTTTGTCTAATCCACTGAACCTCTACTCTTCCCTTCTCCACCTTATTATGTGTTACCTTCCACATATCAGTGGAAACATTCGACCTTTGGTTTTGGGGGATTGGCTTATTACACTTAGCATGATGGTCTCCAGATCCATCCATTTACTGACAAATGTCATAAAGTCATTCTTCTTAATGGCTGAGTAATATTTTATTATATATATACATGCCACATTGTTTTATTCATTCATCTGTTGAAGGCACCTCATTTGACTCCATGGCTTAGCTATGGTGAATTGTGCTGCTATAAACATTGATGTGGCTGCCTCACTATAGTATGCTGATTATAAGTCCTTTGGGTATAAGCTGAGGAGTGGGAAAACTAGGTCAAATGGTGGTTCCATTTCAGGTTTTCTGAGGAATCTCCATACTGCTTTCCAGAGTGGTTGCACCAATTTGCAGTCCCATGAGTAATGTATGAGTGTACCTTTTCCCCCACATCCTCAACATTTATTGTTACTTGTATTCTTGCTAATTGCCATTCTGTCTGGAGTGAGATGAAATCTCAGTGTGGTTTTAATTTGCATTTCTATAATTTCTATAGATGTGGAACATTTTTTCATATATTTGTTGATCTTTTGTATTTCTTCTTTTGAGAAGTGTCTGTTCAGTTCCTTTGCCCATTTATTGATGGCCCAGGATAACTCTTAAAGAACAGGAACTGTGAGTCTCATTGCTACGGAACCCAATGAGAGTGGGACCCCTGGGGTGCTCAGTTCCCACAGCGCATTCCTACGAGCCTGGCAGAGACCTTGGCTCTCTCTATGGGAAGGGTAGTGTGTTGGCCTGTTTTCTGAAGCTATAACTAAACGTCACAGACTGAGTCATTTATAAAGAATAGAGGCTCCCTTGGTTCATGGTTCTGGAGCCTGGGAAGTTCATGCACATGGTGCTGGACTCTGCTCAGCATCTGGTGAGGGCCTCCTGCCAGGTCGCGACATGGTGGGTACTGGATGGTGAGACAGAGCAGGAGTGTCAGGGAGATCATGCCTTTATACCAAAGCCACTCCAGCGATAGCCCATCATGAGGGCAGAGTCCTCACGGTCCAGCCACCCTGCAGGATCCCACCTCTCAGCACTGCTGTGTTGGGGACCAAATCTCCAGCACTTGATCTTTGGAGGACACATTCAAATCGCAGCAGTTAGACCCACAGCTTATATGGAATTCTCTTTTTTGCCCTTTTGGTACCATTATCACCGTTCCCCAGAGCTGGATCTCCTGTGGCGAATTCTACGTGGCAGTGAACTGGGGGAACATTCCCTTCCAGGTCTCACTTCTTGCTGATCTCCATGAGCCAGTGTGCACGGTGTAGGCTGCAGATTCCCGAGAGAAAGAGTCGGTCAGCTGCTCATCCGCTGGGCTCACTGGCCAGCAACCCAGGAAGTGGGGTTCACATGTCTTCTTAACCGGCTTCATCCAGCAAGCTTTTCAGGACTTACCTGGTTTGGGTGCCTGGCAAGGCTGAGCTGCTGGCTTGCAGATCGGATATGCAGTTGGAATGCTTTGAGCCCCTGTGCCTGACCGGGGCATGGAGCCCTCCCCACACTCCCCCTGCCCTCCAATGACGACACCTTCCAAATGCACACAGGCCTCTGGGCTCTTCCTCTCCCCCAACGCCCTTCAGCAGAACCCTCCAGTCTGATCCATCTTCTCTGAAGCTATTAATGAGCCTGGTTTGCTAGGAAGTCCACTGTGAAGATTTGTCCCGAAGTGAGAACTCAGGACATGAGCTGGGCTACCACCCGAGTGTAGACAGTACTCAGGTTTCTTGTGGCTCTGAGCAGTTGGGGACAGAGAAGCACAGAGCAGAGGATCAGCATCCATGAGGAAAGGTCACAACAGAGAGAATGAATAAAGGTTCTATTCATGGCTTTGTGAACTTCAGGTATGAGCCACTCGCAAATAGCTCATGTCATGCTAGTGATGAGCTCTACCAGAGAAACACCATCCAGTGTGGAGTTTCATGCAGAAGAAAGTCAATAAGAGTGACAAGGTAGTCAGTGAGCACTTTGATGGCTTCAGAAAAATTTAAATTATATTAAACATCACAGGCATACAGTGGAATTTTATTTCAAGTGGTCATTTGAGAAAATATAATTTTGCATTCAAACACTACCGTTTGGGGAGGCATCTCAGAACCTCTGGTTGGTACATAATCAGTTCTGGCACAACAATGAAGCTTGGATGTAGTATTCTGGGCTTTCCAGCTAACAGTTTTATATATGGGCTATACCACCTCATTATTAGAGAAGAAAAGTAAAGCCTTGATCTGAACCCTGAAAATCAAGGTGTACATTGCAGAGGAGAGGGACACAAGCTCAGGATACTCACTCTATTTAGGATGAAGCAAGTGAGACTGTATTTTCAGTATTTTTAATTTGTCATCATTCACCATGTCCCCTGAAAAGTGATAACTGCATTTAAATAATTTTAGGTGGAAAGAAATAAAATCTGGATTTTTTTTTTTTTAGAATCTGGATTTTATATGCTCACAGATCAGAAATGAGAAGTTCTCTTTAAAATATCATCCATCGTAAAGTGGCCCAACTGTGGATGCCTACTTTGTAGCATGTGCCACATGCATGTGATTGACCCTAGAAGTGAATCAACATCCAATTGTCTATGGTAGAGACTTCCTACCAGCTCATAGGATCAGCTTGTGTATCGCAGCAATATCAAATTGCCAAAAAAGTTTCTCCATGTTAACGTGCAATTGCCCAGTTTCTGTTCTTGAATCAGTCACACACAGTTCTGGGAGAAGCACCAGTCTATGAAGGGATCTAGTTCAACCTCCTCTTTTCACAGATTTAGTCATTCAACTATTCATTTATTCAACTAAGAGCAGCTGAGCACAGAGCTCAGCTAGACGCATTCCTAAATAGGGGAGACAGAGCAGCAAACACTTCAGATATGGTCTTTAGCCTCATTGTTGTGAAATGAAGTGTGGGAGGGGGGGAGTGAGAAGTTCCCAGGTTGAGGAACCTGTAAGAGCAAAGGCCCTGAGAGAGGAAAGGATTTGGAGCACTTCAGAAATAAAAGATGGCCACTGTGGAGAGGAGGGTATTGGGGTGGGGGTGGGGGTGGGGTGGGAGAGAGTGGACTGGGAGGCAAGGGCCAGATCACATTGGAAAGAACTTTAGGTTTTATTCTATGAGCTGTAGGAAGCTATGGGAGGGTTTGTGTCAGGAGAGTGAGTTGGATGAGAGGGAAAGAGGCTGAGTCCAATTAAGTTGAAGAAGTCCTTGGGGATGGCCCAATGAGATCCACACTCCAAAACAGCAGTCGTGGAAATGAAGAACTATGGTTTTGGAAGCTGGTTCACAAAACATATTGCAGTTTCCATCTCACTTTTGCTCTGGGCTCACTTGCCAGAGGGGAAGTTAGCCACCATGTTGCAAGGATGCTCAAGCAACCCCACGGAGAAGTCCGTGTGATAAAGAACGAGGGCTTTCTGGGGACCATCAGCACTGACCAGCAGGTTGTGTGAATGGACCACCTGGGAGAGCATTGTGTGGCCCCAGTCAAGCCTTCAGTTGGACACAGCACAGGATGGAGTCTTGTCTCGAGAGCACCTGATCTCCTGAAAGTAAAAACCACCCAGCTAAGCCGCTCTGGTGTTCCTGATCCACCAGAAGCTATGACGTAAGGGCTTACTGTTCGTCTAAGATGCTAAATCTTTTCAAGCAATTTGCCATGCAGTGACACAACCAATACAGGAAACAGTTTGGGAATCTTGAAGTCTAAAGTTTGTTGATGCAGCTTGGAGCATAATGAAATCCAAAAAGGGATGTTTGCTGATACATGAAGGTCAAGGTGAAGCATAACTTCTGGAACAGTGAGCCAAGCCCAGCCCTTGTCAGTGAGTCCAGAGAGTGGGAAGATGCATTAGGAGAAGACTGTCACACCAAAGACTTGGGCCAGCTCATATGGACGATTCCTCACTCTAAGCAACATTTGAAAAGAGAGTAGTTAACTCTTCCTGAAGGAAGGCAGGAGAGCTCTGAAGTATACCTCATCTATACATTCAATATCACTATATCGTATATCATAGACATATAACAGCCAGCTACTACAGAACACTGTGGTGAGTGTTGGAAATCTAGCAGTAAACAGTACAAACTTGGCTCCTAACTGTATAGATATTTCTGTCATGGAGATGAGGAGGCAGACAATGATTAAATAATCACGCTAACAAGTAGGTAGTGCCAGTGGCTATGTACGTTGAAAGAGCAAAAGATAAAAACACCTGATGATAGTATCTTAAAGTGTTTGTGTTGCTATAACAAACCACGTGATTCTGGGTAATTTATAATGAACAGGAGCTTATTTTCACACAGTTCTGGAAGTTGAGAAGTCCAAGATTGAAGCACTGACAGATTCACTGTCTGGTAAAGGGCTTATTCTCTGCTTCCAAGATGGCACTTGGAAGGTATTGTGTCCATGTGGCTGTGTCCTTACATGGTGGAAGGTAGAAGGGCAAAAGGACACTGTGGCCTCACATAGAAGAAGAGATGGAAGGTCCAGGAAGCTCTCTGGAGACTCCTTTCACAAGGGTGGAGACTGCATGACTTATTTACTTTCTCCAGGTCCCACCTCTTAATACCATCACCTGGGATTTAAACATTCAAACCCCAGAAGGAACATGAAAACTCAGATGGGGGAGGCCTTCCTTCACTGAAGAAAGGTTCTCAGGCAGGAAACTAAGGAAGACCAATGTGGTTGGGGTATAAAGACCATTGGGAGAGGAGCAGGAGAGGGGTCTGGGTTGGTCAGTCGGGCCAGGCCCAGCCTCCTGGGCGAGTTAGGGATTTGGGTCTTTATCCGAGGAACGCCTAATGGTCCTGCTTCTAATGGCAAGCTAATTCCTCTGTCATTGATCCCCCAATTTGTTCTCGAGTGTTTTTCCTAACGAGGTAACACATGTCAACGAGAGGACTGCGGCCCGATGACAGTAGAAGCTGGTCCTGAGGATGTCCATTTGCCTTTGGCTGCAGATCAGCGTGGGCTCCGGGACTTACCCACACCACACACGGCTCCTCCAGCAATAACACCGCCAGGAGGCCAAGAGAAGCAATCTGTGGCCTGGTTCTGGGGTTGAGCTTTGGATGGAACGCAGTCCATCTATTCCTAATCCAAAGAGGCTACTTTAGAATAAAGCTTAGTGTCTCCAGCCCTGAAGGTGGCCTCAAGAACCTGAACAAATATTTGCGTGTGTCCACCTTCCTAAATTTGTCAAATGATTCTTCGCATAACCTGTGGTTGATGCTAATTTTTCATCAAAGCCAACACAGTTTTCTTACCTCTGAAGGTGCATTCAGGAAATGGAAACATGACCATTTACTCAGATGAACTCTTGCTCTGGAAATTCACAGCATTTCTGCCGTGATAGGGACCCTCAACAGCTATAGACTTGCCTGCCACGGCAATGCCGTTAGAAAATCACCTGGAGTTGTAGCAAAAGGACTTCGACATCACCAGTGGCCATTAAAGCACCATGTCTGGCTGGCAAAATGGGAAGAGGGACATTGGGGCTGTGCTACAGGGCACTGAGGCTGCTCTACGTAACTCCCAGCTCACCTGGGGACAGTCTCCAAACACTGAGGACTGATATACATTGCTCCAGCCAGTGAGCAGGATCTGATCCATAAGGGGGTACCATCCCTGTCTCTGGCCATTGTCATTGTAGAGAGAGTGGACCACATGGGGTCGACTCCCCCACACCTATTTTCTCCAGGCACTCCGTGCAAATCAACCGTAGGTCTCATTCCCCTTGCCAGTGAGTGATTTAGAACAAGAATGAGAGCTAATTCTAACTTCGGAGAAGAAAGGGGGAAGTCTGCTGGGGGTGGGGTCCCCTGAGACAGGTTTTCTCAGCGAGAGGCCAATGCACCCCTTAGAGAAGAGGTATTCTGTCTGCGTGTCCTGGACCGATGGCTGCCATCTTGCATCATCCAGCCCCAGGACTGACTCTCAGCCGACAAAGAGGTGAGAGAGATGCAGGAACAGCCTGAGCCCGTGGCCGGGCTCCTCTGTGCACTTCTTGCTGCGTCTGGTGGTTGAATTCCCTTCTGTTCCAGCCACCTTGAAAATCTCTAGTGTTTTCTTTGCCGTTGAAGACTTGGTAATGGATGCCCCCTGTAAATGCTTCATTCCTCAGCAAATGGATGTAAGTGATTTGGAATTAGTTAATTGTGCGCAGCACGGGAAGAACAAGCAGGGGCTGCCGTCATGACCTCAAGGTCAGTCTGGAGGGATTCTCCTGCAATCAGACTGGGAACAGTCAAAACAGGGGTTGGAAGGGCCTGGGGAAGAGGAGCTTGGGGCTGGGTGAGCACCACCTGGTGGCGCATGGGTCAAGCTCTACAGTCAGACTGTTCTGGATTGGATTCTTCTGGCCCTGCCACTTGCCCTTGGCATGTCCCTGAACAAGGAGCCAATGTATCTTTACAGAGGTTTTTCCCTCTTCTGTGTCTTCCATAAAGAGCTGTTAGGAGGAGAGTCATGCTTACGAAGAGACTGGAAGTAAAAAGATGTCAGATTTCTCTAGAACTTTTTGATCTTCATAACCTCTTTATGCTTAAACATGATCAAGGACCACAGAACGTTCTTGTTTATGCGGTATATGGGTTTTTTTTTTATTAATCCAGGTCATAAAAACACTTGTCCTTTAGGTGCCTGTACTAAACCAAGTTGCTAAGTTTTACACTAGATTTCAGGCAGTTGACGTCAGTTTGGGACCTGTGGGACAATAAGGTAAAGGACAGTTTGAAGCAGCCCGTCCAATGAAAGCAAAGGAGGGTTTGCAGGTGCGATGCTTCGTTAGTGTCTAATGAAGACTCGGCAGCTCAGCCCCACTGCGTGTCCTCCCTCTGCATGTCTGATAAAAGCCACACCAGCACAGCTGTCACCACAGTTCTATGCAGGGGTGATGCACCCATCATCTGAAACCTTTGGCAACATGCCTCAATGGTGGCTGTTTTTAAAAACCATGGCAGTGACAGAGCACTTGCCCAGCAGAGGAGAGGCCCTGGGTTCAGTCCCCAACACACATTAAAAAAAAATTGTAATATAAATGTGTCCATCACAAAAATATGGTAAAGGTCGTCAACTCCTGAGCACCCATTCCCCAGATTTAACAATTTTGACATTTTGATTTTTGTCGCAGGCTGGGCGCAGGTGGTGACGATTGTCGCATCCAACCTTCTTTATCCCTCTCTCCCCAGCCTTCCTTCCTTCCTTTGTTTTCTTTAGTCATTTCAAACACATCTTTAACATTTCATCTCAAAATACTTCTGCAGATCTTTCTGAAACATAAGACCTTTTCCCACAATCTCGTCATCACATCTGACTGGTTAAAATTCCTAAATAAAATGATGAGTCAGTTCATATTTGAATCTCTCCACTGATTGCATTTAATTATTTTGGTTCTTCCGTGTTTTTAGAATCTAGAACACCCCCCTTGCTTTGGCCCTGGTTTTCCTCGTGGCCTTGACTTATTTTAGAAATGGTATCAGTTTTCCCACCGCAGGTCTCATAGGCTGCACCTGCTTGATGGCTTTCATCTGGGTCTTTAATTCATCGATTTGTCTCTTTTTCCCCCCTGTTAACTGAGTTAGGTCTAAAGGCCTGATATGGTTTTGGTTCAACCTCTTTGATAAAAATACATCATGGGATACCTGGTGCAGTCACACACACCTGTAATCCCGGAGGCTCAGAGGCTGAGGCAGGAGGATGGCTAGTTCAAGGCCAGCCTTGGCAATTCAGCAAGACTCTGTCTCAAAATAAAAAATAAAATGGGCTGGGATGTGGCTTTACAGTAAAGTGTCCCTCGGTTAAATCCCAGTACCAAAAAAAAAAAAAAAAATTAAGAAAAAAAAAGTCATTGCAGTGCTTTCTACAATAACCTATTTATAGGTGGACTTTCTATTGCATCTCATCAGAAGGTACATTTTTCCAGTGACTTCACTGTCCCATACAGTGAAGCTCTGGTCAGTCAATAGGTGTGGGTGGTGGCAACATCATTCCTTCATGGTAAATTCCCCCATCAATTATTTCCTGCTAGGTTTTACTACAATTTAATCTACAGTCCAGTTATTGAATAAGGAATTGAAAACATGGTGGGTTTTATTCCACTATTCTTTCTAATGAATTTGCTGGAATCCACTTGTAAAAAAGAACTTTCTCTTATGAACTTGGGCTATTTAGTAACCTGGAAATACAGCTTATATGGAACAGACAGGATTCTCAACTCTTTCTCTTTTAAAAATTCCATTGTGTGTGTGTGTGTGTGTGTGTGTGTGTGTGTGTGTGTGTGTGTGAGACATTGGGGATTAAACCCAGGCCCTTACAGATGTTAGGCAGTGCTTCTACCACATAGTTGTATCCCCATGTCTTTAAAAAAAAAATTTTTTTTGTAGTTCTAAAGGATTTAGCCCAGGGCTTCATGCATACTAGACAAGTGTTCCACCTCTGAGCTACATCCCCAGCCCTTTATTAAATTGTTATTTTGAGGGTCTAGGTTTGTGGCTCAGTGGTAGAGCGCTTGCCCAGTATGTGTGAGGCATTGGGTTCAATTCTCAGCACCACATATAAATAAATAAAATAAACATCCATGGACAATTAAACAATATTTTAAATTCTTTTCTTTTTTTTTTTTTTTCCTTTGAGACAACATCTCATTAAGTTGCCCAGGCGAACCCAGAACTTGTGATCTTCCTGCCTCGGCCTCCCCAGTAGCTGGGATTACAGGCCTGTGCCACTGTACCCAGCAATGATCCTTTCCCTTTGTTGATTCTCAGAGTTTGTGCCTTGGCTACCTCAAGTGTCCTGTGATATCTTTTTTTTTGGTTTTTTAATATGCTACTGTTTTTTTTTTTCCTCTCTCTCTCTCTCTCTCTCTCCCCATCAATCTCAATCTGATTATCTCAGTAAGTAAACACTGGTTTTTCTAAATTTGTTGTTTTAATTGACTATAGTCATGTTCCTTTTTGAGTTTCAGATTGTTTCATCTTAGGCCGGCAGGAGGCTCACAGAGTTGGCTTTTTGCCGTGACCCCGTTAGTCTTGGATCATGTCCTTGACTTCTGGTACAAGAAGAAGCCCCAAAACCAACTCAAACATCTCTTGCCTCTGATTTGGACTTGGTTTTTTCTCTAAGAAGCTCTGGTTTATTTAGTGGGGATGGTGTGCTTATTGCTATTGAGTTGTTATTGCTCCTTTTCACTGACCTAGAAAATACACATTTTCCAAAAAGAAAAAGCCACAAAAATTTATAATATGTACACTTTAGATCTAACATCCTTGAGTTTTGACTAGATTAATGTTATATTTAAATGTGGTTTATCTGTTACCCTAGAAGTCTTGATTCCTAACCATTATTGTTATTGCTATGATGACTTATGAACCCATAATACACATATAACAGTTTAAAAACTACAATACCAACATTGCTACTAACAAGATCACTGAGTGAAGTTGGGATTTTCTTTGCAACTGTCTTTTTGAAGAATGTTCCGATAGGACTCATGCTTCCTATGCTGCATTCAACAGTGACTTGAAATAACTCTCTTATCTTTAGGATACACCATCCATTTGATAAATAATTTAGTATGTGTTTTGATTTCTTTTCCATTTTCTTCCCCTCCTTTTGATTTAATTTGATTTTTTAATATGTAAAATAAGTAATTCCAAAGTCGGAGCTTCACAGCAAGATACATCTTCAGAGGTCTCCTTTCGTTCTCCTATTGCTCGCACTCTCTCTTATTATCCTTCTTATTTCCTTTTGAAATATAAGAAAATGTTTCTCTATGTCTTGGCCCAGTTATGCCCCCGACATCCTCTATTGAGCCCAGGGGCACTGAACCCCACTGAGCCACATCCCCAGACCTTTTTCATATTTTGTTTTGAGACAGGGTCTCGCTGAGTTGCTTAGGGCCTCGATAAGTTGCTGAGGCTGGCTTTGAACTCATGATCCTCTTGCTGATTCAGCCTCCTGGTCGCTGGGTTACAGGCATGCACCACTGCGCCCAGCTCATCCTCTTCTTTACTCAAGGGAGGGACACTACATACACGGCCTTGCGGGTGACACTCTTTCTTGGCCCACGATTTCTTGGGTCTATCTCCTGTGGAAGCAAAACAGGCAGGAGGCCTGCGGTGGCTTCCATACCGGGAGCCCTTTGGTAAGCGCACCACGACTTCACATGGAGGTGTGCATTAAGCTGACTTGAAAAAGAAAAAAAAAATGAATCTCAGCCAATCACAAACAGCCAGCCAGCTGATTGGTTGCACAACGATCGACACCCTCCCATCCCTATTATATCTGATCCAATAAGCGGAGGCCTCCTCACACCGACCTACCTGTAGCCAATCAGGTGCAGAGCCTGCTTCCCGCTCAGCCTATGAGAGCGCACTACTCGCCCTGTTGGGTGATGACCCCTGATCTGAGTTGTTCTCTGCTCAAGTGACAGTCAGGTTAGGCTACAGTTTTTCTTTAAATCCTCTATATTGAGTATAGATATAGGGCTTAGCTACATATTGCCAAATTCTCCTCCATAGATATAGGACTCTGTTCCCACTGATGATGCGCTAGAGTCCCTGTTCCCTCCACTGCCTCCCCTTCAGTACCTGGTGTCAGAGTCTTGAATTTGTGTCAATCCAACAGGTGAAAAAAATAGCATCTTAGTGTGTTTTCCTCATTTCCCCTTTAATGAATGAGTTAGAGAGCTTTCACGTATCTTTAAAGATTTGATGTGTTCGGGAGGTAGATTTAGTGACAGACCACTTGCTCCTGAGCTACCAAAAAAAATAATTAATTAATTAATAATAATTTGCTGCTCATTTTCTGTGAATACTAACATCATCTCTTTAAAAAATTAATCAGTCTTCTTTCAGTTTCTAGGAACTCGCTACAAATTCTTTACCTGTGACGTAGGTGGCAAATATTTTTCTTCCAGTTTATTATTTGCCTTTTGCATTCCATCATTAAAAAGATACCGTTGTTGTTCTTTGGCAGTTGAATCTACAATCTTTTTATTGCCTCTAGATTTCAAGTTATAATTAATAATATTTTTCTCCATTCCTAGATTACAAAGTAATTTGTAGATTTTTCCTGGTACTTATATAATTTAATTAGAAAATCATTGGAAACCAGTAAAGAGATTTCTCTAAAAACTAAAAATGTAACTACCATGGGCTGGGGATAGTAACTCAGGGGTAGAGCACTTGCCTAGAGTGTACAAGGTCCTGGGTTCAATCCCCGTGTCACAAAAAGAAATAGAACTACTCTATACTCCAGCAGTGTTGGGTAGATACCCAAGGGTGGCAAAATTGTTATCCCAAAGAAATACTTGTATTCCCATATGTTTTACTCAGCTTTTCATCACTGTGACCACAAGACCTGACAAGAACAATTTAGAGTAGGAAAAGTTTATTTTGGCTCGAGGTTTCAGAGGCTTAGTCCATGGTTAGCCAACTCCATAGCTTTGAGCCCCAGGTAAGATAGAACATCATGGCCAAAGGGTGTGGTGGAGGAAAGTAGCTCAGTTCATGATGGCCAGGAAGGAGGGGGTGGGGTCACAAGGAGTGGGCGTGCTAGGGACAAAATATAAAACCCCAGTCATGCCTCCAGTGACCTGCTTCCTCTAGCTACACCTTACCTACAGTTACCACCCAGTTAATCCAGTCAGTGGGTTAACCCATCAATCAGGTTGCAGTGCTCATAATCTAATCATTGTACCTCTGAATATTCTTGCGTTGTCTCACACATAAACTTTTGGGGGCACCTCACGTCTAAACCATAGAACTATGTCTATCACAACACTGTTCATAATAGCTAAGACGTGGAATCAGCCTAGATGCCCACTGGTGATTGAGTGGATAAACAGAATGTGTTATATATACACACAACGGAACGTTATTCAGCTATGAAAAAGGTTGATGTCCCAACACTTGCAGCGAGATGGATGGAACAGGAGGTCATTATGTTGAGTGAAATAAGCCAGACACAGAAACACAGAAAGAAAAATACTCTTATTCATTTGTGGACACTAAAAAGGTGGGGATCTCATAGAATCATGGAGTGGAATGGTGGTAACAAGAGTCTGGGAAGGGTAGGGAGGATGGGAGATGGAAAAAGGTTAGAAAATGGCCCCCAAACACAATTAGAGAGGGGAAATTAGCCCTGGTTTTCTACATCACAGCACAGCAACTATTGGTTAAAACAATCTGACATACTTCAAACTGAGTAGAAGAGGACAAGATTCCCAGTCCTACAAACCACCAATGTTTGAAGAGATGGGAGTGCTTCTTCCCCTAATTTGATCCTCAGATTGTAAACATCAGAGTATCCTAATGCACCCCATGATGATGTATAAATAGCATGTCTCAAATTTAAAAAAAAAATAACAATTAAAAAATGCCCAGTGTGATGCTAATTAAAAATACAATTCAGATCTATGGTCCAATTGGAAATAATTTTGACATACCGTGTGAGTTGCTGATAGAATTTTTTCCCCTTTTTTCCAAATGTTTATGATTCATTGGGCTTTTGAATCCATTAGTTGAAATGATGGACATACTGGTCATTGGATAGTCTCAAAGTAAAATAATTTGCATTTCAGATTTTCAGCTCCTTGCAGTCAATGAGCTGACACTCAAGAATGTTCAACTGTTGCACGCCAATGTTGGAGGAAATAGTAGTTCCCTTCCTTCAGCCCTCCTGTTGTAGAGGTCTCTGACAACAGTGCTTCCAATCTTGCCCGAATGCCAGGGTTACACAGAATGACACAGGTGCAGTTACACAGGAAGCCAGGAAGAGGGGTTATTGATGGAACTACACTCTCCATTTTGGATGCAATGTTATATCCCGGGTGTAATCAGAGTGGGAGAGTCTACGGCTTACAGCTGACACATGCAGTCACTCACAGGTATCACAGAGTATTGCCGTGAAAACACTTTCTGGCCTTGATCCTAATGAGAGGGAACCACTCTAAGTTGCTTTAAGAAATTCCACCTCTGTTGTCTCAGATAAATTATTGCACATTGTTAAATTTCTGGCCCATTTGGATGATTTTTAAAGAATGTATAACAATTGTATAACAATGAAACTCTGTAGATGAAACTAAAATGAAACTCTGTAGAGATCGCTTAAGTATTTTGAAAGGTGATATGCATATCAAACTCAAATAGAAATGGAATTATCAGCGTATTTTTATCATTGGATGAATCCTTTTCTCCTGCACCTTATTTGTAATGAAATCTGCTATTTCCCCACTTGTCGAAGGTATCAGAAGTAACCAACAGGTAGTGAAATTCTGCATTTTTTCCAGTAATTAAATACTTCCAGTACAAATTGTCAGTGGCCTCTGTAAGCAGCTTGAATGCAGCCACAGACTCAAAAGAAACTGATTGACCCAAGGAAGAATGGACACTTTAGCCCTTTGCCTAATTAACAGCATAGACTCTCGTCAGTCAAACCTGCTGTGGAACTGAAATTAAGCCCCTGGTGTTTATTACCAGTGAATTGATAGCTGTTAAAAATGGCAATCTAGTTATAAAGAGGCATTAGTGGTACGGTGGAAAGGTAACTCCACGATAAAAAACTACGAGGAAGGAAAATAAGAGAAATAATTGGAAACAAGTACACAATAGAGACAGTATCTACTATCTATCATGCCAAAAGTTAGGGGTTTTTTTTTTTGTGTGTGTTGGTGGTTGTGTCTTTCCACAATGTCAGAATTTATTGGAGAACAATAAATTCACAGGCTACACTACTTTTAGCAGTTGCAATTCACAGAATACTCATGTGTCACCTGATAGAAGCCAGACAATCACAAATTTTCTTTTTCTACTCTCATCTTTATTTCTCTTTAACACTAATTTTCTTACTTCCATCCTGTATTGGTTACTCTTCCTTTCTTTCTTTTTTTTTTTTCTTTTTAATCAGAGGCTTGTCAACCTTATAAATTTTTAGAGAACTAACTTTTGAGGGTGTGGTGGTAATGCCTGTAACCCCAGCTACTCAAGAGGCTGAGGCAGGAGCGTTGCAAGTTCAAGGCCAGCCTCAGCAACCTTAGCAAGACCCAGTCTCAAAACAAAATGTTTTAAAAGGGCTGGAGATGTGGCTCAAAGGTGAAGTGCTTGCTCAGCATGCACAAGGCCCTGAATTCAATCCCTAGCACCCTGAAAAAAAAGATAACAGAGATACTATTATAGGCACTGCAGACATTGTAAGATATGAGGAACAACGGGGCAGCAATAAATTGGAAAACTTACAACAGAGTGGACAAATTCTTAGAAAAAAATGACTTAGCAAAACTGATTTTAGAGGAACTAAAACACTTGAAAAATTCTATCATTATGGAAAAATTGATTTGATAATAAAAAAAAAAAAAGTTTCCATTAAAAATCCCAGACTCGGGCTGGGGATATAGCTCAGTTGGTAGAATGCTTGCCTCACATGCACAAGGCCCTGGGTTCATCCCCACGACAAAAAAAAAAAAAAAAAAAAATCCCAGACTCAGGTGATTCAGTGACACAGGAGGCTGAAACAGGAGGATCACAAGTTCAAGGCCAGCCTGAGCAACTTATCAAGACTCTGTCTCGAAATAAAAAAAAGAAAAAGGGCTAAAGAGGTGGTTCAGTAATCGATCACCATTGGGTTTAATCTCCAGTACAAAAACAAGAAAAAAAAAAAACAAGAAAAAAAAAAGAAATTGATGTTAGAAGTGGATGTGATACTAAAATCAGAAAGTTCTCTTGCTGAAAGGGACTCTGAAGATCATATTCAAAAGGAACATCTCTCAGATGTTGTGAGCACAGCTGTGGGTGGCGAGAGCGTGGGCAGGACGGTAAGAACTGCTTGCTCTACATGGATAAGCCAGACAGTGGAAAGTGACATAAGGTCACCGTGTCAAACAAAGAGGAATGACCCATGAGGGTGCCTAATCATGGCTGACTCGTGTAATCGCACGCTTGCTAAATGGTATCCTAGCACCAGCTAGTGGCAAAAATTAATGAAGACATTACTTGCCAGGGGAAAAAAAAAAAAATCGGGGCCCTTGTCATTGGAGAACCTTACATCTCAATTTCTGAACTATGTTCTAGGTGCCTTGACTGAATAATATTGACATCTTCATTTAAAATGCTGAAGGATGCTGTCCAGATAAAAAAACAAGAAGCAACTTGGCATGACACGGTTGTCAGAGTCCTTGGAGGATGGTGGGGGTGGGGGTGGGCAAAGAAAGGAACGAAAAAGCTTTGTATTTGGGGAGGGAAAAAAAAAGAGTCCCTTTAATCTGTACAAGCCGCACGGAGCTTGTGTGTACCACGCAGTTTCTTGGTTTTTCATCCTCATTCAGTCTGAAGGATACAGTAGCTGTCCTTGATGGCAGTTATTAACCGCCAGACCCCAGCTCATTTGTCATGTTCAACACTGTGATGGGAAAATCTGGAATCTCAAGCAGAGTCACCAATCACAGCCTATGCGCCGGCTCTGACAGCATCCTGCGGGGTCTGTCACAGACAGACAGAGCATTAAGGACTTCTATGGTGCACTTGACATTGGTAGCTGGCTCGCTTTGCCTCTGTCAACACAGCCTATTTTCTGCAACAGTTTCCACACCCAGGAAACCTAATGAACCCACACAAGGCCACTGAGCCTGAATTCATGGCGGTTCTAAGGAAGGATTAGACTGGAAGCAAAAGCTAGCTTTTGTGGCTAAGGAGAAAAGAGGGGGAAACATGCCTTTGTTATCCAAGGATGATTGCTTTAAGACTAAAAATCCCGGGAATAAGAATTATCCTGTTGAAGTTAAAGCTTACAATTAAAAAGATCATCATCAAAGAATAAAAACTTTACCGGTAGGACATTTTGTTCCATAGAACTCCCAGAATCTAACAGATATTTCAAAATGAACTCAGTGTGATGTGTTTGCATTAAGGAATTATATGTGTGTGTATGAATATATTTATAAAATACAAACAATGAAGTTCTTATTAGTGTGCATTTGGCCTCTGAGAAGGTAACTGGCTCAGTGGTAAACTGGCAACATTTTCTAAACAGTGTCCTTTAATAACATAGTGATTAATGAATTAACTACATTTATGACAGTAGCTCATGTAAGAGGGAAAAAAAAAAACACTTTTCTTTTTCCTTTCTTGAGATGGGGAAAGGCCTTGAACTCACGATCCTCTTGACTCAGTCTCTGAATTGCTGGGATTACAGGTGCAGCTGACTCAAGGGGGAAAAAAAAAAAAAAAAAAAAAACCTTTTCAAAGTCAGAAAATGGATAATTGTCATCTAGAAAAGCACAGGAAGGGGATTTGGGCATCAGATGCAAGGATTTTGATGATGGTTGAATTCAAGAGTTGACAAGTTAGAGTCAGAAGACCAAATGTGGCCCTCCAATTATTTTGGGAAAAAAAAGTTTTATTTGAACACAGACATACTGATCCGTTTATATATTGTCTGTGGCTGTGCTTACTCTCTACAAGCAGAACTGAGTGGTTGTAAAGGGGACTCTAGAGCCCATAGGCTTGTTATTTGGTCCTTTACATAAAAGTTCCTGGTGACCTCTGTTCTTGTCTTAGATCGGATAACAGATTCCTCCTGTTAGCAAATGTAGAACTTCACCTGTCTGGGCCTCCGTTACCATGCACATGTTCTTATTTCATATATTAGTATGAGGATTAATTAAGTCTGCAAACTGGATTAGTGGTTTCCTAGGCCACACTCTTAGGGGAGAGAACATGAGAAGATGGGAATGGGGACTGACCCACTCACACAGAGTTATTTTTAGGGGAACAAAAATCCCCTAAAATCAGACTGTGGTGATGTTTGCACAGCTCTGTGAACATACATACCAAAAGACAGATTGGTACACTTTACACATACAAATTCTATAGTGTGTGAATTTTATCTTAAAAAAAAAAAGCCATATTACAAAGACCACATACGTGGGAGATCATTTGCTCAAAACAAGCAAATTGGAACAATATATTTTTTAGGGATATATGCTTAGGTACTAAAACTTTTGTTTTAAGCAATAAAGAGAAATCACAGTCTGGAAGCAAATATTTGAGTGGGATAATGTGTTTGGGAAGGAAGAGCACAGAGGCAAAGCGCGGTTCTCATCTCACCATATCAGGGGCACTTACTATGGGGCTGGGGATGTGGCTCAGGGAAACAGCATTTGCCTCGCATCCCCAGTACTAAAAAAAAAAAAAAAAAAAAAAGAATTACTTACCGTCAATATGGCTTATTGCTATTGATTATATGCTATTGACCTTGATTACCTGGCTCAGGTAGTGTTTGTCAAGTTTCTTTTTTATAAAGTAACTCTTTTTCTTCACACTTTCCATCATTATTTGGAAAATGTCATTCTGCATGGCTAGCACTTAGGGTGGGGAGCTTCACCTCCTTGTCAGCAGACTATCTGAATAAACTACTTGAAATTTGTCCAAGTGGGAGATTTACCTATTCTTCCCCTACTTATTTATATCCTATGGACTCATGGACAGTTACTCAATCCTTTGATTTGTATTGATTGATTAATTGATTGATTGATTGAGGTCCTGGGGATTGAACCCAGGGCCTTGTGCATGTGAGGCAAGCACTCTACCAACTGAGCTATGTCTCCAGCCCTAATACTTTATTTATTTGTTTGTTTGTTTGTTTGTTTATTTAGCTGAAATTGTTCCAGCTTTGGGGCCTGGGAGATCTTTCCCCTGGCTTGTGTGTGTGTGTGTGTGTTTGTGTGTATCCCTTAGACCTATTCTCATCATAGTTTCATTTATTTGAGCACTTTCTTACTTTTTGGTGCTACAAGATGTTTCAGTCTCATACATTTTTTTGTTGTTGTTGACCTTATAAAAAACTTAACACTGTTAACTTGGTCGGGTGAACCGTTTTTTGACTTTATACATTGACGTCTTATAGCACTACACTCCTGTACCAGCTTTCTGGAAGAGCCGAGTCTCCTCTGCATTCAACCCAAGTCTTCGACTTTGGATTTGAGATCATGACTCACTCCCCGAGCTCCACTGACTTACAATCGTAGAATCTGCCCAATACTTTTCATTGTGCCCGTTAAATGGATGAAATTATGCTTCTCAGCATCATGCTTACTATCTCCTATGTTTTGCATTTGTGCAACACTCCTGGAAAAGTGTAGGCATGAATCTGTTGCAACAACACACACACACACACACACACACACACACACACACACCACACACAAATCTTAACCTCAAAGTGAGAATGTGAGACGATGACATTCATTATGGAGTTGTTTTCTCACGGTGTTGGAGAAACATGAGAGCAGAAGAAGCTGTGCTCACTGGTCGGATTTCTCTTGGCACCACTGATGCTAGGGGCTGGATAGTTCCTTGCTGCAGGACTGACCTGTCATCGTAGGGTGTTCAGCAGCCTCTCTGTCCCTTACCCATCATCTGCTAGTAGTACTCACCGAGTTGTGACAACTGAAATGTCTCCAGACATTGCCAAATATCCCTGGGAGGAGCAAGGAGGAAATGAAATCTTCCCCAGCTGAAAACCCCTGTTACCAGGCCAGGACTGCACCCAGCAAGTGCTAGCAGAGGCATTTTGGTGATTTGGAAAATGGAGCTAACAGGTTGGAGGGTTAGTGGGTTCCATTTGCTGAATTATGTGCCCAGAGTGGCAGCAGCTAGCTGTGGTCCCGGCCGATTTCCAGCCCAGAATGAAATCTACTTTCCTACTCTTTTCCCCAATTTCTGTTGGATGCAGAGGTTCTTTTGACTACTTGTTCCACACTGCATGGTCAAAGCGTCATTATTCTCTTAACTTCTAGTGACATGTTAGAGGATATGAATTTGGGATTTGCTTAGATTGTTTAAGTCAGAAATGCACCTGGGGATGAAAAGGACAACTCGAGGTTCCCTTTGGACTCTGCAGGATGTAACAGTGCACCTGCCAAATCCTTATTGAAAAGAGGAACCTCCTTGAAATCATCTTTCCAAAAGGGAAAGAAATTACCCAGTATTTCATTACTTTGCAGAGGAACCAATGAAGGCATGTCCTGGGGGAACAGAGTCTAGACCCAGTTGAAGAACCCAGTGCCCTATGTTAATAACTTTCTCCGACGTGCCTCACTCCCACCCCAGGTCTCTGATCTGTTGCTTCCCTTATACACACACACACACACACACACACACACACACACACACAGACTTCTGTCAGGAAATTGCACCATTTTCCAGTATTTTCTCAATCCTTGCTCCCATTTAAACTGCCAGCTCTGCATTTCACCCAGAGAGGCCTGGTCTCTGCACTGCAGTGGGATAAGCCCACAGGGACCAACTTGTCCTGCTTTGTCCAGGATGTGCACAATTTTAACACTGAAAGTCAAGGTCCTGGGCAATCCTTCAGCACGCAGCAGACCGGGCCCGGGATAGCATAATTCCTTGAAGGCAACCTCCACATCTCATCTCAGCCCTCTCTTTATAGCCCTCACAGCATCTAGGCTTGCGGGGCGGCGGGTATAGCAGTGGTGTGGGGATTATGCATCCTTAAAAATGCTCCAGAGAGGGCTGAGGTTGTGGCTCTGCGGTGGGGCACTCGCCTAGCACCTTTGGGGCCCTGGATTCGATCCTCAGCACCACATAAAAGTGCATGGATAAAATAGGGGCATTGTGTCCATCTACAACTAAAAAATAAATATTTTTAAAATTTTTTTTTAAAGCCCCAGGGAAACAGAAACTACCTGCAACTCTCCAGGATGGCCACGAGGGGGCGCCTTCTCCCACACATCTGCGCTGCCTGTCAAGAAAGGAGCAGAACCAGAACGTTCCAGATTAGGAGCTATCACGTTAAACCCGCTCAGTGACCGCCTGGGGCTAGACGTGGAAAAAAAAAAAAAAAGGTGGCTAAGTCAAAGGCGTTTCTACCCCTAAAACACGAAAGCAAAAAACGGCGGCGGCAGGAGCAAAAAAAAACAGCACTTATGAAACTGACGCTCAGTTCTGGGTACCACCTCCTTCCAGGAGCCTTGTAGCCTTTGGTCCTCACAGTGACCTCGCAAAGTGGGACTATGAGTAGGTAGCCTTCAGGGCACAAAATTGGGTCCAGCTTCAAAAATCATGATCTTTCCACTGCCCTCATGACCATGTAATTTTAAAGAACCATGAACTGGGACCGTTGCCTGAGCTTAAGGCTGGGGCGATGGGTAGGGGAGGGTGGACTGAAACTATCAGCACCTAAAGGAGAATGAGGTGGAGGCTGGTAATGGAGAACAAGGACAAGACAGGGGGAGTGGGAACAAATAGGAGGTGGGCGGGACCTGTGGACACCGCCCTCTGGAACCAGGGAGGTCCCCGGCCTCCTAAGGTGCCATTGCAGGGCGGCTGGGAGTGGAGGCCATGTGCTCACAGTGGGAGGGAGCTCAGAGCAGAAGCAGGTGTGACACGGGCAGAGTTCTAAGCTATTCAGTGTGAGCACCAATCAGGGAATCTTTAAAGAAACCTGGGAGAAGTGCCAGGGGACTGCACGTGCACAGGGCTCCAAGCCACCTGTCACCGCCACCTGTCCAGAGAAACTGACTGAGCCAACCCCACTAGATTAAGAACCGGAAGACCAAGAGGACCCATAGAAAGAGCACAGCAAAGAAAAGGGAAGGAGGTTGTGAAAAGTCTCTCCCCTGCAAAGGGGGTGGGGGTGGGGAGGAGTCCTCTCTTGGAACATAAGTCATCAATTCGTTTGGATTTAGAGTGCTTTGCTGCTTTCTCACCTTAACAATAGGCTCTGGGGTTTGCTTGCTCTTAATGCTTCCTTTTCAAAAGAAAAACCTCAGCAATAGTTTGACTATGATGTAGAACTGATTCCCCCCACCCCCAGTCCCCAACATATTGACAGCTTGGGAGACCTGCAGAGCTGTCAGGAGGAGCCGCCTGCCTCTCCTCCCTACCCCCACCCAGACAAATCATGGGGTTTCAAACTGCGTTACATCAGTACAGCAGTCCTGACTTGCCTGGTTGCCACCGAATACACTAGATGAACACCTCTGCATGGTGCACCCTTTTCCCTGTGGATCTATTTTTATCCAAAGCAACAGCCCCCTCTAATTCAAGGCTTGAAAACTGAAGCCCACGTGACTTCAGAAAGATGAGCACTTTCAAGTCGGGAAACATGTTGTAGACTAAAAAAGGAAAACACACCCTTCCAAAAGAATCATCTCTCCAGTAACTAACCAAAAAAAAAAAAAAAAAAAAAAAAAAGATTTTTTTTTCTTTGACTGACAGCTCTTTTCAAGTGCAAATGAGACTGATAGCAAAAGAGGTTTAAAATTCTCATTAAGTTGGATGGTACTTTTGCTCTTTGAATGTAAATATTGATATGTAATATGGTTTTGCCGTGTCAGAAAGCACTCATGCATATAAATATGCTCAGAATTTAATACCCGCGTTCTCTGTTCCTTCCCTGAGTCCTGTAATCTTTTCCTCATAATGCTCTTCTTGGAGGGGCAGGGAATACACATTAGAGCCGGTTGTAAGATGGCAGCACCAATGAGCACCCGAAGCACTTGCCCGTGAACCAGCAAAAAAGCAATTGTGTATTTGTAGAAGTGAAGGTCTCATCATTTTCCTGTCCGGTGACAGGCTGTTTTTTCACTAGGTCTAGTGAAAAAGAAGCTGAGCGTGTCATGTTCCAAACACACCCTTCCACACAAAACTGGGATGCTGTAATCCTCTGTGGAGGAAGGAGGCGGACATGTGGGGAGGGAACCTCAGTGTTTCTCAAACCAGCAGCACCTGTAGGTACTGAATGGGGTCTTGGTATGCAGGCAGCTCTCCTAGTTTGGGTGGACGTATTATAAAATTCATTATAGTTCTTTGTTATTTGAACAAAATAGAACGCATTTTAAAATTAAGAATAATCAGGGGCTGGGGTTGTGGTTCAGCAGTAGAGCGCTTGCCTCGCACGTACAAGGCCCTGGGTTTGATCCTCAGCACCACATGAAAGTAAATAAATAAAGTTATTGTGTCCAACTACAACTAAAAAAACAATAAAATATTTTTTTAAAAATTAAGATCCATTGTTGTGTATCTGAGCAAACGGGATAATATTGTCCCTTCCCTTTGAAGAAGGCATCCATATTTTGTTGATGATTAGGACAGAAGTCTGTTTCCCAACCCAATTAGATTTTAAAAACTTTTGTTATTAGTTATGTTGACCAGAACTCTTCCTATTGTACATCATAAACCCCAAATTAGCTTAATTTTTTAAAAAATGAATTTATTGGCCTGGAGACATAACTCAGGGGTAAAGTGTGAGGTCCTGGGTTCAGTCCACAGCATTAAAAAAAGAAAAAAATGACTTGCGTAATCAGAAAGTTCATGAATACATCTAACTCAGGTCTATCTGGATTTCGGTACCCAAATGCTGCCAACAAGAACTTGCCCTTCTTCACGTCTTGGTTCTCTAATTTTTTAAATTAGTTTTTTTTTTTCCCCTTCATTCTAGGCCTTTCTGCGTATATGGTGGCAAACATGGCCCCAGCCCGCTCCATACTTAACACATATTACTACTTGCATTCTCAAAAGATCCGAGAGAATCTGTTTCACAAAAATCAGTAACAACAACAACAACAACAAAAATACAGCTCTGCAAAAGGACAGATTGATCACCAACCCATCTTTCAGATCTAAACCCAATATTGTGCCCTGGAAATGCTGGACCCGTTGGAGGGGCCTGGATGTGTAGCCACCCTCAAGCCTGGAGTTGCACACATGGGCCACACAGCTTGGAAGCAGGGAGGGCAATTTCCTCCAAAAATTTTAGAGCGACTTTACCAAACTAACCCTGGCATATAAAAAATGACACCTGCCCACTTCACATATTATCTTAGACATTCCACTGGGCACAGTGGTCCACACCTGCAATCCCAGCAACTTGGGAGGCTGAGGCAGAAGGATCACCAGTTTGAGGCCAGCCTCGGAAACTTTTAGCAAGACCCTAAGCAACCTAGAGAGACCCTGTCTCAAAATAAAAAATAAAAAGGGCAGGGGATGTGGCTCAGAGGTAAAACTCCTCTGGATTCAATCCCTCATACCCACCTCCCCCAACAAATTCCTAGTTCACAGTGGGGTGTTGAGAATGGCAGCAAACGTGGTAGCTTTACAGCCCATCTTTATTAAAGTGGCTCTGAAGGTGCAGCTAGAATGAGAACTAGAAACCTGGGCCACCTCCCAGGGACATCCCCTCCCAGCACCCTACCCTGGGCCAATCCCACCAGTGTGTTCCCTTGAGGCTGAAGAGTCTGTCCAATGAGGGGTGGGCAGGGTGGGGGCTGGATTCCTGCCTCCTCTTTGGTGGCTGTTGGCACAGGGAGCATTTCTTCATCTTGAGTTAATCATTCAGGTGTGTGACTAAGATCATTCCAGTAAAACGTCACTGAGTTATTTTTTTCACTGAGTTATTTTTTTCACTGAGTACAGAAAATTTTTGATTTTTAATAAAAAAAAATCAAACTCTTTATGATTGGACCATGTGTACTACAGGTTATTCTTAAAAAATCCAAAACCCTCTGGCTGGGGAGGTAGCTCATCGCTTGTCTAGAATGCCCCAGGCCCTGGGTTTCATCCCAGTACCACAAAATAAAAGAAATCAGAGTCGCTTATGGTATCGGTGTTTAAGAGCATGAAGCTTCATCTCCCCAGCCAGGGAGAAACGCCCTGCGGCAGGGGCTCACCGGATCGGAAATAGTTCTTATCGATGATCAGCCCTGGAGAACCGTTCTCCTTGTCATCCAGTTCTAAGAAGGCTTTAATTTCCCTTTTTGATTTCCTCTACAACCCATGAGTTGTTTCTTCCTATGTTAGTTTGCCAGACATATGGTATTTCATTATTAAATTCTAATTTTATTGCAGGCGAGCTGAAGAACACGGTCAATGGAGTACGTATATGTTTCTACTTCTTTGAATTTATTGAGGTTTCTTTTATGGCCTCGTTCATGGTCTATTTTATGAAATGTTTTCCCGTCTGTACCCCCAAACCACAGTGCATTCTGGTTTGGGTATTTATGCTCTTCTCTCATTTACATAAACACACATATAATGCAGACATGTAATACTTAATGTAAACAGGCAAACGTTCGTCGGCTTGTGTGCACGCGTTTACACAGCTTGGATTCACTGCTTGCACTTGTCAGATCGTGGCTACCTGCATTTTTAATCTCGTCCTGTTGGTCTCTGCTGCGAGGTTTGACTCTCCAGCCACAGTCCATCTTATTGGCTGCTAGGTAATCTCTGGGGCTCCAGAGAACTCCGGGCAGGGAGGCATGGAGAGGAGGCTGACCCCTTCCTGCCCTGGGAGCCAGAGATGGCAGGTGGAGGTGAGAGGGCCAGAGGGCAGCCAGGCTTTGCTCTGCCTCTTTCTTGCCGCCTGGGCTCCTTTCTAGCTCTTTCTTTTCTGGCAGGGCTGGGAAGGAACCCAGGGCCTCGTGCAGGCGAGTCCAGCTCCACCCCTGAGCTCTGCACCCGCCCCCCACCTCCCTTTCTCAAATAGGTTCTCCAAGATTGCCTTGGGGGCAAGGGAAACTGTGACCCTTGTGGTTTGGCCGTTTTGACAGGAATAATAAAAGTCACTTTCAATCAAAGGGGGAAAAAAAATAAAGAAAAGAAAATGGGGAAAAAAGGAAAAGAAACACTGTATTTGCTTGGCTCTCTTTCCAGTCACCGGGGACCTGGGCTGCTCAGCTGGTGTGCATTTCCCACTCTTTTCATTACCCGGCAGGCTCACAGCGAATAATGCAGAGATCGGGATTTGATTATCTTAGCAATTTTTAAAATTAGGGTATAATTCACATACCATAAAATCACTCCTTTAAAGTATACAATCCAGTGACTTTTAGCCTATTCACCAAGTGGTATAGCCATCAGCAGATTGCAGAAAATTTCCATCAGCCCCAAAGGAAACCTGACACCCACTTACAGTCACTCCCCATTCCTCTCTGCCCTGGCAACCGCTCAGCCACTTTCGGTCTCCCTGGATTTGATTGGCCTCTTCTGGGTATTTCATATCAATGAAATCAAACAATCTGCGACTTTTTGCTCCTGGCTTTTTTTCCACTGGAATAATGTTTTCAGGGCTCCTTCTTGTCGAAGCATGTATCTGGGCTTTTTCTGTTTTCTGGCTGGATAATATTCCATTGTGCAAAGAGAGCACATGGCCTGTTTGCATGAGAGCTTGTGATGACACTGCCTGGAATATTTGTGTACAGATTTCTGTGTGAACGTGTATTTCTAGTTTTCTCGGATATGTCCCTGGGGGTGGAGTGCTGGGTCAGGGGTGACTTTATGAGGAGCTGCCAAGTGCTCTTCCAGAACTGCTGGACCATTGCACCATCGTCAGCCATGTCTGAGGATCCCAAGGTCCCCTGTCCTTGCTGGCACAGGTCCCCTTTCACCTCCTGAAGGTAGCCACCTTAGGGGGTGTGGAGTGGCACCTCTTTGTGGTTTTGATTTGCATTTCCCTGATGACAAATGGCATTCAACATCTTATCAATGCGCTTATTGGTTATTTGCCTTTTTTCTTTGGAGAACGTCTATTCAAATGTTTTGCTCTGTTAAAAAAAAACAACAACTAGGCTGGTTTTCTTTTTATTGTTGGGTTGTAAAAGCTCTTTATGTATTCTGGATACTAACAGTGTGTCTGAGATACATGTCAGTATTTCCTTCCATTGTCTGGATTGCCTTACACTTTCTTGATAATGTCTTTTGATGCCCAAAATGTTTTCTCCCAGTACCTGGGATAAAATCCAGGGCCTCACACGTGTTAGGCATATGTTCTACCACATGTGCTACATCCCCAGCCATTTAAAAGTTTTAATGTTGTTGTTGTTATTAATATTATTATTATTATTATCATCATCATCTTCATACCGGGAATGGAATCCAGGGGCACTTAAACACTGAGCAACACCCCCAGTCCTGTTTTTAAAAATTTGAGACAGGGTCTCACTAAGTTGCTTAAGGCCTCATTCAATTGCTGAGGCTGGCCTCGAGCTTGCAATCTTTCTCCCTCAGCCTCCCAAGTTGCTGAGATAGGTCTCTGGCACCATACCCAGCTCTTTATTATTATTACTTCAGAGACAGAGTCTCGGTAAGTTGCCCAGGCTGGTCTTGAACTTGCGATCCTCTTGCCTCAACCTCCCAAGTAGTTGGGATTATAGTTGTGCACCACCACATCTGGTTTGCACAAAACTTTTAAATTTGGGACTGCTAATGTGGGCTCAATCCCCAGCACAGCGCAAGAGGAGGAGGAGGAGGAGGAGGAGGAGGAAGGTTTTAATGTCGATGAAGTCCAAGTTAAATACTTTTTCTTTAGCAGCTTTTGCATTTATTACGACATCTGAAAATCCATTGCCTACCACCCAAGGTCATGACCATTTTCTGCTATGATTTCTTCTATTAGTTCTAGCTGTTACGTTTAGGTATTGGGTCCGTTCTGGGTTAAATGTGAGAGAGATAGGGATCCAGCGTGGCTCCTGTCCGCGTGGCTCCTGTCCGCGTGGCTATCCAGCTGCGTAGGCACTGTTCCTCAAACAGGTTCTCTCCCTGTGGAATCGTCCTGGTACCCTGGTCATGCAATTGCGGTAAGTGTATGGGTTCATTTCTAGAGTCTCAATTCCATTCCACTGATCTGTGTCTGTCCCTATCCAGTACCCTCCCATACACACACACACACACACACACACACACACACACACACACATTTAAGGTGTACAAAATGATGTCTTGATATACATATACATAGTTCAGGTTTCTACAATCAAACCAATTAACGTACCCATCATTTCACAGTCACCTGAGTGGGCAGACAAGCCCACCTGAGGGCTACTCTCTTAGCAGGCATCCATGGGCTATACTTCCCAGGGTGGGCTCCAGACTAAGCCATCCATAAGGGCAACTTCACACACTTTAACCTTCATCTCCCCAGTCTCCACCCCCCCCCACCACCACCTCACCCCTGCCTTTGGTATCCACAGTTCCAGAACTCTCTTTCCATGTATTTGACTTTTTTTTTTTTTGTAAGATTTTACATATAAGTGTTATGGGTCAGGCTAAATGGGCAATGACCAAACAGACTCCATTTTGCCCTGAGACTCCAAGTCATATAAGAAATGCTTTCTCCCACGGGAAAGCCCCGCCTCTGTACCCATCAATAATTGCTTAGCGCCCGGCACAGTGGCGCAGGACTGTAACCCCAGCAGCTCAGGAGGCTTAGTCAGGAGGATCATGAATTCAAAGCCAGCCTCAGCAAAATTGAGGCACTAAGAACTCAGTGAGACCCTGTCTCTAAATAAAATACAAAATAGGGCTGGGATGTGGCTCAGTGGTCAAGTGCCCCTGAGTTCAATCCCTGGTACCAAAAAAAAAAAGTTGCTTAGCAGAGCATGTTTGGCAACACAAAATGGCAATTCTTATACAATGTAAGATTGTTCTCTCTTTGGTTCCCATTTTTCTTGGACAATGCACCCTGTCAGAGATTGATTGTCCAGATGTTAGTAACCATTCTTTAACTTGTACTCAACTAGGGACGTTTTGACCCACTCTCCCTTCAGCTTATGATTTCAGATCTCATGACATTTGTTTATGGTTTTGAGTCATAGCAACAGCCACTTATGAGTAATGTGATTTTGGACTATATAAAAGGTGAACTCAAACCCCGGGAGGGGTTCGAAGGGCAAAGACTTGCAGCCTGCCCCTTGGCCCACCAGCTGGTGGATCTGGGCCTCCAGCTGGTGAATAAAGATTCCGTCTCCTGCTTCAAGATGGACTCGGTGATTTATTTCGATCTCGCCGTAACATAAGAGAGATGGTGCGGTGTTCTCTGTGTGTGCCTTTCTTAACTTGGCACAGGTCCTCCACATTCACCACGTTGCCAGTGGCAGGACCTCGTGTTCTAAGGCCGAATGCCACTCTGTCGTCTGTCTGTACTGCAGCTTCTTCAGCCAGCTAGGAACACTGAGGTGGTTTCCAGCGCTACGCCTGGATTGTTGTAGTTTTTTAGAAAGTTTTTGCAAAAAACAAGAATAGTTGGGCTGGGGATGTGGCTCAAGCAGTAGCGCGCTCACCTGGCATGCGTGCGGCCTGGGTTCGATCCTCAGCACCACATACCAACAAAGATGTTGTGTCCGCAGAGAACTAAAAAATAAATATTAAAAAATTAAAAAAAAAAACAAGAATAGTGAGTGTTCTAACTTTTTTAATAGTGATTGTTGATTCTTCCTTTATATATATATATATTATATATATATATATATATATATGACTGTTGTTTTTATTTGAATATTTGAAGCAGACAGAATACATTATGTTTTTTCTTATTCTTTTAAAAATACTTCCCAGCCAAAATTTAATATCTGTATAAGACTTGTGTTGTATTTTTGCTTGGACAGCTCTGATATGAGATGGGGCATGGTCTCCCTTTCATTTGAATTGTCTTCATAAATGATCCCATGCCTGACCCTAGTCCAGCAGGCTTCCAGAAAAATGACGTACTCTGTCTTGATTCTGCTTTTTCTGCCTATCATAGAAAAAAAGAATGGGATCATGATAATTGGATTGGCCTGATCCGGCCCAGCCTCCAGGACCACACATCCTTCTGGGGAGGGCACCAGAACCGAGTCTGGTTCTTCTAGCACTAGATTCCGGGGAGACGGATGCCAGAGTCCACACCACCAAACTTCAAACCTCTTTCCCTACGTTGATCTTTTTCTACTTAAAGAAGCAAAGTTACTCATTCGGTAGCTCAGAGCTGCTGCTGGTGGGATGTGGATGAATGGATGCTTGCCTGTTGGATAAGTGGCCAAGGTCACCTGATTCTACTGGCGATATGGTTTCCAGGAGGAGTTTTGAGGCTCCTAAGGACAACAGGCAGCCCACCATCTCTTTTCCTTCTTGGATAGTAGATTCCCATGGAGATAGCAGGCGTTAGACTGGGCGATTTCACCAGGTCCTCTATGGAGGCATGGAATGGAGCCAGGTGTAGTGCGCCCCGATAACCCAGGTATGCAGGAGGTTAAGGCAGGAGGATTGCAAGTTCAAGGCCAACTGGGCAACTTAGTGAGATCCTACGTCAACATAGAATAAAAAGGGCTGGGGATGGAGCTCAGTGGTAGAGATCTTACTTAGCACATGTGAGACCCTGAGTTAGATTATTGGAAGAAGGGGGAGGACAGAAGAAAAGACATGGAATGGGCTCTAATCCCACACCGACACATCCTGCACGTTTCACCTTCTGATTTCTGAAATGTAGCAGTTAGTGGCAGCAGGAACTTCAGACCGACCGCTGATCTCCAAATCGGAAAAGCCACAGAACTTTTGATATTCTAGAGCAGAAACCTGCATGGCAAGGGAAAGAGAAACTGAAGCTCCCTTAGTGAAATTCCAGGTGAGCTGCCATAAAACCAATGATGCCAACAGCCACGACGTCTATAAACCAGGCACGGTGCGGAGTGATCTGTGCCACCATCTCATCGAATCCCACCCCCAACTTACAGCTAATGGAACTGAGGCTTTCAGGAAATGTGTAACTGACTTGGGGTCACATAACTGCCGGTTGTGAAGCCAGGATGTTTGGTCATATTGTCTGGCTCAAGGGCTCCTCGCTGCACACAGCACAGTGTGCACCCTTGGGTTTCATCAACAAAGCAAGGATAACCATAATGCCAAAGCTATCTAAATTCACAGCTAACAACTTCACAACTTCAACAACTCCTCCTCCTCCTCCTCCTCCTCTTCCTCCTTCCTCTTCTCCTCCTCTTCTTCTTTTTCTTTTTTTCCAATGCTGGGGGGTGGAACCCAGGGTCTTGGGCATGGTCCCACAATCTATGCCCCCAGCCCTGAAGACCTTAACTTTGTCCTAAGGCGTCCCACAACATTGGAATTTACTAATCCAGAAGAGAAGAGAATCTAGAGGTAGGCTGGAGGGTTCTCGCCTCCTGGGGCCGCCTGGCACAGGAACCAGACCAGGAGTGCTGATGAGACGGCATTTTAAAGGAGTCATGCATTGCAGGACACTGAAGGAGGAGCCCCACCTGAGGGGTCAGGAGAGGGTTCTCCAAGATGAAGGCAAAAAGTTGAGTCACACGGCAGGAAGAAGGACATTTTGAAGAGCAATAATATGAACAAAGTTATTCAAATGCATCTGTGTTTAGGATATTTTGAACTACAACTCGAAAAATCTGCATGTGCAAGAAGCCAAGTGTGGACAGAGAGGTGGGACAGGTTTATGGAGAGGTCACAAGGTAACCAGGAGAGTGTCAGCAGGGGACAGCATGAGGCAGGAGGGGAGGGGTCTAGAGGGATGATTTCTGTGCAAGGGGGGGTCCAACAGTCTGGCTGATGGCCACTTGGTTATCGTCTGGTTGAGAACTGGTTGGTTCTGGAGGAGGCAGAGCCCACAAGGGCCAGAAAAGGGTACTCTACATCCTTTAAGTTCCAGTCATGATCCAGACTTCTGTGTAAGGCTGAGATGTGTTTAATCAGATCCCACTCAAGAGGAAGCAGGATGAAAAATGTCATTGTGGATGTTTATGAAGTGGCATGCTGTCTGTGTCCCAGCTTGCTTTCCACATCAGACTAAATGTGGTTGAATCATTTGCCCAAACTCACTCATTACCTGTCCTGTCTGCAGGGTGCTGTGCCTCACTATGGTAACGGGGGTAAATAGCCTTGGCCCCACCTGAAGCCAACAGCAGTCTATAGGGGGAAACAGATGTGTGTGCAAATAACGAGACAACCAGGTAGAAGGCTCTAGATGCCATGGGACAAGTGCACTCTGGGAAATCCAGGGCGTGTAGAGATGGGAGGAATCTCTCCCTGCTCAGAGATGGGGAGGACCTGGAACATGTGGACAGGCAGAAGAAGGGCTTCCCCAGGAGAGGGAAGTGAGGCAGGGAAGCAGGATGTGGGGGTCCAGGGGCCGGTGACAAGCAGTCAAGGTCAATGGAGCTGAAGGGTACGTGAATGCAGTGGCACTCGGGGCCTTGACCTTCCAGCAGAACAGACGCTGGCTTGGTGGGCAGACTGTAAATCCCTATCCAGGAAGGCCAGGGTCTGCCTGCTCACGCTGAATCTCCTGAGCTCCACAACATGCTCAATAAACCCATTCTGAATCAACAGATGGATCTGGACTAACTGGACCTTGCCTTGACACATGGTCAATTTAGTGACATAAATAACAATTTTTTTTCCACAATTCTGCTCAGTTCATCTTATGAGCAAGGCAGTAAAATAGATAAAGGATACAAGGTGAAGGGGGAAATATCAGAGTCTGTTCCTATAGAAGACTCCAGAGAAAGAGGTCATTTAAAGGAGAAAATAATGCTTTACACTTAATGATGTTATATCTGTATTCTTGTTTTTGCTTTTAAATGTGATGTCATAGTGCAGTTTTCTTGCCCCAACAAATGTCGTGTGTGTGCACACAGAACATAAACACATTTTCCTCCAAGAAGTTTGAAGTGCTTTTCTTTCTATTGGTTAATAATGTTGTTTAAAGATGCTTATATTAAAAAAAACACACGTTGACTGTATGACCAATGTGATTCTGCAACCTGTACAATCAGAAAAATGAGAAATTATACCCCATTTGATTCAAATGTATGAAATGTCAAGATCATTGTACTGTCATGTGTAACTAATAAAAAAGTAAAAAAAATAAATTTTAAAAAATAATAAATAAATAACACTTTGTTATAAAATAGTGCTGAAGCGGTAAGAAAGATTCTTCCAGACCTCATGTCAAGACCTGTCTAAATTCCATGTGTTAATCTGCAGCTAAACATGTGCAAATACTAAGAGATGTATAAACACGATCAAGCTTGGCTTTGCTTTAGTGTATTTTTGTTTTCTTTTTCAGAGGAATACTTTTTCAGGTGGTGTGGGACTGGGTCTCGCTGTGTTGGCCAGGCTGACTTTGAATTCATGATCCTCCTGCTTTTGTCTCTGGGGAGCTGGTACTACAAGTTTGTGCCATTGC
Organism: Urocitellus parryii; assembly: GCF_045843805.1. Classification (NCBI taxonomy): domain Eukaryota; kingdom Metazoa; phylum Chordata; class Mammalia; order Rodentia; family Sciuridae; genus Urocitellus; species Urocitellus parryii. Next base: position 8,538,510 of record NC_135541.1, read on the forward strand.
ACTCATATGGGAATAATCTTCCCTCAGAAATTCATGTGCGTAAGAGAACACAGTGAATCAAATGCCAAAGATCTGACATCAGGAATTAGCACTACCCTTTCAGGAAGAATATTGTAGATTGGGAAAAACCAACTTTATCTGCACATGTGACCTCCAAGACAAAAATAATGATATCAGGTGCCGTTTACTAGTATTACTGTATCTTTGAAGTGGTTCATTTCATGCATACACTTGGAAGGTCTTTTGGGATGAGATTAACATTTAAATCAGTGACCTTCTGGGAAAACAGATTGCCCTCCGTAACACAGGTGGGCCTCTTCTCATCAGTTGAAGACCTGAATAGAACAATGAACAGCAGAGCATCCTCCAGCAGACGGCCTCCAGATTTCATCTGCGCTGTCAGCTCTCCTGGGTCCCTAGTCTGCCCACCTTTGGATCAGAACTAGAACACTGACTCCTGGATCTTGACACTGCTCCCTGCATTGCAGACTTGGGACTGGCCAGTCTTCATAAACATGTGAGCCCTTCATTGTAATGAACCTCTCTCTCTTCTTCTGATACATATATCCTACAGAATATATAGGATAGACATACATTCTGTTCCTCTGAAGAACACTGGCTAACACCATCTTGATGCTATTTTAATGTTAGCTGCTGGCAGAATTGCTTTTTCTGGCCTATACTTTATTGTTATGTCCAGGTGGGAACTTTATGAACATGAGGTGTGGGATACTCACGCTTTGGACCCTGCGGCCGTTGTTGTAGAAACTTCTGTTGTGCTCACTTAATTTTATACCCCTCTTTTTTACTATTTTTGCCCTGCCACACCCTAGGTATGTATGGCTGTCATTATTATTTTAGGAATGAGGTGAAATAGAAAAACAAACCGACCTATCCCTGGCTCTTCCTTTATACATTTAGGTCAGAAATCTTCAAAGATTTAGCGAAGTTAGAAAGGATTAAACCATCATTACAACCTTGACCAGCCTCACATATGTTGTTCTTATAATTATACATATGCTTTTGAAATTGCAACTGCTTGTTAAAATATATACTATAGATATAGAGAAGAAAATTCTTCCCATTTTCAAGTCAATTTTTGTTCTATTATTTAGATATCTTCCAACTCAGGGAAAGAATATAAATAGTGTTTTAAGGTAAAATGATGTTCTAAGTGATAGTCCTCTTGTCCTCTGAATTAGAATAGTGACTTTTTATATAGATAATATGATAATTTTATATTAGATAAATACATTTGCCTACTTCATATTAGACCATACATTTATATGTCTTCATTATGCATTTTACAGATTATATACTCAACTACATATAAAGTAATGAGGTTTGGTTTTTGTCACAGAAAGAACATTCCCTTTTAACTTCAAATGTCCAAATTCCATAATGACATTTCAACAGAATACGACATAAGTCTCAAGTTGTATAATATTGTGGTTTTCTTTGTTTTATATTTTTCTTCCTATGCCACCTGTAATAAAAGATGAACTGTATATGAGTAAACTTAAACAATTGTTTTTGTTGAAAAATGCCAGAAGTTTCCAAAAAGATTATGAAATTTATTTTTCAGACCATTTCTCACGTATGGCATATCCTATTTCTACCCTTCATTCTCAAATATTGCTGGGATTCGTTAAAATCATGAAAGTATCCTGGAGTAATTTATATAAATAAAAGCAGAACAATATCTTTTAAAATTAGAAGGGATTGTCGGGGTTTAGTCTAGCTCCTTGGTTTCACAGATATGATATAAAGCAGGCCTAGCAACCTTAGGCATCATAACTAGGCTCACACAAATTCTTAAACCACAGATCCTTAAAAACAACAACAACACATCCACCACCCCTCCCTGAAAAAGTTTTCAAAGACAGAAACAAATAATTTAAAAAGGAAACACAGGAGCCGATATTACATTTAAGTGCCATTTATAATCTTACATAAAGATTAGTCTATTTCCTGCTGAACTGTTTGTTTGCTCTCCTGTAACTCTAGCCCTGACATTTTGTCTGCTCTAAGGAGCGCTGGAGGCCTTGTGAGGTGTGACCCTCCGTGGTGGGTGTCAGTGATTCCCAAGAATACCCATCGCTAACTTTCTTTATGTCGAGGAAGGAAACTTGAAAACCATGGCCGGTGCCTGCTGCCTGCTCTTCTCGGCCCGCCTCTGGAGCACACATGATCCCGCCTGGATAATGAGCCTCAGGCTTGCTGGGGCACTTTTTGGACATCTGCTCTTGGAGTAGAATGCGTAAAAGCTTTCCTCAGAGCTGTCGCGGAGTCCACCTGCAAGGGGCCAGAGTCCCTCAGTTCAGGAAGTCAGCTCGGTTCTGTCCTTGTAAGGGGGATTTAGTTGGCAGACTCTGGCTTTGCTAAGCAGGTCCTTATAGATTTACAAAAGAGAGCCATTTTCACATGAAGAGTGTGAATGGGAATAGTTGGGAAAATGATAGGTAATAAAACTAGAACATAAACAAAAGTATAACAACCCTACCTGACCCATGTATTCAACCTTCACTTTAATCAACTTTCATCTCTTGATCACTATTCATTCATTCATTCTCGGGATTGAACCCAGGGTGTCACACAGGCTAAGCCTGCACTCTGCCATTGAGCTACTCTTTAGCAACTGCAATGTTATGGGTTAGAATTTATGAACTCTCAATGGGGGCAAAAATTGATTGTCGCAAGGTACAAAATCTTAGTCATAAGACATTTAAAAATTTCTGGCCATAGTTAGGCATGGTGACACATGCCTGTCATTCCAGCAACCTGAGAGGCTGAGACAGGGAGATAACAAGTTCTAGGCCAGTCTTAACAATTTAGCAAGGTTCTAAGCAACTTATTGAGACTCTGTCTTAAAAAATAAAAAGGCTTAGGGATCCATTCAGTGACAAAGTGGCCCCTGGATCCATCTCCAGTGACAAAAATTAAATAAATAACGATCTAAAGTTCTGGCCATAAATTCTCATAACAAAAATTAAACATCAAGCCGGGCACAGTGGCAAACACCTGTCATCCCAGCAGTTTGGGAGACTGAGATAGGAGGATCTAGAGTTCAAAGCCAGCCTCAGCAGCAGTGAGATGCTAAGCAACTCAGTGAGACCCTGTCTCTAAATAAAATACAAAATAGGGCTGGGGATGTGGCTCAGTGGATGAGTGCCCCTGAGTTCAATTCCTGGTACCAAAAATAAATAAACAAACAAATAAATAAATAAACATTAAAAGCTTTTCAGGAGCTGGGGCTGTGGCTCAGCGGTAGAGTGCTTGCCTTGCACATGTGAGGCACTGGGTTCAATCCTCAGCACCACATAAAAAATAAATAAACAAAATAAAGGTATTGTATCCATATACAACTAATATATACATATATTAGTTGTATATGGACACTATATATATGTATATATTTACTATATATATTTTTTTAAAAAAAGCCTTTTAAAGGTTGATACTTATATTAAAAAAAGGAAATATGGAAGCTAAATTTACATTTAAGCCCAGAAATAAGCCCTCCCTTATATGGTCAAGTGATTGCAACAAGGTGCCCAGATGCTTTAATGAGAAGGCTGTATTTTCAAACAAATGGTTAGGGGAATCTTGTTGGTTTTGACCTTATGTCATATACAAAAATGAACTCCAAATGGGTCAAAGACCTAAACATAAAAGCTAAGAGTAGACAATTATTAGAAACTTCATACACTGAATTTGGCAATGACTTCTTGGTTATCATGCCAAAATTGCAGATAACAAAAGAAAAAATAGACAAGGCCAGACTGTATCAAAATTAAAATCTGTATATCAAAGGACATAATCATCAGAGTGAAAAGACAATCTGTCATTTGGAACAGAATACTTACTAGTTGTATATCTGATAAGGAGTTAACATCCACAATATGTAAAGAACTCCATAGCCCAACAACACAACAAAAACCAAATAAAAATGGTCAAGGAATTCGAATGGACAATTCTACAAAGAAGATATACAAATGGCCAATAAAATGAAAAGAGATTGAGCATCACCAATCACTAGGGAAATAGAGACCAAAACTACAGTGAGATACCTCAGCATGTCCATTAACATGGCCACTATTAAGAAAGCATAACCAGGAAATACATGCTGTCAAGATGAGGAGAAACTACAACATTTGTACAGGGATGGTGGGAGTGTAAAGGGTGCAGTCATTACAGACTCCTCATAAAGGCAGTTGGTTCTTCAAAGTATTAAAAATAAAATGACTGTATGACCCAGCAATTTCGCTTCCACATATAGACCCAAAATTATTGAGGGCAGGTGTGGGGAGCCACATTGAGTGACCACGCCCTCCAGGCCTGATGCACCAGGGGATCTGAAAGATCACTGTAGTCCAGTTCGGTAGTGCATGACTTGGGGACTCCATCTTCCCACCCTCGGATAGCAAGGCCAGTCTTCTGAGCAGGCATACCTCTGGGGTTGAGCTACACTCACCTATACTTTTGTAACCCTACCCCTTTGCCCTGTTTGGGATAGAATGTTCCATGGAAACACCCTTTGTGTGTGTCCCCTTCTCTTGCTCTGCCTTTGGGAGTGGCCTTCCTAGATGTCAATCAACCTGCTGACAGCAGACAACACAAAGCTAGACTCAACTCCACCCGCCCAAGCCTGACCTCTTGCCTCATTCGAATGGTTTCTCCCCAGTAAAAGGGTTCAGCACATGCCCCTCTCTCCCTCTCCCTCTTTCCACGAACCCCTAAGGTCAGAGGAACCATCACAGGACCCAAAGAAAAAGGTATCTCTGTCTCTTGTGTGGTTATTTTGTGCAGCCCAGTTCCTCTGGAGTGACCCTGAGTGTTTTAGTGGTGGATCTCGACAGCAGGGCCTCCAACAGATGTCTGTACACCCATGTTCATAACAGAATTATTCTCAACGGTCAAGAGGTGGGTAGCAACCCACGTGTCCATAGACAGATTAATGGATAAACAAGATGTAGTACCTACATACAATAGAATATTATGCAACCTTCAAAACACAAGAAATCTGGATACATGCTACAGCAGGGATGAACCTTGGAGATGTGTGCTAAATGAAATAGACCTCCCAGGCCTTGAGTCACCAGAGATTGGTAGTGCCCTTCACCCAGTGATGACAACTCAAAATGTCCCCATCATTGCAAAATGTCCCCTAGGGGTAAAATCTCACCCTAGTTGGGACCATTGCTGTACAATTAAAATTAACCATAACTTGGCGGATGGGTCAATTTTAACTAGAGGCTCATGTAGGTTGGCTGTGATGCTTCTGAACCTGGATCAGGTGTTTCTGTCTTGGCAGGTATTGGCAGATGCTCTCTGTTTGTGACACCTCTATGGCTGCCTTATGAGGTTGAATCAACGACCTCTGTGACAAAGGAAGGCTGTGCCTTCTCACTCTACTTGTGGAGCCTTGGAAAGGAATTATTCCTTCTTTTGTTAGCCTCAGAAAATCTTGATTACTAGAGTTTAAATCCTTCAGGGCAAGGGGACACATAAGCAAAATTGGGAGAAAAGCAAATTCCACACTGGCCTGAGTCCTTGCCTAGCGGTGGCTCTTGTGTTTGTATTTCAGGAATCATTTCTACATCACGAAACCGTGCACTGGTTTGATCGAAGGATTACTTGTGCCCATCGCTGATTAGAGTGGAGATATGTGACTCTGTTTTCATTTTCAAGGGGCTTAGAATATGTTTGGGACCTAAGACACATCCAGGGGTCAGACTGCAGTGGGACAAACAGCACATGGACAATTGCTGGTGGGGGTTATAGTGGGATTCACAGAAATATGGAATGATGAAAGTGGGCTCTACTCCTCACTGGGTTGGGTGGTGCCCCCCCAAAATTCATATCTACCAGAAAGAATCTCAAGATGTGACCTCACTGAAGAGTGTCTGTAGACATAATGGGTTCGGTTGAGGACATACTGCTTAGGGTGGACCTTAAATCCACGGCTTATAAAGAAGGCCTTATAAGAAGGCCATGTGAAGACCAAGACAGTTCAAGTGAGGCATGTACAAGCCAATGAATGCCAAGGCAAACCCCAGAATCTAGGAGAGGGGCCTGGAAAAATCCCCCCTCAGAACCTCCAGAAGGTACCAACCCTGCCCACAACGGCAGAGCTGTGAGAGGCTAAATTCTGTTGTTTTTAAACACCACATTTGGGATACTGTCTTTTGTTATGGAAGCCCTAGGAAATTAGTACAATGAAGCAAGATTTCATCCAAAAGCTGGCTTCTAAGGAAAGGCAAAATTTGGGTGCAGCAGAGAAGGGACATGAGCAAATCCCAGCCAGAAAGCAAGATGAAGAAAAGCTCCAAGCATTTCCAGAACATGGGGCTCCTACAGCGGTGTCTCTGCAGAATCGGGGGTCCCCAGGGAACAGCTGGTTCGTGCTGGGGAGGAGTGGGTGATGACCAGGCAGGCAGCAAGTCATCCTGTCGGTTGACATCCTCTAAAGTGACACACTGCAGCATCTCATCTGAGGCAGCAAACCTGGCTCATGGCGTCACCACCGCGGTGCAGCCTGCGCATTTCTGTACCTGATTTATCTTCTGTTCCTTTTCACGCTGCTGCCATTTCCTGCTGAAAAATATTTTCACTTTATGTCTTTGTTGTCAACCTATATGTTTTATTCATGCTCTCGTGGTGGTGAATTAGTGAATTAATTCTGCCTTCCAGGAAGATGGAGACTGAACTTCCCTTTGTATTCTCAGGACCCACCACAGCAGCCTAAGAGCTTGGTACACTGTAGGTTCTGAAACAGGTTCTGCTACTTAGGGGCATCTGTTTTGGAGAGGCTGAGCCTGTTAACTGATTTATTACATGTCTGGTTATACAAAATGTGTGACATAGAAAGACCATGGAAACTTCTAGAGTCAGTGCTCTGGTTAGAAATTTTAGCAACTTGGAGTCAGTCTTCTTTCTCTTCTTTTTAAAAATAGTATCTAAGGGGCTGGGGGTATGGCTCAGTAAGCTAAGTACTTGCTCAGCAGGGCGGAGTGTCAGGGTGCAGTTCTACTTGCACACTGAGCTCTAAGCTGCTTTTGCAAATCCAGCCTCCTCCATCAGACCCTGCATTCTTGGAGGGTAGGGGTGGTGTCTTTGTCCAGAGTGTCTGAGAGCATCTTCGTGGCTGGCAACAGCATGAACAGTAGACACATTGTGGACTTTGACACCAGTCAAATCCTTGACTCTGCAACCAGCCTGTGTCTCTCAACATTGAATTTTGGCTTCAGCTTCTTCATCTGTAACAGGAGCTGTCCTTGCTGTTGTGGGGATTAAATGAGGACTCAGTATATTGCCTTAGTGTTAAGTGCAGACTGGTGCTCACTACTGGTGACCTCTCTTCCCTTCTTATCATTAAGTTCCACCACTGCTGAGAATCATGGATATGTTGTGAGGTTGCAGAGGGTTTTTTTTTTCATGGAACTGAGCAGCCCAAAGTGTCTCTTGCACAATAAGATGTATCTCTCATCCTCAAAGTTGCTATCTTTGCACTTCATTCACACCTCTCTAGTCAGAACCCAGAGTGCAGGTGTTTGCAGGTGTGATTGCTAAAGTGTGACTCCTTGCTGGGGCACATCAAGCTGCAGAAGGAAGGCAGGTGGGAAGGGCAAGGTGAAGAAACCAAAAGACATGCTAACCTTGTTGAAAATCATTTGCAGCCACAGGAAAAGGAACTCAGTTCTTCTGTTTTTGTTTTCTAAGGCAAGCAATGTGCTGTCTGATCAAAAGATGAGTTGATTTGATGCAGTTTCTCCCAGGCCCTGGGTCCCCTTCCTCTGATCTTTAATAGGTGTTCTGTAGGAGAGTCCAGGAACAGTATTTAGAATGGTTTCTTAATGAAAAAATTGTTAAAAAGTACTTCTGACCGTCTACCCTGAGTATTGAGTATGTTGGAGGAGGAACAACTAGTTGATGGCATGTGTGCGGCGCTATTGCCTGGCTCCTGGCCCAGCTTTGGTGTGTGTCCTCGTGTAGGTGCACACACACAGACACGTGTGAGCACTGGGGGGTGAGGAGGTTGCTCACTAGGGGGCTAACCTGTCTAGGATCAAAACCTGATCTAGTACTTCTTTAGGCAGATTCTTTCATCCCTCCTGGGTTGTATTCCTCAGTCGTACATGAGCATAGTGCTTATCACACAGGATTATCGTGAGGATAAGTGAGAAAGTGCATGTAAAATATCAAGAACTGAACTCAGCAGAGAGTAAGTACTGTTATCATTCGGGGAGTTTGAAGTCCACTTACATTTTCGTTGGCAATGTGCTGTAAACTCTTTAATCTCAGTTGTAAAAGCTTTAATCTCTTTAGGAGCCATGCTGCAGGCAGTCAGGCTGCAGGAGCCCTGGGGTTCCAATTATAACCATATGCTGTCTTTTAAATACACAATGTCTGGGCCACAACATATTTGCTTTAATCCATCCACATCCAGAGCAAGGGAGAAGGCTTTTCCCGCCATAAAAACATCTATTTATCAGAGTGCAGTGGTGCACGCCTGTAATACCAGAGGCTGAGGTAGGAGGGTGGCAAGTTCAAAAACAGCCTGAGCAACTTAGACCCTGTCTCAAAATAAAAGGTAAAAAGGCCTAGGGGTGTAGCTCAGTGGTAGAGCTCCCCTGGGTTCAATCCCCAGTACCCCGCCCCTAGTCCATTTAGTGTTGAACACATACCACATACTGATCCGAGTCCTGGGATGTTGTAGTGATTGAGATCATGTCCTCTACAATAGCACCACCACACAATGGAAGAAACTAATCAGAAGCTGTGCTAGGTGCACTTGTATAGAGTGGAGTTTCATTCACATTGTAGATTTAGACAGTACATTTAAAAAGAATTTAAAAAAAATATTTTTAGTTGTAGATTGATACAATACCTTTATTTACTTATATGTGGTGCCAAGGATTGAACCCAGTACCTCACAAGTGTTTACCACTGAGCTACAACCCCAACCCTTTTTATTTCAGGACAGGGACTCACTAAGTTGCCCAGGCTGCCCTTGAACTTGTAATCCTATTACCCCCCTATGGAAAGAGTTTCTGAAGATGTGACTAAGTGACGGGAGTTTATCCTAGATTATCCGGGTGGGCCCTCAATGCAATCACATGGACTCTTACAAGAGGGAGCAGAGGGAAATTTGACTAGAGCAGGTAATTTGAAGATGGAGCAGAGAGAGATGAAGATGCTGGCCTCGAAGATTAAAGTAATGGGAGTCCTGAGTCAAGGCATGCCGGCAGCTACCAGAAGTCAGAAGAGGGAAGGAGGAAGTGTGGCCTTGCTGACATGCTGACTTTAGCCCAGTGATACTGATATTTGGTTTCTGGTTCCACAATTGTTAAGAGAATAAATTTCTGTTGTGTTAACCTCTCAAATTTGTAACAACAGCCCCAGGAAACAAACACACCCAGCCATTTTAGATTAAGGCCAGGGAGGACAACCACTGACCATTCTATCAATCATTTCTTGGCACTACCCTGTCTGGTTCTGATTCACCACATCACTTCTAACTTAACATTCCTTTATTTTTCTTTAGTGTGCAATTGAACATCAGTCAGCCTATAGCTTTTCTTTTAAAATGCTGATTTGTAAGTCAGTGTTTTGATGGTGGATGGCATGGTGGGGCCTTTTTTCTTTTCTTCCCACCTTAGATGCTTTTGATAGGTAGATCAAGTTGAAAGGCATTAAGTTAAGGAGTGCAAAAGACAAAAGACCGCTTGATTCATACGACATCCACGAGATGGACAATCTCTTTTCCTAAAAGACTGGAAGAAATAAACTTTTAAAGTGTGACTTCCTTTTCCCTTAGGATGTGCCGGCCCTATCAATTTTTAAGGCCTTAGTCACACTGATTCATTCACTAGAGTTAGGTCATCAGCTACAGCATCATCCCTTCACAATAAGACACAGGGACCTTCGTCCATGAACTTGTGTGCACCAGGAGGCTCATCACATCTCCGGACAACGTCAGAGGTGCATCTGCACTGAATTAAAAGTCTGTTCTTTAGATTGGGTCCTTCCCACGGAGGGCAAGTGTCAGCGTCTTCCTGATGTCATCTGCACAGGACACCTTATCTTGACGTGCTCAGTGCTTCAGATACCACATCTAAGTGACCACCCCAAACTTTCTGCCTCACTGCAGCTCCGGATTCAGGGCTCCCCCAGACCCTCTCTCCCATCCAGTTCAATCCAGTTCACCTCCGCAGGGCCCCGCGCCTCGTCCTTCAGAACCTGTTGGCTCCCTCTCTGCAAACACCAGGTTCCACAGGGACAAGGCCACTGTCCTGTCGTTCTGGAGCCGCTGCAAGGCCACTGTCCTGTCGTTCTGGAGCCGATTGGACCGGTGCTAAGCGCAAGGCGGGCAGCCAGCGAACACGCCTTCGCGATGGACGGGCAAAGCCGTCCGCGGGGCCCGCCTCCCTGGAGTTTGGTCTTTCCCGGCGAGGCGACAGCGGGGCCCTGGACGGCGGGGCCCCGGCCTGCGAGCTTCCCCGACGGGTAGCGGGCGACCTGTCGGCGGCCCTTCCCTCCTACTCCCCTGCCTTCGGGAAGGCCGCGGAGTCTTCGGTAACTCGGAATCGCGCGGAAGCCCGACGCCCCAGTGCGCCCGGGGACACGGTGCCGGCGAGGCGCGGCCGGCAGTGGAGTGGGGCCGGGGCGCTGCGCGCGGTCGGGGTCGGGGTCGGGGTCGCGGAGGCCGCTCCGCCGCGACGTCACTTCCGGCCGGGGCCAAGATGGCGGCGGCGAGGCGCGGGCGCCGGGGCGGGCGGAGTGGCGGCGGCGGCTCTCGGCGCGTTGAGGCGCGGGGCGCGGCGGGCGCGGGTAAGAGCCGGCGGGGGCGGGCGGCCTAGGGGCCGGCGCCGGGGTTCCGCGGGGAGCGCGGCGGCCGCCACACGCCGGGGGCCGGCGGCCGCGTCCCTTCCGAGGTCCCGGGCGCCGCGGGCCGGTGGGGGCCCGGGAGCGAGGCACGGTTCGCCGCGTCGGTGGCCCCGCTGGCGGGCGTCGGGCGGCGTCACGGGGTTCCTCCCTGCCGACCCAGGGGGTCCCTGCGGCGAAGTTTGGGGCTCGCTTTGTGGCGGAGCGGCGGGCCCGGGGCGCGCGGCTGCTGGGCCGCCGGGGACCGCACGTGGGCTCCGCGGCTGTCCCGATTGTCAAGTCGCCGTCCTGCGCCTCTTTTGTGTTCCCGCTGAGTGTGCCCTGCGCGTTTGCGTGTCTTGCGTCTTTGTGTTTCCTGAGTAGTTTTCGTGTTAGAGATTGTCTCCCAGGATGTCTCCGTGGACCCTCCGGCGTGTGTGTGTGTGTGTGTGTGTGTGAGACAGATGTGCACTTCTGAGTATGTTAACACATTTGTTACTAAAAGCAATGTATGCACCTTTTTCTGAAGGTGGCAAGCGAGACATGGAGCAAACCTAAGAGGTCAGGCCTCCAGGATCCCTCCCAACCCACGCGGGAAACACCCAGGGGTTTGCAACCCTATGTCAGGCTGTGAGCAGTGGGGAAAATCCCCCAGTTAACCGGGAAGCCCCATTTCCCAAGCCTGCGCTGCTGGAATCCTGTCCCTGTGCAGAGATGCAGTTCCTGCTGGTTCGAGCCATGCATCTAAGGTTGTGTTGAGGGTTTGTGTGTGTGTGTGTGTGTGTGTGTGTGTGTGTGTATGTATGTGTGTATGTATTTGATAAGCAGAACGCCTATTGCTGAATCCCAGTAACTTGTTCTTAGACCCCTTTAATGGGACACTGAAATGATTGTCTCTAGAACAGTTATTGTCCCCAAAACATGTCTAAAATATATAGAAGTTTTTGTTTACTCCAGTTTTATTGTTACAAATGACTGCCTCAATTAATAGCAAATGGAACCTTTCCCTGTTTCTTTTATCTACAATAGCACAGATTTCGTTTCAGTTTGATTAGTTTTGTTCATGTATGAAAAAAAAGTAGGTTCCTTTTTTTTGTTTTTGTTTTTTTTTTTTTAAACATGATAGGAAATGCGTGTACAGATATTAAGGAGGGAGAACTGAGACATAATCACGCCCTTTTCCTTTAGTAGGGTTCTGTTTTTGAGATGGCATGCAACTAACTGCCTCTTCGTTCTCCAGCCTTTCTTTTCCTAGTGGATATCAGTTTAGCTTTGAGAAAAACCTGTAAAGATCACCTTATTAAACCTCCCTCAGTTCAGGCCGTGGAAACAGAGATGGAAATTCACAGTGAGAACTAACACTCATCTGCATTTGCTGTTAATTCAGGACTCTTTTTACCTGACACATCTTTTCTGCTTTGATTGAACTAAACTAGTACGTTTGAATTACTCAGGAAAATGTTAGGAATGTAATAATAATACATTATTATTGCTTAGTAAGTGTTTGCTTTTGTCAATTTTGAAGGTATTTTCTTTCCTGGAAAAGTTGGTACATTTATTTGGATTTGTCTTATTTTGTAGGTAGTGCCTGAAATAATAAAGTTTAAATTTGTAAATACGGTATTAGTTTTGTAAGTACAAAGCATAAACAAAATATTCTCACAGCAGAACAGATGGAAAATAGAAAATCACAAAGAAGGGATAGAAATTGATTATAACCTTCTTCCTCTTCAGGTAGCCATTGTTAACATTTTGGCAAATTCTCACCTGCTAGTCTCTCTTGGTGTCCATATTCTTAGTCATATATATTTATGTGTAGAACTTGGCTTGCATTTATGCAGGATTAGTATTGTGTATTAATTGTGACCTGTCTTCCCATATGATGCTATATGTATCAATGCCATTAGCTATTCTTCACTTTGAGTCATAACTTATTAATTTCATAATGATCTGTAATGTTTCTAAAGCCTGAGATTTTCTTTTTATTATTAAAAATTTTTGAAAGCTTTTTTTCTATTGTGAAGTTTTATAATCTTTTAAAAAATGTGCAAAGTGTAAATTCCGCTTCTAAGCCTCTAAGCATTTTTTTTTTTTTGCAGATACTGTTATGAGAAATAACAGTTTTAGCTCCCTGTTTTCTCAGTTGGATTTTGCAGTTACTTAAATATATCTACACATATACTCATTTGAGGATTATTTTGTGTTAGATGTTTATTTATTCATGGAACTGTTTCTTTAAGTCTCCTTTCAAGTCTAGATCTGATTTACAAGCCTTCCAGGTCTTGTTAAATCAGAGTTTCTAGGATGGAAAGCACCTTCTGTTGTTAACTAATTTCATTTCTTCTGAGTAGCTTTTCCTGTTATTTTTTAATACCTGTGCTGGTGGGGGGGGGATCAAAATCCTAAAACCAAACTCCACAGTGGTGAGTACAAGAGGAGTAGATGGGCATTGAGGGAGGGAATTGTCAGACTTGAATGGTAGCTACAGGGAGTTTCTGGATAGCTGAGAACGTTACCTGCCTGCCCATCGTGACACCTGCTCCCACTGCCATGTGTCCTGTGCTTCATGGTTTGTTGCTGCTCAGGGTGGCATCACCCATTACAGTGTTTGGTTAGAGGCCTGGGGTAGTGTTTTGGCTCTTTCCTTTGAAATTAGAAGTTTGTAGATAGAGCCATAAAATTCATCTTTGTAGGGTGGCTGAAAGCTGTGGACTCCATTAGTCCTGAAAGCAATACTTAGGCTCCATTAAAGCAGACTCCCTCAGCCTCTGCATTGCTGACATTTGGCCTGGATGATTCTTTGTTGTGGGGACTCTTGTACATTGGAGAATGTTTAGCAGCTTCCCTACCCTTGAGATGCCATTGGTACTCCCCCCTGAATTGTGACAAGCATTTGGCTTTGCTAAATGTCCCTGGGGGGTGGGGGCAGAATTGCGTCTAACTACTGTATTAGAGAAAGATTCATCTCCTCTGACTGGATGGTTGAATCAATGAAGCAGTTTATCAAATCCCACAGAACTTTTAGACAGTATGGTTTATATCTGGAAGCCGGGGAAAGGTCGTCCTCTTCTGTCCATGTTCCTTCCAGCTTTGTCTTTTGTGACTTTATAGAGTGATCACTTCAGCAGTCTTCCTTTGGCAGTCTTGTGGCAAGAGATAAAGCAATGTGAAGTGTCCTGGAGATTATGAAGGATTTTTCATGACATGATACCAGCATTCTCAGTATGCAGATTAATTTTTATTATGAAATTTAAATAAATTTGTATGGAGTTGATACATGTTGAATAATTTAAGCCTGTGGTCCACTCTTATTATGCTGGACATCCCAGAATAACTGTCCTTTCTTCCTAGAAAATGGGACTTGGTGAAGCAGCCCCTTAAAGATTGATGGTACATGCCAAACTAGTTTTTCTAAAATTTCCTTTTCTTTCTTTAACAACCAGGTTTGGGGTTATGCACAGAAATGATGAATTTGTCCTGAGGAAAGGTTTACTTTTGAAGTGCTTACCTAACTTTAACTCCGCACATTATAACTTAAAAGAGAGTTCATGATCTTCATGGAAAACATGTGACATCAATGCACCTTATTCAGGGGGAAAAATAGAAGTCACCAAATCTTTGCTTGTAGTCTTTCTAAGTATAGAAAATATAGATTGAATTTTGTTATTGGAGTAAGTAAAAAGTATACAAAAACAGATCTGCTGTAGGAACCACATTTAATAATGGGGTGGTGTTTTGAATTACAGAAGAGCTGCATAATTTTGCTGGTGTGAATGCATGTATCATTTAATATTTTTTTCTTAAAAAGAGTGTCCTTTATTCCCCTCCCCACCTCCCTGAAGCATGAATTAGAGTTACTGTGTATAGTAGTAAATCTGATTCATTTGGAGTGAAATATGCTTATAATATTCTTCTCAGTACCATATAGTATTTATTCTTGGAGTCCTGGCTCATGTCATACCTCTGCTATGCTTTCATTTATTAGTCTTTAGGAACATGCCAGAAAGGAGGTTTCACTGAACACTTATATATTTTCCAGCCATTTTGGTGAAAAGAATATTCTGTAGCTCTTGCAGTAAATCACATGTTAGGTTGCTTTGAAAGAGCAGAATTATTTCTTGGTACAGCTTGTCTGAAACATGTAAAGCCAAGTGCAGCTGTTAGGTTGATTATAGTGGGCAGCCAATCTGGAAATTGGGGAAACCCACTCGGTTTTATAAGCACTTGTATATTTTCTAAGACTATAAACTTTGGTGAGGAAATTCTGTGTACTTTCAAATATAAATGATGCCATCAAAATTTGAAAAGAATTGTGAGATGGATAAGTCCTGTTATGTACATCAGTCTGAATGCTGTACCTTTCTCAAATCTTACTAAGAAAATATAAATTAAGCATATTTTGGAGTATGATTGTAAAAGTGACATTCAAGGTGCTTCTTACTCTAAGACTTATTTTAGGGACCTTGCCATAATTCAGAAAATTCCAGTTTTAAGCATACCTGCAAGTAAGAATTTTGAAAAGGGGTGCTCTTGGATTAATTTACATTCTTAATTGTTAAGCTCTGATACCTTTTGTTAGAAGACATTGAGCAGGAGATTGATGCCATCTGAGGGCAACCTGTAGTGATTTAACCAACCTGGATGTAAAGATGACAGTCTCAGAGGTGAAGCACAGCTGAGTGGGGCATCACTTGTCTCCTCTTGCCTCTTCCTATCTATAAACTGAGTATAACCCTTGCTTCTCTTTCACTGGGATGTTTTGATATGATAGGTAAAGAGCGTGCAAGCAGCATGAGGGACTTCCAAGTTTTGAAAAACATTAGTAATGTTCTTCTTGGAGATGCCATGGCACAATTATTGTTGAAAGCAACTTTTACAAGTTATCTCTCAAGTTCTTAGGATTTTTGATCCTACTAGTATGTTCCCTTCTGGACATAGAGAGAGGGTGGTACTGTTTTTCTAGTCCTTTCCATGCCTTCTACAAAGCCAGAGGTTCGCGTCTTCTACTCTTCTCTCAGGATATTTATCCTGTTGGCAATTTCTTTTTCTGAGCCACCCTTTGAGACTGAAGACTTGTGAATCTCTGTCTGAAACCCTGACAGGTCTGTGTGGGGACAGTCTTTCTTTCCATCCATGGATGTAGCTTTCCATGGAACGTCTGGCCTCCTAGATCCCCCTGCAAGAGCTCCCCACTGTCCACTTTAGTCCCATCCCTGCTCTGACTGCTCTCTATAAAACGTCTTCAAGATTACTCTTCCCAGTGGTCACCCCATATTTCTGGACTCATCCTCACACCTCTTTGCCTTGTTGAGTTAGCTGATGCGTTCTGCCAGTTCCTCTGCCACTTGGACCAGCTCTTATCTTCTCGCAGCTGTCACCTGCGGTTCAAACCCTATTTGTGTATTAGTTTGGAATCTTAATGGACCTGTCTTCCTGGCTGCTTACTTCTCACCTACTTTATCACTTTTTTAACTTAATCTTGTTAACTTAATCTTGTGGCACTCCCCCAGTCAAGAACCCTGCCTCCCATCCCGGTGGCCACAGCCGCTTTCTTGATTGGCGGTCTGGAACCCTGGCTCTTATGCACATGTCACAGGCTCTGCTTTTCAGTAATTCCTGTTCTGCCTTTTGCTGTAGACCTTCAGGGCTTTGGGAGTGGGATAATAAATCCTCTCACAGTGTCTGGGGAGGCCTTGCAAGGTCAAGTTCAGATTTAACCTGGAGTTCAAAGCCCCTTGCAACTGTCCCCATCTATTTTATTAGATCCATACTGAAGGCACATTGTCTTGCCGGCCATAGCAGACAAACATCAGAACAATCTGTCATGGTTTTATTGTGAATGGTTAGGGATTTATTTTTACCTTGAAATAAAAACTATGAATAACTTGTTTTAAGGAAATATGTTTTCCCTTAAAATAATAACTCATTTATGTTCAAGGGCTTCTTAAAATGTGAAGGTGATGCACACCTTGCTCTGCAAACAGTAGGCATAACTGATTTTTGAAAGCTTTTGAGAATGGAAATAGTTAACAGATTTAGCTCAGATTATTTATACAAGAGTTTCTCCCTACCAAATAAAGAATACCTTCTAGAATCTTGGGTGAGTCTTGTACTGATTAAGTGTGCCTGGCACCTCTGCAAGAGGGTGAAGTATTGGCCCTGCCTGTCGTGGGCTTCCAGTTTGCTTTGGGTTGTTCACCTGGGACCTCAGGAAGCCTCCCTGTCACTGACATGTGGGTTACCTGGAAAGGGAATTTTCCCGAGTTCCCTGTTGTGTTGGAGGAATTCCAAGATCTCGAGCAGCCACTGTAAGGTGACCAGATTAATGCTGTGAGAGGTTAGGTGAGAAACAAGTACTTGGGTGACAGGACCAGCACGGCCACAGCTGTGTTCTGAATTTTCAGGGAAATCTCAAGTATATTGCAGAGGTCCTGAAAATCTCTCAGTTTGCAAAGTTGAATCACAGAAGCAGTAGTGGCCTTGGCAACTCTGATGGAAAAACAGTAACTCAGAGCAGCTGAGTGTTCATTTGGGGGTAGGAATTGTGGGGTGAGCTAACACTTGTTTGGATGTAGACATTTGAGTGTTAGTAAAGAATTGACTTAATTTTCCTTTTATAAAAAACTTAGACGTTTTCACAAATGTAACTTTAGGGAAAATGTCAGAAAAGTATCTTTTATTGAAACTTTGTTTTAGTACTGATGCAGAAGACACAGTCACAGGTTACATTGTACTTCTGCTGGGAGCCAGGGCTATAGGAACCCGAGGGCCCTTTTTACAGCAGGCCCCGAAGGGAAAGTGCTGGTATTCTGCCCACCCCCATGGCTTCGTGTTGATTTCAGCATCTATATCTCTTGGCAGTTAGTCTTGAAAATAAGGAAAGGGAATTAACTTTTTAATTCAAGGGTGTTTTGATGGGGTGGATTTACCTCATCCGGGAAAATGGACGGTAATTCTTTTGTTC
Organism: Urocitellus parryii; assembly: GCF_045843805.1. Lineage (NCBI taxonomy): Eukaryota > Metazoa > Chordata > Mammalia > Rodentia > Sciuridae > Urocitellus > Urocitellus parryii. Next base: position 8,556,340 of record NC_135541.1, read on the forward strand.
TTCATGCCATGGGGAGGAATGTCCTACTGTTAGGGAGAGGTAAGATGATATATTTTAATTTCTTTAGAGAAGCTCTGTGTGTGTGTGTGTGTGTGTGTGTGTGTGTGTGTGTGTGTGTGTATGTGTGTATTCATATAAAATTTGCGGCTGGGAGGGGGTACTGGGGATTGACCTCAGGGGCACTCAGCCACTGAGCCACATCCCCAGCCCTCGTTTGTATTTAGAGACAGGGTCTCACTGAGTTCTTAGCGCCTCACTTTTGCTGAGGCTGGCTTTGAACTCTGATCTTCTTGCCTCAGCCTCCTGAGCTGCTGGGATTACAGGCATACGCCACTGCACCAGCTGAAGCTGGGTATTTTTAATTAGGGGTTTAGAGAGAATTACTGTAGAAATCCTAAACAAAGCCTAAAATTTATGAAGTAATGAATTCTTTGTTCAGTGCAATATGACATAGGTGTATAAATTTAATCAGAAGGATGAGGACATATTTAATAGCTGTTTATAATATCAGATAAATGATAAACAATTAGCAATTGAGTACATTTTGTTGTAAGCTTAGCTCTTTTATTAATGATGCTGGGAACAGTATTCTATCTTATTTATTTATTTTTTTGTGGTGTTGGGGATTGAATCTGGGGCCTCAAGCATGCTAGACAAGTGCTTTACTACCAAGCTGATTCCTATATCAGGAGCAATAATTTAAAACAAATTTCCCTCTATTTCCCCCACCCCACCCCACCCCCAGGAAAGTAGGAGATTTCTGGTGGGGAAAATGCAGATTCATGGTGCTTTCCTAGCATATCAGCTTGTCTCTTATTTGACATTGTAATATGGTATGATTGAATTGCTCAAGGCCCGTTGGAGCCAGAGGGCTGTTGATCTCTGAGCTCTGTAACTTACATATTTTAAATTGAGCTTTAATCACCCCCCACCCCCCCGTGGGTACTATAGCTGAAAAGCCCCTGAGAACAGTAGACCCTCCATTTTTCCAGTTTGCTGCATGTTTGAAAAAAATTCTCCCAGCTGGAGTGAACCCTCTAAGCCTCACTTTCTTACTTTAGTTTTGCCACTTTCTACTCTGTGCGTTCAGGGAATCAGGTCCTGGGGCAGTTGGCTTGGTGTTCTGGGTCTCATTGAGGAAATGATGTTGAAATGGGAGAAATTAGTTGTTTGTGAACATCCCATTCCTGTGTCTCTTCATTTTTATTTTTACTTATTAATTTTTTTTTTTTTGCAGTACTGGGGATTGAACTGAGGGGCACTGTACTAGGGAGTGACTTCCCCAGTCCTTTAAAAAATTTAAAATTTTCAGATAGTGTCTTGCTGAATTGCCCAGGTTGGCCTCTGATGTGGCCATCCTCTTGCTTCAGCCTTCCGAGTTGCTGGGATTGCAGGCATGTTCTTCACAGGCTTCTGTAGGAAGAGCAACTCCTCGTGCTGATCTCTGTGTTACCACTGTCTTTGGCTTGGTGGAATCATTCTGGGGGATGAGAGACAGCAGCCATTTCAAGCAGGGTCCACACCCTCTGATTCAGCGTTTGCCTAGTCTTTGCTGTCATCTCAGTCTGTTTCTCTTTCACTGCACAGTGCTCTCCTTAAAAGGATAAACATTTCAGGTTTGATCTCTCACTCTAACTTGATAACAAAGGCTACGTTTTCAAAGGAAAATGAGGCTGTATATTTTTGTGTCCGACTTCATGATTACCCCTATGGAATTATATTAATTTGGGAAAGGAAAACGAATGACTTCATTTAGCAAACTCTGGGCAGACTGAATATTTGTGATTTTGCTTAGTTTAAGAAGTGGGCACCACAGGTTTTCAAAATCATTTCCAGAGTTTATAGGTTGTAATCTGGTGATTCCACTTTTTTTTTAAAAAAAATACTTATTTTATAGTTGTAGTTGGACACAATACTTTTATTTCACTCATTTGTTTTTTATGTGGTGCTGAACCCAGGGTCTCATGCGTGCGAGACGAGCGCTCTGCCGCTGAGCCACAACCCCAGCCCCTCCACCCTTTTGGTAAGAATTATGAATGATGGTTTTCTGTGACAATACATTAATAGTGTTTGTAAATTGATCAAATCATTTTGAGAACTTAACATGGTCCAGTCATTTTAAGTTTTCTAGACGTTTCTGGATTGCAAGAATCTTTTGGTCAGGATAAGGTCAAGTCGGTGTTAGACACTAAATTCACTCTGCTGGACCCTTCATAGTGTCTGTATTTGCTGCAATTATATTTATTTGCCATAAGAACTACTTTATGTAGTGATTAATTTTAAAATATTTTTCTTATATTTACCCTAAACTTTCTGAGACTTCTTTCACAAAATGTCATTTTAAAACTGTTTTCTTGTATCTAGTCCATGTTTTCATTGCATTTTTGGTCTTTTAAATTCAAAACAATTGTACAACTTCTCCTACTTGTTTCTGTTTTACTTGTTTCTTTGTCCATAACCTTTATAAGTCTTAAATACGGTCTTCGATTCTTGATGTTACAATGTGGAATTTTTTGTGCCTAAAAATAATTATACAAAATTAGTATCAGTGACTTCTAAGTAGCATTGCAAAGTTAATTGAAGTATTTTCCAAATAGCCACAAAAGATCTAAACCTATCCTAAAGAATAATTGTAAAATCAGCGATTTAGAGATGACTGTGTATATCAAATAAAATGTTATTAAGTATTTTTTCAATTCTCTCTTTCTTCCAGACTTGAACTATTCTTAAAGAATCTGCTTTTTTGTTTGTTTGGGTTTTTTTGCCTTTCATATAACTTTGTAGATTTTACAAGTCTGCAAAGGTACATGGACACAGTTTAGCTGGTGTTGTGTGATTCATAGTGCCAGCTGGTTTCTGCTTTATTCAGAGGTTTGGTGAGGGAGATAGGACTTGAGTTGCAGGGTTATTCAGACCCAGGGATATAAGAGTCCCACCTTTATCTAGACTTTCTGGTCTCTGGACCTCCATATCAGATAGCCCAGCTAAACAGTTGTTCATATTGCCTTGACACTTTCGAGGCCAGTGTTTGAATAAAGTCCGAAATTATTTTATTGTTGCTGTGTTAATACTGATAACTTATAATCAAATCATCTTTATGATAGTAATAGATTAAATATTGGAAAGGATGATTCTGGAATTTGAAAGCAATTTCTCAAAAAGTTTGGTATATACTCAGTATTAAAACTTTAGATATGTAAAAAAGAGATCAAACTTACCTTTTTAAAGAGTGTATGCTGTTTGGGGCTAGGGTTGGAGCTCAGTGGTAGAGTGCTTGCCTTGCATGTGTAAGGCCCTGGGTTCAATTCTCAGTACCACATAAAAATAAATAAATAAACATAAAGATATTGTGTCTATCCACAATTAAAAAATAATTTTAAAAGTGTATGCTGTTAGTATACTATAGTTGGTGATAAAAATTCAAAAGCTCTACATGTGCATATCTGTCCAATGTACTTTTTCTGCTGCTTCCAGGACTGATTAATATTAACAAGGGGGACCAGGAGGACTACATAAGACATATTCAGAAATGCTCTAGAAGTATTCAAGAATGTTTGATCAGGCGTGGAAATCCATGTGAGAAACTATGTCATAAACCATGGTCAGAGAAGTTCTGGAGTTTTAAGATTTTTAGTATCTACCATTAAAAGACCTGAGATACTTAATTTCTTTTTTTTTTTTTTTTCTTTTGATTGTGGTGGGCATGGAACCTTGGGCCTGGCACATGACAGGCAGATGCTTTACCACTGATCTGCATTCCGGCCCAGCATTTAATTCTTTAGCATTGAAGAAAGCATTTCATGGGATGTTAAGGTTTCAGTGACAGGTATGGAACAATTCCTCCTTGCCTCTGTATTGACAGGATCCATCATGAAATTTCTCACCTTGGCTGAAATGTTGACCTTGAGATACCATTTGATACTGAAGTGGGTGGGTGAAAACAGTGCTGTGGAGTCAGTACTGAATGTGAGAACCATGTTGGATTGCCAGGTGCGGTCACAGGGACTTTGAGACTGCTGGAGGAATCTTAAGGAAGTTTCTCTAAAATGGCATTTGGAGTCATGGTTGCTTTAACGTGCCTCCTGGTGCACCACACTGCAGCCAGTTGCCCAGGACTGCAGTTTAGAGGCTCTGTCTGGGAGTGTGCTGGGGGTGCGCGTAGATGTTTAGGATGTGGAAAAGACTGGAGGCATGGTGGACACGGATTGCGGAGGACAGTGCTGGAGGCCCATGGTGAAAGGCTCAGTCTCACCCAAGTCGTCCATTCTCATGCACAGTGGTCTTCTGTGGAGACGCTCTGCCTGAAGTCTCCATTTCCTTTTATTTACTTACTTAATTTTTTATTTATTATTTTTTGAGATGGGTTTCCAGGCTGGTCAATAAACTTCTGGGCTCAAGTTCCTCCTGCCTCAGCCTCCCCGATAACTGGGGCTACAGGTGTATGCCCCTGGCTTCATTTTTTTTTTTTTTAACATCCCTTGTTTTTAGTATAGTTTAATTCAGAATTTGATTTGAAAGTGCCACTTGAGACGTCAGTATCAGATTTGCAATATTTTTGGCATTGGAAAATACTTTAGATGACCATGTTGTGAGTCACAAGGGAAAGAGAAAAAAACAAGGATATTACTGGGCACAGTAGCACGTGCCTGGAATCTCAGCTGCTCCAGAAGCTGAGGCAGGATTGTAAGTTTGAGGTCAGTCTCCACAATTTAGTGACACTGTGTCTCAAAATATAAATTAGAAAGGACTATGGATAAAGCTCAGTGGCAATGATATACATCCCTAACTTTTTTTTTTTAAAGGCAGTCTCACTAAGTTGCTGAGGTTGGTTTTGAACTTGTGATCCTCTTGGGCAACCTCCTCAGTTCCAGTTGCTGGGATTATAGGGTTGTGATGCCACACCTGGTCATAGAAGATGATTACACGTGTAATAATCTGAATTATGCTCTAGTTTTTTTAATTTAGAAAAAAGTTACCATTTATTGAGATAATAAATCAAAGAGTAAAGTGTTTGAAGTGCTGTACTAGTTATCTGAAATCAGATGTCAGGATATCTTGGTTGGAATAGTGTGTGAGAGCTAGTGACTACAAAGGGTGAGGAGAGGAAAGGAGAGAAGGATTAAATAAGGGGAAATCAAGTGAAAAACAGGTGGAAAGAAGGTAGAGCCCCAGAAAGCAGCAGCTCATCCTCCTGTGCTCTTGGGACAAAAATTGCGTATCATCCCTGACTTCTTCTCCTTTCATGCCTCACTGTAGCAAAATCGGGGGCTCCGTTTTAAAAACATCCAGGATCCAGTTGCTTCTCATGTCTCTTCTACCGCTGGGGCCTAGCCAGCATCCACTCTTGCTTGAACTGGGCAGTGGCCTCTGATATCACCTCCTATGTTGACCCCATCCTTGTGCACGAGCCACATTGCTTCCTTGTCCCTTAGCCCCTGGTCCCTCCCCAGGAACCCTCTCATGAGCACCTTTTTCCCCTAATGCTCCTTGCCCTGGCTTTGCAGCTCACAGTCCTTTTTTAAAATTTTTTTTCTATATATTTTTAGTTGTGGATGGTCATAATACCTTTATTATATGTGGAGCTGAAGATCAAACCCAGTGCATCATACATGGTAGGCAAACGGTCTACCACTGAGCTACAGCCCCAGCCCCATCACAGCCCTTCTTCCCAGCTGTTAGAGATGACTCCTCAGTCCCTCAGACTGGATGGTTGGATCTGCGGGTGTGCAGACAGAGGCAGATTTTATCCCCTGTCTCCTTCTCCCTTGCTCTTCATTTTTCTCTAAAGTACTTTCCTATCTGACGCTTCTTTAGTTTGTGTTTGTTTACTGCAGATCTCCTCCCCTAGAAGGCAGGGATCTTCCTTTTGATCCTCGCTCAAGAACAGGGCTGGACATATATAGGTGCCTGGGGGAGGCAGGAGTAACAGGTGGGTGAGGAAACACTTCTATTTTGTGGGATGAAGTATTGCCCAATTATAGGGTGGAAGGTAAAGCCAATTAAAATCTTTAAGTAAATTGTCACTTTGTCCTTTGACAGTATTCAGTGTCCAGGTTGGCAAGTCTGTAGAGACAGAAAGTAGATTAGTAATTGCCTTGCACTGGAATTCGGGGGTCACTGCCATTGGGCACAAGGTTTCTGTTCATACTGATGAAAATGATCTAAAATGAATTGTGGTATTGGTTGCACAGCTGTGAATATAAACCTTCTGGAGTTGTGCATTAAGAGTAACGGAGTTGTATGCTATGTGGCTATCTCAGTGAAGATGCCAAAATACAAAACCTGAACAACAATGAAATAGGGCTGAGCAGCAGGAGCCAGAATTGTGGCCCTCCCAGCTTGCCCCTGCCTGCTTGCACCTGTCTTGTTGGTGAGGCGCTAGCACTCTGGTGAAGATCCTATCCCAGCCTGTCCTTCGAAGGTAGCACAGACCTGCTGGGCTTGGGAGCTTCTTGTGTCCTGGTCATGAAGATGGTACTGATGGTGCTGTGAGAAGGAACCACGGTCGAGGGAGGTGGATACATCTCAGGAGAGTATCTGCCTTTGACTGCACATTTTTTGTGCTTCAAAGACAACTTCCTTTGGCTAAAGTTAATAAACCCACCCATAAAAAGCTTAGTGAGAGAACAGGTGCAACTCCTAGAGCCTTTTCACCTGGGGCATAAGGTATTGCACAATACCCCCTTGGGGAACTGACGGTAGTTGGGGCCATTTGTGGTCTTGGGGGGTCAGGTGAGCATATCTTAAGCATTATGAGCCTTACCACATTTTTACATTCAAGTATACATTTTAACGTGATAATAACAATCTCAGGTCTCATACAATAGGATTGATTATGTTCAACATACGATGTATACCAAGGACATGCTTATTGTGTGTGAGAAAGATGTTTACTATTAAACTTCAAAGGAATGGGCTTCATGAGTTACCTGCAGGGATCTCATGTTTTACTCACTGAGATTATATTGGTTTGGCTAGCACTGCCCTCTAACAAGATGCAGCGTTAGGGAACACATTCCCTATGCCACTTACAAATTATAGTCCATGTGGCCAGGCCCTGATTTAAATATGGTGCCTTTGCTTGTGAAAGGTGATCAGGTGAGTGTGGTTCGATAGCTCAAGAGAGGAAGGAAAAAAAAAATCAGCCATCCTTAATATAGAACTGGGGTAATGTATAAAATGTCAGAGCACAATTTTCTGTGACAGTGGGTAGGCAGTATATACTTGAGCATGAAGAATATCACTAAATTACATATTCCCTCAGTTATTAACAATTAGAAATAGAGTTACAATGAAAGCAGAGTCTTGGGAGTTGAGGGAGGAAAACAACTTATTTCAAATAAGTGCATGAAGAAATAGAAGAATCACCCTTAATGGTATTTGTGACCATTCCAGGAATGATTAGAATGTTGCAGTGGAAGTCCTACTTCAAGTAGTATGATAACATCCTGTGACTTGGTACGCATTGTAGAAGGGACCATCTGCGTGGATGCTACTCAGAAATAAGTACAGTGGTGCATCAGCTTGCTGCAGGCTGTACTATGAGAAATGTGTCATTAGGCAGCTTCAGAGCTGTGTGAACATCATGAGTACATGTGCCCAGCGTGGCCAAGAGCTGTGGTGTCACAATGAAGCACGAGCTTATAGGACTGCCCTCGTGTGTGGTCCTTTGTTGACCGAAATGTCACAAGGAAAGAGTTTGTCTTGATCTTTTGCTGTACTATGAATATGTTGAACACTAAAAATTAAAGGAATAATTGTGCTCTTTCTAGACTTCTTTTATTAAAACATTTGCATCTTCACATTTTTTTTCCTTTTCCTCAAAAAATATTCCCCATGGCCAGTGTTAGTAAATTTACCTTTCTACCTCAGGGACTTGAAGAACAGAGTAGCATACTGGGGTCTGGTAATGTTCATGTGTAGCTCAGGGTTGAAGGCAGAGCACGCTGGCCTGGTATGAGTTAATCCTGGTGCTTTGTGTTTCTGACTATTAACAAAGCAAATTTATTTCTTCTTAGGAGTGATGCAATTCCAAAGCAAAATTTTGATGTCAGTTCTAATGAGTCTGCTTTCGATTGTAGAGTGCAATGATGCCCTAGTAAGGATTAGTGAGAAACCTATTTTGTTGTAGATAATAAATCTGAGAAGTTGTCAGCATAGACTGAAGTGAATCTGGCATGCAGTTGCTTTGTGAATGACCCTGTGAGCAGACTCTGCAGTTCTGAATGTGGTTTTAAATCACTGAATTTGTAGGCAGGTACATATTACAATTGTCTGTTTTTCTTTTTAGGGCTCATGTAATCAAAGAAGTTTCTTTGTTGTGTGTATCTTTACAGAACACAACAGGAATTGAAAATGAATCAGGTGAGTTTAAAAATAAAATTTATACAAATACATGATCTAGATGTCAGACCAGTTCTTGATTTTAAAAGATAGCCACACACGCATTCATTCCTCCCAGATTTTCACTTTTGTTTCTTAATGCCATTTATTAGTTTGTTGCTTTCACAGTGTGCATTTGTGGAGTGGAATGTGCTGTGTTTGGTGGGGTTGACATTTCTGTGGGTCCCTGAGTAGAGGGCTCATACTTAGGGATTTTAGTTTAACTTTCCTTTTTTACTTCTCCCCTGCCACACTCTACTGTGAGGTTTTGTCTTTGTTTTTTAGCTTGTTAAGCTTTCGTTTTAAACACTTTTTATTTTGCAATTTTCCATTGATTGAAAAGGGAAGAGGGAGTTATTTTTAGAGACTGCCATGGCTCCAGTGTAAACATGAAGTATTTTGTCCTTGAAAGTCTTTTTCAGAGAATAAAGAGGAAAGATATTGAAAAATAATATGTGTTTCTTTTTACAGAAGGGTGTGGGATTACCTGGAGATTAAATTATTCTGCTCCAGCTATTTCTATAACCTCAAGGGTGTTCTGATGAGTGGAATCACTTGTGTGGATTTAATGTATTCTTATTTTCTGGTTTCAATATTATTTCATTTTCAGTTACCTAAATTTATGGGTGTCAGAAACATTTTCTCAGAAATCTTCATAAAAACATTTTTTTAATATGCAGGATAAAACCTAAAAATGTGAAGTATGTATTTTTTTTTAGTTCTTAACTTAGAACTCTCAGACTTGAAAACATTTTGTATCCTTCAGCTAAAACTTTAGACACTATTTTTATCATTTACAGGTGCTTCTAACTTGAGATCACAAGTCCAATTTCATTAGGTGAGGAAGCTTAATACATTCAGTTCTGTGTTGCATTGAGAGATGTGAAATTTTTGGAATGGATTCTTTTGATATTTTTTTCATTACTTTCTTTATCAGAAATATGTTTATTTTAATGCAGAGGACTATACATCCTAAAAAATGAGTCTGGCAAACACATGGGCACATGGTTTCTATTCTTTTAAAACATGGAGATTTACTGACTGCTTTTGAAGACAAATTGTTTTTGAAATAGTGAGGGCGGGGTGAAGGAGTAAAGAACAGTGGATTTTCACAGTTTTCATCCAACAAAGTGATGTGCGTGTGTGTCATAGGTTTCATTTATTTTCTGATTCTTGATGTGAACCTGGTCACTCAGAGGAGCTTGCTCTTCTGTTGCCTCAGGACTTTTGTTAGAGGAGTCTGGGTTCTGGTTAGAATGCTCTCCAGTGCTTCCCAGGTGGAGTCTGAGTGTTGGCTTGGTTTTTGTTGCATCCACATTCAGTGCTCATTTGTTTGAGGGGCCTGCAGTTTTAACCTCAGGCTTAACTATGCCTAATTCTTATATCCTGTTGGGCTAGTAGTTTGTTTTGTGTGTTAACTTTTTTTTTTTTTTGACACTTCACACATTTGCTTTAATACTCCATGTATACCAAATGAACTTCCATTTAAAAGAAGACCACATGCCATTTAAAGAGTTGCAGCAGTAACCATTTCTCTTTTTGGCTCATTTACAGTTTCATTCTGCTTTTGACAAGTTCTAATGCCAGATCTATGGAGGGCTGCCTTTGATGTTAAATGCCAGATATCAGTGAAAAAGTGTCCTCTTATGTTTCTAATGGTTAGCACATTTCTGATTTGAGTGTAATTTAAATGGTCTGGTAGTAATGAAAGTTTTATTTGGTTTATAAAAATTGCTCACTTTCTGTGATTAAAATTTTCAGCTTTTTTGCTTAGGTTTCATTATTGAAAAAGTATTAGTTGCATGCTATTTAGACTTGATCGTTATGCTGTAGCATAAAATCTGTTGGTGTTTTCCAGCGATTGTCCCAGTAATTTTAAGAAATTAAGAATTATTCTTGATAGTTTATAGTTTTCACTTGTGTATTTATTCCTTTCATTTTCAGACAGTGAAAATAATTAATAAATTGCACTAAAATTTACTTCAAAGTAACTCTACACAAAAATTCAGATATAAAAAAATGTGAACTTGAGCAAGATTAACTTTCAATTGAAATCCTGATGATTATTTTGAGGTAGGAGTAGTCTTTATTGGAACTGATGGGCATTGCTTTGAGCTGTCAGACCTGTCTGATGAAGGGCATGCTGTCTAAGAGAATAGCACAGAACTGTTTGTTTCATGTGTCCCTGCCAGTTGAGGTCAGGGACTGAAGGGTCCTGGGTGCTGCATACCATATTGCTAGCAAATGATTATTTTAGAAGAAAATAGAGTCCAGCGCCTGTCAGTATTGTTGGCATTGACCATTGAGAGGCATCCTGAGCTGTCCCACCAGGTCGTGCCAGCTATCCCTGATAGCTTGCCAGGTTCTCCCTTTAAGGCCAGCTATGGGGTTCCGCCAGGCCCTGGAGTACATATTCTTTGTCTTTCTTCCTCTGCCCTTTGTTCCTACTCAGAACTTACTCCTCTCTTCATCTCTAATCCTCTCCACATAGAATTCCAGCTTGCTCTGCATGCAGTATTGGCAGGTGGAGTAGCAATCACTGACCTCCCCACCCCCATTTCTCATCTTCTCTATTTTCAAATCCTTCCTAATTTTTTTTCTTTCATTAACATGCTACATCCATCCTGGTACAGATTTTTCTCCACTCACTCTGTGGTTACATCCCGATAAACCCATCATAAAGTCAAAAAATGGTAAGTCAATCCATAATGTGTTGGGTTTCATCTATATTTAACTTTTGAGGTCTTCTAGTCTTTCCTTAGACTTATTTAATGTTGTAATGCAAGTAGGCTCATAGTCGCTTAGAGTAGATATGGTAGAGTTTAATACCATTTGCCCTCTATTGAGGTTGCTTAACAAACTGGACAGGCACTCTGTTAAGTATAGTATGTACATTTTCATATTAATTTAGTCTTTGTAGCCACTCAATGAAGCACAGATATTATAACTTTAATTTTGTGAATGAAAATATTAAGGCCCAAACAGGTGGCTGTAGCTTGCCTGTGGTCATTCAAATGGTAAGTACAGCTGTTCTTATAATGAACAGCTCCACAGATTCCATAGGTCAGGTTCTTGGTCACTGTGCTGTACTGCTGCAGTAGGGTAAATTATGTTATGCTGAGGGAGCAAGCAACTTGAAATTTTTGGTGGCACAACAAACACAGCGATAATTTGTATCTTGTTCTTGCCACAAACCCATTGTGGACTGGTTTGGGGCTCTGCTGTTGTACTCACTCAGGGACCAAGGGTGATGGAAGTTTGTCTCCATACACAGCACCCTGGTGTGCACTCATTGGTACAGTCATGCTGGCATCTCTAACTTAGCACTTGGATCAGAGGAGCAGTGTAGTGCAATTGGGTGCCTCGTAGCAGAGGAGAACTGTGACATTTAAAAACAACCATGATGATTTTACTGCAAGTACTTTTACTACTAATTCACTGAATTACACTTAGATTTTTTTTTCAAGAGTCTTTGCACAGTGCAAATTGTTATTAGTGTGTCAGTTTAGTGGTTTATGATTGCATTATCTCTACATCCTGATTAGTAATCTGTTACTGCTGTTTACCAGTAGCAAAGCAATTTAGTTTTCTAAGCTTGTTTCAAAGATTAGTAAAATAACCAAAGGAGCTTTTAATGACTCAGTGTGACAAATTCAACCCTGAGAGTTGGGATGAGCCACCCATAGTTCCATTATCTCAGCCATCTTGAATGTCCCTCCACACCCCTCACTCCCTGGTGCAGACCTTATCCCAGATGTGGTGGATGCCACAGAGAGCTAGGTGGCAAAGCACTGCAGCCTATGAGCTCACAGACAGGGGGACAGGGACTTCAGCGAGGCAATTTCCAGTAGTGCAAAGTGCTGTGGTGGAGAATGGTAGGTCAGGATGGGGAGGTTCTCTGGATTACACAGAGAAGGCTGTTCTAAGGAGATAACAGATAGTAGAACCAAGACTTAGGTGATAACCATGAACTAGCTAGATATGTGAAGATCTAGAGAAAGAAAATTCTAGGCAGAGTAAATGCACAGTAAATACAGGGGTCCTGAGGTGGGAATGAGTTTGGCTCAAGGAACAGAGGGCAAGCCAGGGGGTGGAGCTTGGCCATACTTGGAGCTCCATCTGACTCTGGGACAAGATGACATTGGTGAGAGGTGAGGGCCAGATTTATAGGACTTTAGGGCCATGGGAAGGCATTTATATTTATTATAAGTACAGTTAGAAGCTCTGGATAGCGACATAATCTGGTTTCCATTTTTAGAATATCACTTTTACTGTGCCTTGGAGACTGGGTTGGGAGGGGGTAAGGACCTGGTAATATGCTTTCTCATTATTGAGATTAACACCATATTTGATGACAGCTTCTTCAGTTGGAGAACTTAATGAGCTGCCAGCTTTTGAAAAGAAGGTATATTTTTTGTTTGAGAACTGGTTGCCATTCTTTCAAAGATGGTATAAACGACTTTCTTTTCTGTGTCCATCTGCTTATTGTTATTGCAGTTAGATTCATTCCTTAACCAAATGCAATTTAATGCTACTTCAGTAAAGTGAAGCTTGTTGGATTATTTCCCCCTATTGTTTCCCCCATTGTATAGTAGCTTAGAATCTTGATTGTAAATCTAAAAAAAGAAGAGTTGTCCAAAGAATTCTGGAATATTTTAATACCCTATGATTCTTGGATGTTCTTTGCTTATAGTAATTGCTATGGGATTCTTCTTAGCCTATTGTAGGAGCAGCCTCTTAACTTTGCATGAAGATAACTACAACATGTTCTTAATATTAAACGTCCCCATCAGCCACTGCTTTTACTCTTCAGTGTTTTGTTCTGAAAGGTCTGTAACAAGCTAGATGCTTTAATTAAATAGTTAAAGGAGATATAATCATATCCTGTTACTATCTGGGTGAATTGTGTTAAGTGGAATATGAATAAAATGTGCTTATTCTTGCATTTTTTAAAACCAAAAACATGAGTATGTCTTGCCCAGGTGAGGTATATGCAGCCTGTGTAACAGCAGGCAGGGCCAGTTGTGCTGTTCTGTGGGGCTGTCCTAAGCACTGTAGTGGACATTTGTCCAGTGGGATGGAGAGAGGGCCACGGTGAGGGAGCGGAGGAAACTGAGGCTACATGTGCTGGAGCTGAGTGGTGGGGGCTTGGAGAAGGGGTAGGTCGTGGAGAAGGTGTGGGGTCAGCTCCATGGGTTTTGTAAGGACCAGAGTAGAATTTGCCTGGGAGATGGCGGCCATTTGGAGGGTGTCGAGCAGAGGAATGTTTGAGTCAGGTTGAAAAAATAAAACTTGATTAAAAAACTTGTTTTGTATTGCATCAGTATTTTTGTCTTTTAAACTATTTTCTTGGTTCACTATAAGTTTCATTTTAACACGATTTCAAGATAAGAACATAGGAATTATTTATTTTATTTCAAGATAAGAACATAGGAATTATTTATTTTTTAGTTAGCAGTAAAATGTACCCGTCTTAAGTGCATAGCGTGTTTGACAAACGTCTACATGCATGTCCACTGTCATCTAGTTACAGGACATTTCTGTTATCCGCCAAAGATCTTTTTGCCTTTTTGCCACCCCAGACAACCACGGATGAGCTTTCTGTGCCTATAGATTGTTTTTTTCTGTTCAAAAGTGGGACCATTAGTGGCTGCTGTTCCATGTGTGACTTCCATTGATCATTATATTGTTTTTGAGATTGATTCACTTTCCATGTGTCAGTAGTTCATTTCTTGTACAGGAGCTAGTTTGGGGAGAACATCTGACCTTCTAGTTAAGTAAGCTTTAAGGGTTGTGAACTTGGGTTGCTTTCTTTCATTTTGGTTATCTTCCTCCCCTAATCCTGAAAATAAACATATTGTAAAATAGTTGAAACCAAAAGCATATGCTAACAATATATATGTTGTGTTTTTTATAATTATAAATACAAAGTTGATTTTTCATATTTTTAATTTTTATTTTTTGCAGTACTGGGGATCAAACCCAGTGCCTTATGCATGCAGGACAAACATTCTACCACTGAGCTATATCCCCAGCCCTAATTTTCATTTTTTGATATTCTTTTATACTCTTTAATATAACAGAACATGAACCCAGTGACTTTAATATTCTTTTTTTTAAAAAAATTGTTCTGTTTGGATATACATAATAGCAGAGTGTCTTGGCATATCATACATACATGGAGCATCACCTCCCATTCTTGTGGTTGTATGTGATGTGGAGTTACAGTGGTTATGTATTCATATATGAACATAGGAACATTATCTGATTCATTCTACTGTCTTTCCTATTCCCATACTCCCTCCCTTCCCTTCATTCCCCATTGTGTAATCCAGTGTGTTTCCCCTGACGCCCCCTTATTGTGTGTTAGCATAGCATATCAGAGAGAACATTTGGCCTTTGGTTTTTTGGGATTGCGTAGCCCTGACTTTTTTCAACTATTTCAAGTAAGACTTTCAAGTAAGCTGCTTCCTATCTGTTACGGCTTAAATATCAATTAATAAATTATTAATAAATTAACATCCTGAATATTGATGGCAAAAATCTCATTTTGAATCATGTATTCTACTAGATAAATTAGCAATTTATAAAATCTGGGCCATTGTCTTTCTGCATCAAACTATTAGATTATTTCTGAAAATTTTAGGTAGGATTTCCTTAAATAACTAGGGGGAGCTTTTGGCAAGAAGGATTACCTTTTATGTTGTTCGGATATTAATACTGTGGAAGAGATATTTCAGGATAGCTCAGCTCTGCCTCCCCTTTGTGGTCTTTTGACTCAGTCTCCATAATTAATTTGGACTCAGCCACTCCAGCTCTGTGACCTTGGCAGGTCACCTGACTTCTTGGTCTTATCTTTCTTGTCTGTTAACTAGAGGTAGACCTGTACTTTTGTTTAACTGTAAAGGAGTCAGTTAACATAAATGAGCTCAGGCCAGTGCCTGGCATATAGGAAACATTGTGTAAGTATTATTATTATTCATTATTTTTCATTCAGTAACCACATCCTGATTCTGCTATATAAAATGCTTTCTAACACTCTTAAGTCTTCATCCCACGTACTTCTTGTTTGAACTAGTACACAAACCTCCCAGTTGATTGCCTTGCTGACAGTTTCTCTCCCTGGCAAATCATTCCCCACCGGCCTTGAGTTCTGTTGTTACATAACACAAAACAGACTATATAGAAGCTAGAAAAGGGGCTACCATGGAGGGTTATCAAGAACTTCATGGGATTTGAAGTTGACCTAGTAGTATGTAGAGGATATTGACTGGTTGGAAGAATTGAGGGCCAGGAGGACCAGTGGCTGGAATTGTTAGTGAAAAAGCCTGACTAGTGACAGACTCCACTAGAAAGGAAGAGGACCAAGTCTAGGGGCAGTTAGGGGCCTGGGAGGAATCTTGAGAGAAAAATGGGGATTTTTCTGTGGTTTCTCCCAGTAGAATTTTTTTCCTTAAATAAAGCCATGAGTAGACCAGACGAACCCCACCTGACTTGGAGGGCTGTAGCCCCACGGTTTGCTTGGATGAACATGATTTAAGAAATTATAATTCAGTCATCAGCAGTGGACCCTTAGGAGGTGGCATATAACGTCTACCTGCCACAGCGCGTTCCCACTCTGACTCCATTCCCGTCCAGCCTTCCTGCCAGCCTGAGGGCTGCAGGTGGCAGGAAGCTTGTCCTGTCACTTATTTTTTTGGTGGTACTGGAGGTTGAGCCCTGGGCCTCGAGTGTGCTGGGCAAGCACGCCACTCTGAGCTGACCCCCAGCCCTGCTGCTCACCTGCAGTATGGCTGCTGTTAGTGGGATGCCTGCAGGTTCCCACAGCAGCTCGGGGGCCCAGCGTGTGTGAGTCCTGCCTCTTTTGGTTGCTGAAGGCCTAGGGGAGCCCTTGCCAGCCACGTGGGGGACAATTGGGGTTGCCTATGCCGTTTAAGGTTTGAAGAGTGGTGGTGGCAGTGGGATTGGAGAAGGGCACAGGTACAGAGATTTCAAAGGCCCTGCTGCCTCCCCCTGCTGGGGTCCTCTCCCCAGCTCTGGTCCTCTCCCCCGGCTGCCTCTCCTCTGACTTGGGACACTAGCGCCTCTTCACTGCTCTTCTTTCTCTTCCACTTGGGAACACGGTTTTCCGAGGCTCCCTTCTTACCTTTTTCCTCCTCCTCTGTTTACCATGAAGGTCCTCCTGTGGCCCCGGGGAGCCCATCTCCAGTTGAGTCTGCACTGTTCAGCCATCCCGATGTCCCAGACTGCTTTGCAGTTTTGACTGCTGGACTTTTGTTCCTTCACAGCAACCACTGCTCTGTGCATGGATGCTGGGCCAGGGCCAGGCACAGCTGCGGTGAAACTGCGCTAGCTCAGTCTGTCTGAACCTGTCCTTCCTGAGAGTCCAAGTCGAGGCTTAGGAAATGCAAACTGCAGCGAGTTGAGGAAGTGTTGTAAGGACCGCAGGGGAAGTCCCCCAGGGTAGGATGGTGGACACCTGCTTCTCAGAGGCCAAAGTGTCTTCTGGGTAGAGCTGAGGGCTGCAATACCGATGCCAAGTAGCCCCTTTAGGTTCTGTGCTACCTTGTTGGCGCCTCAGCCCCACGCCCCTGGGCTTGATTGCAGAGGGCAGCAACTCTCTTCTGTGTTTCTTTTGTTTCCCTGGAGCTCAGTCTGGGGCACTGAGCATAGACTGTTGCACTGGATACTCTGAGACCATTGTGCTTTGCTGGGAGACCCCAGCGGGGCCCTTAGCAGCCTGCAGTGAGGTCTTTCTCAGTCAACTTGGCTTTCCCCAGGCGGCCTCATGTAGCTGAAGTGCAGCATCAGAACCGCAAAGGTGATTTGGTGCAGTATATCCAACTGCAGGCCTTATTTACAAATCTGACACTTAATTTAAAATACAAAATTAAGCAATCAGACATTTTATCATCTGGCGAGTGATGGTGCCATCACACATCATAGCTTCCAGAAAACTCCCTTCTACGCCTGAGAGTGGAAAAGGCAGGTGACATCTTGGTGTTATAACAATACTTCTGACCTTGTGAACCCCCCAGAGGGTCTTCTGAAGCATCCCTGGATGATGTGGAAGAGACTCCACTGGGTTGGTGATAAAATGTGGACTCTAGACTTTAACTAGCTGGATTTTATGGGGCTGCTCTGGGTCTGCTTTCTGAGTCCAGACCCCGAGTCCTGACTGCCTGTGTTGGAATAACCCAGTGCTGCCACTTGCTTGTTGTGGCTGTGGACAAGTTTCAGTTTCCTCGGTAGAGTGGGAATCCTAAAAGTGTCTGTAGCACATGGTGATGCGAAGGCCAGACAGGCGATGCAGAGTGCTCCAAGCATGTCTGGGCTCCTCTAAGCACTGTCGCTGTGCAGGTGATGCTTAACTAAAGAGACACTTCCCAGCCCAGAGGAAGCAGTGAAGGGTTCACTCCTCAGCTCCCCACCTGTCCAGCAAGGGAAGGTTGTCCTGGGAATGGTGTCACGGAAAGTGTCAAAGGACCTGTCACATACTCCCAGCAAGGTGGCATCTGGAGAACCTAAAAGCTTTCTGAGGTTTCTTAAATGGTGGGAACAGAGAGGGTCCCCTAGGTGGCACGTTCATGACAGCTTAACCTTTGTGTCTCCACTGCCCAGCAGAGCCAGCCGGAAGCAGGCACCCAGGAAATATTTGTTAATGACTGAATGAGGGACTGAATGAAGGAGAATGGCTTGTGGCCATTAGTTGGGGAAAGGGGGGAATATTGGCTTTTCTTTGAGTTTAAGGTAGTAGGAAGTTGAAAATATGTATTAATGAGGTTAATTAATGGTTAACAACTAAGTAGCTTATTACATTAACTTAAATTGGACACATTAGGTTGGATGCTTACTGTTCCCTGTCGGTATCGATGTGTTTGGAGACTGTACTCATTAGGCATGAAAGAGTGAGGCCTCCTTGAGGTTTTTGTCACAGGGGAGTAGAGAAGTCCTTCAACTTACACCTCTGTCCCAGATGTCAGTGATTTAAGGGTCTCTAAACCAGGAATGTGCCTGTATTAGGGCAGCAAGTCAGGGTGCCAGGAGAGTGGGTCACCACAGAGAGGTCCTGGGAGGCTCTGGAGGGAGCTCGGTGCCCCTTGCTGATCCTGGCCTTCTGTTCTCTGATGGTCCACTCCTCCCGCTCACTCGCAGATAGCCAGTGGCCTGCAGCCCTGCTCTCCCTACCTCCCCTCTAGATGCTTCTCTCACTTCCTTTGCTCTGGATGCATTGGGTTTTTGTGGGACTGCTCGCAGAACACTCCAGGCTCCTTCCTAACTTAGGATCTGGTCCCTGCTGTTGAGTATCCTCACATGTCACCATACAAGTCCCTTTTCATTTCTAGAGTCCTGAGCATGCTGTCTGAGTGGCACCCCCATCCCTGCTCCAACACTGAGTCTCCTTTTCATGCTCGATTTTTCTTTTGATCAGGCATTGTGTGTGTGTGTGCGTGTGCGTGTGCGTGTGTGTGTGCGTGTGTGTGTGTGTGTGTGTGTATGTGTATGTGTGTGTGTTTGAGTTTATCTGTCTTCCTCTCCCAGTAACACATTGTTGGTCCAATTGTGATGCCCAGAACATCGGCCCCAGCAGGAATTCAGAAATCTATTAATATGTTGAGTAGGTATTGCAGTTTCTTTTACATAAGATCAATCTGGGAATAATTCCAGGATCAAATTATGACTCTTTAGTGCAAGAACCAAGATAACCCTGTATAGAAAATGATAGTGCATTCAACACTATCAGGATGTGCATAGAAAAGAGAGCCCAGTTTATGAGTGTATAGGGGAGAGGGTTTTTTTTTTTTTTAATCTTCTTTTGTTCCAAAGATTTACCTGTAAATTGTTTATTTGGAATTGAGAGCATACAACATTTTGTAAAAAGGGATTTTTATACAGCCAGCCTTTCATATCCCTATAGGGAGGATTTGACTGACATCAGGTTGAAAATATTTGGAAAACAAGTTGCCTGTGTACTGAACTTGTTCAGATTTTTTTGTTATTTTTCCCAAATAATACGCCCTAACATCTGTTTACATAGCATTTATATTTTATTGGGTGTTATAAATAATCTAGAGATGATGGAAAGTGTATGGGAAGATGTGTGTAGTGTATGTGTTGATACTTCACCATTTACCCAAGTGACTGAGCATTTGTGGTCTTTGGCATGGGGGTGGGTATTGGAGCCAGTTTCTCACCTACAGAGGGACCACTATATTGACCCCAAAGAATACCCACCTCAAAATCAAGAATTCAGCCACATATGAAGAAAACACTTTCTGATAGATGACCCTGCTATTTTATTTATTTATGTCTCTTCCTTTTTTAATAGAAAAGTTTAAGTTAGCTTAAGGAATAGTATTTCATTTGAGTAACAACAAACATTTCAAGTCTGTTGTTAAGCATTGGGAACGCAGTGCTGAGCAAGACAGACACCATCTGTCTTCATGGCAGTCTCCCAGGGGAGGCACTCATTAAACACATAATTATACAAGTAATTATTAAAATATGTAATAAGAACTATGAAAGAAGAATAAGGAAAGCTAGAAGGTGTTTCTTTATAGGCTGGTCATCCCACAACTTCCCCTCTTCTACTTCTCAAGTCATTACTTTTTCTAAGAATGTTCCAGGGAGTTTGCAGTCAGACCCACTGCTGTGGAGAGTCCAGCAGCTGGGGAGGTGGGAGGAGAGGCCCAAGGCCACTGTGTCTGGAGTGGGTTGCTGTGAACTTAGGTTCCTTGTTATAGTTGAATCCTATTATTGTATGAGCCCATGTGAAAAATCATGGGTTGACCTAAACAGGTAAGCAAAGCCATAGGAATTTTCTTTTTTCTTGTTTTTGCCTGACAGCTTTGCTGAGGTTCTTTATATTCATAGGTGATTAAGAAGTTTTAGTCTCTGTGGTCTCTGTCTTGTTCTTGAGTTTCATGTTTCCTGTGGGCATGGCCATGTCTTCTGTAGGAAGTCTTCTGTTGAGTTTTCCATGCAAGTCTGGAAGTTTTAGGACAGAAATAATCAGATTATATTCCAGAGATTTAAATGCAGATCCCACAGTGGTTGTGAACTTGGGCTCCAGAGTTAGACAAGGGTTCAGATTCCGGCCTTGCTCGAGCAACTTAGTCCCTCCCTGAGTCCCACTTTCCTCTTCTAGTGTGTGTCAGGGGCAGGACGGGAAGGCACTGGTAGCACCTGTCCCTTGGACTGTTTGGGGTAAACTCCATCAAGCGTGTAAGACTGTTAGCACAGGACCTCGTACCTCGTACCAAGGGAGTCTGCAGAATGTCATGTGGAGCTGTTATTCCTGTTACTGTGGCAGCGCCTGAAAGAGGGCTAGCAGACGCTGTCCTTTCAGGGAAGTGCTCCTGGGGAGGGCAGATGGTGCCAGGTCTTTGCCCAGGATCACAGCCCAGAAAGGGGAAGAGAATTCCCTCTGTACTAAATGGCCTGGGTTTCTATGACTCTGGCTAGTGTTTGTTAATATCACTTAATTTTTCAATGTTATAATCATTATGTATCCTTGGATATAATTACCAACTTAACACCTTTTTTTTCCCCTTTGGAAAAACTTTATCCACATTTAAAAAACCCAGCTTACAGAATAAAAATGTAAAAACAGGGATATCATATTTAGAAGTGAGAAATGTCAGTCCTAATTTTATTCACAGTTTAGGTAATCTGAAGCCATGAGGCCATTTTCTGGCACAATTTGATTTTCCCAGGGTCTGGAAGGCCTGTGTAGGGTTTTGTCAAGACAAAGGTGGAGGGCTGGGGATGTGGTTCAGTGGTAGAGTGCTGGCCTCACATGTGAGAAGCACTGGGTCAATCCTTAGCACCACATAAAAATAAATTAATTAAATAAAGGTATCGTGTTCATCTACAATTAAAAAAATATTATAAAAAAAAAGAGACAAAGGTGGAACTCAGGCAGAGCCGGGCATTTGTGCACTGGTGTCTTGATTCTACTCAAGAGATGACCCTGGTCTGTGCACCCCTGCAGACTTGCTGGTTGTCTACACAGGCCAGGGAGCAGACCATCAATATGACTAGGAGATTTATTTCTCGAAGCAGCTATTGATGTTTAAAAAAAGGTTGAGATATTGGAAATCTGCAAATTTGGATGATATTATTTTCTTGGCACATGAACATTCTTAAAAACTATAAAAGCTTCATTGTTGTTGGGAAAAATTAATCTTTTTAGCTTGGAACTTTTTTTTTTTTTTGGCCTACATTGGCTCCTTTGAAAATCATTGAAACATTTCTTTGCAGTGAAATAAAATACTCATACTACAAAATTCATCATTCTTAGAAGGGGTGTGATAAACAAATCAGTTCTTTAGAGTTTATGTGGTACCAGTTACTAGACACTTGGTTTTCCATCAATTTAAAAATTATTTTTAAAGTAATAGTCATGCTCTACCAGTTGGCGCAGATCCTTCCATACGTGTCTTAAATTATGATGAATTCTTCCAAACTTTGACAAGTAGTTGTATAAAATTCTCTATTTCCTAGTACCTTGGAATGTTGGGTTGGCTTTACTGTTTAGTGGTTGGCATACAGTGGTCAGCTCCTGTTTCCTGGAAAGTCAGAGTTCCAGTGTGGACTGCAGGAAGAGTGCAGTGCTCCTGGGGAGAATATGTGAGTTGTGGTCAAGTTGGGTGTGGTCGCTACAGAGATGCATGAGTGAGGCACTGGCAGATTAGTCAGGACAGGCTTTATGGTATGTGTAGCTTTTACAGTTATTCTTTTAAGTGGGGAGTGTTGATTTTTATTTTCAAAATGTGCTTATAGCTACTGGTAACTTTTGATTTTAAATTAAGCTTAAGATGTATTTTTCTGTAGGATTCTGTTGCACTTTAGAAAGCATTATGGTGATGGAGATTCATGTATTTTGAAAATGGCTGCAGTGGCAGGACCAAAATAGATCAACCCAGATGTGCTTGAAGGTTGAGTGGTTTCCTTTGGGCACTAACAAATAGGCATCAGAGTTACTGCCCAAATGCTTAGCATCATTGTTTCGGATTTGCCCACTTCAGATTTCAGTTGTATTTTTGCATATTTACTTATTGGACCAGATAGAAAAACAAAATAAAACAAAACACTACTTGTACTTTCTTCCTTTTGCTCTGATCCTTCTCTGTCTTGACTTGCAGAACGCTCCTGAGCCTTTGGCAGCTGCTGAGACCCTGGCTGAGGTACCTGAACACGTGCTGCGAGGACTTCCAGAGGAAGTGAGGCTGTTCCCATCAGCTGTTGACAAGACCCGGATCGGTAAGTACCGCATTCAGAGAGATGGGCAGCAGAGCAGGCAGAGTCCTGTGGGAGCAAGTGAGGTGGCAGGCAGCACACCCGAGGGCAGTGGATTTGCCCTGACTTAAGAGACATAGATTATTAAAAACAAAACTAGGCACACACCCAGACCCCATCCTTGCTGACTCTTCCAGGCGTCCCCTGCATCTCCTGGGCTTCTTCCAACAGGATGTGGTGTTCTCTTCTCTCTGTCTTCACTGTGGCTTTTGTATGATCGTGTTATTTTGCTTATTTCATTATTCTGTGGTTGTCTTTACGTCTGTCCCGGTCCTTGATTGTGAGTACCTTCATTTCTTACTTGCCTTTGTGTCTCCAGTACCAGCACTTTATGGACTCTCAGTAGATCTTTGAATGAATGACATGACCCCGGTGTGTCCGAATCTTCTGGTATGGTTTCTCATTGAATACAAACCAAGCTTGTGTGTATTGGGTTATTTTTATTTATAGAAGGCTAAGGAGGTAAATTTTAAAAATCCAATCAAAATGTCTTGGACTATATCATGTTTATATCCCATTTCTTTATTTTTTTAAGATGTACTTCTGATATTATAGTTTATATACACATGTAGTGAATAAATTTTTAATAAATGTTTTCCTAATTCTCATTGAAAATTTATTTGCTGAATAGTTAAGAGTGTTAATTTGGGCCTGGGTTGTGGCTCTGTGTTAAAGCACTTGCCCAGCATGTGTGAGGCACTGGGTTCAATCCTTAGCACTACATAAAAATAAACAAATAAAATAAAGTTGTTCTGTCCATCTACAACTACAAACAAAAAAAGTGTTAATTTTGTATAAGTGAAAGGAATTAATTTTATAGCTCAGCATATTGTTTGCTAACTGCATGTCATCAAATGCAGTTTATAGCTGACCTACAGAAAAGTGGAATTCATATGTCCTCGCAGGACAGGACTGGCCCACCCTCTACTCCATTCTGTACATAAGGACACTGAGGTTAGAAAATGAGGGAGCCTGTACAGAGTGGCCCTGAGTGCCAATTTTCTTGACTCCCAGGCTGGGCTCCTGCTGATTCACCAACTTGCTGTTTTCATTGCATCCATTTGCTTATGATCTGTACACAGAAGATAGAAACAATCCTAGGCATACCTGGATGAATTTTGATTGTTTGAAACTCTAAAAAACAAGTTGTCTCAGTAGCTACATTTTCAGGAAGTGTAGCTAGAGAGAAGAGGTTTTCCACTGTAAACAAATGAATGTCAAATGAATGTAAAAAATATTTGCTTATAAAATTACATTTCTAATTCTTTATAAAAACAAGTCATGTTTAGTGGAGAAAATTTGAAATCTGTAGAAATATAAAATGAAGAGTTTTTTTGATACTAGGGTTTGAACATGGGAACATTTTACCATTGAGCCACATCCCCAGTCCTTTTTATTTTTTATGTTGAGATAGGGTCTCACCAAGTTACTGAGGTTGGAACTTGTGATCCTACTGCCTCAGCTTCCTGAGTTGCAGGGACTACCAGTGTGCACTGCCTTGACTGGCATGAAAAGTTTAAATTGTTTTAGTTTTATTCCATTCTAATATCTTTTCTCTTCAGTTGTGATTGTTTTCGAAGTGTTTGTGATTGTACTATATGAGTAGTCTTACGTGGAAAAATTAAATATAAAACTTTTTCGGGTTATAACACAATACAGGTTCCTTAAACTTACTTAGAAAATATTGAAAAGTATAAAGAAGAAAAATAAAAATCCCTATTGAGGATTTGATGTAATTTGATTTATCTCAGTTGATTTAACATTATCTTACTTTTAGGGAATCTAGCTTTTTAACTATTTCATGAAATTGAATTGATTTCAATCAATGCTTTCAATCTTTAAAATAATCACAATACATTTAAAAATATTGGTTTTATTTTCTAGGTGTCTGGGCCACTAAACCAATTTTAAAAGGCAAAAAGTTTGGGCCATTTGTTGGTGATAAGAAAAAAAGATCTCAGGTTAAGAATAATGTATACATGTGGGAGGTAAGAAAGAATTCTGGTTCTTTGTTTATCAGAGTTCTGTACATTTTAAAGACATCATGATCCTGTTCTCTCAGGTTTTCTCATTTTGAACTTAAAACAATCATTTTAATATGTTCTTTAAAATCAAGAATATTTTTATTAAAGAGAAAATGTGTTTCCTGGGTACAGACTTCTACTGATAACGTATTTTTGTATTTGAACCTGCTTGACTGTCCTTGACAATAAACGTCAAATTTGTTTTTTATTTTGACTGTCCAGGTGTTTTGCTTTGCAACTAAGACCTCAACTTCCTGTGTGGTGGTTTGTCACTTTACAGGTGTCACTAGATATATACCATAAAAGACTCTCCAAGTGGCTGCAAAGAAAACACTGGTTACTCTATATTTTAGAAAGTAATTTTTGTATCCTTGGAATACTTAGAATTGGTTATATTTAGCACATAGCACACTAAAAAGCATTTAATTTTTCCGAAGATTTTCATTCATTAATTTTGTGATCTCACAACGGTTTTGGAAAATGGAACAGGGCAAGAGCAGGCCCCTTTTAAAGGAGAACTAGCCAGGAAACAGTCCCGGGCTTGAGGAGTACAAATGCAGAGTCAGGAGCCATCTGTCCTGCCTTAAAGTGGGGCATTTAAATTGTTGTCTTTCATTGACTAGGCTCAGATCCTGTTTCTGATTTCATGACTTTGAGCAGGGTACCTGACCTCAGCCGTGAAATCCTTAATTTAAACAATGGGGATACTAAAAGAAATCACATTAGGATAGTTGAGAAGACAAAAATTTGTCAGTGTCATTCTGTAGGTATTCTGTGTAGGTATCTGTGTGAATTCTGCACTTATGTTGATTGTAGTTCAGACCAGTGCCCTGTTCAAGCTCCTCAGGTATTGGAGGGTTGTGGTGTGACTCCTTTAAAAGCAAGTTAAGTTTTTTGAATAAGCATTCCTATTAGGTTGTCTTAAATTGAATCACATCTGCTTCTCACATATTAACATCTGAAAGCCTGAAAGCAAAACATGGTTAGGAAATATTGGGCACTTCCTCCAGAAGTTCTGGGCACTGGGAGGCTTAAGGTGTGGCTGTTTTTTCTAAGGCCATAGCAGTGTTCTTAACTTGGTCTGATGCTTCTCCATCATTTTGGGTTTGTTTCTTGTGAATCTTTTGTAATGCACCTCCTGAGAACTAACCCAGGGGCTTTAAGATAATTTGAGAGTCCTTGTGTTTTATCATTCAACTACTTCTGTGGTGAGATAATTTTGTAATTGTAGGAAAACTGCCCAGGCAAAAAAGTCTTAATTACTGAAGAGAGTGCCTGTCTCTTTAAAAATGTCATTACCAGTGCTCCAAAATAAACTGTACTTTTAAATTTTAAAAGTTTACCAAGGGAAACTAACAAACATGCTCTACCAGGTTAAACACTAATCTCAGTGATGTTAATGTCAAGGTACCAGCAAATGCTTGCTCTAGTTCTGTGTATGTAATGCCAAGTTTGAACAAATGCCATTCATATTAAGCTTAAGTTAAGGGCACCTATTTTTCCCAGTGTAACAATTTGTATTGTTAGACATAATGTGTAAATGATTACTCCTGCCTTATATGAATTTTGAGTTTGATTTGCACTGAAATTCATACATAGTATTGACTTGACAGTAGACTGTTGAAAAATTGTGATTTGGAACCATGAGGTATTAGGGACTCACTTTCCACTATGAACTTGTTACTACTCCGTTGTTAATTTAAGATACTTGTACTTACATACTAGTCATAGTTTGTAAATTCTTATAATGGTGCCATTCTCTTCAGTCAGGCTTAAGGATTTGGTTGTTAAGGCTGGCTTTCTTTTTCAGCAATTGAAATTGTAGGATCTCATTCACTTAGTTCCCACCATAGGGTGTATGTTTGATATAATGGACTTTAGGCCTCTTGTTTTTTTAAACTCTTTTAAAAATAAAGGTGTAGGGGTTGGGGTTATATGTAGCTCAGTTGTAGAGTGCTTGCCTAGAAGTGTGAGGCCCTGGGTTCGATCCTCAGCATCATATTAAGATAAATAAATAACATAAAGGTATTGTGTCCATCTATAACTATAAAAAATATTTTTTTAAAAAAATAAGGTATATGTATATATACACCTGCACGTGATATACAAGTATGCATGTGATGAACTATAGGAAATATAGGTTATAATGTATTGAAAAGATAAAAATGTAGTACTTTCCCATTTATTTATTCCAATTCTGGTCTTGTTCTCAGACTTGCATCAGAATGTCTCTAATGTAACAAGTGCTCATCATCAGACTCTTATCTTGGTATGTGTTCTTCCATCAAGGCCCCTTAAACTGGCTTAGAACTCTTATTTTAAAGCTAATCTAAGACAAAGTGTTAAATTGCTTTTCTGGAGCCCTTGATAATCTAACCTGGACTGTGTCCTCTAAGCTTTTACTGAAAATATTCTACTGAGTCAGAAATAACAGGAGAAAAGCTGTAGAGTATGCTCAGGGTGAATGCACAAAATAGGTGCTCAGAAGAGGAGAGTGCATTCTTCACTGTTTCTGGTGGGTAACGTTAGTGGACTGGCAGGCGGGGCTGTGTGCAGTACTCCTCCCAG
Organism: Urocitellus parryii; assembly: GCF_045843805.1. Taxonomy (NCBI): domain Eukaryota; kingdom Metazoa; phylum Chordata; class Mammalia; order Rodentia; family Sciuridae; genus Urocitellus; species Urocitellus parryii. The sequence continues at coordinate 8,583,615 of NC_135541.1, forward strand.
CTACCCCAAGTGTTGAGCAATCTGCAGTGTTTTGAAACCACTTCTGATAAAAGCCTTCCCACTTGACTTCTGTGGTACTCAAATTACTTCTAGTGAGCAGAACTTTTGAATTGCTTGAATGAGAATTCTTTTAATATGTCTGTTTGTTAAAGAGACTTAATTTTTTACAGCAGTTTTAGTTTCACAGAAAAATTGACCTGAAAATATAGAAAAGTTTCTATCCTGTTCTGTTTCATGTTGCCATAATAAAATAACACAGACTGGGCAATTTATAGATGCTTTTTATTGGCTCACAGTTCTGGGGGCCAGGAGGTCTAAGATCTAGGGACTACATGCTGAAGGGCTTCTTGCTGCCTCAACGTGGCCAAAGGCATTGAAGGGCATTGAGCTCACATCATCCCGTCAGGCTCTTCCTCTCAACACTGTTGCATTGGGGATTGAGTTTCCAACACATGCTTTTGGGAGATGCTCTCAAACCTTAATCCCCACCCCCACATTCTACACAAGCACAGCCTTCCCCACCATGAGTACCTCACACCAGACTGGGCCACTCATGACAGTTATTGAACCTGCCTTGGCACATGTTTATCACCCAAAGTTCTTAATTTATGTTAGGCCTCACTCTTGGTGATGTACATTCTAATAAGTCTTTTTTTTTTTAAACTTTATACATTCTCATTGCAAAATCAATTAAACAGTACAGAAAAATAAACAAGAAGGTAAAAACTATTCCATCTCCTGGCACTCAGGTATAACCACTGTGAATGTCTTGGTGAACGTTCTTTTAACTCTGCTTTTCTCTCTGCTTTTTAAATGTCTCTCATATGGTGGGTGTATCATTACACCTGGCTCTTTTTTTTTTAATATTTATTTTTTAGTTATCGGCGGACACAACATATTTGTTTGTATGTGGTGCTAAGGATCAAACCCGGGCTGCACGCATGCCAGGCGAGTGCGCTACCACTTGAGCCACATCCCTAGCCCCCTGGCTCTTTTTAATAGTTTTTAAAAACCTTTCTTATGGATGAAATCTGATAATTCACTCTTTCTGTTTGTTTTATTCATTAGGCAAAATTTGAGTCAGGAGGATGAAGGGAAATAGTAGAATTGCATGTCAATTAAACTTGATAGAGAAATGACTCTGAGATGAGAAGACTTTAATTTTTTAATGAAGTGAAAACACTTTTTATTAGCACCATTACGATTAATTAAATATTAGCAAGTGTGTGGCATAAACCTTGCTATCTCAATTCTTTTAATTTCAAGTCACTTTTAAGTTAAAATTGTAGGGAAGAAGAAAGAGTCGAGAGAAGTCAGCTAGCTGATTCTGCAGAACCTTTTTTTCAGAAAGGGTCAATGAGCCCTTACAGCTGCTTTCCAGCCTCTGAACCTGTGTCAAAGCAGCCTCCTAGGAAAGGTCTGGATCTTTGGGGGAGTCCAACCTGCCCCCTGTTTTTTAAGCCCTGGAGTTACTAAGGGTTTTTACATTTTTTAATGGTAGGAAAAATTCAAATGTTTTGTGACACAGGAACATTTTGTGAAATTCAAATTTTAGTTCATGAGTAAAGTTTTATTGGAACATAGCTCTGTTCATTTGTTTACATGTTATCTGTGGCTGCTTTTGCCCCATAATGGCAAAGTTAAGCAGTGGCAACAGAGACTGTGTCTGGCTTGCTAAGCAGAAAATATTTTTTGCATAATCCTTGATGGAAAAAGTATGCTGAACCCGGCTGGTGTGTGTGGAAGAGGAGGATAGGAGCGATCGAGCGAGCTAGCGTGGAAGTGCCTGGTGTTAAACGTTCAGTGAGTGGTGCTGGGAAGTGGGATGGCTGCAGAGCTGGTTGTCATGGAAATAACTGAGCCAATCACATTCTTCTCTCAGGAATTGCAGGACAGATGAGGACATTGAAGTACAGAGGATTAATTGATATTTCTGAGCAAGTCAACTGTGCTCAGATTGTCAGCCTGGTCTAGGACAAAAAGGAATTTCTCTTTGGGATCTTATTATTTACCTATTTAGTGCCTATCTGTTAAGCTTTTACCAAATACCAGGCCCTGTCCTAAGTTCTGGAACATAAGGCTTGGTGTATAACTTTTGTCATGTTATGAACTACTGGCGATATCTGATGACATGTTCATGGAATGAAGGACTACTAGAAATAACCTAAATTTTACCACAAATCAGAAATTCTTGACCTCCTGGCCTGCTGGATGTCTGTCTGTAAGCTGGTAGCCCTGGAGTCACATCAGGAGCCACCTTTGGTTGCCTGTGCAGTTCTCTTCCCGTTGGCAAAGAGCATCCCGCAGATATGGCAGCACATCATGGTGAGCACACATGTAGGAACAAAACAGTCACATCTCAGACCTCAAACCAGAGCAGAGTGGGAGGGGACCGCAGGGCCCCATATTTTCTTTTGAGGGCATGGCACTAATAATACTAAGGACCTCACACTAAGTCCCACCCTATCTTACAGGTTCACCACCTCTCAGTCCCACTAACCAGGGGACCAAGCCTTCACACATGGACCTTTGGGGAGACACTCTAACCATAGCACTCCCTGAAAGTCTCCCCAGAAAGTATGCACATGCACATGTACACAGAGGAGCTTGCGTGTTATTTCTAGGGTTCTATGGAATTCATAAACATCCTTGGCCCACAGGCCCACAGAGTTTCTGGCTTAAGAGTTTCAAGAATAAATTATTTTGTTTATCCAGGAGATGTTGATTGGGGGCCTGCTATGAACCAGTTAGCAGTTATTGATCATCTTTTGTGTTGAGATTTTTCAGAACATTTGTGTAGTTGTAGTCCAAAACTTACTGAGAGTCATTTCGAAAGGGGTCCAGTCAGTGTGGCTTGCTCCATAGAGACGGATGTTAGACTGTGCGTTAAGGGTCTGAAAGGCTAAGCTATTTACTTCTTAAGTGTGTATTTTAGAGTCCACCTATGTGAGTAACAGGCTTGTGGTAAAATGTGAAATGACTGACTGGATTCTCTTACTTCTTTTATTCCAGAATGTTCAGAACATTTCAGAAAATAGTGATACATTTGAGTAGTTCTTTAGAAGTCCCTGCCCTCTGAAAGCAATCTGAAGAGTGAAGTAGTTGATACCGAAGGTCCATTTTTGTATTCCCCAGAAAGTTACTTCTGTGGGGTGAAAGTTTTGTAATCCATAATAAGACCTGCAAATATCCAGCTCTATTATTGAAAAATGACTGGAATTTGAACATATTAAGGAAGTATGGTATTTTCTAGGTAGCAGTTTTAATAAATTCTCTTTATGTAAGATATAACTTTTATTAAATGTTTTCACACCAAATTTAGGTTACCCTTTTATTTTCTTTTTCTTTATTCTCGTTGATTTGCTTGACCACAGATTGGAATATGTTTATGAAATTAGTTGTTAGACGGTTCTGGCTCAGTTTAGAAATATTAGTTGAACCCAAACATTGAAGAAAAACATTTGATCATAGAGAATAAAAATTCTTTTTTTTTTTTGTAGTTGCAGTACAAGTGGGAAACAGAACTAGTCAAGCAAACTAGATCCTCAAGGAGATGAAATATGAAAAGGAGCCTTAGGCAGTGTGGGCACACCAGAGCCACTGAAATGGGGACCTGGCTTCCAGGAGATTCTCTTGTCTCTTGGCTGATGCGTTGGCACCCCAGTTTTCCTGTGCTGCAAGGGGTCCAGAGAAGAGTGGAGGGAGAAGGCTTTGCTACTGCGGACTCTGACTCTGGGGAGCTGGTTCCCATGAAAATAGACTCTTTCACCAAGAGAGCTGATACAATAGAAGATCTATCTGTTGCCTTAAATTCTGGGAGTGATTTCTGTCACAGTTAGTTGGTTCCTTGCAGGTAAACAGTTGAGGATGTGAATGATGGTATGTTTACATAAATGAATGAGAATTTTTAAAATTTACAAAGTGAATTAATGCACTTAAAAAGTAACAAATGATAAAGTTTGCTGCACATCTTCTCTAAATGATATAAAAAAATAAATTTGAATGTGTATTTAAATTGGTATGTGCACTAAAGTTTGAGTTTAGATTATTTTATGATAATTTCAAAATGACCGGATTAAATTGAATGGAAATTGGGTGGTATGAGACTGACACTCCACAAAATTGGTGCCTGCTTCCTGATTAGTGATGGAAGCAGAAAGGAGGTAGGCCTAGATAACATAGGAGGTCAGAAGCTCAAGGGGGTCTGTAAGGAGGGAAGACAGGAAGTAAATTGAGAGCGCCCCTCAAGACAAAAGGGAACCTTTCTCTCCATTCCCTTGTTTACATACCGTTTTATTTTAGTGTAGGGTATAGGAAGAAATGAGGGGGCCAGGTTTGAACACTGGCTCTGATTTTTAGTGACTTGATTACTATAGTGGCCAATCCATTGTCAGTTTCCTCATTTATGAAAGGGACTTAGTATTTCATAGATTATCTTTAGATTCTTATGAAGGTTAAACAAATAACACATAAAGCCCCTAGTCTGGTGCTTGGTACAGTGGCATTGATACTACATAAATAGAACTTTATTTTGTGAAAAGGGATTGTTTTGTGGATTCAGTCAGAAAAAAAATTCATTAATTGTATGTAATAACATTTCTCTTAGGATCCAGTAAGCTGAGTATTTCCTGGTTATTGTAAAGATCTGGAAATAGACTTCTTACATGAAGCCTATCTTGTTTCATTTGTGGGTTTAAGTGAGGATAGAAGGTTGTCCTATTTTGGCCTTGTCTTTGTCTGAAAGGAGGAAATTGGAGTTGGTTTTCCAGCCTAATGGTGGATGACGCTTTTGAAGTCTAGTAATCTGTAGTTACATGAGGCAAAATTTGATCACATTTTGGAGGTAGGTTCTGTTTGTCATTCATTAAAATTAATTTGATTGGAAACCAGGCTTTGACCTACTAAGATGGGAATTGTATAAGAGCACATTCTCATCCCAGTTCCTAGGTATAAGATTAAGCTCAGGGGGGCTGGGGTTGTGGCTCAGAGGTAGAGCGCTCGCCTAGCATGCGTCAGGTACTTGGTTTCATCCTCAGCACCACATAAAAATAAAATAAAGATATTGTGTCCACCTGTAACTAAAAAATAAATATTAAAAAAAGATTAAGCTCAGTAAAATGAGAAAGCTATGCGCTGCTGCTTTTTAAAATCTGTGTGATGATGATGAGGAGGATTTTGACTTAGGCCTTGGTTACTTTCATTCAGACTTAGGCTTTTGTTCAGAAGAGCTTGTGCTCCTCCGGATCCATCTCCCTCTTTTGCCATGCAGATTCTACTAAGTCAATGGTGGAAAGGTATAGACAATTCTTATTAAACAAGAAAAAAGTAAAAATTATGACTCATTTATCTTTTTAGAGAAAACCACTATTGTGTTTTCATTCATTAAGTTTTAAGAATTTTTTCTTATATATTTATATGTTTAAGACAAAATGATATCATGTAATTGATTCTTTCTATAATAGCTTGATTCAGTCATCAATGTATTATGTATCTTGATAAATAGATTTCTACAATATCCTGTTATCTTTATTCTTTATTTTCTTTTAGTTACAGAAATTATGTATCACATTAAAAACATTCTTGGGTATAGCAGTGTCTCACAGGAAATAATCCAGTTAATCACTTACATAACTTTTAAGTGTCTTCTTAGTACTCTTTTGTATGGATGGATTGTAGTTTTCTGAGCTGATTCCATATGGTTTTGTAGTAAACCACACTGCTGGGAACAGCCTTGTACATAAGTGTTGGTACAGTTGCTCAACTGTCTCATTAAAATAAATTCCTCTAAGCTTGCATGCTGGTTGGAATGTGTATATATTGAAAGATTGTTTTGTTAAGTGCTGCTAAAATTCCACCCAAAACAATTATACCAGTTTGTTCTCTGATTGTAAGCACTTGGGAGAATATGTTCATACAACCCTTCCAATATGTTTTTTTCCCTTAAAAATAATTTTTGCCAATTTAATAAATGAAAACTTTTAATTTGAAATTATTTTTGATCATTAAGTTTCTTTTATGAGGTTTTTAGGCTATGTGTATTCCTTTGTGAATTCCTTGTTTTCCTATTTTAAAAAAATTGAAGTGTCCATCTTTTTCTATAAAATTAAGTATTTTCTTTTTGCACACCAATGTGACTTAGAAGATGCCTTAGTCCCTTTTGAAGCACAGGGAGTTATGCACAAAGAAAGAATTCACTCAACTGGAACAGCTTGCTTTTCACAAAGGTCTGTGCTGACCTGAGAGCTAGGAAGTTCCAGCAGAGCCGCATTGTGTGGGCAGGTGGATGTGGCTGCCTTCCTCCACGCTGTGGGATTGCTGGCAGCCGTGCCTGTCTCTGCAGTCCCATTGATCTATCTCAGTTGCTGTGCCAGTATGCAGGTGGGGATCCAGTGAGGCCCTGACGTGCACTGGGATACATCAAAGCAAGACTTTGTCCCTGAGCCTGGGGCATTTTCTCTCCTGTACCAGGGAATAATGCCTTGTGAGTTAGTGAACAATAACTAAGATGGATTGGTAATACTCAAGCACCACGCACCCCATTTTCCTTATTTTACTGTGCCGGCAGACATTATGAACATGTGTGTCTCTGAAACATTTTAAATGAAAGCAGCTTTTGCTGTTTTAGTGTGTTAAGTTTGAATTTTGCATTGTGATGCAGTTTCTTGCCACACAGGCTACTCTATTTCAAAGGGGAGGAATGTGGAGAGGGAGTATGACAGTGAGGTGCAAGGGAGCCTGATGCCACATGGTTACCTCTTGAGAGTGGTGCAGGTGGTTGCCTTCTGAGCAGTCAAGTTTTGAATCAGCTCACAGGGGGATGGCAGTTAAAATATGTACCTTGGTGCTTATGATGATGAAATAAACTGTCTGCAGAGGGGGTTCTGCCACAGTCCCCACCACACAGTAGGCGTTCATTGGATGGTGGTGGTTATGTACTCGGGTGGTCATTTATTGTTACCTTACTGTATGCCAGGCACTAGTTGAGGTGTTGGAGGCACTGGCACAAGAGAAAAGGCTGATGCCTTCTCAGGGTGCTGAGGCTCTAGTGGGAGAGACAGGCCCTGAACAAGGAAGTGAATCGACAGATGATACTGCACTGCACCTAGCACCTGGAAGGGTAGGAAAAGTGAGGTGGAAAGACTGGGTGCTGAGGAGAGAGAGGGGTGCACTTTTATGATGGTGGTAGGGGCGGCTCTGGGTCTTGGAGGTTCTGCAGACCTGGATTTAAGCCCATTTTGGCCGCAGTTGAGTGACTTTGAAAGAAAGTCATTTGACTTATGAGCCTTGGTTTCCACGTGGTGGAAGAAGTAGTAGTAAATGAGCCTCCTGGGGCTCAGTGAGGAAGCAGGAAGCGGGGAGCAGCGGAGCGTCGTGCCTGATGAGCTCTGGCAGTTGCTCAGGAGGGTGGGTGCTGCACCCTGCTTGCCAGGCCTCTAGGACATCAGGTAGGGGCTGGTGCTTTGTTCTGGAAGGAACAGTGCAGCTATGGGTGGTGATTCATGTGGGAGGAGAGGAGAGGAGGAGCAAGTGGTGGGAGTCATGGTAAGAGTTATGGCATGTAGATTCTTTTCTTTCCTCCTAAAAGGAAAATAAAAAACTTGTTCTTATCTCTCTGCGCTTCTCTTTCAGTGCCTAGTGGGTGTTTTGCAGTTTAGTTTTGGTGAATAAAATGTGTACATGTATTGCATATATAAAAGTTAAAGTGAAAAATTGTTGAAAAATAGATGTTCTTTAAAACCAAGGAATGTTGCCAGGCGTGGTGGTTTATGCCTGTAATCCCAGCAGCTCAGGAGGCTGAGGCAGGAAGATCACAAGTTCAAAGCCAGCCTCAACAATATAGTGAGGCCCTGAGCAACCCAGTGAGAACCTGTCTCTAAATAAAATACAGAAAGGGATGTTACTCCGTGGTTAAGTCCCCCTGGGTTCAATCCCTGGTATTCCACAAAAAATAAATAAATACAAGAAGGAATGTTAGCTAAGCGCTGAAAGCCTCTCTGGGAGGAATTGTCTAAGGGTCTTGTAGGGACGCTTCCTGTAAGAGTGGATTTGATGTGACTTCTCAAAGAAGGGCTGAGTTTTCAGTATGTTTTTGGAAGGCATTGATATTTCCTAGAGTGTGACCCATGGCACCTGACAGGAGCCCTGGATAGAGTGGTAAGAGCTGGCTGAGTTTGCAGAGCATCATGCTCATCACCCTCGTGACTGGTTCACAGTGTGTGTTTACTTCCTGAAGTCCCTGTCAATCCTGCCAGAAAAAGACCCACTGACTTGGGTCACCCACAGGGCCAGGCCCCCCTGCTGGAGTGAGAGAGCAACCCTGAGAGAATGGGGATTTGCCCTGCTCAGCACTCCTCAAGCTTCACAGTCCTAGTCACATTTTCAGGAATGTAGTTGTCACTTCCTTTATGCATGTATTTGCAAAGCTTTTGGTGATCATCAAGTATATTAGTTACATAGCTCTTTCTGTTTAGGTGAAAAAGTAAGCAAGCCCAAATAAAAAAATAATGGGAATCACATGGTTTTGAGTTTCAGTTTTTACTTGGTATTTTTCTTTTCTCTGTCACTTATTTTGCTTCTGTGAAATGCTTTATAGGGTAGTTGTATGTAATGAGGAAGACTTGTTTTAAACATTGAATATGGAGATACTTTTAAGTACTCCTATCTTAACAAAGGTTGTTTTTCCCCATTTCCAAGGTATATTACCCGAATTTGGGATGGATGTGCATCGATGCCACTGATCCGGAGAAGGGGAACTGGCTGCGATATGTGAACTGGGCTTGCTCAGGAGAGGAGCAAAATTTGTTTCCACTGGAAATCAACAGAGCCATTTACTATAAAACTTTAAAGGTAACAGTGTTGGAATAGTCTACTGCAAGTGACTCTGCATGCATTTTCTAAATGTGGTCCTTAGCTGTGACTGACAATAACTATTTTTCTGACCTTGAAAGGACTATATTTGAAGTGGTTCATTTGTACATTCGAGGTCCTATGGTAAAGAAATGGTTGCCTCTACTTCATGTATGTCAGGGAACTTAACTAAACACGAAGATGGGATTGAGTAATCACATGCTGTGTCTTTCTGGATACGGTGGATAAAGCGTGGGGCAGGTGCTCCTCTCCTCCCAGGATGCACGGGAACTGGCTGACTGGCAGATTTATTCCACTGTAAGAAGCCATCAGTAGTTGTGATGATGCTGGGTTCAAAGTCTTCATATGTTCATAGTCTTCAATGTAAATGAAGCAATGAAGCCTTGGGTTGGCTTTTCCTTTCCTTCAGTTTTATTCAGAATAGAAATTACACAGAACATGTTTTTTTTTTTTTGGCACATTTTTATTGGGAGACATTAATCACTGAGGTAAGAAGGGGCAAGTCAGGTGTGCCACCAACAAGACTGCATCTCTTTCCTGGTTTTCACTGGTCATGGTCTTGGGGAAGACAGATCTGCACATCATGCATGGAATTGTTCCAAGGTGGAAGGTGGAGGTTGTAGAGGCCGATGGTTGTTGCTTGTTTGGAATAGATGGCTTTGCTAAAGTTGCTGTAAGGAAAGCTTGTTTTTATTCACTTGCTTCCATTAAATATAGACTGAGGGACAGTCCATAAAAATAATTGTCTCTATGGAGTTGATACGTCTTGATGAGCAAACACTGAAGGTACAGGCCAGCTTTGCAGGTTGAGTTTTGTCACTGGGACAGCGCTAGGCCATTAAGCAGGTAACTGTTCAATTTTTTTTCTGCTACATTTTTTCCTGACATTGCTACCCAGTTGGAGGGCCCGTTACTTCATTTATACCCATGGCCTTGCATTTAGCCCTTGTAGGAATTGTATGTGTGTGTTACTTTCTCATATGTGACTTCTGAAATCTTGCTTCCTGTTTCTTTCTGCTAAATTATAGCAGCATGCTTTTCTGGTAGGTATTACTGCAGTTTTGTTCCACCGGATTTGAAATTGGATTCTAAATGTGATTCAAGAATTCATTCTGTTTCACAAATTTACCTAAGTAAGAGATACCTGGTTGAATCTGTGAGGTGGAATCTTGGCGGAGATGGAACGCAGGCCAGGAGGTGACTGTGCGTCAGTCAGTCAAGGCCGTGGGAATGAGGTTCTGAAGGAGCACGAGCCCTGGGAGGTAGACGACCCTGCAGTTACTTCTTTAGGCTTCAAACTAAAGTCTGTTCTCTTCAAGAGCAGACCTGCAGCGACATTAGACTGCAGGGACGTTGAGAAGCCACACAGGACAGTGGGGGGGAGGGTGAACTCCGAGGCCACACTGCCTGGGCACGGCGAGCCAGGGTGCCCTAGCCCTGTGGCCTTCCCATGTCCGTTCTTGGTGCCCTAGCTCACTCCTGGTCAGATACAGGTCACAGAGCTGTGGTGATGAGCACCTGAGTGAACATGGATAGAGCTGGAGCACCCAGTAACTAAGGGCTGTTAATGACAGCTGTCGTTTTTGCTGAGGTGATGTGTGTGCCAGGAGTGGGAATTCTAGAGCAAACCACTTAGTGAGCAAATGTTGGCTTCTAGACGTGTGGCATGTGGTGTTCCTTCATTCCTCTTAGTTTTCTCACTCGTCAAGATGGAGGTAGTAGTATAGGTTGAGTATTCCTTGTCTGAAATGTTTGGGACTAACAGTGTTTTGAATTTTGGAGTATCTGTATATATCTGCATAACCTGGGGATGGGACCCCCATTTTCATGTTTCTAAACGTAAAATTTGTTTGTTTCATATATACATATACACATAAACAGAAGGTGGTTTTATACAATATTTTTTGTGTGCTTGCCTTTTGACTATGACCTGTCACATGAGGTGTCAGGTGTGGAATTTTCCACTTGTGGTATCATGATGGCACCCTAAAAGATTCCCTTTTGGGAGCATTTTGGATTTCAGAGTTTTGGATTAGGGATACTCAACCTTCAATACTAATTCATATACCTGTTGTAAAGATGAAGCAATCCAATATGTAGTAGCTTAGGCCAACATAATTACTCAGAATGTGAAGTAACTAGTTGTGCTACTATCATTTTTTACCTAAATTTGTCGGAAATAACACAGTTCTGATCTTTGCAGACCTCCCCCAGTCCTGACCTTTGATATTTACTCAAGTGTTCATGAGACCTTTCAGATTCCTTACTGGTGATCGTCTAAGTGTATTCTTCTGGATTAAGCATTTGTGGGGTAGGTGTTGTGAATGAACTACGTGTGATGTTTTATGGGCTTTGTATCACCTTCTTATCTTATTCTACCCAGATAATTGGGAAATCTCAACACTAGTTTTGTGGTACTTTGATTAAAAATTATTCAAAGTTAACAAGCCTATTATCCATTTATTCATCTACTCAGTAGTTTGACAGATACTGAGTGTGCACTGCAGACGGGTACTCTTCTAGGGTAGTAGGCAGAACAGACAAGGTCCTAGTGTCAGAGAACTTCCATTTTATGGGGGAGGAGGCAGATAAACAAGTAATTAAGTCGATAGAATCATTCCAGATCGAAGCAAGTGCTCTGAGGACAGTCAGATGCCGTGGAGGACTATGTAGGGAGAGGCAAGTTGGCTTCTGGACGAGGGAAGGCTTCCTGAGAAAGACATTGAATTCCATCCCTGGTTAGAAAGGAAACATCCATGCAAAGATCTGGAGGAGAGCGATCCAGGAAGAGGGGCTGGTAGAAGCAAAGGGCCTTGAAGGAGGAATACACTAGTAGTTTTGTTTTTTGTTTTTGTGTTTTTTCTTTTTAGAGGAACAGAACAAAGGCTGATGTGACTGGAGGAAGGAGAGGAATAGTAGGAGGTGATGTGGGCAGGGGCCAGATCAGGTGGGGCCTCATGACTCACAGGGAGAGAAGTATGAGTTTTAGTCTTAGTCTCAGTTCACTTGTTCAAGGTTTGAGGTTGAGATCTGATCCATGACTTTTTATAGATCATGTTGGGGAATGGATTTTGGGTGGCTAAGTGTGTATGAATTTGGGTATTCCAATGATTCTGGAGCAGTTTTCTTATTTGATCTAGCATCAGGAATATTAGGGACCCTTGCTTCTTCCTAATTGGTCTGGTAAAATTGAGGTTTATATATGCCGATGTTTAGAAAAGAGAGAGTGCTTGAATTTATAAAGACTGCCTGAATCCAAAGGAAAAGTTGCAAGGGTTTCTTTAACAACAAAATACAGTACAATCATGCACCGCCATACGATGGGGGTTCCATAAGATTGCATCAGTCAGTGACCTCACAGTGCCTGAGTTTGTGTGAGCACACTCTGTGAGGTTTGTACCACAGTGGAATTGTGTGATGGCACATTTCTCAGAATGTATCTCATCCTTAAATGAAGCATAATTGTATGTAAAAAGGTTGGTTGGTCTTTCAACTTCATTTTTTAAAAATGTGGATTTGTACTTATGATGATAGAACTTTGTGTAAACCTTGAAAATCCTAAGGAGTGCAGAAATGAAAACAGCATAGTACAGAAGAAAACAATCCTTGATTTAAAATATATATGTATTCCCTTCCTCATAAGGGAATGCTGTGTAGCTGCTTTAATACAAAGTTGGGAAGTATATTGCTCCATAGTATAATAACATCTCAGTGGTTCAGACAGTTTTGAGAGCTATTCTGTAATCAGGTTGTTGTTTCTCTTGATGGAAGGGCTTCACCAGCCCAATAGCCTTTTAAACATTTTGTATTAGATTTGAGGTGCAGTAGGATTCTGGTGTTTTCATAGTGTGTGTTTTGCAGCAACAAGAGTAACTGGGGGTACTGGCGTGCTCCCCCGTGAAGTAGCCAGTGCAGCAGGCAGTCTGCCCAGGCCAGGTGGAGGAGCCTTGGAGGCAGGCACTCTGATTCCTGTGATCCCCTGAAACTGTCAGCTTTCAACCAGGGTCCTGGTTACTCTGTTTGGGGGAGGAATATGTCAAGAACACAGTTGTCCTCACTCCTCCTTTCTGTGTTCTTGTTTTACTTTTGATTTTGTTTAACAATTAACTACTTCCTAGAACCCTAGGCATTTCAAATATTATTTAATACCACCATGTTCAAAAATTTGTGACTTGTAACAAGAGGATAAATGAAGTATGTTTGGAATTTACTTTTGAAAAGTAAACACAACCCATTAGCTCATCAGGGTGCCCAAAGGCATTTGTGACTATTAAATTAGATTTTTTGGTTTAGGTTTAACTGATTCACGGAAAAAGAAAAGTGAACCCAGTGCCTCACACAATATATTGATTCAAAGATAAGAAAGTGGCAGATTTTAGCCATTCTTGGGGGAGCCAAAGAAACAGTGGCTGGTTCTTATATTTTGAAGAATTCAGACTATTTTGAAATTTGAACTATATAAACAGAATTCTGTGGAGAATGCAACAAAGTGAAATTTGCTTGTTTTCTTTTAAGTTATTCATGACAGAATATATTTTGATATACATACATGGAGTATAAATTTCCATTCTTGTGTTTGTACGTGATATGGAGTTACACTGGTTGTATGTTCATATATGAACATAAGAAAGTCATGTCTGATTCATCCTACTTTTGTCTTTCCTATTCCTCTCCTCCCTCCCTTCCCTTCCCTTCATTCCCCTTTGTCTAATCCAGTGAACTTCTATCCCCACCCCTCATTGTGAGTTAGCATCTGTGTATCAGAAGGAATATTTGGCCTTTGGTTTTTTGGAATTGACTTATTTCACTTATCATGGTAGTCTCCATTTACTGACAAATGCCATAATTTCATTCTTCTTTATGACTCAGTAATATTCCATTGTGTATATATACCACATTTTCTACACTCATTCATCTGTTGAAGGGCACCTAGGTTGGTTCCATGGTTTAGCTATTGTGAATTGAGCTGCTATAAACATTGATGTGGCCGTGTCACCATAGTATGCTGATTTTAAACCTTTGGGTATATGCCAAGGAGTGGGATAGATAACTGGATCAAATGGTGGTTCCATTTCATGGTTTTTGAGGAATCTCCATACTGCTTTTCAAAGTGGTTGCATCAATTTGCAGTCCAATCAGCAATGTATGAGTGTATGCTTTTCCTCACATCCTCACTAACATTTAGTTGTAGATGGACACAATACCTTTATTTTTACTTTATTTATTTATCTTCTTATGAGATGCTGAGGATTAAACCCAGTGCCTCACACATGTTAGGTAAGCGCTCTGCCACTGAGCCCCAGCTCTCATTACTCATATTCTTGATAATTGCCATTCTGACTAGAGTGAATGGAATGCCAGTGTAATTTTAATTTGCATTTCTCTAATTGCTAGAATAGTTGAACATTTTTTCATATATTTGTTGACCGATATTTCATATATTTGTTTCTTCTGATGAAGTGTCTGTTCAGTTCCTTTGCCCATTTATTGATTTTTCTGTGTTTTTTTTTTTTGTTGTTAACTTTTTTGAGTTCTTTATCTATCCTGGTTGCATCAATTTGCAGTCCAATCAGCAATGTATGAGTGTACGCTTTTCCTCACATCCTCACTAACATTTATCATTACTTGTATTTTTTTTTTTTTTTTGGTACCAGGTATTGAACTCAGGGGCACTTGGCCACTGAGCCACATCCCCAGCTCCATTTTGTATTTTATTTAGAGACAGGGTCTCACTGAGTTGCTTAACACCTCACTGTTGCTGAGGCTGGCTTTGAACATGCAATCCTCCTGGCTCAGCCTCCTAAGCCACTGAGATTACGGGTGTGTGCCACCTTGCCTGGATCCATTTATTGATTTTACTTCTTGCGCTTTAGGAGTCTTGTTAAGGAAGTCAGTTCCTAAGCCGACATGATGAAGATTTGGGCCTACTTTTTCTTCTAGTGGGTGGGATGTCTCTGGTCTAATTAATGCCTTGATTCACTTTGAGTTGAGTTTGGTCCTTGATTCACTTTGAGTTTTATGCAGGGTAAGAGGGGTTTAATTTCATTTTGTTATATGAATTTCCAGTTTCCTCAGCACCATTTGTTGAAATAGGCTGTCTTTTCTTCAATGTATGTTTATGGCACCTTTGTCTAATATGATGTAACTGTATTTATGTGGGTTTATCTCTGCGTCTTCTGTTTTGTACCATTGGTCTTCATGTCTCTTTTGGTGCTAATACCATGTTTTTGTTACTCTGTAGTATAACTTAAGGTCTGGTATTGTGATGCCTCCTGCTTTGCTTTTCTCACTAAGGATTGCTCTGGCTATTCTGGGCCTCTTATTTTCCTAAATGAATTTCGTGACTGCTTTTTCTAATTCTATAAAAAATGTCATTGGAATTTTAATAGGAATTGCATTGAAAACTATATAGTGCTTCTGGTAATCTGGCCATTTTGACAGTATTAATTCTGCCTATTCAGGAATGTGGGAGATCTTCCCATCTTCCAGGGTTTTCTTCAATTTCTTTAGTGATCTGTAATTTTCATTGTAGAGGTATTTCATCTCTTTTGTTAGATTGTCTCAAATGTTTTATTTTTTGGAGGCTATTGTGAATGGGATAGTTTTTCTAATTTCCCTTTCATTTCAGTTGATTCATCACTGATGTATTAGAATGCAATTTGATTTTTGGTTTTAATTTTATGTCCTGCTACTTTGCTGAATTCGTTTATAAGTTTTCTGGTGGAGTTTTTTGGGTTTTCTAAATATAGAATCATGTCTTTGGCAAATAGGGATAGTCTGAGTTCTTCTTTTCCTTTTATTATCCTATTAATTTCTTTCTTCTGTCTAATTGCTCTGGCTAGACTTTCAAGGACTATGTTGAATAGAAATGGTGAAAGAGGGCATCCTTGTCTAGTTTTTAGAGGGAAGGTTTTCAATTTTTCTCCATTTAGAATGATGTTGGCTTTAGGTTTAAATATATAGCTTTTACAATGTTGAGGTGTATTCCTGCTATCCCTGGCTTTTCTAGTGTTTTGAACATGAATGGCTGCTGTATTTTGTCATGCTTTTTCTGCATCTTTCAAGATAAACATATGATTCTTTAAGTCTATTGATGTGATGAATTATGTTTATCAATTTCTGTATATTGAACTAACCTTGCATTCCTGGGATGAATACCACTTGATTATGGTGCACTATCTTTTTTAATAGTAACTTGTTTTTAAGGACTTTATCTATACTAGAAGTTATATTGGCATGAGGAGTTATTTGTTGACGTCTTAGATGGAATTTCCCTCCCCTTAAAAAAAAAAAAGACAAAGCAAAACAAAATACCTGGATTATTCTCTTACATGACCATAGTGCAATGATCAAAATCAGGAAGCTAGCATTGAGACAATATCTTAATCGGTCCGCCTGACTCAAATGTTGTCAACTGTTCTACTTGTTTTCATTGTAAGAATACTGTTGTATTCAGTTATCATATCAAGTTTGCTTAGCTTGGACAATACCTTAGTCTTTGCTAACTTTTCAGTTTCAAGGAGAAATGGCTATTTTATAGAATATCTTAGGTTTCATCATGATTAAATTCCATTTACGTCTTTTGGGCAGAAATCGTCCCAAAAGCAATGTCATGTTCTTTGTATATCCTTCCAAGAGGCATGTGATATTCATTTGTCACATTAGGAAAACACAATTTTCCCCTTGTAATTAATAGATATTTTGTTAGGAGATATTTTGAACCTATGCAAATTGTGCTACTCCTCAAACTTTCACCATTGATGAGTCTTCCCTGAATCAGTTGTTACAACGAAGATTGCCAAGGGGCAGTTTTCTGATTCTCTCTTTTCACTATGATCCCTTGTGATGGACTTTAAGGAAGAATTTTCCTTTGTATGTATCTACTTGTTCATTCATTTATGTTAGTATTGAGTCGTGAATTCTGATTTATTCAGTGGGTTTCAGATGGAATTTTACCTGCATTGTTATTCTTGCAACTTTTAATCAGGTCAGTCCGTGAGATAGAAACCAAGAAGCTCTTTTCCTCAGTTCTGTTTAGAGGCTCATCTCTCCACTCGGCACCCCCGCGCCCCCAGGGTCTTGTAGGTGTAATCTACTGGTGTGTCTTTGCTCTCCCAGTAACACTGACCCTGAAGAATTCTGAGTTTTAGGAACATTACACCTGGGTGGTATTTGTAGGCATTCCTTCTGTTTAAAAGTCCTAATGCCCTTTCGCTGACCCGAGGAGAGCGGCGCACGGTCCTGCGCTGCCTCCTCTTAGCTTTCTGCGACGTGCGCAGCGGGGCAGGGGTAGACGTGCAGCGCGACACCAGGCTTCGCTTGCTTTTGGAATCAGAATCATGTGCTGCCACCTGCTTGTTAATTGTGCTTTAAATTTCTCATTCACTCGGATTTTGTGCGGAAAGAGGTTCCGTGTTGTGTCTTCTCTTCGCGTGGGGGATTCGGGGACTGGAGCAGTAAGATGTGGAAGCGCCTGGGGATTGAGTGAGAGCCTCCGCGATCCGCGGCGGGTCTATCCTCCATCCAGCCTGTGGCACTGGGCCCTGGGCTTCTCTCACCTGCGGAGCCCCCTGCGCGTGACCGAGAGAGCCTCCTTTTGGCAGGGCGCGTGGCCGTAAACCCCTCCTCGGTAGGAGCCCCGCGCGCGCGGTCACGATCGCCTCCCAGCGTAGGAACCTCTGCGCGCGGCCGTGTATAGACTCCTCCTCCTGGCCGTGCCCCTTCCTCGCGCGCGGCCGTGAGCTCCTCCTCCCGGAAGCGCCCCCTCCTTCGTGGAGCCACCTCCCCCGTCCCACCTCAGCGCGCGCGGCTGGTGGCGCGCCCGCCCGACAGCTGTTTGCCGTCGGCGTGCCGCTCCCGCCCGCCGCGGCGTTGCCCCGCCTTTGCCAACAACCTCTTCTCTGATTGGCCCGGCGCTTGTCTCTTCTCTCCCCACAGCCAATCGCGCCGGGCGAGGAGCTCCTGGTCTGGTACAATGGGGAAGACAACCCCGAGATAGCAGCTGCGATTGAGGAAGAGCGAGCCAGCGCCCGGAGCAAGCGGAGCTCCCCCAAGAGCCGGAAAGGTAGGACCTGCGGGCGGGCCGGCCGGCTGGCTGCCCTCGCCCGGCCCGCAAGCAGCAGCCGTCTCGCTGCCGCCGGCCGGGACGCGGGTTGGATCGCGGGCCGGGCGCGGCGCCCGCGGTGTCTTGGTGACCTTTTTCGGACTCGGCCCGGCCGGCCCGCGATCACCGCCGGCCCCGCTGCTGAATCACGGCGGCTGCCGCTCGGGCTGTTTGCTAACTTGTGCCTGAGCGCTCGCGCGGCGCAAGTGCGCGGCGCGGCCGGGTGCGGGCTCTGCCCAGCGGACGTCAGAGCCGGGCCGCGCCGCGCTCGACGGGCGGCCTCCGCCTTCCGGCCGCGGCTGACAGCCCGCTCCGCGGACAGCGGAGAGACCGGGAGGAGACAGCGAGGGGGGAGGGAAGCGCCGGCCGGGAGGGGAGAGGCCGGGCCCGGGCCCGGAGGGCAGGGACTCCCTGAAGGATGCTGCGGGCGGCGTGCAAGTTGGGGGGGGGCGGCTGCTGCTTTGTCGTTTTGAGTCACTTCTAATAGTTTTATGATTTATGATGTTTTTGAACAAAAGGTGAAGTGTAGACGCATTTACAAAGGAGAGTTAAATTTCTGGGTAGGAAAATAGTTTGGTCGGCTATATCATATTTCCAGCTGGCATGCTGATACGTTGTTGGAATTTTTTTTTTTAATGAAGAATTTTAGTGTGAATTTGGGAGTCTTTTATAGAGCCCAGTTTGAATATGTGCCAAGGCACGGTCTGGTAGTTTTTTGTTTTTGTTTATTTGTTTTTTAAAATTAATACAAGTACATTATTATTATTATCCTATCTTAGGTCTTAAGTAACTTTTTGTAATCATCCCAACAAATGAGTCTGTTCTTTGTCCAGAACATTGCAAAGTATGTTGTGGAAGTCCAGCTGTAAATAAAAGCATAAAGTACTTGCTTTTGGAAGATTTTAAAATTAATATTTAAAAAATGTAGGCAAGAAGACCATTCTGATTTTTTCAATTACTTGTTCTTTGTATTTGGCCGCATAATGGAAACATAACTAATTCCTTAAGGGCCGGCTAGTTGGTGGGCCTTGTGCTGACTACACTGAAGGTCATTAAATACTTTGATTCTGAATCAGATGATCAGAGTTTAGAAAATTCCAGGTCTTATTTTAATTGTTTTAACCATGTATTGGAATTTTTTTGATATTAAGCTTAGTGCTTGATTGTTGGCAAACTCTTCACAAAATTTTACTTGCTCCTTTATTTAGTATGTATTTTATTTATAATTTATGTTATCAGCCTTTCCACAAGAGTTGTGATTTGTATGGGCTGGAGATTGGGAAGTGGGGACTCATTACTGTGCTACTAAACATATTTATGTATTTAAACATTTTTAGCTTAATAGCAACCTCACCCTAAGGCTTTTCTGTTTGGCATAGTTTGTGCATTTTCAGAATGTATTTCACTACTCTTTTGCTTTCTTATTTATCTTTTATTGTTGTGTCTATTTAATTGGATATAGAGGAAAAACCTGAGTGTAAACTGTTTGTTTTATTAGTTGATAGATGAATTTATATATTTCAGATTGTTGTTTTTCATATTGAGCTAAATAGTTGGTATTTTTTCTTATCCCATTATTGTTCACATAACTATTGTGAGAAGCATATAACCCACTGAATCCTAGGTTTTAATTAAAGGACTAGCATGAAGCTCAGGCTTGGAACGTACCATCTGCTTTGGACAGCTTACTCATAAAAGAGGTCTGGTTGCTGTCTGTGACCTAAAAGTTTGGAGAGTTTAAATAATGAGTCAAACCTTTTTTTATTTTTAAATTAAATACTCTGAAAGCTAATTTATAGCTTGCAAAGACCTGAAATGGAGAGCTTTTTATATTAACTCAGTTCTATTTAGGCCTATGTGTGACCTCAGACATTTAAATAATATCTTTTCAGGCAGTGATGTCAGAGAGTGAATCAGTGCAAATTTTACTCAGAGATAATGTTACCTTAGTATTTCTGAAAGCCAGATGTTGAAGACATACAGCTGACAGGAAGATTGACATTGGGTCTAACCTCATTTTGGTTATGAGAAAGGCAGAGAGAAACAAAGGGCTGAATTCTTCTTCCTAGTTCTGGACCTTGGCTACTTTGCATGACAGCTGCTGTGCCTACAGCTGTGCATGGCATGTGGGCCTTTCAGAAGTCATCAGATTTCTGGTGGATGGTAAGGCCTGTTTGGGCAGTTGAAAAGCCCTAATGCCTTTACACACACAAACTGGCTCCTTCTCTCTCCTCTCTCACATTCAACTAATGTTTATTAAGTCCCTGCCATGTGCCAGGCACTCGGTTAGGTTGCATAGCCCACTGATCAAAAAGGCAGCAGTAAGTCTTCCCTTGGTGCCTACAGTCCAGGCTGGTGGGGGGACAGTAGCACATCACTAAGTCACTGATGAGCGCCTAGATGGTTGGTTGACAGGTAGTAGGCCCTCAATAAGTATTCCTTGATTGTCAAACAAAGACTCATACAAACATTGTGTAGAGAAGGAAAGAACACAGTGCTGTGAGAACACAGTTGATATTGTCTCTGACCAAAGAGCATGCAGTTCTGCCATGGGCTACAGATGTACATACACCAGGCATTTTTGACTTGGATTTATTTTGAATTCTCAGCTTCACATTTCTGTTTGACTTTATTCATGTCTGAGTAGCCCTGTAAGGTTAAATGTGAGAAGTTTCTTGTCAGGGAGGGGGTGGTGTTGGGGTTCAGGCTTTTTAAGTGTGAACCATAGAAAGATTATAATCTATAAAGTAGTATAGTAAAGGCCACATTTACAAGTTTCTGTCATCTTCTTGATCTGTCCTGATCCTATTTATGACTATAAGAAATGAGAGATTAAATTTGCCTGTTAGTAACAAGCCAGGGCTCTTGGTGCACACACTTATGAAGTGCAGTGGCGTTTGTTGCCTGCTCTCGCTTGGCTGTGTGAGATCTGTACGTGATAGAAGTCCTTCTGTCTGGAAGAAACAACAGTAGCTTTCCACAGATGGGTTTGATGGAAGGAAATAGAAATGTGGACACTAGATTTCTATTAGGTGTGGTGCAGTTCTCCCCAGGGCTTAAAAATGGATGTCAGAATAGTGATGTTACTTACTTACACTATCTAACCTCACGAGGCTGTCCTCAAGGGCTTGCGAGGTAGTGGAAGGGAATGAACTTTGTGAAGCATGTGGGGTCTTGGTAACTGTAAATGCCATGTCTCAGGGGGGCTGGCATGCTTTTTGCCAAGAAACTACTCAGTTTGCAACTCCTTTAATCTGTGAGTATTTATGAACCATAAGTACCAGGTCTCTTCTCCATGGTCTTCCCCATGCTGGAACTGGAGTCTGGCTCTGCTGACCCCCCCCTCCTAGAGGCCAGTTCTCATCTACCGACCTCACTGTTCCTAGCAAATTAGAAGGAAAGAAGTGTTTTTTAATTGTGCAAGAAGTTTTGTACTTGATAGGCCTAATGGTGAAAAAGACAGTTACATTGCTAGTTTTGTTATAAACTTGTCTTCTTCACTATTGGGCTTTCAGGTGTAGTTCCTTAAGATCACTTAAAAGGGTCATATAACCCTTCATAAAAACCTTAAATAGCCCTGAGCGTATCAACAGTGACTTTTAGTTACTATAAAGCACTAAATTAAGATTAGCTTAAAAAGAAAATATTTCGTTTGTCTGTAAAGTAGAGTAGTTCAAATGAAAAACCTTGATACTGTGAAGTCACTCGGGTATTTTGAAATTGCATGTATTTGAACTCCTTGCTCAAAGGTGCTGAATAATCGAAGTCTCTAAAGGAGACCTGTAGTGAGTCCAGGAATGTAAAAACTCCGTATGCAAAGAGAACTTAGTCCCAGGTAACCTAAAAAGAAATTGCTAGTCTAGAGCATAGGCGGTAAGGATTGGTGACATTCAGAAGAGAAAAAAGGCATTTGGGGAGGGATTGCCCAGGGAGGCCTCCTTTAGAAAGGGTGGTGGGATGGGGATGTGCAGAGGAGGCTGGGTGCTGTGAGCAGTCAGAGAAGTTGAGGTGTCTGCAGGTCCCTCCAGCTCCTTAACAGGTCTTGGTCAGGCTTGTGTCAGGTGCAATTCTGGGTGTGGAATCACAGCAGAAGACCCAAATGAGGGAATCACAGGCCACAGGTGAGCGAGACACTTAGTAATGTCAGCACCAGGGGTAGAGAGTGAGTAAGCTGCAGTGCAGCTGTTGATGGGAAATCGGGAGCCTTTCTGTTGCTATGACATAAAGGACTTAGGAAGTTCTAGAGTCTGAGGGCTCCAGGAACAAGTCCAGCTTGGTGTTCCAATAGCATTTCTGCTCATGTAGAAACCCACATGAGTGTTTTGAATTATAAAACTCAATTATAATTCAAATTTTTCTGCCAAATACCATATAAGTGGCTGGGTTGGTAGGGAAGGTTGGAAAGATGGCTGTATCCAGCACTAGACATCTGCACTGTGGAGCTGTGTCATTGTAACCAAGTGCAGTTTACACTTGGGGTTGTGGTTCATGTGCCTCAACAGGAGTCTTGGGGAGGGGAGTGATAAAAGGAGCTTCGCAGGAAGGTTCTTGAGAGGGAAGGAGAGGAGGGGAAGAAGGAAAGAGCAACACATAAGTTATCCCTCAGAGGGTCATGGATGTCACAGGGAAGGAAATGCTGAACAACAGGTGGAAAACAGATGTGGAGGGAGGCTCTGAAGGTGACATGGAGCCTCCTGGCAGAGGTGTGTATACCCCACAGAGTGCTGAGTGCTCCATGAGTATTCTTACTAGCCCTGTGTTTGTGAGGTGGTTCCTACCAGCTCTAGATGAAGACTGGGCCCTTCTCAAGGTTGTAGATCTTGTTCACGATCACTCTGCCAAGGAATGTCAGAGTCGGAACTGGCAGGGAGGAGTGCCATGCATATTCATATATGCAGTCTGCTTTTTGCTTACTTGTACACAGAGGGCAGAAAAAGGGACAGCACTGTTTAGCACTGTTTCTGCTTCAAGTCAGTGTTAGAGAATACACTTAGTAAAAGTGGAGAACAGTGAGCCTTCGTGGATTGGTCTGCTGATCTTCCCTAGCAGCTGGCAGCTCTGTTTCAGGATCCTTGACCAAAGCTGAGTGACAGTAGCATGGCTGTGGTGTCTGAGGATTATGGCAGATGGGTCCTGTAGCTCCACTCACTAACAAGACGTTCACTCATAGTTCTTGTTTGCAGGTGGAGCGGGTCGTGAGGCAGTTGGAAGTAGCTTTGTATCTGTGCTTACTTTATGCCTTGCAGATGTACCATGTTGGACCGAGGTGTGTTCTCTGGAGTGGGTTCCTGCCAAAGCACTCACTGCTTTCTAGCTGAGTGGTGCAGAGCATTGGATGTCCTACCTCTGGTATCCGCCCATCAGGTTGATCTCTCTGCTGTTGTTGTGTGGGATATTTTTAAAAGCTTAATACAATTTTAATTAATTTTTCCAATAGTAGGAGTTAGACTTTTGTTGTTATTTTTTTAAATTTCTAATTTTATTTCTGCTCATTGAATTTCTCTAGCTAAAAGATTGTTCAGTATTTTTGTTTTGTGTCTTTGATTATATATAGCCTTTTAAAATAAGGAAATTATGTTGATTAAAATTTCCCAAGGCATTTTTGCAAAATTTTCAACTATTTTAATGGATAAATTTGCAAAATCCTATTATATGCCACAATGAAAAACTGTTTAATAGATCATTATTGAGAGTATTAGGAACTGTGCCGCACGGTGTCTGTTCTTAGGTGGTTATACTGGTTTTCCTGTCCACTGTAAATGGAAAGGTGAGACTTGTGTAATGCAGAAAAAGGTTTAATTATGGTTAGGTTTTCTAAAAGGTAAAAGAATAATAATAATAAGACCTGTATAATGAGCTCAAAATAGTTGGTTTCTAAAAAAATACTAGTAATTGACAGTAAAACAACAACAATTTGTTGTTCTTTCCTTGAATATAAACTCCAGGGTTTTTTTCCTAAATTACATACTTTTTATTGTTTTAAAAATTCCTGCAGTGTTTCCTTGTCCTCGGCAGTTTCACATTCCACCTTACAGATGTCTCTTATAGTAGGTGGACTTAATATTACTATAAGCAGTACAGAGGGGAGGGTGTGGTTTTACATTTAAAGTCACCTCTAAAGAGAAGGAATTGGGTGAATACCCCAACAACACCAGTTTGGAGGTTAAACTTGAGTAGGCACCCCGGCAAAGGCTGAGCGGAGAACTGAAAGTTACAGTTTCAGATAGCCTGGCATGGCACTCTGGAGGCATTCCCATTACCTGTTTATATGTCACATGCTGCCAGAAACAGTTCTAAGGTTTGGTTTTATTCATGTTAATAGTTTAGAGGAGCTGTGACACAGAGAAGCAAGAGCCATTTGGGGAAAAAAAAATTAAATGTGTTTTCTCTAAGCAAAAAAGATAATACCAATCTTTTTTGCTTATTTTTCTCTTTATCACTTGTATTGAACTAGTTGCATTGATTGCAAGAGTTCTTGGTTGAATTCCTTTATTGGATGTATTTTTATATGGATGAATCACATGATTTAACTCTTAATCTGCATATCATGCTGTTATGTACTGAGTCACTACTATTGTCATTGACGGTGACAATGATGGCAGTTACTCTGTTTTCTAGCCAACTGGTTTGGTGCTCCATATATGCCATCACTAATCTCCCCAATAACTGCAAAGTAGGGACCATGGTTCTCCTTTGTAGAAGAGGGAATTCGCTCAGAGGTGTTACACACTTGCCCACTAAGTACTCTACCTTGCTTGCCTACATCCAGTTTGACTCATAATAGTTCTGGGTAGGACAGTTATATAGCACAGCCTACGGTAGTAGCAGTGCTCATTGGCTTTACTAATTAGCTAGGGTGAATTTTCACTACTCACTATAGTGAAAATTGCCCACTTTGATCCTAAATCACAAGGCGATGATTAACTGCTCTTTGGTGTAGGAAAGCTAAGTTATGATGAGAACTGATGCCTTTGGTTATTTTTGCTTTGGTGGTTTATGAATTGAATAGACATATCCCTCTGAGCACAAAGGAATAGGCAGTTTTTAAAAACACAAAACTACTTTTAAAAAAAATTATCTTTGTAGCTGTTGTTAGTCTGGTTTGTTTATTATTTATTATTTTTTTTTACTTTTTGTGAATATTTTCTTTCAGGGTTTTATAATATTGTGGCAGTTTTGAAACCACAATAACAGAGCAAGGCTTTGCTTTTGTTCCATCCCCTTTTCGGTGCTGATGGCAGAGGGGTTGGAGTCCAGGACTGTAGGGCTGGCTCTTGTGTAGTTTGACTGAAGAGTTAGTTCAAGGAGCCATGATGTTTTAGCTCTTCCTCTTCAGCACTGTTCTTCTGCAGAGAATGACTGGCTGTTCTGAAGGCTAAAATACAAATGTTGAAGTTTTCTTAAGCTGAATGTTACGGATCATGAGCATGCTTTAATTAACATAAATTCTAAACATTAATATAAAAACTGATTTAAGTCATGCCTGTTTCTGTTTCAGAATGTGACCCAAAGATGGAGACTTGAGGGTTTTGTTTGTTTTGCCAAAATGTCTATTTGTGGGGGATAGTTTTTTATATTTGTCTTGTCCTTTAGGAGAGGGTCTTGTTTGCTGATGAAGCTGTTGCCTTTCCTAACTGTTCAGCTCATTCCACTGGAAGAGTGTGAAAGGAAACCAGGAAGGGAGGAAGAAGTGCCCTGATCTTTCCTGTCCACTCTCAAGATTTTCCTAAGGAGAGGCTGGGGTTTATTTCTTCTGTGTTTATCCCACATAGATTCTTTAGAATGTATGTGCATGCATAAAATTAAAAAAAAATTTCAATTGGGAATAAAATGTAATCAACTTTTTCTGCCTAAAACTTACTGAGAGTACTTGATTTGCTTGTTTCTTAAAAATTCAGCAAGTAGTTAACACCCATCCCATGCCCCAAGCCATGGGTAGGCAAAGCAAAATTCTGTTTTTATTTTTAAAGTATTTTAAGCATTGCCTTTCTGTTCTACCCTTTTCTCCAAAACTTAGGAGGAAGTAATTTTGCTTAAATGTTTTTAAATATGTTGCTTAAGATGTTAAAACTTGGTGCATATATTAAGAAGAAAATTCTGAGGAATTGTGAGGTAGGAGACTAGAAAATTCTCAGAGTTCTGAAGCATTAATTGTAGCTGTATTCTTATGTCTGTGGTCATGATCTTGAAATTTCAAAATATTTTTTTGATGAAAGTTTTTTAATCATTAGCTGGTAGGTATAGTTATTTTAAATGTTACATATTGAAAGCTTACAGCATGTTTTTTTATATACAAAGAATATTTTAATAGTTTTAGAGGCACAAGATTTATCGTAATGAAGAAATAACAATATTTTATTTGTTTGTTGTATAAAATACCATAGTTTCTAAAACGAGATTACGACATCTAAAATCTTTGCTAATCTGATCTTTCAATTTTATATGTTCTTATTTACTGTCTGAATGATCAAAAGCCAGTTTCGTCCCTAATGAATTAGCTGTGTCTTACCAGTTCTACATAGTTGTAAAGGATTGTTTTGCTTGGGTTAAAAAGAAAAGCAATAAATATTGCTTAGGCTAAAATCTCCTCTTTTCCTCTATTTAAGCTATAGTGATTAACAGTCTTTTTCTGCCTCTTGGTGTGTAGTCTTTTGTAGCTTTCCTGAGATATCACATGCCACAAAAATGAAGGCAAACTGGTTTGTTCACCTGTGTTTAGATTCTCAAAAGGGAATTATATGTACTGTTTGAAGCTGCACTTATAGTTTAAAATAAACAACCACATGACTTGGGGAAATGTCCTGATTTGGCTTCTCAGGTTCAATTTTCATTTTCTTGTCAATTTGAGGCATAGAATATACCTATATGATTCCATTGGCTGTATTTTTGTTCTTAACCTATGGGATTATCAGACCCTGTTTCTCTGTAGAATAAAGTGACTACCGGCTTTAAGTGGAAGTCCTAGAGAAGAAGGTGAGCTTCACTGTCTCTCCCCGCCTTGTTCCTTTGCCTGAGGATGTTGGGTTGGTTTGAGGCTTTTGCTGTGCTGCAGTGGTGAAAGTCCCTGTTGTGATCTTTCCAATATAGAACAGTCTTCTTGTCTGTTTCTATGTAAGGAATTGTAAATTTGGTAGGATTAACACTGGAGCTCAAATTAAGAGTTTCCCTCTCACTGGCATCCAATGAATAAATAAAAAATAATAAAAAGGAGTATCCAACTATTAATAGTGGTAGTCTTGATTGGAATTTTTTGACTGAGGGTCTAAGATTTCAAATCCACTTGTCTGTGGGTATTTTATCAGTTGTTTAATTGTATAACACAGGAAGTATCTTTTGTGTGTTCGGTGGAGCATAGTAGTGTTTGATACAAATTTTAGTATTAACTTTAATATCTATTTATAATTATCAGTTCATCAAAATTAGTAAACTCAGGAATTCAAGATAGAAAATATTACTACTATCTGTATACCAAAATAAATTTATGGTTATAGTAGGTATAGAAAACGTTAAGCAAATTCTAATCCTCTTAAATTTTAGAGAGATGGGAGTCCTTTAAATCTTATGTGTAGTTGTCAAAAAACACATGGAATTGCCCTTCTTTCATATTACTTGCTAAATCATGTTAAAAAGGAAAATAAAACTTACCTTTTTTTTTTTTTTTTGCTGAGTGGCAGTGTGCTACATGGGCTTCACTGTTGCTTCCACATTGAGTACAAATGGATCAGTATTTCACAGGTGTATAACTTGTTTAAAATGAGCTTGAAATGGTGTGTGTGTTGAGGGGGGGTGTGGAAGAAAGAAGGCTGAGCTGGACCCAGAATGCGAGAAGATGTGTGTGTCCCAGAGCAAGGCGTTTGTTCTGGTGTGCTGGAGCAGAGCCTTGGAATTAGGAGGAGGCCAGATTTCAGTCCCACTTTACAGTTAGTAATGGTGTGACTTTGAATAGATGATTCTACATGTTCTGGTCTTTGGTTTACCTGTCTATAAAATGGGGGTGAGACCTACCCTGTAGGTTGCTGTGAGCACTGTTAGCCTTTTAGGTACATTCATGGTATACTGACCTTTGTTTTATCATACTGTCATTGATAGGCTCTGGCAGAATTCATCCTATACATCTTATAGTAACTCTGCCCATCTTTTGGCTTATCAGTATGCTTCTAAACAAATGAAGAGTTTCAGCATTTTCTAACATGTTCTTTTAAAAAATCCATGATTTGCTTTGATAATGTGGAATGAAGTAGATTTCAAATTAAGAGTCAAGGGCTTATACACGTCATGACCCTGAGGAACTTCTCAGAGACCTGCTTCTTTCTTTAAAGCTGCCTTTCTTTAATTTTTGCCCAAACCGGTACACCTCTGCTTATACAGGTTGGTGGAACAGAGGACTCTTGGAATTTGATATGTTGCATATACCTGGTCAGAAGCAAGCCCTTCTCATTATTTGTTTGTTATAAGGAGCTTAAAATTGTCTTATTTTTTTCTTACCTTTATATGGTTCATATCACTTATGAGTCTAGTGTTATAACCAGTTTTTACTCATCCAGAAATTTTATTTGAATTTCGAATACATTTTCTTAGACATTATCAACCTTGAAAGTAATAACCACGTGGGAGCAGTTGCAGGGTTATATATGACAGAATTCTTCGCAGTCTTTCTGGATGTGAAATCATGAAGAAACCAATGTATAAAAGAACCAGTTTTCTTAAGGAGAAATTACTAATTAAGTTGACGATACCAGTTTTAGGGAAGCAAATGTGGTTATTACTTGTGTGGCATCTTGAGTGTTCTAAGAAATTGGGGTTCTTTTTCAGGGATCAGTCATAAAGGTGTACTTCTGTTGAAACACAACACTTGCAAACTCACAACCTGGTTCTATGATAAGAAGAGGCTCTTGAGTCCCCAACATTGTTTACCAAATTGTTTACTTATGTCCATTGGTGACTGTCTGGAGAGAGGGGCCTCCGGTATACCTGATTCTCAAAGGGTCCAAACTTTCCTTTCTAAAGATTAAAACCTACTAATGGCAACCCCAGTATGTTTAATTTTAAAAATTAAGCAGAAACAGTTGTTTAGAACAACAAAATCAATGGGTAATGGACTTTAAGAATGAAATATACTCAAAACTTACACCATTAAAGCATCAGTAATCTATTGAGGGGGACATTAGTGAGTGATGGAATTCTTTGCTGTCTTCCTACTGTCCTCATTGGACATGTACATGTCCCTAATGGTATCTGGCCTTGATTCTATGTAAAACAACAACAAGGCGCTAAGCAACTCATTGAGACCTTGTCTCTAAATAAAATACAAAAAAGGGCTGTGGATGTGGCTCAGTGGTTGAGCGCCCCCACCCCCAAAGAAAAGAAAGAATAGGGAGCTTGGGTTAAAGTGGAATCATAAGCTGACATAAGTGGGGCCACAACCAAGGATGAGATATTGATATATTGGTGAGTAGTTTAGAAGAATTTTATTTTTAGGTAGAGATCTGTAAGAAAAAAATTGAAATTTAATTTAAATGTAATTTATAATTGAAAAAAATTA
This sequence comes from Urocitellus parryii, assembly GCF_045843805.1. Lineage (NCBI taxonomy): Eukaryota > Metazoa > Chordata > Mammalia > Rodentia > Sciuridae > Urocitellus > Urocitellus parryii. Next base: position 8,613,128 of record NC_135541.1, read on the forward strand.
TGAGGATGTGTTTTAGCTCATTTTCCGCTTCTTAGATCTGAAAGACAGCTTGAGCAGTGTTGAGTCTATCAGAGTTCAGAATTCTGTTTTAGCCAGCATGCACATGAAGAATCTAGCAGTCTGAGATCTTTCCTTCTGGAGCAATGTGTGTTGTCCTTAGTTCTGATAGGGGCACAGCCACAGGGCATGGTGGGGCTGGATGGCAGTTGAGAGCTGCCATGGAGGGATCAGACCCGTCCACAGCACTGCTGCAGAGTCACAGTGGAAGGAAAGTGCCTCACTTCATGGTAGGTCCAAGTGATGAGGTGGTTTGTGTGCATAAATGTTCCTGTTTTCATAAACCTCTGCCAAAATGCAGCATCTTCAAATGCTTACTCTTGCATTTTAGGAGAAGCAGAATGAAAGCTTGTCAACAATACTCTGTGCTTGTCACAGTTGATGACCAAGACCTGAGGCCCAGGTTAATACTCAATCTGCTTGTTTAGATATTTATTTAACTAGTGGTGGGCATAGTACTAGCCAAGGGCATTGAAACAACAAGAAGACACGCAGCGTATCTGTTTGAAAGGATGAGGCCAATTAATGTTTGAAGTACTGTGCTGCAGAGGCAGAAGAACAGGAGGTAGTCTGAGTGCCTAAGCAGTTGTGACTAGTTATCTGCTAAGAGCATTTTTAATTCCTTTTAAGACTTCATAACTGTGTTGTGGATTTGATTTGATGTTTTTGGAGATAGTGGTTTTTTGTTTTTTTTTTAAACAGTTTTACTGGGTATGCATAGGTAGGAGATAGAGAACAGAGAAGCACTTGAGCAAGTTCTTGTTGCTGAGCAGGCCCAGTGGAAAGTTTGAGGCCTGGTCCAAATTGTACTTTGATAAAATTGTACATGTTAATCTCAACCAGCAGGAATGTTTTCAATTATCTTTATTAATTTTGCTTTCATGGGCATTTCTTTCTCTCTTTTTTAAAAAATAATTTATCCATTAATTTTTTTGCATGGTGTAACCAAATGTTCATCTTAGAAATACGGGTAAGGAAAAATATACCCTTTCCAATCATTACATCACTGGGAACCACCTGCCAGCTTCTTAATATATCTCTTCTTGGTTCAGTTGGAGTTTACATCTGTGAATGATACACTGCAGCCTGGTGTTAGTAATGACTGTTGTTCCTTTGGACATTTTTATAAACAAATGTAAAGCATGAATTTTATTATTTTATCTCAAATTTTTATGTCTATAAACTTATTTTTGAAAATATTTTTGAACTAAATTTTGTAGTTGTTTCACCAGAATACTATTTTAAAATTTATGTGTGCTTTGAGAAGAGAAAAGAAGGACTTTCCATTGAGAACCAATTCTAGAGGGTGTCTTCTCTGTTTTGGGATTGCCAGGCACTTGTAATGCACACCTCTGCAGCAACTCCCACTCTTATTGATTTGGCAAAGGGGGACTTGAGACTTGAATCCAGTCCTTAATTTTCCTTTCCTCTTCACTTTTCATATGTTAAGATCTGCCCCCCCCCTGCAAAATAAAGGCTACTTAAAAAACCATGAAAAGAAACCTAGAAACTAATCTATAAAATAAAACAGGTTAGCAGCTTGCTTAAGTTTCCAAGATAGTTAATTAAATAGACTCTAAATAATTTTGTTCGTGCCCTGAGACTTGAAGTTCCAGAAAGTGTAAGGAAACAGTGGTTTTTAAAATTTAAATTTGCCAATATTTATTTGAGGAGTTTTTCCTAGGATTTGGGTAGGATTTGGAAGGATCCAGTGAAAGCCACTATAAAAACCTTTTTAAGAAAAATCTGAAGTATGATATGCTTTCTCCCATCAGCCTGGCTTTGGAGGAGAGAGGGGGCCTGTAGCCCTCACAGGGATGGCTCAGCGACACCCCCCTAGCAGGAGCAAGCATTTCAGGAATTTATACTGCAATCTGCAGAATTGCAGAATCCAGAACTTTTCCATTGTTTCTGTTGGAAGCAAAGCCTAGAATTCCATTTTAATACCATGTGCAACTTATAACCAGAGAGGTTTTGTTTTTATAATTTGCCTCCAAGATTACAGACATCTCTTGGTGAATTTAACTGTAAAGTTTATGCCAAAACAGCTTATTAGAATTTTTTGACTATCAGGGAATTTCAACATTATTTCCAATGAAAAGAAAAACTATAGAAAATGTATAACACACTACTTTCATAAAAAAGCAAGGTTTTGTTTTTATAATTTGCCTCCAAGATTACAGACATCTCTTGGTGAATTTAACTGTAAAGTTTATGCCAAAACAGCTTATTAGAATTTTTTGACTATCAGGGAATTTCAACATTATTTCCAATGAAAAGAAAAACTATAGAAAATGTATAACACACTACTTTCATAAAAAAGCAACTGTCACAGTATCAAGTGCAAAGGACCCAGAGGGCCTGGCCCCAGGTGGCTCATTTTCCCACTGATGTCACCTTGGTTGCTTGTAGTGACCACTTCTGACCTTGTTGCTACATGTGATGCTGTTGGCCTTTATGGAAGCCCTGGTTGCCATTATTCCTGATCTCCAGGGTTCCTGATTCTCCTTGCATTGACTTTGGGTGACTTCCAGGGCACCCACAATAAAGCATTTATTTTGGATATTGAAAGGGATAGTTAACTCTTTAAACTTAGTCATATGTGTTTTCCTCCTTTTCTCCTTCTCTTTCCTCACACAAACTGCAGAATGTCAAACCATACCCAATATAACACAGAGCTGTGGTCGTCTTAACTCCTGCCTTTCCTTTAGGGTCTCACACATAACGTCATTTGGCTGTTCTTTATTGTGACAAATTTTGCCCTTATCCATTCATTCCCCTTCCTGACAACAGTGTATAGACGGTGTAGCTTTTTCCTTGTTTTAATCTTATAAACGAGTCTTTTAACTTTATGCCTTTCATGTTGCTTTTGGAACTTAAGCTTGTCTCTAGAGTAGATGGCAGTGCATGACTGACTGATGGCAGCCCACCACTGGTCTGCACTTTAGGTTCTCAGAAATGTGAAAAGATGTGTGGTGAGCTTATCTACATTAAAGAATTTCTCACACTTGCCTGAATTGCGGGTGACATTGTTATGTCCTTTTTTAAATATATATATTTTTTAGTTGTAGATGGACACAATAGCTTTATTTTATTTGTTTTTATTTTTATGTGGTGCTGGGAATTGAACCCAGTGCCTCACTCGTACTAGGCAAGTGCTCTGCCACTGAGCCACAATCCCGGCCCCTAGTTATGTCCTTTTTAATAGTGAAATTAGAACCCAGAAAGCATTTCTAACAGAACTGCTGGGAGAGCTGGAGTGGTAGGTTTGAATGGGAATTGAAGTCCCATTTTTGCTACTGACTTGGTGTGAGTTTGAAGCCATTCATGTAATGCAGTGAAGCTCAGAGAGGTGTGTGTGTGTGTGTGTGTGTTTCAGGAAGCTGACTGGGATCTCTGAGGGTCCTCTTGCTCCACAGTCTCCTAGTTCTTCTTCTCTTCCATCTTTTAATTAGCCAGTTTATCTCATTATCCCATGTCTGCACGTTCCCCAAAGCTTCTGTCAACTTATTACCTCTCTGGTTATAAGTTGCACATGGTATTAAAACTTTAGCTTTGCATGTGTGTTGAAGCCTTTCTTTAACCTAATGTGAGATCATGGATGGCTCCAGCCTTCCCTTGCTGATGAGGGGCCCTCTCGTTTAGGGGCAGGAGGAAGAGGAAGATTGTGCAGAAGTGGGAGGTTCTGGTGGGCAGTGTTAAAAGCCTGGGGAGAGGAATTGCAGTAGCAGAAGATCTACAGCACTGTCACATGTGAGGGAAAAACTGGGTGGGGGGGGGAGTGAAGAAACACTGGATTTGTAATTATGAGGTCAGAGGTAACCATGAAAGTGGTGTTCCTTTCCGTGGAAAGGACCAAAACTCAGTTGCAAAGAGGAAAGGCGGGGGTGCAATGGGGAGTGAAGAAACTGGAGGCAGTAGGCACAGCCCACCCTTGGGAGTAGTGGGTCCATGTTGATCCTGTTCAGGGCAGCCCGTGGTCTTGGATGACCTTTAATGCAGTTGTGGAACCCTCACAGGCAGTCTCTGCTGATTTGAAATCAGCTACGTATCTGAGTATGACAACGAGCTCCCCAGAAGATCAGGTGGACCTGGCTTCTCTGCTCTGATACCTAATTCTGATTTTGTTCTTCAGGATTAGAGTGTTTCCCAGTGCGGAGGCAGCACATATAGAGTTCCATAGAGTTCTAAATTTAATTTACTTAATGCATGAGACTTTACTGTTGTGATGAATTTTTAATGTAACTTGAGCAATACTCTAAAATTTTGCATTCTCTTTGCTGCCTGACATTTTTAAGTGAAACATTCTCTAGAATATCCTGGTGTTTGTTCTACTATTAAAACCAAACCTAGGTGAAATTATTTACAAGCTGCTTTAGGCAATTTTGATTTTGCAACTTGCACCCCAGGCACCAGGAGTAATGTCATCCATTGTCTAAGAAAGTAGTCATTATGGCCTCCCATATGTCTCCGTGGTAGCTATTTCACTAGAAAATCCTGTTTCTTTATGTTACTTGAGGTGAATTGTGTTTGTTTAGATCTTGTTTCTATGCAGTTGACTTATTTATTTTTTGATTTCAGATAAAGCTGAAATGTAAAAATGCTGCTTTCTAATTTGATTGTTGTTCCTTTACTGTTAAATATAGTGGAAATCTTTATGCAACTTTTAATTTCTGTTACCAGTTGAAATAATGGATGCATAAATGTTTCATAAAGAATAAGAAGGTGTGCTCATTTAACCATTATTGCTGTTAAGAAATAACAGTAGGAAAAAGAGCACTTTTTTTTCTCTAAAAAAGAATTAATGCCATTGTGTGACCTTGTTTGGGACTTGGGGTCTTCTAGTGGAATTGGTCTTTAAGTGGTGCTGGCATCAGGTGGCATCACAGGCGTTGGTACAGGCTTGAGAATGAATACAGTGCACCATGGTCTTGGCCTCAGCAACTAGACATAAGTACACAATTAGAGATTTTTTTAAAATGTGAGACCCTTGATGCAATAGATAGCTACTGTTTTCCTTCTGGAGTTTCACATACTGTTCTTCATCTCTATGTGTTTATTTCCTTTCCTTCTGTACATAAAGTTTTGTTCTGTCCTTCATGCTATTCTTTGTGGTCATTTCCTTTCGCTTTCTTTGAATTTCATTCCTGTATCTTTCTTGTCTAGACCAAGTGGAGCCGCCAACTGGCAGTAGCGCCATGTAGGACCCTGCAGGAACCCAATGGTAAGTGCACTTGTGTACTTGCCAGGTGCCCTGCATTGCCTCTTGACTTGCAGGCGGAGGCTGACGAGCCTCCTTGCCCCTTTGTAAAAGTTCTGCTAGGTTGGTTTGTGTTTTCTTTTTTTGGTACTGGGGATTGAACTTGGGGGCACTTTACCACTGAGCCATATCCCCAGCCTCCTTTTATATTTTATTTAGAGACAAGATCTCCCTGAGTTGCTTAGCACCTCGCTAAATTACTGAGGCTGGCTTTGAACTCAGGATCCTCTTGCTTCAGCTTCTTAAGCCTCTGGGATTACAGGCATGGGCCACCAGGCCTGACTGTGTTTTCTTTTAATACATCTTATATGGATGACATATAGAATGAAAATCAAATATCAGGAAGGAATTTAACTGATTTGAGGAAGTGTCACAGGCTCCTCCATCAGTGTTTGCCGTGTTTGACATCGTGACTCCAGGCATGTGTAAATGTGAGCAGGACCCTTGGTTCTGACTTGTGTCCTGCCATAGAATTGCTTTGTGCCACTGTGTCCCCAGCCTTCAGTTGTTTCCTCAAAAGAGCAGATAGGATTGTTGGTTTTGATGGTCATCTCATCTCTGCTCCGAGGCCGTAATGCAAAGTGTCTTGATTAGCTGATTGTTCTGATTAAGACTGAAAAAATAGTATGTGTTGGATATCTCAGTTCCATGAATGAATGATAAAAGAGCCATGCAGTTACCCCACAACACAGAATATTGGTCTAGCCCAGTGACTCTTTCTGGGAAGATTTCCTTCCAAGGGGTATTTGACCATGTCTTGAGACTGGAGTTATCAAAACTAGAAGTGAGGGCACTGCTGGCATTTGACATATGCTGCAAAATATCTTCCAGTGCATCTATAGCCCCCTAAGTCAGAGAATTATCTAACCCTAAATGTCATTCACATGTCAGTTGAAGATGCCTGGGTACCCTGCAGCCTTCTTGGCAGGGTGCCCTTGTGGATCCTCTGCACAGCATACGGAAGATATACCTACCCCATGTAGTTTCTCTCCAAGATGGGTTGTTTCCACAGTCATGCCTTTTAAAGTGCTCATCTTGGTGGGAGGGGGTGGAGAGAAAAGGAACTTCCCACTGATGTTTGGGGAGTCCAAAAAGGGACATCTGACATTCAGTACCAGCTGAATTAATTAGGCAGGGAATAAAACTCCAAATAGCACTTTATCTTTTAGGTGTTATGCCATTACATTTTGAGTACATCTTAATAGTAATATTAAAATTGTGCTTTGTTTTATAATAATGGGAAATCTAGAAATTTCACTTAATAGTCTGTATATGTTTTCTTATTAACTAGGTTTGTGTGGCACTTGAGATTGTAAAAAAATTTCTGAATTGCCTCTGGAGGGGTTATTTTCGTGACAGATTTTCATCTGTTTTTCTGTTAAATTTTATGCAGTGTAAGGTTTATGTGAAGAGGCCATGTTTAGACTACCTCTCTAATTAATTTTAAAACCTCATACAAAGTAAGTGGTCAGTAAGAAAAGGTCACATTCCCTGGCCTGCTTGGGGTACCTGATTTGGTACTGATGTCTTTTGATTCAGAAACAATCGTCTCTGAATCTTAACTTTATAATGGAGTGTCTGAGGGCACTACGGGGCAGTGATGAAGCAGCTGTGGGTGTCCTAGGACATGAGTAGTAGCACTAGAGACTAGAGCAGTCAGTTTGTACTCATAGGCAGGGAACCATTCATATTTGCATGTGTGTGGGTGACATGCACTTTGTTGGGTGTCAGTAATCTGATATAGACTGAGCATCACACATAGGAAGGGTCATGCTGGGGTAAGAAAATGAGAAAGAGAATCCAAATTCCCTTAAACTGGAGCCCTCAGATTAAGGCTAAGTGCTGTTAGATTGACAAAAGAAGAAAACCTCTTAAGAGCTTTCCCACATGGAAAAGTACCTCTCTGATTGTGCCCCTTGGTTTATAATTCTTTACCTGGTAACATGAATTGGCCATCTGTGCAAACTCACAACTTCTGTTTTTACCAGAATGTGGTTCCAATGGTATATGTTTGTGTCCCATTTCCATCTTAACTGACATGGGACTTGAATAGATGAACAGGTTATCAGAAATGTATATAAGTGAACACTTACATAGTGTAGGTGCAAAAAAATATATGTATCTTTTTTTGCGGGATGAAGAATTAGGTCCTTAAAATGATATTTTAGAATTTACTTATTAAGCACCTGGGGTTGTGGCTCTGTGCTCTCACTTGCCTAGCATATGTGAGACACTGGGTTCAATCCTCAGAACCACACACAAAATAAAATATAGGTATTATGTTCATCTACAATTAAAAAATATTTTAAAAATTAAAAAGAATTTATTTATTAAGGCTAACAAGCTAAATGACTTATTAAGTACTTCCCCCCTTTCTATGTTACATCTCTTAAATTTTTATAAAAATCTGGTGGTGCTTTTAAGGTTTAGTACTTATTGTGTTAAATTTGTTCTCTACTTTTTTTTTTTTTTTTTGTGTGTGAACTAAAAATTTATTTGCTCATTTCTTGCATTTGAAGTACTCTTCGATGACATCCTTGGCCTGAGATTCTTTGCCATAATCCTTAACAACTACACAACTGCAACCAACCACTTTACGGGGCTTGCCCTCTCGGTCAATTTTACAGAGGCCTACCCATTCTCCTAGTTTCTTGTTGTCATCGACCTTAATTAGATTGATTTGGTGTTCAGCACAAAGGGCCTCCACCAATTTGACATACATAGGCTCATTACAGTTGGATGCAAGTACACAGAGATGGGCCTGGCGCACAATTCCTCAAAGTCCAGATGCTTCTGCAACAAACATCAGCTTCATGTTTCATTCATTTAGCATAATGCTTGATTTGCTAGAATCAGGCTCAGAATCCTCAAAACGAGAATAGAGCCACAACCTACAGGTTTGTCAGACTGTAATGTTGTTCTCTACTTTTAATCTCAATGATTTTTTCAGTGATGCTCTTTTGTGTCTCTGACCCCACTTTTATCTGTTGTCTACATTTTAGCTAATTATGCTCCTCTGTAGTGATTCTCTGTAATGGAGAATATCATTTTCCATGTGTTCCAGAAGCTGTGAGTGTTTTATCATTTGTCATTTTACTAATGAGGTGTGATAATAGTGGCAGGGTAGCTGTAGGGGTTGTTTGGGGTCAATCTGGGGAGATCAGTGCAGAAAGGGAAGGAAGTATCCAGAGAAGAAGAATGGGAGCCTGTCTTTTTTTTTTTTTTTTTTTAAATTCTTAAGTTTTAGGTGGACACAATATCTTTATTTTACATTTATGTGGTGCTGAGGATCGAACCCAGTGCCTCGTGCACGCTAGGCATGCACTCTACCTCTAAGCCACAACCCCAGCCCCATGGGGAGCCTGTCTTAATTGAAGACTGAGAAACACCAGTTACCATAAAAAAGAAATTTGGAAACTAAAAATTGGAATAATTACAGTTAGCAGTTTTGATCTAATCCTGAAAAAATGGAGCTTGTAAACCAATAGTCACTTGGTACTCCTTTCTGTCCAGTTGTATATCCACTGAGCACATTTAGGACTTGAGTTCATTGTTCTAGATTCTCAAAGAGATGTTGCATTTTAATTTTACCTGCTAAACTGTGGGATCACTTGGAATGCAATTAGTATTTCTTGAATTTCCTTCCCTGCGTCTAGGGAAATATTGAACTGCGCTGGACTTAGAGTTGAATTCCTCAGGGCCCTCTAAGGGCTGTGCCGGCTAACAGTGAATTATTCATGATTATTCCTCATTTGATTTTTGAGCCAATAATGGCATAAGCATGTGTATCTCTTCCAATTCAGTGGAATCTCTGCTTCCATTTTTCTTTGACAGTTATGAATCGTATCTTAACCAGAAGGGCTCCAAGTTATACTATATTGTTTTTCTCTAATAGGCTTCTTACAGATAACACTTTTTGAGGATATATTATCTTTTAATTTGATAGCTGTCGTTATAGCTATGAGAGAAATAACAACCAAGACCTAAAAATAAATAAACAAAGGACCTATGGGTTTTGTCCCCCCCCTCCTCTGATATGACTTTAAAAAATGTTTATATTCATCATTTCTTTCTTTAGGAATGAAAAGTGTTTATTGCCAAGAAATACAGTTGCTATGATCGGGTTAATAATGGTTTTCTCTAAAACTCCAGAATGATAATGAATAGTGAATAAATATTGTGTTGCAGGGAAGAAAAAATCCCAAGAAAATAGAAACAAGGGAAACAAAAGCCAGGACATAGCACCGAAGACAAGTGAGCCAGATTCCACCTCTGCAAATATGAGAGATTCTGTGGAAGGTAAGCTGTGACATTGGACTTGTCTGATTTGGGTATGTATTACCAGTTAACTCTGTGACTCCATGTTTTGCCCTGCTGAGACTCATCCAACAGCTATGAAGGTAGTTAGCAAAAAAGCTACCTAAATTTAATATGTCAAACAGAACTTTCCACTGGGGTTCAATCCATAGTACCTATCAGTAAACAAACAAATAAAAGAAAACATACTATGTGATTGCATTGATAATGAATATAAAGTTAAAAGTCATCAAAATAAATCTATGGAGATAGGAGCCAGACTGGCAGGATACAAGAAGGCTTCTGGGATTGTAACAATGTTCCACTATTGATCTTTGCAGTGCTTATATGGGGCATCATTAAGTTGCAAAAATTTTATCTTGATTTAACAATTTTATTGATCAGTAATTTAAATGATTGATATTCTTGATCTTTCATAATGTTAGAGGACAAGTCGCCCTGGGCTCATGCAGTTGAACCACTGTATTGGGACTATTGATGTAGAAATGAAGTGGGGGGCTAAATTTGCAATGGGCAAATATACACAGAGACTGGAGCTTGCTTAAGAGTTGTTCATTAAGACAACAGAAATTTCAAAATACAAATTTCAGAATACAGGCTTGTGACTCTTTCAAGAAACATTTGTAGAGAAAACAACTCAATAAAATATTTTGATTGCCTTTTATAGCCATTTTATCAGCACTGTTTGTGATGATGGTATTCATAAAGAATTGCAATCTTCTGTGCCCTTATATGAAGCAAGAATAGATGAGTTCATTGGGACTTAAGTGCAGTGACCCCCAAGGTGGCCTGGGGAATCAGGTGAGAGGGGGTCAGTTTGATTTTAAGACAAAAAGAATTGATGGGGGATCAGAGATCTTTCATTTCTATACCAGAATCTTTCTTTGTGCATACTTCAGAAATAAATATCTACTCTTTGGGAGGGGGCGGGGAGAAGGGATAGATGAAACAAGTTCATTTCTCAGAGCCTTGTAAAACTAAGTTCTCTCTCCCAACATTTATTTGAACAACACAAAAATTTCCAAAGGACTTCCCATACCTGTGTGGCATGTTAAAATTTTAAAACATGTTTAAAATGTGGCAACATTTTTTAAAAAATTCAGGAGTCCCTTCCTGCAGTAATTCAGGACAGTTATTTTTTCCTCATTATCATTTCTCTTAAAATGATTTCCTGAGTTCATTATTCCTAGGAAATAACAAAAGGGCTAAGACCAGATAATTGAACTAGTATTCATATTTGCATTTGAAGAGCTTGCAGCACTTGGCCTTTTCTTGCTTTTCTTTTTGGACTTTTTATTTGTTCTTTTTAGTTATACATGACAATAGAATGTGTTTTGACATACATACATGGAGAATAAGTTACCATTTTTGTGGTTGAATATGATGTGGAGTTATACCAGTCATGTATTCATAAATGAACATAAAATATTGTGTTCGATTCATTCTACTCTCTTTCCCCCCCCCCCCCATTCCTTCTGTCCAATCCAGTGAGCCTCCACTCCTTCCCTCACCCCCTATTGTGAGTTAGGATCCTTATATCAGAACATTCAGCCTTTGATTTGGGGGGATTGGCTTATTTCACTTATCATGATAGTCTCTTGCTCCATCCTTTACCTGCAAATGTCATAATTTTACTCGTCTTTAAGGCTCAGTAATATTCTATTGTGTATATATACCACATTTTCTTTATTTATTCGTGTGTTGAAGGGAACCTAGGTTTGTTCCATAGCTTAGTTATTGTGAATTGAGCTGCTATAAACGTTGATGTGGCCATGTTGTTCTAATATGTTGACTTTAAGTATTTGGGGTATATGCCGAGGAGTGGGATAATTGAGTCAAATGGGAGTTCCATTCCAAGTTTTCTGAGGAATCTCCATGCAGATGGCCTTTTCAACCCTTCCTTCTCCCCATTCTCCAGGATAGTCTCCTGTCTGTCAACAGCCTCTTGTATCTGGACAGTTGGGCCACTCTTCTGCTTCTCCTTAACCCATTGCAGCTGAATCTCCCAAGTGGTACTTACTTGCCTTAAAATAACACTGTTGGCTACTCCGTATCCCCCATAAGTCCACACTTGCTTATAGTGTCCTACATGCTTTTGATTCCTCCCTGCTGGAGTGCCCTCTTTTGAGTCTTAGGCCCTTCAGTTTGGGCCTGCTTAGTGCTTCCTCTAAGAAGCCTTCCCTGATTAGCCCAGCTGAAATAGCCGCTCCTCCATGTGCTTCCATAGCGCACATACTTCTATAATCAAGCACAGCCATTAATTTATTATATAGTTGCCTCTGTTCCTGGTGTGTAGCTCCTTTTAAAGTGAAATTTTTACTTTACTGTAAAAATGAATTATCCACTTTAATATATGTTAAAGATAAGGTTAAGTCTTTTGATGGTATTGTTTACCTAGTGCTGCGTCCACTGCGTGCTCAGTGAACGAACTGTCAGGAAAAGTGAGTTCACTTGGCTTGCAGAAGTCATTTTAGCTGTGCCTCCTCTATAGGTGTAGCTGGTGATACTCCTGGGCAGGTTGTGTTGTGGACTGTCCTCACCAGCATTCACCCTGCAGTGATAGCTCCCTTCTTGAATGATCCTCTGTTGTCCCTTTGTTTCCTTTCAACCACTAAACTGTTTCTTTTTCTTTACAGAGAATCCTGAAGGAGGTGCTTACAGTTTCTTCATCTCTCCTTCCTCTTCCATTTTCTTTTCTTTTTCTTTTTTAAAATTTTTAATTGTAGATGTACACAATATATTTTATTTATTTATTTTTACGTGGTACTGAGGATCAAACTCAGTGCCTTACATACTTGCTAAGCAAGTGCTGTACCACTGAGCTGCAGCCCCAGCCCTCCTCCTCCGTTTTCTTATGAATTCCATTAAGCATTTGTTCTGCTACAGCTGTTGTTCCTATCAGCAGCCCTCCAGCTTGGTACATGCAATGTCCTGTTTCTAGTCCTTATCTTGCTCAGCTCATCAGCTGATCATTATCTCCTTGACCTAAGGGTCATACTCTGGATTCTCCGGATGTCAGCTGGCCACCCTCTCAGTACTGGAGTCACCTGGGACACAATTCTCTTCTTGCTTCTATCTGCATCTACTTCCTAGGTGACTTTGTCCAGTCTGTTACTCTTAATTTTACCCTGAGGACTTGGACATTCCTAGACTCAGCCTCATTGTTGAACTTAAGATTTATGGAAAACTGTCTTTTTAATATCTTCACTGGGACATCTACCTTGGTACCTTAAACTTAAGCACACCCAGAGTAAGCACTTGCCCTCTGTGCCCTAGTGTGCGTACATCTGCAGACCAGACCTGCTTCCCCTCAGTTTTCTGCAGTTCAGTGAACAGGACTGTTAGTTTCCTGCCACTCTCCTTGGCTCCTGTCTCACGGTAGCCAGCCAACAAGCACATTTGGTCAGCTTTGTTTCCACGGTACCTCAGAGCCTGAACACTTCCTCCCACCTTCCCTCACCTTGCTGCCTCTGTGTCAGGATGGCCTTCCTGACTTCCTTTAGCATGATCTTGACTTTGAGGTTACAAGTTACTTTTTCTCCCATCTGGAGGGTGTTTTCCCCTAAATATTTTCATGACTTACTTTCTTTAGGTCTCTGTCCATCCATACCTTACAAGCAAGTAACTGTCTCCCCTCCCATCTACCCCAGGTTGAGCTCTGTTTCCTTCAGTGATGTACTCTGGCTTTAATAATTTAATCAGGTTTACAAGAGGTGACCTGCAGCCTTTCTTGGACTTGAAAAACTTCTGACATGGTTCTGGAAGGTGTTCTACTTTCTAAATACATAGTTTTGTCAGAGGAGAGAGCGGATCATCTGTTTGACACACTATCAAGAATCTAATTGAGTAATGTGTTTAGCAGTTTTCTTGTTTCAGTTTGTAATCATAAGAAATTGGAATTTATAATTCCTAAAAATTAATCTGGGCAATCCCAACGTAATTATAAGCACTGTAGTTTCTGTAAACAGACATATACATGTAACTAAACGCAGAAAAGTAAACACAGTGTGGACATTCTTATTAGTTAGGTGCCCAGACAATGTCACTTGGCATAAAGCACAGACTCTGTGAATATATGTTGAATGAATGAAATGGACTCCTATCTTTAAAAAATATTTTTAGTTGGTCACAATACCTTTATTTTGTTTATTTAGGTTTTTTTTTTTTTTTTTTTTAAATATGGTACTGAGGATCGACCCCAATTCCTCATGCATGCTAGGCAAGTGCTCTACCACTGAGCCACAACCCCAGCCCTGGACTCATATCTTAATCTGTCTTTACAAATGAAATACATAAACTGGAAGTTAATTTATTGTTAATCATACTTCTTTCCCTTACACATTAGGTGATAAGAGAAATGAATCAGAGCAGTGGATTGAGGAGTGGCTAGTTTTGCCTTCACCTCTGTGCTTCTGCTTCTGTGCACTTTTCAGGTCCCAAAGAAGAAGAAGAGAGGCGTCCAGCTGCAGCCCCTGAGCAGCCAGCCCTTCTCCAGGAGGGGGTCATCCAGGATGCACCACCAGAACTGCCGATCTCCCCTGCTGCCCAAGAACCACAGCCAGAGCCAGATGGAAAACAAGAAGCCACAGATTGTGAGGTGAATGATCTGGATGAAGAAGAGGAGGATGAGGAGGAAGAAGATGACGACGATGATTTGGAGGAAGACGGGGAGGAAGAAGGCGACATGCCAATCGAAAGCTCTGTGAAAGAGCCTGAGATCCGGTGTGACGAGAAGCCAGAGGATTTATTAGAAGAACCAAAAAGCATTTCAGAAGAAACTCCTGAAGACTCTCCAGAAGGGACACCTGCTGTCCAAATCCCCAAAACTAAAGAGGAGGCCAACGGTGAGGCGTTTGAAGCGTTTATGTTTCCATGTCAGCACTGTGAGAGGAAGTTCACCACCAAGCAGGGCCTTGAACGTCACATGCACATCCACATGTCTACAGTCAACCATGCTTTCAAGTGCAAGTACTGTGGGAAAGCCTTTGGCACACAGATCAACAGGAGGCGACACGAGCGTCGCCATGAAGCAGGGTTAAAGCGAAAACCCAGCCTGACACTACAGCCATCAGAGGACCTGCCTGATGGCAAAGTTTGTGGAGAAAATGTCACTCCTAAAGATGAATTGAATCCTTCCCATCTTGGGCAAGACTGTCTGATTCTGAACTCGGAAAAAGCTTCCCAAGAAACGGTAAATTCTTCGGTTGTAGAAGAGAATGGGGAAGTTAAAGAACTTCATCCCTGCAAATATTGTAAAAAGGTTTTCGGAACTCACACCAACATGAGACGGCATCAGCGCAGAGTTCATGAACGCCACCTGATTCCCAAAGGCGTGCGCCGAAAAGGGGGCCTCCTTGAGGAGCCACAGCCGCCAGCCGAGCAGGCCCCACCTGCCCAGAATGTCTATGTACCAAGCACAGAGCCAGAGGAGGAGGGGGAAGCAGATGATGTGTATATCATGGACATTTCTAGTAACATCTCTGAAAACTTAAATTACTACATTGACGGTAAAATTCAAACTAACAATAGCACTAGCAACTGTGATGTGATTGAGATGGAATCTAGTTCGGCAGACTTGTATGGCATAAACTGTCTGCTCACTCCAGTTACAGTGGAAATTACTCAAAGTATAAAGACCACACAGGTCACTGTAACAGATGAACTTCCTAAAGAGCTGTCCAGCAGCACAAACTCTGAGTCCAAGAAACGGAGGACTGCTAGTCCGCCTGTGCTACCCAAAATTAAAGCTGAAACAGACTCTGACCCTGCGGCACCCTCCTGTTCCTTAAGTCTGCCTCTTAGTGTGTCAACGACCGAGACGGTGTCTTTCCATAAAGAGAAGAGTGTTTATTTGTCGTCAAAGCTCAAACAGCTTCTTCAAACCCAAGACAAGCTAACTCCTCCTGCAGAAATCCCTAAGTTAGGTCCCGTATGTGTGTCCGCTCCTGCATCCATGTTACCCGTGACCTCTAGTAGGTTTAAGAGAAGGACCAGCTCTCCACCCAGTTCTCCACAGCATAGCCCTGCCCTTCGGGACTTTGGGAAACCAAGTGATGGAAAAGCAGTGTGGACAGATGCGGTCCTGACTTCAAAAAAACCCAAATTAGAAAGTCGTAGTGACTCACCAGCATGGAGTTTGTCTGGGAGAGATGAGAGAGAAACTGGGAGCCCTCCTTGCTTCGATGAATACAAAATATCGAAAGAGTGGGCATCTGGTCCTACTTTCAGCAATGTGTGCAACCAGCAGCCACTGGATTTATCCAGCGGTGTCAAACAGAAGGCTGAGGGTACAGGCAAGGCCTCTGTCCAGTGGGAATCTGTACTGGACCTCAGTGTGCACAGAAAGCCTGGTAGCGACTCTGAAGGCAAGGAGTTGAAAGAGAACCATTCAGTGCAGCCTTCCTGTGGTGCTGTGAAGAAGAAGAAGCCGACCACCTGCATGCTCCAGAAGGTTCTTCTCAATGAATATAATGGCATTGATTTACCCACAGAAAATACTCCTGATGTGACCAGGAGCCCAAGCCCTTGTAAATCTCTAGATGCCCAGCCAGATCCTGACCTTGTTCCTGACTCTGGTTTCTCTGCCCCTGCCATCGAATCATCTGCTGAAGTTTGTCCTTCGTCACCTCCCCTACAAACATCTTCCTCATCTTCTGGTCAGCTGCCTCCTCTCTTGATCCCCACAGATCCCTCTTCCCCTCCACCCTGCCCTCCTGTGTTAACTGTTGCCACTCCGCCCCCTCCCCTCCTTCCAACTGTCCCTCTTCCCGCCCCTTCTTCCAGTGCATCTCCTCACCCATGTCCCTCTCCACTCTCGAATGCCACTGCCCAGTCTCCTCTTCCAATTCTGTCCCCAACAGTGTCCCCCTCACCCTCTCCCATTCCTCCTGTGGAGCAGCTCATGTCTGCTGCTTCACCTGGTCCTCCAACACTTTCTTCCTCCTCCTCCTCTTCCTCGTCCTCCTCGTCCTCCTCCTCTTCCTCCTCTTCATTCTCCTCTTCATCTTCCTCCTCATCCCCTTCGCCACCCCCTCTCTCAGCAGTGTCATCTGTTATTTCTTCCGGAGATAATCTGGAGGCTTCTCTCCCCACAATAACTTTCAAACAGGAGGAACTAGAGAACGAAGATCCGAAAGCCAGGGAAGAGCCCCAGTCTGCAGTTGAACAGGATGCTGTTCAGGAAACATTCAGCAAAAACTTTATTTGTAATGTCTGTGAATCACCATTTCTTTCCATTAAAGATCTAACCAAACATTTATCTATTCATGCTGAAGAATGGCCCTTCAAATGTGAATTTTGTGTGCAGCTTTTTAAGGATAAAACAGATTTGTCAGAGCATCGCTTTTTGCTTCATGGAGTTGGGAATATCTTTGTGTGTTCCGTTTGTAAAAAAGAGTTTGCTTTCTTGTGCAATTTGCAGCAACACCAGCGAGATCTTCACCCAGACGAGGTGTGCACACACCATGAGTTTGAAAGTGGCACACTGAGGCCCCAGAACTTCACGGATCCCAGCAAGGCCCACATGGAGCATATGCAGGGCTTGCCGGAAGGCCCTTTGGAAACTTCCAAAGAGGAGGAGGAGTTAAATGATTCCTCTGAAGAGCTTTATACCACCATAAAAATAATGGCTTCTGGAATAAAGACAAAAGATCCAGATGTTCGATTGGGTCTCAATCAGCATTACCCAAGCTTTAAACCACCTCCATTCCAGTACCATCACCGCAACCCCATGGGTATTGGTGTGACGGCCACAAATTTCACCACCCACAATATTCCACAGACTTTTACCACTGCCATTCGCTGCACAAAATGTGGAAAAGGTGTTGACAACATGCCTGAGTTACACAAACATATCCTGGCATGTGCTTCTGCAAGCGACAAGAAGAGGTATACTCCGAAGAAAAATCCAGTACCATTGAAACAAACTGTGCAGCCCAAAAATGGAGTGGTCGTCTTAGACAACTCTGGAAAAAATGCCTTCCGGCGAATGGGACAGCCCAAAAGACTGAGCTTCAGTGTTGAGCTCAGCAAAATGTCACCGAATAAGCTCAAATTAAATGCATTGAAGAAGAAAAACCAACTTGTACAGAAAGCGATCCTTCAAAAAAACAAATCTGCAAAACAGAAGGCTGACTTGAGGAGCTCCTCAGAGTCGTCCTCCCACATCTGCCCCTACTGCAGCCGAGAGTTCACTTACATTGGGAGCCTGAACAAGCACGCGGCATTCAGTTGCCCCAAGAAACCCCTCTCTCCTTCCAAAAAAAAAGTTTCTCATTCATCCAAGAAAGGTGGACACTCATCACCTGCAAGTAGTGACAGACACGCCAGCAGTAGTCACCGCAGACGGACAGCGGATGCTGAGATTAAGCTGCAGAGCACGCAGGCACCCCTGGGCAAGACCCGGGCCCGCAGCTCAGGCCCCGCCCAGTCTCCGCTGCCCTCCTCATCCTTCCGGTCCAGGCAGAATGTCAAATTCACAGCTTCAGTCAAGTCCAAAAAACCAAGCTCCTCCTCTTTAAGGAACTCCAGCCCTATAAGAATGGCCAAAATCACTCACGTGGAGGGGAAAAAACCCAAAGCTGTGGCCAAGAATCATTCTGCTCAGCTCTCGAGTAAAACCTCCCGGAGCCTGCACGTGAGAGTACAAAAAAGCAAAGCTGTTTTACAAAGCAAGTCTACTTTGGCAAGTAAGAAAAGAACAGACCGGTTCAATGTAAAATCTAGAGAACGGAGTGGGGGGCCCATCACCCGAAGCCTTCAACTGGCAGCTGCCACCGACCTGAGTGAAGGCAGAAGAGAGGACGGCAGTGCCAGGTCGGAGCTGAAGGACTTCAGGTAAGCTCAGCCGGGAAGGTGAGGACTGTAGAAGAGTAGACTGGCCCAGCGGGGGTTTGTTATCTTTTCCTGTAAGATTTTGAGCTGAGCATTCAGAAGAAGTAGCAGTTGAATAAGTTGTAGGCATAAAGGGCTACTGCTCGGGCCACTGTTCAGGCCACCATAGAGATGAATAATTAGATTTTCTTTCAGACTCACAAAGTGGTGCCATTTCTTTAATAGGGCCAGGTATGAATTGAATTTGAAACCACGGAGAAGCTCTCAAAAAGTTCCCTATGTGAAAAGATGAAGTTCTGTCAAACTTCCTTCATGTCTTGGGTAATATCTCAGCATCGCTTTATTATTCCCTGATCATAGATCATTTGTAGGTTAAGGTGGATCATGACTTCATTGGCAAACCACCTTGCAACCTTGCTCAGAAGTTCTGTGACGTAAGCATTAGTAACTTGGACGGCTTTTATTATTCATGCTTTCTTTTACTGTCAGTGTTTGAATTTTAAGAACTTAACATGGTGGACAAAACAACAAAGCACCATGCTTCTTTAAAATGCCTTGTGCTCCCTCCTCACCATCCCCCGCTTTCAGCCCTAAGGTTCTAAACAAGCCAGGTTACAAAGGGGAAGAAGAACTAGAGTGGGTGCTTGGAGCTTCAGGGAGGCAGGACCTTGAGGTTCTTTCAGGCATGCGTGGTGCCCTGGTAAGTCAGCTTCATTGGTCAGTGCCCTTTGCCCCAGTAGTCTTTCATCTTGGTTTTGTAGTGGCGTGTGTGCTTACTCCACGTCCTCCATACCTCCATATGGTAATCCCTATTCTCAGTTGACAGATGGAGAGAGAGGGCTATGTAGTTAATTTTGTTACATCGACTTCTCAGATTTTCTGAGTCACTTAACCTGAGCTGATGTGCATTCTCAGAATTCCTGCTGTTTCACAAACAATACCTACAGGTCAGCTTCATGTGAGGTCATTATTATCAGCTGGCATCTCTGCAAATACTTTGTAGCCTTGTCTTTAAATTTAGAGTATGGAGCAGCCTGACCCAACTCTGAGCTTTCATGGCTGTAATTTTTAGTGTCTGGAGATTCTTTGGTGTTTAAACAAATAAAGGGTAATTGTGGAGTGATTGCTGTTCTGGAGAGATCATGAGGAAACAAAGGGGCTGTTGTCACTGCTTAGTTGATCAGATAGGATTCTTGGTGCCTGTGTGCCTAAATCGTGGCTAAATAAAGATGTAGGGAGGTCAGTAGCCCTGAATGATTTGAATGATTTACTGTAGGATTAAGGGATCAAATTTTTCAAAAGCTACTTTATAAAAGTATTAAATGTTCAGTTGCTGTAGATGTGATTAACATGTGGTCTCTGGCGATGGTATCGTGGAGGTTGGCCCTGGTGAGGATAAGCCCTGTCAGTCCTCCGAGCTGCCTCCCTCTGGCAGTGTAACTACATACCTGGGTGTGCTCAGTGTGTTCTGACAATTCCATACCAACAGGGCATAGTCAGAATGAGTCCTTTTTAAGTTGCTGAATATGACACCATTCGTCACAGATTTTACTAAAGAAATACTTTCCAGGTGGTTAGAAGATAATGTATCCCTTTTGTCTCTGATATTATCTAAAAGAATCACTTTGTACTGGGTCTCATTTATACAGTTCAGGAATAAGATTGAGATGAAAAAAAATAAATATTTTAAAGAAAAGTCCTCTGAGTAACAGCATTTGTGAAGTTCATCAATTTGCTGCTAGCCTCTTACCTTTAAAGTGACTAAAAGGTGATTGATTCTCTCCTCCAGTTAATCTTAATCATTTTGCTTTGTTTGGTAGTTGACAGGGTTATGTTGCTGGAGTGAAATTTGGCCTAAAGGGAAGCACAGAGAGTCAGATGAGAAAACATTGGTGTTGCCTTAACTGGTAGACAGTAGCAGCAGGCATCTCTGGTAGTTGTTCCTACCTCTTGTGAGTTGCTGGAACTGTGCGGTGGACATGTCTGTAGGACAGGGGTGTTATCCAGGGTGTTTACCAAGTGACCATAAATTCGTGAATTGTCTTTGGGAATAAAAAAAACAAATGTTCAACAGAACATCATATATCGAATATCTGGATTCAAGAGTGGCTCTTCCTTCAAAGAGTTTATTTTGGTCTTCATGGTACTTCATAGGGACTGGAATTCCTAAATTCAGACTTGGGGCATGTGTGTGCGATTGCCGTTAATGTCTCACCTAGGACTGTTCCAGGGGGGCGCTTGTCCCCAGTTTGTTTGTTTTACATTGAGAAGAAGTTGTTTTACTTATAGTCTCCCTGTTTTAGTGTATTGCTACTTTTAAATTTTGTTCAGAGGTGATTCCATGACGCAGGGCATCTATTACATGTTGAGAAGTACTTGCTTTCACTCAGTTTTTGGTGGTTCTGCTTTTCTTACCCCGTGTGTTCTTGGGGTCTTGTTAGATCTGGCAGTGCATCCTCTTCCTTACACAGCCCCAGCGCTTAAGAAGCTTTACACTGGAAAGCCAGTTGAGGGTTCCATGGTTTTTTAAGTGTCTGCCTGCCACCAGCCTCGAGAATGTAGCTGGGTTTTTCAGGTAACACTCAGGGATTGGCAGTTTGTTGGTCACTTCATGGAGCACAGCAGCCATCATGCCTTTCAGGCGATAAAGAAACCATGGGTTCCAAATGCTTTCCTTAGGACAGAGCAGGAGAAGAGTGTGATGTCACCATCGCTCAGCTTCTAGTCCCTCTCTTCCTTAATGCCATGGCCCACCCTGCGTTAGTGGTTACTGCCTACCTTGGGCTTCTGAAGGCGGGGGGCACTGAATTCAGATGTGGTGCTGGCAAGACCCCAAGAGAAGGAAAGGGATACATTTTTCACTCACCTCTCACCCTTTTTGCCTAGGGAGTTTTTCCATTTTTTAACACTCCTAGAGAAGCAACACTTCTCTTTGATACCGAGTACCCTCTGCAGCCAGTCCAGGAAAACGTCAAGATCAGAGAAGCAAAATAAAATGCCTGGCCAGGTTTTTCCCATTTACAGTGACCTGAGTCAAAAACATAGCACCTATTTCTCCCATCTCTGTTTCTGCTGTCCCACTTAGAAATGGTCCTACTGGCAGTTTTCTTAGCATGTATGTATCTTTGGAGTGGGACACCTGAGTTCTTGAATACCTTCAGAGTCATTTATGTGTTGCTGTCTTGATAACATTTGTCTTATGGTCGCCTCACCCTTTTCTTTAACATGATCAATTCATACAAGGTTATGTTATGTTGTCATTTATCTTCAGTTTTCTTATTTTCTAGGAACTTCCTGTAGAAAAGCCCCCCAAACAAAACAAACCTTAATTGACTAAAAGATATTGCATGCTCAACTTAGGATAAGCACTACGGCAAAGGATACGAAATCTACCAAGCTTGCAAGACCAGTTGAAGCTGACTCAAAAATCGTAACACAGTTGATTGCCGGCTGGCTTCTTGTTGCCCTGGTTAGAGTCAGGCATCTGCTCCTTCAGTGGTGCCCAGTGTGTGTGCTGGGCTCCCAGGTGACTGAGATCCAAAGAGAAGGGCCCTGTAAGATGGGCTAGATGAACTGGCTCCTCGTCATGGGACTGTAACTCAGATGTGAGTGTGGCCCTTGATTTTGGCACATAGCAGAGAAGGGAATGATTTGAACTTAACCTTGCAAAGCAAGTTCTCTATTTTATCAGTAGTTTATTGTAGATTTCAGGGATGACAGATTCGGATGCACTCATTTTAAAACTTCTCCTCACACACCAGCTCTTGATGCCTTTCTTCTAAATGAATTGTAGACAGAGAGAGGCATTTAGCTGATCTCTTACCCCCCAACCCCCTGCCCCCTTTTTAAATCACAAGCAGATTGCCAGCATAACCGAGAGGAAACCAGATTGGATATGGACTCTTTTTTTATGCCTCTTATAGTGTCATGTTTATATATCCTGATGGACATTATCCTCTCAGATGGTTATCTGGCACTAATTTATAACTATTATATTATGAGAGACTATGTAGCAATATATCAATGCACAGATGCATCCAGGCCTGTAGAGATGTGTGTGTCTACATGTAAGTATAAATGAATTTACATACCAGGTTTTATACTGCAGTCTCTAATAGAGATTAAAATAACAAATTGGCCTCTGCCAAAGTATATGAGTATCATTTCTCCATTCATTTTTATGCCTCCTCCCAAATTAATGACTGAGTTGGTGGAAAATGGCTAGATTTTATTCATACTGTTTTTTGTTCTCAACTTTAAAAAGTAATCTACCTCTTAAAATTTGTAGTTTAATACTTGTTTAGTGAGTTTGTGCCACTTTAACCCTTTCACTATCATTCCCATTTTGTTACATTTCTGTTATGGGGACTTTATGTTGAAATGTTGTATAAAGCATTTGTAGCAGTTTAAAAATAAAATATTTAAAATTATTTAAATTGTTTTGGACGCTTCAATTGTATTATATGTGATTTACATTTTGCATTTTTGTTTGCATTGTTAATCTGGAGAGTGTTCCTGTATGAAGTTCGCTGTTAGTTATTTTATTGCTTCTTGTTGGAGAGTGCTATAAAAGACTATTCTAATGAAAACATTAAAATTTACAATTTGACATACAAAAGGGGTTGTTCTTTGATTTTAACCAATGTAGCCTTGAAAAAGAAAGAGAGGGGAATTAATTATAAACAAGACTGCTGTTTGATACTTTCCCCTTCTAGCATGAAATATATCATTGGCTTGACAGATGTATAAAAAAGATTTTTTATGCTATTGCTGCATATACTTTAATAAATAGGGAAGAATTTGAATGATACATTTTATATCCTTGTAACCAATAAAAACTTTCTAAAAACTTGTGAAAGGACTGCATTTTGTACATAATTGGGAGCACATTAGAGGGAAGGTGAGAGTACTTAGAGGACCAGTCTTGCTTTACACAGTGTGGTCTGTAGTCACCCCCTGGGACCTCTTTTCACCTGTTTCTGTCTGGCATCAGCTGGACATTTGTGATTCCAGTTGTCCCGTCCTATCTAGAGGGTAGACATGTAGTAGGCCAGTGGTGCCAATAGGTACCCTGTGAACTTAATTTGGTACAAGTGACATAAAGGGCTTCATGTACAGGGTCATAGTTTCCTTTGTGCTTGCTGACGATTTTGTTTGTGGGTTGATCTGTTTTTATGGATCTCCTAAGAATGAATGGAAGTGGTAACATTTGGGTTGAAAGTCCTTTCAGAATGGTGTTTTCTGCAGGTGAAAGTGGTTGGATATGAGCAGTGAACTGCAGTCCGGCACCTGAGCAGGTCTTCCTCTCTCACTGTCTCCTTCCTCCTCTGGGGATGGTGGCTCCCTCAGCCTTCTCTGGCCTATGGTGCTCCTATGGTGGGAAAACCCAGGGAGGAGAGACGTGGATGGAAGTTTGGAAATGGTCTTCAGTCTGAGTTTTAAATGCTGTGCTTGCTCGAGCGCTGGACACTCGGCATGCCCTGTGGGGTGGGGAGTGTTGTGAGGTGGAGAGCACTCCTCCTGCGGCGGGAGGCAGACCCGGTCTCCCTCCTGGCCAATCTGCCTGCCTTTCTTCTGTAGCTGTGCCTTCAGTCACAAGCCTGCTCTGGTAGGTTAACTTGGGAGACCTGTGTTTGCTGTGTGTATAGAATGGGAAGGGGCCTAGATGGCCATAGTGTTTACTGGATGAGGATGCTGTCAGACCCCACACTAGACAGTGGGCTGAGTCTCTCGTTGGCCTTCAGTGTCCCCAACCCTAGCTGTAGTGCCTGTGAGCTCAGGAATGAAGATGCTTACTCACTGAAGGAGTCCCCAACAAATTATTATATCTGATCAGGAAGGACCTCTGCCCCATTTTGGTTGCTTTTAAAAAGTCTTCATAGGGTTGAACTTTTTAAAAATTTTTTTAATAATTAAAAAGCTAAGCACTGATAAAGCCTTCTGTCACTCACATTGTTTGAAAGCATCTCACAGTGTTTCCATTGATAAATCCCTGTCTGGGCTCACGGGGCTTCAACTTGAGAGTTACAGGTTCTTTCTAGTGGTTAATCTAGTCAACTTGGTTTACTGAGTGTTTAGTAAAGGCCAGGCTGTATTTGAGGTACTTAGGCTATATCTGTGGACAAAATGGACAAAATCCCAACTTCTGAGCTTATGTTTGCTTGGTGTCCTTTTCCCCTGTTTGATGCTTTGTATTTGAAACCTCCTCATTTTGTCACAAGTCCCCAAAGATAGGTGGTTGGGAAGGTACTTGCTTCGTGTCTGAGGGTGGACATCTACAGGACTGCAGGCCTATGATACTTAAGTCAGGTGACACCAAAATAATGGTTCATTGGACGCATTTAACATTTCATTTATGTGAATTTTGATTTGATATTGAAGCTCACTTTGAATAGATTGACTTAGCCATTAAAAATAAATTTATAAGTGCAGTTTACCTTGAAGATGTATTAGAGCACAGGTAGGTGAGAAGAGGGTTGACGTGGATATACAGGCCACATTGAAAGTGTGTTGAGGACTTGACTGGTGGTTGGGAAAGATCTGCTGTTCACTGAAGGAATCCCCAACATATTATTGTATCTGATCAGGAAGGACCTCTGGCCCGTTTTGGTTGCTGTGTGAACCTTGCAGGTCCAGCAGGTCCTGGGCCACTGCTTCAGGATCTGCTTTCAGTGAATGTTCTAGTACAGCACTGCTGAGGTGTATTTGAAAGTGTGGACAGAGCATTCTCAGAGGCTTGAGGAGCCGCAGCGCTGCCCTTGAGCCCAGTGCTTTCTGAACTTTACCCAGAAAGCCTGTCCCAGCTACTTGTTTCAAGGCCCTGCAGCCAGTTTTTAAAAATTAGACTATTTAGATGAATTGGAAACAGGGTTGGGTAATCTTTTTAAAGGTTCTGGATAATTTCAATGCACACGTTTCTGAATTTATATTGGAAAAAGAATGTGTGCAGCTCTGAAGTGCTGTGGTGTCCCTGTGTTCCTCTTTGAGCCTCACGGTGTCACATCATCCTTATACTCGCTACAGAGCAGGCACTGCTGCTGTTCTTGCTTGTCTGAAGGTTGTGGGGATGATCTCCAGAGCTGGGCTCAGAACTGTGCACCGTTGGCAAGAAAAGGACCAGGGCCTGTCATGCAGCTTCTCCTTGGCTGATTCACGCCACAGTCAGCACTGTTGAGCGCCACCTCAGGTGCTGTTGGACCTTTCCTGCTGCAGGGCCTGCCTTGCTGGCAGGATCTTAAGTACACAGTGCTGTGGAATACAAAGAAGAGAGATGAGGTCCAGATTGTTGGGACAAATGACATCTGCGTTGCCATTAAAATTCTAGACAAAATTAAAACATTCAGGGTCCAAAAAATGGAACAAAATTTGAGATTTGTGAGTGGGTGTGATGTAAGGAAGGAAAATGTAAACTGCTCTGCAGTTGATCTTATGAGCCTGTGTCCCGGTCTCCCCGTTCACCCCCGCCTCCCCTCGTTCACCCCACTTCTTTCCCTGCTGGCCACTCTTATGCTCCTTCCTTCTCCAGAGTTGTTGGAAATGATCTAAAGAGATTTTGAGTGAATTTAATGTGGTTTTTGAGTGCTTGCTGCCTGCTCCATACTGTGTTAACCATTTTTAAAGCTTGAATCTTCACCGACACCCCGTGAGGTTGGTGTCGTTCGCATGCAGGGAGCAGACTTGGAAGTGCCATGCTCAGGGCACCCACAGCTCTCAAGTACAGGTGGAGATCTGAACTGCTTCTGGGCCCACTCTTCTGTTGATCATCTGTAGGTTTTTAGAGTTTGATTTCTTCTATTTGCAGAATACAGGCCTTGATATCTTCTCAATTAAAGGCTTTGCCACATTCGGGACTGAATGGGGGCAGTTAGGTTATGGGTGACGTTGTCTTCCTGGTCAGGGAGGTTGCTCATTAGTCGGGGGCTGCGAGAGGCCAACTTCCATCCACTTTCCCTCCTCACAGTGGAATATGCCTCTCTTCCCCTCTCCAGGCGGCCGGCTAGCTCAGTCCATTGGCTTTTAAAGCCTCTGCCTCATCAATAGTCTGACTGTTCAGCAGAAACCAAGCTCATTGTCACGCTGCCCTTTGGTCTTGAAAGTGATTCAAAGAAGGCAGCCAGGAGTCATCGTGAGTCCCAGGTGTTGCTGGAGACGTGACCTTCTGAGTCATAATTCCAAACGAGGCTGATCCAGGCCCACCTCCCACCTCAGCAAGTAGTGCCTTGGGTGCCATAAAACATCTGCCCATAGCAAGTTGTTTTCAAAGTATAGGATTAGGGCTTGGAGTGGGCGTGCAGGCTTCATTTGCTTTCAGGATTAAGACTAAGAATTGAAAAAACCATCCTGAATGCCGTAAATTACATTATGAAATTACATTCAATTGTGAGCTAATAAAAGAGGCTTGGAAATACTTTAATTATTAGAGTAAACCCGTTGGCTATTGCGGTAGTAGGACTTGTATGTGCTTGCATTTTCCACCTCCCCTGTGCCGACTGGATTTCTTTTCAATTCCTCCTGATAGAAAATGTTAGGAAATTCAGGCAGAAGTTGTAGATGAACATATTCTAGAAGACAGTCCCTAAGTGTGCCTGTCCATGTCTAGCTGCCCATTTCTGAATGCCCCTCGATAAGTGCTGCCAAGTAACTCAGTGAGTGGAGCCAGAACTGGAGTGTCACTTGGTAACGGCAGGGTCTTAGGATCTTAAAGGACAGTTTGTGTTCTGAGCAGGAACATATTTAAACTGAAAACACTTCTATATCAGCGTTTAGACAGGAGCCGCTGTATACTCTCTAGAGTATACAGCTGTATACTCCACTTATATAGCTTCTGAAGATTAGCATTAAGTCTAAACGTAAAACAGGGCTCGTGTCAATAAGACCTGGAACTTTCTGCACAGGTAAGTGAGTAATGAAAGGGTATTTAGGCCATAGGATACAGTTGTGATTTTATTTTTTAGCATAGAATTTCAATTTAAAATAATTGGATTTTTTAGTACTTCATTTTGCCAAAATATAATAGTTTAATATTCTTTATTGGAATGAAGTTATTTAAAACTCAGATGGCTTCAATTTTCCTTGCAGTTACATTCTCTTCTCACTTGCCTCTTATAATCATATGCAGTCCTTGCCAGCCCAGCGAGAGTGCAGGAGCATTTTCAGATGGCTTCTATTGCCAAGCTATTATTGGATTTGTGAATTAGGGCATTTTCTCCTGTAGTGATTCAGTCGGTCAGCCATTCAGAAAACGGCTTCACACTGTCAGCCTGGATCGTCAGGGTGTCTGGCTGCACGTCTGATGGACTCTGGTCAGAGAGCAGCCCGGTGTACTGGGACTTTGAGAGGACCCGCGGGATGCAGCAGGCCTCTGTGAAGGGAGCTGAGGGTATAGACTGGCCGTTCTTACAGGAGGGGCTCTATTCTGAGTGTGTCCCATGGCTTAACTGATTTTAAGATCTTCCTACCTGAACAGCATAATGTTCTCATTTACAGATAAAGAGGGGCAATATCACAGCTGTAGAGGGGAACCCCAAACATGCACCTAATTCCAGAATCACTGCACTCAACTGCAGCATGAAAGCCACCTGGTTCACTTGGGTTTTGGAGTCTTTTTTATTTTCCAACTTTCTTGGCCCTCAATGCAGACTGATGCTGATGTCATCATTCAGAGCGTGGTTTTGTTGCAGAGAGGTTGTGGAGTGGGAATTAGCATTGGCTTTGAACTGCTGATCTGGGATTTCATTCCCTGGGTATCCTTTGTAACAGGCGGCCTGGTCTGCAGTGGAATCACACCTGCTTTCACCCCTGCTGTGTTAGGAGTGGTATGTTTTCCTAGGAAATATTCGATGATTGGTGGCCATGCTGGCTCTGTGTCCTGGATGGCGTTGGCAGTGACTTCTAATGCTATTCAGTGCCAGGCACTCAAGTGCTCACAGTAGTGAACCTCAGAAGGTGCCAGTGAGCAGCCACAGGGCTGGTAATCCACCCCAGTAAGGGGCAGGATGTGGGTGATGAACTTGGGTGTTGGTGATGGCTTCGGAACCTTTGGAGGAGGCTACTGGGGAAAGTGCTCACACTTTCCAAAAGCCCTGAGAGACAGAAAAGAATCTTTATGGAGGCTGAGAATGTGGTCACAGCCCTTTCCTCTCCTTTCTCTGCCATGGTGTTCTGCAAGGCGCTCAAGCCTTCTGTGCATTCTGTTAGGACTCACGCTTGTCTATTGCCCGCTCCCTCCACGGAGGAGGCTACGTTCCTGGCATCTGGAATAGTGCCTGGCAGGCAGTAGTTGCTAAGGAAATGTTTGTTAAGTGGAATCTTTGAATTCTGGCTGTGTCTCATACTCTCACTAGAACCTTAACCCCTGCAAGTTACTTAACCTCTCTGAACCTGGTTTTCTGTATGTCAAATTGGGGTGATCAACCTGATCACAAAGATCACTGTGAAGACATCAGACAACACCTGAAAGACCACAAGTGCTGCCCACCATCGTAAGTGCCATCACCAGGAGCTGCTGTCATTATTAGTGTTATTCAGAGGTGTTCTCTTGAATCCCAGTTTGGGTCTGGTGGGAGGTCGAGGCTGCTGCTCATACCTGTGCTGTGTGAGATTTCACAACAGCCTGGATTGCTGAGGCCAGATCATTCCTGCCTCTGCCTGTGACTCTGCTGCTTCCGCCAGCAGGAACACCAAGGGCCTTCACTGTGCCTCAGCAGGGCCAGAGCTGTTCATATATGTACCCGGTAGCTAGCTGCCTTTCTGTGGCTCCCCGCCCTCCGCACATATCAGAGGTAAAGAGAAGCGAGGAGCTGTGACGACAGGAAATCATTTTCAAGTTGAAGTGAGAAAAGTGATTCATTTTTATTCTGTCACTCCTCCACAGGACTTTTTATATTTATATCTTGGTTTTGGACTTCAGAGCCAAATATAAATTTTCAAAGGCCTGGGTTCAGAAGAAAACATTTCATTAGCTCTATGAAACCAGGAGAACTCAGCCAAGGACCTTGATTTGCTGAGATCACATGACGCTTGAAAGTTCTCGCCATCCACTGCAGAAGGGCTGTGCATGTATTAATCCATTTGGTCTTTACAACAACCCCATGAAGTGAGTACTTTTATGTCCTCCCATTTTACAGATGGGGACACAAAAGCAAAGGAAAGCTTCACAGCTTGAGGTCACAGAGATGCTAGGAATGCAGTCCAGGTGGTCCCTCTCCTCTTCATTGTGCCTCTGCCTCTTGTTCACTGATCTAGGAGCGGGGAACAGAAGGCAGCCCCTGGCACGCCCCTGCCACTGCCTTCTGGTGGCATCTCCTTTAGGAAGCAAAAGGACCTGCCCTAGAGGACAAGAGGCACCAGCTGAAGAGACCAGAAAATACCGGGAAGTAAAGAGCTGAGGTCCTCCTAGGAGAGGTCCCTCTTGGGTGCTTGGCACGCCTGCGTCCACCTGCTCGATGTTGGGGAGGAGGGCACTGGCCATCTGGAGAACAGAACCTGGCTCACTGGTGTCAGCGTTTCTTCCATCTTTTCATAGAAGGCTTTTTGTGCCACCGTGGGCAGGTGGCTTTTCACTTGCATGGGGAGCAGCTGCCTGGGGTGCAGCTAGAGCCTGGGGCTCAGTTTGCACTTGGAAAAAGAGGGCCAATGTCCCTGGGTCTGCTTTGGATGCAGGCAGGGGGCTGGTTCTGCTGCGCCAGGTGTGTGCTGCTGTGATCTCACTGTATCCCCACTTACCTGCTGTCCTCTGGATACTGTCACCTTCCCTTGAAGGCTCTCAGTAGCCATCAGCTAGCACTCCCCTGTGGAAAGGGACGCCGTGAGTGATTCCAGCATGCGGGACTTAGAACTGCCACACAGTGAGCCGAGAGCTTGAGATGCCATCTCTCCTTGAGGAGGCGGCGTCCTTACCCTGGTCTCCCTGTCCTTGGTGATGGTGTGATCTGCACGCCTTGGTCTCCCTCAGACCTGCTTGGTGGGAAGCCAGGCAGTGGGGCTGGGCCTCGTGAGAGCACCCAGGAGCCACCCCAAGGGATAAGCGTGTTAATCCTAGGATGGGGTTTTCTGATCCAGTTTGCTCACGTTCAGTTAGCCAGGTCTCTGCTGTTGACTCTTTGCTGGTGAGTGCCGTTGCCAGGCTAGTGACCTCTAGACAGGAGAGTGTGCAGTGTGACAAACGCATGACTGTAATTTCCCCCCTAAGCTCCTAAAAATGTGTTCAACACTGAGTAGTGGAGAGAATGAAGTGTGGGTGCAAGGGTGGAGACAGTCCGCACCAGGGGGGACCTTAATTCTCAAGCAGAATAGTTGTCTTCCCCATCGCCCTCCATCCTTCCATCTGTGTGGATAGTAGGTCTTGTGTTTGGTGCCAGGTGCTTATGAGCGACAGAGCTGGTGGCTTTTGGTCCTTTGGTTGTAGTCTCGTCATTCTACCCCAGGGCTGATGGGTTTCTCTTCCTGATTTGGGATACTGCTCTGGAATTTTTTTTCAGAAGTTATCTAATAGCCACGTATTTTAGGCTACTTTGAATTTTACAAGTGAGTTTGGTGAAATTGAATCTGGTAACCTTGCCCTCAGGTGGGACCAGCCGCGTCTGTCTGTATCAGTAAACTGGCGCAGCACATGGTGTAAAGTATGTACTGTGCCAAGTTATTTCGTCGCTGCGATTAATGATATGTTTCTACCTTTTAAA
Organism: Urocitellus parryii; assembly: GCF_045843805.1. Taxonomy (NCBI): domain Eukaryota; kingdom Metazoa; phylum Chordata; class Mammalia; order Rodentia; family Sciuridae; genus Urocitellus; species Urocitellus parryii. The sequence continues at coordinate 8,644,274 of NC_135541.1, forward strand.
ATATTTTTGAAGCTTCAGATGGAGCCTGCTAGTGCCAGCTAACATCAGGCCTTGCATTAAGGCGATGTTCTGAGTCGTGTGGGACACGTGATTCGTGGGGGGAGCATCTTGCTCACCCAGTGTGAAGGGTCCTGTTAATTTGAACTTGAGAAGCTGCGGCTCCTGCCTGTGCCCCGGCTGGGTAAAGGAGCTCAATCTGTGGTCTTGCTGATGCTGGCTCTGTGGACCACCTACAGCAGAGTCACTGGGTGGTTTGGTGAAAGTGTCAGACCTACTAAGTCATAATCTCTGGGGTGGGACTTTGAAATATTCACTAAATCAGCGTCTCTGAGGAGTCTTAGCCAGACCTCAGAGTTCTCCATTCCGTCTTGGGAGAAAGATGAGTAAGGTGGATCATGCCGCTCATCACTTTAATTTTTACTCTTTGGCCTGTAATTTTGGGTTCTTTCCCTTCGCTTACTTACAGTCCCTGGTGGATTCCAGCACTTCTCACCTCTCAGAGGTACTTCACTGTGCTTGTCCTATTCCTTGTGACCCACGGCACACGGTCTGGGGCGTCTTGAGAGTGGGATACTTCTGAGTGCCCAAGCAGAGTTGGAATCGTGGTGCGTCGACTTGTCGTGGACCAGCTTGGTACAGCCCAGCACCTGCCTGTGCCCACTCCCCACTCCACCAGCTGTTGCAGCACCGTGGAATGATGGGGTCAAGGAAACCAGGTCCTAGAGTCAGGCTACCTGTGTGCCCTAACTTGTGGCTTCTGAGTTTGAAATGAGTTTTGAAACCCTAGAGCCCCCAGGAGGCTGTGCTGCCCGGCTTGTTGCCTCAGGCATTGGGGAGACCCCCACCCCGCCCGTGTCCACACTGGCTCACTGCCCCACACCCCAGTCCTCGGACTCGGCCTGTCTGACCCACGCTGAACCTCCCAAACTTCAGTATTTCTTCAGATTGTTAAATTTAGTTTGGGGACCTAAAAATGGGGTGACCCTTTTCCTGGCACCTTTGTCCCTGACACCAAGAGCTCCCTCTGCAGAGACACCCAGTGCATGGTGATGGGCACCTTCCCTCACATGGCTCTTTGCAGTTTTGCTCAAGATTTTAAGGAATCCCCTTCTTGTTGGACCTCAGCCCTGGTTGGCTGTGCTGTGCCGCAGGCCTGGCTGTGAGCGAGGCTGTTCCCATAACTGGCTGCCCAGCCGGTTGACTTCCCTGTCGCCTGTGAGTCAGAGCTGCCTGCTAAGGTGATTCAGCTGACGAAATCCAAGGGCATTGGCCTGGGCACTCTGCTGAAGGAAGCAGGCCTCAGCCCTCTCCAGGAGTCCCCTGCCTGGGCAGTACTGGCTTGAGGACACTTTTGCAAAAGCACAGGGACTGAGAGTGTGGAGTGGCCCCAGAATTGTACTGAAATTTTGTTAGAATACCAGCTGTAGCTAAAAGGACATGATTGAGACTCAAGCCCAGCCTGCCATATTAATGTGCACTCTATTGCCTCTGACGTCCTGGCCACTGCTCACGGGGGAGCCCTTGCGCTTCATTTCCCAGCAGCCTAGTTCAGTGCATGCCAAAGGCCACTCTGTTTAGTTTCCAGACCTGTTTATGCCACTTGTATTTATTGTTGCACTTGTATGATTTAATAGACATCATTCAAACTAAACTTGTTTCTAAAACAGCAGCTGCGCCAGAGGCACAGGCCTGTATCTCAGGAGGCTGAAGCAAGAGGCACCCACATTTAAGGCCAGCCTCTAAAATTTAATGAAACCCTGTCTCAAAACAAGGTGTGGCTGGGGATGTGGCTCTAGTAGGACACCCCTGGGTTCAGTCCCCAGTATAAAAAAAAATAAAAAGAAAAAAGTTATAGCCCAATTCGTTGGGGAAGAGCAGCGGTTAGATGTATGGGGAGCAGGGTGGAAACGAGGCGTGGGAAGGTGTTTAGTCATATTGCTTTTTATAAGGGTTTCACTTTGAGAACTAGAAATCCTAGATGATGCACCATGGACCTGATCTAGTCAGGAAAGGCAGAGTGGATGTTGGCATTCATTCTCTCTCTCTCCTCTCTGGCGTGGAGCTGGGGCTGTGCTGTCTGACCCCAGCGCTGTTCTAGGCACTGAAGGACCTAGCAGAGAACAAAGGGAGATTCTTACTTGTGACATTCTAGTGACAGACAACAAACCAGCATATACAGAGTGTCAGCTGGGGAGCACTGCAGGGAGAAGTAGGATGGGGAATACAGTTCTGCAGAGAAGGGGGTGGTTCCCAGTTTAAACATCCGGGTCAGGAAGCCTGGCCCAAACAGGGGCGTTTAAGCAAAGGCTTGGAGGTGAGGGCCAGGTCTGTTGGCCCCCCAGAGAGCACTGGCACCAGAATAGCGCGTGCAAAGGTCCTGAGGTGGAATCTTGTGCACGCTTAAGGGGCGGTGGGGCCAGGCTGAGGGTCAGGGGGTAGCCAGGACCAGTCAGAGTTGGTTGTTGCAGCCACTCTGAAGACTGGGCTTCTACTCAGTGGAAGTCATCAGAGAGCTTTAGAGGAGGAACAGTACCATGTGATGTGCCTTTTAAAAGGCTCTCTCTGCTGGTCTGTTGAGAACAGACCCAGAAGGGTGGAGTAGAAACAGGCCAGTCAGGACGGAGTGGCTGCTCCTGCTGTCACAGCCGGGTTCTGGACTTGTCTCAGAGAAGTTGGCTGAAGGCTGGGGAGGGCTATTGGTGAGGGACGGCCAGGGGAGTGGAGGGTCCTCGGGAGGAGCTGGGGACTAGAAGCAGCAGGTCTGTCCCCACATGCGGGCCCTGGGCCATTTAAGCTCGCCCTGCTGTCACATCAAGGCGGGGGCAGGGGAAGATGCAGATTCAGGGTCCAGAGGAAAGGACCAGGCCATGTGGCAGTCGGGGGAGCCCCTGCTACACGTGGTGCCAAGGCCAAGACCAAGGCCAGGGATTGGGATCCCAGGGAGTGAGCGAGGGGAGAGAAGACGCCTGGAGCAGGTGTGCCTCCTCCCCCAGATGAGGAAGCCTCGTAGAGGCCCCCAAGGCCGAGTGCTTCCCTGTGCAGGGAGGAGGGAGAAGGGCCCCAGGGGCTTCGCAGCTGACCCTGGCAGACACCTGCCTGCACTGGGATCCAGAGGGCAGGGGAGACTTGGGCCTGGCCCACTGCGCGCCCTGCAGGCCCTGAGGAGGGAGCGGGGTAGGGCCACTGCAGGAGTGACTGGAGTGAGGGGCCCTGGAGGAAGGAGGGAACTGCCGGAACATCCCCGCCCTGTGGTGGGCGGAGGGGGCCCTGGGGCTGCGGCCCTGGGGAGGAGCTGGGCTCGGGTGGAGGAGGCGCCCAGGGCGCTGTGGGTCTTCCACACTGTCTGGCCCTGTGCAGTGGGAAGCAGGAGGGGAGGAGCTCCCGGAGAGGGGAGCGGGACCCTGGCCTGGGTGGGAGGGCTGCCGGAGGCGCTGCGGGCCACGTGCGTGGGAATGGGAGCTCAGAAAGGACGCCGTACCCCTGCTTCTAGGGGAGGGTTAGGGTGTCCCCACTGGGATTCTTGTTTTGAGTGGCCCCCCTCTGGGCAGCACACAGAGGAAGAGGGTCTGCCCGTGTTGTCGCAGGTACCGTGCGGGCTGGGTGCAGTGCTTCCCCTGCGGCCATGGCTGGCCTCATGCCTTGGCACTGAGAGGGTGGGCGACTAGCTCTACCGCTGGTGGGGGAGCTGGGCCTTTCAGACGCTAAGCCTCCCACACCTGGACTTCTCGGCCTCCCTAGGAGCAGGACTCAAGCCAGGTGTGCCCGAGGGCCTCCCCTGCAACAGCCGGGGCCAAGGACTGAGAGTGCCTTCTGGTGGAGGTGGCAGGGATGGGGTCCCGGCAGGAGGCTCTGCATGCGGAGGCCTGCTCTCCTGGTCGGGAGTCGAGGCTCTGCGCCCCATTTCTGAATCATGAACTATTCACCGGTCTGCACAGCAAGTGCATGAGTCCCTGTCTTGTCCAGGGAAGCAGCTGCCCACAGCCACCATCGGCTCACCTGCAATTTCTCTTGGGGAGGGTTATTTTTTTTCTCAGAAAAACCATTTCTGCTGGAGGCCAAGACTGGCCCCATCTAAAGTCCATGACCTGTCCTCAGCTGCCCAGAAGCCCTGGGATCTGCTACTTACAAAAGGCCAAACATCCTGTGTTGCCGGATCTGTCACTTGAAGTTCCTGAAAGGCCTAAGGAGACTTGAGTTCTTGACCCCGTCTCTCTCAGTGTGCAAATGCCCCCAGGTCCCTGTGTGACACTTAGAGCCTGAGCCCCAGTGAGAGCAGGAAAGAGTTGGGGATGGGGTTGGGAAGCAACAGAAGGGCCCCCTCTGTGCCAGCATGGGTCATTAGGGGCAGAAATCTCTCTCCTTGGGGTGAAGTCATCTATGACCCCTCCCCACCCCCTGCATGGAGTAAAGCAGAAGGCAGCATCACCCAGGGAAGCAGGTCCCAAAGCGGCTCCGTCTTCCATTGAACCCAAGTTTGAGGGCTCGTGGGCACGTGCCTCGTTTCTGTGGCCAGGCCCCCCATGCTGAGTGCTGCTAGGCTCTCCTTCTTCTCAGCAGGGTTCAGTTTTTAATTATATATTACGCAGTGAAGTTCCCCTTCTAGAACATTCCTTCGCAAAGGCTGAGGCCAGGTCTGCTCCCTGCTGGATTCCCAGGCCAGCCCAGGTCAGTGCGCACGCTCCTTGGGCATCTCCTTGGGCATCTGCAGCTCTAACCAAAGGTGGGTCAACAATATTTGGGAAACAATCGCATCTGCCCTGACCATGGAGAGACTTCTCCCTTGTCATTCTCTAAACATGATTTATGCAAATAAAGCGCCCTTTCATATAAGGGCTTGAGCCTCCGCAGATTCTGTCACGGGAGTCCTGGAGCCCATCCCCTGTGGTTGCCAAGGGACGGCCAGGAGGTGCGGCTTGAAGGTAACTTGAACATCTGGTTCTGACCCACCGTGGGTCAGCAGGCCTGTGCACTTTGGTGGCCCCAAGGACGTCCCTCCATGGTAGCCCAGCACATGTGCAGAGTTGGAAGTCAGATTCTTACAGAGAGAACCAAGCTGAGTTTAGAACATGTATCTTCTATGACTGATTTTAGAGAATTTCCATTCAAAAAGGTAAAATTAAAATATATTTGTGATGCTTAAAGGGCACCCCCTGCAGCGCAGCATAGGCCTCTGAGCAGAGCAGGCTTCTTTGGGTCCCCAGAAGACATCAGGCTGCTCCCACCACACCCACAGAAACTGATAGGTTATCAGATCAGTGGGGGAAATGTGTCTGGGCACATGACAAGCTGTCTCCTCCTCTTGGGGGTCTGAACTGCCTGGCAGCGCGTGAAAAGCCCAGGAATCCCAGAGACCCACCTGTTTGACTTCACAGGCCCATGCTCTACCGGCAAGTGACTTGGACTTCAATCCTGACCCTTGTGTGTTCTTGGGCAAGTTGCCTAACTCCTCTGTGCCTTGGTTCTTCATCTGTGAAATGCAGAGTACCCGTCTCATAAAGTTCTTGTGAGGATTCGATCTACTGCTTATGTCCAACACTTAGCACAGAGTAAACTGCTGTGACTCGTGGTCATGACAGCGTCCGGGCCAGGCCCACTGAAGGCTGTTTGGCAAATGCTGGTAGCATGGATCATTAGGAGGGCCTCATTCCATCCTGCCCTGCTTGGCCTTGAGCCCCTGGGCTCCATGAGTGTAGCCCCTCTTGCCCAGGGAACGAGTGGCTGGCTCCCCACCTGAACAGGGTGCAGAATCTGGTGAGGGCTGAGCCACCTGGACCGCACCAGACAGCGCCACGTCTCATCGCTTGTGCATCAGGCTGGACTCCCCAGTGGGCCGCCTTCCAAGCTGTCAGCGGGAGACAGGGCTTTTGGGGTGGTGGCAAGGGATGGGGAAGGCGCTTGAGTGGCCCTGCCTCCCATCCCATGCTTGCTGAGGACGAGCCCCTGCCTAGGGTGCCCTTGCCTTTGGGCAGCATCGGCTGCCTGCTCATACCTGTTTAGGCACGTAGTGAGCCGTGTCTGGGACGCCCTGCCAGCCGGCCGTGCCAGCCTTCCCAGGCAAGCTAGGATGGCCCCCTGGGCAGCCAGGGAGCCCCCTGCGCTCCCGTACCTTCTCCATGGAGGTGAGAGCGGTCGCCTCAACAGCATCCCCAGGCTGCTCCGTGCCCTCCATCTGCGCCCAGCAGAACACCAAGTTCTGGGAGTCCTGGTGCAACACAGGGCTTGGGAGGCGCCTCGTGAGGGTGGGGCTCTTCCCTGACCTGTCTTCTAACTGCTTTGCCCTAGCTCAGTGGTAGCAGTGATGAAGTCCGAGGGTCCCGGTGACTCCTACCTTTTGAAGAACTTTCCTTCCAGGGTGTCGCAGGAGAACACCTCTTGCTGTCCCAGCCAGGGAGTCTGCCTTGGCCAGCATTGGGCCCCTGCTCATACTTGGATTTGGCCATGTTTCCTTCTCTGCTTCCTTCCCATTCTTGGGAGTTGTTTTTGTTTTTTTGAAGAAAGCAGGCTATTGTGGCTCAACTGGAGGGAAAGCGGGGGTAGGAGACGGCAGCTGGGGCCTGCTGCAGCCATGCTGGGGTGCTGGGAAGCTCAGGGCGCCACTCCCCTACCTACCTGGGCAGGGCAGGGGTGGGGACGTGCTTCCTGCAAGGCTGACATCCCTGGCCTGGAAGCCCCGTGCTCATCATCGCAGGGAGGGTCTGTTGAAGAGGCCCGAGGCTGCAGAGTCGGTTCACCACATTGCACAACAGGGGAGCTCGCCCCAGGTTTGGCCAGGACCTTGGCAGTGAGCAAAACCTTCGGGAAGCCAGGTCCTAGGAGAATTTGGTTCTTGAGCCTTGTAGACGGGCACACTTGGGGTTTGAATGACAAACCTGTTTCCAGGTTTGCTGTTTCAGGCTTGGGGAGCATTCCCTGAGCACCCCAGTGCTGGGGTGGGGCTGCTCCATGGGAGAGAAATGGGTGGGTTCCACTGCTTCCTGGGCTGGCTGTCCACCGGGCTGTTCCAGAATGTCTGTGCGCTCGCTGGGCAGCGCCTCCCGGGTTCCTGTCCACGTCTGTTGGGGCTTCACCTTACACTCCCTCCCCAAATAAGGAGGGAGCCAGTCCTGTCCCCACTTTCTCAAGAGCTGCGTGTGTGTGGCCACGAGTGACTTGCACACTCGTGCTCAGGGTCCTCGTTTGGCAGTGCGTGGCCAGCGCCTTCCTTTCCTGGCAGGCAGGGAGACAGCCCCGGGATCTCCTCGCTGGCGGCTGCCGGCCAGGCCTGCCTTCCTGCTAACTGGGTCAGGTGCTACCAGCTGGTCACATGTTGGGACTTAGAGATCTGGCCAAACTGGTTCGGGGAACTTGTGGCCTTTGAGACCTCGAGACTTGGCCTGAAAGCCCCACAGGCAGGGCATGCTGGTCTTCAGGTGTGCAGAGGCCTTCAAAAGCCCACTGGGCAGGCCTCCCTCGGGCTGTGGAGAGGAAGGAGAATGCGTGGCCCTGGGGGAGGTCTGGGAGGAGCCCCTCCCTCCTCAGCTCTCAGTGACCCCAGACAAGTCCCTTACCCCTCTGTTCTGCTGTCCCCTCAGCCATAAGCAGGGCAGAGGGGGGAGAAGCGAAGAGGCCACCTGAGCACCACTAGTGAGCTGTGCCTGCTTCCCTGGCCCTGCACCCCAGGAGTGGCACTGGGAACCGACACCTCAATTGTCCGACTCAGGGAACCCCAGCAACTCTGGAGGCCGAATTTTGGCCTTTGCCCTGTCCCCCTAGGACCTCATGCCATGCGAGGGACTTGGTCCACAGAGGTCACGGACACTAGCCTCCCACCTCACTGTCAGCGCCCCTTTCCACGCACCGCTGCTGCTGCTGCTCCTGGGTGGCTGTCCCCAGCCCCGCCTTCGAGGACCTCATCAAAATGCAGGTTCTGCGCATCGGCAGTACCCACTGGCTCCCAGGAACCCGGATGCTGCTGGCCCACAGGCCACACCAGTGGCTCGCAAAGTCGACCGTCAGTCCCGTGCCAGGCTGTACCCCCAGCCAGGGAAAGCGGCGTCTCTAGGGACGGGGGCCAGCACCGCAGCAGAATTTCAAACCCCCAGGGCTTCCTGGGAACACCCGAGTTTGAGGACCTCAGTTCCAGGGCTCCTCTGAGCTGCTCTGCTCCCAGCCCAAAGCAGACGTAAGCCTCTTAAGTGTGTGTGTTCACCTCTGCCACCCTGGGGTGCTGAAGTGCTCTCCATCCTGTCGCCAGGAGGGCTGTGTCAGGGACAGGGCGTTGGAGCAAAAGGTCCTGACTGCTGCCCTGATCAGCTGAGAGAACTTTGAAGTCCAGTTTCTTCTCCTCTGAGCCTCAGACCCTCCCCTGTAAAACAGGGTTTGGTGGGTGGGATTGGGGGAACCCCTGCAAGCACCTGACATAGTCCCCAGAACATAGTTAAATGCTCAAAGTATTTGTTTCTTTGCTTGAGATCTCATTTTACAAGTGAGTCTACTGTGGCTCAGAGAGGTGGGGCATTTTCCAGGGGCTACACAGCAAGTCAGCGATGGAGCTGCGTCTGAACTGGGCTCCTGCATTCCAGCCCCTGCCCCTCCTCTCCCTCCGTTTCCCACCCCGTGTTTCCTGGCCTGGGTGCTGCATCTGGATGGAAGGGGCCTTCCTGGAGCACGAGGCCGTGCCTGCTTTGGGAGATACCATTCCTGGAAGTGGCTGGTGGCCCTGCAGGTCCCACGGTGGGCCCCCACCCTGTCCATGGGGAACTGCAGCCTCCTCCCCTCCCACCTGCTCCCCCAGCCTCTGCCTCTCCCCTGCCTCTGGCACAAGTGTGGGAGACCCAGCTGACTTTGAACGCACGTGCTCGAGAATTTAGAGTGTGTAGGATTTCCGTGGCCAGCTCTTGGTCTTGGCCCACACAGCTCTGGGGACAGCTGTTCCCGGAGAGCACGGGAGGGACAGGGCAGGTGGCCTGGAGGAGCACCTTGGCCTGGCAGGGCCCTGGCACCCTAGAGAGTACTGCCCTCTGGAAGCCTCAGCTGCCCCCGGCCCTCCTCCTGCTCCCCTCGGCCGAGTTCTCTGCACCCGGCCTCCATTCCCTCTCCACCTCCTCTCTCGAACTTTCAGGTGTTTGTCCCCAGGAAGCCATGGAGTGCCAGGACCCTGATGCCTGGTGGCTCATGCTGGTGCCCTGGGGGCTCTTGGGTTGGTCTCCCCGCTATCTTCACCAGCCGTGTCCTGGGGACGCTGACACCGTGCCCTGCTTCTCCAGCCGCGCTTGGATCATCGCTGCCCTCTGCCCTCTGCCCACGGGCCTGGATGCTGACAGGCACCATTCACGTCCCCAGCAGCCTCCTCCCAGTGCCTGCCTGATCTCCCCCCGAGGGTCCAGCTGAGGTTCACAGAATCCTCCCAAACTGAGTGGAGTCCCCAGGAAGCTGCCCCCCTCCTCCTGGGTGGAGGCCACGCTGCTCTGGAGTCAGAGGGACTCTCCCCCTGTCCCTGCGTCTGGTTCACCAGCAGATCCTGCCAACACCACTAACTAGCACATCTGGTCAGCTGCCAGAGGGCCACTGCCGTGGCCTCTTCTGGGGCGGCCGCTGCTTCCACACTGGGCTCCCCGCTTCTGTTCCTTTCCACCCTCAGGGTGCAGCACGGTGGCATGTTGGGTCACTCCTCTGCCCAGAAGGACAGCCATGCTCCCACATCACCAGGACAGGCACACCTACCTCAGGGCCGTTGCATTTACCGCCCCCACCACCTCCAAGTCCTGGCAGGAACACCGTTGGTTCTGAGGCCTTCCTCTTCCTCTTGACCACGCCTGCCCTTCTGTGCACTCCCAAGCCCCTCTGCTTCCCTCCCTGAGCTGCCGTCAGGGCTGTCACCAGGCCAGGGAAGATGGCAGAAGGAGAGGGTCTGAGATGTGGACGGGGCGGCCTCCCCAGTGGAGGCGTGTCTTGTGGACTCCTTCCCCTGCCTTGCCTGTGTGGCCTGCTCTTTGTGTTGACCGTGCTGTCTGTTCTTAGAGGCCAGGGACACAGCACGTGTGGCCCCTGTTTCTCTGTGAGTCCCTCTTCCTGTCACTAAGTTCTCCTAGAGATGGGTTATCCCCCTGGGAAGACCCCAGAGAGGAGAGGCCCCACCTGCCTCCCCAGAGCCTCCTGACCTTCGAGCCTAGGAGGGCCACTTGAGGGCTGGGTGCTTCCTTCCCTGAGCCTCGGTTGTTAGGGGAGACGCCCAGGCCAACAGGCACATCAGTCATCGGAGTTTCCGGGCGGCTCTGCGCTGGGGGCTGGGCAGCCCCTCCACTCTGGGAATCTTCCCAATGTCCCCGCGTCACCTGCCCTCCTCCCCGTGTTCTCAGCCTCAGTTCCTGTGTGTATCTCATCATCTCGGCTTACTCCTTAGCAGAGAGCAGAGGGGCTGAAGGAGGACTGGTCATCTGGGGGCCAGGGAGGGGTCCTGGGTCCTGCCTCACACGGGTATCGGGCACCCGGCTCCCTCTGCAGTCAGAGGACTCCGCTGCATGGAAAGAGCCGCGCCGGCCTCCAGTCCTTCTGGAGGCAAAGCGCCTGGCACACGCACAGGCACCCATCCAGCAAGTGTTTAACCACTCTCCATGTGACAGCAGCGGCCTGGGACCTGGGGACACATGAGGGACAAAACAGCCTCTGATTCCTCCCTCCTGGCACCAGGCACAGAGCGTGTGGATGGGGAAGAGCACAACAGGGACTTGGGGAGGCGGGGTTTCCAGGGCGGGGACTTGTGGCTTGCTGGGGAGGAGAGGCTGGAGCAAAGACTGGAGGGACGAGGGTGAGCCCTGTGACTGCCTGGGCGAAAGCCGTCCCTGCACTGAGTCCCCTGGGCAGGAACAGATCCTGGGAACCTGGAGCCCAGGGCTGGGGCAGAGGCTGCCTGTTGCTGCCTCCAGACGATGCCTCTGGGCCACGGAGAGATCCCATAACCCAAAGGAGCACCCCCGATGCTCCGAGGTGCTCTGGATGCTTGGGAATCAATTTCTGAGCCCTGCCCTGGAGCCCCGTGCGGACTGGGAGCTCTGCTCCTGCCTCCTGCATGGGTCAGGGGTGGGCTGAGGGCTGTGAGGCCCCAGGCACCTCCCTGTTGGTCCCTGTAGGTTCTATGTTGTGCCCCTGGGAGGGCCGCTCTGCAGGTGGCCACTCTGCAGGTGGACACATGGCTCAGAGCTGAGCTCCGGGCCGCCCCTCCCACCCCCACCTCTGCTGTCAAAGCTTTGACATGTCCGCCTGCTTTCTGCTGGTTGCTGTTCTCCTTCAACTCGGTCTGGATGCGCTGGGGCCGGGGTCATCAGGGGCACTCGGTCTGGATGCGCTGGGGTCGGGGTCATCGGTGGCACTCGGTCTGGTTGCGCTGGGGCCGGGGTCATCGGTGGCACTCGGTCTGGATGCGCTGGGGCCAGGGTCATCAGGGGCGTGTGTCTCACTGACTGTCATGGATGTCCGAGGGAACCCCTGGGGTCCCCCCGCCGCGCCCCGCCGGACACTGAGTGCATGGACTTCTTGGGGTCTGAAGCCTGCTCAGCGCAACGTCGTGCAGCCTGTTCTCTGTTCCTCGGGTCTGGACGGTCTGCCGTCCACTCACTCTCTGGTGCCGGAACAACCAGGGGGTTCTGTCCTGACCACATGGTCTCCTAGGGGCACCCCGATTTCTCCACCAGTCACAGAGACCTAGACTGCCCGTGTGGGGACGGGTGCTGGGAGAACCTGGCCCAGGGCCACTTTTCCGGTCCCCAGAGCAGTGGTTCTCAGCCGTGGCTGCACCCTGGAATCACCAGGGAGCTTAGAGGGCTGCCCCGTCCCACCCAGGGAGTCTGATGTCGTCACCTCCCGTGTGGCCTGTTGTTCTCGGGCAGATCTCGGAAGCAGCCAGGGCCGAGTGTCCCCAGGAGAGGGTTCCGCCCAGGGCGACTGGAGTCCTGAGCAGTGAGGGTGCGGGAGGGCGGCAGCAGTGGGACCCTGTGTGTGGGGTCACTTGGACGCGTCCTGGAAGCTGCAGCGGTGACAGCAGGGTTGCCCTTTGAGAGGAAGAAGGTCACGCTTCTACAGAGTGGGTGGGAGAGGAGCCACTGTGGAAGGGACAGGCCCCAGGGTTGGGCCTTGCAGGTGAGCCAGGGGGAGCTGGCTTGTCAAGGTCTAGCAGGGGGAGCAGCCCCTTGTAAGGTCCAGCAGGAGAGGGAGGAGGGACAAGTTCCCTCCAGGGGCTCTGGCTGAAGGGTGGGGGGATGTCATAGGTCGGATCAGGATCTGAATGTGAGGGGCTTTCCAGAGTCCAGCAGGGTCATGTCAGTAGGAAAATGGGATCTGAGCCTCGGGGCTGCTGTGAGCTGGGCCTGGGCACCGGTGTCATCCTCAGGAGGCCGTGCCTAGGGTCGTCTCGGGAGGGAGTTGTCATCTGAACTTACCCAGGAGGAGCCCTGTGGCTTCAGACAGGTCAGCTGTCTTGGTCAGTGCCAGCTGCCGTGACAAAATACTGTGGATTGGGTGCTTAAATGACAGAAATTAACCTCCTCACGGTGCAGAGGCGGCAAGTCTGAGAGGAGGGAGCCAGCATGACCAGGTTCTGGTGAGGCCTCTTCCTGACTTGCAGCTGGCCATCTCCTCGCTGTCCTCGCCTGGCTTTTTCTCAGTGCACGTGTGTGTGTTGAGGGAGGGACGGATGGGGAGAGATCCTTCTTCTAAGGGCACTAATCCCCTTGTAAGGGTCCCACCCTCATGACCTTATCATGACCCGCTTACCTTCCAACCCAAGGTCCCACCTCCAATTTGGGAGTAAAGCTGTGAATTTGAGACAACAAATATGGAGCCCGTAACTTGAACCCTCTCTAAAGCATGTCCCCCTCCCTCACCAAGGACAAAGTCAAGGACACAGAGACGCTTGGGCAGACATGGCACTTACGTGGCCCCGTGCTGGGCGTTTCCGCCTCTTGAAGGTCACCTCCCTTCCCCCTCTGGGGTGCGTCTGATGTCACTGCTGCAAACTCTGCAGTCACCTCCATCTGACAGCTCTTTTCTTCCTCTTCCATTCATTCTGTGCTTCCAGTTGGCCATGGACGTGGAGACCACCCAGCCACTCTTGCGTGAAGAGCCGCGTGCACTGGGTGTGCAGCAGAGGGCTGGGGCTGGGCTTCAGCCTGAGGCGCTGGTCACAGTGCTGCTGCAGCCAGCCTCCGCCAGAGTTTGCAGAATCAGGGGGCATCCGTCACGGAGGGCAGGCCTCACGCCTGTTCCCTGGTGGCGAAGGTTCAGGAGCTCCGAGTGAGAGCTGATTGGCTAACACTCATTTGTGGGCCACTCTGGGGTCCTCATAACCAGCAGGGAGCAGCCTGTAATCCCTGTGCTTGCCCCACGGGGATGGGCTGATGGGCATCCACTTGTACCTGGGGCGGGGCTGGGGCCACCGCAGGGGTCCTCACACCTGAGAGGCCGGTTCTGCCTACCTGGCTGGCAGGCTCAGCCTGGGAAGAGTGTGTCCTGCGACATTTCCCTCGGGGGCACCATGGGGGTGTCTTGGGGTCCATGTGAGGACCCCCCTTCTCTCTCGAGTCACTCATCCAGCCTCCCCACCCCTGCAACGCTGGCTCTATCCAGGATGGCCTGTCCCGGCCCAGCTCGCAGGCCCTCATCATGCCCGCAGGTGGCCACCAGCACTCCCTGCGCTGGGTCCCGTGCCAACACAGGGCCCCAGCAGTGAGCAGGACCCGGTCCCTGCCCACAGAACTCCCTCCGGGAGGTGGAGACTGGCAGGGAAGAAGTAAACAGCCCCACAGGCAGGGGCACTGCTGTGAGGGAAGGATCCAGAAGGAACAGGGAAATAGGGCCAGTGCTGGAGAGCAGCAGGGGCCATGTGATGGCCACGTTAGGAGACTGGAAAGGCCTCCAGAGGAGGGGCCACACAGGCTGCCACCTGAAAGGTGAGGAAGAGCGTGGGAGGCAGGACAAGGTCGGGGACAGGCCAGGCCAGAGGGGCCGGGGTCGAGGAGCTTGCCCTGGCCGAGGACCGGGCCCAGTCCACAGCGAGCCAGCCCCGGCCAGGAGGGTGCGCTGGGTTCTGACCGCAGTGCGAGGCCTCGGCAGCGACACGGCCCGGTGTCCCTGTCTGCTGTGGTCCTTCTGAAGGCCATTCTTGTTGGTGGAGAATGGAGGGAGGAGCAAGAGGGGGAATGGAGAGGCCCATGAAGCGGCTGTTGCCACGTTCCTGTGGAGGATGCTCAAGCGATGGTCATGCTGGTGGTGGCTGTGGGGACAGAGCCGTGTGGGTGGAGGTCCAGCCGAGGACTCTGAGGTTGGCAGCTTGGGGTGGGCCACAGGGAGGCCTCGAGGTGCTAGTTGCGCACAAGGTTCTCCTGTGGCCCTCGATACAGCGGGTGGGTGGTGTGTGAGCCCGTCGTCCGTGGGAGGCGGTGGGTGAGAGGAAAGGCTGTGGGGCGCTGGTGACTGCGCCCTGTCTGTGATGCCACTCGCGGAGAAGGGGTGAGAAGAACCCGCGGGGTGGAGCAGGCTGGGACCACATAATGTCCCTCTAGACGGGATGCCCATGAGACAGCCCCGGGGAGATGCCCTGTGTCAGGTGGGTTGAGCTGGCACCTGGGCTGAGTTCGGAAGCCCTGCAGCGTGGTGTTCGGCCTCCGAGGCGGCCAGGGCCCACTCACCTCCCGCTCCACGCTCCACGCTCGCGAGACACGTCACATATGCTGAGCTCTCCCCATCAGCGACCTCACGTCCTGCGTCCCGGGCTCTTCCCAGCCCTGCTCTGAGCCAGCTGTCTGGCTGCGAGGGCCCCTACTTCTCAGAGGTGGAGACTGAGGTTCGCAGGCCAAGAGGCCTGGAGGGACTTATCCTGGGTCTCACAGTAGATGAGTCGGAGTCTCGGAGCTCGCCCCCAGGTCTCCGAGGACCTTGCTGCCTGTCCCGGTCACACCACCCCCAGCTGCCACAACCCAGAGTCGGCCAGCATGTGCTGCGCTGAGATCTTCCTCTAAACTTAATGGCCACAAAAACTTTCCAGAACTGGTATTCCCAATATGCAGGAGACCTGGAGCTCAGAGAGGTCCATGCCTGGCTGAGGTCACACGGCTTGGGAGAGGGAAGCCAGTCCTCATGGGAGACACTGAGGTGGTGATCTTTTGACCCCTCAAGATTGTGGCGCATGGAGCCAAGAGGCCTTGGCTTTGCTCCCCAAAGAAGTTCCACGTCTGTCCCAGCCTCAGTTTCCTCATCCATGAGATGGACCTAAAGACACTTCCTATGTCCTCTCTGCTAGTCTAGAGAGGAAGCTAAGGGCATGGGAACCACAGAGCCATGTGAATGCCAGCTGGGGGTGTGCCCCAAGAGGCCAGGTGGGATGCCCAGGAGTGGAGATAGGCCCTTCCTGTACGGGCTTTGCTGGGACCCTCAGCCCTCCACCCAGGTGGACACCTGGGCTGGGGAGAAGGCACGATCCCTAGTGAGGACGGCTGGGGTTGCGGTGGCCACAGGAGCCAGGAGGGTGGAGATGCTGGGGGATCAGAGAGCCTGTGTCGCTGAAGGAGGGGGTGGGCAGGCGTTACTTTTGGCCGATGGATCTAGTATTGGAATGTTTAATGGAAACACAAGGGTGGTATCAGTGAGGAGCTGGAAATTGGTGACTTAGGCCTTGTCCATCTTTGTCCTCTCGCTGCTGCTAGTCCTGCTACACACCACGGTAGGTATTTCCCCAGAGAATAGGACATCAGAGGGAGACCTACTAGGTGCCTGGACTGTGAAGCTACCACATCTGCAGGCAGATTCCAGCAGATGGCTCCTCCAGGTGTTTCCTGGGCCACATTCCACCTGGGCACCAGTCGGCCTGGCAGGTGCTCACTCGTCGCAGAAGTCCTCCTTCAGGCCTCCTTGTGGTCATCAGGATCCCTGGAGCTTGTGGTGAGCGCTGGGCCTCAGCTTTTTCCCTAGACTCTCGCTCAGGCGAGTCGAGTGAGCTGACCATAGGCCTCGAATGCGAAGTGTGGGTGGAATTCAGGCCGGGGCCCCCCGACCTGGACGGAACCCAGGCTGTGAAGAGAGGAATGTCTCTGTGCCTTATTCTAAGGCTTCTCGGTTATTTTAACAGATATTTCTTGAGTGCTGCCTTGTCAACTTTGGCAGTAATTCCCCTTTGTCATCAGTTTCATTTTCTGTGGTTTCAATTATCCTTGTCAACCATGGTCTAAAAACATTAAGTGGAAAAGTCCAGAAATAATTCATAATTTTAAAATCACCTACAAGTATGAGTCGTATGAGAGAATCTCATGTTGTCTCCGCTCCACGCTGCCCAGGACATGTTCATCCCTTTCTTCAGTGTGTCCATGCTGTATATGCTACCCGCCTGTTAGTCACAGGGGCCATCTTGGTTATCAGGTCAGTTGTCATGGTACAGCAGTGCTTGTGTTCAAGAACACCTTATTTTACTTAATAACTGCTTCAAAGGACAAAAAGTAGGAATGATGGCCGTTCAGATATGCCAAAATGAAGCTATAAGTGCTTCCTTTTAATGAAAAGGTGAAAGTACGTAAGATGAGAGACAGAAAGAGAAAGATTATTCACAAAATTTTTATTATAGTATATTATTATAATTATTGCATTTATCAGTCGTTGCTGTTGTTAAGCTAGATCTAATACGTACAATTAGACTTTATCATAAGTAGGCACGTATGGGAAAAACCGTGGTCCATATGAAGTTCAGTGACACCTTCCCACAGCTGAGGGAGGCCCACTGTGTCAGGGCCCTGGGCTGCGAGAGTCTCTGTGGTGGGCCTGATCCCATGCACTGTGAGGCCTCCCGTGGGCCAGTGGCAACACTCCATCCCTCAGTCGTGACAGCCCAGAACGTCTCCAGACACCTCCAGATGTGCTCCCTGGTGGAGAACCACTGGCTCCGTGACCCTGCTGTTGGCCGGTTTTGAGCCTGACCCCACTCCCACCTCTTGTGTATTCAGGCAGAGCTGGCTCTGGGCTGACACCTGGCGCAGGTGAGGTCCTCCGGTGTTTGCCCTGCCTGGCTGCCCACCTGGCCTCCCACCTCCCGACCTGGCTGCTTTGGCTGGGTCCCTGCTCCTTCCTGCTGAGACAATGCCAGTCACACTGAGTGGGCGAGGGGGAAGAGAGCTGGGGTGTGAAAGGTGAAGCACAGCTGGCGGCAGTGAGCGCCTGCGGTGGGTGGGTGGTTGTTACCCGAGTATTTGTTGTGCTAAGCTGACCCTGGGACCCTGGAGTTGATAAGGAAGGGGGCACCTGGGTGCTGGGCGGGGAGGCAGGGGCAGTGGATTCCCACGGGGGACTCCACACCCAGGAGTTAGAGAAGGAAGGCTTCCTGGAGGAGGCAGTGTCCCAGCTGTGACCCGGAAGATGAGCAGGAGTCAGCCAGGCACAGGAAGGGGAGGGATTCGTCAGGGCTCACTGTTAATGAAGTTTTAAAAGCTTTTCTGAAAAAAAATCAGTTCCCATTTAGTAGATGATATAAAAAAGGGCCAAGTCATCTCAAAGGTCCCTGGGTCTACACCTCTGTTGGGAAGTCATGTCCTCAGTCCCCCGTACCCAGCGGACATGTTTGGCTCACGTGAGGCCCAGGGTGGATATCGAGTGGGGGGTGGGTGGCCTGTGGCATGGAGGGGGCCTGCCCCTCCTGTCCATGCAGGTACTTACTTTGGCAACAGTGACCTCCCCGGTTGCCTTCTGGCTGTGTGCTGAGCCTGGCAGGAGGGACAAACAGCAGGACAGGTGCAGCATCTGAATCAGAGAGGGGCGCAGCCATGGTCTCCACACGGCGAGAGCTCATTGAGGCTCGCTGCGTGTCCACTGGGGGACCTGTCCTCCCACTGTGGCCTCTCGGAATGGGGCTGATGGATGCTTCCTCTCACTTGGGCTTCTGTGATCTCCACAGGGAGAGAATGTGGTGGATCAAAAACAGTGTGGTGAGGCACACACTGAACGGGAAAGCCCACCTCCCCTTGGGCGAAGCCGGGTACCTGGCCTCCAGGTGTCCAGGAAGGACCATCCTGCTGGACCGGGGAGCTAGTGGCCAACATGCAAGACACCCCACCCTCTGGCGATGTCAGGCGTGCGAGCAGGCTCCTGGTGACCATCTGTGTTGTTCCTCTTCCCGTGCAGCTACAGCCTCCGCCTGGCGTCCCGATGCCCTCCACCGACGGCCCCGTACATCACCAGGCAGTGTAGGAAGGTCAAGGCCCCTGCCGCAGCCCAGTTCCAGGGACCCTTCTTCAAAGAGTAGACTCTTGGCCTGCTCCCTGACAGGTAGGAGACCGGCGGCAGCAGGTAGGCGCAGCTCTGACAACATGCAAGGAGATCACGGGCCCGGGGACTTGGCGTGGGTCCTGGGTGGGGGGATGGGAGGACTTACGAAGCCCCTAGGAGCCAGACACAGGTCCTTCCTGCAGGAAGGGCATTTAGTGGCCAAGAGCACAGACCCTGGACCCCCACGGTTCAGACCCCCAGCTCTGTCCCTTGCTGTCTGCAGGACTTCAAGTCACTTAATCCCTGAGCCTCAGTTCCCACATCTGTAAAGTGGGCTCTACATCAAAGCCTACTTCTTCAGATGATCTCAGAAATTGTAAGTGTTCAGTGTGTGCAGAGCGTTAGCCCAGCGCCTGGTGCACAGTCAGCATTAGGAAGTGTGTGCTATGGTAATGGCAGTAGTCATAAGATGTTTTGAGCATAGCGTTCATACTCAGTACTCAGTACTCAGTACCTTCAGAGGCCACGAGGGCTGGGCTGCAGCTCAGTGGTACAGCGCTTGCCCCTCACGAGTGAGGCCCTGGGTTCCATCCCCGGCCCCATGTAAAAACAAATACGTAAAAAGAAACTGTGTCCATTTACAACTGAAAAACTATTAAAAAAAAAAAGATTATGTATGGAGTCCTTATCCCCACAATGTATTTGAAAATCAAAACAATACTAAAAAATCCTTAAAATACAAAATTAAGATCTGTGTGTAGTCTCTTTTCTAAGTTTTCCAAAGGTAAAAGCCTAGAGTTGTTCTAAGTAAGTTTTCTCATGATAAAAACATGGAAGCTAGACTTTTCTTTTCCGAGTGTCTGGGCTTTGCCAGTGCCCCACGAGCAGGCTTGGTGACAGCACAACTGCATCCATGGTGTCCTTGAGATCGGTATCCCAAAGCAGGACCTGGGGACCCAATCGTAAGAGCTGGCACAGTTACAAATACAGACACAGGGTCCCGCTCTGAGTCAGAGGTGAGCCTGGTCCTGGGACCCAGTGGCGCTCAGAGGCTTCTGCCCAACGCGGGCAGGACTGGACTGCGAGCCAGGGGCATTTTGATGAGGATTTAGTGGTTCAAGGCAAAGATGGCTCATTGTGCCCCTGGGGCCTTTGGTGTTGGGCCGGGGAGCCAGCCTGTCCTTCTGCCTGTCCTCCCATCCTCCCTTCTCCTCTCTGCAGCAGGTGGAATGTCTGGGCTTGGCCTTACTCCTCTGGAGGCTGGGGAGAGATGGAAAATACCATCCACCTTCCCCGGAACCGAGCCCCTCTCTCTGCCACCCGCTGCCCCCTGGAAGGGGATGTGACCCTAAACTGCAGTCCAGTGGGGCAGAGCTGACATGGACCCTAAGCAGCACAGGTCTGGGAGGCCCCAGAGGCCAAGTCCTCCTCCCATTTCACAGATGGAAAAGCTGAAGCCCCGAGAGGAGAGGCTGAGGTTTGTTCAGAGTCTTTGGAAGATCAGAGGCCGGGTCAGGCTGAGCCCCACTCCCTGTGGTGGCCACCGCCCGGGCCTCCGTGGCGCTGACGTAGAGCAAGGGGTGTTCTCGGCAGCCGGAGAGATCAGAGCAGGCCGCTGCAGTCTGGGGACGGTGACCATGGCCAGGGGCCACATTTGCCCAGGCTTATCAGTTAGGCTGTCCCCAGGCCAGGGCAGGGACAGGGACAGCACCATCCTGAGTGGGTTCATTCTTTCCCGTGTTTTCAGCCCAGAGTCCCCGGCTGGGGTTGGAAAGGACGAGTCCTGGGTAATGTGTGTTTGCCCTCGCCGTCCGTGTTCCAAACACGACCGTTTAATCTGTGCCTGAAACTTGTGCCTTGACATCTCACTTAGCTTTTTTTTCTATTTTTAAAATGTGTACACCAAGAATCTTACACCAAGGATCTTTTACTTTTTTAATGATTTTTAAAAAATGTCTCACACTGTTTGCCTGTCGGCCTGGGCTCCTTTGGCAGGACACCACTGTCCTCCTTTCCCTGTGGTCCTCGCTGGAAGCCTGAGGTCAGGGTGCACGAGGGCTCCGGCTGTG
Organism: Urocitellus parryii; assembly: GCF_045843805.1. Taxonomy (NCBI): domain Eukaryota; kingdom Metazoa; phylum Chordata; class Mammalia; order Rodentia; family Sciuridae; genus Urocitellus; species Urocitellus parryii. The sequence goes on from NC_135541.1 coordinate 8,664,559, forward strand.
GCCCTCCCTCCCTCTCCCTCTGAGTCTTTCCTGCCGTCGGCTGAGGGAAGGGCTGGCGCCGGTCCCTTGGCTGCCCCCACGAGCTTCCTCTCACTGCTGCTGCTCCTTGGTAAAACGGGTGGCCCCGGGGCCCTCGGTGGTGCAGGATCCTGATGCGGGCCCTCCTGCCGGGTGTGCGGTGAGGTGGCCTCCTGGCCTGTTCGCCTGGTAGGAGAGCGTCCTCTGCCTCCTCCTGGCCATGCGTCCGTGTCCACCACACAGCAGATGGCTGGCTGGAGGGCGGGACAGCCGGAAGGTGGCTCTCTTGGGTAGTGACGAGGCACTAGGGCTTCTTCTGAGGATCCCTGCTGACCATGGGAACCCCACCTTCCCCAACTGCGTGAGGCCAAGGGAACGCGGGCTGCCCGGGGCTGGCCCCTGTTTTCTTTCCTCCCCGCTGCTCCAGGCAGGGCCGGGCGGGGCCAGTCTGTGTCAGCAGTGTCGTGGGGCAGGGAAGCTCCCCCTCTTGAAGGCACCCCACTCCACCAGGGGCAGCTCCTCCCAGCCCCACCGATAGGTTTTGGGAGCCGGAGTTGACGTGGGTTAAGGGCGCAGCTTGTGGAGCCCAGTCCTGGGCTGTCAACTGGGTGGGAGCCATGGGGACCTGCGTCTCTCTTTCCATCCTCCTCCTGCGAATGGGCTCGCCCCACCACCTCCCGAGGTGTGTGGAGGATTGCACGGAAGCCGTGCCTGAGCAAAGCCAGCACATCATTATCAGAACTAGTCATGCTAGTCATAGTACTAGTTAGTAGTAATGGCGACTAGGTCCGCTGACTGAGAGACCTGGCTCCCAAACCTGGCCCAGCCCAGGTCCCGGCTCCCACCCAGGGCGGCGCATGTCACGTGCTCACCCGGGCGCTGTGAGCGGGCGCTGTGGGCTCAGTGGGCGCTGTGGGCTCAGTGGGCGCTGTGGGCAGGCTTTCTGCAGAGGAAGCCCACAGGCAGATCTGTCCCTTGGTCACCAGGACACGCAGGATCTGGAGCGAGCTGGACGGGGGTCAGGAGCTGTCCCTGCTGCTCCTGTTTTCTTCCCTCTGAGCCTCAGTGTCTTTCATGTACAATGGGGGTGTGCCCCTGGCAGGAGGCTGTCGGGAGTGTCCAAATGAGCTTAAGGAGGAGAGCGACTGCCTGGGACGCCTCTGGGGGTCCACGAGGCTGGGCAGAGGGCTACCTGAGCCCAGCAGTGCCGCGTCCAGGGCCTGGCCTGGCAGAGCCGTGCACGCGTGAACACCAGGAGTGTTTCTATGGTAGCTGTGCACACCCTCCACCCAGCGTCCCCTCTCACCAGAGCGCGTGCCCACACCCACGAGTCTTCTAGACACACACAAGAATGTTGGCGCAGCATGAGTCACAATGGCCTCAACTGGAAACCGCCAGGTTTCATGTCGCGGTAATCCAGGGGATTGCTGGGCGTGTCCCCACAGGGGAACGCGGAGCAGCAGCGGGTCCGGCAGCGGGGAGCCTTCGCAGGCATGCGAGGCAGAGGTGCAAAGGATGTCACCCACCCAGGATTCTGAGCGTTGGTTTAAAAATGAGCAAAACCAATCAGAGGGGGCAGAGTTCATGACAGCGGCTGTTCTAGGGGACAGGGAGGCATCGGGGTTACCCTGAAAGGCAGCCTGGGCCGGGGGCCAGCGGGTAGGTGCACTGCTGTGTTCCCCGGATGTCCTCACGCTGCTGCTCTCCTGCAGCCACTGCTGCAGTAGAGTGTCACTTTGAACCTGAGCAGGACCATGCATGAAGAAGCTGAGGCTGGCGCTGACCCGTGGCCACTGTGCTCTCTCCCTCTCTCCCCAGCACCTGAAGTGACCTGGAATCTCGAAGCCAAAGGGCCCGGCAGTCTGCCTGCAGGGAGCACCGACCCACGGCCGTGCCAGACTGTGAGAGGCGGGGGAGAGCGTGCGTCCGAGGCTGTGTGTGCAGGCGACGCACGTGGTCTCCAAAGGTGCCGAACCCGGGGAGCAGGAAGGTGGCTGACCACTTGGGCCTCCGGACGATCCTGGACGCAGCCTGGACCTTGCTTGGCGGCTCAGCCTTCCTGGCAGGGGGGGGGGGGGGGCCGCCTCTCCTACTATGCAATTTTTCAAGAGCCCCTTGACCCTCCTCTTGCTTCTCCAGTGTCCTTTGCCATTGTGGGGACTTTGTTCTGGCCCTGGGGGTCAGCTTCAGGCCTGTCTGAGGAGGGCCTTCAGGAGGAGGCCTAGCTCCCCTTCAGGACCACCCCCTTCCCCACGGACCCTCTCCCCACAACATCTCTGGGAATCCATAGCATACAGACCCCTTGGGGCCAAACCTGGAGGCTGGGCCCCAGCACTCGGGGAGCCCCATTTCCTGCCAAACTGTGGCTCTCAAATCATTTCCAGGTTGAGATTCCAGGTGGTCCCTGGCTCTTGAGTCTTTGCAGGGAAGCCCTACAGCAGTGCATCCAGGAGAAGGACTGTCCCCATTCATAGATGCCATGGCACAGGGGGAGGGTGCATGGAGAACGGGGTCTCTGTGCCCTTCATTGCCTGGCTTGTTGGGGACCATCTACACCTTCAGCATCTGAGCTTCTCAAATGAGCCGCAAAGGAAAGCAAACAAAGTTGGACACGGGACAAAAATGGAAGGACTAAAAAGCACAGGGGAAAGACAAAGAGATTTCCGGAGGCCATAAATGCCTGCCAGGGAATGAGGGGGCTGAGCCCTGCTCTCTGGTGGACAGTCCATGTCTCGGGGAAACGGGTGACTGAGCTCAGAGTTTGGACCCGGTTCAGTGGGGTTCTTGGGTTTTGTGCCTTTGGGACAGACCCCAAGTGAAGAGGCCTGAGACCACTTCCGTGTCGTTTTCTCAGCTTGGTTCCAGTAGTGATGGGTCCAACCCAGAGTGGGGGAGGGGACTCGGGACGTCGTCACACAATAAAGGGATTTTTTTTTCAGGGCTACTAGGGTTGATCTTGCAACTCTGTAAATATGTATGTAGACACTTTTAAAAGCACGTATTTATGTCCCTGACTGTAAATGCTCCGTTTTTAAGGTTTTATAACGTGTGTTATTTAATCAAGCAGTCGACGGCTGCAGCGTGGGGTCAGGTCATGGTCAGGAGAAGAGTCTCACGCGGGCAGAGAAGTGCTGACCGGTGGCCGATGTGCGCTCCCGTTTCCCGCCCGCTGAAGTCCGTCTCTTGTTTTTAATTTCCATAAACTGGAATCCTCTGCGCTCCTACAGTGGACTCTCACAAGCATGGAAAACCGTGGCTGTCCCTGGTCCTGACAAGGACAGTTTCGTCCCGTAACTGCTCACACCGCGAACTGCACCCCAGCTCTCAGCTCCTGAAGGCTCCCCCTCCCAGCTTTGGGGCAGCTCCTGAGCCCAGACTCCAGTCGCCTTCGGCCCGTGGTGAACTCTGGGGCCACCAGGGAGACCCTGTGTCACATGGGCACAGGGGCTGCTCACCGTCAGCACTGGGACTGTCGGGAGAAGTGTGGCCACAGTGAGGGGTTGTGAAGAGAGGGGTCCCTGGTGGGTGGAGTCGGGGGTGGATGGCGGAAGGTGGGAGGTGTCCGCCAGGTGGCCAAAACCAACAATAAATCATGAAGAGCCATGGTGAGGAGTGGGCGCCGCGGGCGCCGAGGGTCTCTGTGCTTCATCGTCTGGGCTGGGAGGCCTGGGCCGAGGGGCCCGAGTGGGCAGAGTCTTGTGACACTGTGGGAGCGCCTGCCCCGCCAGCACGGCTGCTTCGCCTGCCGTTTCTCTGTGAGTGGGAAGGCCCCCCGTGTGGCCAGCACTCGCCTGTCCTCCCGCAGCCTCCCCGAGGTCCAGTTCACGTCGGTACCATTTCCCTCGTGTGTACAGAGCAGCGTGTTTGAGCATATTCAAGTCGTTCGGCCACCGCCATGTGCCATTTTAGAAGACGGTCATCACCCCAAGGAAACGCCATACCCACCAGCGGTCACTCCCTTCCTCCCCAGATACCTGACTACAAATTGGCTTCCTGTTCCCGGGGCTTGGTCTGCCCATGTGAGCAGAACCGTCCAGTCTGGGGTCTTCTGCGATGGCTTCCTTTGCCTGGCGTGGCGTTCCCAGGTGGAGCAGCTGTTGGTGTGTGTTCCTTTTGGTGGCCCAGATTCCCCTGAGGGGACGTCCAAGCTCTCGTCCAGCCAGCCTGCAGCGCTGGGCGTTCGGGCCGTTGCCATTGTTAAAGCTGATGCTGTGTCTGGGGAGAGTCTGTGCCCACGTGATTTCCTTGGGCATGCAGCAAGGGGGGACATGCAGGTCACATTGTGTCCACTCTCTTTAACATTCTGAGGACGTGCTAGACTGTTATCCAGAGTGGCCACCTTGCTTCACTAGCACTCGTCATTGTCCCCTTCATTTGAGCCATCCTGGTGGGTGTGAATGCAATTCAAGTATTTTAGAAGGGGCTTAGTGGTCCATCTGATCACACATCTCAGCAGAGTTAGGGACCAGGGCCTGGAGAAGATGGGGACTCGGACGGGGAATTGAGGCTTCCTGGGACATGAGACGTGAGCGTCTTCTTGGGTTTAGAGGGAAGGACAATGACAGGGTGGTGCCAGGACGCCCCCAGATGGACTTAACTTACGTCCAAGTATTGCACGAAGGTAGGAAGAAGGGCCCAGGGTTCTGTCTTCACCTAAACACTTCTAAAAAGAGAAGTGAGAAACAGAACCGGGAGGGGCTTTAGAGTCTGCGTCTACAAGGGACGTATCAGGAGGAGTTGGCTGTCCCAAGGACAAGAGCCGAGAGAAGTTCTGCCACCTGCCGTCTGTGAGCGGGTGGCCTGGGACAGCGTCCTGGAGGTGCGGTGGGATGAGCTGATGTGGGAGCCCAGGCTGAGATCAGAAGAGGAGACGGGCTGTCCTGCAGGCAGGGGACATGGGGGGGGGTGCTCCTCCTTCCTTCACCTTCTGTTCTCTCTGGGCCTCAGTGGACTGGATGGTGCCCCTCACCTTGAGGAGGGCCGTCCGCAGGGATTCAAGTGCCAGTCATCTGGAAACAACCTACAGACCCACCCAGAAACAACGTCTAGCGTGAGCGCCCGTCACCTCCTCAGGTCAACACCAAAGATGGGTCCTCACCCAGGAGAGTTAAGAATAAGGTCCTGCTGGGCTCAGGTCTGACACTGGCTGGCCCCGAGTCTGAGCCACAAAGATGAATTTGTTGCAGGGACTCACGGGGCGGTGACTGCAGGGAGAAGGTCAGAGTCGGGGAGGACTGGTGCTCAGGCCAGTCCTGAGGACTTTGAGACATAGAGGTGGGGCGTCCGAGGCTTCCTGGAGCAGGAGGGGACAGGACAGGGGATGCTTGGCCGACCCTGATCAGGTCTCCTAAATCTCATCTCCACATTGAGCCCTAGGAAGATTCATAAAGGGAGGAGGAACTTCCCTGGTACAACTGCTGATCTGGAATTCAAATCAAGACAGAGTCCTCTTATAGAAGACCTTTCGGCTCGGCCAGACACTGTCCCTCACAGCCCCATCTTGTCCTCATGAGCTTCGAGGTGGCAGAGCAGATCCAACCTCCCTTGTGCACAGGGGGGTGACTCACTGGGCCACACCCACTCAGCCTCAGCCTGCAGGGTGGGCTGCTATTTAGAGGCCCCCTTGCTGGGCTCTGCCAAGGGCCAGGCCATCCCTCCCCTCCAGCAGCCTATCGGTGTGGGTATCTCCTTAGCCACTTCACAGATGAAGAATCTGAGGCTCAGAGATGTTGAGCAATTTGTCCAGGGTCACACAGCTGGTAGATGTGGGCCAGGAAGCAGACACAGGCCTCTCTGTGCCCAAGGGCCAACATTTCGTCCTCACCCCTCCCTGCCCCTCAGTGCTCCTTCTACCTCTGCCCTGCTGATCTCTCCTGATCTCAGGACACCTAGAATATTGCCACAGAGGTCAGTCCCCCACCATGACCATCAGCTGTGTGAACTTTTGCCCCGACCTAGGTCCGTAGCCATGTATGAGGCGCAGGGTTCCAAGCCCAGGCTCCAGAGCGCCAGCCCAGGTCAAAGCCCTGCTCTGCTCCTTGCTGGCTGGGTGACCTGGTCCTGGCCGGTGACCTCAGCGAGGTGCTTGGTTGTTACGGGGTGATAATCTCACTCTTCTCCATCCTAGAGAGGACAGAGGTAAGTGGTCCCTGGTCTTAGGGTGAGTCAGCTGCTCCTAGGGTCCCCTGGTCAGATGATTCAGAGAGAGATTCTTGGCCTCCATCCATGCACCTGTTGAATGGGAATGTGGGCGTCTGGGCCCCCTGTATTGTCAGCCCGCTCTGTGTGTCCACCAAGTTTAACGCCCACTAAGTTTGGGAATTATGGCCACAGCAGGGATTAAAATAAGCGTCCCAGGCCCTGGGCAGAGCTCTGGGTCCAGGGTGCCCCAGGGAGTTCTGGGATTGCATTGACAGTGTCTCCATCACCCTGAGGGTCAGGCTGTGCCCAGCGCTGAGTCTCTGGGAGGAGGCCACTGGTTCTCAAATGCACCCTCTGGGTGGTTCTAGAGCCTGCTGAACCTGGCTATCTGTGACAGAGGAGGGTGACTGCTCCTGTGGACCTCTGGGGCAGCAGCCGAGAGAATGAGATGGCCTTGTCCCTGGGAAGTGTCAGAATGTGGCAGGGATGGCCGTGGAGCGTCCAGGACGTCGGTGAGGTCAGAGGTTAACAAACTGCGGAGTGATGAGACTACGCTGTGTGCACGGGGGGCCAGAGCAGCCGATGGGCACTGCTCAGCAGGCCCACAGTGGCCCTCCGTGCCCTGTCAGGGGCGCGTCTTCCTGGGCACCGTGGGTGGGACCCAGCAGCTCACCTGGGGCCGTGATGCTGCCGCTGGCCAGCAGATGGGGGTCCTCCCTCATGTGAGGCTCCAGGACAGAGTCCAGCGTCCTGGTTAAGGCTGGAGTCCAAGGAGCTTTGGGGCCCGGAGCCACTCAGCAAAGTGGCAAGAGGTGTCCGTGAGTTCCACTCAGGGGCCTGCCATGGGGTCCCTGCTCCAGAGGAGGCCTGGGATCACCCTCAGGTAGGTGGGAAGGCAGGCACCCCCAACCCCACCCGCTCAGGGACCTGACGCTCCAGATGCCCCCGCGGCTCGGCTGAGCACACCCAGCTGAGAAGACAGAACAGCCGCCTCCAGACTGTGGTGGGGAACCTGCGCTCCAAGGGGGGCTGCCCAGACCCTGCCCCTTTGTCACAACAGGTTGCTGGGGAGGGACGGCCCAGGGGGTGTGGGCATGCAGCCCAGGGGAAAATGGACCCCGCCTCCTGTCCCCAAGCAATGGAGCACAGGTTAAATCTCTCATCGTTCCTTATCCGCCTCCTACTCCAGCAGCAAGCCAGAGAGTGAAGACAGGTTCCTTGATGGGTGAGGCCGGTGGAAGGCCACATCTGACCAGGGACAGCAGTCCTGAGACTTACACCTGGGGTTGGAGGGCGGTGTGGGGAGTGGAGCCAGTAACAGTCAGTACTTGCAGGGACCTGAGGCTGAGGGACTCCTCAGATCTCACACTGAACACCTCACTTATCTGCCCCTAGTCCTGGTCCTGACCACGTAGGGGGCTTGTGTGTTTTTCTGATCTAGGTGTGCATTTCTGAATCCAATCGTGTCATTTGCAAAACTCCCCAAATCTTCTCACATACTTAGAAGAATAAAATCCAACCTCCCTTTCTGATCTAGAGGCTCCTCAGACCCTAGCCTCACCTGGCACAACTGCTCCCACCACCTTGTCCTCTCTGTCCCAGCCATGGCTCCTGCCTTCCTGCCTCTGTGCTACATAAACTGTCTTCTGCCTCAGGGCCTTTGCACTAACTGATTTCTCTGCATATAGCCACTTTCCTTCCAATAGTCACATGACTCTCAGCTAAATGTCATCTCTTGGGCATCCTTCCCTGACCACTCCGTTGAAGGTAGCAGCTTCCAGTCGCCTCTGCCACTGGGCCTATTCTTTGCACTCCTATCTGGCCAGGATCCTAGTCTCTTGGCTTCTCTAGGGCAGGAGACGGACCATAGGGGTTGATTCAATGCTGTATCCTGGGGCCAGAGATAGCTCCCAGCCCTAGCAGTTCGTCGAGGATGCACTGAGAGGCCTCCCTGGGGAAAGTGACCTCAGAGGAGCACTGGCTTCCCTGGGGACGCACTGCATCCTGTCACGTGGGGCAGACCATCCTGCCCAGTTTTCCGCAGCAGCCTGCTCCTGCCCAGGGGTCTCCTGTGACCACCTTTGGGACTGGGGTCAGGAGATGAGGAGGATTTTATTTCCAATGTCACTGCTTCCGAGGAGGGTGCCAGGTAAGATACGGGAGACCCAGTTACGTTTGCATCCCAGGTAACCCGGGGAATGTCTGAATGTATGTCCCGATCACTGCGTGGAGTGTACTTACACCAACCCCTGAGATTCACAGGGAGCTGGCTTTCCGTCTGTCGTTGGCTACATTTGACACCCTGTTTGGGGGCTAAGCCCCTCCTGGATGCTCCTCTCTCCGGGGTCATCTCAAGGCCCCAGCTGGCCACTGGGAGCGTTCTTCCCCCAGTTCTGGCCTTCAGCCCAGCAGCCAGGGGGTGGCTTCTCTGCTCTTCACAGCAGTCTGTGCCTTGGATGTGAAGGTCACCAAATGTCAAGTGGGGTCCCTGAGGACGCTGAAGAGCATTCAAGTGGCTCTTGATGCCTGCCTACCTCGTGGGATTGTGGTGCTGACCTCGGCTTAGTTTCTGAGATTCATTCATTTATTTTTACTAAGCGGCTTCCCTTTCTTGCCATCGATGCAATAGATTGAACAGAGGGACAAGAGGACCAGCTTGGGCACTGGCTGGCAGAATGTGGCAAAATGACATTCTTGGGCAAGAAAGGGCTCCTCAGCTGAGGCCACTCTGCCCCTTCCCAGGGCTGCACTGAGGGTGCCCTTGGAACCTGCTGGGCGTGTTTGGAAACTGGCCTGGCGCACGTCTGGCATCTCACCCAAGCCCTGCGAGGGTTAAAGGCACGGAGCAGAGGAGGGAGGGACGAGGCGCGCTCTCATGTCCAGTTTGGGGCTCAGGTAGGGGTGCATCGTGTCTACCCCTCCGTGACTTCATGGGCCTGGGGTGCCCCTTCCTGACTAGCCCATAACCTGTATGCGCTGCCCCAGCCCCAGAGCTCAGGGCCAATTCTTGTATGATTGCTTCCACACCCAAGTTTTAATTTTTTTTAATAAGAAAATATACAAAATAAGTAACTGAAAAAAAAATAGAGAAAATCCAAAGAAATCCCTGAACACCAGCGGACTCTTTATGCCTAATCCTTTAGGTTTTCACGCAAACAAACATTAGCCCCTGGCTGTGCGAGGCCTTGGGATGCTGCTGAGCGTCTCACTGTGCAGCAGGCTTCACTGCAGCCCCTTCCCGGTAGGTAGGTTGTTGGGGAAGTGAAGTTGGTGGTGAATCAAAAGCGTTGAGTACAGACTGTTGGTTGCATTACCTTCAGAGTCGACTTCAAGATGACTTCACCTCTACTGTCCCTTTAAGGATGGCGGCGGTGAGGCGCAGGTCGCAGGCAGCATTGGGGTGACTTCTGAGTCTTGCCAGGCACAGGACGTCCTGGTGCTGATTCGCTCAAAGGCTGGTTCTTCCCACGGGAGTGGGATGGCCGTGCTCTGGGCACTGATGGTCAATCCTTACTGAACCTGCACAGGGACCAAGCAGGGGGTTGAGGCTTGCCTGTGGGAACCCCACGGAGGACCCCATCTGGGCTCCCACATGATGGAGGAGGAGCAGCTTCAAGGAGGCTGAATCCCCTTGGGCCAACAGGCCACTGGGTCTCTTCTTGGAGGTCCAGGTGGAAGATGGTCTGTGCCCACATCTCCCTGGGGCATCCTCCAATTGCTGCAAATGCCTGATGCCATCCAAGGTCCCCATGTTGAACCTGCAGAGCTCCTGCTGGGAGACGGGGAGGGACATCAGAGCCTCTGCCAGCAGAGCTCTCCCGGCCCAGGCGGGATCCAGGTGAAACCAGGGGTCCTGAGGTCAGTGCCGGCTGGTTCTGCGATCCTCAGTCTCCCTGGCCCAGCCACCTGGAGAGGGGCGTGGGGAGGGGCGTGGGCAGAGCCCTGGTGGCGCCATCTTCTCCTGTGTGTCTTCCCCTGGGCATCTGGATCTTCGTGGTGGACAGTGAAGTACAAACCAAACCCCAGCCTGATTTCTATGATGAGGTGTGTTTTACCCAGCTTTTTCTCACTGTGACGAAAGGATCTGACCAGAACAATTTTAGGGGAGGAAAAGTTTATTGAGGGCTCACAGTTTCAGAGGTCTTAGTCCACAGAAGGCCGGCTCCATTCCTCAGGGCTCGAGGGGAGGCTGAACATCATGGTGGGAGAGTGGGGGACGCAGCTCACATGGTGACCAGGAAGCAGAGAAAGACTCCACTTGCTGGATACAAAATGTCCCCCAGAGCCAGGCCCCCAGTGAGCCACCTCCTCCAGCTCCACCCCACCCACCTCCAGCTCCCACTCACTGAATCCCATCAGGGGTCGAGTCACTGGTTAGGAAGGCTGTGAGCCCACCATTTCTCCTCCAAACCTTCTTGCATTGTCTCACACGTGAGCTTTTGGGGGACACCACTTCTAAACCATAAGAGGGTCTTATCCTCTGTGTCCACCTCCAGCAGCTGGCTGGAGGGAAGGCTGTTCTCCAAAGAGGAGAGCTGTGGAGCTCGTGCTGGGGGCTAAGTGGGGGCCTTAGTCCATAGAAGGCAGGGTCCTCAGTCTCCCAAGCCAGAAGTCCCAGGCTTATCTGGTGCCAGCTGTGCACATCTGCTCCTTCGACCCTTGCTTCTTCTGAAGGTCCTATGATCACCCAGGCAGAGTGTCCCTGTGAAGTGCCTCCCCGGGAGCAGCGTCCCTGGCAGGCTGGGTGCAGAAAGCAAGGGAGAGCAGACGGAGCATCAGCAGCTGCATCTCAGGTGACCACAGCTCCTTACTCCCGCTCTGCCCTTCTCAGCCCCCACCCTACACTGCCCAGTGGAGCCTCTCCCAATCACCTGCCAGCCACAGCCTGGCTGCCCCTGCTGGGCCAGTGTTGGGAGAGGACTCTAGTTTGATATCTTCTTCCAACAAAATGGGACCCTGGACCAAGTGCCAGTTTCTCAGGGCTCCAGACCCTCTTCTTGTGCTCTTTATGCTGTTCTGAACGCTGTCCCTCCATAGGTCCCCAGGAATGGTGCCAACCCATGTAGAAACAGCCTAGTAATTACCAATCATCTGAGGGTCATCATTTTACCAGTTCAGGTGAAGCAATCTTACCTCCATCATGCCCTTTTACCTTCCCCTATCTGCAACTTAATTGCATCAAATATCTCCCCTATATACATTAGAACCAAATTGGACAGTGTTACAAATTTGCTTCCATCATGAGACATTGTTAGAAAATCCATGAGGAGGAAGAAAGTCTATTATTACCCTCATCCATCGGTTTTCTTGCCATCTTCTTTCTTCACTTGCAATTGTATTAGTTTCTTGTTGTTGCCATAACAGAACACGCCAAACTTGGTGGTTACTGCAACACCAGTTTTTATTCTATTACTCTTCCGGAAGTCAGAAGTCTAAAATGGGCCGGCAGAACTGCATTCTCCAAAGGCTCTAGGAGCAAGATTGTCCCTTTGCTCATTGCCCTGGTGGGTAGAATGTTTTCTGGGTTTATCATGCTCCCTCCATCTTCAAAGCCACAAGTCTAGCATCCTTTCCCTCTCTCTCTCTCTCTCTCTCTCTCTCTCTCTCTCTCTCTGTCTCTGTCTCTGTCTCTCTCTCGCATTTCCTTCTGCAACTTTCTCTTTCCTGTCTCCCTCCTGTAAGAACGGACCCACTGGGTTGCAGTAGGCCTGTCTGCACGATCCTGCCCCGTTCAGATCATCTTCCCGTCTCAAATTCCTTGATCACCTCGGCAAAGTCCCTTTGCTACTGGGGTTAGAAGTGGCCAAGGTTTTCAGTGGTCACCTGCTACCGCGCTGAGCCTTGCTGACCATCGTGGTAGAGGGAAAGCTAACACTCACGGGGGCTGGGCTTAGGATGGGGACATCTTTAGGAGGTCATTATGTTTTTGCTTCACTGATATTCCAAGTGTCCTTCTTTCGTCATTTCCTTTCTGCCTGGAGAACTTCCTTTAGCCAGGGAAGGATGACACATTCTGGTGCAGGTGACCAATTCTCTTCCTTTTCCTTCAACTGAGGATGCCTTGGTTTGTTCTTTAATCCTTGCGGATATCTTCTTGGCTTTAGGCTTTTTGAGTTGACGGGTTTTTGCTTTGACATTTGGAAATTATTGTGCATTCCTTTCTGGATTCTATGGTTTCTGATTTAAAAATCTGTCTTTAAAGTTGTTTTTTCCCCTAGAGGGATGTGGAGTCTCCTCTCCAGTCTTTCAAGGTGCTAGAGGCACATTTTGTGCCTTTCCTGACATTGTCCCCAGAAGTCTTGGGGATTTCTTTTAGTGAGAATTGCTGCTGCCAAGCCATAATCTGGACGTTGGGGGAAGCTCGTTGCTACTGGGATTAGAAGTGGCCAAGGTTTCGGTGGACCCTTGCTACCAAGTTGAGCATCGCTAACCACCGCGGTAGAGGCAAAGGAGGCTTGTACGTTTGCAGTGAGAGCTCATGTCACAGAGTGACACCTGTCATCTCTGCAAGTGGTTATTTTGGGAGTAGTCATATGGCCCTATCTGATCATAAAGAACCCAAGAAGCGCCCTCCTATCATGGGTCTGAGAAGCAAAGAGGAAAGTATTTGAAAGGTATTAACGTCCGCGGCAGTGTGGTGCCCCCTCCGCAGGCTACCCTAGTCAACTGGACATCAAACTCGTGTTTAAAAAATCTGTTGAATCAGAATTGGAAGTGGAGGGGACAGACAGAGCTTCTTGAGTCAGCCCCGATCCCTCTGCCACTCGCTCTGTTATTTGGGGGAAGCCGTGTGCTGTCTTTTAAGGCTGGATGGAGAGTGAGTGTGAAGCTCCCTCGTGTGACCTGGAACACAGCGAGAGCTCGGGGCTTCGTGACCCGACTACTTCCTCTTGGCCTATTTCTACTGTATTTTTGAAACTTAAAAAGACTTTTTCAACAAAGTAATATTCATAGTTTAAAAGCCAAATCACTTATCTTCTAATAAAATAGCACATCTCTCATCAATTCTTTTTACCCCAGAATTTCACTCCTGGGAAGAACCTCTCTCAATATTTTTAGCAGCTTTGAGTGTGTGATCACCTATTTTCTAAGTGATATGCTAATATCACCTAAAATTGAAAAAAAAAATCAAAAAAACATTATCTACTGCAAATCTACTGGGGAGACCGAGGATTAAGCTCCTCTCTATTCCTCCTCCCTGTCATAATTCCCACAATGACAGTCTGCACGGAGCCCGTGGTGGGTTCTGGCCGTGAAGACGCAAACATGTTCCGTGCCGAGCCAGGGAATATGTTCTCAGCGCTCATCATTTTTTGTTTTTATTCTTTCCCACTTGATTTACTCAGCTTTTCATTTGACTGATTTTCTGTGCTCATTCCTGAAGTCTTAGCTGAAACCCCCGAACACCTCAATATGGTGGAACTGATTCTTCTGCCCGCTTCTCGTGGCTCTCTGTCTCATTCTGAGTCAATTCCCCTGGAGTCCTCGTCCTCCTGTACCCAGCCAGACCTGTGCTCCCTGGGCGACTCGGCAGCTGTCAGCCCAGGCCTCCTCTCGTCTGTCCTCCCACGCTCTGGAGGACCCGGGTCAGGATCTGGCAGGCCGGCCTCCCTGGGATCACCCTTCCTGGTTTACGCCCTTTCCTTCTTCTAGAAGCTTCCTGCAGAGGGTGCATGGGAAATCAGGCTTAGGGCCCTACTAGCATGAACAGGGTCTCTTCTACCTTCATGCTTGCTTTATCATTGGGCTGGGCCTAGAATTCTGGGTTGGCAGTTACTGCTCAGAGGGTTTTGTTCCCTTGGCTTCTGGCTCCCAGAACTACTGCTGTCCAGAGCCCAGGCTGCTGGTGCCAGTCTCACGTTCACCCTGCTTTTGCAGAGCTCTGAGGATCCTCATCCCTGGCCTCCAGAACATGACAGTGTGGGGGGCCTGGGTCCCTTCCTATGTACTCAGTGGCTCTCTGTTGGAATCTTGAAACTTTCTTATATTTCTTTGACTGTCATAAATATTTCATTTGAAGATATTTGTTTGAATGAAGTGATTCTTTTCTCTTTCTGTTATTTATATATTTAGCTCCTGGGTTGATTTGATGTTTTTTTATTATTATTTTTCTTGTTCTTGATCCTTTTGTTCTTTATTTTTGTGGGAAATTTTCAATGTTAGACTCCCACTCATCTATCTTTTAAATTTGTATGACTGAATGATTGATTGATTGATTGTGGGATTGGGGGTATAACACAGGGGGGGCTGTTATGGTTTGGAGGTGAGGCATCCCCCAAAAAGCTCACGTGTGAGACAATGCAGGAAGGTTTGCAGGAGAAATGATTGGGCTGTAGCCTTTACCTAATCAGTAAATCAGTCCCTGGTGGGATTAACTGAGTGGAGGCTGGAGGCAGGTGGGGTGTGTCCGCAGGAGCTGATTCCCTGGGGGCGTGGCTATGGGGTATGTGTTTTGTATCTGGCCAGTGGAGTCCCTGTCGCTCTGCTTCCTGATCATCCTGTGAGCAGCTTCCCTCCTCCATACTCTTCTGCCATGTTGTTCTGCCTCACCTCGAGCCCCAAGTAATGTCCGTGGACTGAGAACTCTGAAACCGTGAGCCCCCAAATAAACTTTTCCTCTTGTACAATTGTGCTGGTTGGGTCTTTTAGTCACAGCAGTAAAAAGCTGACGAAGACAGGTGCTTAGCCACTGAGCCACATCCCCAGCCCTTTTTATTTTTTATTTTGAGACAGAGTCTCCCTGAATTGCTTAGGGCCTTGCTAAATCGCTGAGGCTGGCCTTGAACTTGTGATCCTTCTGCGTTGGCCTCTGGAGCAACTGGGATTAGAGATGTGTGCACCACTGTGCCGAGCTCACTTTTATTTTTAAAGAGCTCAATTTTGTCATTCTTTTGAATCAGCATCTCAATTGAATGGGTGCTAACGCATGGCTAATTCTTGTGTGTGGGTGTGTGTTTCTCGAAGTCCTCTTATCCATAAGAAACTGCTTCTATAGCTTCTTTTTGAGCTTTTCCTTAAATATTGTATAGTTCTTTTGTATTTCTGTACTAGGTGTTTTTTGGATATTTGCTGATTTTATTCTCTACTATTTATGACTTGGGCATTTTGAAGGGACCTGAAGTCATCTGTTGGAGTACCACTGCTGGTAAGAGGTGGACCTAGGGTTTCAGCCTGGGCCTCTGGTACGTAGCCGCCGTGGTCTGGGGCAACAATTCCTCCAGGGGCAGCTCATCCCAGGCTGTCTGTTCATACTTGGGGAGGCGCCAGGGCAGACCGGAAGTTCTCTGTCCCTGGGAGACGCTTCTCCGTGGTGCACGGGGTAGGGCTTAGGCATTCAGCAGGGGCTCTTCCCGTCTGAGTCTTTCCTTGGGCTGATTCATATCTCAGAAGAACCCTGGGAAGGGAAGAATCCGAGTGATGGGTTTAGGCAGCTTCCCCGGTACCATGACCCAAAGACTGGCAACAGAGAGGAGGAAAGTTTATTCTGGGGCTCATGGCCAGCTCCAGTGCTCTGGGCCCCAGGTGAGGCAGGACATCATGGAGGAAGAGTGTGGGGGAGGGAAGCAGGTCAGAATGTGGCCACCAAGAAGCAGAGAGGGCTCTGCTGGACAAGGACAGAATAGAAACCTCAAAGGCAGGCCCCCAGTGACCACCTCCTCTGGTCGCCGCCT
Organism: Urocitellus parryii; assembly: GCF_045843805.1. NCBI lineage: Eukaryota > Metazoa > Chordata > Mammalia > Rodentia > Sciuridae > Urocitellus > Urocitellus parryii. The sequence continues at coordinate 8,680,389 of NC_135541.1, forward strand.
GCCTGCCTGCCCACGGTGACCCCTCATCCGGGGAGTAAGGCACCGATCAGGTGACCACGTCGTCACCTCTGAAGTTTCTTGGTGGTCTCACACATGGGTTTGGGGGCCACCTCGTGGCATAAAACCACAGAAGCTGGCTCCGGCGTTCTGGGAGAGAAGTCCCCGTGAGGAGCGGCAGCACAGACTTCTCCTGATCTCCCCGTGACCCTGACAGCCTTGACCTTGCCTCTGGCCCTGCTGGGCATTCCCAAGTCCAGGGACTTCCTGGTTCAGCGGCTCCTGGGAAAGCGTGGCATTTCTTGCTACCTCACAGCAGGGAGTTTGGGCCACCCCAGCGCCTCACTCCATCCCACCCACACTCCCACTCTTCCACCTCAGTGGGCTCCTACCTGCAGCCGTGTGACACCCCAACCCCTGAGCCTTCCTGGATGTGCCTGGGGGGCTGCAGCCTCCCCTCCCCCTGCTCCTCGGCAGTAGGCCCCCTCTTCCAGCTGTTTTTGCTGTCAGCTCTAGGTTTTTGATCTCGTGGACATCACCCTGTCCACTCCCCAAATTTGTTGACCTTTGTACCCGGTCATCTCTCTTCTCTGTTGCTGCCGGGGTCCCTCCCTCCCTTCCTTCCTTCATTTTTAAAATGATCTTTCTGTTGTCTTGGGAAGGAGCTGATTCTATTCCCTTTTAAAAGTAGAGAACACTACATCCCGCCACAGCTCCAACCCACGCCTGGGGGTGAAGCCTTCTTGACAAAGAAGGCCCAGGGCATTCCGGAAGGGCAGCTCTGCCCGGTGCCTGGACCTCGAGAGCCAGTCTTGCCTTGCGTCTCCAGAAGGCCTCCAAGAGGGAGAGGAAGGAGTCTGACCTGGGAGGAAGTCAGGTCAAGAGCAGGGGCTCGACTTCAGCTTCCCACTTTCCAGCCGGGTCCCCGGGAACCTCTCTTGGCCACAGGATGTGACAGATGGCTGGAGTCCTGTTTGCAAGAGAGGTCACTTCTCTGTGTTGTGGTTTCTGAGACATCTTCCGTCTGGAGGTCCCTGGAGGATCAAGCCCCTGCCTGTGTCCCATGGGCACAGAGCGCAGCCTCCCGTCTTCCACCAGGTGTGAAGGACTCGGGAAGTTTGCCGGCTCAGCCTCCACTTCCCCTCCCTCGCCACGGCTCGATGCTTTCGGGGACTTCTTTGTCCCCTGGGTGAATGGTTCAGTTAGGCCAAGTCGAGTTGGTTGCTGGCAATCTGTTTAGTGTCAAATGGGGTGTGTCCTTCTGTCCAGGGGTGGGCAGGGATGCGCGCTCTGCAGTCCGATGGCTTGTCTGAGACTTTAGAGTCTGAAGGAGTGATGCACACCAGAAAAACACGGTTGACAGTCACGTGCCTCAGTGGTCATTCCCGCACCAGATCCTGGGCCTCTGCAGCCCCTACTTCAAGTCTCTGGATTCCTTGGATAGTCTTGTATCAGTTAGGGGTCTGGTTGCGGGCCACAGGACTGACTGTGCTTCCTCAAGGAAGATCGAGGAATTTATTGGAAGGATATGGAAAGTAGAGGTCGGTGGGACACGGAAGGACTGGACTTTGAACTTGGGAACAGAGGGTCAAGAAACAGGAAGTAGGAAGATCATGTGTCGGTAGAAGCAGTCCAGCAGCAGAGCCAGTCCGCAGGGCTGATACACGTTGTCACATCATTAAGCCACCTGCCTCGCCCCTCGAGAATCATTCCTAATCATCCTTCTGTCTCTGCCTCTCTCCAGATTCAGACCCAGTTGGGAGCGGGGTTGGGGGGAAGTCTGGGTGACTTGTCCACCCATGGATTGCCAGGGGCTGGGGGAGAAGAAGAACCCACCCGCTTTGGCTCCCACGGCCAAGGGTGCAGCCTCAGTTCTGTGCATGATGGGAAATGTCCCTGCCTAAGAAAGGAAGCTCTGGACTTCAGGTACAAGGCCCCCCCACCCAACTGCTGATTTTTATTCCAAGCCTGGACATTTCATACCTTCTGCAAATTTCATAATTCCCCCCCCCCCGCCAATAAATTCTCTTTGTGAGTGACCAGAATCCTGGGTCTTATACCCAAAGATCCCTAACCAAAGTGTGCCTCAGAGCCTGCTTCTGAGCTCGTGGATTGGCGCATCTTAAAACTTGAGGCTCTTGAAGTCTCACCTGCAGCAGAGCTTGAAGAGCATTTCCCAGGTTCTGGGCCCCGGCGCTGTCAGCAGAGCCTGTTGGTACAAGCAAGGGCACTGCCCTCGTGCGGCCTGGGAAGCGGCTCCGTGTGGCCTGTTCCGATTCGGCCACAGTCAGGCCTGAGCGCCTGTCTTCAAGGATTCCTTCCTGTGGCGGCAGGGATGCAGTGCCCTGGAAGATGGACCCGAGGCCATTTAACCACCACTGTGCTTCGGCTCAGGAGCCTCGGCCAGCTCTGAGGGACCAGAACAGGCAACTCACTTTCTGCAAGAGAGGGGCCATGATTATCAGGGGTCAGTGGGAGTCCTTGGTTCCCCAAAAGACCTGAAGATCCTATGTAAGCCCCCAATTCCCGGATTTCTCCCACACGCTTGTATTTCCATTAAACTTCTTGATTTTCTCTTGTTAGTCTGTTTCATGTCAATCTAATCTGCAGGCCCCTGCCACAGAACCTAAGAGGGTACAGGGGATGGTTTGTCCTCCCCTGTGGACTCTGGGCTGGAAACAGCTGGAGTGGGCTCTACACAGAAGTTCTCCTGCACAGCTTGGTCCTGCCTTAGGGAAAGCAGAAGGCTGGACACAGCCTCTGACCAAAGAAGGGAATGGATGTCCATGGGCCACTGACCGTGTGCCAAACCCTGTGTTCCCTGTTTTACCTGGTGTTGAAGGTCTGTGCTCAGGAGCAGGACACCCTGCAGTGCTGAAGGTATGGCTCTGGCCTTAGGAGGTGCACTTTCCAACTGCCCAACTGCCCCCGTGCCAGGTACGATGCTGCCCGCGGGTACAGAGATGACGAGGCCAACCCCGTGTCCTCGAGTGACCGCTGAGGAAGTCTGGGGTTGGCATCCGAATCCAGATCTGCATTTGACTGGTGACAGCTGAGCACAGGTCTCTGCCCTGGCTGAGCTCCTGCCTTGAGGCCCAGTGCCTTCCCCAGGGCACACCTCCTGGAGCAGCGCAGGGTGGCTCAGCTTGACAGCTCTCACCCAGCGGATCAAAGCAGTGACCTCAGTGAGAAGCACAGGGAGTTCCACTCAAGGATCCAGCGAGGAGCAGCCATGGCCAGGCCCTGACTGGGTGCTGGGTGTACACAGGTGACAGATTCTGTTCCTGGACAGTCACTGCATAGAGTGAGGTGGGGGAGCTCAGGACCTCGGGACTCTCTGGATGTACCCAGCAGGCACCTGTTGTGGGTCATCTCAGCCGGAGACAGTGAACTGGGAGCTCTGGAATGGTTCCCAAGGTCAAAGAAGCTGAGTAGCTGGGCTCAGAAAGGACCCGAATGGGCAGCAGGTCTGGGGATTAGGAGCAGGAAATACAGCCTCCTCTGGACTCAGATGCCTGGGGGACAGGTCGCTCCTCACCAGTGTCCTCACCCGACCAACACTATCTTGCCTCTGCATGAGAATCTAACTTGACTTGGACAAGAGGTGGACAGGACTCCTGATGGGCAGTTCACTGATGCTGTGGGCAGTGGTGGAGGGGGCCTCCCAATGGACACTGAGGTTTTCCTGCTGGAAAAGGGGTAAGTGTGGTTGGGCAAGGTTTGCAGGTCCTTTGAACTAAGGGAACATGAAGGAAAATGCCCAACCCAACCCAGGAGGTCAGAGAAGATCCTGCAGGAAGAATCACCAAGAAAACAGAAGTGACCGGCACCAAGGGGCAAGCAAGCCAAACATTACAGGCTGAGAGTTGCAGGTGCAAAGGCCCTGAGGCAGAGATAATTATTCTCCTCTACGGAATGATGGTTCTTCCCTGTTGGACTCTAGGAGTGGCCAGTCACTTTGCCCAAGGACTTACACTTCTAAGGATCAGAGCCCCTGCTCTCTCCACCTCCCCTGGAGTCCTTGAGCTTTTCAGGGGCAAATGAGCATCAGGGAAAACCCTCAGGCTGTGACCCCCTCCCTCCCAGGGAGTGTGCAAGCTGAAATGAAATCAGGAACCTCCTGTGTGGAGCGCTGAGAGGAAGAAAAAGGCCAGCGCAGCGCTGAGAGCTTTTATGATTTTTCTCCACTGGGGTGGGGGAGGCTTCCAGTCAGAGCTGCCTGAACTGATCTGCAGGAGTGTTCAGGTGTTCTTCGTGCACCCTGGCCTGACAGTTTACAGCAGCCACGACCCTCGCAGATCGATTATTTAGGAGAAGGAGCGAAGCTGTGCTGGCTGCGCTGCCTGACAGCTCTGCCTCGTTGCATTTTGTCCCGTGAGAAGGGGGGGCTCCTTGGAAGGGACAGGAAGGCCCCACCCAGCGCCAATCTCCTGTGGTCGCGTCTGATGAATCAGCTGCACTTTTCTTCCTGTGAAAACCCGCAGCCTCCCGGGAGGAGTCCCTGGAAGGAATCCTGTCCTTTGCCTGTTCCGCTCAGTCCTTTCTGGGTCACGTTCCTTGGGCTAATGAAAGCCGCCTGTCTCCGCTGGCCGCCCCGAGGGATGCCAGCCCCCTGCCCACTCCATTCCCCTGACGGAGCCGGGGCTTGACTCCTCCCTCCCTGCCAGCAGGAGGCCACTCCTTGGAGGCTAGTGGCTGGGGGCGCTGTGGGATGACTGGGCCTCCTGGCTGGGGGGGGGGGAGGGGGGGCTCAGCCCCTGAGACCCCCGAGACCATACCCGGGCCTGCGACAGTCCAGCCCCAGGGGGAGGGAGCCCGTAAGTGCAGCCTGCAGCCAGGGGACCTTCAGTGGCACGTGGGAGGACAGGGCCCCTGCCTCACTGTCATGCCTTGGCTCCAAGATGGGCATTGGGTCTTCAGGAAATCTCTGGCCTTCGGGTACCCTTTGGCTTGGCCTCCTTCAGATTGCACCCGCTGAGCACCTCACCCTAGGAGACCAAGGTCATCGGGTGTCCGATGGAACCTGAGTCCTCACCGGAGGTCCGTGGAGGGCCAGAGACATCGGGCCACGCGGAATTTCTGGGCGCTTCCATGAGGATGTCCGGTCAGAGCTGGGAGCTGAGGGCCGGCGGTGGGTGAGGGCCGAGGAAGAAGGACTTGGGCAGAGAAAGCAGCAGGGCAGAGGCAGGGGCTTGCAGGGACAGCGGAGAGACCACTGGGCCACGTGGTTCCTTTAACAGTGGGTGCTGGGTCTCCCGCCTCGGGAAACCCAGAACCTCAGCCCACACCCCGACTCAGAGGAGCCCCAGCAAGGCGCCCGGACAGAGCTCAGGGCTCGGCTGCCTCTGCCGCTTGGCAAAGCCCCTGGGGCATCCTCCGCCCCGAAAGGGTATTTAGCTCCCAGCAGACAGGGCGGGGAAGGCACAGGAGGAGGGAGCCCGTGAAAGATGCGTCCCTGCAGGTTTCGTCCTGTCCCAGAGCTCACAGCATGGAATCGCGGGAGGAGCCGGAGGCGCCATCACCTGCTTTACTAACACTGCGACATGCGGCTCAGACCCCGCAGCGGCCCCATCCAGTGGCTCCTGCAGGGAACCTGCCCCCTTCCCTCTCAGGGTGCGTGCCCCGGTCCTGGCTTGTGCCCTGTGTGCCAGTGATGTCCTCCATTGCACCCTCTGTCCCTTCAAGTGCTCTGGGGGCAATAAATGACATGAGTGTCCTCTGACACGGAACTGGGGAGACTAAACCTGTGCTTGACCCCGTGGCTCCCCCCAGCGCCTTCGGGAAACCGTCCCCACAACCAAGAAAGACAAAACCAGATCCACCAGACCTCACTCGGAGCCCATGTGTCCATCATCATGTGGGGCCTGGCCCAGCCAGAAACGGCCAAAAACCCCAGGACCCGAGATGCCACTCGTCATCGTCCTCGGGAGAAAGCTTAAGGGACCCGCGGAGCAGAGGCATCTCAGGGGGATCGAAGCTTCGACTTTCACCTGGTGAAGCCTCCTGCGGTGACAGTGGCAGTGGAGGGCACCCTCCTAGGGATGTGTCGCCCCAGTCCAGTGTTTCATTACTTAAAACGTGACAACCGCGCAGTGTGTTTTGGACCGTGACAAGGGTGAGAGAGTCTGGTGCCCACTCTGAGCTCCTGAAAAAGATCTGATTGAAATTCAACAAGAAGAAAACTGAGAACAAGGCAAAGGCGGTCAGACCGAGGGCGCCCGAGTCCAGAGGACAGGGTGCGCCCCTGGCAGCCCCCCACTTCCCTAAAAGTGACCGCTCTGCCGACCCTTGACCCTTCGTGTTCCCTGGATTCAGAGACACGGACTGGAGCCGCGTGGAGTTCCTGCCTGGCCTTCTCGGTCAGCCCCGAGGCCAGGCATGCTGTCCACGGCTCGCTCGTCGCAGGCCTGGGTCCCTCCGCGTGGGAACACACTTGCTCATTTTGTCCTGCTGTGGGTGAAAATTAGGGGTGTCTGCAGCTCAGGGCTATTAGGAATCGCAGATGCATCTGTGACATTCCCATAGGTGTCGGTGTGCACGAGCGTCCCTCTGTCGGATACACACCTAGGAGCAGAGTGGGCAGGTCAGACAGCAGGGGCTGCTGAACTTGAAAATGCAAAGCCAGACAGTTTCCCCAGGTGTCCACTCCACGTGTGCTTCCACCAAGAGCAAAGCCGAGTCCATTTGCTCCACACGTTTGCCGAGCCCTGGAACTGTCCATCTTAAAGGCTGCCTATGAGGGTGGATGGACAGTGTGTTTGGATTTCATTGTGCTTTTAACTTGCTTTTCTCCGTGAATAATGGAGGGGAAGACCTTTTCATATGGGCCATTTTATATGCCCCTGTGTCAGTCGGTTGTCTCTTACTGTAACGAAATACCTGCAATATTTAACTGATTAAGAGGCTAGGTTCATGTGCCTCACAGCTTTGAAGTTTCCAGTCCATGACTGGTCTGCCCTGTGGCTTTTACGCCTGGCATGAGGCTGTGCATCCTGGCAGGACACACGGCAGAGCAAAACTGCCACCTCATGGCCAGTGAGCAGAAGAGAGAGAGAGAGAAAGAGGAAGAGCCTGGGGTCCCACAGTCCCCTTGGAGGGCACACCCAAAGGAGTCCCCCAGGTCACGTTTTAGAGTTTCCACCACCTCCCCATAGTGCCAATCTGGGGACCAATCCTTCATCACATGAGCCTTGGGGAGCCATTTGAGTTCTCAACTACAGCAACCCTGTTTGTTAAGGTGCTCATCCAAGTTTCTTATTTGCATTTTGAGTAATTTGTCTTTTTGATTTGAAGCTGTTCTTCTATAAGAAGAGCCGGAGTCTTTTCTTGGCTACGGGTGTTTCAAATTTCTTCCCTTCAAGAGACCCGTAAGGGATGGGAAAGAAGTCTCAGGGAGGAAGAAGGTCTTGGCCTTGATGTCTCCTCTCTCCATCTCTTCCTCTCTGGGTAGCGCTTTCTGTGTCCTGTTGAAAAAGTCACCTACCCCCTTCTCCTAAGGGCACCAAGTTATTCTGTTTTAGGGGTTTTGATGTCCCCGGGGAATCCATAATCCACCTGTAAGTGACTCGTCCCTGGTGCCAAGTGGGAGTCCCAGGTGGGTTTCCAAGTGACTGAGCACCGTGGCACATTCCCGGGCTCTGCAAGGTCACCTTTGTCATCCTGCGTGAAGGAGGCAGCCCTGGGACCCCTGGCTGTGGTCCCCGCGCGTCCTTGGCTGCTGCTGCACTCTTAGCTACGGATCCTGGCTCACCCGGTGGAGCGGCCCTCGTCTTCCTCACGCGCTCTGGGCCTTGCGCTTTCCCAAGGCACGGCAGAGGCCTCTGGCCAACTGTTCAGGTTTCCATCAGATTGAATCTGTAGATCAGTTTGGGGAGAAATGAAATTTCACGGTGCGGAGCCCTTGGACCCCGGCTGGTGGGCTGCTGCCCTCTTGGGTTCCACCCCTCGGTTCCTTGCAGGGTGACGTTGGCTGTTTCCAGTGGATCTACCCCGAGTTCTTTGATGCTGTTGTACTTTTACTCTTACATTTTCTGTTTTACATATATCAACACAACTCAGTTTTAAAATATACTGCGCGCCCGACAACTTTATTGAATTCCCTGTATACTTTTTCCATTTTCTTCAACAAGCACGGCCGGGGCAGATAGTAACGATCTTATTTTTCTGTTGCAAACCTCACATCTCGTTTCCCTTCAGGGGCTCAGCGTCGGGTGGAGGTGACGATGGGTCGTTCCTGCCTCCGTCCTGCTGGGGGGGACACGGTGGCTTTTAATACAAAATCTTTATGGGGTTAATCAAGTTTTCCTTTATTCCTTCGGTATTTTTTTGTGAGACTTGAATTAAGGTCTGCCACAGAGACAATGTTTTCAAAATCGATTTTTTTAGAAGAACGCATATTCAGTGGTTGTCGGATCCAGGTGGTCTACACAGGTCCCTTGGTCGAAGTCGATGACTTTCAACTTTTCTCTATTGTCTGCTTTTTAAGTGTTTTCGACTTTTCACTTGTTGGTTTGTTTTCCCTTGTGATTTACCAGGTCATGTTTTAGGCTTGCTGGATCGATAATTTGTTGTTATGAAAGATGGCTTGGGTGGCTAGAACTATTTTTATCTGTAAGACCACTTCATACCACAGTAACAGCGACACCAGCCTTGGTCACGGTTTCTTTTCCTCTTTTTTCCTGAGTCTCTGGAATCATTTTCACACTCATTTTCGCCTATTGGTCCAGTGATTGCAAATTCTTTTACAAACTTCCAGTGTTTACACAAGAGATTAAGATACACATCCTTGACTTAACAAGACTGGACATAAATTAATAATCACCTATTATTAATTATAATATTCATTACATTAACACGAATATAAATTTTATCAAATATAAATTATATTTATTGATATGATGTATGTTATAATTGAAAATGTATTGTTGCAACATTTATAATGTAATAATATTATTACAACCTATGGAACATATATTTATATTAAATATACATAGATTAATTACATTAATATGAATATAAATTTTTTCCAGGACAATGCAAGGACCTTAGAACATTATGACATTGTGATTCCATTGATCATCTTTTAGGGTTTTTTTTTTTCTTTTTTTTAAACTAGGGATTAAACCCAAAGGTGCTTTACCACTGAGCCATATGCTCAGCCCTTTTTAAAGATTTTTATTTTGAGACAGATTTTCATGGAGTTGCTTAGAGCCTTGCTAAGTTGCTGAGGCTGGCCTCAAACTTGTGATCCTCCTGCCTCAGCCTCCTGAGCTGCTGGGATTACAAATGTGCACCACGGCACCCAGCTTACCCTCTCCCAATTTCTAAGATATTTTTGTTCTGTATTTTATTTCTATGCTTTAATCCCAACAGTGTCTTAATATATAAAGTAATGTTAACCACTAGTAGCTATAAATTTGCATATAGATTAACATTGATAATATTAATATCGTACATTAATATTCACTGAGATTTAATTTAGGTTTAGTTGCAACCCACCCCTTCACTGTTCTTCCTGGCATCCTGCACTTCTGAGCTTCTATCTGGGGTCATTTTTCTTCTCTCAGAAGAAATTCCCTTCACTGTTCTTGACGGAATCTGCTGGTAATAAATTTTCCAAAATGTCTTAGGTCTGAAAGTGACTCGACTTCACCCTCTTCTTGAAGGATGCTTTCCACGAGCCCAGAATTCTGGGTGACAGCTATTTGCTTTCAGCACTTAGAAGATACCGCAGTCCAGTTGCAGCAAAATAACCGGGAGGTGACGAGCAACTTGTGTACATTGATGCAGCAGGAGTGGGAGCCGTTTATTGTAGGACCGGAGGGGTCTATATACATTCCACACAGCTTATCTAATTAACATAAACTAGATACAGCAGTCAACCAATCGGGAATCTCCACACTTCATGGCTCACTGGCGCCACCTCACAAACCACTCCCTCTGCAAAATGCCAGGCGCCATCCTGACTTGTTGACAGACTCTGACGTTGACAGTTCATCAACTTCTGGCTTCTGCAGCTGGTGCCAAGTCCGACGTCAGTCTCTGCGGCTCCTCTGAGGGCATGTGTCCCCCTCCGCAGCCTCCACAGACTTTCTCTGTGGGATAAACCTGTGTGATTTCCTTTTTGGTTGTTCTGCTTGGATCGTGAACTTCTTAAATCTCACTTCAGTGACTTTTCAGAGCTGTATTGGAGTCCTTTGGAGAAACAGAACAGTGAGAGACTTCTATGGGAATCGGTTCACGTGGTTACGGAAGCTGAGGAGTCCCACGATACGGTGCATGAAAACCGGAGGCCCAGGGAGGCCAGTGGAGTAACTGAGTCTGAGCCTAGAGGCCTGAGGACCCAGGGAGCTCATGTTGGAACTCTCAGTTCCAGGCCAGAGAACTGGAGGCAGAGGTGGGAGGCTGGTTCTCATGCTAGTCCTAGAGTCTGAGGCCTCAGGAACAGGAGCTCTGCCATCTAAGGCAGGAGGGTGGGCAGGAGAAGACGGAGTGTTCCAGCTCGAGGGGGTGGAGAGTGAGTGAGTGAGCCTGAATGAGGTCGTCGGTGGTGTTCCGGTGGCACGTGGCAGCCTCCACTTGGTGGCTCGATATGATTTCCCCCTCAAAACTCATGTTGGCGTTTAACGCCCATTAAGAGGGTAGAAACTCAATCTGACTATGGCATTTAGGGGAGGCCTTTGGGAGACAGGATGAGATAGGATCATCGGGATGGAGCCCCAGGACTGAATACCAGTGACCTTGTACCGGGGGGGGGGGGAGAGCAGCAGAGGCTGTCTGTCGGGTGCACGTGATGCCCTGCACCACCCTGCAGCTCTGGGTTAGAAGACCATCACTAGAGCAGCCCCTTGACCTTGACCTCCAGAACTGTGAGCCACAATAAAATTCTTTTCTATAAAACATGCACGATCTGGTATTCTCTTATTAGCAAAAGAAAACAGACGCACACAGTGACCTTTTGCTATGAGAAACGAAGCATCCTGAAACACGTTTCGCTACCCTCCTTCCCTTTGCCTGTCCCTTGCTCTGGTACTCGGCCTTTGGGAGGGGATGTGTTGGAACCTCCCTAACTTGTGGAATGGGCTCTTCACTCCTGGGGGAATGCAGGTCTGAGCAAAGTCAAGGGAGGGTTTGGGGTCGGGTCCACTGAAAGTCTGCAGGGCTGACAAGGTACCAGGGGAACTTTAAAAAATTCAGATCCTTTCTAATCTAAGATTCCCAAGCAGATTTTAAAACACTTCACGTAGAACATGGCGTTTAAACCAGCCTCACCCAAATGCCCTGCTTGGGCCCCAGTCCCCTCCCGCACCCCCTCATCTTCCTGCACCGTGGGAACCCACTTTCCTTCCTGAGCTCGGCTCTAATCTCCCTCGCTTTAGGCTTGCCCTGGAGACTTGGCCAGAGCCTGTGTGGGAATGCAAGACCCTCCAGGCTCCGCGCTGCAGAGGCTGGCCGCGCTTTTCCATCTGTGGTTGGTTAACTGTGACATTGACTTGGTTCTCCCGCGGTCTCCTCGCCCCTCCCCTCTGCCACTCTCCGCCACGCCCCTATTCCTCCCTCCAGGGCAAGTTGGGCATCCCACAGACAGTGGATGAATGATCTTACTAGTCCCACGGGTAAGTTCATGACTGCTCTCATGGGGTCTTCGCTTCACCTTATCCAAGTGTCCAGCACCTGAACTCGTCTCCCCGAGGAGCAGGCTCCTATGGTGAGTGCTGCAGACCAGGCTGGGAGCCAGGCTCAGCATGCACCCGTAGAAGGCGGTCCCCTTCTGCAGTGGATTGTCGCACTAGCCGAGCAGGCTCCGTGCTATCAAATGCGACGTGTCTTGAAAAATTCCCAGTCCAGACGTTTTGAAATGTGGCCCAGTAACCTTAAAGCATTACCAGTGGCAGCACAGCATGGGGAATCCGTAAACAAGACAGAGCCCTCAAGGAGAGACCCTGGTCTATGGAAACCGACAAGATAATAATGCTGCTGCAGTGGGGAAAGGGAGGGCAGGGTGCCTGGCTCAGTGTGCACTGCTATAACAAATTACCCTAGGCTGGGTGGCTGAAGCAACAGTAAGTTATCCCTCATGGTTCTAGAAACTGCAAGTCAGATCAGGGTGCCCACAAGGTCTGGTTCTAGTGAGGTCCCTCTTGTGGGCTGTAGACTGCCGATTTCTTACTGTGCCTTCCCATGGTGGAAAGATAGCAAGGGGTCCCCTTTACACATTCTCTACCCTCAAGATCCAGTGACCCCACCGCCCGAGACATCGTATTGGGGGTTAGGAGTTCAACTAACTGTTGAACTCCAAACTGTCCCCCGTGGGCCACTCATTCAGCCCACTCTATGGGGTAAAGATGGTTTGGGGAAAAGTGGTTCAGATACTGCAGCGGGGTAGGTACCCCCACATAATACCAGGCATAGTGTGGTTCCACAGAAACTCCAGGCCTGAGTATGAAGGTCAAACTTCAAAGGAGGTGACTTTGTAACTTCAGCAAGATTCCCAGGTCATCCTGGAAGTGAGAAGGCCAGTGGATCTGACCGCATTAGATGCTTCCAGTCAAAGAAAGGCCCACGGGCAGAGTTACCAGTCGTGCCCAGCTTGGGGGAGGCCTGGCAACACCTACATGGGTAAGTGGTCAACATCTAGCCGAGTCGAGGCACTGCTGTGAATCCACAAACCAGAAAACAGGAAGATGCCTGGGAAAGTGGGCCGCGCCTTCCAACAGAGACTCTCCGAAAGAAGAAAATTCTAGAGTTCACAGGCTCTTCAAGAAGTGTTGTTTCCTAGTAATTAAGGCCAATCAAGCAATGAACTCTAACGAACTACACCTACCAGATTCCTCAGCTTCCAACAGTTATTGGTAATGATGTGGGAAGGAGCGAGGACTGGAACCAGGTGCGGCATCAGTACCTCGCCTAGTAGTCCGGGAGCGCCGGCTGTCCTGGTGGATCTATAGACCGCAGAGCCGTGCTGGGGGACTACCTGGAAGCATTTGATGAACTCAGATCTGCATCCATCATGGCTCACTCTCCTCCACTCCTGGCTATAGAGCCAGGGAGATCCTGCACAGAGTCACCCCTCCTGGTTGGTGCCATTCCTCCTGATGCGATGGCTCCTAGAGCTTTCATCCACTCTCAGCGTGTCCTGACGTGGACACTATATGGCTTGATGACCCCCACCTTCAGGTGGCACCATCCCTGGGCTGTTTTTAGCAGCTGACCACAGGTGGCAACTCGGGCAGGCACTATGGGAACCAATGGAACAAAACTACAGGGGATTGAAGACATGAACCAGCATGTCACAGTGGGCAGGATGGACAGGGGTACAGAGAAGGGGGGAGAAACAGGGTCTGCTCAACAAAATACACCTGTAGGCTGAAGGGGATTTTTTTCTAGCACAGGCACAGCTGGCTGCTGGGGTCATCATAATCCACCCAGACACTCAGGCCCCGGAAGCCAATGGCTTTCCCTTCCTGTGTGTGGCTTCTGCAGTTTGTTAGCAAGAGCCAGGTCTTCTCCTGACCTTATCCTTGACCATCTTAGATCCCTGTTGTCAGAGAGAACGGACGCTCCATCATTGAAGCTACCTGAAGCCATGAATGCAAAGTCAGGCTTCATCTGAAGGTGGCTTCTTGCTTAGTGTCACCATCCCAGGAAACCCTCAGAATGTCACCGAGCCGGATATCATGGCTGGCCAAGGGTTCTCATGGGAAAGCCTTCGGTCTGGGAGACTTTTTGGCCCACAAACTGGTTGAAACTTTACCTTCTGTGTCTTAAATACCGAAGAGGCCTGTGGCCTCTCCTCGGGCCAGCGGACGCGGGTGCTTTGGTAGCTGCAGCTGTGCTGACCTAGCCCAGCCTCCCACTCTGGGGGTCTCACTCCTGGGCCAGGTGGTGCTGCCTAAGTGATTGACAGGGTCTTGCAACCAACGCTCAGTCCTCAGAGACAGCACCCCAGATGCCGGCTGGAGATGTGCAGCGCCTCTCAAGTTGGCGGATTTTGCGATCAGCAGATGGGAAAGAAAAATAAAGACGCAGCACCCACAGCGGCAGCTGTTGTCACCATGTAAAAGGTATCCTCCCCTCCCCCTCCCAGAGGCGCTGCCCCTTCCCTTGAGAGGAGCTGGAGACCCATCATCCCGCACGTAGAGGGCTGGGATGGCCAAGGCCAGGTGCCTGCCCCTCTCCATGACCCGAGCGCCATGAGGGGTCTACGGCATCGTTCTCCTGCCGTCTTCTTGAGCTTTGGGTTTCACTGCCAACAGCCTGGTCTCCTGGGCCTGGCACTTCTTGGCTGTGGGCATGAAGAGGTTACAGCCGCCCTGGAGCCTGCCCGGCTGAGTTAGCACTTCCCTCTGCACCCAGGATCTCTCCAAGTAACAGCCCTTTTGCATCATGGAAAAGGGGTGGCGGCGCGGGCTGGGGGCCCCCCTGCAGTAGGTGGCAGCAGGGGCTTCCACCTGTGTCCTCTAGCCCCCCCCCCCCCCTGCCGGACGCGGCGCGGGGAGCGGGAAGGCAGAGGCTCGGAGGGGCAGAGGATGAGCCGGGGACACCGGGCGACCCAGAGCCCAGCTGCAGAGCGCCCGAGCTGCGCGCGCCTCTCGCGCTCTCCCCAGGCTGCGGCGGCCGCCCCGGGGCGCGCTGGCCTCGGGCCGCGGTGCTGGCGCGGGGACCTGGGAGCCCGGGAGCGGGGCGGCGCCGGCGAGGCCAGCTCCCCCGGGAGCCCGGCAGGAGTCGCGGCGGAGCCCGGGCTGCGCTCTGCCTGCAGCGGGCGCTGGATCCCGCCTGCGCGGCCGGGCGGAGCGGCTCGGAAGGGGCCGCGCGGCTTCCGCGGCCAGCGGCCCGCAGACCCGGGTCCCAGGCACCGAGGAAGCCGCCCGCCTTGGGGGGACTTGGATTTGTCTCTTACATCTGACCCCCGCCGCGGCGCCCCAGCGGCCAGCGCTCCGGGGACTCAGCCCTCACTTGACTGGTGTCTGGCAGAAACCGCGGGGACAGGGTGGGCAGAGCAAGGAGCGCTATAAACTTTGGGGGCGGGGACGTTTTCTCGGAGGTGACAAGTAGCCTCCAGGGACCGGGGATCAGTCGAAGTCCTCTGCTCGGATACTCTACGGGTCTGGACCCTGCCACATGACCAACACCAGAGACCCCAAAAGAGCCATGGAATCCACGCTGGCGACATCCAGTGCTGCCACAGGCCCTGTCACCTTCTCCCACGTCTTTGGTCAGCAGTGCCAGCTCATGGAAGCAGGTAGGAAGCTCTGGGGTATGTGCCCAGCCAGTGGGGAGCCGAGTCCTCCCAGAGTGGAGGTCTATGAGTGTCCCCCGTCTGTCTCTTCTCCATCCTGATGTCATGTGGGGCGTGAGAATGAACTAGCAGGGACACGACTGCCTGGCCTTTATCACTTTAAATGATGAAGTTTTGGGGCTGGCTGAGACTGAATGTGCCACTTGGGCGTGATGAGCCAGGGTCCTCGCCGGTGCTCTTGGTGGCTGGCCGGAGGGTGGAGGAAGGTGCGTCAGGAGGGACATGATGATGTGCTGGCTGTTGTGGCCATTTTTGGGGGGGGGGCAGGTGCCAGCCTGGACTGGTCTCTGTCCACCTGCCTCTCTCTGTCCCTGGGCTGGGGCGGTGCCTGGCTGGCTGATTTGGAGTAAATTAGATGCCCGGATGCGCCCCGCTCAGCCCTTGACTCTGCGGTGGGCATCCCTTGATCTTTGCCCCTGGATTCGTTTTCCAAATGGCTCAGGTTGAATTCGGGAGGGAAAAGTTGACCTGGGCTGCCCCGTTGGCCCACGTCTGCCATCTTGCTAGGAGGTGCCTGAGGTCACCAAGACAGCAGGGGCGGCCTCCTCAAGGCTTGGAGGCCCTGAGTGACGCTTGACCCCGGCTGACGACTCTGGGACTCACCTAAGGACTAGGATGCCTGTTCCGGCTTGTTCAGCGCTCATTCGTGCCTCGAGAGAGGCCTTGTGCTCCTCCAGTGATTTCCTGGGCGTTAAAGTGTTAATCGTGCATTTCGCCTGGTATTTCCGGAAGGTGCTGGGAAGAGCTCTGTATCAGGGGTTTGGGAGCCTGAGTTGTTGGGTGCCTCCACCGGTGGCTGCATGATCTTGGAAACCGCAGACCCTCCCCCCTTCCCGGGGTGTCTGTCTCCAGCTGCAAAACAAGATGGTGGGACTCTGGGCTGCCTGGAGCGTCCAGGCCTTAGTTTCTTTGTACTCAGAGAAGTGCATCTCAATGGAGAGGTCAAACTCCATCTGGCTTCTAAGACTGGATGTGAGGCAGTTCATGGAATGCGTAAGTGAGGGCTCAGAGCTGGGTTGCCTGGGTCAAAGTCCCAACTTCACTTGTTAGAAGCTGTGTGACCTCAGGCAAGTTACTCAGCCTCTCAGATGTCTTCCTCATCTGTAGAATGAGGATGCTGGGCACCATTCATAGGGCTGTTACAATGGTTAAATAAGTCAATACATGGAAAGCACCCTTCCTTGGGCCAGGCAGTGTGTCTGGGTGTGGAAAGGGGAGCATAGCTGCTTTTGGAAGAGAAGATAGGAGTATTGAACGCCCCCCTCTGCACCCCAACCAGATTCTGGTTTGTCCAGCAGGTTGAGAATCTCCAACTCCATCCGTCTGTGGAATCATTTCCTCTGGCGTGGCCCAGGTGCATCGACTTCCATCAGAAAGGGGACTTTCCTGGGCAGCTTCCCCGCACTTGCCTGCCTGGGTTACAGTAGGGAGGCAGGTTGGTTTCTCACATTC
The DNA here is from genome assembly GCF_045843805.1 of Urocitellus parryii. Lineage (NCBI taxonomy): Eukaryota > Metazoa > Chordata > Mammalia > Rodentia > Sciuridae > Urocitellus > Urocitellus parryii. The sequence continues at coordinate 8,697,136 of NC_135541.1, forward strand.
CTCCCCGTGCTTCCTTCTCTCTTTTGGAGGCCTGAATCAGGTCATGAAATCCTCTGTCTCCTTTTTAAAAACTATGTCAAGAGAGCAGCGTAGCATACAGTAAGAATGCCCTGTGGTCTCGGGGGAGAACACTTCCCCCGAAGAACCACAAAGAAGAATAATGAACCCAAAGTTGAAAGAGCCCGCTCAGTCGGGGGTGGAAGGGACCCGGAGCAAGCCCTGGCACGTGGCAGCCGGCCATTTGGAGTTGGGCTGGTGCTGCCATGAGATCTTAGATGTGTGTGCCAATTGATCGGCAGCCTCGGGGCTTCACGGCGGGGTTGACCACATCTGCTCCCCAGAGAGGGGCAGCTGTGGGCCCCCCGTATTCACGGGCCCCCACTGTGTCCTGCAGAGTCAGGCATCACAGCCTGAGTGGAGCGGGGCTGGCCCTTACTCCAGGAGTTGGTGATCTGGTCCATGTGCCATTTTCTGAACCATCTCTTCATATGATTTTTAAAACCCTAACCAGTTTCCGCAGGCTAAGGAAATGCTCTGCGTGGCTGGCAGGTCCAGGTTCATGCTGTTGGGGAAGATAAGCCTGGACGTTGACCCCCAGAGCCCGGGTCCCTGGTGATGACCTGGGTTTATCTTTCTCATCCATGCGTCTCTCACATCTCAGGGGAAGAAGTTGATTTTTTTGGCAGTGCTGGGGATTGAACCCAGGGCCTTGTGCATGTGAGGCAAGCGCTCTACCAACTGAGCCAAATCTCAGCCTTAGAAGTTGATTCTTGAGAATGGACCAGTAAGGAGCTAAACGGGGGATGGAAGGAGGGGCAGGAGCAGGAAGGGACCTAAAGAGCAGGTGTAGATGGTTGGCAGCCAGGGCGAAATGGGGCGTGCATGGGGCCATCAAACTCTGACCTCATAAGAGCAGTGGGAGCAGGAGGTCTGGTGGGAAGCCATGTCCTCCCTGTGGCCCTCCATCCCACTCCTGAAGGGTAGAAGACTCCAGGCATCTTCTGTTTCTGATCCCAACTAACATTTCTTCCCTTTTCTTCTGTCCCCCGCCACAGCCCCAATGTCAGGTGGCAGTGGCCTGGCTGGGAGGGAGTGACCAGTGGAGGCTGCTGGGCTCAGTCTCCTGCCTGACCTCCTTCATGTTGGAGCGGAAGGCCACTCTCCCAGCCACCTTTTGGCTGTCACCGCTCTGGTTTCTGGCTGCTTCCAGCGTCATCCTGAGGGTGGTGGGGGGACTCCAGGGCACAGCAGCAGACTCAGCCAGCGGGCTCTGACCTCAGAGTGACCTAGTGCTCCCCCTCCTCTGTCTCTTCCTGAGTTCCCAAACGTCTGCCCGGGGACCCCTGAGCTGCCGTCTCGCTGCTTCTCTGCAGGGCTCTGGGTGCATCCTTGGCCTGGTGGCCTGGTGGCCTGGTGGTGGGGTGAGCCCGGCTTGCAGGCCACGGCTCCTGGGGCCGGCTCTGACTTGCTAAGCTGCCCCTGTGTCCCTTGAGTTGACCTGCAACCCATCTCCTTTGGGCAGAAAGCATTCTGTGGGGTTCCCTGGCTTGACCAGGATGTGAGGTCCTGTGTGTCCTGCTGACACGGCAGGATTCTAGGCCTAGCTCAAGGGGGAGGGTGGAAGAGAGGGGGAGGACCGGAAGGGGACAAGACTTTAACATCTGGACAGCTGGCTGCTCTGGGTAGCAGCTCAAAGCCACTTGCAAGATCTCTTGTTTGTACCACCAGTTGGGGACTGTCCCCTGCCCGCACCCTGTAGAAACTCAGCACAGGTGAGCCATGCCTGCCTATCTGCCTTATCTGTCAGGTGGTCCCTGGAGCTGGTCTGGCCATCTTTAGACTTTTATCTTGCTCCTTCTGAATCCCTTTCCCCGCCGTTGGCACAACACCACGCCTTCTGAACACAGCACCTGTTTGCATTCGGAGGCCACTCGCTAGATTTACGACCTACAGGTAAAGGAACTTGAATTGGGGGCATCTGCTGTGAGCTAAGCACATCGTGTGTTTCTGCAAACACGAAAGAGCACATTTCCTAAATGGCAACGTGGTTTTAAGGTTCCCTGTGGATCCCCAGAGCTGGCACGCAGGACCCGCTTTCTGCCTGGCTCTTTCTCTAGGTGGAACAGTGACTCCCTGTTCCAGAAAGAGGCTTTCTGGGTGGCGAGCTGCCGATGCTCACCGAGGGCTGTTTCCAAGATGGGCATGTGCCAAGGGCTCACGTGCTGCCTTATTTCTTCCTTGCCGTATCGCGAAGGCAAGGAAAGCTGCACCCACTTCACAGACGAGGAACCTGAGGCCCAGAGAAGGAAGAGTCTCCTACCTGCCTAGTGGCTGGGAGCAGGCTCCACGTCTTCTGTCTGAGCCTCCGAGCGTCCTGAGGTTGGGAACCGTGCTCTCGGTCATCAGCAGCGTGGCGGGGTGTCTGTTTCCAACCACCCTGTCCTCCTGGGGAGCCGTTAGTGCAGTTGAGTCGGGCTAGGGGACCCGGTGACGCAGTGTGTGGCTGCCTTCAGCCTCTTTCTGCAGACTCGGCTCCTGGATAGCCCTCACATGGGCTTGAGGAGTCGGGGACAGTTCGCCTCCATGTCCCTGGGCTGATGGAATCGAGTGCTCTTCCTTCCAGGCCCTAAAGGGAAAGCAGCGATGGACCTGTCACTCACTGCTGCCCTAGCGGCTCCTCCCCGTCGGACCTCACACCCTTAGTCCCAGGGTGGGGTCCTGGCTGCCAGTTCTAGGTGATGTCTTTCGGCTGCATGCAGCTGGCAATGCGGGTGTGGTCAGGGATGCCTAGTGGTCCACAGCCTGACCTCGGGACGTTCCCAGCAGTGGCCACTCTGGGTCCTCGCAGGATTGGACTAAGCACTGTGTGTCCTTACATCATGGACTGGCGTATTTCTCCACAGAACAACCTGTCCGAGGCAGGGCGTGTTGTTACAGCGTGGACTTAAGAGCTTAATGGTTTGGGTTCAAGTCTCTGCTCTGCCCTTCACTAGCTGTGTGACCTTGGACAAACTCCTTGACTTCTCTGTGCCACAGTTTCCTCATCCTTAACATGGGGATAACAGTTTGCCACCTCATCCACTTTTATTGAGTCTGACCATGACTTATTATGTGTACAGTGTTTGTCCCAGAACGGAGCTCAGAACACATTATATATAAACATTTAAAGTCACCATGACTATTTTTCATTAGTGCAGTTTCTCTGTTTTGTTCAGTGAGACAAAGTTTAGTGATGCTGGGAATTGAAACTCTCCCCGTGGGCATGTCTTTCTGAGAAGTAAAAATGTTGATATTTTTTCCCTTGGACAATCATTGTGGTTATAAAAAAATACAATGGAACATTTGTTCTTTCCTACCCGCCCCCCGCCCCCCCCCAGGGCCAGGAATCGACCGAGTTAGGAAAATAAATTCCCACCCCCTGGTCCCAAAGGCTGTTTAAGGAATGGTGCTCACGGCCCTGTTTGCTTGGGGAGCCGACCGAGTCTCTCTTCTGGTGTCACGGGCGGGTTTCGCAATCCTTCTCAAGAGATCCTTGTTTCCTATTAAATTAAATGGTCATCCTGAGTAAGAGGCAGCTGGATGAATAAAATTCCAATAGAACTTCCACAAAACCTGGAGCATCTGACCCCAAGAAGTGGTGTAAGGTTAAAAAGGCGGTCAACCAACGGAGGAGCGGACACTCGGTCTGGAGGAGGGGCCAGGTGGGTGGGGCTGGGGGGCCGCTGCTCGGGGAGACCCCAGGGTGGCTGATGTGGCCACGTCTTCCAAGAGGAACCTGGGGTCTCAGTTCCCCACTGAAACCTCCTGATTTGGGGCTTTAATTTTACCAAGTAAAAGATTTAAAATTCTGCAGGGTCAGACTCCAGCAGCCGGCCCCGCCAGCCTAACCTTGGGTGTGAGCCCTGGGTTCCGGTGGGACAGGCCCCAGTTTTAGGGTGCGTCCAGCATCAGCGACGTCTCCCCATTCCTCCTCCATGGGTGGGCTACCCACCACTCGGCACATGGCGGGGTTCTTCCTGGTGCCTCGGCTTCTCTGCCGTGTGTGGGTGGTGGTAAGCGGCCGTCCCCTGAGCCGCTGGTGTTTTGTCCCACGTTGTGGCAGGGATGGGGGACAGAAACAGACAGACAGTGGTCCTGAAGCCCCAAGATGTCCCCGATCTTCAACTTGAGGCTGCACCAGTCCAGCACGGCAGGTGGGCACCATCGTGAAGGGAACTTTTGATGGGCAAACCCTCAAGTAGCCCCTGGGAGGCCAGCCATGAGCCAGCTCTCTGCCCTCAATGGCACCCCTCAAGGGCAAAGGGAGAGTGTCTGGACTTGGTGACCTCAGAGCCAAGAAGGAAGGGAAATGGCCCCTGGTGGAGGGTGGGAAATCCCAAGTTACCAGGATTCTCTCTTTGAAAGTTCTGGGGTCACATGACCAGTGGGTTCTGCAGTTGAGGTTGGCCTCCATAATACCCAGCCCCCCAGGAGGACCTCCAAGGTGGGACGGGCTGAGCCTTCCAGGTGGTCTGCTCTTGGACGTGGTCAGTGGCTCAGCTCAGCCGCATGGGATGTTCCCATTTAGCTCCACGTGTTTGCCTGAGGCCGGTTCCGAGCAGGAGGACTGGATTCCCCTCCACCGATGGAACCCAGGGCAAAGCCTTCAGCCAGACAAGCTCCCACACCTCTTCCCAGATGGAGAGCAGGGGCTGCAGGCTCAGCACGCCCCGGGGATCCCTGCAGGGGGCTGGTATGTGAGGCTCAAGGACTCGTGGAGGGCACTCCAGGGCAACAGGGCCGTCGGAGCTTGGCACTGCCCGTGTGATGCTGGACTAGGGCAGACTATAAAAGCCTCGCTGTGAAATGCTGTGGAGGTCCTGGGACCCCCACCTCCCAAGGGGGGCAGTCAGACCTCAGGGGATCACCCACTCCTGGCTTTATTACAGTCTCAGTCTCTTGTAGTTTATGACCATGTCTTTCCTTGGGACTGATTCACAGCTCATCCATCTTTCTGAGCTCTCAGGGAATAAGCCAGATGGAACCAACATGGAGGCTTTGATCTGCAAAGCAGGTGCATTTCTTTGGGCCTTTATGTCGGGCATCCTGCCTGGTGCCCGTGTGGGCCTTTTGTGCTAACCCCAGGGTCGAGGGCCAGTATGGCTAGAGGGGCGACTCAGCCTCAGACCCTAAGGGAAGGTCACTCCAGTGGGCATCTGAGGACCAAGCCACAGCCGTGAGACCTCCTGAAACTTGAACTTTGTTCTTTGAACTCCTTGAAGTCGTTATCAGTCGCAGATAGTGTTATGGTTTGGACACGAGGTGTCTCCCAAAAACTAGTGGGTGAGACAGTGCAGGAACGTCCAGAGGTGAAATGATTAGATCAGGAGAGCTGTGAACTAAGGGGTGGATTAATCCATTGGGTGGATCAATCCATTGGATGGATTAATAATTTGGATGGATTCCTGCGTGAGGGCAGTCAGGGCCTGGCTGGAGGAAGTAGGTCTCTGGGGTTTGCCCTGGGGTTATGTCATCCCTGGCTCCTTGCACTCAGGCTCTCTGCTGCTGGCTGCCACGGACCGAGCAGCTCTTCCCCACCATGTCCTTCTGCCATGAAGCTGTCTTACCTCGGGCCCAGAGCAATGGAGTCAGCCACCCACGGGCTGAACCTCTGAAACCATGAGCCCCAATAATACCGTCCATTATTACCGGATGAGATCAGCTGGATAAGTTGATTCCAAAGTTGATCTCCTTTCTCAACATTGTGGGTCTGATATTCCTCTGACTTCTGGCTTCCATTGGTGGTAGTGGCCTCTACTGGTCTTGGGGTCATGGCTCCATAGGCCGTCTGCTTTGTCTATGAATTTGCTTTTACAATCCTGTAAGTTCTGTTGTGTCATTAGAATGTGTCCAGGGGTGGATCTAGTTTTCTTTATACTGTCTGGGGTTTGAACATCTCCGATCTGAGGATTGGTGTCTCTGTCCTGCAGAACATTCAGCTACTTATTCCTTTTTTTTTTTTAAATTGGTGCACATTAATCATCCAGAATAGCAGGTTTCACCATGGCATGCTTAAACATGCACCTAACAGAATATGATCCATTTCAGCTGCTTCCTCCTTTGAATCCCGCTTCTCTCCCATCCTTTCTACCCCTCCCTTACAGACATTCCTTTGTGACCCACATTGGACTTCCCTGTCTGAACTCTTTCATATTTCCCTTCTTTACCCCTCAGCTGGGTTGTACATAATGACTTAAAACACTATCTTCTGGTTCATTAATTTTCTTTCTAGCTGTGTCTGGTTTTCATCCAATCTTGGGCAATCCATGTTTTCACTTAATGTCTTATTGTAACCTTTAAATGTTCTGTGTGAGTTGTCTTTAAATCTTGCAGGCATTCTTTTATGTCTTTTTTTAAAAAAATTTTAAGTAATCTCTTGTCTCTATTGCTCTTCATTTTATCTTTAGCCATTTAAAGCCATATTTATCTGATACAAGAGTTTTACAGTCCATTTCTGGTGTCTGTGGGCATAGTGCTCTTTGTCTCTGGCTTGTATCCAGGATAACTATTGCTTTGTGTGCATTCCAAGTTTACATTTGGAGTTCACGGTTTTGGGTTTTATCTTGAAATACCATCGGTGTAGACAATGTTAATTTCAGGGGTGGGAATTTCCTCAAACTCCCAGGTGGTATAAACTTGAACCCAAACCTGAGGTTGAGAGCGGAGGAGGGGTGATGAGTTATTCAAGGAGGTTCCTCCTCCCTCCTCCTCCTCCTTCTCCTCCTCCTCTTCCTCAGTGCAGCACTTAGACTGAGACACATGAGCTTTCTTATTTCTTCTTGCTGTGTGTGTGTGTGTGTGTGTGTGTGTGTGTTACAGTCCCGACTACTCCATCCTAGCACACCTAAGGCCTCGTTCCCTCTCTCTGTGGCCACTGAAACGCTAGCATCAGTTTTACCAGATCAGCAAACGCCTCTGAGCAAAGCCCCAGCGTGTAAGGGTCACTGTCACCTGGCTTTCCATTTCACATTTCTTCTTCTTTTGTGTGTGTGTGTTGGTTTCGGTGGCTGCTCTAACAAGTTTTTTCAACTTTGGTGGCTTGGAACAACAGATGCTTCTTCTCTCACTGCTCTGGAGGCCAGAAGTCTGAAACCAAGAAGTCCGCAGGGCTGTCACCCCGGCCCCAGCCCCAGCCCCAGCCCCAGCCTCCTGCTCTGGGGGAGAGTCTGTTCCTCGTCTCTCCCAGCCTCCAGTGCTGCTGGCGAGCCTCGGCTTGTGGTCAGATCATCTCAGCCCCGGGGTCACTTGACTCCTCCTCTTCTGGGTGTGTGGCTTCTCTTATCCCTCTTTGGTCTTTTAAAGACACTAGGTGCCACCTAGACCATCTGGGGAAATCTCATCCCTAGATCCTTGATCCTTGATCACATCTTCGGAGACCTTTTCCAAATCATGCCACCTTTCCAAGTAGGGACCAGGATGCACTTTCTTTTGAAGGCCCGTTTCTCAGCCCACCATGGTGGAGTTCCCGTCAATGGAGAGCTCGGGTTGGTGATTATAAGGACACCCATGACATTTCTAAAGGGTTGACTGTCTTTTTTTTCTCTGAGTCAACCACATTCCCTGGAAAAGAGATGCAGAGACTCAAGGCTGGAGAAAGAAATCAGAACCTGTTGGGGTGGGCTGCTTCTCAAAGGGCTGGAGGCTGAGGGTGTTGAGACATGGGTGCTGGCTTGTGCCAGGCAGTGACACTTCTAAATTGCTGTGGGACACGAAGGCTGGGCCTCGCTCATGCTATGTGGAGACTGCTGTGGGGAAGGTTGGCTGGGCTGAGCTCCACTGGCCCACCTCCTCTGTTCTTCCATTTGCCTCTGCCCATTCCCAGCTCTGTCTCCTGGTGTGAGTGTGTGTGTGTGTGTGTGTGTGTGTGTGTGTGTGTGTGTGTGTTGTGATCGATCCTGGTTTCTGCTCCTCCTTGACCCATTTGGACGGCTGGGAGCTGTCCTGAGCCGGTTGCCTATGGTTCCCTTTGCTCCAGATACTGGACGGAGACTCTTGGGAACTCAGCCTGTACCAACCAGGCATCACTAAAACTGGAGCAGAGCCAGGTCCAGGGCTGACCACTGTTGCAGAGCACACCTGGGCAGCCACAGGTATCCAGGAAAGAGCCACAAGCCTTCCTGGGAATCCTGTCCCCATATAAATCTGCACTCTGAGGGCCGGTCAGGCAAACTGACCTGAGCCTGGCGCATTTCTGTGGTTCTTTGGAAACTAAGACCGAACAGAGTGGATGAAGACGGCGGCAGCAGCGCCCGGTGTCCATCCTCGGGTGAGGTGCGCGCGGTTATGGCTGGTTTCTCCCTCCCTTGACTGGCAGAGGGAGGAAGGACCCCATGTGGGCAGTTTGTGTTCCTGCCTCTCTGGATGTGGTGTCTCTGCCCTCAGTTAGGGGCTGGAACCTCGATGGCAGGTGTTTTCATAGCTGGGGGCCCCCGAGAGGCCACCTCCCCCATGACGTGGAAGTTTCTAGGATCCCATGGGGCCCTTCCAGGCCAGGGTCCCACTGAAGGCCAGGAACCTTGACTTCTACCAGGCTTGGAAATCAGTTGGCTGCTGTCTCTCCTTAGTGGGTTGAGAGGCCTGTGGGGACGACCCAGCAGCTCAGCCAGGAGCCTGGCAGGGTGGGCTGGAGGGCCTCGGGTCCTAGGGCTGTTAAACCCGCTGGGACTATCAGCAAAGGCCCAGAAATGGGGACTGAGGGGCAGGACTTAGGACAAGGCCTGCTGACGGGTGTGTCCTGGTGTGTGAAGAGGCGTCTTGCAGTGACCCAGCTGCCATCACCCAGCTCCTTACCCAGGAGACTCTCCAGTTACCACTCATGGGAGCCATGGAGGCTGATTCCTGTCCGGCAGGCCTCTCGCCAGCAAACCAAACTTCTGCTGACCTTATGCAGTCTCCAAATGTTTTCTGGGAAGTTCCACCCTGAATCAGCCTGGCAGCCTCCAGGGTGGGTGCTGGCCAGAGCTTGGTTTCCCTGGGAGAAGTTTCTGCAAGGCTCAGGGAACAGCCTCTTTACGACTTGGATGGTGATTCTCTTGCTTATACTGGGTGAGGTTGTGAGCCTGCAGTTCACAGGACAAAGGAGAAGGTGCTCATCCTAAACTGGAGTTGATTCCCCCTGTGAGAACCCCTGGGGTCTGGAGGGAGTGATACCAGTTCACCGACTGGTCACTGGGATCCATAGTCCTAGGAGACACGGAAGACAACGCAAAGGGCTCTAGCTCCCAGCTGGCCTGCAGAAGCTTAATAATTTAAAACTCCAGCCACTTTTAGCAGCTGGCCAATTTTTCTGCTGCCATAGAATTCCTGAACTTTGCTTTATACTAAAGGCAGTTTATTTTAGGGCCTATCAAGGAACCTATGACCGGGGTAGTTCAGGAAGCTGGCCTGCCCTGGAAAGACGGAGAATATCGGTGTGCCCTCCTGTGGCCTAGAGAGCCTCTCTTGCCTGCTCTAACACAAGGACCAGCCATTTTCCTTGGAGGGTGGTGGGGAAGGTCAGGACAACGTGAGGGGGTTTGAGGTAGTCCTCTCTGTCTTGCACGAAGTTCACTGCCGTCCGTGGCTGAGGCTCTGCTCCGTGGCCTTGATGACGCTCAGGCCAAAGAAGCCCCACCTGGAAGAGATGTTTTCCCCTGAGCATCCAGTGTTCATTCACAATCCAGCGTGTCAGGTGGTAGCACCCTGGCTGTCCCCGATTTAAACAAGAGTGGCTTTGTGGCCACTGGCACTTGGGAATGGAACCGTGGAGCCACGGTGAGACCAGAAGGCGGCCAGGGGGCCTTAACAGCTCTCCTTGGTAAAGGGTTCATCCCTGATAAATGGGCCCTGTGTGGCCATCATCTCGTCCCTGGGGAGACTCGGGAATCATGGGGCCTGGGCTTGGCAGTCAAGGGTCACGACCTGCTCACGTGGTGTCCTAGGCCTGAGCTGGGTCGCGGAACTTGGGTGCGCAGAGGCCTGACAGAGCTGCTGAGGCCCTCCGTGAGCGGGACGAGAGCACAAACAAACAGTTTTGAAGATCAAGGAGAGAGAGAGAGAGCAAGGGACCTCCCAGCTGCTTTCTTTTGCAGAGAGCACAGAGCCGTGCGTTTGGATCTCCTCCTGGTTCCTGTGACCCAGGGCAGGTGGATGAAGCCTGTGACCCAGGGCAGGTGGGCAGGTGCTCGCCAGTTCCTGAGGGATGTGCCTCTAGAAGAAGACACGGGCCTCTGGGTGGAGTTTAGGCATTCGGCTTCCTAGGGACATGCCAGGTCATAATGCATGTGTCCTGATAATCCCAGCATCCAGGCTCGAATTGTGGGGTTGGTGACGAGCTCTTCAGCCACACTGGTTCTTAGGCAGTGACGCAGTGTGTGTCTATAAGCCTGTCCTGGCAACCTCAGGGACGATTTCACTTAGGGGTTAATGACTCTTTGTTCTCCTCTCTCCTGCCGGGGTGCCTGGAGAGAAAGCCAGGCAGAAAGGTCTGTGCACCTGCGAGAGGATGCTGTGCTGCTCCTGGGGAAGGGCCACGGGGAGGGGGAGGTCTCCCTGTTCCCTAGGTGATGGGGGGAGGCTGCAGCCCAGCCCTGGAGAGCAGAGGGAGCAAGAGTCCGGGGGACGCTGCTCCATCTGTCCTCGGTCAGGCCCCTTGCTCAGCTGGTTCCTACTGACATTTTCACAGAATCCCAAATCGATATCCAGTGCTCGGGCTGATTTAGGATAAAATGTCTTTCTCGGCTTCTTGTGAAGGGAGCCTGGTTTGAAGATGCGGTGAGGTTAATTAAGCATTTATGAGGGGAGGATACAGCTGGCAGCCTTATCGGAAGATTTGTTCCGAGTTGAAATCTGTGACAATAAGTTGCAGGGATGGAAACGCAGAAGGAGACCAGAGGCAGCTCCAGCCCCATTTTCTGGGCTGCCTTCTTGAAAATGCCACAAATACCAAGGCGCTCGGAGCCCTCATTCTGCCCGGCGGCAGCCCTCGGGCCCATCTGTGCTTCGGAAGCCTCACCAGGAAGGGCCTGGCGCTACCCCCAAAAGTGGACGTTTGACTGGCTCCTTTAGGTGGTTCCAACGACCGATCCAGGGGCTTTTCCACCAGAGGGAGGTTGGTGGAGCAGATTCTAGGCCTTCGGGCTCCCTCCAAAGGGGGCCTTCTCCTGCTTTCTGGGGCCAAAGGGGGACATTGCTGATCGCAAGGGTTATAATGTTTTGTCCTTTAAAAAAAAAAAAAACAACCTCACTCTGTAACCCACGGTGCAATGTGCACCACCCAGAGGCCAGGCAGAAGCGTTTTGAGTGTGTGTGTCTATTTCTCATCACCTTTGCCATATAACACAACTTGGTATATTAAATCGTATGTCCTTGAATTAAAAATATTATCAGGCATGATATAGCTCTGCAAAAAGGGAAGGAGGGGCTGACAAAGACAGTCAGGTGCCAGAAGTCCAGCTTGGGCTGGGACCCCCAGGAGTCCCCTCCAGGGGAGGCCACACAGGGGCATAGGAGAAGTTAAGGGCTCGGGTTTGGCATCAGATTTGAATTCAAACCGAGCTCTGCTCTCTGTGGCTCGTGTGGCTTTGGTCATGCCCTTTTCCCTCCTTGTTTTGACTGTCTGACCCACAGCTTTGTATGTCAAAGGCGATGGCAGCGTCACGAGGGTAGGAACTATGTCAGTCACATAAAAATGCACCGACCCTGTTGGAGACCTGTGTGCTCAGAGTAGCCGAAGCCCAGCTCCAGGCACCGGCCACGCGGCGTCCTGGTGGAGCTCATGGACTGTCCCAGACCACTCCACCCCGCACCTGGGCCAGGTCTCGCTGTCGATGAGCCTTGGCACTGGGTTCTTTCAGGTTGGAAGAGAATTCTTCTGTTTCCTCTGCATCTAAGGAGCCCGCTGTGGCTCCTCACTGAGGCCCTGGCGCTCTCTGGCCACCCTGAGCAGGTGCTCTGTCAGTTCGTCTGTGAACTCGGATTCAGATAAACGGCCACACCAGCCGGGGCCACTTGGCAGACGAACCGGCGCTGGTTAGCATACAGCTGTCAAGTGACTTCCCCTGGGCTGAGCTCCTCTCCCGCCCAGGTTGGCAGGAAGAGACTGAGAACTGGGAAGGGCTGGTGCCAGCAGCTGCAGGGTGGGGAGTGGGGGAGGGAGACCCGCATTTAAACAATGTTCCAGCGGATGATGTGCTGGCGGAATTCCCTTATCTGTAAAAATGACGCCCGTCTAATGCAAAGCCCACGATTCCCCCCCCAAGATTCACCCCCTCTCGTGCATCAAGGAGAAGCTGAGGGAGAGCTTGGGCCTGTCCTGTTGGGCTCTCCTTGGGCCCTGGAAAGCGATTCACTGGAACCAGAGTTTTTCCTTCCCATCCTGCTGACCATGGGGCTGGACAGTGGAATGTCCCCAAGATGGCATGAGAACCGTGAGAGGTCCTTGCTAAGCACCTACAGTTCCCCAGGCCCTGGTATTCTGGGGCATGCGGAAGAGGCAGAGCCTGGTGCCCGTCTGCTCGGACGGACAAGCATCTGGGACAAGAAGAGCCCAGCCAGTTCCAGGGAGAGGGGGACACGGCATCAGTGATGGGGGAGTGCAGGGAGGCTCTGGGGAAGAGGAAGACCTGTGGGGGGTGGAGGTCTTCAGGTGGATCTGCCTCTTCAGGTAGGGTCTCGAGCTCCCCAGGGCTGTCGGAGAGCTGGAGCTGCCCTGCCGGCACAGAAGGCCAGGGCCAGGGGGCTTCTGGCCCTGTAAGCGCAGGGATGGCCGGTGCTTCTGACCTCCCTTCGGGGTTCCCATCTCCAGCAGTTGGTTTGTACAGACGGGAAGGTCTGGTTTTCTTCGTGCCACAGGGAAGAAGACGGCTGGCCTGGCTGCCTGCTGTCCCCTTAGCTGGGACTTGTTTGGGTTTTCAGCTCCAAACCTACTTTGGCAGAGCAGAGACCTCAGAGGGGATGATCCTCTTTGGAGTGGTTTCCTGACGTCTGAGGGCCTGTTTGCCCAGCAAGAACCCCGAGAAGCTCCTGTTTCCGTGGTGGGAGAATCATCGAGCCAGTGCAGATTCTTCACGTGGAATCCCAAGTGGGCATCACGTGGGGCCCCGCCTGAGACCTGCTGGCCCAGAGGCCCGCGAGTTGAGGCCCGGTGCTCAGTGCAACCCACTTCCAGGTGGTTCTGGAAGGGCCTGAGAACCAGAGCCCTGGGGTTTGCAGCACCCAGATGGCTGCTACAGGAATTTCAGACTCCACTCCTGGGTCACATGCTCATGGGGACAGGGAACCGCATCCCAGTATGAGCAGGCCTCAGGACGGTTGGGTGCCCATCATGGGGAGCCAGCCTCGCTAAAGACGGCACGGGACCCACTCGGGCTGAGAAGTCTCACTGTCGCCTTCCTGCCCTGGTCTCCCTGTTGGGCAGGCTCTGAGCACATCACCCTCCTGAGCATCCCTTTCTTCAACAGGGACCTGGGATAATTTTGTGGTTAAGACGTGTGTGAGTGGCACAGAACAGGACCTGGCCAGAGCACGCTGAGCTCCTGGTGTTGGTCACTAAGGGTCCTGTGGTCGGCAGGAGTCTCTGATGGCTGCAGGGTTGCCAGCCCCTGGGAGCGGGATCTGTGGGCATCGAGGGATGTCGCTTCCTGGATGAAGTTGTGTCGTGCAGCCAGGTGACGGTCTGTTCCTCCACGATCACATGACCTTGTGTGACTCCTGTCCGGCGGACGAGGGGAGGGCCTCCTGCTGACCTGGGCAGAGAGAACAGCCACACGGTGACCTTGAGAAGGTCACGTGGCAAGGGTCTGCAGGTAGTCCAGGAAGCTGAGACGGATCCCCAGGTGGCAGGGAAGTGGGGATCTCTGTCACACACCCACAAGGAAATAGATCCTGCCACCAACCCCATGAGCCTGGAGGCAGATCCTTCCTCAGGATGTCGATGAGGGTGTGACCTGACTGACCCCCGCTGCAGCCCGCCAGGCCTTGAGCAGGGGCCGGTGTGTGTGGATCTCTGACCTGGGGTGGAGACAACAGAAGGTGCTGCCTGCCAGCTGCCGACTTTGGGATTTGTGACCCAGTAACAGAAAACACAAGCTCCCGTGTGTAAATACAAACACATGGGTGTGCACTCACTCGTTATGGTTTAGACACGAGGTGTCCCCCAAGAGCTCACGTGTGAGACAATGCTAGAATTTTCAGAGGTGTGATGATCAGATTATGAGAATCGTGACCTAATCAGTGGATTAATCCACTGATACGGATGAACGGGGTGACCCAAGTAACTGAGAGCGTGACTTTAGGGTTTCTATTTTGTGTCTTGTGAGCAGAGCTTGCTCGCTCATGTGTTCTCTCTCTCTCTCTCTCTCTCTCTCTCTCTCTCTCTCTCTCTGTTTCCTGATTGCTCTTTTCTGAGCTGCTTTCCTCCTCTCTGTCCTTCTGCCACGATGTCCTACCTTACCTTGGGCCCCGAGAGGTGGAGTCTGCCAACTATGGACTGAGACCTCTGGATCCATGAGCACCAAACTTTTCCTCCTCTACAATTGTTCTTGTCAGGTCTTCTGGCCACAGTGATGAAAAAGCTGACTAAAAACACACAATCGCACACGTAAATATATACACACGGAGATGCATATATGCACAAACACACATGTATGCACAGTACTATGTATCCACGGAGGCACATAATGTCTGCACACATGTGGATGTACATATGTACGTATGTGATGTGTGCGTGCAAACATGGCATACACAGACACTGCACACACACACTTTCATGTAAACACATATATACCTACGTGTACGTTTCCCCAGCCAGGAGAGTTTTCTCATGGTGGAAGCAGAAAAGCTTCTTTCCCATCCTTGGGTCGGTGACGGAGCCCTGGGACCACAATAATTTTAGAGACACAAAAAGTTGTTTTAATTTCTTTTAAAATCAGAAAAATAAAATGCACTTTTTAAGTTGGGGAAAATGTTTTAGTCTAGAAGGTTAAGATCCTTGTCTTTCTATCAACATAGTGACCAGCTATGCCTTTTAATATATTTGACGGAAGGTCTCCACAAAGGCAGAAGTGACCAAGGCCTGTGAGCGGTCCCGTGGCCCGGCTGGTGGGGAGCGTCCTGTCCTCTCTGGGGCCTTTGGCCTCCTCCTCCTCCTGCACCTACACCCAGCCTGGGGGCTGCGGGGTGAGCTGGCCCCCCCCGGCCTCTTGCCCCTCTGCTCTCTGCTTCCAGATCCAGCTGGAAGGTCCGGTGTCTGGTGGCCATTCTAGGTGAAGGCGGAAGCCGGGGTGAGGACCGGCCGCGTGGTCACGTCTTGCACACTTCAGCTGGCAGGGGACAGAGGCCTGGGACTGGCTGCCTCCTCCCGCCCCTCCCTTATCTCTGGTCACCTTTCCCCACATCGTCTATGCTACCTACGGGCTCCATGTCTGGCTTTCGTTGCGATTCTTTGGTTGAAAGCCACCTGTGCCAGAGGGAAGAATGTCAGCAGGCATTGGGGGACTTTGGAGAATCTTGGGAGGACTAAAGAAAAGGTTTCGGGAAAGACCAGCCCTGGGGCAGCATGGCAGGGCTCAGGGACACTGGCATCGGGGCAGGACCTAGCTGGCAGGGTCTCTGAGGCCTCTCCAGCAGGACCATCAGCCCAGGTCGGTGTGGGTGCTTGTACCCTGCAGCCCAGGTGTGGTTCACCATGAACGAGGGTCTGGGCCAGGCTCACCCCGTCTGACGGGAAAAGACGCTCTGGAGCTGGCGTGGTGGGAGGGCATCCCCCAGGTGGAGGCGAGGGTGTGTTTGCCTGAAAGAGGAAGCCATGCCCGGAGGCTGGCTCTGCCTCTGATGCCATTCTGTCGGGTATTTTCTGATCTTCTCCTGAGTCTGTCTTGGACCCTGCAGGAAAACTCTGTCCAGAGAGGGGCTGAGCCTTGACCTGGCCAGTGACCCCCAAACTGCTTAGTGTAGATAGTAGTTGCTCAAAGGCTGCTGTGAGTAACATTCACCCCCACCCTGCCCCAGTCTGCACTGCTCCGGGCCAGGCGCTGCACATACTGAGGTGACCAGAACAGTGTCCCGAGTTGTTGTTGAGAAATTAGCAGAGGAATCAGACATCAATGAAACCACACAGCTCTGCATCGTATAAGAAATCACAACCACAGAGCTTGTCGTGAAAGGAGGTGGCAGAGCGTGTAACCAGGATGCTAAGTGGCAGCAGAGGTCAACAGACCCTTCCTCAGGGAAAAAATGGCAGACGAGGGATCTGAAGGTGGCCAGCCTCTGCCTGGAAAGGCCATGGAGGCCGGCCTTCCTTTTCTTTCTCTCTTCTTCCTTTCTCCCTCCCTATCTCCTCTCTATCTTTCCAACCCAGGAGTGCTCCACCACTGAGCTACGTCCCTAGTCTTTTTTATTTTTATTTGAGTCGGGGCTCACCACGTTGCAGAGGTTGGCCTCAAGCTTGTGGTCTCCAGCCTCTGCCTCCGGAGTGGCCGGGACAGCAGGTGTGCGCCTCCACACTGGCCCGGCAAAGGACTTTCTAGACAGAGGAAGGGCCCTAGGGCTGGAGGGAGCATGGCCCCGGGAGGAGCAGGAAGGGCCCCCTGTGGGGGAGGCGGAGGGGGCTACAGGGAGGAGGTGGGCAGGCTCTGGGTGGGCACCCTGGGATGGGAACAGGGGGGAGCTGGTTTTCCGTTTCTATGGATTCATTGTGAGAGTCTCTGAATGCCCCTCAGCCAGGCTGTCGGGCTCCTGCAAGTGTGTGTGTGCCCGCGTGCACGTGTGTAAGGTAGGGTAGTCCCCTCATCGTTAACAAGCTGTGTGCTGACGGAGCAGATCCCGAATGTTCTTAAAACCCACAGAATAAAAGTCCGTGAGTGGCTGGATGTCAGGTAGCTCAATTTAATCATTTCATACTGTACGCGTCTGTGTACAAGGACGTCATGTGGACAGATTCTGCTTGTCGATTTTGTCTTAATGAGGTGGGGAGGGGGGGAGAAATGCCATTCTTCCGATCAGCCCCTCTCTGCAGGGGCGTTCCCGCCACCCCCATCCCCAGGAGCAGAACTTGTCTCTGTGACTCTTTCCCCTGATTATCTGCTCTCCACTCACCAGGTGGACCCAGAGTCCTCCTGGCATCTGTCATTTTAGGAAAGGTCTCTGTCACTGTGTGTCGTCTTTTACTCCATCTCAGAGTGGCCATGGCTGATTGCCCCGGGTCAAGTTGGCCACCTCTGCACCTCGCTGTCACCCTCCAGCCTGCTGACTTATCAATCTCCCTCCCTCTGAAGTGACCTGGGTGTGTCACTCTTCTCTCTCCCACCAGCACGCAGGCCTCTTGGAGAGCAATCTGGTCCCTTGCTGTACCTGTGTGCCTGGACAGTCCAGTCCAGGGAAGGAGCCCTGTAAATATCCAGTGGCTGATGCTAATGTCCTGGGGTTGCTGTGAGCTCTCTCCAAGAATCCCAGTGGTCCCCAATTTCCATCTGCTACCAAGAGAGTAACCCAAAGACGTCACCATTAGGCCCACCTCACCTGTGTTGGTGGCTCTCCCGCCGTGTGCCAGGTCCTCTTGGAGCTGCTTGGGGTAGGAGATGAGCTGTCCTCCTGGAGCCTGGAGCCTCACAGGGAAACAGGTAACAAGAATAAACAAAGTCCTTAGCAAGACACTGTCTTGAAGTAAAACAGGACTGGACATGCAGCTCCGTGGTAAAACCACCCCCAGTACCAAAAGGAAAATCAGCAAACGATGCAGTCTGTTAGGAAACTCTGGGGAAAAGGAAAAGTAGAAAAGGTCAGGGAATTGGGAAAATGAAGGGGTTGGAGCGAGACATGGCAGGCAGGTGCCTTATTAATGAAGTGGTCGGGGAGGCCAGGCCGGGAAGGTCGTGTCTGAGCCAAGTGTGATGGAGACGGGGGCGTGGGGGGAGCTCTGCAGGTGTCGGGGGGGGGGGGCTCCCCAGGCAGCTGGAACCACTGGAGACAGAGTTCCTGCTGGTTTCAGGGACCAGCAAGGGGTAGGACAGTGGAAGATAAGGACAGAGAGATAAAGAAGGGCTTATAGACCACCGTGTGGACCTGGGCTCGGCAAGTTCTGACTTGTGGGTTTTAAAGACTCACTCCCGCTTCTGTGTGGGGAACAGACCATATGGGCAGGAAGACTAGTTGCCAGTACTTCAGGTGGAAAATGATGGGCATGCAAATGATGGGCAGACACATGCATGCACTCAGTGTACACCTAATGTATGCGACATTTTGAGTCCTACCTTCCACCACTCTGGGAGCAGGAGCTGACGAAGGTCAGGACTCTGGACGTGGTAGGAAGGTGGCTTTACAGAAGGTCAGAGGGGCTCCAGGAGCGGGCTCTGGCGGGACTCTCAGGTCTTGGCGGGCACAGATTAGAAGGGTGGTGTTACCCTCAAAGGAGATGGTGAGAGCTACGGAGAGGGAAAGTCTGGGCGGAGAGTGGGGTCACTTGGAAAGGTGTTGGGCTCAGAGGCCTGAGGCCCTCCAGTGCAGGAGGTGAGAAGGCACTTGGAACCCAAGCCCAGGTGTCCCAGGGTGCGCTGCAGATGAGAATCGGCCAGGGGGAGGTACACAGATGGGACTCGAAACCTCCCTTAACATTCTTTCATAAAGATTTTTTAGAAAGTGCTCCATTTAACAGACTCCTTTATTCTGACGTTTTTCTTCGGGGGCTTTTTGAGATCCGTATGTTCATTCTTTTTTGGAATCAGGTGGAGATAGATAATGGGCCTTCCTAACGTTCTGAGTGAGCAAACGTACCTTTGTCCACACAGGGACAAGGGGACTTTAAAATCAGAAGTGTCACACACACACACATCAATGTCCACCGATTGAAGTATCAGACAGCTCAGTGAGGTCTCACAAAGAGACCCCCGTGTGGCTTGATTCCGCTCACCAAACATGGCGCTATCTACTGGAAACTCTCCCCATACCTTCTTTTGGTCATTTCCTCCAGCCGTCCCCCCAAAACATCTCTATCCTGACTTCTTCAATGTGATTTAGTTTTTCAGTGGCAGAGTCTTGCCTCATGTGCATGAAGTCCTAGGTTCAATTTCTTGTACAGAAAAAATAAAAAAAATAAATAAAAATAAAAAAGTCTCTTTGCCTTACAGTATGGCATAACTTTACCTATTTTTGACGTTAGATGAATAGAAGAAAAGAATATGCTTTTCCTTTGGCTTAAATGATGTGGGATTCATCCTCGTTGTGTATAGTGACAGCTGGTTCTTTTTCACTGGTGTTTGGTATTCTGCTGTTGAATGTAGCACCCATTTAATATCTCCAATCTACTGTTGATGTTTCTGTACATTTTCCAGGTTTTTTTTGGTCATTGTGAAAATAAAGAATGCATTCTTGTACAGTTTTCTGGTGCACAGGTGCCCACACATCTCTAGGAACCAAACTAGATCACAGGGGGTGCCTGCATTCAGCCTTCGATTCTGTCTTGCAGAGCGGGTGTACCAGTTCACACCTGCGTGGAAAATCTCGGAGAGTTCCATTGGCTGCACACAATTGCCAACACTTTGTATTGTCTGCCTTTTCTGTTTAGCCATTCTGGTGGGTAGGGAGTGGTCGATATCCACTGGAAACAAATTCCATTTGCATTTCCTTCGTGAGTAATGATGGTGAGTATCTTTTTAAAGTGGTTCTTTAGGTGTCTTCTTTTGTGAAGTGTTTACTCAAATTTTGTCCCTTCTTTTTGAGTTATTTGTTTTTTCCTTGCTGAGTTGTTGGAGTTTATGTGTCGTGTGGATGCCAAGCTCTGGGCCACATACGTGGCAATGTGTCCTCCACTCCACAGCCTGTTCTTTCACCCTCTGAAGTTTGTGTTTTGTTGTTGTTGTTGTTATTATTATTTTTGATACCAGGGATTGAACTCAGAGGTGCTTAACCACTGCGCCACATCCCAGCTCTGTTTTATTTTCTTATTTTGAGACAGGGCCTTGCTGAGTTGCTTACGACCTTGCTAAGTTGCTGAAGCTGGCTTTGAACTTGTAATCTCCTACTTCAGCCTCCTGAGTTGCTGGGATGACAGGTGTGCGCCACTGTGCCCGGTTCCCCTCTGAAATTTTGACGAGCAGGAATTTCTAATTGTATCGTAATTCACAATATTAATTTTTCCTTTATGGGTGGGATTTTCGTATCCTGTTGAAGGTCTTTGCCTGCCCTAAGGTCCAAAAGCTATTCTTCCATTTCATCTTTTAGAGGCTTTGTTATTTTACCTTTTTCTTTGGATCTAAAAGCTGCCTGGAATTGACTTTTGTGTGTAGTGTGACTTCGGGATCATGATTCTTCCTTTCCCATATGAACGTCGTATTGACCCAGAGCCACTTATTAGAAAGATCATCCTTTCCTCTATGACCTGACGGGTGCCCTTTCACGAATCAGGTGCGTATCCATCCATCCATGTGTGGTCTGTTGTGGACTCTTCCGTTGACCATTCATCTGTACTCACACCACAGTGTTTTTTATTTTTATTTTTTGTCAGTGGACCTTTATTTATTTAAATGCAGTGCTGAGATTCGAACCCAGTGCCTCACACATGCTAGGCAAGTGCTCCACCACTGAGCCCCAGCCCCAGCCCCACCACAGTGTTTTAATTGTGTTTTTTGAGAGCCTTGATATCAGGGAGTGGGAGTCCTGCAAATCTGCTTGGAGGCTAACTAGTGAGGTTGGCGAGCCAGGCAGGTGTAGGGTCGGGTGGCCAGCTCGGAGGACGTCAACACAGCCTCTGGAATTGTAACCACTGACCTTCCTGTATGGTCACTGTGTCCAGACCCCTGCCGAGCTCCCTTATGCATGTTCTCAGTTATTCTGAGGTCTTTGTTGGCCAGGGACGGCTGATATCAGAAGAGGACCCTCAAAGTTAAATTCCCCTGTACTTGGCACTTGGCATTTCCAGAGTGCATTTAATAATCAATTTATCCATGAAAATCCTCCCTTAATTTGATTGGGACTTTACTGATTCACTGTCAATTTGAGGACAATAGGTATGTTTTCAGGATTGAATCCTGTCACATGAGAGTCAGCAAATGTTTTCTGTAAATGTCTCACTATATACTTTGCATTGTGAGTGTCTCCCAAAGGCCCAGGTGCTAGAGACGTGGTCCCCAGTGTGGAACTCCTGGGAGTTGGTGGGGACTTAGGAGGTAGGGCTCCCCGGGAGGCCCTGAGGTCACTGGGGGACATGCCCTTGCAGGGGACTGTGGGACCAGGGATCCTTCCTCTTCCTCTCTTTTGCTTCCTGCTGACGCCCCACTGCTCCCTCCATGATGTGCTGCCTGCCCACAGGCCCAAAGCAGTGATCCAGTTGCTCATGGACTGGAAGCTCTAACACTGCGAGCCCCAAGACATCTTTTCTCTTTATAAGTTAGTTATCTCAGGTGTTTTGTCATAGTACCAGAACCTGACTAACACAGGTCCTGACAGTAGATATTTTAGACTTTGCAGGCTGGACGGCGTCTACCACGGCAGTGTGGAAGCAGCCCAAGGCCATGTTCATGAACAAGGGCGGCTGTGTTCCAATAGAGATTCATTTACCCAAAGAGGCCTTGGGCCAGGCTTGTCCATCTCTGCCATTTGCTGACCTGTTTTCTTCTTGGGCAGTCCCTGAGTTCTTCCATGTTTTCTTATTCTGTAAAGTCCAGAAGTCCGGGAATGGCATCGTGTTATCTTCCATGGTGCTTCATAGTCCCCTCCTTGTGCTCCGTCCTGCCTTGTACTCTAGTTTATTATGTTTCTATAGAGTCTCCTTGAGGTCCTTGTTATTGGAGGTTGGCCCCTCAAGGTCAGCTTGCCGAGGCTGTTCTTGGCACGTTGCCTTGAGCCATTCATGGTCGGGGAATGGGCTTTTTCCGTATCACTCTCATCCCCTGGTGGTTTATTTAGGTTCTAACACAGAAAGGTGAAGACTTTACTTGTGTCCAAATCTGATGTTAAAAGAACTGAGAAACAGGGGCTTCTGAAGCTTCCCTAGAGGGACCTGGGCCTGGCTTTCTCTGCCGGGTTTTGGGAAAGCCCCTGGCCGGCACTCGGCTCTGCCTCTTTATGGATCTCTCCTTTCCCCTCTTTTGTCTCCTCCTTGGAAAGTTCTGGATCCTTTGGGTATGAACACGTCTGCATTAGGCCTTGGGCCACCTCAGAGCCAGGCTGGGAGGGGTGGACAAGAACACGGCGGGGGCTGGCCTGGGGTTGCCTTCTCTCCTGGAGTCACAGCGTCACACAGAGTCTCTGAAACCTTGAGAAGATGTGACTCAGCAAGGCACATCTGAAAGCAGACAGGGCTGTCCGGGGCAGCTGGCGTGAGGACTCCGTCCGCCTGCACTGCTTTCCATCTCCTGGGTCAGCCCAGAGTCTCCCTCCGGGACCTCCCAGCTCACGCCAAGGCTGCCTCCCTGGGTGCTCGGACACACTCTCGGTGGAGTGTCCTCAAGCTGCTCTGGTTTATTTCTGTGGTTTAGTGCTCAGAACATGGGCACAGAGTAGGAGTCTCAGAGTCCAGCTGGTGAGGTTGGCAGGCAGCCAGGTGGACGGGAGATGTTGGGCAGAGTGGCCATGTCCTGTGTGTCCCCGGCTTCCCTGGCCCACGCCGAGCCCTCTGCAGACTGTCTTCAGATCCTTGCCATCGCCAAGTAGCTTGAGCCAGTCGACAGCCCTCAGGGCGAGTCCATGTACATGAGGACTGAAGTCACCAAGGGCGAGTGGGGCTGGGGTCAGGTTAGGACTGCAGTTAACCTCTTTAAATACGTCGTTTTTTTAATGGAACAAGATTTAAGTCGGGAGGAGGGTATGAAAGGGACTGCGATGTCGGTGATATTCTCTTTTATAAAATAAAGTGAAACAAATACGGTGCACATTTTAGTTCAGGGTGGCGTTTCTCTCTTTAAAAACAGCTTTATTGAGATTTAATTCACAGACGATACGTGTTTAAAGACACCACACAGTGCTCATCAGTGTATTCACGGGCATGGGCAGACATCAGCAAGGTCAAGGTCATCTTCACGGCTCACACGCCCGCCCTGTGCCCTCCAGGGACCATCCTCCCACCCCTCCAGCCCCAGCCTGCCCCACGGATGGGATCTGCTATAGATTTGCCTATTCTGGACTTTGATGTAACGGAACCCTGAATCCTGTGGTTCTTCGGTGTCCCACCTCTTATTTGCATAAAGTTTTCCAGGTCCATTCGAGTCTCGGGGCTCCTTCCTGTCATGGCTGGAAGGTTTCTCCATACTTTCCTGAGGTTAGGAAATCTTCCCACCTGGTGAGAGAATCTACTGTGCTTATGTTGAAGGAATCTTCTCGTCTCAGAGAGCAGCCAAGGAGGAGGGGTGGGCGGTGGGTGGAGGGAGCCTCTGCGCGGATGTGACGTGGGGCAAAGATCTGCAAGAGCGGAGTTTGTGGAAGAAGGGGCTCTGGGCAGGTGGGCTGGCAGGCGTGGAGTGTGGAGGTGGCCCGTGGGCAGGAGGTGGCAGCAGGAGGCAGCAGGAGGCAGGTGGAGAGGGGCAGGGAGTTGGCTCTGGAGATCACAGGGGACTTGGTAAGGCAGGGACACTGGGAAGCCACGAGAAGGCTTTGAATGGAGAGGCCTTTGCTGATGTGCAGGTTCAAGGTCCCCTCTGGCTGCTGTGTTGACAATGGGCCTGAGCACGAGAGGACAGAGGTGGGGTGTCCAGTTGGGAAGGATGGGCGTGACCATGACTTGTACTTGGTCCATGGAGGAGTGCCCAGACTCGGGATCTATCCCTTCTGAGTGGCGCACACAGAGCTTGCTGGCGGGTGTCATGCTCGGGGGAGAGAGCCACTTGTGTGTTGGGGCAGGAGGGGGAGGAGCCGGTGCTGTCCTGCAGGGGCTTCCCTGAGTGGCCAGGGATGCGGTGGCCATTGGCTGAGAAGGCGGAGGCTTGGAAGGACAGGCGGGGAGTGTGGGGAAGGTCCGCGATCTGATTTTGACAACATCCTCTCTCTTCCTTCATCTTGTTCATTTCCAGAGGTCTAGGTCCCACTCAGCCCCAACTGGCTCTTAAAATTAGGAGGCTTGAGTGTCTGAGGGTAGCCATTTCCCTCCAAGAAGCCTCTGGCCGCCAAGTCTCCCGACCCTGGGCTCAGATCCTGCCCCCTCTGGTGGCTCCTCGTGCCTCCCTGTGCCCTGAGCCTCCCGTCCCTGCCAAGTGGGCCGAGCAGGGGCGACACACCAACCTGGCTCTGGCCTGGCTGGGGGAGACTGCAGATGGGCGCTGTGCATCCCCAGTGCTGGCGGAGTGGGGTGTCACCGTGAGTCTGGTGACACCCTCCCTCTGTGACCTGGAGGTGCTCTCCTTCCTCTGAAATTTCCCAGGTCCACGTTGGGGACAAGGATAAGCGAGGCAGGCTCCCCACAGCATCTCTGGCTTCTGCTGACTTTTCTCTCCTGCTCTCCAGCCTCTCCTACTCCCAAGCCTCCTCTGGGCGAAAGCCTGTGCACACAAGGGAGGTGACATTGGGGACTCATTAAAGTGTAACTGACAGGCCCCTGTTATTAATGACCCCAAATAACCAGGCACTGAAAATGAGAGAAGATGATTTATCTTTGTTTTAAGGGTTCACATTCTCTCGGGGACTTCAGTGCAGGGCTATGATAAACGGTCACCAATTTTCTGGAGCACAAATAAGTACCTTACTGTGACGAAACGCTGGCTAGAGTGACAGAGTATATTTAATATTGAGGTGACAGTTAAAATAGCATCCTCCTCATTTTCTGTTTTTCCAAGTTAGGGCTTTGGAGGGAATACCTAGGAAGACAAGGAACATTCATCATCTGTGTTTCCACTCCTCGTCGAAGGTTAATATCGCTGTTGTGCTTAAACAGAAAAAAAAAAAAAAAACTCTGCAAAAATGAATGTTTTAAATATGCATCTGTCTGAACATGGCTAAAAGTCAACTGCATGTGACAACCTGTTCCTTTCCGTGAAGAGCCGGGGCAGGATCTGCTGTTGAAGCGGGGCCACGCTGCCGGTTCAGAGGAGCTGGATTTCCAGTGTCTTCAAGCCCATTCTTATTTCCATGTGACCTGGTTCCAGGGCTTTCAGAAGCCGTGTGAGAGCAAGCGTGAGGTGGCGCTGGGTTTTGTTAACGGAAGCTAACGTCAGGGTTGTAAGGGTATCGCCCGAGCCCATCAACCAGGGGAAGGCCAGGCCACTCCCCCAGATGGATCCGGCACTGGGCATCCTCCCGAGGAACCCCGGGAGCACAGGGTGGCAGAGAGCTCTGGGCGGGCCTGGAAGCCTTTCCCTGGGGACACACCGTGAGGAGATGCAGAGGGGACCTGGGGGCTGTTTTCAGGCACCTGCAACGTGGGAGTCTTTGGTTCCCGGCTCCTGGGCTCCTCCTGGGAAGGCTGGCTCAGGAGCAGCTGTGCGCGGGAGGGGAGCTAGCGCCTGGACTCTGCTCGGGTCACACCTGTGCCCAAATCCCAACCTCCCTGCTGCTGCCTCGTTCAGTGGCTCTTGGCTGAGGGTCTGCCTTGAGCAAGGCTCTCTTCTGGACATGGGGCCACCGTGGGCACAGGACAGAGACGGTCCCTGCCTACATGGGGCTTGCGTCTCGGTGGGGAAGCCAAAAGTAAACCCACATTTGGGTGCAGAGGAGACTATACAGCAATTAAAACAGAGGAAGCTGGGCCTGAGTGTGCAGAGGACCCCCGTGTTTGGGTGCTCAGAGGCTGGGTGGGGTCCCCTCGGCCACGCTTGGGCTGATGGGAGGGAGGCAATTGCAGGAGGATGGGGGCGGGCGACCCAGGCAGGGACAGGGCACGTGGAAAGACACCGTGCTGGGGCACGCCTCGTGGAGGGGACAAGGAGGAGGGTCGGGTCTATGGCAGAGCTAGGATTCCATGGGGGTCCATCTGATTTCGGAGGCCAGTCTCCTAACTGCAGGGCCGAGCTGCCCATGCAGAAGGGACAGGGGGCAAGTTCATGGAGGGCGAGCGGTCACCTTGCTCAGGCTGCAGGGGATCAGTTTCTTACAAACTAGCAGCTGTGGCTCTAGAACCACTCAGCCTCTGGGGCTCCTCCCGATAGGCCATCTCCATACTGCCCGACCACTGTGTGGAGATCCCACTGCGGTCCTTGTGCTGGGTCACAGATGGTGATAGCGAGGACATCTGCTATGGTGACAACTTCCTCTGGGAGGTGTCATCTGCACCGGGCATACTGGGCAGCATCTCTTCCCGTCCCTACAGTTGGGAACTCTTCTCTCCAGTCCTTGTTCTGGTGTCACTGAGGCTCAGAAAGGGTGAGGGACGTGCCCAGTGTCACACAGTGACAGCCCTGCTTCCAGAACCACGTTGCTTTTAGTTTGCCAAAGTGCAAATCAGGAAGAAATGAGTTTAGAAACTCCCCGCATCCAGGACACTGTCTTCTGCTGTGCATGACGAACATGGAAACGCTATTCCTGTCCTGAATGAATTATTTCTCAAACAAGGCTCTGGCGGATGATGGCCAGGGGCATATGTGGGCATAGCTGGGGGAAGGGGGATGGTCCTGGTGGAGAATTCTTTAATATCAGCCAAGCGGATCTTTAATGCTTGAATGAGCTGATGCTTTGAGGTTAAAAACCAAAATTACAAACAAGACCCCCAAAACTGTTTGAGGAAAGAGCTTTATCCTGTTTCTGTCCCCAAACTAGCTGTGAGTTGTACACAGCCCACCTCCTGAGAATTCTGGCTGGGAGACGGACGGGAGGAGCCGGAGCCGGGCCAGCCGTGGACTCCTGACTCTAGGGCGGAATGGGGCCCCTGCATCCAGGAGCTGCACCTGCCTGTGTCTGTCTTGGACGCCTTTGTCCTGATCAACCCAGTGCCCCTCAGGCTGCAGACGTGGCCAGGGCCCTCATTGAGAGAGAAGTCACTCCCGCGGTGTGCCCTTTATCTCCATGCCATGTGCCGGCTTCCCGGGCGGAGACGGATTGTGCAGGCGGACCCCCTGGCTGGGAGCCTGCAGCCATCCATCACAGGACATTCTTCATGGGCACAATGACTTTGGGGATGCTCGCACCAATATCAGCCTGGGGCCGCAGCCTGCCCTAGGCCTGATGTCTTCGAGTAGCTCCCGAAGATATGTTCAGGGTCAATGAAAGAACGGTATGAAGTAGATGATAAACGTGTGGCCCACTGGGAGGAAGTCTGGCCTTGGGAGCATTGGTGTAGGTGATGTTATTAAGCACCTGCTGGGCCACAGCCTGCTAAGGGCTTGGCATGGAGAGTTCTCATGAAATCCTCACAGCACCCCTACCCTGCCCCCTGAAGAAGGTATTATTGTTAGGTCCCTTTGACAGGTGGGGAGGCCGAGGCACTGAGGATCTGAGTCACCTTCCCAAGGTCATGGTCTTTGTGAAGTGGATCCAGGGCTTGCGCTCAGGCTGACTGTGGAGTCTCTTAGGTCTTCCTCTGCTGTCTCCTCCTCTTCACCTGCTCCCTTCCCTGTGGATGGTGTAGCTGCATGTTTTGCCGCATGTCTCAACACAGCAGTGGGGAAATCCTGTCCCTCCCCCCACCATGTGACATTGACTTGATTCTGTGGCTTGATTTGGCCCATGGGATGTTGGTGGATGTGGTTCAGGTGGGGGCCTTAAATGTGTTGGAGGGATTTCTCCTGGGCTCTCACTTTTCTGCTACCTGCTGTGAAGAGAGCATGCAGGGAGCTGGTTCTCCATGCTGTGGACCTCAACACATCTTGCAGCCAAACCCAGTTCCTGAAGGAGAGGTCAGCCTCCCTGTTGACCCACAGTGAGAAGTAAATGCTTCTTATAGGCCATTGGGTTTCTTTTGTTACACAGCATTATTGGCACAAGAGCTGCCTGATACAAAGGGATCTGCTAAACCATTTTCTTTACTCCCTTCTTCCCTTTCCATCCTTCTTTTAAGGAACACCTACTATGTGCACATGCTAAGCTTGGGGAAAATAGGTACCATCCTGTCTCCTTAGATCTCAGTCTTGTGGAGGAATTGTTGACAGGCAGATGAATGATCAGGTTCTACACTTGAGGCACAAAGCTCGAAAGTCATTGACTCAGCCTCAGAGTTTGGAGACAGCTTTATCAAGGTGCTCACATCTGACCTGGGTTTTGCAGGATTCATAGGAGTTCTCCAGAACTGACATTCAGAAGTAAAGGAAGTGGTGGACTTAATAGTCACTGCATCCCTGGTCATCCCAGGAGAGCCCCCCAGGCATGAGTGAGAGAAAATTGTCAGCCCTTCGGGGGCCCTGATGGTCTCTTATGTCCTGCCAGGATAGCTCTCACAGATCTGCTGCAAGGCCTTGTAGGTCCTGGGCACCTTCAGTGCCTCCCCCGGGGGAGGTTGGTCTAATCTGGGCTTGAATGAAGCAAGAAGCAGCTCGCACAGATTCCCCATAAAATCCCGTGGTCGTGGTCAGAACATCTGTGTGCAGCGGCCTTGGTTTTCTGCTGATTAATAATGGCCATTCGTCTCCATTCATGCTGGAAGGATTCAATGTTACCAATTAACGTTAGTGAGTTGCAAAATCTAAGGGAATGATAGTTTCTGCAAAATAAAAGCAGTTCCCCTATTTTTATTATACAACTCTAATGGTCCAAGAACACGGCTATGATTGGATTTGTAAACTGTGAACATAAATTAGTAATTCTCCCTCCCCGTGGCAGTGGGAGTCTCTGCTGCGTTCCGACTGCTGTGCTCTGTGGTGCGGGAAGGCTTGGCCACGTGCCACCAGAGCAGATTGCTTCTTGGGGAACTGTTGGTGTCTTTCAGCCACAGGGAGAGAATGTGCAGGCACGGGTCTTTCTAGAAAGGTGCTGGGTTGAGGCTTAGTGTTACAGATGCAGGGACGCTTCCCTCGGAAGCCATCATGTCCCATACCAGTGTCCCGACTTGCCTGTTTTCTAGAATAAATGAGAGAAGAGCCCGGGCGTGGGCAATCAAAGTCACGGACACCCCCCAGGGATCGCCATTGGTGTTTGCGTATTTGTATCTCGATGTTAATTCTTACATGTGGCTTCGACTGAGCTATTTTAGAACGGAAATTCAGGATGCAACTGTTTCACAGAACAAACCCCAGTCCTTCACTCCTGGGCCCGGCACAGTCACATTCTTTGTGGGATCATTTTAAGGATGAGACACACACTAACTAGTCATGGAAGGCTTCCTCCGTGACAGGTATTGAGCCCGTTTGATTGATATTATGACCCAGGGAGGTCCCTGAAGCTCAGAGAGGTGGAGTGACTTTCCTAAAGCCACCTACCTGGTTAGTGGCAGATTGAATGAATGAGTTCTTGCAGGAGACCACAGGAGGCCCAGGGTGTGCTGATGGCCAGGGGAGTCTGAGTCAAAGGAAAAGAAAATTGCTCAGAGCAGCTCCCCAGCTGGGGATCAGTGGAAGCAGCCTGGACTGGGGCTTTCTGATGACACAGGTGTTTGTCTCTCTGGTAAGCAGCACAGAGTGGATGAGAACAGATACGGCACAGCAGTGGACCCTCCCTAGGGCCACGGGAACAAAAGCCACTGTGGCCTTCCTGCCGATAAATTGTGACAGAGCCTCGAATGCACTGTCTCCAGGACAAAGTGGGCCCGGGATGTTCCCTGAGCCTCCACGGAGGAGGTGTGAGGAGCTGCCATCTTGACAGCACTCCCCAAAGAAGGTTCCAGAATGGGGCTTCCCAGGAAGAATATTCTCTTGGGGCTCTGTGTTCTGGAATTTCGGCAGCAAATGGAATTCGAGGGCTAGCACAGCTGTGTTGCAGATTTTCTTTTTTGGGATTAGAGGAGAAACTTGTTGCAGACAAATGTTCCCACCGAGAACAGTTGCGAAAACTGGTCCCAGATGAAAACAGAACCAACCGACCAACCAGCCAACCACCATCAACAGCAAGAACAGCCAAATTCATGTGTTTGAGAACATCAAAGAACTTAGGGAACTGGAGGGTCCTGGAGGGAGGAGAAACTCAGTGATGATGTTCTGCTGTGTCTTCCCCTTTCAGGCGTTTGGAAATTGCAAGCTGCACTGAGCTGAGAGGTTAAGAAACTGAGAAAAAAGCAATGGTCAAAAGTTAGGGGAACAAAAATTGGACTTTAGGAAGTCTTATGGGTCTAGGCAACCAATATTGAAATCGGGATATGCCAAGGAGGACCGTCCCTGGTAGTTTCAGTTAGTATCCTGGAATGGCTACATTTTAAGAATCAAAGTAAATTGGAAATAAAGAAGTCCTCAAAAAAATATGGAAACTCTGATTCAAATTCCTCAGTCCCCAGCTAGATTTGGGTGATTTGCCTCTACTCTGAAGCAGAACAAGCCCTTTTTGGAGGAAGATATAATTCACCAGAGCCTCAAATTATTGCTATACCTGTTCATACAGAATATCTGGCATTCAATAAAATGTTCCAGGCATGCTCGGGAGCAGGATCAAGTAACTAAAAACCAAGATGAAGATGTGGACTTAGACATGTTCTTTAAAATACTTGTGATTAAGATGGATACTTTTAGCAAAGAGCTAGAATCCATAAAATTATGTGACCACTCCAGAATTGAAAAAAATAGTTCAGCTGAAATGAACACAGTATGCGTTTACCAACAAATTGGGCCAAAAAGGAGAAATAGCAAACTAGAAGACTGGGAGGTCATATATACACTGAAAAGCTTGATGGAAAACACAGAAAAGAGTTTAGAGGCATCTGGAACGTGGAAGAAGATCTACCCTGTGTGAATGTCTCTCTCCAGAAGAGTCAGCAGAGGAGAAGGAATATTTAATCTCAGCTAGACATACTGGCCAAGAATTCTCCAAAACCGATGAATATTCTCAAGCTACGGACTGAAGAAATTCTGAAAACCTCAAGAAGAGTAAGAACAGAGAAGACGAGAGATGCCTCATTATGAAACTCAGAATCAAAGACAAAATCAAAGGGAGGAAAATGTCCTTGAAGAAAAGCATCAAGAGCGACAGCTGACTTTTCTAGTGACCCGGTGAAAGCTGGAAGATGATGGAACAACCCCTTTAGAACAGAGAGAAACGAACAGCCCTGGGAATTCCCTATCTAGACAACCTTAACACACAGGGGTTAAACAAAGGTGTCTTCAGGTGAACAGCAACAACACGAAATCTAGAAAATTTGCTCCCGGACGACCATACTACAAGAGATAACATGAAAGGGAATTTTCAGGTAGAAGAAACATGATCCCAGAAGGAAGGATAGACGTGGCAGAAAAAGTAGAAGAGCAATGATGCTAAAGGCTGTTATGGGAAATAAAAGTATTTTAAAAAAAATAATTCGATAGTTTCTCAAAAAGCTAGAGATAAAAATCATAACTCAGAAATTCTACTTCCAGATACTAGAAAACAAATGTCCTCGCAATGATTTTTTTTATGTAGATGTTTATAGCAGTGTTCTTCATAACAGTCCATGTGTGTCAGTTGGAGGGTGAGTAGACAAAGGTGGTGTCATATAATGAACTACTGACCCATGTGACGTGATGGATACATTTCAAAAATATTAAGCCAGATGAAAGGGACCACACATTGTGATTTCACTTATATGAAATGTCCAGGAAAGGCGAAGTTAGGGAGACACAGTAGATGAGTGGCTACCTGGAGCCAGGAAAGCCTATGGGGATTAGCTGTAAATGAGGAGCCATGAGGTGTTTTATTGGGGATACAGTGCTTCAAAACTAATTGATGGTGATAATCACACCACTTCTCAAGATTGACTGAAAATCATTGACTCCTATGCTTGAGATGGGTGAATTTTATTATAGGTAAAATATACCTCAGCCCAGCGACTTGGGAGGCTGAGATAGGAGGATTGTGAGTTTAAAGCCAGCCTCGGTAAAAGTGAGGTTCTAAGCAACTCAGTGAGGTCCTATCTCTAAACAAAATACAAAGAATAGGGCTGGGGATGTGGCTCAGTGGTCGAGTGCCCCTGAGTTCAATTCCCAGTACCACCCTCCCCTCAATATGCCTCAGTAAAGTTGTTTAAAATGTATGTAGAATTAAAATACAGGATCACAGCAGCACATAGGCAGGAAAAAGTCAAAGGAGTTTATGTTAGAAATCCCTTGAAGCGGCCACAGTGTGAGCAGTGATTTATATTAGAGTCTCATATTCCAGGAAGTATGTCAATATCTTTATGGTAACCACTAACAGAGCAAAAAAATATATAACTGAAAAGTGACAAGAAGGATCAATTTTTTTTTTTAAATGACACTAAAGCAAGAAGAGAGAGTGAGAAAAACAGGTCAACAAACAGAAATCAAATAGTAAGGTGATGCCTTAGACCCAGAAATATCAATGATGATATCAACACTGCAAAAGGATGAGATGTTTCAATTAACAAGGAAAAAAAATCCAACACCATATTCTTATAAGAGACACACCTGAAATAGAAGATGTGGAGAAATGTACAGTCAAAGAACAGAAAAAGTTATTCCATGCAGATACTACCAGAGAAAAGCTAGCATCATTTGGTCAACGTAAGACAAAGTCGACTTTAAGGCAAAAGACATTTTAAGGAGAAACATTCCGTAATAACAATAATAGGTCCACTCTACCCAGAAGATCCAATATCTAAAATATATAAACAAATTCACATGCACCTACTAACACTGTTACACAATACATACGGCAATAAGTGATAGGACCAAGAAGGAATCCAGCATCAGGGGAGTTGGCGTAGCTGGACCGCAGAATGATATTTGCAACCCCTCCCCTCCTTGGCGCGGTCTGAGAGTGAGTGGGAGGGCTACACTGAACCCTAGGTCTTGGTGGGCTGTTTATGGATCTGGTGTCTGGGTGGGTGGAATGGGCTAGGAGCCAGAAAGCTGGTTGTACTGGGGCCACCGAGTGGAGGCAGGCGGTGGTCTGTGACCGCAGACACCATCTGGCATGACTTCCCGGATGGCTTGCCTGGCTCTCTGCTGAGGACCACTCTCTGAAGAGTCCCAGTGACGGGTCCTGGCGCTCTAAGAAAGGCCTCTGTCCAGCAGCAAGAGTGGCCAGATGGTGGTGGGCCAATCTGGGCTCCCGAGCCCTCAGGAGTGTGGCTCTGACAGATGGGACTCTTCTCCTTTTAAAAAATAAAGCCAGAGTTAGCTTTTCTGCGTTCTTCCCCTGGTCAGCAATTTCTGGTGCTTTTCTATCAAGAAGTGCACCCTCTGGCCAGCCTGATTCCCTCACCTCATGATTTAAGTGGCTTTCATTCGAATGTGCTTACCGCGGGCTTCCTCATAGAAGAGGAGAGACCTCGCGCAGCCGGCTTCTAGACCAGCCGAGCCCTAAAGTGCCTGTGGAGCAGCGGAGAGTCCAGATTCAGAAGCCCATTGTCCTGGGCTCCAAAATGCAGACGGCTCTCCTCATTGGCCGGGTGACCTTGGGCAGATGACTTCCTTCCTTCTGCACAAAATGGGAATCAAATGGGCCTTTCTGAGGGTTCCGGGGCACCAGATTCTGCCAACACAGGGACCAGTAATAACAGGAACACGTTCACTCCCTGTGGGAAGTCGGAAAATGCTGGAGAGTCATTCTCAGGTTAAAAGTCCCCTCTTGATACTGTCTCCGAGCTCTACCCCCAGTACCTGGGGCAATCCTCGGCGGCGTCTCGCAGGTTCTTGACACGTTTCTTCAACCAGTGTCCCATAAGGGCCACGGTGCCTGTTTGTCTTCATGACACCTGTCAAAGACCCTGCATGACCAGGCTGAAGGCCACAGAGCACTGTCTTCGGCTGTCTGAATCCAAACCTTGTTTTCTAAGGTTGTACCGGTCCCTACCCGAGACAGCTCGTGTTTTAAAATCAGGCAGAGCTTCTGTGTCTCGCTGTCACAAATGGCCACAAATGTGGCGGTGGCTGCAAACAGCAGAAATGTGCTCCCTCGTGCTGCTTCTGGAGTTGGAGACCTGGTGTCAAGACGTCAGAGGGCCGGGCTGGGCCTGGGGCTGGGCCTGGGGCTGGGCCTGGGGCTGGGCCTGGGGCTGGGGCTGGGCCTGGGGATGGGGCTGGGGCTGGGGATGGGGCTGGGGCTGGGGCTGGGGCTCAGAGGTAGAGCACTCGCCTGTGCCATCCTCAGCACCACTTAAAAATAAATAAGATAAAGGTGTTGTGTCCACCTACAACTACAACAACAATAATAATAATAAATGGATGTCGGGGGATGAGCTCCCTCTGGTGGCTCGAGGGGAGAACCTGTCCCTTGCTCCTCCCAGCTTACAGCAGCCACACAGGGACCTGGAGTCCCAGGGTCAGTGTCTCCAGAGGCCTCTCTCCTTGGCCTGTGGGTGGCGTTTCCTCCTCCTCCCTCCACGTGGTCCCCTGTGCACGCCCGTGTCCACCTTCCTCTTGTGTAAAGACCCCATCGGATGATCCCTTTTTCACGTCCCCACCTCTTTAAAGACCCCAGCTCCCGGGACAGACACAGGCTGCCACTGCCTGGGGGACCTCATGTGAACGTAGGGCCACAGTTCAGGCCATCACAGGGACAGACCCAGAGCATCCAGGATGGTGGCCCTCCACCTCAAGGTCCCCGGTGGGGTCACAGCTGCCCAGTGCTTTTCCATTCCAGGTGACATTCACAGCTGCCATCGATCGGGAACTTCCCTTTGGGCTGTTGTCCTTCTTCAGGTGGAGGGCAGGAAGGTCAAAGGTGAAGGGCACCCAGGCTGCTGAGTGCCGCCCGCGTGGGCGGAGTGCAGGTGGGACCCTGCTGGCAAGACGGACCCTTCTGTGCCGAAATCCCGTGCTGGCTTCCCGAGGCCCCAGACCTCTGGGTGGCCGTGGTCATCGTGCGTGTCCTTTCTTCTGGGAGAGTCTTTCCTGTGTCAGTGACGCCCTGGTCCCCTTTTACGTCTCGGGGAGCTTCTCTGAAGCTCTTGGTTCCTGTGGGGCGGAGGCTTTAGGCGTGAAGGGGCTACAGGTCCTGTCCGAGGCCCTTCCCATTGCCCAGATGGGACAGTGGAGGCATAGAGCCGAGGGACCGGCCCAAGGTCAGGCAGGAAGCAGAGGCACCTGGTGACTGGAGGCAGATGTGACTCGGAGGACGCGGTGCCTCGGGAGCGCTGGGCGCCGGCACAGCCACAGTCTGGGAATCTCCAGGTGAGACTCCGCCCGCCCAGGCCCGCTGGATCCAGTCCACCTTCTCCCAGGCGCTGGCCTCAGCGTGTGGGTGAGGACGGGCTCCCCTCCTCCCAGCCCAGAGGGAATAGCTGTCCCAGAAACTGTGGCTTCTCTGAGGATCTTTATTTCCAGCCGCCTTGGTTTTTAGTTCAGGGACTGCGCTTCATTATCGCCAGCCTCTGCTGGGGCAGGGGCCGTTTTG
The DNA here is from genome assembly GCF_045843805.1 of Urocitellus parryii. NCBI lineage: Eukaryota > Metazoa > Chordata > Mammalia > Rodentia > Sciuridae > Urocitellus > Urocitellus parryii. The sequence continues at coordinate 8,732,470 of NC_135541.1, forward strand.
TTCCTGAGTCATTTCCAAGGACGCCCAGGAGCCCTCGGGCTGGGAGATGCCACTTCTGCAGGGGCGGGGCCGGGGCAGCACCTCCTGGGTCAGCCGCGGCAGGGGCTTCGGGGTCACTAGTGAGGTGGCTCAGGGCCCGAGGCAGGCAGACTCCTGGAGGCGAGGGGCAGCGCTCACCAGGGCCGCAGCCTCCCCCCTGGGCTTCCCTGACCATCTCCGGGGGAGGAGTACCTTGGGGTGGGGGGTCCACAATGCTGGTCACGGGGCTCACACCACCCGGCCTTTCTCCACGACTCCTACCCACCAGGAATGCCCTGGCATCCCGCCCAATGGGGGACAGAATCCAACCCCAGGCAGGCTGACCCCGAGGTCCCCGTCCTCAGCTGACATCCTTTAGCACCAGAGGCAAAATCAGCCAAGACAGAGTCCCCGGCGGTCCTGGGCGTTCCCACGGCGGCCAGCGCTCACTGGGGGACCGGGGCTGACATCAGGAGGAGCTTCCTGGGAAGGAGTTTGGGGACACCAGGACCCAGTAGGGTCCCGAGGCCTTGGAGTGGCCTGCAGGGCCTCCCGGTCTCGCCCCCTGACTGTGCAGCCTCAGCCTCCCCAGCACGCTCCAGCCGCTCTCCCCAGGCCTCCTCCTCCCCAGGCCTCCTCCTCCTCCCCAGGCCTCCTCCTCCTCCCCAGGCCTCCTCCTCCTCCCCAGGCCTCCCCCGCCCCCTGCCAGGCCTCCTCCTCCCCAGGCCTCCTCCTCCTCCCCAGGCCTCCTCCTCCTCTCCAGACCTCCTCCCCAGGCCTCCTCCTCCTCCCCAGGCCTCCTCCTCCTCCCCAGGCCTCCCCCTCCTCCTCCCCAGGCCTCCCCCGCCCCCTGCCAGGCCTCCTCCTCCCCAGGCCTCCTCCTCCTCCCCAGGCCTCCTCCTCCTCTCCAGACCTCCTCCCCAGGCCTCCTCCTCCCCAGGCCTCCTCCTCCTCCCCAGACCTCCTCCTCCTCTCCAGACCTCCTCCTCCTCTCCAGACCTCCTCCCCAGGCTTCCTCCTCCTCTCCAGACCTCCTCCCCAGGCCTCCTCCTCCCCAGGCCTCCTCCTCCTCCCCAGACCTCCTCCTCCTCTCCAGACCTCCTCCTCCTCTCCAGACCTCCTCCCCAGGCCTCCTCCTCCTCCCCAGGCCTCCTCCCCAGGCCTCCTCCTCCTCCTCCCCAGGCCTCCTCCTCCCCAGGCCTCCTCCTCCTCCCCAGGCCTCTTCCCCAGGCCTCCTCCCCAGGCCTCCTCCGAGGCTGTCTCTGGGTGGGCTCTGCCTTCCTCCCCCTCGACTCCTGCCCTCTCCTCTCCCTCCTGATGGCTCTGCGGTGCCACCACAGTGTCCTCTGTGCCTTCCTGACCTCCCTGGCTGGGTGGGACCTGCAGGCCCCCCTCAGCCACCCGCCTTGTTTCCCAGGAGCCCTGAGAGCCGCCGTTTGGCTCCCGTCTCTGGCGGTCTCCCCGTCAGCCTGTCAGTCCCTAGGCTCCAGGAGCACGGGCGTCCCGGCCCCCAGCTTGCCGTCCGTCCAATGTTCGCGTCTGAGTTATTTTTTTGAGCGAGTTTGTTGATGTCCTCAGTAGACCGTCCAGTCCCGGCAGGAAGAGGACGTGTGCTTGATTAGACCCTGGGTTCTAGTAAGATACGGTTCACAGAGGGGGCAGGAGGGCGAGCCCCCCTGGGACAGGACAGGACCACAGGGGCCACCAGAGTCTGAACAGGCCGGGAGGGAGGTCTGTTGGCAGGAGCTGGGGTGGGGAGAGCCGGGGAGTGAGCAGGGACCTCACGGCCTTTTGACCTCTGACCTCCAGTGACCTCCCAATGACATCCCTTTAGGGAGCCCCTGAGCAGCCAGCGGAGCAGGGCCTGCCTCTGGGCCTGTGGTGGCTGATGGTGAGTTGGCAGGGGGTTGGCAGCCCTCTGGTGGAGACTCCTGAGCTTGGTGGCCTTGGGGTCAGCCTCATCTGGGCGGGCACCGGGCTCCCACAGAGGGACCCAGAGCCGGGCAGCAGCGTGGCTTGGAACCTGGGGTCTGGGCTTCTGGGTTTCCTGCCTGGACTTTCCCGCGGGTGGAAGGGACGGTGGCGGGAATCCTGGAGGAGTTGGGCCGACACCGACTGAGCCCTGGGGACCCCGGGAGCCTGGACAGCCCCGAGCACGCCTGCTGTCCCTTCACCCCACAGGGGCTCTGGCCCCGCGCTGGCCCCCGCGGTCTCACAGGCATCAGCACAGCTGAGCGTCTGGACGGCCTCGAACCGACCCGGAGCTTCGGCCCCGCAGCGGGTCACAGGGACACCTGCTGGGCTGGGTGGACGCAGGAGGCGCGACCCTAGGAGCGGCCGGCGGGAGCTCGGGTCGGGTGATGCCTCTGGGGATCTTGGGCTGTGGCTCCAGCTGAGCCGAGTGGACAAGGACGGGTCCCCAGCTCGCTGGCTGCCCCATGTCTGCATCCGTGAGAGTCTCTGAAGGGAACGCGTGATGACGATGGCAGGGGACACGAGGGCAGGGGACACGAGGGCAGGGGACATGAGGGCCGGGCCGGGGCTCCTGGTGGCCTCCTGTGCTGGGGGCTGCAGAGGCTGCGTCCCGGAGCGGCTGCGGGGTCAGCCCCAGGGTGGTTTTGGCAAAGGTTTCCCAGGGAACCCTGGAGCCGGGTCAGGCCCGTGAGCCGTGAGCAGGGTGTGAGCCCAGGTTCCCGAGGCCCGTGGGAGCCCCGAGGGCTGGAGCCCGTTTGATGCACAGTCTTCTCCCTGGAAGGGTTTTAGGGCTCCCGAGAGCTGCCTTGTTATATATTTTTTAAACCTATGCTTCCATCTTGTCCTACAAACACCCAGTGCTGAGCCCGGCCATAAAAAGAGGGAGAATAAATAGCAGCACGCTGGGGCGGTGTCTTCCGGGGACAGATCCAGGCCCCGGGAATCCCTTTCTGGGGCAGCACTGTCAGCTCAGGACACTTTATTTTATAAAGCTGGCCTCTGGACTGCAGTGCAGAGTCAGCGTCCCTCTTTTGACCTTGACAAGTCAGTCCCTTCGGCAGATCCTCAGAACGTTCCTTAGAGATCAAATGCAGCTCCATCCTAACGGTGCTGCGTGACATCGGGAGAGGTGCTTTCCCTCTCTGAGCCTCCTCTGCTTTCATCTTTAGAGTGAGGGGATCGAAGCAAAGTCATCTATGGTTTTCCTTTTAATTAGATTCTTTGATTCCCAAGTTCCAGGAATACATTTTTAGCTCAACAGAAAGGATTTTCCAGTAGTCGGGTCAGAATGGGCTATCCTGGGAGTAGTGATTGGAGGAATTCTAGTATGGCCCCCCAGCCCCCATGATGGAGGGACTCAGAGCCCAGGCAGCAGGAGGAGGGGAAGCAGGGGGAAGCTTCTGGAATCCTAGGGGGACTGGCCTGCGAGGCTCAGGGCCCCATGGTGACGGTGGGAAGCGTCTTCTCTTCTCGGCTCCGGCACACTGGCTCAGTGGGCCCCATGATGCTCTTGGGGGCCCTGGAGGGTCTGAGCTGAGCCTGTGGCCTGTCCTGTGGTCCGTGGAGCACTGACTGCCCCAGAGGACAAGCGTGGCTAGAGGCCAGGCTGGCCACGGGCAGAGCCCTCGCAGGGATCCCGGCAGGTCTCGGCATGAACCACCCCGCTGTTGTGTGTCCCCTCCGAGCAGAGCGCCCCTCTGGGGCATTCCCGAGCCACTCTTCCTTGGGGACTGGCTCTCCACCGTGTCCCCTGGCCTCCGCGTGGCCGAGTCTGGTCTCCACTCTCATTTCTTTTTAGGAAACTTCGGCCTTTAGGCTCCTCTCTGGAAGCTTCTCTGCTCTGCCCGGGGCTCAGGGTCGTCTTGGGATCTGGGTCTGCCTGGCTGTGACCGTGGCTCTGTGGCATCTGACCCGGGAGCCACCAGTCCCTGAGGCCCGTGAGCACTGAGAGGCGTTTGGCTTGCGTTGAGACGTGGTGTTGGCTGAAGACGTCTTTCTGAATCCTTGGAGAAGTGGAAAATAGGTCGGCATCTGCGTTTCTGTGACTCAGTGTGGAAGTGACACTATCGATTATACATTGCAGTGGCGATGTCTGGTGTACGACGTGTTAAACTGTTATTCAGATGACTTCCTCTTGGCTCTGTTTTTAATTTTCGGGGTGCTGGGGGTCAGACCCAGGGCCTCGCACACGCTAGTCCAGTGCTCTACCGCGGAGTCTCCTCCGCAGCCCCTGTTTTTGCTTCTGAAGCAGCTGTGGAGAGTCTAGAGTCACACACGTGGCTTGTGCTTGTGCTGTGCGTTATGTTTACAGAAGGGCCGTGTCAGAGAGCGAGTGGGACCTCAGGAGCTGTCTCTCCCATGTCTTTTAATTCTTACGCTTTCTCTGACTTCGACCTCTTCGTCTCTACTATTTTTATCTCTGGGACTTTGAAAGGCATTTTGAGGGATTTCCCGAGCTCAGGTTTTGCTGCGGTTCATCTTGACTGTGTCTCTTTGAATATGCAGCCCCTTTGATGGGCTGGGTGCTGTAGTTTTGATTGGAAAGTTCCCTGAAGGCCCCTGAGCTAAAGGCTTGCTCTCTGGTCCTTGGCACAACTTCAGGAGAGAACGATTCAAAGGTGGTGGAACCTTTAGAAGGCTTTAGCTCACTGGTGTGCCCTTCAAGGGGATTGTGGGACCCCAGTCTCTCCTCTTTCTTTCCTTAACACCTAACTGTGAAGTGAATGGGCTTATCCACCACATGTTCCTGCTGTGACATCCTGTGTCACCACAGCCCAAAGCAATACAGCCAACCAGTGTGGACTGAAGTTTCTAAAACAAACCTTTCTTCTTTTTAAGCTTATCTATCTCAGGCATTTGTTGCAGTAACAGAAGACTGACTAACACACCGGGCTGATGTTTACCTGCTGGGTATGGGACTTCATGCCTTTGGGGATCTGTTTGTGTCTCCCTAGCTGTAAAGTCCACACTTACAGCTTCAGGCTGGAAATGCTGCCTCCGGCTGTGTGACACAAGCGAGGGAGGCAACCAGGTCTAATGCCCTGCTGTTCTTAATATGGTTCCCACTCATCTGCCTTGGGACTGCCCCACAGCACCTTCCTCTTCCAGTTTTCCATGGACTTGGGGGCTCAGAGCATCACAGAACTGCCCCCACTCTGCTGTCCTCTCCTCGTCACCTGAACATGTTCTGGATTGAGGTTTCCTCTCTGCTCCTTCCTCTCACCCTATTTTCTCTCTTTTAAAAAATCTCCCCCAAATTTGGCCGATGAGACTCGTTTTGATCTTTCAGAGTTTTATGAATTCTTTCCTTAAGAAAGTATTTCCTGTTTATTTCATGGAATTCAGGGACATGGACACGGAGAGTGGTGAGCGGTGAACAAGCGTCCTAATCTGTCGTCTCGGGTCAGTTTTCCTGAAGAATGGCTGGGGGTGAAATGATTGTAACTTCCTGTCTCCTCTGATGGATCCCAGCTCCGGCCAACCCACCAGGGCAGCGCTCCTGGGAGGACCTGGGGGTGGCGGCAGGCAGGGCACTTCTCAGGAGACACCTAGATCCTTGTCCCTTCTCCCTCATCCTGAGAGGTGGTGGTGGGGGGCTGTCCCTGAGCTCATGTCCAGGAGCCACAGGAGTGGGGATGGTGGGAAGATGGCAGCCACTCTGGAGGTGTGAGGACTGCCAGCCATCTTGCTTCTCATGAAAGCTTTTGGTCCCTGTGGAGTTAGCTGAAAATTCGTGAATGAGTGATAAATGCATTAATGAGTCCCAATCAGAGCTGGAAAGTACGTTCCCATCTTTAGGACCTGAGGTCAGCTGTGCTGTGTGAATTCCCCCTGATGGCCCATCGCTCGCCCTCGTGCCATTCTCTTCGTTGACACCAGTGTATACAATCTGTAAATTGGCCGCCCTTTGCTCGCTATGCCAACCTGCAAGGATCCTTCAGGATGTCTGCCAATGCGACTTCCTTATTTTGGTTTTGATCATTTCCAAAAATGTGCTGTGGGCCCTGCACCAGCCCCGAGGCTCTGAGTTGGTTTTCCTGTTTCCCATCTTCCCCCCACGAATGCGTTTCTGGCCTCCAGCTTCTCATCCCCTCGTGTACTGGACCCATGACAGATCCGCCCTCTGGTCCCTGGCCGGCTCATGTTTGCCTTGGACCTTCCAGAAGCATTTCCTGGGAAGTATTCCCGGGTACACGTGGTCACTCTGCTGTTCTGGGCGTCCCTCCAAGGGTCTCGTGGCTGGGCGCGTGTGCTCCGGGCTGGCCCCAAGGTGTGCACATTTCGGTTCTCGCGGGAGGGCCTGCTCCTCTGGTGACCGCGTCTACTTACAGCGCGTTTCCCACCCACTGTTTTGTTGTTGGGGAAAGATTGATTGTTTCCAGGTGAGAAAGAGAACAAAGCCCAAACCCCAGGACCGGAGGGTGCAGGGGACGATGCAGGACGGGGCAGAGGGGCTGGTTCTCGGTGAAGACTCTGGGCAGAGTGTTCCCAAGGTCTCAGGAGATGTTGGCCACCAGGAAAAGCCACGGCCTGCTGGATCCTGAGTCCTAGAGGGGACAATTGCCCCGACCTTGGTCTTCATGTTGGTGGGCGGGTGGGACCTGGGGGCTTCTCCATCGGGCCGTCTTCCCAGGCTCCGAGCTTCGGAGGATGGTCTGGGAGCCCAGGGCGCGGGAAGAACCCTGCCGGGTGCCGGAGAGCTGTCGGACCTGGAGGAAGCACCCAACGGGGTGTCAGAGTCCCAGGCACCAATACTTGGGCACCCAGCAGAAGTCAGGTGGCCTCTGGGTGCCAGGGAGCTGCTCTGGATCCTGGGGATACGGGCAGTGCGCAGGGTAGCCCAGGACCTGCCCTCCAGGGACCGGAGGTCGTGCACACCCAGGCAGGTGACCACCCAGAGACGGTGCCGCTCAGACCCCACAAGAGAGAGAGAGAAACGAGGGGAAGGTCTGAGTGGAGACCCCTGTTTCCAACAGGACAGGGCAGCCACTGAGGGTATGCTGATGACGAGGGTGTCCGGGGACAAGGCTGCGCCCTCCAGGACAGGATCTGGTACGCGGGGGCTTGAACCTTAACGCTCCCCACTCACGTGCGTCCTAAGCATTGGCCACGTGTGCGCAGGGCTCAGGTGCTGGGCACCTGGGGGAACCCCAGAAGCTTGGCATGTGCACCCTGAGCTCTTGAGGGGGGGTTCAGAGGTTTTTGGAGCCAGTGGAGCTACTCAGTTGCTGATTTTGATAAAAGTTAAATTAAGAGGATGACTGTAGGGAGAAGGTAGGGAGGCTCAGAGAAGGCCTCTCTGGAGGCCTATTGAAGTGGGGTCTGGGGGCTTGTCCAGCCTAGAGGTGGTGGGGTTGGCAGGGCCCTTGCTCTGAGAGAGTGAGGGTGGCCCTGGGCAGAGAAAGAGGAGAGAGGCAGCCAGGCCTGAGGGGCTCGGTGGAGCCGGAGGAAAGTGGAGGCAGAGAGGAGCGTGGAGGAGAGGCCAGGTTTCTTGGGCTCCAGTGAGAACTTGAGGCTCTGCCAGGAGGTGGGTCTGACAGGAGATGGGAAAAGTGAGGCCTGACCTCCATCCTCCCATCCAGCTACCGTCTGCCCTGCTGATCTCACCGATGTCCAGCCCCACCAACTGCCTTCTTTTCATTTCCACCACCAAAGTAGGATCCTCAGGGGAGAGACACCTGGGAGAGACACCAAATGTGCCCCCAGCCTCCAGGAGGGGCGAGTCAAACTTGTGCTCTTTTATGAGCTGCCCGGTGTGGGGCGTTTTTGTTATAGCAGCCTTCACGGGCTAAGACCTCGGCTACAGGGGACCTCACAAGGAGATGCTCTGGGAGGGACGGCAGGGAGGGATCGACAGCCAGGATGTGTTCAAGTCTCCTCATCTCAGGCCCCTGCCCAGCCTGGGAAATGCCTGAATGGAGTGGGTCCCTCTGAACCTGACTGTCAGGATCAGTGTGCTGCCAGTCTCACTGACTGCGCTGAGCAGGGCCATGCCTCCTGCAGCCTCAGGGCCTTTGCACTTGATGTTCCAGCTGCCTGGGATCAGGCTTAGTGCCCCCGACCCTTCTGACCTCATGAGCACAAAGCTGAGGTTTCTTCCAGGAAGCTTGGCTGCTAGGTGAGATGCCCCCACCCCACCACACCCTCAACTCTTTCACCTTTCCTGGGGAGACGGCAAAATGAAGGAGTCCTGCTAGTAGACTGAGCCGCTGGGCACCGTCACCCTGCTTCCTCGACATCCTGGTGACTTACTAGAGCACCTAGGAGGTGGCCACTAGAAAGTCACTGTGTGCCAGGCCAGGTGCTGGGAGCCGGAGCGGTCGGTGCCCCGTGGAGACGGAGCTGTCCCTGTCCCTCCCACCCAGGTCCATTTGAGACGTTCATGATAATGAGCTTGAAAACACACCACCCTGTTCCGGCCTCGCGCAGGTCCTGGTGGAGTGGACGGGGAAGCCCATCTGCCGGGTCCTGTTAGAGGGCGGAGGAGGGAAGGAGCAGTGATGGCTCAGCCTTGCGGGTTCCTAACGCGTTCGCGGGAGCCTCTCTGGCAAACTCTCTACAACGAAAGGGTGACAGTTGTCCTGGTTGAGGGGACACCGAGGCCACTGGCCCCACAGCCCGGCGGGCAGGGTTCGGCTCCAGGTGCCACCGGGCGGCCTTGGTCCGATGGCATCTCGCCCCGGTGCACGGGGAGCGCAGCCTCTTCCCCACTGCGCGGCCTCCAAGAGCTCGGAGCCTCCGCGGGTCGCCTTGCGAGCTGCACGCAGCCCCAGCGACCTCTGGTGGCCGCGGTGAGGATGGCACGGCGCGGCCCCAGGAAGGAGCGGTCCCGCAGTGGGCTCTCCGCGGGCCAGAGGCGGGGCCTCCCGGGGCGGCTGGGGTCCTGCTCCCGGCTCCGTCCCTCCCCGTGCGCAGGGCCACAGGGGCCGCCAGCACCAGCACCGGCCCGTCCTGCTGCACAGGGGACAGTGGGCCGTGTGCAAGGAGCCGGGAGGAGGCAGCGGCCACAGAGCCCGCTGGGCCCTTCCCCGCCACCCAGGCCGCCTGTCCCCTGTGACTCCCGGGAGCTCAGGTGTCTGCCAGAGGAGGGCGCCTGGCTTCGGTCACCCCAGACAGAGAGAAGTGAGCCGGCAGCCCGCGCGCACGCGCACACACTCCCCCACACATTTACACACTCACACACACACACTCACACTGACGCTGACACCCGCCCACCCACTCACGCTTACACACCCACACACGTACACCCACATCCTCTCCCCACACTCACCACCCACTCACTCACACCCACACACTCTCACACATACACACTCATGCATGCTCACACAGACTTGCACATACACATTCACACACCTACACCCCACCCCACGCTCTTACACATACACACTTACACTCTCGCATAATCACACACCCACACTCGTACACACATGTACATACCCACACTCACACACTTACGCCTAAGCACACTCACACCCACACCCAAGCACACACACACTCACACCCATACCCACATGCACACATATGCACATACATGCATACACATTCACACACCCACACATGCACTCTCACACACATACATACACTCACTCTCATACACACACACTCACACACATACACACACACTTGCTCTCACACACTCGCACACTCTCACAAACACTCATTCTCTCTCTCACACATTTGCTCACACACTCACACACTCTCACACACACTTACTCTCACATACACACACACACCCTGGGAGGAAGGACAGATAACAAACAGGGTGACCATGTCACAGAGGAAGTAAAGCCCTGTGGGTCCTGGGGGTGGGGGTTGTCTCATGTGGGTGGGCAGGGACAGAGCTCAGAGGTGACACTGACAAAGGCTGGAGGGAGTGTGATTTGCTCGGTCCCTCTTGCTGTCCCTTGGTCCCCGTCTACAGGAGTCACTCAGAACTTGGCAGGCACAGTGACGTGGACACCTGTTTCCACCAGCTCCAGAGTCAGCAATCCCAGGACAGTAACGTGGGCAGCACTGAGATAGAAACTGATCTGCTGGGGTGACGGCTGCAGACAGCCCATGTCCCCCGTCCTGCTGTGCCACCCACTTGGAGAGGGACCCGAGGGACATGAGGAAGGGAGCTGTGTGGATACCTGGGAAGACTGTGCTTGAGGAACAGGAGGAGGGGTCAGGGGACAGAGATGAGGCCCGAGGGTTGGGGAGGACTTGGAGGTGCATCATCCGTGACTGCAGCAGGACCATGTTGTCCGTGTGGGTGAGGTGACAGCTCCTCAGGATGCGGAGACACTCGACCCACACGGAGGAGGGACCAGTTCTGATGCCAAGAGGTTCTGCAAGACCAGCACCTTGGTGACAAGACAGGAAGGGGCCTGGTGACAAGGAAAACATCACTCTAATGATTTTGGAGATGAAATAGAGAGGGGTGGGCAGTGAGGATGGGGACCAGAGGGTCCGGGAGACGGGAGATCTGGGCCTGAATCTGGGGAAAAGCGGTTGCTGTGAGCGAGAGGTGTTGGGGTCCAGGAGTGTTTTTAAGAGAGAAGCGGCCGGACTTAGAGGGGAGATGAGGAAGAGGACGGAGTCTGTACCTTTCCTATGTCTGGAGCTTCCCCGTGTTTACTGGAGTGGCGTCTCCACGCCGGCCACCCCCCTCAGCCCCCGAGGGCGGCGCCTGGCTACCAGGGCATTTGGGATCAGAGATGCTGCTCTATGGCCGCTGCTCCTGCTCCTCAGGGATGAGTCTGTCCTTTAGGCAATTCCACAGCGTCCTAGACAAATGACAGCGGTTTCTCTCCCCTCTTATCGCCCTTACAACTCTATTCATGTTCAGAATTGGGTTCATGTTTCCCCTCCACAAGAATCAATCTCTCTCCCTCCCTCCCTCCCTCCCTCTCCTCCTTTAAGGGGTGCGACGTTTCCGCCCTGGGCTTTCTAAACAGGGTGGGCGGTGGGCAGGACAGTACAGTGATGTCATCACCAGCCTTGGAGCCGGACCCCTGGGTTCTGATCCCAGCTCGGCCGCTGGCCAGCTGTTGGTCTCGGGTTGGTTCCACTCTGCGTCAACTTTCTCAGCAAATGGGACAAGGGCGTGGGCATCCTCAGATTGGCAGAAGGTCCCAAGATCTCAATTCTGCAGCTATTTCAGTGAAATTGTCCCCGGTGCATGAAAGCAGGCAGGAGATAAGAATCTGGAGCTTTTGGTATCATTTGTCATAGACCATGAATCCCCGCTAATCATTCACTGACTGCTTTTCTCTAAAGAATAAAACTCTAACGACGTAAGTATTTGTTGCAAAGTTACCAGAAGTGATCCATTCATGCTCAACTTGTTTCCTGTGTGTCCCCCAGTAGAGGGGGCGATGGGACACCATGGGTTAGGCTGACTGGCTGCAGTGTGGCTTCCCGTCTGTCATTAGGCCATGGCTCACACAGGGCTAGTGGAGATGGTTATCTCTGTCCGCTTCCAGAATTAATTTTAAATCTTTTGTTTTGAGGGGCTGGGACTGTAGCTCGGTGGTAGAGCGCCTGCCAAGCATGTGCCTGGCCCTCATTCCATCCCCTGCACGCATACAGACCAGAACCACACAGAAATACCCTTTCATATGGAAATTATTGGTGATTATAATTATTATGAGCCACTTTAGCCAGGCACGTGGTGTGATCCCAGACACAGAGGAGGCTGAGGTGGGAGGATCACTTGTGCCCAGGAGTTGGAGACCAGCCTGGGCAACACAGTGAAATGCCATCTCAAATTTTTTTTTTTTAATTGAACATCTACTATGTGCCTTGCACTCTCCTAGGCACTTGGGGATCTATCTGTGAGCAAAACAGGTGTTTCCTGGAGGAGGTGCCGCTGTGGGCAGTCTAAACAGAGGGGAGACAGTATTAAATCAACACCACAGACACATGCATTTTATAGCATATCAGGAGGTAAGAAGTACTAAGAGACCAGGGCGGGTGGGTGGTGGGGGCCAGTGCTCAGGGTAGGTAGATCAGTCAGCGACTGCTGCATAACAAACAGCCACAAGCCTGATGGTGTTTAGGGGGCCCGTGGTTCTGAGTCTGCCGTGTAGACTGGCCCAGCGGGCAGATCTGGTCTCAGATCGTCTTGGCTTGCTCCTTCCTCTGTGCCTGTGGAGGCGGGTTGGTGGAGGATGGCCTCAGCACCTCTCAGTTCTGATCCACATGGTCTCTCCTAGCCCACGGGCCTGCCCAGGCTGGGTCTCATGGTGGAAGCAGGTTCTGCGAGGGGAGAAGCATCCAGGGCCTCTTGAAGTCTCTCCTGGAGGCGAGTTGGTACTCCTGGCACGGGCTGTTGGCCACTGCGGGTGCGGGCAGGCTGCGCCCAAGAGGAGGCAGCTGCAGAGTTGCTTTGCAGAAGATGCAGCCATAGCATGAGGGTGGGGGACGGGGGATGGTGGTCATTTTTTCAGTCGGTCTGCCATGAGGATAAAGGTTAGCTTGTAGCCCTAAGAGGATGGTGAGAAAGGGTCTCCCGAGGAACTGGCACTGGGCAGAGACCGCAGCAGATGAGGTGGGCAGGCGAGTGGGCTTGGAAGAGTGCTCCAGGTGGAGGGAACAGCCGAGCAAAGGTCCTGAGGCAGGAGTGTGCCGGGGGAGTTCCAGGGAGAGCAGGGCAGGGAGGCTGGAGGGCAGGGAGGACAGTGGAGGAGGACAGAGGCTGCCTTAGACTTACAGGTCATTGCAGGGACTCTGCCTCTCCCCCTGAGTGACACTGGAGGGTGGGCCCTAGTGGATCTGCAGGATGCAGAATCGGCCCGCATTCTGAAAGCACGGTTCCAAGTGCCTCTTCTCATGCGGTTCAACGTGGCTCTTTTGCCTTTCGAGGGTGTGAACTGAGCTCAGGGGACCTTTCTGGGACGCCCTTTCAGCGTGTTCAGTGCGTTACACGAGGACGTTCCACACTGGACAATCAAAAACTCTGTGTGTGCGTCTGACCGTCTCGTCCGTCTGAGGGCCGAGTCGGTGTTCCCAGGGTGTGGAGGCAGCGGGGCTCCGCCGCACAGCTCCAGGGCTCGGGCCTATTAAATAGGTTTTATGTTAACGATATTTCAACTTACTCAAGGTCCCCCGGCCAGAGCCCCGCTGACAGTCAGGGAGCGCCTGTGGCCTGCGGGGGGCAGAGGTCCAACCAGGGACAGCTGTGGCGGACTCCTGGAGAAGGGATGGTAGCTCTGGCCAGGGACACCGCAGCACCTGCCCCTGGACACCGGGATGTGGAGTCCCCAGGGCTGCTTGGGCATGCATACCAACAGGGGGCCACGTGTGCCCCTCGGCGCTCAGGAGGCGGCAGGTGCTGAGCGGTGAAGTGGGCGGTGGCGGTCACTAAGGCTGGTGCTTTCCGGGGTGGCTGCTGGCACGTTGGAGCTGCTGGCGGGGTAGGTGTCACCTGCAGCAGGCTGGGCTCCCCGAGGTCACAGTGCTCCTGGCCTGGGCATTGCAGGTTCAGCCTGGTGCCCACCCGAGCAGCCTCCTGGGCATGGGCTGCGTGGGGGCAGCAGGGGCCAAGCCTCCGTCACCGGGGAGCCAGGGTCTGGTCATGGCAGGGGCTGTGCGGGCAGGGGGTGACATCGCTCTGCTGCTGTGGCCTAAGTGTGGCGTGTGGACCTTTGAGTTAGGAAGACCTCGGGAGCCACCCAGGATTCCAGATTCCAGACGGTTTCCCGGCAGCTCAGGGTCCTCCTGTACCCGGGCTCCGTCCTGCCTGATGGCCGCGGTGGGCGATGGGACCTGGAGCCCAGGAGGGGGAGGCAGAGGACAGTGAATGGGGAGGCGGCACCTGAGCCGAGCTGCCCATCTGTCCTGTGCTTGCTGTTTTCAGCCAGAGGCTTTGGGGGAGCCGCCCTGGGCTCCCGGGCAGGGCCGGCCTCTTCAGCCTCCCCCTCCCTCTCCCTGTCCATCCCCCTCCCGTCTCTTCCTCTCCCTCTCCCCTTCTCTTTCTCTCCTCTGGCCTCCCTCCTTCCTCAGTGCACCCAAGCCACCCTCTGAGGATGTTTGTGGACCAGGGGGGACAGGAGAAACCAGAGTGGATAAAGGGACAGGGACACTCATCTTCCCAGGGACAGTGTTAGGGCCAGGGCCGGGATCCGTGGAGCTGCTGGCTGCTCTCTGCCTGGGCCTCCTCGGAGCCCTCGCCCAGGTCTCCCTTAGAGGACAGTCACCGTAGGATCAGCGGTGGGAGGCCGATGGCGGTCCTCACGGGGACTCTGTCGGGTGGACAGGGTCACGGGCAGGGAGCCCAGACTCCCAGAACTGCTGTTGCCTCTCCAGGGTCATGAGCTGCTGAGGGGTGGCACCAAGGTCTGAAGCCAGCGGGGCCCAGGGTGGACCTGAGCGTCCACCCCAGCAGCCCCTTCCACAGATGGCCGCTGGGCACTTGTGACGTGTCTCAGCTAGTCCAGTGGAGACGAGCTGCGGGTGGGAAATGAGTTTAAATGATGATGAGGATGAACGCCAAGTACCATGTAAGGCTGCCTCTTGTCGGTCACTTGTCACCATGATCGTTTCTGGGTATATGACATGAAGTTAGGCAATTAAAGCTAATCGCACCTTCTCCTTTTTAAAAAACACCCGACTAGAAAGTGGAGGATGACAGATGTGGCGTGCACCACAGTTCTGTTGGATTGCCCTGGTCTGCAAGTCACGCCCTCTTCGTCGTCTTAGGTTAGTGTCTGTCAACAAGTCAAGGGGGCGCCTGGCGTTTTGCCAGAGGGAGTGGTTTGCGAGGTGGCGCCAGCGAGCCATTAAGTGTGGAGACTCCTTATTGGTTGACTGCTGTATCTAGTTTATGTAAATTAAGATAAGCTGTGTGGAATGTATATATGCCCCTCCTGTCCGACAATAAACGGCTCCCACTCCTGCTGCATCAATGTACACAAGTTGCTCGTCACCCCCCGTTAGTTTGCTGCGGCCGGACTGCAGCAGTCTTAGTTCTCTCCTCCCCCTCCTCCTCCTCCCTTTACTCCCTCTCTCCCTCCTTCTCCTCCTCTTTTTTTCTCTTTCTTTCTTTCTTTCTTTCTTTCTTTCTTTCTTTCTTTTTTTTTTTTTTTTGTTAGAGACAGGGTTTGCCTGTGTTGCCCTGACCTTGTGGACTCCCCTGATCCTCCTGCCTTAGCCTCCTGAGTCATCGGGACTACAGGTGCCCACAGCATGCCTGGCTCCTGCAATCTCTTCTGAGTTCCTGTGACTGACTGGGTGTATGTGGGTAGCTTCCTGCCCAGCTAGACTTGAAGCTTGAACACAGGGGACAGGGCTTATCACCTTGTCCATAGCATATTAGTTGGGAGCTAGCCAAGACTAACTCTGTTTTTAAAACTTTTTATGTAGAAGTCATTAAACTCCTGGGAAGTTGCCAAAGTAGTGGTGGGTCCCAGGTACCCACTCTCCAGCTTCTCCTGTGGGGCCATCTTCCTTACTGCAGTTGACCAAGTGGGGTTTTGGCAAACAGGCGTGGAAAGACTTCATGTGAATCCATGGCGTCCACTCTCCTCGGCCCCGCAGGGAACGCCCGTCTTCCTGAGCTGGAAATGTTGTGGATCGGTCCTGGGGGACTTTGGAAGCTTTGCCCTGTCCACCCCATAACACGAGATGACCCTTTGGGAATCACTCCAGGGGCACAGACCTGGGGACCGCGCCTGGGAGCTGCAGAGGCCTGGGAGTTGGGCTGTGGTTCCCTGGGGCTGCACCGCCAGAGTGGCCTCATCCCCGTCCAGAGCGTGGCACTTGGCTACCGGGCTGGCCAGGCCCTGAGGCCCCAGTTCAGCTCCCAGCTCCTGTTTTCCTGAGGGGCATGGCTCTGCAGGTGCCCAGCTGCCAGGCGCAGGTGCCCTGGGTACCCACACCTGCCAAGGCTGGGCTGCGTCCATCCCCACAGCTCAGGCGCAGGTGGGCAGGCGACCTCGGTGTCCAAGCACGTGCCTCCAGGGGCTTCCCAGGGGTGGGGAGGAGCAGGGCCCCCTTCTCAGGGCTGCTCATCAGGGTCCTCCAGGGGGCAGATCGGAAACTGTGGAAACCAGGCAGGGTGGGGACAGGAGGCTCGGCCCACGGGTGCCTCTCCCAGGCCGCCAGCTCCCTCCCTGCCCCCGGCTTCTGAGCGGTCATTTCCCGCTGTGATTTCGCGTGGAGAAAACGACTTGTTGGAGAGCTGGGTTTGAAACTGTTCAGTGGTGGCTCCTGCCCCTGGGGAGCCTGCTGCTCTGCAGCCTTCTGTGCCACGGCCTGTCACCCTTCAGGGCTCCCGGGGCCTGGGACCCCGTCCTCCAGTGTCTGCGAGGCCATGAGGAGGGAGTGAGGCCAGGGAAAGGGTGGCTGGACACAGGGAGTCTCAGGAAAATGGCCCTGGACGTTCCCCTCGGGGACAGACCTGTGTGGGGACAGACCCGTGCGGGACAGACCCGCGGGTTCCTGAGGTCTGCAGGACCAGGTCCGCGGAGCTTGCACGGCGGAGCCCCGGCAAAGGGGCTGGAAGCCTGGAGGGGCTCCCCCTCCCCTTTCTGATCCCAGCCACCAGCAGCCTGGCCAGCAGTCTCTTTCCCGTTGCTGCTGCAATCTGGTCCCCTCCCTGCCACCCCCTCAGGGGACGGGTCTGCACCCCTTACCCCGCTTCCTCATCGCCTCTTCTCTCTATCCCCTTCCACTTTGTGTTTTGTCACCAGTTTTGCCAAATTCCGTGGCCAGTCCTCTTGTGGGACCCCAGCAGCCGCGGGCCCAGTGACCATCTCCTCCTTGAATGCTTTCTGGTCCAGCTCGGGCTCCAGGTCACCGTTCTCTGCCGGGTGGTTTTTCCTGAGCGTGACCACCACTTCCCTGGTCTCCTTCGCTGGGTCCTCTCCTTTTCCTTGAGGTACCTGGTGCTCCTCTGTCCCCAGGTGAGCCCTTCTGGTCTCCAGGCCTGAGAGGCCCTGAGCTTGCAGACGACTCCCGGGTCCTCAGTTGCAGCCCGACCTGCGGCTGAGACGGCCTGATGGACGGCTCTCCTTGTGCTCCTAATGAGCTTCTTGCCCTCACAGTCCACGGGAGGTGCTGGGTGGCCGTGAGCCCTGCAGTCTCCCCGACACTGGTTTTCTCTGTTCACCTGGTGAACAAATAGATTGCTTCAGCAGATGCTGTGTGCTGAGGAGTCTGCAGGTAAAGGGAACGAGACAGTGAATGAGAACTCGGTTCACGCCCCACGGAGCTGACATTCCAGCTGGAGAGGGGGAGGGTTGACCTGTGTCCCTGAAACGCTCCTGGGTGAAAGTCCTGATCCCCAGGATCAGGGAGCTAGGGTCACACGGACGTCATCACATTAAAATGAGGTCCTGGCGGTGCAGGGTGGGCTGTCAATCCGGTGTACCTGTTGTCCTTGTAAGAAGGAAGGGCTGGCACACAGGTGCACACACAGGCACAGGAAGTGAGGTCCGGCGATGCTGCTGGGAGCCACGGACCAGGGAGGACTGCCAGGGTCCAGGGGACCTCAGGAGGCGAGGGGCAGGCTCTTCCTCACAGCCCCCAGGAGGCACCAACCCTCCTGGCCCTGGATCAGAGCCGCGAGGCACAGCACTGCTGTTGTTCGAAGCCACCCCGAGTGTGGTTCTAGGATACGCGTCCCGTCGGGGGTGGGCAGAGGGTGAATAAGCAGCTGAATGTCGGTCATGCCAAAAGGGACGCGCAGGACTGAGAGAAACCAGCAGCTCCAGGGTTCTGGAAGTGCCAGGAAGCACCATTTTGCAGGTGGCGGTCAGGGACGGTCTCACTGGCAGAGTGGCACCGAGTGAGAGGTGGAGAGGAACAGGGCGGGGTGGACAGTCGGGGGCGGGGGGCATTCCAATTAAATGAAGTGCATGACAGGGACCCTCAGGCGGGAGCAGGCACGGGCACTCATGCCGAAGTCCAGGGTGGCATCCCGGGTCCCCTCCTTCCCTCACGTTCCACATCCCTCCACAGCAAGCTGACCTCCCAGCACGTCCAGTCTTCAGCCACTTCTTAACCTCCTCTGGTGTCACCTGCAGGAGGCCACCCTCTTCTGCTCAGTGAGACGCCTCATCACATGTCTCCTCCTTCTGTTTGCTCACGCTGCACCCACAAATCTGCGCCCTGCACAACACCCGGGGTTGCCCCGAGCACATCAGGCCCTGTTTTCCCCCTCGGCTCACCAGCCCCGAGGCCTCCCCGCACCCCAGGCAGACTCCACTGTCCCACCCTCCAGGTGCGTCCCCACCTCCCCTACTGCTCACGGCTCCAGCCACGCTGGCCCAGGGGCGGGAGGTGAGTGTGCCCCCCGCTGACTCCTGCCTCGGGCACCTTGCACTGCTGTCCCCTCTCCTTGGAGCGCCCTTTAGCAGCATGTCGCAGAGCTTAATCCCAGTGTCATCCAAACCTTGGCTCAGAGGCCACCGGGGTTGCTCTCAGGCTGAGTCCTCACAGGGCGTCGGCCTTCCCGTGGATGATAGACGGGGGACTGAGGTGCGCACCCTGGGCTGTGGCACCCCCAGGCCAGGCCTTTCCCATGGGCTCCGTGTGTGACTTGAGGTTTTTGTTCCGCGGTGTCTTTGGGATTCAAAGATGGAGACCAATAGTAGCTAATCACTATTGGTTCTTAAGAGGACCCCATGAGGGAGGCAGCCCCCATTTTATAGAGGTAGAAACCCAGGTGCAGGGTGGTCATGTCCCGTTCCCGAAGGCACTCGGCTGGGAAATACCTAACATGGACACCAGCCTTGCTTTAGTTGATGCCGAAGCTCATTTTGAACCATGTTTTTAGTTGTAGATGGACACGATGCCTTTATTTAATGCCTTTATTTTTATGTGGTGCTGAGGACTGAACCCAGCGCCTCACATGTGCTAGGCAGGTGCTCTGCCCCTGAGCCCCAGCCCCAGCCCCGAAGCTCCGTTCTTTGCACTCCACGGAGTGAGTTGATGCTCCAGTATGTTCACCATAGTTGCCTAAGACTCCTTGAATATTTTATCTAGAAAAAGAGAGACTGAAAGGCCAAATAGTTGTATTTTTGGTTTTAAGCAGAAGGAATCTTCTGAATACCATCTGCTTCTGGTCTCTCTTTTGATGGCAGGAAGTGATATCTGTCAGAAAGTGACTAATGCATTAAATATTAGCAAGAAGCGATGGTAAGAGCCGGTTCAGGAAGGGTGTCCCGGGTGCCAGGTGCCGTGCTGAGCCCGCCCAGACTTCACCTGATCTCAGGACAGCTCTGCAGGCATGTGCTGCTGCTGTGCTCGGTTTACAGGTGAAGAGGTTCAGATGTAGAAGGGACGTCACCTACCTGTGGTCACAGCCTGTGCATGGAAGAGCTGGAGTTGGAACCCTGAGGATCTGTGTTAGCTTTGCTGCTGGGGCCAAAATTCCTCACCAAAGCAGCCTGGAGGAGGAGAGATTTATTTTGGTTCATGGTTTCAGAGGATTCTGCCCATGGCTGGCTGTCTCCACTGCTGTGGCCTGAGGTGAGGCCGACCACCATGGTGGAAGGCATGACAGAGGGAACCTACTCAGCTGGTGGTAGCCAGGAGGCAGAGAGAGAGAGAAGGGGTGAGGGCTGAGGAGAAGATAAACCCTTCTAGGTCATGTCTCCACTACTTCCTCCCACCCAGTCGTTCATCCAGTTATCAGTGGATTAATCCATCAAGTGGATTAATCCCACTTAATGGATTAATCCACCGATGCTCTCAGAACCCTTGAGATCCAATCATTGCTTAAAAGCCACATCTCTGTACATGTGGGACTCTAGTGGACATTCCAGATCTGACTCCACCGTGTTTGACTCATTAATAACAAGGCAGGTAGACTCTGGGCACCATGGAAGCACTTGTTACGATCTGTGATGGATTTGGTGTGAGTCTGCCCAAGGACAGGGGGATGAATGGTGCGACCGCTGAAGATGATTCTCCCTCAGGGGAACTCCATTTTATCTGACCAAAACCTCTTTTATTTTCCCCCCAGAACCAATGCCCATTCTTAATAATGACTGTGCTCCAGGGAGAACATCATGGGACTTTCTCTGGTTCATAATTGTCCTTGAATTTAAGGCACCACCTTTACATCTACTCCTTATCTTTATCTACAATAAAGTCATCCCAGCCTTCTCATGGGGTTAGAGATTCTATCTAATCCAATAAAAAACTCCATCATGGAAGAAGACGTTCAGGGGTAAAGAGGTTCTCATTCCAAGGGATTGTAAGGAGAACTGAAAATTGCAGCATTTTGCATTTCCCTAGACATGAAGGCTGATAATAATAAAGAACCACCCACACTGGGCCTTAAAACAGTCCATGTGTGCTCAGCTCATTTTGGTAGGTGATTCTGGCTGGGCTCAGCAGGGAGGCTCTTCTGCTCTGTGCTGCACCCCTCAGGTGTCGGGGGGTGGCTGGCTGGTGTCTGATGCAGGACAGATGCCCTTGGCTGAGAGACAGGTTGGCTCTCTTGCATGTTTTCTCCTGTTCCCTCCAGCAGGCTAGCGTTGGCATGCTCTTGTGGCCCTGCAGAGCTACAACAGCCAGCAAACCACTCACGGTAAAAGAGAGCATCCATCTGTACATGTCCTTTTGAGATTTCTATTTGCTTCTCCTTTGCTAACATCGCTTAAGGCACAGCTCATGGAGCTGCAGGTGAAGTCAGAATCAGACTGTGTGCACAGGAAATACCACCACACCTCAAGGGGCAGGTATCTGGGGATCAGCAAAGTGCCACGGACACAGTCTCTCTTCATGGTTCCCTCTGTGAGCACTCTCCATGTGTGCCTGAATGTGCCCCTCCCAGGTCACCTCCCCATGCCTCAGGCTGCTACCCCAACACATGCTGTGTTTCTCCCACTTAAGAGACGCAGGCCCTGTGGGTACAGTGTGGGCTCTGATTTTGGATTTTCTGGGAAGAATTCCACATGGCTTCCAAAGACAGAGCAGCATGAAGAATCGTCTTGTGTTAGATCAGAGTGGACAAAGCACGTGCAAAGGGGGAAGAGATCATTTCAGGAGAGAATTCAGTTTTCAGAAGAAAAAGGCAGCCAACCAGCACCAGAGACGCCTCTGACAAATGACTCATTTATATCCGTGCACTAAATAGCACGCTACTTTCAAAATCACGGAGACGTGAGGATGCTCCCAGGCTTCCTGTGAGATGCAAAGGCTCCACCTGTCCGTCAGCTGCTGTTAGCCTGACAGTCGGGTCCTGCACGCCTCCAGGGCTGGCAGGTGTGTGTGCGCACATGTCCGGAGGCTCTCTGAGCCTCCTCTGGACTGTGCTCTTTCCTTGACACCGAGACTGACAGGTAATGAGCCACGGAGGCAGGCCCCAAGACTTGACTCGGATGGACTGATTTGGAGATAGGAGGGGGCCCCCCACCTCGCGCGCAGCCTAGAAGTTGGATACTTGATGGCATCACTGCAGGGATGATGCATGTGTGTGTGTGTGTGTGTGTGGGGGGGGGTGTATCTTATAGTGCTGGGGATCAAATCCAAGGCTTTGTGCATCCTAGGCAAGCACTCTGCCACTGAGCTACATCCTTTTTTTTTTAAAATTAGGTGAAAATATTTTTATTGGTTCTTTTTGGTTATACATGACAATCGGATATACTAGGACATAATTATAGAAGCATGGAATATAATTTGTTCTAATTCAATTCCCGTATTTTCCCTTCCCTTCCCACCACCCTCTGTTCCCTTCCCTGTGCTGTTCTTTCTGCTCTTTACTTATAGTTTTTTTTTAATCAGTGTTTTGTGGCGATCCGTGATGGTGAGGTTCACTGTGGCGTATTCGTACGTGTACGCGGGAAAGTTCGGTCAGCTCAATCCCGCTGACTTTCCCTATGCCATCCCTTCTCCCATCCTTCCATTCCCCTTTGTCCACTCCTCTGATCTTATTTCTGTCCTTTATTTCATATGCGTCTCCCTCTTATTTTGAATTAGCTTCCATATATCTTGAGTTAGTCTTTTGTGTTAGTCCACATTCAACTTTTGACTTTGGGGACTGTCTCACTTCACTCAGCCTGACAGTCTCCAGTTCCACCCTTTGACCGGGAAATGGCATGTACTTCTTTAGAGCTGAGTAATACTCCATTGTGTATATAGGCCACATTTTCTCCGTCACATCATCTGTTGAGGAGCTCCTGGGCTGACTCCATAGCTTAGCTACTGTGAGTTGAACTGTAAACATTGATGTGGCTGTGTCGCTGTCGTATGCTAATTTAAAGTCCTTTGGATATATACGAGGGAGTGGGACAGTGGGGTTGTGTGGTGGTTCAATTCCTAGTTTTTTGAGGAATATCCATACTTCTTTCCAGAGTGGTCGTACGAATTTGCAGTCCCACTAACAACTTAGAATCCCTAGATTCTTGCCCATATTTATTGTTGCTTGTATTCTTGATCGTTGCCATTCTGGCTGGAGTGAGATGAAATCTCAAGTGTCATTTTAATTTGCATTTCTCTAATTGCTAAAAACACTGAACATGTTTTCATGTATTTGTTCACCATTCGTATTTCTTCTTTTGAGAAGTGTCTGCTAGTTCCTTTGCCCATTGATGGATTGGGTTATTTTATCTATTTATTTTGGGTGTTCATTTTTTGAGTTCTTTATATACTCTGGATATCCATGTCCTATCTAGGAGCTGGTGGCAAAGTTTTTTTTTCCTCCTATTCCATAGGTTCTCTCTTCATGCTCTTAATTGTTTCCTTGGCTGTCAGGAGGCTTCTTAATTTAATGCCGTCCCTTTGATTGATTTTGGTTTTGCTTTTTGCCCTTTGGGAGTCTTGTTAAGGAAGTCAGTTCCTGAGCTGACATGTTAAAGTGTTGGCCTGCATTTTGCTCTAGTGGGGTGCAGGGTTTCTGGTCCAATTCCCAGGTCTTTGATGCACTTTGAGTTGAGTTTTGTGCAGGGTGAGAGAGAGAGGGGTTAAATGTCATCCCACTACACATGGATTTCCAGTTTTCCCAGCATTATTTGTTAAAGAGGCTCTTTTCTCCGACGTGGTTTTGGCTCCTTTGTCTAGTGTGAGTTGACTGTATCTATGTGGGTTTGCCTCTGTGTCCTCTACTCTGTTTTGTTGGTCTTCTGGCTGGTTTTGTCCCTCTAACTCTGCGGTATAATTTGAAGCTCAGTAGGTGAAGCTTCCTGCTTTGCATTACTTGCCAAGGATTGCTTTGGCTATTCTGACCCTCTTCTTTCCCCCAGATGAATTTCATGACTCCTTTTGTCAATTTCTGTGAAGAACATCTTTGGAATTGTGATGGGAATTGGTTGAATCTGTACAACACTTTCGGTGGTGTGGCCATCTTGACGATATCAATTCTCCCCACCCAAGAACATGGAGGGTTGGTCTTTCCATCTTCTGAGGCCTTCTGTAATTTCTTTCTTTTATGTTCTATGGTTTTCATTATAGAGATCCAAAAACTAGGGATAGAAAGAACTGGCCTCAACATGGTGAAGGCTGTGCATGGTAAGCCCAAGGCCAAGGTTGTTCTGAATGGAGAAGAGTGAGAGCATTTCCTCTAAGCACAAGAGCAAGGCAAGGGTGCCCACTTTCACTCCTGTTCAACACAGTATTCGAAAATGGCCAAAGAGATTAGGCAAGAGAAGGAAATTAAAGGGATGTGAATAGGAAAAGCAGAGCTCGGACTGTCTGTCTGCCAACAGTACGATCCTACACTTAGAAGAACCAAAAAAATGCCACCAGAAGACTTGTAGAGCTCATGAATAAATCCAGCAAAGTAGAAGCATGCAAAATCAACACCCATAAATCAATTGTGTTCCCGTACTCCCCGATGATGAATCTGCTGAAAAAGAAATTAGGAAAACTGACTCATTCACAGTAACCTCAAAACAAACAAACAGAACAAAACAGAACTTGGGAATCAAGCAAAACTCAGGTGTTGACTAAGTGCTGCCACCTGATGCTCTGTGTCTCTGAGGCCACACCTCTGGGCTGAGCCAGAGTTTAAAATCCAGGTCTAAGAACCTTGATGTAAATTTAACAGTGACGGTAAGGGTTTGCCACAGGCCAGAAGTTGTTTCAGGTGCTGCAGATGGGACAGCAGTAAGTAACTCATGCTGTCTAGGGCTTTCCTTTTCTTCCTCCTGGCCGGCCACCTTCCTCCTCATTACTGGAATCCGCAAGGCAGTGTTCTGGTGTTCACAGCAGGCCAGAGGTGGTACCAAGTTCTTCCTTTACACGTATCATCTCATTTAATTTTTACAGCATCCCCATCTCTGCCTGGTTGTACCCTCGGAGGAGGCTGAGCCCTGAGAGCCTGGTCAGCCGGCCTCCTTCCCCTCAGGTAACCCTGAGGCTGGGGGATGCAGCTGCTGCAGATGATCCCCAGTGATCAGAAGGGGTCAGAACATTTCTTACCCTCCCTCTCCTCACAGCTGGGGCTCTAGTTGTGCAGTGTCTTCCTTTGGCGGCTCTGGAAACAGACAGCTCCTCCCTCCGCAGGTGCTTCAAGCTCTGGGGAGGGTGGGGACCAGCTCTGCAGTGTGCTGACTCAGGGGTTCGGCATGTGCCTCGTTGGCTTTATTAACTCCTGACCCTTCCTTGCGCCCGATCTCTTCATGAGTCTCTCCTCCAAAGCCCCCAGGTGGCTGTGCTTTGTGTTTCCTGCCCCGGACTCGGGTGCACTCCCTCTGTGCAGGGGAGGAAACTGGACTTCAAACCACTGGGGGGTCCCTCATCTTCACCCTGGTCTCAGCTCTACAACCCCCACCGGCAGGCCTTCCCTGTGTCCTTTCTAAGCAGTCCCCTGTGACAAAGGGTCCCCAAGTCCAACCACAAGGCGTCACGAGGAGGACTCGGGACAGAGCACAACTCCATTCCTGACTAGACTAGCGCTTGTTCCAGTAAAGAATATGGAAACCAGAAAAATGAAACGGGGTGTGGGACAGAGGCGGGGCAGAGTCCCCCTGCAGAGTCACACGGATGGTGACAGGTGTGAGTGCCGTCTGGCAGCCAGGCTCCTCTGGAGACCAGCACCAGGGCTTTGACGGGGCGGGTGACGTAGGTCTCTCTCCTTACCTGCCCTTAAGTTCCAGAGCCAGGGGAAAGGCAGGTGTTTGGCCTGAACAGCGTTGTCTGTACAGTCGCGCTGCACACAGCCGCTCTCACCCCCAGGAGGTTTTAACTCCGCGTCGGGAACTCTTGGTCCTTCAAGGTCACCGATGCGACCTGTGTGGGTCGGCATATCGATCCCCCTGACAGATCTACTCTCTCCGAAGAACTCGTGACTGTGACCTGATTTGGATAAAGTGTCTTTGCAGCTTCTGGTAAGGGCTTGAGATGCATCCGGAGTGATCGGGGTGGGTCTGAAGGCCAGTGACAAGTGTCCTTATGAGGGACGCCTGGAGGAGATGTGGCAGGAGAAAGGGCGTGACAGGGAAGCAGAGGCTGGAGCAAGGGAGCCGCCATTCAAGGAGCATCTTGACGGGCGGAGCTGGGAGCGCCAGGGCAGGGTGCCCACTGCCCAGCGCGTTCCCAGCGGGTGGGAGCAAGGTCGTGCTGCGTTCAGGACTTTTGGCCCCAGAACCACAGGAGAGGAGGCTTCTGTTGTTTCCAGCTTCCCGGTGTCTGCTGGTTTGCTGAGGCAGCCCCAGGAGTGAACAGGCTCCTAGCCCAGGGCCAGCCTGCAGGACAGGGCTCGCAGGGTGACAGAGCAGGCTTCCCTGAGGACTCTCTGCTCTCCCTCCTCCCAGGGCCATTCAGACGACAGGCTGGTCGCTGTCTGATTGCACTTTTCTTCTAATGATGTTGCCTTCGTTATTCATTTAACTCAGACTGACTTATTTTTATTTTTAATTGGCAACTAATAGTCGTATCTATCTAGGGGTTGCCATGTGATGTTTGGACAGATTCAAGAGTGGCTACGTCAGCTCATCAACCCATCCATCACCTCATGTAATTGTTTCCTTGTGGTGAGAGTATTTAAAATCCGCCTTCTTCGCGATTTCGAAATGTAGATCATTACCTCTGGTGTTGGCTTTGCATCGCCCCGTGACCCAAATACCTGACAAGAAAAGATTAGAGGAGGAGAAGTTTATTCTGGCTTCACGGTTTAGTTCCTGGCGGGCCAAGTCCATGGCTGCAGTCCCCAAGGTGAGGCAGAACATCGTGGCGGAGGGGCAGGGGTGGGACGCTAGCCACTCCATTCATGGTGGCCGGGAAGTGGGGGAGGAGAGAAAGGAAGGGGGAGGGAGAGAGAGAGAGAGGAAGGGACTTCAGGGAAGATGCACCCTCCTGGGCACAACCCAGTGAGCCACCTCCTCCAGCCACCCCCCACCTGCCCACAGTTACCACCCACCAGCCCATTCCAACTAGGATGCACCGATGAGGTCACAGCTCTCACAATCCAACCATGTCCCCTCTGAACATTCCCCCACACACAGGCACTTCCGGGGGACACCTGATATCCAAACCATGCCATCTATCGTCATCCTAGTGTCCAGTGCATCTCAGACTCACTCCTCCTCTGTCTCTGGTCTCCCATCCTCCTGTCTTCTCCTCTAACCCCCACATCCCATAACCACCCTTCTCTACTTCTTTGAGTTTGACTTTTTAAGAGTCCACATGTGAGTGAGATCATGCCGCATGTGTCTTCCTGTGCCTGGCTCATTTCCCATACGATGTCCCCTGGGTAGATCCATTGTGTGGCGGAT
Organism: Urocitellus parryii; assembly: GCF_045843805.1. Classification (NCBI taxonomy): domain Eukaryota; kingdom Metazoa; phylum Chordata; class Mammalia; order Rodentia; family Sciuridae; genus Urocitellus; species Urocitellus parryii. Next base: position 8,759,109 of record NC_135541.1, read on the forward strand.
GGCAGGGTCTCCTTCTTTTTTAAAGGCTGAATAGTATTTCACTGTGTACGTATACCACATTTGTTTTCCTCCCCTCATCCACTGATGGACACTTAGGTTGCTTCTGTATCTTGGCGATTGTGAATAGTGCTGTCGTGAATAGGGGGGAGAGTCCAGATGTCTCCCATGTACAGATTTAATTTCCTTGGAATATGTGACCAGAAATGGCAATTCTACTTTGAATTTATTTTGAGAAGTCTCCGTACTCTCTCACATAATGGCTGCATTAATCCGCATTCCCACCAACAGTCCACACGCTTTGACTGGCTGCCCTCTATGTCCTGGGCCCTGTGCTGGGTTTGGGGTCCACCGTAATGAGAAAACCATGTGGGACTTGACACGGGAAGCTGAGGTAGGCTCGCTTCAGGGTGTGACTGAGTCAGCTGCCCGCTCCTGCCTCTGAGTGTGTCTCCACCAAGTTTGTCACCTCCTGCCAGCCATCTGCTTCCTCACAGCCCAGACCCAGCAGATGAAGTGTCTCTGTTCCCAGAGCATCTTTGAGTCAGAACGGATCTTGAGATACCCTGCTGCTTAGGGACGAGGCTGCAGAGGGTGCAGTCTCCCTTCCTCGGGGCTTGGAACCGTGTGGAGCAGAACAGAGCGGCACGTGGCTGCTCTCCGTGCTCCTTGGCCACCTGAACCATAGCTTTGAGTTTATCATTGACTTGTCTGTCATGTGTCTCTGCCACTAAAATCGTAGCTGCTCAAAGACTCTCTCGTCCCCGGGGCTGAGCGCAGAGCTTGGAAGATGGTAGGTGCTCACTTAGTACTGACAGAGGAGGGAGTGAATGACTGACAGGTTCCCTGTACAGAGCTCACCTCACACTCTGTCTCCCCTCCCAGACCGGGGGCGACCTGGGAGCTCAAATCCTGTGATATTTTTTTTTCTTTTTTAGTCGGAGCACTTCCGTGGAGCCCATCAGGGCTGGCTGAGTGAACGAGCGCACCCCTATAACCCGGCTTTTGCAAGGTGTTTTGATGAGAAAATCCGGCAGCAGTCCTCGGAGTGCTTCGGAAGCCCCTTCTAGATTTTAGCACTCTTCCCCTGGCGTTGGGGTGACTTGGACAATTGATTTTGTTCAGGACGTGGAAGCTTGCTGTGAATCGGGGTGCCTGGGAGCTCTTCCTATACCTTGGGCTGTTTATCTTATGAGGCTGGTGCCCCCATCCATGCTCACCCCTCTGCTCTGCAGCTTCTCTGCGAGATGCCTCAGGGTTGGCCTCTAGAACCCGAGCATCCCAGATGATTTTCCCATTTGCCATCATGACCATTCTGTCTAATTTCTATCCTCGGTATTTCCTGATGGGCTCTCCAAATGCATTCCGGCTTTTGATCCTGTAAGAGAGCAAGTGTGAAGGAGACTCATAAAAAAATCCGTCATGTAACAGTTTTAATAAGTCAACCTGTCCTGTGCCGTCACAGAGCCGAGCTTCCATTTCACCGTTCAAGATGAAATGACCTCTCTGTCAGGGAAAATTACTCCATATGGTAATGTAATCACAAAGGAGAAACATCACTTTCCTATATATTATTCCCCGCAGGAGGGGCCGTGCGAGAGCCGTCCTGTTAAAAATACCGAGGGTGCCGCGCTTCCTGTGTGCCAGCCTGATGGAGTTCATCTTCTTTATAGGGGATGCAAACTTAGCTCTCATTGGCAGCATTTTATTTTAAGGGTTCATTAGGCAATTGTACATGACACCGAGACACCTGTGGAAGGCGAGATTATATCTACATGAATATAAATGCGTTTGTTATGACTCCCCCTATTACAGTCGGTAACAGATGCCTTTGAAAGGACAGGCACTTAAGAAGTGTGTGCAGACGCATCCACCTATCTTCCCGGAGATGTTAGTGGCAATGTTGTGTGTTTTTTAAATTTAGAAAGTCAGTATGAGGAGAGATTAGAGCATCTCTACTCCATTCAGTATCACCTTTGGTGGAGAGTGCGGCGCGAGTCAGAGAAACGCATGTGTTTAAATTGCATCTTGCTTAATGAATCCTCTCTCTGAACCCCATTTACCGCGTAAGGGAAATATTTTTCTTCATCTTGGTGGGGCCAGGGAGGCAATTCATCCAAGGTGGAGTTGAGCCACGAGCCCTCCTGACTTATGAATTATTCAGCAGGTTTTCAACTTCAGAGATGCAGGCTGCCGCAGGGTTGTCGGCGAGGATCAGAGAGGAGGAAGAAGGATCCCTACCTGTGCAGGAGGAGAGCTCAGGGTACAGAGAAACCATCCCTGTTTCCCGGCTGGGTTCCTTTGTTCTGGATGTCATGCTCAGAGAGCTCTGGTGGAGGGATGGGTGGTAGGAAGAACACGGAACTTGAAATAAAACTCAGCTCCGTTCGTTCAGTGGCCTTTCACGTGAGATGATCTAAGTCTCTTACGCCTCAGTTTCTCATAGTAAAGTGGGCATCGTTGTCGCTGTTGCTGAGCATTTGAAGGAAGGAATAGAGAATTTCTGGTTCTGCTGGAGTAGCTTGGATAGACCGACCCTTTCATTCCCTCTTTAAAAAATCATAAAATAAGATAAAATATACTAAAAGGAGGGGGGGATAACTCTGAAGACATTGCAGAGCAACCGAGGTAACCAGGACCTGAGAGGCCAAATCCGGGAGAGGAGAAATTTTGTTCAGCTGAGCCCCAAGTTCACCTCCACGATCCTTCTTTGGGGCATTTGCTGTTTTGCAGCAAGCAGGGCTAGAGGCCGAGGAGAAGGAAGGGATCTGATCGTATGGCTGTCCTGCTGGCACGCGAGACGGCACTGAGGATTTGCAGATGCAGACAGTGAGGGGCTTGAAGGGCCAATATCCTCAAAAGGAGGAAACCACCGAGAAATGAGCTAAAGGTCTATGCAAATCTCTCACTGAGGCCTCAGACTTTTTAAATTGCAGGTGACTCTGAAAATAAGTGCAAAGTGAGATAGGTGGGCACTCAGGAAGAGAGGAAAAGAGACCCTTGGCAGATGGAAACCCGCATCTCCCAGCACGACAGGCCAGGAATCCCCCTTCAGTTCGACGAACAAAACCTCTAGCGCTTGCTTGAGCCAGATCAACTAGAACAAAAGCAGGGTCAATTTCAATGTCACCCGAGTCAAAAGACCAACACAACGTGCCCCTCAACTGATCTGTGGCTGGACTGATGGACCAAGAAGAAACACGGCGAACCTCAAATATCAGATGATTGACGTGGGAATTAATTTTTCAAGAAGCTTGCCTGAGAACCTGCACATTTCTCTCTATTTCAGGAAAATTATACACACACACACACAAACACACACACACATATACATACACACATCATACATATATATGTATAATTAAATATAAAAATATAAATCATATATATATAAAATCAGGTTGACCCTGGATGTGTTAATCTGTCTTCTCTTCGCTGAGAGGTGAGGGCATGTTCTGCCTTTGGGATATGTATCACTTTTCTGTCTTTACATAAATCTTTCTTTGTGCCTTGCTTTGGATACAACCTGGAATTCTTTTCAGTGACTTTAAGTGTGACCAAATTGAGGTCCCATGGCTCCCTGGAAGGGACATCCTTGGACCTTTGTCTAGTGGCACAGAGTGGTTGCTAGAGAAACGAAGAACTAATCAAGAGTTTCAGCAGCTAGCTAGAGTTGGGACGGTTTTCATGTCCATAATGTCTGGCATTTAACAAGTTACCACACACACCAGGACGTGGGACCAAATGACTGAAAGTCACAACAAAGACGTATCTACAGGTGAGATCAATGTGGGAATCTTTCAGGCAGATTTTGAAATATCTATGGTTCATCTCTTCCAGAAACCTTAAAGAATTTCACTAAAGAATCAGAATTTATGTTAACAATAACAACAACAACAACAAAAAACCCCACATGGACATGCTATACCTTAAAAAAATAAGATCACAGAAGTTAAGATTTAATAGAGAGGGTTAAAAATAGAGCAGACCACAGTAAAAATGAGGATTATTAGACCAGTAGGCAGGTAAGTAGAAAATATCCAACTTGAAGTGCAGAGAGGGGGAAGAAAAGGACAGGCTTTTGAAAGTTTGAAACTTTGGGGAAAAGAAAAGTGACTGAAAATAAATGCCAACTTAAAATCCTACATCCAGCGAAAACATCCTTAAGAAAATTAAGGTAAAGACACTTCAGATAACAAAAACTAAATTGCACTGAAAGAAAGGCATCCAGATGTTGACCAGGAAGGGTTAGAAAGAGTGTGTGTATCGTAAATGGACTGAGATCTGTCAGCCAACACCACCAAGCCTTGGGAGATCGAAAATACCCATAGAATTCAACTACCAGATAAAAATAACTGTGAAAACCAGGAGGGGGAAATGGCTTTAAAATGTTAGAAGGTTCTGGCAGTGTCTAAGAAAGTGGTGATATCCTCATTTTGGTAGATTTTAACATGTCAATATATATTGTAATCTCAAGGATAATTACTAAAACATTAATATATAATGAGGATCTAATGGAGGGAAGAAAATGAAATAACAATAATTGAGTAATTTAAAAAGGGAGAAGTGTAGATGAAAATTGAACATCGTCAAGAGATAAATATGAAGCAAATAGTGATAAGGTAGTTTTAACTCAAACATATCAAGAATTACATGGCATGTAAATTAAAAGAAATAATTCCAGACTGGCTTTTTAAAGAAATGACAACTATATAATGTTTACAATAAATGTGTTTTAAATATAAAGACATTAGAAAGTTAAAAGTGTAGAAAAAGAAATATCTTGAGAATACTAGCCAAAAGAAAGCTAGCATAGGTATAATAATAACAGATTAGAGTAGGATTCAAGGCAAAAAAAAATCACTAGACATAAAAAGAAAAATTTATGATGTTAAAAGGTCTTTTCAACAGCAATACATAACACACTTAAATTCATATGTACCTGCTAACACACCTTCCAAATATATAAAAACAAAAATATACATCACTAAAAAAAGAAATAGATAAATATACAATAATGGTTGGAAATTTTAATTTTTTTTCTAATTGATAGAATAAACAGGCAAAAGTCAGGAAAGATTTAAAATCTTTAAGAACCTGCACATTTCAATTTGACCTAATTTGCATATATAGAATGTAATTTGCATATATAAACAAACAATTATAAGTTTTAAAATAGCAAAATAAATATTTAGGAATAAATTTGACAAACCCAACAATACATTTTTGTTTTCAAGAACACACAGAACTTTTTCTAAAATTCCATACATCTCAATGACTTTCACTGAATTGAAACCATACAAAATAGATTTTCTCCAAAGTGGAATGAAGTTAAGAAATTGATAATGAGAAGGTAACTGGAAATTCCCAAATGCTTAGGAGTTAATTAATGTACTTCAAAATAACCTGGAGGTCAAAGAAAACACCATAATGGTAAATAGAAAAGATTGAACTGAACGATAATGAAAATATGAGATTCAAGTTGTTAAAATGCAACTAAAATGATGCTTGAAGGAAATTTATAACTAGAAATACACATATTAGAAGAAGAAGAAGAAAGGATATATATAGCTCAGTTGGTAGAGTGCTTGCCTCGCATGCACAAGGCCCTGAGTTCAATCCCCAGCATCAAAAAGATAAAAAATAAAAAATAAATAAAATCAGTAAAATAGAAAAAACATATCCAATGTAAATGTCTGTATATCCCCAAATTGAGTTTTTGAAAAAAATAATGTGATCAGTAGGCCCCCATTAAAAGTGAGAAAAACAGAGGGGAAAGAAAAAATTCTGAACAAAATACGGTAATAGCAAATTATTACTAATATAAAAAGGATAATACATCATGACTACATTGGGTTTATCTCAGGAATTAGTTGGTTTAATAATTTAAAGCCAGTTAATGGTTTTCTACATTCTTAGAATAAAGAAAAAACTCACTGTAAGATCATTTCCATACATGGGGAAACTGCCTTTTTGTAAAATTCAATGTTTGATCATAATAAAACTCCCAGCAAACCTGAAGTAGGAGGGAAGTTCCTAATCTGAAAAGGAGGACCTTCGCAAACCCATAGCAAAAACCTACTTACTTGTGATATAGCCAAGTGTTACCTTTGAGGGTAGGCATAAAACAAACGTAGCTGGTATTACCATTTTTATTCAGTATTGTTCTGAGAGCCTTCGCCAATGCAGAAAACAGTCATGATTTGAAGATATAATTGCATAAGCAGACATCCTAGAGGATCCATAGGTATTTTATTATGCTTAAATAAATGGATTGAGCCAGGTTGCTAGGCACAATAAAGTTTGTCAGATTTAATTATATTTTTACATACTAGAACAAACAACCCTAAGTTTTAAAATAGCAAAATAAATATTTAGGAATAAATCTGACAAAAGATGGGTTACTATCAGCACAAAAACTATAAAATTTTACAGAGAGAACTTAAAAATGAAGGAGTCCTCAACTTTGCTAAGTGCTACTGAGAACTGGATGGAATATGGGCAGAGAATCAACCATTGGATTTGACAGTGTGGAACCTGACAGTGAACTTAGGATGAACATTTTCAGTGTAACAGGCCAATGTCAGGGTAAAAGACTGATTTCCACAAGTTCAACAGAGAGTGAGAGGTGAGCACTTGGAGACTTCGGGAATAAACAGTCATCAGAGCAGTTTTTCCATAAAGGTGAGCCTAGTCATCGGTTAGTAGCTGAGATGGGGACATCGGCTCCAGGAGAACTTTTGTTGGATAGTCTTCTTTTACTTTCTTCAAAGCCTGGAGATATGGCAATTTGTCAGAGAAAGTTGTGGGTTTGATTCATGGCTTTTCCCACAGGGTTCTGGGTCCTGTGTCAACCAGAAATGCTTGTAAGTGTCTAGTTCGATGTCTGCAGACTTCCCAAGGACATTGACGGGAACTGAAGACACTTTGCCCAGGCCACCTGGGGTGGTTGTCAGGTTTCAGCCCTGCTACCACCCGGGGTTCTATTAAGTAATCAGATTACTTGTTCTGCCAGAGATTCTTCATGGTCCCCCATGGTCCTGGGGATAAAGTCCAAATGACCTTAGCATGACTTACATGATGCGTGATGTTCTGTGTTCACATTGATCATTTGCTTTCCCACTTACAAAACCTACCACAAAGAATTGATGTCAGTATGATTGACATAAATCAATAAAACTCCAACAGGTTGCAACCTTTGGAGCACAGGAACTGTGAGTTTTAACTCGCCTTAGTATCCCCAGTGCTTCACCAAGCGTCCGGCATAGAATGATAAATGAATTCTTGTTGAATAAGAGGATATACAAGGAGTATCACCGGGACAGAAGACCAAAGGCAGTTCCGACCAGGAGAAGCAGGAGCTGTGGTCCCTAAGCGGTGTTCAGCCCTCCAGTTCTTGGGTAAGCTGCCAGAATGGAGCCGCATGTGCTGACTTCCCAGGGGCTTGTGAAGCTGTGAGTAAGTAAATAGGAATCCTTGGTGGTCTGGGGAGTTGGCCAGGCTGGCTGAACCTGGCTTGGGATCTCTCATGTGGTTGCGGTCAGACAGCAGCTGGAGCTGGGGGTCACCTTGAAGGCTTCTACACTCCCATGTCTGCTTCCTGTGCTGGGAAGACTCAAATAACCAAGGGCACGGCTGGACTCATTGGGCATCTTTCTATCTACGTTGTCGTTCCAGGTGGCCAGTCTAACACAGTGGCCCCCGAGCGGTCAGACCTCACACACAGGACAAAGAATCCAAGAAGGCATGGTGCAGAGGACCCGGGGAGCTGTGTGGGTTTGTGCCATGCATTGTTGACAGAGGGGCTACTACTGCCTACTAATAGGTGAAAGCTGTTGCTTGGGGAGGTGGAAAAAATTGCTTTTTAGTATCTAACCAGGTAGCTATGCATGTACTACAAAAATAGGTGCTGTATAGGGAATTAAAATATGAAAGTGGGGAAGCGACCAGGAAAATATCTGAAAAGGCTCTTTAGGGAAGTGATAAGAAAAAAAAGTTTGAGAGGAGTGATCTGGCCTTAGAATGACCTTAGAAGCTCCGCAGTGTCCCTTTGGCCGTATATCCTGTGTGGGTTGAAGCCACACAACCCTGTCCAGGCTCAAGGAGGGGGTCCTGGACCCCTCTGGGTAGGAGCAGCCTCCGAGCCTCGGCTGCGTATTTAAACCCATCGGAGTCAACATCCTGTGGGTCCTGCCCCCGCAGAGCTGTCCCACGCAGAGCCAGAGCCTGCAGCCCTGGAAGAGGGGCCCTCGGGGCAGTGTGAACTTGAGAGGGGCCTGGTTCACCTCCGACGGGAGGACTGTCACCCCCAGTCTAGGAGGAAGGAGGGGTCAGAGCCGCTAAGGGTTCGTCTCTCCTGGTCCCACAGTCCAGCAGGGGCCACACGAAGGTGCACAGTGACGGTGCTGGGAAACGCCGGGATGGGACCGTGGGGACCGTAGTCACTGCTGCCGACCTGGGTCCCCTGTTGTCGGTGACGGTGAGGCCAACCCCGATGACCGACCCAGCGGGGAAGCGCCTCTGCTCGTCTTCACGCAGGAGGACCATGCACCTGCGCTGGGGCCTCCTCTGTCTCTGTTTCCACGCCCCCAAAGGACAGTCTGTGGAGTCATCAGGGTCTGGCTGGCAGCAGCTGGGCACAGACCCGGGCCCCAGAGGCGCCCCACCGGGCCAGGCTCGGGTGGGCAGGGGAGCGAGCCTCGGCCCGGCTCAGGGGCACCTGTGCCTGCGTCACCTCTCGGGGACGGTGGGCTCCTTGGACCGCCCTCACGGGTACCTTCCTTCTTCTCTTGATCCCTGAACACTGCTCACAGACCTTCTCTTCCTGCCCTTTCATTCTTATTTCAAAGGTTACACATTTTATTTTTGGACTTCAATTTTTCCTTTTCCAAACCTAAAAGAGTGTGGACCCAAAGCAGGAAGGAGGTGGGGGAGGTGGGAGGGGGGGAGTTCCTGTGCCTCTCGCCTCCGGCCTGGCCCACCCTCGCTGCATGTTGGAAGCGATGGCAGGAAGGAGAGAGGTGTCCCTGGGCAGCCTTTCTTGGGGTGACTGGTCGGGTGGCAGAAAGGGGCGCTCGGGAGGTGGGTGCTGCTCAGCTGCTCTTACCTGGGGTCACTGATAGGAACCACAGCGTTCCTCTCCCTGTCGCAGAAGCAGAAATTCAAGCCAGTCCCTGGAAAGCAACTTGAGCACTGATACATTCATATATCTGACCGACTAACTCTGCTCCTTGCAATCTTTTCTAAGAAACGAATGGGAGAGATCAAGATAACTCGGTAAGAGCGCTCATCCCAGTGTCATCCATAACAGTGAAAAATTGGAAGCAATCTGCCATTTCAATAATGGGGGATTTGTTCGATAATTATGACTAAACACACACACGGCAGAGGCAGCATCTGTCTTACTTATGTCACGGGTGGTAAGCCCAAGAGCTTGGCATGGGTAAGTGTACAACGTAATTTTTTGAATAAGTTTCATGAGATCTCACCGCACAGCCCACCTGTTTAAAGCATACATTTCAGAGGTTTTTGTCTATTTATAGATGTGTGCAAAAGTCATGGCAATTCATTTTAGAATATTCTCATCCCCCTAAGAAACCTCCTGTACTCACCAACAGTTGCTGCCCACGCCCTGTCCACTGCCCAGCCATAGGCCAACTCCCTCCTAGTTTCTATCTCCACGGATTTGCTTCTTGTGGGTGTTTCCTACACTTTGAATCCTGCCACACCTGACCCTTTCTGCCTGGCTTCTTTCACTCAGCACAGGGCTTTCAAGATTTGCCTGAGCTGTCGCTCAGTTCTGTTGAATGGACATACCACAACTGGTTTAACCATGCATCCGCTGATGGGTATTTAGGTTGTTTTCACTTTGGGGCTATTAAGAATATTGCTGCCGAAGATCTTTGTTGGCAAGCTTTTATGTGTTCCTAAGTTTTGATTTCTCTTGGAATGCATACTTGGGAGTGAAGTTCCAATGTCAAATTGTAACTCTGTTTGAACCTGCAGCAACTGCCAAGCTGTTTCATCAAGTGACTTCACAGTCTTGTAATCTTGTCAGCTGTGCAGGAGGGCTTGGCCTGCAATAAGTATTGGGATAGAAATTGGCTAAATAAAGGAATAATGTCAAAAATTGTACAGTTTATGGAACAGTTGCAAAGCTTTAACTGCATATTATTTTTTTTTCTTTTAAAAATTTGCATTAGGGACCAATCTTATAGGAAATAGAACAGGTTATTTCTGGGTTGATGAGATTAGGAGTAATTAAACATTATCATTTTCACATTCCCTAACTTGTTGAAGTGAACTAGCTTTTAAAATTAGAAAAAATATTTTACAAGATGATAACGGTTGATAACAGGTCAGATCAGACAGCAGATAAAATTGCCTCAGGAATGAGGTTTTCGTGGTCAGCGGTGTCCGAGTTAGCCATAGTGACCTGTGTCTCTGACCTTGGCTGAAAGGTAAAGATTGGTTGTGGCTGGACATCAGTGAGGACTCTGGGTTGCAAACGTTAGACACCCAGTTAACTTAAGCAGAAAAGGAGTACCTCAGAGGGATATCGGTTGGTTTGCAGGAGGCTGGAGATCCAGGCTGTGGAAAGCCAGCAGAAGGCAAGGGACCCGCCCCAGGGACCCTCACACCCAGGACTTGAGCCTGTCCCCATCTGGACTGATGCTGCTGTGCCCTGGAACCTAAGACTCCGTCACAGTCCTGCAGTTAGTGTCCCTCCTTCTCCTTCCTTAACCTTGAGACCCTCAGTTGACCAAGCTGAGGTCACATGCCTTATGTCACAAGAGCAGTGGCTGCCCTGGGACCATGGAAGAGGTCACCTTCCGCCGGCTGTGCGTGCCCCTGCCTCCTCTCGGTGTCATTTCTCTCCAGAGAAGGGTGCTGGGTGCTCCGCAGGGAGGAGGAGTCTACCAGAAGGGACTTCTGTGTCACTGTGGTCCACATGTGTCGTCACGGTCATGGGCATTTGGAGAAGAAAGGAAATCGCTCTTTCTTGTATGTGAGAGCAAGACCAGACCAAGTCACATTTTGGTCATGAATATCAGAAATTAAAAAAAAAAAAAAAGCCTTATTAGCACAGATGTATCAGAGTAGGTGCTGCTGCTGTAACACACAGCTGCAGCCTTGGTGGTTCCACACAGGAAGGTTCCCCCCCTGCTTCTCCCAGTCCACCTGGGTGTCCAACAGGCAGCTTTGCAAGTGGTGCTCAGGCTCCCGGTGTCTTTGGGTAATGATGGAAGAGGAAGGACACACAGCGTCCGGGAGGCGTCGGGCTCAGGTCTGGATGAGGTGGGCATCGCTTCTTCCCACTTTGCACCCACGAGGACCCAGCCACGGGGCCGGGTTGAGTCAGCCGGGAGTCTGAGCAGGGCAGACCAGCCGTGTGAGCCGCCAGACATGGAAACGGCTGGTGAGCACATGGCCCGCCAAAGGCCTTGATTAATAAAGAGAAGACAATGCAGCTCCATCAGAGTCTGCCTTGGCGCGCCCTCCGTGTGGGGTCAGCGGTCTCTGGAGGGTGTGTCGGACTCCTCACTCTCAAACAGAAACAGACCAGCAAACAAACGACGAGCACGACAGCATTTTGCAGCAGTCTGTGGAGCTCAGGCTGCTCCTGCCGTCTCTGGAGGTCCCTTGGTGTGTGTGGAAGTAGAAATAAAATTGACATTATGGATCACCTGCTGTATACACTGTGTATTTCTGGATATCATGGGGTCAGACAGCTGTACTAGACCAAGCAACTGCCCCAGAGAGCCTTGTTCTCCCCCCTCAGGTGGGACTCAGAGGAACGAGTGTCCCCTGAGACCAAGGTATGGTCAGTGTGATGCTCAAGGTACAGAATGGTGACCAGGGAGAGGCCCGAGTGAGGCTGGGCTGGGAGGTTGAGATGAGGGGCCTGTTTGTGTTCCTTGATTCTTCACCCGGGCGCTCGCTCGGTTCCTGCTGAGTCTGGGCACTGTTCCAAGCGGGCAGGAGGGACAGCGCGTGGGAGACCCCGGGGACAGGGAGCTCACCTTCTACCCGGGAGGCAGAGATGGGGGTGGGGAGAGGCCAGTGAAGAAACAAGGTGGTCAGCCAGCCCGTGTCCAGGGCCTCCCCGTGGCCTAAACAAACCTCTGGCTTGGATCTCGGATGTCCTCCCGTCTTCCAAGCTTGTCCCCAGGGTGGTGCTATGGAGGGAGCAGGACCTCTAAGGGGATTGTGGGACTCAGGTCCTCTCCTGATTGCCTTCTGCTTCCTGGGCTCTGAGGTGGGTGCTTTGTTCCACCAGGCGCTCCCACCATGATGTGCTGACCTCCCCCCCACCAAGGCCTAAAAGCAGTAGGTCCGCCTGATTCTGGGTTGTTACTCCCCAAACTATAAGGTAACACAAACCTTTTTTTCTTTAGAAGTTGATGATCTCTGGTATTTTGTTACAGTGATAGAACTGACTGACACATTAAATAATGAGATCCACTTCTGATTCTAAGGAGAACACTTAAAAGGAAACATGATTTGCTCAGAGGCCAGCCTGGTTGACCCCCCCCCCATAGCTATCTTGTCCTCCCTCCTTGAGGGGACCTGGCAGAGCTAGGCCAACCACTATGGGCACACAGGGCATGTCCAGCAGGACCAAAGAGCTGGAATCATCGAGGCATTTCCCTATTAGGTAAAAGCTGCAGAGAAGATCCTGTTCCGAAGGTAGCAGAACCACTAAGGAGACAGGAAGCCAAAAGGAACTTTTCTGAACTAGAGGTGATAACAGTTAAACTTTACTTTAGAAAAAGACCTGGACGTTCCTTGTGAACCTAAGCATCCACCTGCTCCTTGACCCAGCAACCCCAGCTTAGGTGTCTGCCCAAGAGAGAGAAATAAACGTGCACAAAAATGACTCGCAGGAGAATGCTCACAGCTGCTGTATACATCGAAGCCAGAGGTTGGAAACAGCCCAGGTGTTCACCAACGAGAGCCCGAAGAAGCAGGTTGCGTGTTTATGCAAAAGCAGCCTGCTCAGTTCTGAAAAGGAATACCCGCTCCGTGCAGGCCAAAACATCTCTGAATATTATAAACATTATACTCAGTGAAAAAAAAAAACAGACTCAAAAGAAGATATTCTGTATGATTTACTATTTATGAAGTTTCAAACAGAAAAAGCTAATTTGTGGTTAAAAAAATGAGGAGGGTGATTGCCTGTGGGGTTGACTACATCAGACAATCAGACCCCGATTCTAAGGAGAAGGTTAGGGGGAGACATTGCCTGCTCAGTGGTCAGTGCGGCTGACTGCTTCCTTCCTCCCGAACTTCCTCTTTGAACTCAGCCGCCATGGTGTGAGGAAGCCCAGGCTGCTACTGGAGGCCCATGGAGGAACACCAAGGGCCTTGGCAACAGCTGGATCCTTTTAGGGTAGAAGAGTCTTCAAAAGAATAAATATGACTAAATGACTGTTCCCAATTCTTATTCATTTATTTAAGGACCTTTTTATTGATCAATGGTTGGTTTTTGTTATGGTTTAAGAATACCATTTCTGATGTCATTGCTACAGATTTAATTAGGAGTTCATGCTTATTCTTGTTACAATCTGATCCTTTTATTTCTTTCTCCTTTCACACAAGTCGTGCTGTTGCTTCAAAATAGAGGTGCCCAAGTGGACAGCGCAGGGGTCAGTGGCCATGATAATGACCTTGGTGACTTGACTAGTGTGCAGACAAGAGCCTGGTCAGGTGGCCCGCCCGTGTTTGTGTGGCAAACGCATGGTGAAATGGCAGTCGGGACAGAATTGGCATCTGCTTTATTTTCTGTAAGAGAATCTTTGAACTACTTTTGATGACATGGACTGTTTTAGGAGGTAATATATTAAAATGAAGGTTTTTCAATTCTTTGTGGTACCCTGGAGATGTTCTTATCTAACCCTCCCATTTCACAGATGAGAAAGTTTGAGAAGTTACCGTGGTTTCCATGAGTGTCCCCCAAAGGCCCATGTGTTACGGGTATATCCCTGGGGGGTGCCACAGGGAGGCGGTGGAAACTTGAAGAGGTGAGGCCTGGCGGGAGGTCCTCAGGTCATTGTGGGTGGGCTCCTGCGGGGTATTTTGGGACCCCAGGCTCTTTCTCTGTTTCATTTATCCAACCATGAGGTGAGTGTCTTTGTTCTGCCACAGATTTCTGCCTTGTGGTGCTGCCCCATCACAGGCCTAAAAGTTGATCAGGGACTGACAGGTCCACAACTGTGATCCCAGACCTCTTTCCTCTTTATAACTGGATCATCGCGGGCATTTGTGATAGTGACCACAAGCTGCGTAACACAGAAACCCAGCAGCCAAGGGTTCGACTTGTGTGGTGTGGCATTTATCGGTGGAAAAAGGGCACAAGGGAAGTCTATATTGGAATAAAGAGGTGTCCGTGGACACGAGACAGAGTTCAGTGGAGGGATGGGGGAGGGGAAGGGGAAGGCCTGAAGTGTCCTCTTGATCAGTGTCCTCGGGGCAAACTTGTCTTCTGTTTGTTACAATTCGTTACACATGACAATAGACTGCATTTTGACACGTCATCCATAAATGGAGTGTACTTCTCATCCTCTGGTTGTACATGGTGTAGAATTATAACAGTTGTGTAGTCATACATGCACATAGGGTCATGATGTCCTGTTCATTCTGTTATCCTTCCTACCCATGTTATGCCCCCTCCCCTCCCTTCACTCCCCTTTAATTCAAAATACCCCTATTTTCCCTAGCCATCCCTACTATTATAAATTAGCATCTGCATATTAGAGAAAACACTTGGCCTTTGGTTCTTTGGAGCTGGCTATTTCACTTAGCACGATATTCTCTTAACTCTATCCATTTACTGGCAAATGCCATAATTTCATTCTTCTTTAAGGCTGAGTAATATTCCATTTTATATATATACCACAATTCCTTCATCCGTTCATCTGCTGAAGAGCACCAAGTTTGGTTCCATAGCTTGGCTATTGTGAGTTGAGCTGCTATAAACATTGATGTGGCTGCATCATTGTAGTATGCTGATTTTAAGTCCTTTGGGTATAAACTGAGGAGTGGGATGATGCGGTCAAATGGTGGTTCCAGGTTTTTGGAGAATCTCCATACTGCTTTCCATAGTGGTTGCACTAATTTGCAGTCCCACCAGCAATGTATAAGGGTACCTTTATCCCCCACATCCTGCCAATAATTTATTGTTGCCTGTATTCTTAATAATTGCCATTCTGACTGGACTGAGATGAAATCAGAGGGTAGTTTTGATTTGCATTTCTCTTTACTAGAGATGTTGAATATTTTTTCATATATTTGTTGATCGATTGCATTTTTTCTTCTGTGAACTGTCTGTTCAGTTCCTTAGCCCATTTATTGATTGGTGTTAAGGTTTTTGAGTTGTTTATATATCCTGGAGATTAATGCTCTATCTGAGGTGCATGTGGTTAAGATTTTCTTCCATTCTGTAGGGTCTCTCTTCATATTATTGATTACTTCCTTTGTTGGGAAGAAGCTTTTTAGTTTGAATCCATCCCATTTATTGATCCTTGATTTTATTTTTGTGCTTTAAGACTCTTGTTATGGTAAAGATTTGGGAATAATTTTTCTTCTATTAGATGGAAGGTCTCTGTTCTAGTGCCTGGATCTTTGACTCACTTTGAGTTGAGTTTTGTGCAGGATGAGAGGGAGAGGGGGGTTCATTTTGCTAATATGGATTTCCAGTTTTCCCAGCACCATTTGTTGAAGAGGCTGTCTTTTCTCTGATGTATGTTTTTGGTGCCTTTGTCTAGTATGAGATAATCGTATTTATGTGGGTTTGTCTCTGTGTCCTCTATTCTGTACCATGGGTCTTCATGTCTGGTGCCAATACCATGCTGATTCTGTTACTATGGCTCTGTAGTATAGTTTAGGGTCTGGTATTGTGGTGTCTCCCCGTCTCATTTTTCTTGCTAAGGATTGCTTTGGCCATTCTGGGTCTCTCATTTTTCAGATGAATTTGTATTTGTATTAAAGTTGCTGAATTGATGGATCTTGCTTTTTTTTCTCACCAAAGTGTTTCTGCTAATGGCTTCCCCAGGAATCTTTCTGGTTCCCACTTACACAGCCTGAAGCTGGGAGTCTCAAAAATGTTCTGTCTTTATTTCCCTCTTCGGTGACCACTTCTTAGTCTCTGAAAAAATTCTCTCACCTCAAGTGTTGGGTCACAGGAGGGGAGGGACGTTTCCCTGAAGTGGTGGCTCAGGAGAGTGGCATGTGCTGCGAGGCTACTCCCGAAAGTTGGAGGCTGTTGGCGACTCGGCTCGCCTCAAGGTGACGTCACAGGGAACTTAAAGGCTCGCAGCTTCCAGAATTCTGCTCTCCAGTAGAGGCAAAGCGTCAACCAGGTGACAGGCAGACCCCCAGGGAGGACTCTGATTGCCCGAGGAAGGTGGACGGCAGGGCCCAGGGCATGGAGGGCACATCCTCACGGATGCCCTCTCCCGACGGGGGTGGGCAGCGGGGTGTCCAGGGGATGCTTTTGGATGCTCTGGAGGAAGAACATCAGCCTCTCTCTCTACTTCTACCTGAACGCAGAACGGGCTGAGCGGGGTCCTCGGTGGGTTTCAAGGGTGAAGTGAGAACAGTTCTTAACTTATTTTTCTTTCTGAGTTTGGACCTGGAATTTTCCATTTGGTTTATCATGAGCACCCACAGCTAAAACCAGAGTGTGTGTGTGCCGATGGGCCACAAGGTATTCCCAGTCCTCTCCGGCTGCTCTCCTTTGCTCCAGGGAGGTCAGGTTTGATCAGGTGACTCGCTCTGGTCAGGGCAGTGTGGGTAGAAGGAACTTTCATCCTGTCCAAGCCGAAGCGTGGCCTGTTCTCTTTGGCCTGTTCCATAGTCGGGAAATGTTCTAGGCAAAGGCTGCCCCACTAGCCTGAGTCTCAGAGTGAGGGCAACGTGGGGACAGGGAGGAGCTCTAGGGGAGGTGGGTCACTCCTGTGGCATAGATGAGGAAGGACTGTCAATGGGTGTCAGTTCCAGGCGGATTTATATACACAGCTAAAGGAGTCCACCAGGGCTGGGGACATAGCTCAGTTGGTAGAGTGCCTGCCTCACGTGCACAAGGCCCTGGGTTTGATCCCCGGCACACACACAAATAATAATGATAATAAACGAGTTGACCAGATTTTGTAAAGAAGAAAAAGTTCTGAACTTTTAAAGAGGGTGCTATTTGGCGTTGAGTCATTCCATGTTTATTTTAGAGACGAGTGAAGCTTTTTTCCCATAATAACAGTTTCCACTCTGTGCAGTCATCTCTTATGATCTTTCCGTGTCTCAGGAGACCGAATGGTCGTTGGCTTGGTCATTATTTGAAGACATAGGCACCCAGAGCCAACTGTCACTCAAGCCCTGTGTGCTTCTGGGGACGTAGTGGCCCACAGAGCAGATGACAGCTCAGTCTTCCTGAAGCTCTCCCTTTTGCTGGGCTGGGCCAATTAAAAACAAAATCAATGACCCAATGACAAGCAGGGTCATTCCAGAAGACGCCCAGGTTAGAAGAAGAGAAAGAAGGGAGTGTCGGGCCAGAGAGGGCGGGCCTCTCTAGAGCATTCTGACTTACGGTGCTTGGCGGGGAAATTGGGCCGATGTGGACAACTGGCTGTTTTCCAGTGCAGTCATAATTTTGTGTCAATCTCTTTAATAAGCACACTGGGTGAGTTTAAAATTGAGAACAACTGTATTTCACTAACGATGCTCTTTGTGTGTGTGATGCAAACATTTATCTTCCAAATCTCCTGAATTTTCACCCATCAAAGGAGCTCATGGTTGAAGAAAGCGCTTCCTGGATGAGTTCTTGATGGATTCGGTTTGTGAAGCAGCCAGAGAAGCCCATGACAGGACAGTGAGTGCCATCTGGGTTCCGGGATGTGGGTCTCTGGGAAGCTCCGTGCAGGGCACTGCATTTCCTGGTGGCAGGGCTCCTCTGTGGACAGAGCCTGCCGTCTGCTTCCCAGGAGCCTAAGATGAACATTAGCTCAGACAACAATGGCCTGAGTCACAAAAGTCATAAAAGCTGGCCTTTCTGTTTTCAAATTCAGCAAAATCAATGGAACCAGAAAACTGGAGACGACGAGTCACTCCTATTTGTCCAAAGTTGACTCTTTTGTACCAGTTCTATCCTCCATTCAGAATCATGAAATGTCAAAGATAAAAGAAGCAGAGTTCATTTTTGTGGCTGTGGGAAAACAGATCCAGAGAGATCAAAGTGGATTCCCTTCACGGATTCATTCTTCCATTCATCCGTTCAGCGCGTAGGGATTGAGCCCCACCTGCCCCGAGCTGGGCCTCCCGCTGGAGCCTGGCACCACAGTGAGGAGCCAAATAGCATTTGCTCCTAAAAATCCTCCAGTCACAGTGAGTCTAGTGGCAGTTAAAGCTAGAAAGGAAAGGCAGGAGGTTCTATAAGAACGTAGTCCTCAGTAGCCTGATGTGCCTAATAAACAGTAAAATTTTAATAAAAAAATACATTTATAATAACACCCAAACCTGCATAGTTGGGAAGGGATCCAACCAAAGTTCTGAATTGTGAAACACGGTTGTAAGAAATTGACACTGAGAACTTCTGTTCTTCAACATGTTCCAACCCACCAACCAACAACCCATTTAAAATGCTCAGCCTCATTAGGAATCAGGGGACTTGTGATGATATACAATGTACCTGCAGCAGAGTGGGAAATTGGAAACAGCAGGTGATATCTAGAACTGAGAAGAATACAGGGCAAGCGACAGAATCCCACACTCCTGGTAGGCTTGTTGTAGATGGGTGCAGCTGGTTTGGAAAACTGTTTGGCAGTGTCTGCCTATGTCGAACACCTCCCCACAGTGACCTGTGCAGGTAATATCCATCTGAAATGCATATGTGTGTTCACTAAAATGCATGTGCACAGAGATGAGTACATTTACATTGAACAAAACAGTAGAGTGGTGGACTGTGGGGGTGTAATTTGGGGTCACAATGCTTACCTGGCAGGAGTGAAGCCCTGGGTTCAACCCCCCCCCCCACCATACCCCCCAAAATATATATACTATAGCTAGACACCGTGGCACAAACTTGTAATACCAGCAGTTGTTTTGGAGGCTGAAATAGGAGGATCACAAGTTTGAGGCCAGCTTCATCAACTAGCAAGACCCTAAGCAGCTTAGAACCTGTCTCAAAATAAAAAATAAAAAGGTTGGGGATGTAGCTCAGTGATTAAGTGCCTCTGGGTTAAATCCCACTACCAAAAGAAAAAAAAAAGTCTACTATGTTTACAGTACTATTCATATTAGGCGACGGGCAGCTCTTGCAAGAGTCTAGGCACAGAGCTGAGCTGATGGTAGCAGGCAGAGAGCAAAGTGGCAGGGTGGAGAGGCCTGAGGAGGAAGAGGCCAGAGGACTTTGGATGGTTGGTGGGGGCAGGATGCATGACGGGGAGGGGTCAAGGTCAAATCCCAGGTTTCTCACTGAATGACCAGGTGTGGGCGGCTTCTCCCCAGGGGAGGGGAGCCTTGGAGGAGGACCTGGATTCCGGCAGGATGGGTGGAGGAGAGGAACCTCAACCCCTGGAACCCAGATTCTCAGAAATAAGCCGGTGGACTCACTGTAGTGCAGTAGTTGGGTCAGAAATCCAGAGGACAGGCCCAGGGTACGAGGTCAGCCCTTCACAAGCTGATGGTGAAGAGATGGAACTTGAACTGACTCCTTTCAAGGCAGCAACTCGGGAGTCACAGTCTTTTCTGACATACGTTTATCACCTAAGAGATGGAGTACATTGTTTAAAATGCTTTCCTGTAACCTTTGCCAATCATGATCAAGCTTTTACGTGTTTACCTCCATCCCTAGGTGCTAGACGACGCAAGTCGACTCCATGTCTCCTGAGCTATTATTCCCTTTTAACTTTAAAGCATACCTACGATTATTTCATGAGCCGGTGACTTTAAAGCCTACCTAAGATTATTGGTAAGCTTTCTTACTTCTAAAGTCCCAATAAAACACACTTAAAATAGTGAAAGCCTGCTACTTAAAAACCTACGACTCGGAAGTGCCTCTAAAATATATTTATGTAGATTTTACAGTATTTTATTTTTAATTTCCAAGGTAATTTCCTTTTTTTCATATGACCTGAATTTAACTGCTTTCTTAAAGAGTTTCTTTGATCCTCGGTCAAAGCACACCAAGTCTTACGGCTTTGTATTCTTTTTTTTTTTTTAATATTTATTTTTTAGTTTTTCAGCGGACACAACATCTTTGTTGGTATGTGGTGCTGAGGATCGAACCCGGGCCGCACGCATGCCAGGCGAACGCGCTACCACTTGAGCCACATCCCCAGCCCCACGGCTTTGTATTCTTTAACTAAAGGGCAGGCTCTGCACCTCAACCCGTTTGCCATTAATAGTAACTATGTGGGTTTTTTTTAGTTTTATTAATCTTATTTTTTTTCAAATACGCGACAGTGGAATGCATGACGATTCTTATTACGCAGACGGTGGGGAGCCACTCTGAATGACCCACGCCGTCCAGTCCTGAAGCAAGAGGCTCGGACTGATGACAACATTTCCTGGTGACTTGGGTGTTGTCCTAGGTGTAGGCATGTCAGATGTAGGCATGTCACCCTGGGGGTTGAGCTAGCGTCCCTGTTCCTTTGTGACCCCTTGCCCTGTTGGGGATAGAATGCTCCACGGAAGCTCCCCTTCTCTTGCTGTGCCCTTGGGTGTGGCCTTCCTAGATGTCAGCCAACCTGCCCACAGCGACGTCACGGAGCTAGACTCAATCCCACCAAACCTGACCTCTTGCCTCATGGGCGTGGCTTCTCCCCCATAAAAGGGGTCAGCCCGTGCGCTCTCTCGCTGTCTCTTCTGCAGACCCTGAAGGTCAGAGGAGCCGTCACGGGACGGGAAGGAAAAGGTCTCTCTGTCTCTCGTGTGATGATTTCGTGCAGCCCAGTTCCCCTGGAGTGACCCCGAGTGTTTTCATCATGAGCAACGTGACACTAGACGCGAGTGGGCTTCGTGCTTGACCTGTGGCTTCTCCTTCTGTTCCCTGTGCCTAGAAAGGCCATCAGCCTTGACCATCACCCAGGAGCAGGTGAGGTTCAGGGAAGTCCAGCAAATTGCCCTGTGGGGGACTCACCGTCAGGTGGGGCTGTAGGTCCCGGGTGAGCAGACAGGGCCGGGCCTTCCCCTTTCAGGAAAGCATCAGGAGAAGACGACATGGTGTCTGTTCCTCTAGGAAGGAGCTCAGAGGTTTGAACTCCATGATTATCCCAGAAACAAACTCTCAGGGTTTGTTAAGCCACCTGTCAGCCATCGGAGCCAGGCCTGTGTCCGTGGCTCACAGTGACACCCCCCATGACCTCTGTGTTGGTGGGGTGGGATGTGGGGTGCTGCTCCTCTGGGTCTCTGCTGCAGGGACTCCCAGGCTGCCATCCAGGGTCCGTCAGGGCCTGGGCCTCCTCTGAGGCTCCCCAGCATCTGGTCCCAGCCCACATGGTCACTCTGAGGACTGCGGGAGAGGAGGGCCCCAGCTCCTGCTGGCCGAGGCGGAAGGCCACTCTCTTGGGATCTTCGTCTCTCTGTGTGATGACGTCCTCATCCGAGCTGGTGACGAAGAGTCCATCAGAGTCTCCTCGCAGGATGGAGTGAGAATCTGAGAAGTAGACCCAGGTGACATCTGTCACTTTGGTCCCTTATCTGTCGATCAGAAGCCAGTCACAGACCCCTCCCCAGGGGAGAATGGGTCCCCAGGCACGGACACCGGAAGTCAGGGACGGTTGGGGACCGTCTTCACGTCTGTCCTCCACCGTGCTCAGCATTGTCCCCTAGAACGCGGAAACCACAGCAGCACCAGTCACAGGAACCGTGTGGGACAGATGCGAGCAGGCGCAGGAAGCACTTGGAGCAGTCTCTGGCTGCGATTCGTGCCCTGAAGGTGGTCGGTGGCTGCTTTCTGTTGTTCTAATTCTGCAAACGTGCGGCCCCAGGACAGCTTTCTTTAAGCTGTTGGTTTAAGGGACACCACGTGATATTCCGACAGACGTAGCCCAGGGCGATGACGACTGCGGTGAGGTCAGTGAGCGCCCAGCACCTCGGAGCTGCTCCCCCCTTCTTAGCGGTAAGAATACCTAAATCCCCAGCAAGCAGCCCTGCACCCTGGGTCTCAGACGTCCTCACCCCGAGAGCCACGGTCTGCACCTTGCACTGGTGCTGTGTGCAGTGCAGTTGTGCCGGGCCACGGCACAGGTTTCCCAGAGACCCAAGAAAATACCCTGAGATGGCAGACACGGCTCCTACAAAATGCGCAGGGGGAAGGTTCCGCGGCCAGGGCTAGACGGCACCTCCGTCCCTCATGGTGCCTGGTCTAGTGGCAGCCGGGTGACTCTCCACGGTGCCCCCAGTTCTGCACCAGTTACTGTAAGGGAGGGGTTTTTAGCAGTGACGTGGCTAGCTTAGCTTGCTTTGTCCCACTGATGACCAGCACCCCAGGAACTTGGCGAGCACACAGGAGAGCAGCTTTCTGCAGAGAGCGCCATTTCCCCCAAGTCCCCGCACACCCGAGAGGAGACCGTGTCCTTCAAGAGTGAACGTGTTTCTGGCATTCTGGCCCCGAGTCACTCCACTGTTCCCTTCACTTGGGTTGGTTCTTAGGAATGGAGGGGGGCACTCAGAGGTGTTTTACTGTCCTTGTTTCCTCCAAAAATGACACAGACCTGGATCTCCCCAGTTCTCAGCCCCTCCTACCCACCATTTTACTCTCTTCTATGTATCTAACATATAAAGATTCCACATATCAATGAAATCAACCCTTCAGTGTTTTTTATTTCTTTATTTCTACTACATTAATCTTCAGTGTCCTCTGGGCTTCTCTGTGTTGTCCCAAATGTCAGGATATTCTTCTTGAAGGCTGAGTAATATTCCTTTATGTATGTACATACACACCCCACAGTTTCTTTATCCATTCCTTCTTTGACAGACACTTAGGCTGTTTCTATATCTTGGCTATTGGGAAGAACGCTGCAATGAACAGGGTCATGTATGTGCGCCACTATCCACGGGGCGTTTGTTCCAAGACATTCCGTGGATACATGAAACGGCATACAGCACTAAACTCTGATTTCTTTTGAGGAAGCTCCAATCTGTTTCCCAGAAAGGCTTCATCAGTTACCTTCTCACCACACTGTACAGGGTTCCTTGGTCTCCACGCCCTTGACACCATCTCCTGTCTCGTCTTTTTGATGATAGCCAAAGCCTCCCGTGTTCAGAGCTGGGGCTTGCAGGCAATGTTCCAATCCTGAGGGTCCCACCTCATCCGTGGATCGATCCATCAAGGGGATTGACAGCTGAATCAAGCCCTGGGAGGCGGGACCTACTTGGAGAAAGCAGGTCACTGGGGCTGGGAGGGTTTGTCTTCTCCCAAGTCACTCTCTTCCCACCATGAGCTGAAAGAGTTTCCCTTCCACCCTGTTCCTGTCTTGGAACGAGTCGACAAAATAAAGTCTGTCTCCTTTAAGTTGTTTATGTCAGGTGTTTCAGTCACAGGGATGAAAATCTGACCCCCACACCATCGATCCTCTTCCACCCGCTCCCTTAGAACTGTGAGTCTCTGGAGCTGTGAGCTCAATAACCTTTTCTCTCGGAAGTTAATTATCTCAGGTATTTTGTTATAGTGATGAAAAAAACCCCACACTTATTCATTTTTGCTTTTGTTGCCTGAGATTTTGCTCTGATTTCCCAAAGTCATCCCCAAGGTCAAGGCCAGGGAGCTTTTTCCCTCTTCCCCCCATCCCCATGTTTTCTGTTAAGAGTTTTAGGGTTTGTCTTATGTTTAGGTCTTTCATCCATTTTAAGTTGGTTCTTGTGCTTATCTCAGGGCCCAGTTTCACTCTGTTGAATGTGGACATCAATTTTCCTAATATCTCCTATGACAAAGGCTGCCCTTGCCGCCTGTGTCCTCTTGGTTCAGAAGCCGTTGGCCGCCCACACGTGGGTTCACTTCTGGGCTCTGTCTCTCCGTCTGCACGCTGGCTTTCTCTCACCCAGTTTTGGTTACCATGCCTTCAATTCAAGTTAAAGTCAGGAAATTTTCTTTCTTGAGATTGCTTTGGTGACCAAGTTTTTATTTTGTTATTTTATATATATATATAAAATAACAAAATAAAATATATATATTTACATGTTTCCGTATGAGTTTTAGAATTGATTTTTCTATTTCTGTGGGGAATGCTGTTGGAATTTTGGTGGGAAATGCATTGAATTTGCACGTTTCAGATGGCATGGACATTTTTTTTTAACAATGTTCTCTCTTTAGATCCATGAACATAGGATACATCTTGATGTTTATTTGTGTCTTCTTCCACTTCTTTCACCGATGTTTTATCGACTTCAGCGTTCGTTTCTTTCATCACCTTGGTTAAATTTATTCCCAAGTGTTTTCTTCTTTTTGATGCTATCATACACAGGACGGTTTTCTTGATTTTTATTCAGATAGATCATTTTAGGGTAAAGAAACGTAACTGATTTTAAACATTGATCTTATATTCTATAGCATTACTGAATTTATTCAACAGGTGTAGAGGGTGTGAGTGTGTAAGAGTGTGTGTGTGTGTGTGTGTGTGTGTGTGTTGCTCTAGGATTTCCTTTTCCACCTGTAGGATTGTACCATCTGCAGGCAGGGACACCTTTACTTCTTTTCTCACTGGGACACCTTTTCTCTTTCCTGCCTGCCTGCTCTTACTAACACAGCAGGCTACCCGGATCCAGGGCATTTGTTCAAAGACTTTCCGTGGGTTCCTGAAACAGTGGACAGCATTGAACTCTGTACACTAGTTCTTTATTATGCATGCCTACCTTTGATGAAGTTTAATTTATAAATTAGGCCAAGTAAGAGAGCAACAGTAATTAATAAAACAGAGCAAGGATGATAATGCACTGTAATAAAAGTTCTTTCAAACTTGTGGATAATTTATTTCTGGAATTCTCTATTTAGTATCTTTGGACCGTGGTTGACTGCAGGTAACTGAACTCATGGAGGTGAACCGTGAATGTCATGGGGTGGGGATGCTTGCAGTCCTAATGTAACAGAGGTGGCCAGAGTGGGCACCGTGGTGCACTGAGAATGGCCAGCTCCCCTGGCACATTCGAAATACATGCAATTAGGAAGCAGATGTCACACCCGCTAATGTGAAGAGCTGACTCCCCACCACGTGGTGGGGTCTGTAGTCACCTTTCTACAGATGCTGCGGTTTTAGCGCATTAGTTTTCAAATCAGTAGCAGCATCAAGTTCCTGTTAAAATTCAAAGATTGGCACCTTTGTGTGCAAGTGTAAGTATCTGTCTTTACGTCATGGGCCAGTGTACCGCTGGCTGTGATGGTCAGCAGGCGCCCTCTGCCAATGACCTTTAGCTCCAGTCAGCAGGGGTAAAGGGACAACCAGGGCTCTGGAATCCTGGGTTCGAATCCTGGTTCAGCCCATGAAGATCCTCACCCTGGTCCAGTTTCCTCTTTCTGGCCCTGTTGCCAGAAGGTTCCACCATTGAGAGGGGAATACCATTTGGTCTAGTGGAATCCCTTGTCCGATATCCATCTTTGATTCTGGACTGAGATGGCATGCTGCACTTCTAGCCGTGCCACGGTGATGGGAGTTGTGGCCTGCCTCCTTCTTGTGCAAAAGTCCAGGTATTCTGCTCCCGATCCCTGTGCTTAATGTTCACTGGCTGACACGAAATTCGAGGTGATTGTGCAAGAGCCTCCGGTCCTACGTGCATCTGAGGATGGAGACAACTTCCTGAGCGTCTTCCTGGCTGAGCACTTTCACCTCTGTCCTTGGCTTCTGCTCCAGGCTCACCACCCACTACTGTCCTAGCAGAAGCCACGCAGCCACAGAATGTTAACGTGCTGCAAGACAGGGCCACCAGGTGAGGGATCAAGTCTGTCTCAAGAGAGCCTGCAATGTCATCATGTCAAAAGGGGACTTCAAAGAGGACTTTAGGAGACGGATATTTGTCTATTTGTTTGTTCCTTTATTCAAGTATCAACCAACCAAGTGCTTGGTGTACTCGTCAGCTTTCCGTGACTATAATGACATACCCGGCAAGAGCTACTTATGGAGAAGAAAAGGTTTATTAATTCACAGTCTGGAGGCTAAAGGGCATGATGCTGGTACTGGCTCAGTCCTGGTTAGGGCCCTCTGTCTCTCAGCTGCATGACATCATGGAGGAGGTAGGCATGTGTTGAAGAGCTTACATCACTAAACAGAGAATCAGAAAGACTGGGGCCAATGATCCCTTCTGAGGACAGGCTGCCAGTAACCTAAAGACCTCCCACTAGGCTCTGCCCCTTAAAGGTCCACCACCTCCCGATAGCACCAAGCCTGAAAAAAAGCAGACCTTTGGGCATCACCTAACCCCAGTTGAGACCATGGCAGTATGTGTGCACTATGTCACTAATGTGGGCAGTGCTGGGTTGAGGCCCTGGCAGGCCGGGGTTCAGTCTTAGGGAGCATGAGGTTGAGTAGGAGGGGAAATAAAGAGAGAATTACCCACACACAGACCCAGACGGCGTGACAGTGTTACTGAGGATGAGGATGAAGACACAGACGAGGATAATGGTAATGGTGGAGTCGGGCACTATTTTAAGTGCCACATTATGTGTTGACTCATTTAATTTTCTTTCTTCTCCAGCTTTATATTGCATTAAAATATACTCAAGAAAATTTACCATCTTAATGATTTTTTTTTCTTTTTTGGTCTCAGTGATGGAACCCAGGAGTGCTTTACCACTGAGCTGTATCCCCCATCTTTTTTATTTTTTATTTTGAGACAGGCCCTGACTAAGTTGCTAGGACCTCACTAGGTTGCTGAGGCTGGCCTCAGACTCGCAATCCTCCTGCCTCAGCCTCCTGAGCTGCTGGGATCACAGGTGTGCACCACCATGCCTGGCATACCTTAACCATTTTTAAGTGTTCAGTTTTGTGGTGTTAAACCTACTCATAACGTCTGACCAACACACCATCCACCTTCTGAACTCTTTCCATCTTGTGAAACTGCCCCTCCCTCCTGTTGGACAGTCTCCCCATCTCCCCTCCCCTGGGCCCCTGGACACTATTGTTCGGCTTGCTTTCTTGGTGATTTTGACACTCCAGGGACCTCACACCAGTAGAATCCCACAGTATTTGTCTTCCTGTGACTGGTTTATTTCACATTCAGGAACTTGCTTGCTTCCTCCATGTGGTAGTGTATGTCAGAATCTCCTCTTTTAAAGGCTGAATGATTCCATTGTAGGAAGGCGCCACGCTTGGCTTGTCCAGGCATCGACCTGTGGACCTGCTCACATTAGCTGTCGTGAGGAACCCTGTACAGATATTCCTCCGAGGCCCTGGTCTCAATCCTTTTAGGAGGCAGAATTGCTCGGTCACACAGTAATTCTGTTTTCAATTTTCCAAGGAACCGCTGTACAGCTTCTCAGAGAGGCTGTGACATGTTACATCCCAGGAACAGCGTGCAGCGTCCCCGGTTTCTCCGTGTCCTCACCACCTCTTGCTATTTTCTGGGTGTTTTTTTAGAGTAACCATCCTGGTGGTTGCGAGGATCCATTTACTTCCCCCGCGGTGCTTTGGCGTAGGTGCTGTTTGAATTCCCGTTTTACAGATAAAGAAACTGAGGCTCAGAGGGCTCCAGTTCTCATTCACGCTCCCGGGGCTGCACGTCAGAAGCCCAGTGTTGGCTGTTGACCCTGGCCCCTGCCTGACCACCGTCTGGGAGGGCTGTGTGTTCAGTGGACACTCATCCTCCATTTCCCTTGGGCTGGAAGATGGTGGCATCAGGGAATCGGGTTTCCTACCCTGGAGGAGCTCACAGTCCCTGGTGCCCAGTTGCGTCAGGAGAGGCCTGTGATAGGAGCCACACCCGGAGAGAGCCCACTGTGCACACCCCCATGGGGTGACGGGTGCACATGGGCACCGTACCCTGCATGTGGGCACCGGGATCTTCTGGTGGCTTCCTTCATGGCCAGGAACATGTCCCGCACCCTCTCCTATTTACTTTTGGCCCAAACTGTAGCCCAAGACTGTTCTAGAGGATAGGCATTCAGCAGATGCTGTGTTGTTGCTGTATCAGCATCATTTCTATTAATATGCAAGCAGGAATTTCTTTAAAAAAGTCAACTATAGATAATTTTTAATTCGGAGGTCCCCACCACGGGCTCCAGGTGTTAGTCCTCTCCCTTCCTGATCCTCGTGAAGCAGACACTTTGCCTTTCAAATGGGAGCACCCCCCCCACCACCACCACCAGCATGCATAGCGGACCCGTCCCCACTAGGAGCCACCCGCTCTGGTCTGGCCACGTGGCCTTCTGTTGTGCTGAGAATGAGGCCTCTCCTTCTGGACTCTTCATTTCCCCAGGGAGAGGGGCTGGTACCAGCTCAGAACATCAAAGTGCAGAGGTTCTAACTCCCACTTTAACTTCTGCTGGAGAGGCCTCTGTGCTGGCCGCTGTGGCCCGAGGCCGGTGGCCCTCTGTAGCCAAGGGCTGCTGCTCCCCTCGAGCTGTCCTCCCCCCTCGGCTGGAGGCTGTCCTCGGGCTCCGTCTCTCCTGTTAGGAGCAGGGCTGCCGCTGGGGGACCTTGTCAGAGAGCACTTGTCAAACATCCTCACGCTGCTTTGGAAGGTCTGAGCTGAGGCCAGGCTGCCAGAGGCGTTCCGGGTGGACAATGAAAGAGATGCACCAGAGCCCCGGGGACCCGAGTAACAGGGGAGGGAACCCCACGGCTCCTGGCGAGGCCCGAGTCCCAGCTGGGGCCAAGCATCCTGGGGGTAAGGACCGTTGGGAAGAGCGTGGCTCTTTGCCGTGGCTGGGAAGCCACCCTGGGCCCCCCACAGCCTGGGGCATGCCTTTAGTTCCCCTTGACCTCGTCTCCCTTCCCCTTGTCTCTCTCCCCTCCCCCACGGCGTCTTGGCCTCCCTCCCCCATTCCTGGAGCCCACCTCCACCCACCCCTTCTCCATCCTTGGAGCCCCAGCCCTGGAGGCGAGATCCGTGGACGTGAGATGTGCCCTTGGTGGTGCAGGGGACCTCACAGTGTGAGGAGGAGGTCCAAGTTGCTACCCCTGGATTGGAAGACCCTGGTGACCTGGCTGCTCCCGCCCCTAGAGGGTCACCTCCCGCTCTCTCCCTCACTGTGGTCCTGGCCGCCTTCCATTCCTTTGCCAGGCCAACCCAAGGCAGCCACAGGCGTCGATGGCTGTTGGCTCTGCTCTCCCCAGAGACCTGGCCCCTTCCTGGGTGTCATCGGACACCGAGAACCACCTTGCACTGCTTGGGTCTGCTCTCCTCCACCCAGCCCGGGACGGCCCCGGAGACGGGCAGCTCTTCTGTTCCTAAGGAAGAGCTTGGCGCCTCTTGGCTGGAATGTTCTAGCATCTATAGGGAGAGGGACAGTGTGTTGGGGCTATGGGCTGAGACAGTGGGGCCGGAATACCTGGGTTCCAATCCCCATTCTGCCGTGAGCGGTGTGAATCTGGGCAAGTGATTTAACCCCTCAGTGCCTCCGTGGTCCACCCTCATGAGAGAACTTATCACTTGGGATTTTTGCCAACGATTCACTGAGCTGTCGATGGAACGTGTCAGGGGTGACGGGCGCAGAGGCACAGAGGTGAGCTGGAGGTCATCTTCATCATCTGTTGAAACCCCGTCTCCTGCAGAGGGGGCTTCCGTGTGTGTGTGTGTGTGTGTGTGTGTGTGTGTGTGTGTGTGTGTGTGCGCTACTCTTTCAGGGTGTTTGCAAGTGTGTGCAGAGCCCTTGCGTCTCCTGGGGACTGAGGGAGGCTACAGGCATCAAGTCGAGAGGAAGAAATGTCTCGTGACTCACGGGGAAGATTTCTTCCAGGTCCTCCACATGCTGGGAGTTGGGGAGGTCCAGCACCTGTTGACAAGGATCCCCTGGCAGAGCTGGTTGTGTGGTTGAATTCACATTGAGGGTTTGAAGAGTGCAACTCTGTGGAGATTGTGTCCTGTTTTATTTGAAATGACCAGGGCTCGTTCCCATCCATGGTGCCACATCTCCTGGCACCGGAGTCAGAACCCGAGACGTGCAGGTGGTAGCTGTCACAGGTGTGGTGACTCTTCATATGAGCACATTTATTTAATTCTCATTCAAAAATGCCAAATATGAAAATCAGCATCAACTACGTTTGCTAGAATCACCTGCCGGCTGGTCTAGTCCCGCTGGGGAACTGATTTTCCAAACGCACGTTGTGTTATTCACTTCATTTCTCCTTTGCAGTGAGGGTGGGTGGTCAGAGGCTGGTTTGAGCGTGCGGTGCGCAGAGCGCTCTGAGTCTGCAGGGATCAGCACCCCTGCTGGGGGCACCTCTGTGTGTGTCTGTCCTAGATCCTTCCCTCATTTGCCTTCTTTGTGACAGCTCTTCAAGGGTTTCCAGATGGTGACATTCTTCCGTCCCCTCTCTGAGTCTTCCCTTTTCCAGAATTCACATCCCCTGTTCCTTCAGAGCTCCTCAAAGGATGCGGCTTTAAGACTCTTCATCATCCTGGCTGCTCCTCTATACATTCTCTCTGGTTTCTCTAAATGTCGCTTTCAATACAAACCAGCTCAATAGAAGCTTGAGAACTATATTTTCAAACGTGCATATTTTTTTTTCCCCCAAATGAGCAGGAACAGGGTTGGAGCTGGGCGTAGGCCCTGTGTACCGTGGTGGTCCGTGTTGGGGGCTCCGTGGCCCAGAGCCGGGAAGCCCGGCAGCAGAAAGGTTGGAATGGAAACCAGAAATGAGTGCGCGTGCGCCCCTTCCCACCAGCCCAGCGACCCTGGGGGGTTTCTGTGTGTTGCTTGGTGCTTTCCTTGGGGGCAGCAGGACCTGGGCTGTTGGGGACTCACTCCTGTTTCTCAGAAGGTGGCCACTGTAGTGTCCAGTCCCTGAGTCGTGGAATTTATGTGGCAACTCAGAGAAGGCACTAGAAATGAAGGTTTGGGAGTGAACGGCCTGGGGGACGTGGACCTCGGGCACCAGGCCTCTGTCATGACCGTGTTCTTGTGATACCCAGTGGGTGGACATGGGGCTCACCCCTCCGCTGTCTTGGTTGAAGTGCAAGCGTCCTCCTCAGCAGGCCCATGTCCGGGGAGTACGCTGAGTGTGGGCTTCTCACTCCAGATCAGTGACACGGCTCCCGAGTTTTTGGGGCCTTTCTCCACCCTGGGAAGGTCCAGGTTGGACATGATTCGAATGTGGCACCTTTAA
Organism: Urocitellus parryii; assembly: GCF_045843805.1. Taxonomy (NCBI): domain Eukaryota; kingdom Metazoa; phylum Chordata; class Mammalia; order Rodentia; family Sciuridae; genus Urocitellus; species Urocitellus parryii. Next base: position 8,790,353 of record NC_135541.1, read on the forward strand.
CCCAATAATGACATTCCTGACCGGGCCCTCCTAGGCTGGGAGGAGCCGGACTTGTTGCCTTTGCGTTGAACAGCCCAGGCCGCTCGCTCCATTGTGGAGGGTAGGTGGCCGCTGGGTTCCACACGCGTGGACCCAACCAACCAGATCCAAAATATCAAGAAGACATCACTGGACACACACAGACTTTTTGGGGTTATTATTTCCTAAGTAATACAGCAGAACAACCATCTGCCGAGCACTTACGTTGTGTGAGGTGTTATGCATGATCAGAGATGATTTAAAATAGACGAGAGGATGTGTGTAGGTTCCAGGAAAGTCCTGCAGCACCTTATCAAAGAAAACTGACCATCCAAAGAATTTTAAGGGGAGAAGGGGACCCAGGAATCCATCCTCCATGGACGCCAAGGTTCAGCCCCATTTCCAACTTGCTTTTGGTAATTCTTCCACCTCTTCCCTCTGCAGACTCCACCTCCTGCCACCCCGCCACCCTCGTCCTCTTCGCTGCACTAGGGCACTGACCGGGGGAGGGGGCTCGGCGTCGGGGTGTGACGGCGTCGGCTGTGGCTGTCCACCAGGCCCGAGACATTCCGAGTGACTCGAGACGGCAGGACAGAGTCCTTCAAAGGAGCTCCGAGTCCTCTAGCCCAGGGGGCTTGAATGGCAGTGAAGTCCTGGTGCTCAGCAGACGGGAGCACGTCCCTGTCGGGAGGAGGGAGAAGGGCGAGGATGCCCCCACCCGAGCCTGGCAAAGAAGGCCCCTGGGCCTGGCTCTGGCCGCCTCTGGGAGGGTCTCAGGGGCTCAGGGATGTGGAGCGGGAGTCCACGAAGCAGGGCCCGCGGGTTCAACCTGGCTCCCTGCCTGTGTTTCTGAACCTGCAAACTCAGAATGGTTTTTACATTGTTAAGCAATTGGGGGAGAAGGGAAAGAAGCACAGTGTTTTGTAACATGCGGAAACGTGGAATTCAGAGAGCACTGTGAGTCGTCCTGCAGAACGGAGCAGGAGGGGGCAGCTGAGTGAAAGGGGGCGTCTTGGGATCTGAGGGGTCGAGGGAGAGAAGCCTGTTTAAAAGAGCACGCGCTGCTGAGGGGTCGAGGGAGAGAAGCCTGTTTAAAAGAGCACGCGCTGGTGCCAGTTAATAAGGGCAAGTCGTCACCATGCTGCTGCCTGCGTCTGGTCTGTGCGAGGCCCGAGGCCCCAGTGCCGTCCCTGGTTGAAAGGAGATGTAGCCTCGGTGATGCTAATATTCCAGCAATTTACCAAGCAATAAAACTAAAGTAATTTATTATAATTTTATGATGAGATCTCTTTTTCTTGGCTTGGGAAAGGTTTTTATTGCCTCGAGTCTTACAATGTCGCTCTTGCTAATATTGATTCTACTCTAATCTCTTTCCCTTTTTTATACTTCTCAAGTTATTTCTTGATGCGGACAAAATTCACATTTTAAAGCAGTTTGAAGGTATAAAAACCAACCTTTGAGAAAATGTGATATGATAATTTTATTTTCCTACGGGTGGTCAATGTTACGTAGGCAGCAATACAGAAAAATGCAGTTGGAATCCCCAGGATTTTTCTCTCCCTTTTATCTTCTTGTGGTTTATAGGGTGCTAGAGTTGGGCCCTGGAAGGTCCCCGAAAGACCAATGTGTTAGAGGCTTGGTGATATTGGGAGGTGGTGGAGCCTTTAAAAGGTGTGGCCTAGTGGAAGGTCTTTAGGTTATTGGGGGTGTGCCCTCAAAGGGGATTGGGTACCCTCATCCCTTCCTTTTCTTTTGTGTTCTAACCATGAAGTGAGCTGCTTTTCTCTGCCATGTTATGCTGCCTTGTCATAGTCTCAAAAGCAACAGACCAACTGACCGGGTACTATGAGTGAAAACAAACCTTCTCTCTTGATAAGATGATTATCTCAGGCATTTGTTATAGTAACAGGAAGCTGACTCACACCTAGAGGAAGGAAAAGAAGACAAGCGTGCCCCAGAGGGACCTTGTCTGCTGGGAAGACCCCAGGATGTGAGAGGCGTACACCAGAAGGGTCACAGGCATGCCGACCTGAATCTCCATGTCTCTTTAAGAGCAGGATGGTTCTCAGCCCTGTTGCTAGGCGACCTGTTTCCAGGCAAGCTAATTAGGATACACCTTGATTCCTGACTGTGCCGGCTGGGGTGTTCATCTTTCTCCCAGGGCGTGAAGCATGCTGCAGTGTATTAGACACTTGGCACATATTCCATGCAGTGCTAGAGAGAAGGCAGGAGCATCTGCTGTGTGTGTGTGTGTGTTTGTGAGACACACTCATTTCCACCAGTGCATGATTCTGTGGTCTACAGAGCATTTTTGTAAACATGACCCTACCCAAGCCCCTCAAGGGTGGATATTCTGCCCACTTCACGGGCCGTGAAGCGGAGCCAGGGCTAACTGAAGATGTGGACCTGGGGGACGAGAGCCTCCGGTGTATCAGGCCTCCCGACTCCCAGCTGTGGGTGCCTGGGACACATGGATGCGGCTGTATGTGACCTGCCCTGTGCCCTGGAAGGCTTCAGGGCATCCCGAGGCCCACCAGGGATGCATTTTTGTGATTTCCTTTCAGAGGCAAATCCATCCGCTCTTCCCCAAATAGATTTCATGGTTTTCTGTGGCCCTCCCCCACCCGACCTCTGTCCTTGTGACAATGACCTTTTTATTTCCCATTAGCCGCTCACTCGAGCAGTGAGCGGCTGAGTCTGCAGATTTTATGAAACTCACGAAAGCCTACAGGGTCTCTGGAGGTCCCCCGAGGAAACTGAGCAGCCGGGATTTGGCCCTTGTGCCGCTTTTATTGTATAAAAAAATAAGTGCGGTCATTTTGGGGTGTGCCTTGGGGGTCTTATTTGCTGGGTTCATTTGGGAACGGAGGCATAAAATATGGCTTGCTGCTGGGGCAGAGTTTGGGGACTAGCTTCTCTTGATCCGCTGGTCTTTTCCTGTAGTGGAAGAAGCGTGTCTCTGAGATGAGTTGGCAGGCAGTCTGGGCTGCTCCTGTCACTCTGGCAGAAGGCAAGGACATTCACACTCCCCTGCCATCCTCCGCCGTAGGTATGATGTTTGCAAAAACAGAGCAGATCTCTTCTCATTCCCTAAATGGTGCGTGGCCATTTAGGGGTAGAACCCTGGGTTCTTTGTACTGCCATCTCTCATCTTCCACTGCAAATGCCATTCTGCAGATATTTGGGCCTATTTGGTGTCTTTTTTTTTTCCTTGGTGCTAGGGATCGAACCCAGGGCCCTGTGCATGCCAGGCAAGTACTCTACCAACTGACCTATGTCCCCAGCCCTTCTTGGTGTCTTTATGTCTGTTTTACACTCAATAATCGACAGAGAACTTAATACCCTTGATTGTGTGTCTGTAAATATTTCCTTTCCGATTCAAATCCGGGTTCCAAAAGTTACTTGTACAACGTTTGTGGTTTCAACACAGGACGTTTTTGCTGTTTAGGGGAGGTGGAGAGATGACCCAAGTTAACTGAGCACATACTACATTCCAGGCACATGCTTTTGCTCTTCACCATGACACTGTGTACTCTCTGCTGTAACAGGCTCAGGGGGAAAGAAGGACCTGCCCAGGGCATCAGGAAAGTGGAAAACTAAGATTTAAACCCAGCCTGTCCGGCCACAGCGTATTCAATTATGTCCTAATGCCTCAGGCAGGCTGCAGGGGCTGTGAGGGTCAATGCAGCTCTTGCCCTCTGGACTAAAACCTTCCCTTGCATCCTAAACCTTTATTTTCCCGCTCCCTGTAATCTGAATAAGAGTTGGGCCAGGTGGAGTTTTCCAGTGCTGGAGAAGACCCTGTGCTGGTCACCTGTTTCCACTTTGCGGAGCTTAAACAAACCTGAGTTACCATCACCCAGGGCTGTCGTGCCTGGGCATGCGGTGCCAAGAATCCTTGCCCAGGAAGCCACACGTTGTTGCTAAGCTACAGTCCCCTGAATGCCGCCGGGCAGAGCCAGGACAATCATGACCATCATAATGTCCACAGTTATCGAGTGTCTATGCGCGGGCACTGGCCGAAGGCATTACTGAGTTAACATTGGGTCCCGGAAGCAGCGCTGTGATCACACCATGGTCCCACTCGGTAGAGGAGGAAACTGAGGCACCGGAAGTTAGGCTCATGGCTGGCCGGCGAGGGGTTGCCCTCTACCTGACTTGGTCTCTGTTCCTGAAGTCCCCCAGGGATAGAGTTTTCGTCTGTTTTGTTCCCTGCTGCACCCACCCCACTGCCCAGAATGATGCGTGGGACCTCACTAAATTGTCTGGAATAAATGAAGTCTGGAGACTGGAGAAGGGGAGCCCCAAGGGTCAGAGTGGGACTGTTCCCCAGGAACTCCATGTGTCCACTTGCTCACTGGCCCGTTGGCTCAGCTGACTCATCGTCCAGGGCCCTCCAGAAGAGACGAGAGAGATGTCCCTCTCATAGCCACTTCTGTCTGCAACAACCGTGACTTCCCAGGCCCTCTCTGGGGCCAGGTACAGTGTCTGGCATTTGGTGGACACAAACTCCAAAATGAACAAACAGTGCCCACGGCAGGTGACCCTGGGCGTGGACATCCACTGGAACCAGAGTTGGCTGGAGAGACTCGGGAGATGGCTGCTCCCTGCAGGATCGGGCCCCGTGCCCTGGGCTCTTCTGGTGGGCCATGGCCCTGCTCTCCAGGCACTGTCTGTCCACCAGGGCTCGCCACCAACCTCGGACAAGAAGCCGTGGTTCTCGTCGTACAAGTCACTGTGCAAAGTCGAAAGGAGGGTTGGAGCTCAGAGAGGAAGGCGCTCCCCACCCCCAAAGGGCCCTTCCCTTGGGGAACCTTCCTGTCCCTCTGGCCGCTTCTCTCCAGCCATGTCTGTCCTCTCCCGGTCAGCGCTGGACGGGACTGCACTTCCCCACACTCCTCCTCCTCGGGTCCTCTAGATGGCATGGGTTTTCTCACCTGTCAGATGATGTTGGCTGATTAGCAAAACTTCCTCAAAAATAAACACCACAAAGAGCCTCCAAAAAAACTAAATGAACCTGCTTAAAGCTCAGGTTGACGCTCAGACTTGCAAGATTTGTTTTTAACATGAAAACCGGATGTGTCAAGACGACATATGGAGTCGGGAGGGGGCTGAGTTGGTCACAGAGATGAGTGCTGACGGAAGGGTCCCCAGGGTTCATGACCGGGCTCCGTGGACGGAGGGACCCGTTTGAACAGCGCGACCCGGATGATCCTCACAGGAAGGGACTTCCACGTCAGGAGTTCAGGACAGCGGGTGTCATTCTTCCCCTCTCTGTTCTCAACACACACACACTGACACACTGACACACATACTGACACACAAACACACTCACACACACACTCACACACACACTCATACACACATTAACACTCATACACACACTATACTACATACTCACACACACTCACACTCACACACATACTTACAAACACACTGACACACACTCACACACACGTACTCACATACACATACTGACTCACACTCACACTCACACACTCATACACACATTCACACTCATACACACACTCACACACACATACACATACACACACACATTCACACTCACACACACTCACACATACACTCATACACACATTCACACTCATACACACACACATACACACACTCACACTCACACATACTCACAAACACAGTGACACACACACAACTCACTGACACACTCATACACACACTGTCACACACTGACACACACACATACACACATACTCACTCGTACACATTCACACACACACTTACACACAGACTCACACACTCACACACACACTCATACACACATTCACACTCATACACATACTCACACACACTCACACTCACACATACTCACACAGTGACACACTCACACACAACTCACACACTGACACACTCATACACACACTGACACACACACATACACACATACTCACTCGTACACATTCACACACACACAGACTCACACACTCACATACACACTCACACGCTCACACCCACATGCACTTGAGGAGGGACCCGGGCCTCTGTGGTCTCTGGATGCTTACTCTCTGCTGGAGGAGGCAGGGCCCTTGCTTTGGAGCGGCACTTCCTCCACCCGTGGAATCTGAGAGCCACCAGGAGCTTTCAGACTGTGGCTGCGCGGCCTTCGTCACGTTTCTGCCTCCTTTTCCGGTTTCTCTGGTGCTTATCTGCAATGTGAGTTCCCAGGGACAGGTGACGGCCTGACCCGCGCGAGAGCACGGGTGTCCTGCTCCGAGGACGCTGGCCCTGGACAGGACGTCCTGACGGGAAGGGGAAGCCGCGGAGGGCGGGGCAGAGGAGCTTATTCATCTCCCGACGTGGACTTGCTCATGGTGGCCCTTCAGGGTGACACTGTCGGACTAACAGCAGCTCTGATTTGACATCCTGACAGTGCGGCTGTGGAGCTTCCGAGGTTCTTCCTCCCCTTCCAGAGTTAATTAGTACTCACCAACCAAAGGGCAAGAGGGACTTTGAATTCCTGCTTGCAGACTTACTGGTTAGAAATGACTTGTTTCATTTAGCGTGGTTTTAAATATGTATCTGATGCTTTCAAAAATACCACCTACCCCCAAATACCACCTACCCCCAAAATACCACCTACCCCGGACGTTTGTGAATAGCTGCATGCCCTGGTGTGCTGGCTGGGTGGGCACCGTGTCCCTGGATCTCGTAGTACCTGCTGTGGGTGGCACATTTTGGAGATAGCATGTTTCTGAATGTCTATGGCCCAAGGGGTAAAGTGGGTCAGCCAAAGAAAATGTCAAGGTCAGACTTGACCTTGGTCTCTTATCTGAACCCAGGGCTCCTGGTGCAGGCCTCCCAGGGCCCAGCGAAGATGGTGGGCTGTGGTCATGCTCATTTGGATACAGCTCAGGGGTTCGATTGACTGGCCTGAGAGAAGAAGAACTGGACTTTGCGTTGGTTTCGGCTCCCCCAGAGGCTCCCCAGTGAATTACTGCTGGGCCAGCATGACTCATGGATCCACGAATTGCAATCAGAGCTCAAACTCTTTCAAGCAGGAAAAACAGTTTTGCTCATGCAAATAGATGTCCTTGGAGAGACAGAGTAGGTTTCAGACATGGCTGTATCCAGGGGCTCAACCGTGTCTTCAGGACTTGGTTTCTCTTCAGCTCCGTGTTCCTCTCCTCCAGCTTCACCTTCAGGTGGACTTTCCATAGCAAAGACCCCAGGCCTTGTGACATCCCCACAGCCCAGCAGGAAGAAGGCTTCCAGCAGTACCACATTTGAGGTTTGCTGCTCTGGCTTGGATTATGGTACATACTGGAATAATCATTGCCCAGGGGGAGAGAATACACTGATGGCCAGGCTTGGGTCACACGCCCATTTTTGAGTTCAAGGTGAGCTCAGCCTCACCTGGGCCAGGTTGACTATGATCTGGGTGTTTCTCAAGACAAAAGTAACCGCATGGAAATATGTGTGTTGTAGAGGCAGGGGGGGTGGGTTGCCCGGCCTGGGAAACACAGAGGACCTCTCCAGGGGTCAGGAGAGTTTTGGGTCTGATTCTGCAGTGTTTCCTAAGTCCCAACTGTCTTTTCTGGCACATGTCTAGATATATATAATTTTTTTATTATCTTATTTTTTTTTTTTTGCGGTACTGGTGGTTGAGCCCAGGGGCACTCTACCACTGAGCAGCATCCCCAGCCCTTTGAAACAAGTCTTTAAAAATGTATTTTGAGGCAGATTCTCTCAAGTTTCCCAGACTGGCCTCAAACTTGCGACCTTCCTGCCCTGGCTGACTGAGTCCCTGGGACTGCAGTGTGTACACCGGGCTCAGCGCATGTCTACATATTTCTTGGGCATTTTCCATTGAGGTGGGTGCTGGGGTAGGCTCACAGGTGAATGAGGAACAGCCACCTAGTGCCCGCAGCCTGGGCAGGAGACACACCTGCGCACACCTGTGCACACATACATGCACATACTCAATTTCAACACCTTGGAATAAGTCCTGTGGGCAAGTTCAGTACCAAGACCTGTTTGGACCACAGATGAGGACGCCTCATTCTTTTGGGGAACCAGGTATTCGGACAGCGGGGGAGGCCGAGTACAGCACACCTGGCCCTGGCTGGGTGTGCATGGCTGCCCCCCTCCTGGCCCCTCTCACCCACCTACCTTACCCACAGCTTCTGCATATGCACCTTGGCCGGGGTTCCCTTTCCTCCACCAGGACACCCCAGCTATCAGCATGGCCTCCCCCGGCCAGCGGGGAAGCACCGAGGCCGTAGGTATTAGGCAGAGCTGAGAAATCTCCTTCCCAGCTCTTCTCCCAGGGGACCACTGAGCAGGGACCGTGATCCCAGGGCGCCACGTTGCCCTGCTGTTGATCAGAAGGCATCTCCACAGTTCTCCAGCGTGGCTCCTTCCTGCCACCCTGAGACTGGTCCCAGAGGTGATTCTTACAGCAGCGCGAGACAAAGAACAAAGAGGGCCAGGTCCCAAAGTTTTGGGGGCTCCTCCTCTCTCTGCCGGGTGCTCCCTAGCTTGGGCTTCTGGTTACGCAGTACAATGCCTTTGACCGGGTGGTCACTCTCCACCTCATCTCCCACCACTCCCTCCTCAGGCCTGCTGGACAGAGCCCACTTCCGCCTCAGACAGGAGGACTAGAAACTCTCATCTCTCCATGAGACCGTTGAGGAGCCCAGGACCGTGGTGGCAGAGTTCTCACGGTAAAACTCAGTGGGTCAAGGTGACCAGAACTCCGTGGCTAAGCCTGGGAGTGTGACTGTGCTGAGCTGGACACGCCCAGGAGAGGTCCACCTGGACCCTCAGGACCCTCCAGGGAAGCCAAGCTGGTGACCCTGGGAGTACCAGTGACCCTCTGGGTCTGAGTTTTCATTAATTAACTGAATCCGCAGGACCGTTCGGATTCTGGCACCCAGCAGAGTTTTCCTTGGTGGGTCTGCCTGATTTTGCAGTATCCTGTTGGGAAGTAAAACATTTAGACCTGTCATCGAGAATTCCAGAAAGAGCAGCTGGTCTGCTGTACACCGACGATCACCAGCATTTTACACGTTTCCTTCAGGTGCCTGAGACTTTTGGGGACCCGAGGATCAAGTGGGTAGGTTTCTTTTTGTAGCCTGTAGATCATGGATCCTCCTGTGGAAGCGGCTCTGAGGGAGGGATGCTGATTTGATTCTTCCTCCTGGTTAGGCAGGGACTTCTCCACTTTGCCTCTTTCTGGTGCTCCGTTTATTTTCCTACGTGTGCACCCGTGTCCTAGGTTACACCTTCCCAGCTCCACCCTATCCATGTTCAGGGCTGGCCTTTCTCTGTTGAGTGGGACGTGGGCGTCTCCTGTGCACCACAGGGGATTCAGCAGCATCCCTGGCCTCTGCCCATGGGATGCCAGGACCACCCTCCCCCCAGTTATAATCACCCAGAATGTTTATGAACGTCCTCAAATGCCTACAGCAGACAAAATCATGCCCAGCTGAGAGCCTCGTCCAAGAGCCCTGCCACTCACATGGTGGATCAGCATCTCCAGCTCCATGTGGGCCCTTGGGAGAGGTCAGGAATGCGGAGTCTGGCCCACTGCAGTCCTCTAGGACCAGTCTCTGCGGTTTAACCCAGCTCCCAGGGGACTTTATGCACCTGGAAGTTTGAGGATCTTGCTGCTCCAGTGACTTTAAGCAGAAATCCTCCAGCTTTGGTGTGCACCCAAATCCCTCCCCAGCTCGGGAACACAGATGCCAGCAGCAGGAAAGCACCTGGGTTATTCTATTTTTTTTTCAAGGTCTCCAGGTGATTCGGAGCCCTGAGCACACTTGGAGAATCACTGCCTTAAAACCATAAGACCAGAAAATGCCTGAACATGATTTCAAAATCCTGGAAGGAAAATTTCACGTGCAATAATCTTGGTGAGGAACCCAAGCCGGGTGTCCGGGCGGCCAGCATCTTATCGCCTCTTGAGCCCGGTTGGGAGAGAGACGGCACGTTCTCCGGGGAAAGCCAATTCGTTCCAACAGCTGCTTTCCAAATAGAAATTCAGAAAGTATTTGCAATTATGAGATGCAAACTGGAAATGGCTTTCTCCGGGGTCGATATTCTCTAGGAGGAAATGGGATGTGAATAAACATGCCCTTTCTTTCCCTGTGAAGACTGCTCAGGTGCTGTGCATCCGCGTGCTCCGTGTTGGGCGAGTATCTCGGCCTGCCAGCCTGCCGCGTCGCACCTGGTAAATAAAGAGAGTGACAATTGATTCCATATCTTGTTGAGTGGCGGCAGGGACTGAATAGCGACGAGGGTCCTCGGTGCGGAGAGGTGTGCGGTTGCAGGGACGCATGCTTGTTCCAACTTGTTCTCAAGACAGGACAAAAATGGACTTTTTTTTTTTTTTCCTTTCTGCAGTTCATTGAATTCAGCCACGGTGTTGATATCTCATCTGAGCCGTTTAAATCTTTTCCCGATAACTTCACCTTTGCGAATCTGCTGTGAGCTTTGTCTAAATGTTAGCCCGAAGGCTGCAATTATGAGAGAACTGCAAGGACACAATGAGTGACAGCCATCTCCATGATTAAGGAGACTGACCTATACGGCGCACAGTCTCCAGAAGACCCCGGTGGCATATGGCTTTCATTTAGGTGAAGCAAAATCACAAAACAAAGACCGGATTTCATGTCCCCTGCGGTATTTCAAGAATATAGCGGGTGCATTTGAAGACAAAGGACCCCCGGTGGCGCTCGTGATAACATGAACACGGCTTGGCTTTTCCCGTCTCCACATTGTGCTGTTGCTTAGCGTGACTTTTCCTCTTCTGAATGGCTTAAATAGTCAAGGACAGGCGGCAACAATACAGTTTTCTGCTCTTCTTGAAAGGGAGGTGGGGGAGCGTGGTGGAAAGATGCTGAATTAGGGAGATCATCAGCCTGGACTTAGATCCCTTTGGTTGCCAGTGAGCCAGGAAGTGTCTTGGTGACTTCAGCAGGTTCGTCAACCTCTCTGGACTTCTGGCTCTTCTTCTGTAACATGGGGTCCTGTCTTCCACGCCCCTTCATGATCCTGGAGGGGGACAGCAGCAGCAGCAACACAGGCCACGTTGAATGAGTTCCCAGCAGGTCCCTGAGGTTGCTAAGCCTCACGCGTAGCCATCACCGAGTTCCTATGGTATCAATATCCCACCCCACAGCTGAGGACATGTGCCCCTCTGGGGTGACGTAGCTAGAAAGAGGCTCAGGCAGGAACCCCGAGTCGTCTCTTCTGGCCTGTGACCTCACCTGGTCGGTGGGCTTCTCCTGGGTGGGTGCTGGCTGTCGCGAGACCTGCATGTGGGTCTCAGAAGAGGAAGTAAGAGGGGGCAGACCAAGGAAAGGTAAGAAGTGCGGAACCGTAGTAAGCAGCAGACGGTGGGAGCAAATGGCCGAAGCCAAACCCAAAGCTCCCGGCAGAGGGCTGGGTGAGGGCGGGTGAGCATTCACTGACGGAGCTGGCCCTGCTCCGGGGGACTCTCCAGACGTCTCCCCTGAGGAACTCTGACCAGAGTCTGAGAAATCAAGACATAAGCCCATGGGTGATGGGTGGAGGTCTCCCACTCGGACCCCCTGGGGACCCTGATTGTCACAATGCCCGAGGGACAGTTTTGGAGATGGAGGAATTCCAAACTTCCTTCAGAGCTGGGGGAAGAAGCCCTGTCCCACCCAAACGTCAAGAGCACCTCATGGAAGGGAGATCTGTTTGGGCCGACTTTGTGGAGAGCAGGTGTCACACAGAAAGTGTGTCGTGGCTGAAGCCGGAGGCGGAAATGATGCCGAGGAGAGAGGACCTGCAGGCCTGCGACCCGGGGCCAGCTCGGCACGTCACACTCAACGCAGTCACAGTGACTGATCGGACGCAGCCCAGGTGCCCAACGACTGGGAAGTAAATGATGACTCATGGGCTCCATGGAAGCTGCTCTCATGAAACTTGCGAAATACCAAGATTACTCAAGAGATCCCTTGTGTTAATGCCCAGGACCAAGAGGAAGCCACACACACACACACACACACACACACACACACACACTCCAGCAATTTATTGGCAATGTTAGGCTACTGGTGATTTATTTCTTTAAAAAATAATTTGCTGGCATCATATCTACTTAATTAGTTTAGAAAACTCCAGGGTTGTGTTCAGCCCTTGGCAGTGGTCAACTGGCAAGGGGAAGGACAGGGATGTGGTGTCTTTCCCCAGCGGTCAGGGCTCCTAGCACTGAAGACAAACCCCAGTGAGCTGCTTTGGAGCAGGTGTGCAGCTCAGAGCAGGTTCCAATCCGCGCTGGCAGAATTTGGCAGTCAAGGGGTGGGAGAAACCCGGGGACAGACATATCCTTGGACACTTGAATGAAGAAGCCGCTGGTCAAGGCAAAGGGTCTCAACCCTGGCACAGCCTGGAGTCAGCCAGGGGTGGGTTAAAGGGCCCTGACTTTAACTGGGCTCTGCCCCTGGCTCGTGAAACCAATAGCTGGCGTGGGTTTTTAAAAACAACATCCCCTGATGGTTTTCACACACACCTCAAGTAGAAGGCCAAGCCTCCAAGGAGGGAAGCAGCAGCCTGAGAAAATAACCCAAATGAGATCAGTAGTTTGCTGATGCATTAAAGGAAAATGAGGTCAGAAGACAGCGCACCTGCCGTCTCTAGGGCTGGGCGTGATGCGGAACGGCTTCCCTGTGCTTCCACGGCACTTGGTCTTGGTTCCTTCCAGAGTTGCAAGCAGACCAGGTCCCGTCGCTGGTGAGTTGGCCCATAGGGGGGAGGACATTTTCTTGCACTTGAACTTGGAGAGACCAAGGGTGGTCAAGAATGAGGTGTCACTCAGTGGTCATCGCTGGACTCTTACCATTCCCCTGGGGCATGATGACTTCTCATTAGTCAAGTGCCCCAGTGTATACGGAAGCTGTATTCAGGCTTGTCTGAATAAGATCTGGAAACCCCTTATCTTTCTGTCTTGCTCTGTTCGTTCTGAATGTGGAACCATGGTGGGTAGCTCTTCAGTCTCAGTGTCTATCTCAGACTCTTCAGTGAGGTGTACCGTGGGATGAGTGGTCCGTATTCGTGTGCCGTTCCCTAGGGAGTCCACCCTTGGTTTCAGCCAGCAAGAGGGTCCACAAGTATCACTGTCAAACTCCAGCCACTGTCGCAGGAAGGAAAAGGGTAGGTGGGAGAGCTTCGGACCGAGACTGATAATGTAGTAAGCCTTCTCTGTGTCTGGGCCGAGTTCTTTGTGCAATCGTTTCATGCAATTCTCATAATCAGAGGGCAGATTTTTTTTTTTAATCTCTTCAGTTCACTGATGACTCTGGAGGGTTTAAATAGCAAGTGGCACATAACAGATGCTCAAGTAAACAGCTGTGGAACGAATGAGCTGTGTGTTCCTGTTTTAGAGAGGAGGAAATGGAGGACCAAAGTGGTTGAACAACTGACCTGCGGCCAACAGGGTGAGAGGGAGGGTTCAAGTCTCATACGGGGAAGCTGCAGCTCTGTACCATGCCTGGGTGGCTAGCCTGTCACACAGCGGTGATCAGTGATGGCCGAGCCGCTTCTTTCTCTGGATTTATCTCCGCCATCCGGGTGAGGGGTAACATGAAGGTGGCGGAGAGGGTTGGACCTAACGCCACAGCGTGTCTGCCTGCTCCCGCGTCTTGACCCTCAGTGTGCCTAGGAGTCTCCTGGGATCTTGTTGAAATGCAGATTCAGATCCACGGGTCTGGGGTGGGGCCTGAGATGCTTCCTGGAAATGCCCACGCTGCTGGGGCGGGGACCCCGGATGGCGCGTGAGCCGCGCAGCCCTGCTCCCAGGAGACCCCGAGTGCAAGAGGCAGCTCACTGTGGTACTGCAGAGTGGCCACCTCCCTGACAGAACTCATTAGGTGTCGCAGGGTTCACGGAGGGACAGCCAGGAGGGGGGAGTGACATTCAAGCTGAGGCTTGGAACAGGCCTGGAAGCGGGGAAGGCTGCAGACCGTCAGGGAAGCCAGCCCCAGGAAGGGAGGAGAGCGTGGGCACAGAACGAAGCCCTGAAGCAAGGCCGGGCGGCTGGCGGTGGGTGCCATCTCGACACCCCGCCCCGAGCCTGCTTCTCCTGGGGTGAATACCTTATCCAAAGAACGGTGGGCGCGTTGGATTTCACACCCTGCCCTTTGTTTTGGCTGTCGGCGGGAGCCCGGGTCACCTGCAGATAAACAGCTCCCGTCCTCAAAGCACCACTTGGTTCTGGTTGATGTTTCCGATTTCCCCTTGGATGTCTGGAATCCTCTGCCCACTCCGCTCCCCAGCCCCAGGCTATGCGCCGACTTCCCCTGGAAGCCTAATGAGGCAGTTGCCACGGTAACCGGGTGACATCCCCGTAGAGGATGCTAACGCCGTGGCTTCCGAAGCCCCGCGCCTGTTTCCTCTGTGTTTGGTAAATTAATAACATTTAAATTAAACATATTAATTTATTTCATGTCAATTAGTTGGTATGTTAAGTGGCACGCCGGCTTCACCCTTCCCTCCCCCCCCCCAACACCTATTAATTAACTCCAGCCAAATTGGGAGCACATCAGAGAAGGTGGCAATCGCTTCCAGCAAACTACAATTACAATCCTCTGCTCCTATGTAGAAAGTAATCAATGTCAAAATAATTGCTTTCCCCAGGTCTACAGCAAGCTGTCTTGTCACAGAGTTAACTTACAATTAGAACTGTTTAGATTTTTGAAGTAAAAAAGTGTTGTCAAAATATTAGCGGGACAAGCAGTGACGGCAAAGACAGTGGCTTTGTATTTAAAATTTCTCTTTTATTTCAATCAGTTTCTCCCCCACAACACCCAAGCCTCTGCCACCCAGGCTGGAGGTGACAGCACCTGAGACATCCTGGGCTGGCACTTTGGGCTTGAGGGTCCCCTGGGCTCAGTCACGGAGAAGAGCCGTGCATGCCAATGGGCTTCTCGGGCCCCCAATGAGCCAACTTTTGCCTCGCTTTATTCTCTGTCCTTGTAGAGATGGTGGGAAAGCGGGTTCCTTCAGATGAGGTCATGCTCCCAGAATCTGCGGCTCACGGAGGGCGCGGTGCTGCCAGGCTCTGTGGCAGCCTTGACAATCTCACTGGGCAGCTTCCCCCTTTCTCCCTGCTCTCTGTTCAGCTCTTTTAGCACAGACGGGCCTCTTTTCTCCAAGCTTTGGGGCACAGTTACTTATGGTAAAGACTGGTGCCTGGGAAACCACACGTAGCCACGTCTGCCCGTGCCCCGGACAGCTCGTCTCTTCATTTGGAGGAAGAGGGGCTCACAGATGGCCGGTGAGAGGCAGATTTCTGCAGATGATCTGCATGGAACTGTTTGAATTGGGTGTGCCCGAGACCTGTTCAGGCTGGACCCTCAGACAGGGTGCCCTGCACCCCGGGGGTCCTGGAGTTCCAGTTCCTTCTGCCATCCAATCTCCTCCCTCTGCACATCCAGCCACTCAGCTGGACAAGAACAGGAGTCTTCCTACAACCCTGACCTCGGTGTTGGTGCTGAGGGTTTTGAGAAGAGCGAGGGAGGTTAACTCAAGTCCTGCTGAAACATGATCGCCTTTGTCTTTTGGATTTAAAAAAGAAAATTTCAGTCTCATACTGATCTATCGTTTATGCTATTGACTTATGGAGACCTCTTTTGACTTTTTCCATTTTTTTGTAAAGAAATTTGACTTCCAAAGTCAAAACGTCCTCTATATAAGAACAAGCTCTTCTCCATGGTTTCCAAAGTTTTACCTTGGATTGTGAAAGGAAGAATGAAAAAATAGAATGCATGCACAAACACACACACTCCTCAGTCTCTCAGTTTTCCTTCACGATTTTTTTTTTTTTTTTTGTGATGGTGCTAGGGATCGAACCCAGGGCCTTGTGCATGCAAGGCAAGCACTCTACCAGCTGAGCTATAGCCCCAGCCCTTTCCTTGACTCTTAACTGCTTCCCCCCAGCTTGGGCAGATGGATGCTTATTACCAGAGTAAAGAGTTGTAAGAACCAGGGTTCCACCAGTTACTAAGGATTTAAGGACAGGGTGCTAAAATAAAATGATTTTGCAAGTTTTACAAGTATAAGGGGGAACTGCCTATTTGATGTACGTCGGAAAATTGAATTTACAGTCTCCTTTAAACCAGCAACTACATCTGTTGACCCAGTAACAGCCACACTGTGGGCGTTTAATGAATATTTATTTTCAGGTCCTGAATTCCTTTATGTCTGTGAACAAATCTCCTCTCTCTTGTGCCACCATCATTTCTCTTGACCTGAAAATAGATGTAATACCTTCCTTCTTCCAAGATGCACCAGAAGGTGTTTGGAAGGCCACTGTGGGACCTCCCTGTGTCAGTTGGTGTGCCACATTGTAGCACTAGTATTTGGAGACACGATCTCTGTTTATGTCTCATCCAGTTGTAATTAACAGGCGTTGAGATCGTCTGGTTGGGTTTGGAAGCGCATCAAGAGGTATGTCCAATGCGATGTGTGTGTGTGTGGAAAAGCTGCACCTCAATAGAATCTTGCCTTCCTCTAATGATATACAAAAAAGCAATGAGGAGTGGTAGAGACGGGATTCCCAGACACATGATTTCTGTTTCCCAACCTCAGCCTTGAGGATTCTCGAGCCAATTCCTACAGAGCGGCAAACCCCGGCCAGGCAAAGTGCACAGCCAGGATGTCCCAGGCAACCCGTTCAGACGCGATTCACTGTCTCACGGAGATGGGGGACGGTCCTCTTGGTTACAGAGAGCCGTAGCGGAGCTGTTGCTTTGGCCCCGTCTAATTTTCAACAGAAATGAAAAGACAGCATTTTAGGGCAATGCTGCTGCGTCCCACAAATAAAAGGCAGAGAGTGGCCTGCCCTGCCCCGGTTCCGTTGCTGGCCAGATCTTTGCTGTGGGATTTGAACATCATGGCCTTGGGTTGTCAGGGCGACGCCTCCCAGGCTATAATTTTCATACGAGGGCTGATTCCTTGATGCTACTTTTATCTCAGGAATTGCTGGAAGTTTTTTGAAACTCTGCTTCAGACTTTAGGTGTCAGATGGAGGAGCGGGTATTGGTTCACCTTCCTTCTCGGGCGCTGTAAGGAGAGCAGGATGGTGGAGTCTCTCTACTTGGGAAGAAAACCTGAAGAAACTTTTACTCATTTAACAAAACCATCTTCACAAACCAAATATCTGCCCGAAGCACCAAGACAAACTTTTTATATGCAAACAAAATCATTTCCCAGTTGGCCCCTTGTAAGACGCGTGTGGTTGTGAGAAGACATGGAACCTGCTTGTCCCTTGGCCTGCTGCTTGTCCCATGGTCCCTGCCACAGGAAATGGCCTCCTGTTCCCAGTCTCTTGGCTCTGCTTAGACTTCCTGCCTCCCTTCTGTCTGGTGGGTATTGAGCCCGACAGTTTCTTACCACCATAGCAACCACCATTGAGGCATGCTCCGTATTAGACCCTATTCTAAGCACATTATGCACAATAACGAGCTAAACCTTGCAGTCAGCCTCGTCAGGTGGTAATGTCCCATGCCATCCTCAGCATATAGATGGAAACTGACGCGTCGGAAGGTTGGACTACGCACTCCAGGTCACTTGAACAGGAGTAGTAGAGTCAGGGTTCAAATTCAGGGTGATTGGCCCCAAAGACTGTGCGCTCAGCCACGTGACCTGCAGCTTCTCTTCCCGTCCCCTCCTGATGTGTAGAGCCTGCCAGCCTCTGTCTGTCCTCAGCAGCACCACTTGGCTTAGACCCCCACTCTCTTAGCTGGCCCAATTCTAGTCCACTTCACAAGTAGCCCCCAGAGGATCAGTTTGAGTTTCCAACAAAGTCCTAACTCTCTCATCCTGGCTCAGCTTCTTTGGTGAACCCTTATGCCTTCAAGGATATATCCTAACTCTTTGACATGTAAATTACACAGGTGTGCTCTGGCCTCTGCCTAAGATGATAGTGATATTGACCATGATCCTGATATGGTGAGGGCTGACCTTGACCAAGCAAGCACTGACCAAGCAGCTCAGCCACCATCTCCTGAGATCCTCCCAGCAACTCTTGTTGAGGCTAAAGAGGCTTCAGATAATTGTGGCTACTCAGGAGGCTGAGGCAGGAGGATCGCAAATTCAAGGATAGCCTCAAAAACTTAGCAAGACCCTGTCTCAAAACAAAAAGGACTGGGGATGTAGCTTAGTGGCAGAGCACCCCTGGGCTCGGTCCCAGTACCGGTGGAGTGGGGGTGACTTCAGACAAGGGCACTGTGACTTCAGACTTTGGGGACTGGACTCTTGGCCTCCTCATTGCTTCCTGGGCTGACTGCACCCAGGCGTACCCAGCAACTTGCTCCTCTCTGAAGGGCGTGCATTTTCACCTTTCCCTCTGCCCTCCGCCCCCTCTGCCTGGTGCTGTGTCTGGCACACGGTCCATGTCTGCCGAATACCTGGAGGAATCTCACCGGAGCTGCCATGTGGCCAGAAGCCTTTGCTGCGACTAATGTAGCGGTCAAGAAGCGAGAGAGGGAAGACCGATGGCGTGGCCTGAGAAGAGGAGGGACACCCGGGGTGGGCAGGGACGGCACTTGAGAGCCATAGTTGGCCAACCTGAGAGCTGGCATTACAAGTAGTCAGCAAGGTGACCAGTGGGGTCCGAGGCCATTCGGCTCTGAAAGACACCGTCCTGTGGGGGACAAGGCTGCTGTAAACTTGGGGGGACAAGGAGGCAGCTTGGTGGACTCTGAGGACTCGCTTCCTCCCACCTCCTGAGGGTCAGCCCTGCCTTCTCCCCGCTGCCCTGTGGGTGCGAGACTCAGAGCGCAGGCGGCCGGAAAGCCTTGCCAGAGAGCTTGCCGGGCCATGTCGCCAGCTTTGCGGAGCCACTAGAGTGTGACTTAAAGTAGGGACATGCCCGCTCGTGCCTTTCTATCTGCCCCTTCTCTGCAATGGGATAGAAATGAAATCCTCTGAGTCACCCCAGACTTCCCAGGGTGCAGCGAAGTTCATGTTCATACCGGATCCAGCAGCCAGTGCAAAGCTGCAGGAAGCCCACACCAAGCAAAGCAAGTGAGATTGAAATCGAACTCCTAGCAAACGGTTCCTCTCCACTTCCCTCCCTGTGCATGCGCTCGAGAGTCTGAGACTTTGTAAAGGGAAGCCCATGTGGAGGCAGCTTCTCTCTCTCTTTCTCTCTCTCTCTCTCTCTCTCTCTCTCTCTCTCTCTCTCTCTCTCTCTCTCTCTCTCGTAACCCAGCTCTGGATGCACAGAACCAGAGGGTTTGCATTTCCTCCCAGGCAAGACCGAACGTGCAGAGGGATCTGCGTGGAAACCTCTAGCTGGGAGAGGTGGGAGAGGAGGAGCAAGGCTGAGGTGTCGCTGTGTGCCCCTGATTGCTGAACACAAGAGTGTCATTTAAATGTAAATCTCTGCCATAAGTAACAGATGAAATGCTCCTCTTTGCCTTGATTTTTTCAAACAGCCTGTATCTGGCGGCCATGCAGAATAGCAGAGCGAGGCCTGGATTCCCACCAGAAAGGAGAAAGACACTCGTGTTTACAAGCCAGCTTCAGTGGGGGAGGAGACACCTTGGGTTTCGCTCATCTTTTCTTTTTTTTTCCTCCTGTGCCTTTGCAAAGACTTCCCAAGGGTTCCCAGGAGGCTTCAGGCAGCGCGGCTGCTCGAAGAGAATGTGGATTGGTTGATTCTAACACCGCGTCGTTAGGGGAAGTGATTTCTTTTTCATGGAGCCAAATTGGATTAATTGTATGCACGTGGAGGATACTTGACAAATGGCATAATTCAGAGGTGCCGAGCTGGGTCACACATAATTGGGATCTTTGTTTTTCCAACTGAACCAGGCGTTTGCCATTTACACTCTGAATTAAACGCTCTGGGTTTGAAAATTCTCCAGGCTGTTAATGTTCGCTGATGGGCTTTGGGGCATTTTATTTTTTCCCGTAGAAGATACACAAAACGCTCCAGATCACCATCGACAGAGTAAAGCACAGCCAGAAGAGAGCTCAGGGTTCACTGGGTGCAGTTGGGGCCTGATCAGGATGCAGAGCGCCATCCAGCCACGATCCCTCTGTGATCGGCCTCTCTGTGTCGTTAAGGGGCGAGGCGGGCTCAGCGGCCCCTCCTTCACCCAGAAGTACTGGTGGGAAGTACTAAGTCCCGGAGGCAGAGCTGGACTTTTGGAGAAAGTAGAAGGCACCATGAGGCAGGGGACAGTGCTGGGGGACACAAAAAGCCACAGTGGGGTTGGCCCATGATTGATAGAAACGACTGCCTCAGCTAGAGTATCTGACCGCGTGTCTCTCTGCTCTTCACGCGCTCCTATCTTCTGGGAAAAACACCATCTCAATGTTTCCTAAGAGGTGATTCTCTGAGACAGCCTGGGGAGACTTCATAGAGGTGTTTTTTTTTGAGTTGGGTTTTGAAGCATGAAGAGGAGTTTTCTAGGCAGCCTGTAGGAGGCAGGGCCATTTTGGGTCAGGGTAATAGCACGTGCAGAGAGAGGGGGCGCAGAGGTAGACCTTTTGCCGAGGCTGGGGTTTCTCATGATCGGAGAAGCTGAAATGGAAAAGAGGGTTTGTGTCTCAATTTGCACAACCTCAGGACCACAGGAGTGGGTACGAAGGAAGCGGAGGAGGTGTGTCGGGCCTGTGCTGGGTGAAGTAAACCCGGCTCACGGTCTGATGGGGGCGGCGCCTCTGTGAGTGGAGCCTCTCGGAGTTCTACCCGGGCTGGTTCACTGTGTTCTGTTTCCTGCAAGATCTGTGAATGAAGCTCAGATCTGCATGCGGGGGTTTCTAGAAGAAAATTTAGATATGTTGCAGAAAATCAAGAAATCACCCACAGTGACGTAGGTATTTAGATGACCTGGACCCCGCCGTCCATGGGTGAGGAGCTATGGTTTCCACCTGGAGTTTCTGAACTCACATGGGATCAAAGTACAGACTATTTCATAATCTTCTTCGCACTCCGAGGTCACCACAAGCCTCTCTGGACTGACCCAGTTCTAGTGACTACCTGGGAGCCCTTGTCCAGGTGCATGACCCTTCAGTCATCCAGTTGCTCTCGTCACAGTGTGCATGACCTTCTGCCGTGGGTTGCCCTCTGCCCCACGCCCTGGGTGCCCACCTCCCAGGCTGCCCGCCTACAGCAGCCTCCTAACTGGCCTGGAAACAGCATGGCGGATGCCTTCCTGGAAATCCGCGGCCTCTCCAGGCTGGCTCTTGTCTGAGCTCTTTCCCTTTCTGTTCCGCCTCGACGCTGCCTGTCAGTCAGTGGACTTAGAACCCACGTCCAGTGACGTGCAGCTCAGTTGCTGGAGCCGCGAAGGGAGCTCAGCTCCGCTCCCAGGCACACAGAGCCTCTGACTCAGGAGCGTCCACCCCTCCTCCGCTGGGCCCAAGAACTGCAGCACAGAGGGGCCGGCAGCTTGCCGCCGTGGACTTGGCAGGGGTGGCAGCCTGGCTGGACATAAGCCGCTGATGCTGTGGAGAATGAGGTTCAGTTAGGGTCTTTGTGTCCCCCCAACCCACCACGTGGCTCACGTGGGTTTTCTCCCCGGTGGGCATTTTGCAGACCTCCCGAGGGAGATGGTGTTGTGCTCCAGTGAGTTGTTCTCTGGTGTCTGATGTGAGCTGGGGACCTACTCTGTGTGTGCCCTGATGTGTGTGTGTGTGTGTGTGTGTGTGTGTGTGTGTGTAGACTCCAGGGCTTTAGGTTCTACGGGTGAGAGAGTGCCGCAGTCTGGCTGCAGCAAAATAACCTGGGGGTGACGAATAACTTGTGTACGTTGATACAGCAGGAATGGGAGCCGTTTATTGTAGGACAACAGAGCTATTTATACATTTTGCACAGCTTATCTTAATTAGCATAGACTAGATACATCAATCAACCAATAAGGAATCTCCACACTTAATGGCTCACTTTTGTTACTTCTCAAACCACTCCCTCTGACATTTTGCCAGGCACCATCCAGACTTGTTTACGAACTCTAACATTTCTCTGGCAAAATACCAGGTGTTATTTTTGACTTATTTACAGACCTTAACAGAGAGTACCTGGGGAGCAGCTTCAGGGGAGGCTGGAGTCCACGGACCCGTCTGTCCATGTGTCCATCCACTCACCCACCCACCCCCACCCTCACTCATGTGCCTTCCACCCACCATCCACCCATCTATTCATCTACCTGCACATCCACCCATCCATCCATCCATCCATCCATCCATCAGTCCATCCATCCATCCGTCCGTCCATCCATCCATGTGCTTATCTATTCATTGAATAATATTTCTTGGGCACCTACTACATACCAGGCTCTGTTTTATGCACTTAGGACACTTGGTGAGCAAAAGTGACACAATCCCTGCTCTTGTGGAACTTAATCTAGTGATGGGACACAGGCAGCACCCTCTGACCACAGCAGAAAGTGCCATAGGATCTAGAAGGCACCAAGGGGTGGGGGAAGGACAGAGTGGGGTGGGGAGGCCTGCGGTCAGGATGGAGGTGAGGTCGGCTGTGATTGGAGTGGGCGGGTGAGGGTGGATGCCATTGGGAAGTTAGTCCTCCAGCGGTGGTTCCAAGGAGTAAGCCTTCGAATATGCACACAGGTGAGAAAACCGTGGGTTTTCTCACCTCACTAGAGCCACGTGGCTATTTGGAAGAAAAATGTGAGGTAGAGAACATCTGGGGCAAAAGCCCGCAGCGGAGATACCTGGTGTGTTAAACTGTGTGCTCGGGACAGGTGACCCCAGAAGCAGGAGCAGGGGGAGAGCAAAAGGAAATGAGGTCTGAGACGAGCCTGCAGGTTGTCCTGCCTTTGCACCTGGACCCTGTGTGCTAGGCACTGAGGGCCAGCTCTAGACACAGGGCCTTCTTCCCTGGGCTCCATCCCAGGGAGTCCTAGGGGTGGGGCAGCAGGGTCTCCTCCCTGCTTGGACTGCAGGTGGAAGGGCCCCAGCTCATACCCGTGATGCAGCTGCCCGTGGACTGGGAATCCACGGCAGGAATCAGGACGTGGGACTGGGAATAACACAAATAGTTTTGGGTTGAAGCCCTGTTTTCCCACTTAAATTTGTAAATCACTTTCCCGATCTGTAAAAGTGGGGACGACCATAGTTATTTGAGAGCTGTGTATCTGTTTGCTGGACATTAGACTCACCTCCGTTCAGACAAGCTGGTAAGTTGCAGAGCCAAGGTCGAAGCGCTTCTGTCTGCCTCCACGTCCCCCTGCCTCCCCACCGACCATCAAGGTCCCCAGACTTACAGCAAAGCCCAAGTCGGCTAATAAAGCATTTGAAAGGAGCCTGGCCAATTGTCAAGTGCTGTATAGAGGTACTCTGTCACCGTTATTATAGAAGAGACTCGGGGTTAAGTTCCGAGATGACCCTGGCATCCAGCAATGTGAGATTGTCCACTTCACTCAGCAGTGGGCTTTGAGTGACAGCTGGACACTCTGCTGCTGAAGGTCACAGGGGGACTTGGCAGGGCTGAGCATGGTTGTAGATTTTATCATCATGTTTTGTGCGTAGGACTGTTATTTACTCGGTATGTTTTAGCATTCGCCGCAGCAGCAGACACGTTTTGCTAATTGATTTACGTTAACGTCCATGTGTGCTGTTGATCGATATAAATGGGCTCGTATGATTGCATCCTGGGAGACTGAGAACCAACCCTCACCTCAGTGCTCCAAGCAGCCAGGCGACCTCTCCAGCCCTCCCCCGACAGGGGAAAGGAGCGCAAACGATCGTGGGGTATCTATAGAGTTTTCGACAGTGCTGTACGCGCCTGTTTCCAATCAATTCAGATAGACGGGCTTGTCCTGCAAATCTATTTCAGCATCAAACTGCGGGCCGTGATGCTGACATGCATACCACCCTCAGGCAGGGGACTTTTATGTAAACGTTTGGTAAATCTTACGTGGGTAATCAAATCAGCAGGATGGACTTAGCAGAAAATGGTGTGTGGATATGTGTGTGTGTGTGTGTGTGTGTGTGAGAGAGAGAGAGAGAGAGAGAGAGAGAGAGAGAGATTTTTTTTTTCCCTGTCCATGATATCTTGGAGAGATTTCATGTTTACCTGGCTCAGGCAATAAATCCAAACCTGCCAGAATCACTTTCCCTCAAATGTGTGCTGAAATAACACTCACATCTGACCTTTTCAGTGTGGGAACAGCTGATGCTGTGGCAGGAAATGGAAGCTTCCGGAGAAGAAAGGCCAGGCTGAAGGAGGTGGAGGAGCTAAGCGGGAAGCCTTCCACCCCAGTCCATGTGGCCAGGGGCGTGATGGGGAGTGGATTGGAGGGGCTCCTTCTAGCACCTTCGAATAGACCTAAGAGCCCAGTGCGCTTCCTCAGGGTCTTTAAGGCCACCTGGCTGTCCCCTCTCACTCTGGGCAACGGACATTCTCCTGCAATGTGGGGAGTTAGTGGGTATAAAGGCAGCCTATAGGTTTAAAGAACAGAAGAGCTATTTTTTAAATTTCTAAACTGGGTTTTAATTTCCAACCAGGTGACTCATGCACACAGTTTAAGCATCGATTCCCGCTGAAAGGCTTCCCCCACTGGGAGCAGAGCCCACCCCCCCCATCCCACCTTCTATCCCACTCCCCAGAAGCAACCACCTCAGATTCTTTCTGGACTGGCGTCCCCATTGCTAAGTCAAGCCAGCATGTCATCTGCGGAGTGACGGTCTGGAGCAGCATCGGATGCTTTCATCTTGGGCGAAGGCGGTGATTTCTGGCTTTGGCCCTGTACTCCCTCCCTAGAGTGCAATTCCACATTTTGATGTGATTATTGTTGTTTCCGTTATTATGACTACACGAATATTGTTTACTGCTGAGCTGGTGCATAATTGTTATACTTTTATAATTATATGACCTTTTTTTAAAAATTTGCTTTTTAATTTTTTTTTCCGTGTTGGGGATTGAACCCAGCTGGGGCTCACACATGCTTCACCCCTGAGCCATCTCCCAACCCTCAACGTCTGATTTGAATCCTCATTTTCCCTTCGCTGAGTCGATTTTCAATCTGAGTCTTTCTGTATCCACCCTCAGCTCGAGAAAATGCCTCTCAATGCAGTTCTCCGCTCCGTCATGCTGTCAGGGAACCACCGGTCGCCTTTCCTTCTCCCTTCCCAGCCTCCCCTCCAGCCTCCCTTCGGCTCTCCTCTGGTCCAGTTGTTCTGCTGCTGCTCCGTCCACCATCCTGGGGCCGCCCTTCCATTGCCTGAGTTCTCGGGTGTTAGATTCTCTCTTTCTTTGAGTCCAGAGTTTCTTTTCCCGTGTTTCCTTCCCCCTTGTTAGTGGGTCTCCTTCTCTTAATGCCCTACAGAGTGCACTGGGAGTAACCGCGTGACTGTGTCTAAAAAGCAAATGAGCTGGAATTCCAGACCCAACCCCCAGAGGACAGTTGGGCTGGCTATAAAATTCCAGCACGTTTACCTAAAAATGCTCAAGACAAAGACATCGCTTAATTGTTTTCTGGCTCCTGGTGTCATTGTTGAAAAATCTAGCATCATGCTGACACCTGATCCTTGGTGTCTGTGATACCTTCCTTATTCCACTCTGGATAAAGAGGATCTGTTTTTGTTTGTTTGTTTGTTGTTGTTTTTGTTTTTGTCTTTTAAGGATCTTCTTTAACTGTGGTTCTGGAGCTTCATGCTGATGGGTTTTCAGGCTAGATATTCCTAAATACCAAAAAAAACCAAAAACGAAAATACCAAAAAATATACCCGAAGTATCATCTCCCCCAAAGTTTTTAATTTTAGCCATGAATAAAATCCGTGTTTCTACCAACTTAACTGGCCTCAATGATCTTTCACTATTGACTTTATAAAAGATGTTTTTCAGCTGGGCACATTGGCACACTCCTGTAATCCCCCCTGCTCAGGAGACCGAGACAGGAGGATCATGAGTTCAAAGTCAGCCTCAGCCATGGCGAGGTGCTGAGCAACTCAGTGAGGTCCTATAAATAAAATACAAAATAGGGATGGGGATGTGGCTCAGTGGTTGTTGGCCCCCCAGGTCAATCCCTGGTACCAAAAAAAAAAAAAAAAGATGTTTTTTTCTGTTATTTGGGTAAACTAACAATAAGGCCTAAGGCTGTAGCTCAGTGGTAGAGTGTTTGCCTAATATGTCTGAGGCCTTGATCTTGATCCCCAGCACTGCAAACAAAACCACATCCCAAAGTCAACATAACATAAAATGTACCATTCAAATCACTATAAGTGGGCAACAGTTCAACGGCATTTAGCATGTCCACGATGAGTGACCATCACCACCGTCCATCCCTGGACCATTTTACCTTCCCAAACTGAAATTTTATCATGCCCATTAAACATTAATTCCTTGCTCTCCTACCCCCCCCCAGCTCTTAGCAACCACCCCTATGGCTGTGTCTATGATATTGACTACCCTACGTGCCACATCTACGTCGAACCCTATGCACTTGTCCTTTCGTGGCTGCATATTTCACCTGGCATAATGTCCTCAAAGTTCTTCCGTGTCATAGCCTGAGTCACAATTCCCTTCCTCCCTTTTCAAGGCAGAATAATATTCCATTGGGTATTGCGCTTCGTGTGCCCGTGCTTTGGTTGATGGAGACTTGGGCTGCTGCCACCTTTGACCATTGTGAGGAATGCTGCTATCAACGTGGTTGCACACTTATCTGTTCAAGTCTCTGCTTTCGGTTCTTTGGAGTATGTATCCAAAGGGGGAATTCCTGGATGAAATGGTAATTCTATCAATATTTTGAGGAGCTGCCATACTGTTTTCCATAGAGGCTGCTGTTTTATATTCCCACCACCATTGTACCACCATCCTAATGAGTGTGACTATACCTGACTTTACACGCTCACTCTGATGGTGTGCTAAGTTCTTTTTATGAGTATCTCCCACAATCCATGCACTAGCTCTCTGAATGAGGCACTGTAACTCTTTTGTAGGTGAATAAGGGGGTGCACAGAGACGAGATGACTTGCCTGGGATGGTCTAGGTCTCAGAAGCAGAGCTCGTGTGCCGTCATCTATTCCTGTATGACAAATGACCCGAGACCTAGGGCTGGAGTCGGGGATTTATGTTCATCTTTCCCAGCTCCGTGGGTGACCGGGCTCCGTGGGGCTGGGCTCACCTGCGTCTCTCACGTGGTTGGGCCAGATGGCGGCTGAGGCTGGAGGCCCTCCAAGGCCTGACTGGGATGCATGCCCAGGTGGCTTCTTGATGCACGCGTGTGACTTCTCCCCTCTCCTCCAGGCGGCCGCTCTCTCTCCAGCGGAGCAGCGGGGGCTTCTCACACGGTGGCTCTGGTCTCCAGAGAAGGACTGGAAGCTGCCCCATCAGTGGGGGGCCCTGCTGGGTGTCGGCACAGCTTCCTGGCCACCCGTTCCCAACTCATGGAGATTTGAAGAGTGCGGCAAAGCCAGCCCGGGGAGGGTAGGAGGAGTCTGCTTGGCCAGCCTTGGAAAATGCAGCGTCCCGCCACCAGGATTTGAACCTCCAGCAGCCGGGCCCCCACGCTGCTCCCCTGACCCCCAGTCAGACCTTGGATGGCCTCCAGCCTCATTCTGCATGTCTGTTAGTCTGAGGAAATGGAATGATGAAGGGTCATCTAGTCCAGTGGTTTTCAAAATCATTTTCTTAAAAATAGAGTGGAACCCTTTTCTCCCAAGAACCTACCAAGAAGTGAAGAATACAAGGAGCTCATGGGCAGAGACCAAGGGCGCTCAGTGCTCCCTCCCTGCCAAGCTCTGTGACCTTGAACAAGTTGTTGAACCTTCCTGGGCCTCAAGTTCTGCCCTGTCAAGTGGAAATGGTAAAGTGACAGTAGGGTCATGATGAGGAATAAGGTGACACTCAGCTCTATGAGGTGGATACAGAGTTAGTGTGTGTAAGTGCTGGGAATGGCCGTTGGCAGGTCAATGAAAGGTGGCTGAGCTGCTGCTGTCATCATTGGGACGGGCAGACAACAAGGGAGAAGCCAGCAGATGATCCGAAATGGAAGTCCTCTCTTAATCCACCGTGTGGCTCCTGAGGGACAGTCATGTGTTCCTTAATGATGGGGACACTTTGTGACACACTCTGTCATTAGGCAGTTTTATTGGGTGGATCCATGGAGCATTTACCCAAACTCGGGTGGCTGCGACGGCACAAGGTGAGATCAGCTCACAGGACTGCGGTGGAAGGCACAGTCCACTGTCTACTGAAGCACCATCGTGAGGTGCGTGCGGCGGGTGGACGCATCCTCATTTACAGATGAGACAATGTCGCCGACCAAGAATAGCCAGCCATCCTTTCCAACTCCTCCCTCAGAGAGGTCACCTTACCCCCGAGTCTAGGCTAGCTTTAGTGACTTGCTTGGCAATCAAATGTGACATAAAGGTCACTGTGGGGCGCCTGAGGCTAAGTCAGAGGAATCTTTGCAACTTCCCATGGGACTTGAATCACATGCTCCGGGAAAACCAAGTCTCCACACAGGAAACCCATCTGCCCTGAGACCACCTTGTTGTGAGAAGCCCAAGCCATTCAGAGAGGTCTTGGAGGGACAGACACCACGTGGAAAGGGAGAGGAGCCTCAAGGGGCCAGCTGCGTAGATGAGGACACCACGTTGGCAAGGGATATTCTGGCCGCAGCCACCTCACGTGGAGTCACGTGGACCAGGCAGCAACCCACCTGGCAGAGCCCTTCCTAAAATCAGGAGCCAGGTACAAGAGCGGTCTCAAGCCCCTGAGTGCTGGGGGCGGAGTTTGTAATGGCACCGCTGGTCACTGGAGCAGGCGGTGCATCCCCTGGAAGGCCCTGGTGTGCAGGAGAGGCCACCCAGTGGCGCCCCCCTGAGGACAGGTTGGAATGACAGTGAAAAGCTGGGTCTCTGGACGTACCTTCATGGATTCAAATCCAAGCTCCACAATTTGCCAACGGAGCCGGTCCTTGTCTAAGACCTCACAACGCAGTTGAAAGGATTACAAGAAATGATACATTTTTGCACAACCTAGAAGAAAAGCTGGCATAGAGTAGACACCTACAAGTCCTGTTATTTATGAGTGACTGATGTCAGACCCTGACTCGAACTCCATGCATCTTCAGGTAGCATGGCAGCGGGGCAGGTATGTGTGTGTGGACTTCCAGTGCTTTCCAGCCGGGTCTGTCACTTCCTGGTGGGCATCTCACTCTCCCACTGTTCTCCTCTGCTCTAACGGGTGTGATAACTGTGGGGAGAAACAGGAAGAAGTGCGTGGAGAGAGCGGGAGGCTGGCCCCATCATGCAGAGAGAATAGACAAGGTCCACGTGTCCTCGTGACAGTCCTGTTTCGGGAGCAGCACTTTTTATATGAATCCTCTAGAAAATGAGTTTCAATCTCCTACTCGGGAATCACCAGCCATTTGATAAAAAATGTCAGACACACAGGGGACGAAGGTCCACTTAATCATGATGCCGAAGCAGCAGCATCCGCTGCAGGTTCACTGAGAATCATCTTCCATATGACTCTCTCTTTCCCACCAAAGGAGAGATTAATTTAAAATCCCCATCCCAGAGGCAGCCGGAACAAGCGTCCCCAGAGACCAAAGCAGGGAAATCATTTCCAAAGAATATCGATGTGCCCTGTTTCATGTCCATGTCTGTCATTCAGAATTTAGGCAGGAAGAGGTACACATCCATATTCATTTGTTACTAGAGCAAAAAATTACAAAAGAGGAAAAGAAGGAGGGGTGAGGGAGGAGGAGGAGGAAGAGGAGAAGGAGGAGGGAGGAGGAGGAAGAGGAGAAGGAGGAGGGAGGGAGGGAGGGAGGGAGGGAGGGAGGGAGGAGGAGGAGGAGGAGGAGGAGGAGGAGGGGAGCCTGAGGGTTCATGTCTGTGATCCAAATACGCTCCAGCAGTACCTCTTGTCTGCAGCCTTTTGATGCAAAACAGAAGCCACTTTTCCTCCTGCTTGGGACGTTGCTTGCAGAGATCACTGAAGACAGCTGCTCGGGCCAGGCCCACAGCGAGGACACACAGCAGTCTGTCCCTGCACTGCACTGACACTCGGTGGCAGAGCTCGGTTGGGTAAGCTGTAGATGGCACCGTGTGCAGAGTGGCCACCCCCCTACTTCCCAGGAGAGGGTGTGGTGAGGCCCTTGTCTCCCTCCGGTCACCTGGCTACAGACCCCGTGTCTGTGATTGGCAGTCTCTGAACTGCCCCCATTAACACCTGAGCAAGCGTCAAACCGTGACAGTCGTTTTTCCGGAGCATTCATTTCCGCCAGGCAGTTGATGTGAGAGTCATCCTGTCTTCTCAGGCCGTGTGCCTAGGTTGGGGTGAGGTGCCAGGTTGAGCCTTTTCCTGTGGTTTAGATACCAGGTGTCCTCTAAAAGCTCATGCACGAGACGATGCTGGAATGTGCAGAGGTGAGGTGATCAGATTCTGAGAACTGTAACCTAATCGGCGTATTGATCCATCTATGGGTTAATGACTTGAATGGATTAATGGCTGGTAACTATAGGCAGGCAGGCCTGGCTGGGGGAAGAAGGTCACGGGGGTCATGTCCTGGGGGATCACATTACCTCTGGCTCCTGCTCTCAAGCCCTCTCTGCTTCCTGGCTGCCATAAACTTAGCGGCTTTCCATCCACCCTTCCGCCATGATGTTTTGTCTCACCCTGGGCCCAGACTATGGGGTCTGCCTACCACGGACTAAACCTCTGAAATTGTGAGCCAAAATCAACTTTTATTCCTCTAAATTGTTCTTGTTGGGTACATTGGACACAGTAATGAAAAGCTGACTAACACACTTTTTTTCTTTTTTTTTTTTTTTAAGAATGAGAGAGAGGGAGAGAGAGAGAGAGAGAATTTTAATGTTTATTTTTTAGTTTTCGGCGGACACAACATCTTTGTTGGTATGTGGTGCTGAGGATCGAACCCGGGCCGCACGCATGCCAGGCGAGCGCGCTACCGCTTGAGCCACATCCCCAGCCCCGACTGACACACTTTTTGAACCAAAGTCTTCTCTGTCCAGTGGTTCACTTTATCTGTTTGCTTGTCTGTCTGTCCGTGCATCTGTCCACCCCTATGTTGGTCTATTTATTTTAAACGCTTTGTTTAGAAGTGGTTCTCATCCACTCCCTATCTGGAGTTCTAGTAAAGTAGTGGTAGTGGGATTGCAGCGGGTGCTCTGCCCTGGTATGTGTGAGGGGGAAGCATGGACCCCCTTCTCTGTTCCCATCACCGGCTCCAGAAGCACTTTCGTGGAACCCTAAACTCCAACCCACGTCTTTGACAACCACTGATATTGGCCATTTGCTTAGTCTTCTGTTTCCATTTTATTCTCAAGTATCTATCCAGGTTCCCTTTGACTTCTGCCCTGGACACCCAGGAGCCATCGAACAGTGACCCCTGAATGTCCCCATGCTCCCCAACACTTCACCCTCAACCCTCCCTCTTCCCTTGACCTCTCTTCTGCTGTGGCTGGTAGCATGGTCACTGCCTGCTTGTTGCCCGAACCAGAAACAGACGGGTTCCTCAGAGGAGATCTGTCCGTCGGGGAAACGTTTAAACCCCCCAGATGGGCACTCCGTGAAGGGGCGCGCGATTCCTGTCCACTGTGGCTGTGTCCAGGGGGGAGCTCTCTGACCCAGTGGCTGAGGGTCTGGGTCAAGGTCCAGCTCCACCACTAGCCGTGGGATTTGGCCTCTCTCTCTCATCCTGCTTCAGTGGCAGCCGGGGAACGCTCTCCTTGCTGGGCGGCTGTGGAGTAGGTGGTGGGTGTCGGGTGCCGGTGCCTGTGGGGTGAGAGCCAGGCAGTGCTGGCCGCCGCCTCCACCCGCCCCGACCAACATCTCTGGCCAGTTATCTCAGCATTTCTTCGGTCCGCCTCCTCTTCTCATTCGGCCCTCGTTCGGCCCTGACGCCTTCTGGCTCCCACTATTTGAACAGCCCCCTGCTTGAGCAGCAAACCCGAGTTCTATAAATACATGTCTGACCTCGTCACCTCCTCGTCCTCCCTGAGACCCTTCGGTGGCTACTGCTGCCTGTTGGAGCGTCCGCTGCCTCCTCGTGAGTTGGACCCACCTGTCCACCATCCCCGGGGAGGCCTCTGGCCCCTCTCTGACCTCAGCACCCACCCTCCTCCCCTCCCCCACCCTCCCTCCTGGGTCCTCCCTCCCTCCCTCCCTCTTTCCCTTGCTCTGTCCTTCTGCCCCGAGCTCACCTGGTGTTGGCTGAGACCTTCAGTGGCCCAGGAGCTCTGCCTGGCCCCGGGGACCCTCCTCTCAGGGAGTTCGCCTGAAAGACACACAGGAAGCCGCTGCCTCGGGCTGGGGGCCTGGGATGGTGGCGACTTGGTCAGGGAGGCCCAGGAGGGCAGCCTGGAGGAAGCAGCCCTGCGTCGACTGAGGAGTGAGCTTTGCAGAGGCAAAGGGGAGGGGGCCGAGTGTGCACGGGTGAGCACGGGTGTGCACTGTGACCGGAAGCACCGCTCCTTCACTGAAGTCCAACTTGGGGGCCAAACTGGCTCAGCCTCGCCACCGTGGAGGCTCAGGCTGTTGAGCTCCCAGCTCCCCTTGGCCTGGCCTGTCCAGCTGACGCTGCAGAGGGCAGACCATCCTCTGAGGACTCCTCTCCAGTCTCACAGGCCCAGTTCCACCCCCTCAGAGTGGAGCAGGGGCCGAGGATCACCTGGAAAATCTCTGACCTCACGACCCAAAGCATCATCTGGCCGGGACTCTCTGGAGCGTTTGCTGCTGTCAAGAAGACAGCCTCGCACCCCCATAAAATAAGGGGGAGCTTCGGGGACGCTGGGCTCCGGTCTGAGCAGAGCAAGGACGGCTGGGGACTCACAGCTGCAGGGCAGCAGCAGGAGCCCTGAAGTGTGGGGTCTTGCTCAACTGACTAAGCAGGGCCCAGGTCGTGGTGGGCAAAGGTGCGACTTATGCCGTCCAGGGGGAGAAATAAGGAATGTCCATGCGCCTCTGTCCTTTTCAATGCTTTATTCACTCAGATCACTCAATACAATTTCACTCTGTGGGTTCTTAGTCAAACAATGACACTCCTTAATGCTGGGCACTGCCATAGACAGAATCAGTCCACAGTGAATAATTCTAGATTAATTCTAAGCACGGCAAACACTCTTAATCATGACAGGCTCAGGACAGACCTTCCCTCTGCAGGCTCAGCTCAAGGGCCAGATCTAAAGTCTCAGGCCTCAGGCTCTGAGTCCAGCGGATGCCCACTCACTCAGACCTCGGTGATCGGATCCGGGACCAAGGCAGGCTCCTCCTGGGGTGGAGCTGACGGCTGGCTGAGGAGAGCGTCCTAGGGAGAAGTTGTGACTCTCACCAGGGCCAAGATGTGGCGGTGGAGTTTGAGAGCAGCGAGGACGATGCAGAGGATCAGGCAACGATGAGCAGAGTTGGGATGTCAGTCCAGGTCCTCATCAGGCTCTCAGGCTCGTGTGCATCTGTGTCGGCTGGCTGAGTGTCTGTCCGTTTGCTCCACCATGTATACTAAATTCTGGGGCTTCTGACCACCCTTCCCATCCCTGTCAGGTGCTCCTGGATTTCTCAGGGATGTCATTTGCCCTGGGTTTAAAGCATCTGGTCTGGTGGTCCCCACCCTGATTTTCTGGCCTCTCCCCCTTGCGGGGCGAGGACAACCTGCCAGAGACTTCACTCTGAGCATGCAGGGTGGGGACAAGTGACCTGTTTGTGTCAGGGCTGTGCCTGATGATCATGCTGCAGGGCTCCGTAGGCGTGCCTGGTGGGGCTGCAGGTTTAAAGTGGAGTTTAAGACTGGAATCGCTGAGGCTCAGGCCTAAGGCCATCCTTACAGCTGAGCAGACCCAGGACCCGGATGGGGCCCCGTGGAGAAGAGGGCTCAGCGGAGCCCGGGTGAAGTGGGG
Source organism: Urocitellus parryii (assembly GCF_045843805.1). Lineage (NCBI taxonomy): Eukaryota > Metazoa > Chordata > Mammalia > Rodentia > Sciuridae > Urocitellus > Urocitellus parryii. The sequence goes on from NC_135541.1 coordinate 8,824,217, forward strand.
CCAAGGACAGTCTTGGCCTGTCAGTTGGCTTATTGCTTGGGCCTCCACCCGCTGTGCTGCCCTCAGGGGAAAAGCACCAGAGAAAAGTCGCAGAAGGTGAAGGGCGGGTACCCTGCCCTGCAGGGCATCGCGTCCTGTTTTGTTCACGTGAAGGAAAGCCGTCTGACTGAGGAGGGCTGCGACCTTGGGGCCGTTCTGTACCCTGGAACTCTGCCGGGCGCATCCTGACCCTCTCGGTGGACAGGGGTGGCCGAGCGCAGAGGCTGATGCCACGCACCTGCACCAGGCAGTGGCCACCCGCGGGCTGCTCACCCCGTGGGTTGGAGCTCACGGACCTGTTTTTCCTCCTGCTGGAGCAGAAGCACCTGGATCCAGGCTTCAGACCGGAGCCGCTCCCGCCCCAGCTCTGCCATCGGGGATCCACTCTTCGTACCTGCTCCCCTGGGGCCAGCCAGGGCCAAGTCCCCTCAACCCAGGCAGGTCCTCCCGCTGAATGCCAGCGGGGTCCTGCGTGGACGGCCTGTGACAATGATCTGCATGTTTACACGCGGCTTTCTGCAAAGGCATTAACCTTTGGGAGCCCTCTCCACCAGCGGCCCTCATCAATATTTCAAAACTGTGACCAAAAAAATGAGAAGCGATGCTGAGCACCACGTTCGTCACCTAGAACCATCTGCTTACGGGGCGCTTTATACCTGCCCCAGCTCTTGGAAGCCAAGGGAGGTGCCTCCACCCATCCCCTCCCCCCACCGGCCCCAGGGACTTGAGAAGCAGGGAGCAGAGGAGAGGGGGTGGCAGGGGTGTCTTCTGCCCTCAGGGAGCGGTATTTGAGCAGAGTCCTGAGTGAGCCGTGCAGGGTGGCGGGAGACGGCTGTGAGGTTGGTCGGCCAGAGGAGCCGAAGGTGACCCCCCATTTCTGAACCCGTTCACTTGTGCCTTCCCTTGAGGGTGGTCAGGGCTTGGGACTCGCGCCTGACCCTGGGAACCCAGCAGAGGTGCCCACCGTCTGTGTGTCACATGGGAAAGGTGATGGGCGGTCCCTCTTGTGATGACAAGTGACTTGCTAGAGTTTCCTTGATCTCCCACCAGCAAGCATTGAAGGAGCAAGTGGCCGTGCTGGGAGAGGACCTGTAGGCAGGCGCACGTGGCCAGGAACACAGTTCTACTACCTCAAGGAGTTTTGGCCCACAACCTGAGTGAGCTCAGAAGCAGAACTTCCCCACGTGGACCTTCATATAGGAAGGCAGCCTGGCGAAGCCCTCCACTGCAGCCTGTGAGACCCCAAAGCCTGGACCCTGGTTTGGTCAGGCCTGGGCTGCAACCTGCCGAGCTGTGGAGCGATCCGCAGGTGTCCTGCTTGCTGTGGGGATGTGCTCATTTGTTACCCAGCAATCGAGAGCTGCTCCGGGAGGCAGCCTGTCTCACGGTGCTGGTCCAGCCAGGGAGCAGACAGCCCCCAATTCTGACCTTGACCCAGAGCTGCAGTGTGGATTTGCTGGGCCTGGGGTACTTCTGCCATCTTGGGCCAAGTCCTCTACAAAACAAGCAAAGTAAAGATAAATAGAGAAATGAAACGGTCCAACTTCCGTCTTACACCACCTTGTGAAGAGTGCAGCCCGGGCGGGTTCGTTAGTGCCTATTCATCGCTGGGCTCATTTTTATTCTGATTAGAAACATCGAGTGGAAAACACTTGCACGGGCTCCTGGGAGTATCTGAGGGTCCCTGCCCGGGCCTTGGAGGCCGGCTGCAGGGTCGGCTCCGCCACCACCGCCCTGTCCTGCCGGCCACGTTAGACCCTTTGGTGGACTGAACTTGAGTTAATACGGAGGAGCTGAGCCCAGCGTGGGGGAGGGAGAGGATGTGCAGCCAGGAGCAAGCAGAGCCGGGCGGGCTCAGTAAATACTGATCAAGGTTCTCGTGGGGGACGAGGCAGAGCGGCGGAGACCAGGGGGAAGGGGTGGCCCCGTGCTGTCTACACCCTCTGTTAGTAGGAAAGGTGAGTCAAGCCCGGATAATTACGAACTGAGACAGAAAGTGACAAGGACCCAAGGGGAGGGCAGAGAGTGGGCCACTGAAGGACAGGGAAGAGGGGCTCGGGGGCTTCTCTGCCCATCGGCTGGTGGCTCGGTTCATGTATTTGACAAACCCTGATTGAGTGACAGGTCATGTGAGGGATGGGTCCCTGCCTTGGGGACACACATCTTAGTACCATCTGGGTGGGGTCTCATGAGAAGACTACCTGGGAGTGACACCTGGTGGTGGACACAGCGGCACCGTGGGGGCTGTCCTGTGCCTGGCAGGACGCTGAGTGTCACCCACGGCTTCTATTCCCATCAGCCTGGAGTCCCCACCGCCAGCCTTCGGCTGTGATGACCAAAGCCGTGCCTCGAGGTGAGGTGCAAGCGAGGTCCTGGCTCATCACCACGGCTGTGGAATTTGCTGTGTGGCCCCGGGGAGCCATTTGATGTGTCTGTGCCTCGGTTCCTTATTGACGAAAGAGGGACCCAATGGACTGGTGTTTCACGGGCTTCATGCAAGGGCTAGATGCGATGTCACGTGTAAGACGCTGGGGACGTCGGGCGCACCGTAGGTGACCTGGACCAGCCCCTCACTCAACAAAGATGTGGGTGGACAGTATGGAGGGGCCTTGGGATGGAGACCCGTATGTCAACTGGGTGAGCAGGTGAAGCTTCTAGAAAACCCTGTTTGTTGAAGGAAGAGGTCTGTCCTTCAAGTTCGGAGGCAGTGGGGAGTTTTAAGTTTTCTGAACCTTTTTGGTGGGAGGTGGAAGACTCTCAGGCGTCCTGCAGGGCAGCCCTCCTCCTTGATGGGCCGCAAGGCAGGGCGTTGGCTCTGCTCCCTGTAAAACTAGACATTCAAGGCCACCCAACCACATGTCCAGCTGCCCAGGAGGCAGACTAGGTTCTCTGCCAAGAGTCCAATGACGGAGAGCTCTGCGCCCTGGCGTGGCCTCTCTCCTAGTTCCCAGGAGGAAGGGAGGGGAATGTCATTGTTGAAAACAGAAAATGAGCCTCGGAAATGTGCAGAGCAGAGTGTAAACCCCCGCTATCTGGGGGAACCTGGCTAGGGCCCTTTTTCTCCTCCAAGAGCCTCGTGGCTTCCTTCAGGCCCCGTCTTCCGCCCCCGTCAGGCTGGCCTGCTCCTGTCCCTCCGCCCCTCATCATAGTCTCTGAACTTTGCTCAGTGGCTCCAATCTTCCTTCTCCCTGGCTGCAAGGCCCAGCTCCCCCAAAGCCTCCCCCTGGAAGGCCACTGTGCCAGGCGTCTGCCCGCCTGGGCAGAACCAGCCCCGCCCCTCTGGACGCGCTGGACGTCCACCCCTCTGAGCCGGATGTGGTGGCCCACGCCTGTCATCCAGGCTAAGGGAGAGGAGGCCCTTGACAATGTCACGGTGGTGGAGGAGACTGACTTGAATCAAAGAAATGTGCCCGGTTTCCTGTTTGGTGACTCTTGGGTTCTGAGGGAGTGACAGCATGTGAAACAAAACATCGTGACCATGTGCCCCTCGGAAACGGCCAGGGAGCTGACTTAGGAGCACAGAGAGGAAGAGGGACCCAGTTGGCATAGAAGGTCAGAAAAGGACTCTCTGGAAGATGACATTGAACCTCATCTTTGTGGGATGAAAAGGATTCAGTATGCAGTGAGAAGGGTGAACAGGGCTTTCCAGGCACGGGGGAGCAGTGTGTGCAAGGGCCCTGAGGTAGGCACAGCTTTGAAACATTCCAAGAGAAACCTGATACTAGGTAACGTCTCCAGTGAAGCTGGAATTACCACCAGGATGCCGGCTCCAGAAAACTGCTTTGGGCTAGGCGTGGTGGTGCACCACGGTGATGCCAGCGGCTCTGGCAAGAGTGAAGGAAGGTGTCCTTGGGGTCTGCACCGGGACAGCAGCTGGAAGCCAGACTGTCCTGGGTAACCCTAAGGCGTGGTCACCTGCGCCTGTGAACCTGAATCCTCCCAGATGTTCCTGTCATCTCTGCTTCTGTGATCGCCACCTGCCAGTCACCAGCAAGAGGAGGAGTGTCATCAGGGAGCCCCAGAAGGGCCCCGGCACCCACCTCCCGCCTGGGCAGGGGATGGGAAGCCGTGGGGGGAGGGGCTGCTGAGGGAACCTTCTGGAAAGGTGAGCGCTGAAGAGCAAGGAAGAGGTGGCCAGGGAGGGGGTCAGAGAAGAGAGAGAGGGGACACGTAGGGGATACCGAGCCAAGGCCAGGCCGCCAGGGAGAGGGTGGCACGGTGGATGAGCTCCAAAGGGCTCAGGACAGGCGTGGCGTCGAATGTTATGGAGAAGGTTCTAGAACAACGTACAAGAAAATCCTCCAGCAGAGGCGAGCAGGGCCGTGTCCCCAAGGGCTCCGAATGCCCCCGAGCTTCCACGTCTTTTCTGGTCTTCTCAACAGCAAAACCCCTCAGTGGCAGGAACTTGGCCATCTGGTTTGCCACAGCGTTCTTAGCACACAGCAGGTGCTTACTAGATCTCTGTCAGAAGAACGAGTGGATGGACAGGGATTGAGGCGGGCGCTGGACAGGACGTGGCTTCCAGAAATCCCACGTTAATGCAGAGCGGGGCCCGGGTGTGGGATCAGGGGACTCGGGAAAGGCCAGGTGGAGTCGCAGCCTGGCGGGGAGCGGAGCCAGAGGTCACCTTGGGCTTGCTGGGCGGGGAGACGGTTCCTCAGCTGAGGGGCCTCGCGGTAGGGGATGTCACTCTTGCCGAGGAGGTGTGGGAGGTCGGGTTCGTTTTGTGGGTGGCTTATTCTGGAAGTCCCAACGTGAGGACGGTGGGCACAGATGATGTGGGGTACCCCAAGAGCAGCAGCACTACAGCCAGAGAACCAGGCATCTTCGCCACCGAGTAACGGGGCTGACAGAAAGCAACCAGGCCCCAAGTGTGAAATCGGGGTCCGTGGGGTGGGAAGCATATGCCCTGAGCAGGACCCAGGGACCCCACGGAGCCAAGAGCAGAACTGCAGCCATGGCCTGGCGTTCCCAGGGGCCTGTCCTTTGTCTTATCCCGTGGCCCCAGGCTCTGGGAGCCGAGCTGGCAATCTCAGGCCCTCTAAACGGTTTTGTTGAGGTCTTGGCTCATGGATGTTTGTCAACCTTGTTTATTCAGGCAAAGTGGAGGAAAGGCTGGGACTGAATCAGCTAATTGTGTAAAATAAAGGACACACGCCAGTCACTCTGCCGGTCATTCACCAGGTATTGATTGAGCACTTGCAAAGCCGTAGCCCAAGCCGGGAGCCAGAATCGGGTTTCTCTGCCCAGGAAGCTTGGTGTCTAGTACTAAAGGTGATCAGGAATCAAATGATCGATACCTGGTTGAAAACTGTGATCAGAGCCAAGAAGGAACGGTGCGGGGAGCTGGGTATCGAACGGGGAAATCGCACAGAGTGGGGAGTGGGCGCAGGGAAGGCCGCTCCAGCCGAGGGACACTGGGACCCCCAGGCGCAGGGAGCCCAGTTCATAGGCTCCAGGACGAGCAGTTACAGGTCCGGCCAGGTCTGTTTCCCTGAACAGACGGTGCACCTGGGAGTGTGGTGGTAAGAGGGGGTGACAGCCTGCTCGAAACACTCCTTCTCTTGAGCAGAGTCAACGCGCACCTCTTTCCACGGCCGTTATTTTAGCCGGCTCGGGTTTCACTACCACTCCCGGACCCCTGACAGCTGAACTCATGGCCTTTTATTTATTAATTCCGCTGTTTTATCATGAACTCCCCACTCCCCACGTCTCGTATCTGCCCCAGGACCAGCTGCTCGGGGCTGAACAAAACATTCTCACTGCCTGGCAGAGCCGCAGGGCCTATCCAGGAGCCGTGGTCTCATGCTCCCCAAATCGCAGGGCGCCAGGATCTCCCCCAAACATCAGTCGGTGGAGGACCCCGACACCATTCTTCACAGTTATAAAGTAAGAGTAAAAAATAACTGTGATAAACTGTAGCTCGGTGGTAGAGCACTTGCCTCTCACAGGCGAGGCACTGGGTTCAAGCCTCAGCACCACGTAAAGATAAATCAATAAAAAGATACGGCGTCAATTTACAGCTGAAAACATATGAAGGAAGAAAGAGAGGTGCGAGGGGAGGGGCCTGCCTTCCCAAGTGGCTACGTGGACAGGAGACCTTGGGCCCAAGGATCCTCCTTTGTTCAAGATGGAGGACAGCTGTGCGTGTGGCAGAGTGGCTGAAGGCCATCCTCTTCCTGCTGGGAGAGGGACGCTTCCCGCAGCACACCCAGCCCCCCTGGAACCCTGGCCTTCTGTGCAGAAGTGCTTCCACGGCCACTAGGGGGCGCCTTCTGTGGAGGTGGTCAAGTGGACCAGAGGGTGGAGCTTACCTGAGAAGGAAGCGACACAGGGAGATGGAGAGCCGGGTTGTTCACACGGGTTCAGATCTGGGTGCATGGGAGAATGGGCCGTGTCAGTGGCTGGGGACCGAGGGGCTGTGGAGGACACTGGGAGAATCCATTGTTGGGTTTTGGCGGGCCAATGACATGATCAGAAGGAAAACTAATATTGTGTGAAGCTTGACTCCGTGTCGGCCGATGGCGTCCGCCCTTTCCTCGGTGACGTGAGGGTTGTGTGACTGATGGACCTCGGAGGGCTTTGGAAGCAGCGGTGGAAGCCAGCCCTGGCAGGTTAGTGGAACGGGTTGATCGGATGCAGGCAGCAGCTCAGAGGGCGGGAGATGACGAAGCTAAAGAACAGGTAGGTTCCAGGGAACCCTCCAGGATCCAGGAAGCAGGAGACCCAGGGCACTCCCTCTGGGTAGCCCTCCAGGGTGGCATGTCCCTAATCCTGTGCTGCTTCTGCATTTGTATTGCCAGAGATGGCCCTGGGTGACTGTCTCCTGACTGACGGTGGTCCCAGAGCTTCCTGCCAGGCGGGAAGATGGCGCGTCCTCGATGCCGTCAGCACACGGTGACAGAGGGAAGCCGTTGTCTGCCAGGTCCGCCTAATGGACTAACAGGCTTTGCCCAGTCCCCTGGCCCTTCCAGTCCCCCAGCTCCAGCCTTTTGGGCCTGGGGAAGAGGGACCCCTGTCCAGGGCCTGTGCCGTCAGGGGACCCCTTTACCCAAATCACCAAAGCACAGGGACTTTGTGTTTGGTTTGTGAGGAAGCATTTTGCATGTCTGACACCTGTTAGAGCGAATGGGCATTCAGGGCTGGAGTGGGGAACACGGCTGGGGCTCCCCAGGCCAGAGTGCGGGACAGAGGGCACTCAGGGTGGGTAAGGGGGCCATGAGAGGCCCTGTCTGGGAATCGGAGCCAACGAGGGTGCCCTGGTAAAAGGCTGCCCTGAGACAGGGTCCCCAGGTGAGTGTTCCTTCCTGCCCTCTGCACAGCTGGTGTGACCTGGGGACAGGAAGTCCCGAGTCAGCAGCAGCACACCTGCACCCTGACCCCTGGAGCTTGCCCAGGTCAGCCCTGCCCCAGGTCCAGGTGGGACCAGTTGCCTCCCTCTCCCCCAGCTTCTGCTGAGCTGCCCCAGCAAGTCCTTTCTGCTACTCAGGCTGTCGGTGGCCGGGGAGGGGACAGCCTGTCTCCTTCACCTCCTCGTTCTCCAAGAGGTCGCATCTTGGGGAACGAGTCTTGGTCCCCGAGCGTATCAGGGTTGTCATTTTCAATGTTTAGGGGCACAGGATGAGGGGCTCCATTTGTGTCCTTGTCCTGGGCTCTGCAGAAATGGAAGCACCTCTGTGACCACACTGCGGCTGGGGGAATGCACGGGTGTGAAGAGGACATCCTCGGGGCAGCCGTTCAGCCCTGGCCTCTGTACAGGTGACAGCATCACTGAGCTCGTTAAGCCACATGACAAGGGACAGAGGGTTTGGGAAGGAACTGTGCTGGGGTGAATTTCTTCTACCGTGGTACAGTCAGCCACGGAGCTCCCACGCTAACTCACGCCCGTGCCGGCTCCCAGCCCGAACCGGCCCAGACAGGAAGAGCACCCAGGAGCCGGGGCACAAGAGGCTAAGGCGTCCTGAAACAGGTGCTGGCGGAAAGACGGCTCGCCTTTGAAAGCTGAAAGCACGATCATCGGAGTCTTTCGTTTTTCTAAGCACCAGAAGCGACCATTATTCTAAAATCCTGGGCCAAATCAGAAATGCATTAAAAAAAAAAAAAAGCAAGTTCCCCAAAGGAAAACGGCTTCACATAGCACATCAGAGCAATGTCTGATCTCCCAATTACTGCAGCAGGTTCCAGCCCGAGCATCTGATCCACATCCTCTGAACTCGTTTGAGGATCGATGCGTGAGGTGGGCTGGGCCTCTTCCTGTCCGTCGGCGGCGTCTCTGTTGCAAGTTTGCTCGGGACTTGTCTCCAGGTTGGAAAGGGAAAGAGCCTTGAGACTTGTGGTTCCCCTTCCTGGGGGAGGGGACGGGGAGGGTGGTGTCTTTCCCCCAGTGAAGATGGATGGGTCAGGCAGGGGACCAACCTAACGTCACGGTCCACTGTGGTCCCGATCCCTCAACCCTCGGAAAAAACCCAAGGGAGCTGGGCTGCCATCCCCCTGCTTTCAAGTTCCCGGAGCTGGGGGGCAGCGGGACTGCCAGGGTCCTTGGGGCCACGCTGGTGACCGCGAGGCGGAGCTCTGAACCCCTCCCCCACAGCCGGCTCGCGGTGGCTGTGTCACAGGAAAGCCATCCCAGCCACACTCTGCCCCCTGGGCAGCCACGTCTCAGCACTCAGCTCAGAGATAGAGGCGCACCTGGGTCCAGAAACCCAGCAGGTCCCCGCTCTGCCCCGTGGGCTCCCTGCCTCAGTTTCCCTCCTGCATGGAAGAAACAACAGCTCGGTGTGAATGGCACTTGCCCTGAAGCACCTTCCTCTATGGCCCTGTGATGCCGCTTCTCTTTGCTCCCGGCTCGGTGCTGTGGTTCACAGGTGGCTTTGCCCCAGGGTTCTGGGTCAGAGGCCTGAGTCTCACTGTGGTGGTGGCCCTTTAAGAGGCGAAGACTAGTGGGGGCCTCTGGGGACGCTGCCCTGGAAGGGGTTAGAGTAGTTGGCTCTCATAGGGCCCTGATTAGTTTTCTTGAGAGCCCTGTTTATTAAAAAATGAGCCCATCCCTCTCCTTGCTCTGACTTCCTAACTGGTGATGTGACCCCTCCCTCTGGCACACACTCTTATCGTCATATTGCTGGCTGCTACAAGGTCCTCACCAGCTGCTGGGATGCCCTTGAACCTTCAGAATCAGGACCTAAATAAACCTCTTTGTAAGTTATCTAACCTCAGCCATTTTGTTATAGTGATAGAAAATGGACTGATACACCTGTTACTAGGTGATCAGTACATGGCCCTGTTTATTTTTCTCCATATTACAAAAAACACTATTTCTTTCCCCGCTAATGCACAAAGAATGTCAGGTTCATGAGCTCAGGGACTTCTCTCTTGCCCACCTTTGTTGTTCTACAGTCTTGAGTTGCCGCGACCAGCGCAGCCAAACTTGCGGTTCCGGCCAGGGGTGATGGGGGGTTAGAAAAATGAAGACCCACACCTGCAGGTTTTGAAGATGAAGCTGGGATCAGGTGCAGGGCTGCTCTCTGAGAGAGAAGCAGATCTAAAGAGTTACGCCAGCAATCTCTATGTGTCTCCTAATCAGGTTAAAGACCTTGCAAGCATTATTCTTTTATGCAGGAAAGTTACAGAACTAGAAGCATGTTCTCAAAAGAGGAACAATTTCCAAGTGTGGACATTGGGGACAAAGACCCTGTAAGTGTCACCTGGCCTACCAACCTCCCTCCATGTGGAACTCTGTCTTAGAGACCGGGGTGTCACAGCTTTGTCTATTCAGTTGATCCTTGCGAAGGGCTTTTTAGAAATGAGAAACATCTTCATCTAAGGGTTGCTGATGCTTGCCGAAGGTAGGCGGTGTTCTCATCTGTGTTTCCAAACCTGTCGGTCCCAAGTGCCCGTCAAGAAATACAACTGAGAGTTTTCTCAGAACCCGCTGAGTCGCTTTTTAAAATTTAGATTCTTAGAGTACACTCAGTAATGTCTATTGCAGGGCCAGGGATTTGCATTTAAAAAAACCTCCAAAGATCTTGGCATGCCGCCCGTCAGGAAGGGCGCAATCATGGCTGGCTGGCGGCCGGGAAATTTGGGGGTGTCAAGGACATCCGTGTCCCTTCCGATCCTGTTATCAATGCAGCTGTCTGTCCTCCAGCACAGAGAACAAGGCTTGCTCTGACCTTGTCCTTCAGGGTCGTGTGTCTGACCAGAAATGGGGAAGCGAGAAGGTGCCGAATTCTCAGCCCAGGTCTCCCGCTAATTGACCATTAATGGTTTTCATTATTGACCCGGGAGCTCACTGAGGTAAACAGGGCAGGATGGAACCTCGTAAGTGGGTCTGCAGCCACATTAGCTGGTGCATCTTCATCAAGTGAGTGAGGGGGAAGGACCGCTTGTCCCTTAGCACGTCAAGTGGAAAGATGACGTCACATTGGCAGCAGGGTCTCACAGGGACAGGAGCTCAGTCCCTAATGACAACCGTGCTCCTCTGACAGGGGAGAGCAGAGGGAGGCTTCCGAGGCTGGAGTTCATGCACAGTGCCCTGGGACGCCAAGAGTGTTTTTTTTGGAGGTGGGGTGGGGTGGGAGGACCAGGGATTGAACTCTGGGGCCCTTGACCACTGAGCCCCACCCCCAGTCCTTTTTTGTATTTTATTTAGAGACAGGGTCTCACTGAGTTGCTTAGGGCCTCGCTAAGTCGCCAAGGCTGGTTTTGAATTCTAGATCCTCCTGCCTCAGCCTCCCGTGCTGCTGGGGTTACGGGAGTGTGCCAGTGCACCCCGCACTCCAAAAGCTTTTACTCACACTGTCCATGTAAGACCCGTTTACTTCCAAACTGATGTTATGACCAATCTCAAGTCATCACCGCTGTGCAGATAAACCCAGGTGAAAGCCATCTGTTATTTGGGGCCATGACTGTTACCCAGAAGATGTAGCTGGTCTCTGAAATGCTATAGATGGAGGGAAACGTTGAGAGCCTCATGCTTTCGGCATGGCCTGCCGTGTCTTTTTTTTTTAATCTCTTATTTTTATTTCTGCAAAGTGTTCCTTGGATTTCACAAAGGCCGGGGCAAAGACTTGCCAGGTTTTGCCACTAGCCACGGCCATCCTCAGAGAAGGCAGGGGCCGCGTGGACGCTTCTGTCTCCCGTGGGTCTGGGCATGTGATAAAGAAGGGAAGGAGGGAGGGAGGGAGGGAGGCAGAAGACGTCAGTGACAGAATGAAATTGCATTTTGCTCACTTTGAAACCTGGACAGAAATGGCCCTGTTTTCGTGCTGCAGAACCTGCCTTCTGTGTCCGAGGAGTTCCACAAACCCACCACTTCACACAGAAAGGGAAGTCATTCCTGGACACCCCAATCAGAAAGGTATCATCAATTCAGCGGTGGCCAGACAGCAGTCTTTTATTTGCAAGGATAATTTGAAGGCAGACGCGCGACGGGGTGTTAAGTAGGGAAGGATTTACCGATGAGGATTTAAATGATGCTTTCTCGTTCTACTGTAAAAAACAAAAGTGATTTCTACAGCTCTTGGGTCACTGTGATTTATGAAGGAAATCAGGTTTGATATTAGATGTCTTCAATAATCGGGAACTCACGATAGGTGTGTGCTTGCTCCAAAGGTCAGACTTCTGTACGCGCCTCACCTACTCTCAAGGTTAAGAGCTGTGGCAGTTAGCGCCAAAGTCTTGCTGAACTATTTTAGATTCGCCTGTGCCATAAAACCTGCCACGGCCCATCCATCCCTCATCTGAATGCCGCAGACCCTGAGAGGGAGGTATTGTCCTTCCGTTATTCAACAGAAAGAATGGGAGGACAGAGAGGTTAGGCAACTTGCCCCAAGTCTCATAGCAAGAAAGCAGCTGGTGAAGATCCAAACCTGACTCCCCGTGACTGTGGTCTGTGGATAGTTTTTGTTCCCTGTGCTGGATTCTCACAGTATGAGCACCTGCCCCTGCAGAGGGAAACCCAGGGTGTTTTTCCCTCTCCTAGGGCCAGGCTGAAGCCCACGTGTGAGAGAAGCCGTCATAAGGTACAGGGTGGGGCCGGGCACAGGGTAGTTGTGGGACAGAGTCTCAGGACACAGAGTTTATCTTCAGTGCCCTAACTAGAAGGAACTAGAAGGTCATGATTGTCTGATGTCCTTGGTTTGATCACTGTGCACTGGGCACGGGAGGACCGTGAGGCTGAAGGAGCAGAGAGGAGTGCTGGGAACAGGCACGGTGGCATGAGTTCTGCCTGATCCCCTGGATTCCTAGAGAGCAAGGGGCCGCGCTCAGAGCCAACACAAGAGACCCCGTAAGATCCTGCCAATATGCTGAGGGGGTCTGTGTGGCACAGCGTGGGGACTCTCCTCCCACTTCTGCATGCGTCTCAGCATCTGGGTGGCATCTCAGGGCCTGACAGTGCTGGGAACACGGGGCAGCAGCCTCACCTGGTCACAGGTTGTCCCCAGCGGGCACCTCCTGAGAGCAGACTTCTGCACAGAGCTCGGGGGCAGGGGGTGGAGAAGGCAGTGCTGACCACCAGCCGGCAGCCTTAGAGGCCCCAGAGGCAGCAGGACTTGGCAGGAGCTGGCGGTTCTCTGTGGGCAGGTGGGACTGTCCCCAGGGAAACCTGGCTGCAGGACTTCTGGGCCCAGCTGTCAGGCTTGGGGGACTTTGGGATCCACCAGGAGTTCTGTTTATGGTGTCTGGTGGGAATGTGGCTCTTCCAGATGTTAGGGGAGTCCCCAGACGCCCCTTGTCTTAGGACAGGTCTGGAGAGCGTGCAGTTTCAGGTGGGGCCACCTGATGGGGACGTTAGCCACCCAGTCCTGACTCTGCTCTCCTTTGGAAACAGTTTGATCACTTTGTTACCGTCTCAGATCTTGGTCCACTGTCTGCGCAGGACAGAATTGAAGGACGGGACGCAGCGAGATCGGCAAGCCGCGAGGTCACTGCAAAAGCAGCGACAGACTTCTCCAGAGAGCGGGGCCCAGAGCCGGAGGCTGGAGGGGAATGGGCTGCTCTTTGTGCGGTCCCTGGAGGGTCCTCCCTGCCTCATCTCCTCCCTGTCCACGTGCTCCTCGCTGTTGTTCATTGGCACCCCCTGCGTCCACGCGTCCATTTTAGTGTTTCTATTGGATCCCCCACTTATGGGCACTGGGGTGGAAGTGGCTGTCTGATGCGGTCCCCTGCTGGGGTCCATGAGCACTTCTGTCAACTGGGGAGTTGACCTCGTTGGAAGACCCTCTCCTGCTCCTTTGTTCTGGCCGCGTCCCCTGCGTCCTCATTTGCCATCTGGCTCCGGCTGCCCACGCCCTTCTCCGTCTCCCTCGACTTCTCTTGCAGGCCCCCCCCCTGTGAGATGGGGTGACAGTGACGGGGAGGAGGCTGCTGCTCCCATGTAGCCCGTGCAGAGCCCCGTGTGCGGAGTGCCCCGTTGATGCCAGCGTGTGTTACTGGACTTCACTAGGTACCACCAGGGGGAGCCGTGGGCAATGCCGTTCTGTGCCTCCACTGGCCATTCAAGTGGCTAGAAGTGCTCACCCCCCAGGGCTGTTCCAGGATCGAATGTGGGGAAAGGTGTGAGACTTTAATAATTGTAGGAGCCCTGGTGACTGCCTACTCAAGAGAGGCAGCCCAGAGAAACAGCGGCATACCTCTTGGACGGACAGAGCCAGGCCTGAGTCCTGGCTCCGCTCTCTGTACTAACTGTAGCTGTGTGGCTCATGGCAAGTTGCCAACCTCTCTGAACTTCTGTTTTCTTCCCCCACAAACTGGCATAAGGACTGGAAAGATGTGAAAGGGTGAAATGAGATAGTTCCTGGGAGGCACCCAGAAATACGCTCCCTTCCTCCTAAAGCACAGACCCCACCCCCGTCCACTTTCTGAATTCACTCCTGTTAGGAGAGTCACAGGTTTGGGGCCATTTTTCTCCCAGACAGAACACCCTGATGGAGCCTCTCCTACACAGGGCTGGGTCGCATCCAGGGTGGCTCCTTCTCTGCAGGTGGCAGCAGAGGGGCTGGGACGCAGTGAATGAGGGTGAGCCGGGGGGGGGGGGGGGGGGGGGTGGAGAAGGACAGAGAGGTGTGGCCCAGGCTCTGGGATTCACTCTGCAATTGAGTGCAGCAGGGACCGAGTGTGTGTGTGTGTGTGTGTGTGTGTGTGTGTGCATGTGTGTGTGTGTGTGCGCATGTGTGTGTAGGCATCAATATTTATATTGCTTTCTGAAATCCGAGAGCCCAGGATAGACTGTTTCAGGGCCCAGCACAGGGGAGCTCCACCCTGTGCCTGTCAGCAGAGCTGGGGGTGAACCGTTGGCCACAAGTCCTGGTGCCCCAGCGATGAGCACGGCCGGGGAGCTGGGTGGGGCTGGGAAGGAAAGATGAGTTGAGTTTTTGGAGAACATTCTGCAAACAGGCCAGAGCGTTCCTGCTCACCCCATCCAGCCCCCAGGCTCCTAGTGCATCTCAGAGGACTCACCCCTGGCCCGTGGGCCCCCCTATGCAAGGAAGCCCCGTGCACGGTCTATCTGAGTACTAAAAGTTCTCCGACAACGCCAGCCAGCTGTTAAAGGAAAATGTTGCCCCTCCGCACTTGCAGATGCACCTGGTACCTGCGTGGAGAGCCAAGGGTGGGCTCAGGCTCTGGGATCCTGCACAGTCTGCTATGGGGGACAGCCCCCCCTCCTCAGTACACAGCGGGTGAAGCTGTGTGTTCAGCATCAAACCACTGCCCCTTGACCATCTCTCAGGCCCCAGGGCCAAGGGACACTCAACGTCCTTGGGCCTGGGAAGGGACCTGGAGAGAGCTGGGCTGGTGTCATCTGGCAGGAATCCTAGGGGCCAGGTGGTCGGCAGTCTAGACAGCCGGGGCAGGGGACAGAGACCCACGGGGATGAGTAGGGCCCTCCGTGGGGGGCAGGGCTCTCTGGCCAGGTGGAAGGGCACAGCTGACCTCGACTGTAGCTGGAGGCTCCTCGGCACTCTTGAGGGTGACAGCACCTTCACTGCCGTGGACTGAGATTTGGGGCCATGGGTTCAAGCCGGTCCCTGCCTGGACCTCACTCTGTGACCTAGGGATGCGTGGCTTCTCTCTGGGCCTGTTTCCTCTCAGAGCATCGAGGTGCTGAACTAGGTCATTGGGAAGTGCTTTCCCGCACCCCGCCCACTGGGAAGGAGCTACATGTTCTTTCATCTGTGTTGACTTGTGATCGACTTTGAGCAAAAATTAGGAGAGGAAGTCAGTTTAAATCAGCCACTTATTTCCCCGTTGAGAACAATTCCTTGTGTTTTTTGGTCACTAAAGGAAAAAAAAAGTTGGCCAAGGGGCTTCCAGCCATGAAGCCTGGGCTCTGACTGCTAATTATTGGAACTAAGTGGTTACATAATGAGGAATTTGAATATAAATACTTGGTCTTTTTAGTCTAACATTTACCCCTATGAATAACCAAAATCCGCAAGTGCAATCAGAGTTCATTTAAATGTTGATTTTAATTTTTATTTACCACTGGGTCTGGATGCTGAAATATACAGAAGGTGAAATTGCGAGGCTGAGGTTCCTTCTGCTGCCTCTGGCAGAACGCTCTCTTGTCCTGACAGGGGCTTGCTGCGGATCTGTTCCCCCTGTGTGTCACCTTTGTGGGGAGAGAGGAGAAAATGAACTTCTTCAGAAGGTGTATTAATCGACCCCTGCACCCAGCAAGGTACAGAAAAAAAACGCCGAAAGAACACATCGGAACCTGAAGAAGGCAGAGGAATTATGTTAAGAAAAACAAACTGGGCCCGACCTGTAAAAAAGAACTAAGGTTTTGGGCGCGGCCGGCTCAGAACAAAAGTTTTTTATAAATGGCTGCTCCGCCCTGTACTGGTGAGCAGTCCTGTTCAGAAGTGACCAACTTGAGACTGGTCTGGGACCCGGAGTCTCCACTTTGGCATGAGTGACATTTGGGTGGAAGAGCTCTTTGAGGCCTTGTAGGATATTTAGCAGTTCCCTGCCTCTGCCCATTAGGTGCCAGTGGTGCCCCCTTACGGGTTGCCTTGTGTGTGCGAGTCCCCCAATTTGTCACACCCCTGTACCTCAGAACATGACCTTATTTAGAAGTAGGGGACCTTGGACAGAGAATACCATGTGGCTCTGGAGACAGGGTTCAGGGTGAAGCCTCCATAAGCCAGAGAACGCAGGGACCCGGGGAGGGGAGAGACCCGGGACAGGGGCTCCACCCAGCCCTCAGCAGGAGCGACCCCGGGGTACCTGGGTAGGAAACTCCGTCTCAGTCCTTCCTAGGTCACCAGTGGTGACCGCTGAACCTGCCTGCGGCTGTGCCAGGTGTCCTGCGGAGGGAGATCTCCTCCTTTGTGAACGTTGGGATTCTCTGCCCCTGCCTTCCCCCAGCCGCGGTGGACGTCCAGGGCCGTGAAGGGACCGTGTGGCCCACAGAGCCTGCAAGGTTTTCCGTCAGACCTGTGGCGCTCGGTGGCCCCTGGGCTCCTGGGGCACCCTGTGAACGGGCCATGGGGACCTGAGCTCCGCGGGACTGCAGAGGTGGACGCTGGGCAGCGGGGATGGACGTAGAGAGGCTGGGGCGCCGAGGAGGGCACTCGCTTGTCTGCGGCCAGCGGCGGCCCCCCGTCAGGCCCACCTGGGTGTCCTGACTTGACGCCCCTGTTCTCTGCCCCGGGTTCCTCCCCTCCTGCTCCGTCTCTCTGGCCCGCGATGGATCTCTTTGGGTGGGCTGCTTCCTTGGCCCACCCTGACCTCTGAAGGGTCTCACACTCCCGGCGTGCAGGCTCCGGGTCACCTGGGGCTGCCCCCTGTGGTCTCTGTTCTGGGTTTGATCGCCTCCTGCCGCTACCTCCCCGAGGGCCCGGGGGATGGGGGCAGGGTCCTTCTCTGCGGAACCCATCTCCTGCAAGAAGGGCCCCTAAAGGTCCACCCTGCGGAGGGTTCTGAAAAGGGCTTTCCAAAGCCCTCCCACGCTCCTCCAGGGAGAGTTCTTCAGCACCTCCCCTGGCCCTCGGCCCCTGGTTACCATGGCAGCCATTTCAAAACTGCCCATCATCCTGCGGGGCTGGTGGCCTTTTCAGACCTAGAGGACCCCCCTGTGTGGACTCCTTCAGGCTCTGGGCTGAACCTGCAAACACTGAAGAAGAAGAAAAACTCAAAGCCAAAAACTCGTTGTAGATAATGGCTAGGGTTTGAATCCCGTCCCTCCCCACCAAAAAGAAGAAGAAAAAAAAAAAGTGTTGGAAGTCTGAAGCCTGGTACTTACGATGTGATCCTATTTGGAAATCCAATCTTTGCAGATGGAATCAAACTTAAAATGAGGGGGCTCAGGGGGACCCTAATCCACTGTGGCTGAGGTCCTGAGAAGAGGAGAAGAGACACAAAGAGAGATGGACTCGGAGACTCCATGGGCAGGTGGGGACGGAGGCTGGGGGATGCCTAGGAGTGCCGAGTGGCCTCATCTGGAGAGAGCCAGGGAGGAGATTCTCCCCAAGTCCCCAGAGGAAACCGAGACTGCTGACACGTGGGTTTGGACTTCTGGCCTCCAGCCTGTAAGAGAATAATCTTATGTGGTTCTGGGCCCTCTGGTTGGGTGATGGGTCCTGGCAACTCTAGAGAATGAAGGCAGCTGTCAGTGTAGAGAGCTGCATTGCTGCACCTTACGCCGTTCCACGTGGCTCAGCGTGGCCTTGAGCTACAGGCACCAGCTGGAACTCAGGAGCTCGAGAGTGCTCACAGCTGTGCCTTTTCTTCCTCAAGGTCACCCTGCCTTGTAACCCTCTATGCCTCTGTGTGATTAGTGGGTTGTCTGTCCTCCTGCTCTGAGCCCTAGCCACTGCCCTCAGTGAGTGACCAGCAACAACAGGTCCTCAATAAGCATTTGTCGAAATGCTTGGGCAAGTCATTTCTCATTCTGAACCTGTTTCCCTACCTGAAAAATAGACATATTAATGGTACCGTAGGGAAGGGGGAAAATCATCCATTCGGGCTGCTATGATGGAAGAACCTAAGTTGAGTGGCTCCTTCATAGCAGAAGATTTCTTTCACACATTTGTGAAATTTGGACGGCTTCCTGGTCCACTGACGGTCCTCGTGGGGTGGAAGAGACGTGGCCGCTCTCTGGGGCCCCTTTTGTAAGGGGGCTCATCCCAGTGATGAGGGCTCCACAGTCACATCACTCCACCTGTCACAGGTCTCCTGACCTGGAGTCACCACTTTGGAAATCAGATTTCAACATAGGAATTTGGGGAGAACGTATTCAGACCACAGCAAAAATCCTTGTTCTTCTTCTAAGTTTTCAGCGGGGAGGGGGCCCCTGTCACCAAAGACAGATGACCCAGAGGAAAACCAAGGGAAGTTTGCGGATGAGCATGTGCTGTGCACCCGTGGGAGACCCCTGGGGGTCAGGCAGCCCAGGCTGCTCGGAACCGCAGCTTGTGCGGCATCTTCAAAGGTCATTTGCACAGAAACAACAGGGAAAAAGAGAAAGAGAAACGTTGGTAGGTTCCCAAGGCGAGAAGCAGTGGGAAGGTGAGTGCATGGGCGGAAATCAACAGGGAAAGGTGCTGCTGCCCCTGGTGCGGTCTCTGGGCTGTCAAGGACTGAGCCTTGTCCCCAGTGACAGAAAATGGACGTCCTGCCTGCAGGTAGAAAGGCCGAGGAGAGAGGGAGCTGGTCCTGAATCTGTTACTACTTCATTGCCTTCAGCTCAAAAACACTTCCGAAGTCCAAAAGGCACCTTCGGGGGTGACATCCTGTTTCCTCCAGGACCTCCTTCCTCGGCCACACGAGAATTAAATGAGATACGGCGTGTGCCTCGTGGCGCGTGGTGTGTGGCTGGGGCGTTGTGCCGGCTCCTTCCCCCAGGCGCCTCCGTGCGGATCTCAGTGGCACAGAGAGCTCTGGGCACCGAGTGCCTGCTCTGAATCCTGGCCCAGCACACAGCCCGCTGGTGTGACTTGTTTTGACAACCCCAGGTAACGATTTGTCATGAAGAGCCACCGTGGAAACTTGACCCCCCCTCTTCTCCCGGCTCAGGGAAGTTTCCATGGTTTCTAAAACCTCATCCCCAAACAGCCCAAAGACACAGAAAGAACCTTCCTTGAAAGTGCCATTAGGGCCACGCTCGTCCCCCTGGGGAAAGCTAATGGGCAGAAACATATTGACGTGTTAACAGCTTGAGACCTTTCCCCTAAGAAAACCTTTTAGCCAGCGAGGGTTCATTCACCTTCATTAAAAATTATCCAATGGAGACATCTCTTTCCACCACTCTGTGGACACACGGGGAGATTTTCCTATTTTTTTTTTAAAGGAAAATTAAATTAAAAAACTCATCCTTCTTCAAATAAATCCTTTGTTTGCTTTATTAAGCAGAAAAGCCTGCTGGCTACTCATTGTCAATTAAACGTAGGTGTTAATTAAAATGGCCATGTGCAAACACTCCTCAGGATTAATCTGCCACGCGGGGCCCTGCCGCTGAGGCTGGCCCTGCATCACACGATCCCTGCGACTTCCTGGGACCCCAGAGAGAGCTCTTGAGCCTGAGTTTGCTGTATCGAGTTTGAACAGCTCTTTCCCCTGTTGGTTCATCCAGAGCGTAGCCTCCGGGTCAAACCCTGGCCTTGCCCTCTTTCCTATATGGCCTGTGAGCTAAAAAAGGCCTTCCCTTTTCAAATATCTGAAACCAACCAAAAGAACAGTGGTATTTCGTGGCACCTGGGAGTCATTACAAAACTGAAATCTCAGGGTCTATGAATAAAGTTTTGTTGGCACAGAGTCATGACCGTAGGTCTGTTCACTGGCTTTGGGTCTGTGGCGGACCTGGACGTAAATGATCCCTGGTGCTGAACTTGAGTGTAATCACACACACACACACACACACACACACACACACACACACCGGGCGGTGAGGCAGGTGGTCTCGTCCATCCCGTGAACTCACCTGCCTTTGTCTAAGCGGCTGAGCTGTGGTCTTGGGGGCAGTGAGTTGGGTGATGGAGCCAGTCCTCGGGGTGGGTGGGGGGTCGGTCGCTGCCTTTCAGGGATGGTGTCTTTTCTCCCACCGTCCCACATGGCCTGGCGTGTTGGTCGGCTTCATGACGCTGTGACAAATGTCCCAGGTTGATTTTGGCTGACAGCTTGGGAGCTTCAGGTGGCTGTTGGTGGCCCACTGCTCTTGGACCTGTGGTGAAGCTGCCCATGGTGGCAGGAGCACACGGTGGGAGGTCTGGTGGCTGGGGATGCAGAGAGAGGGAGAGAGGGAGGGCTGGGGTCCCCAGAGCCCCTCAAAGGCTCACCCCAGGGACCTAACGTCCTTCCACCAGGCTCTACCTCTGAAGGATTCCCTCATCTCCCAAGAGCACCGTGGCCTGGTGACCAAGCCATCAATATATGGCCTTTGGGGGACATTCAAGATGCAGACTATGGTGACGGTCCTCTTCCTTTAAGAAGAGAAGGCCAGCGCTGCCCCCAAGCTCCAGGGCAGGTGATGGTGGGGGTGGTGAGATGGCAAATGAGGGTTGATGTCCCTCCTTGCTGTCCAAGGAGAAAGGCCAGGTCTGGGGCAGATGTCTGAAACCACCTTCTGAAAGGACTGTCCCCAGACCCAAGTCCCCCTAGATGGCACCTGGGGACAGATGGTGAGTTTTAGGCATGTGCCCAGGAACGTGCTGCCCAGGGGTGAGAACAGAGTCAGCCCTGTGCCCTGTGTCCCAAGCTTAGGGCCAGCTTGGGACCCCCAGGAGGCGA
Source organism: Urocitellus parryii (assembly GCF_045843805.1). Classification (NCBI taxonomy): domain Eukaryota; kingdom Metazoa; phylum Chordata; class Mammalia; order Rodentia; family Sciuridae; genus Urocitellus; species Urocitellus parryii. Next base: position 8,844,983 of record NC_135541.1, read on the forward strand.
GCGATACCTGCACTGCCCAAGCTCTGTCCACCCAGAGCTCGCTCATCCTGAGCCCCGGCTCCTCGTCCCTGCATTGCCCGGATGACCTCAAGCTTCCCTCCCACCTCCACAGACTTCAGGGGCCCAGACTGTCCCCAGGGGACCAGACCTCATGGTACTCACTCCTCTGTGGCCTCCTGCCACTCCTTACGCATCTCAAATCTCTGCCAGTTATTCTGATTCTTCTGTGTATGAGCGTTTTCCCACAAGATGTCAATTTGGCCTAACCGTAGGCCTGGGAATATCACAGATATCACGAAATAACTGTGGAAAGCAATGTCCTGAGCTCTGGAATCGACTACCTAGAATCGAATCCTAGCTCTGTTATTCGCCAGTTGTGCATCTTTGGATAAGATCACTAACCTCTCCGAACCTCACTCGTCTCATCTGAAAAGTGGATGCTAAATAACACCCGATAGAATGGCATTGAAATGCAAGGGATTTAGGTGAGCAGCTAGCACCGTGCCCGGCTCAGAGGACGTGGTCTGCAGGTGGGAGCTGATCATGATGCATCTCCTGGTAGCAAAGAGCTTATCCACCAATATGTTCTGGAGGGTGCACCATCGGAGAGATTTAGATCCAATATGTGTTATATGTGCACATATTGGCCATTAGCTTCAAAGACCTTCACCTGAGCTGAGGTGACGGGAGATGGCAGCTTTATATCCGACTGTAATTCTACAGCATCACTGGGGGCTGATGCTGGCTCAGATGTTTTTGGCGATGTCTTTTTATTTCCTTTCTCGTGAGATTCGTCCATCCTTCCATATTTTTATTCATTTACTGTATAGGAAGCACCTACTGGGTGTCAGGTCTGACTCCAGGACCTGTGAGCAAGACAGACCTGTGTGTTCGAGAGTCTGGTTGGGAGCAGCCAGAGGTGAATGAAATGCTGGACACAGATGAGCCTCTTTCAAAGACCCATCTGCTGCCGGGATAAGAGATGGAAGGCAGCCACGGAAGTGAGGAGACCCACATGGGCCACCACGGTCGGTCCTGCAGGCAGGAGAGGGTGGTGGGTGGGACAGAGGGTTGAGGGTGGGGTGCAGAGAAGTAGAACGTCAAGAAGTGACCAGAGGTATTGTCAGAAGGTCAGGAAAGGAACTGGGGGTGGGGTGGAGTGGACTCCGGTTTCCAGCTCTGGCCCCAGGGAGCTCTCTGGAAGAAGGCCAGGCGTGGGGTTCCGTTTGGACAGCCAGGCGGGACATCAACCTGGCGCCGGCTCTGTGGGTCTCGCAGGAATTCCCCTGCTGTTAGGCAGGGGCCACCTCTTGACCTGACCGTGTGCGTGGAAGAACCTCTCCCTAAGCCTCCTGGCCCACCCTGCAGATACCATGAGCCTCACAGATAGAAATCAGCCTCTGCACCGCGGCGGCCTCTGATGAGGAAATGGGCCCTGGTGAGCGAGTTCAAGGGCACGAAGGCAGCTCCTGCACCCGGGGATTAGTAAGCACGATTTCACTCCCGACTCTTCCCCATTTGGCTGTATAATACAACGGATCTTCAGATTGGATGGAGGTGTACGTGTGTGTGAGTGTGCACATGTGTGTCGTGTGTGGATATGTGTGCATGTCTGTAAATTGGATCCTGGCAGAAAAGAGCGGTTTCCGGGAAGCCCTGAGGTGCCTCTTAGCCCTCGGGGATCCTCCCTGGATTCTCTGATTCAGAGCTTCCCGATGCCCTGAGGTGGCTGTCATGGAGGGGAACCAGGCGTCTCCGAGAGCCACAGTGGTTGGTGTGCGCTAAGGTGTTCTGTCCTCACTGTAAGGGGGTGACCTCACCCTCAGCAAACAGAGCAGGCTTGTTTAGGTGGGCTCCCCTGTGTGTGTGTGTGTGTGTGTGTGTGTGTGTGTGTGTGTTTTACTGATAGGTACTTTTCATACAGTAATTAATCAAATCCAGTGAGCAGCTCGGTGAGTTCTGACTCACACCCGGTCTTGTAACCACCGCCGCAGTGTGACCTAGAGCCTTCCGTGACCCCCAGGTCCTCTCATGCCCTTTTATACTCATCCGTTCTCCCCACCCCCACCCCTGACTTTGACCTTGGCCTTGGCCCTGGGGTTTTTCCCGTTCTGGAATTTTATAAGATCGACGTCGCTCAACGGCGTAAGCTTCAGTGTCCGGCATAATGGTTTTGAGAGTCGCCCGTGGCTCCCATGCCGTCTGATTGCTGGTGGCTTTCCATTGTGCCACCAGGTCACACTTCACAGGTGATGGACAGTTAGGCTCCCTCTAGTTTGGGGACTTACGACTAAAGTCCTCTATGCACATTCACCACCAGCACCCGTGTGGACGTGAGCCTTCCCCTCTGGGCAGTAAGTGCTCAGGGCTGCGGTCACTCACTCACCTGGTGCAGGAGTGGCTTTCTCAGAAGCTGCCACCTGGTTTCCCAAAGTGTCTCTAGGGTGGTACCCCCTCCTCAGCGATCTCTGAGGACTTGAGTTTCCCCACGTCATCTCCGGTGCTTTGGAGTCATGGCCAACCTAGGGGCTGTGATAGCTCATAGTGCTTTTCTCCCCAGTTTGTTTTTATTATGGTAAAATATATACATCAAAAAATTTACTGCCTTAGTCATGTCACAGTCCAGCTGAGTGACGTCAAGTACGTTCATAAAGCCGTGCAACCATCACCACCGTCCACCTCCAGAGCTCTCTTCACCTTGTACAATGGAAACTCTGTACCCAATCAATGATGACTCCTCATTTCCCCTCCCTCCATCCCTGGCCACAACCATTCTATGTTCTGTCTCAGTGATCTTGATGGCTCTTAATACCTCAGATAAGTGGAACGGTACTGTACTGGCCTTTTTGTGACTGGCTCATTCCATTTAGCATAATGTTCTCAAGGTTTCTCCATGTTGGAGCATATTACAGAATTTCATTCCTTTTGAACGCCGAGTAATATTCCATTGTGTGGATATACCACATTTTGCTGATGCCTCCATGGATACTGGGTTGGCTCCACATTTTAGATGTTGTGAATATCTCATAGTGGTTTTTAATTTGTTTTTTTTTCCTAATGATATTGACATTGAGCATCTTATTGGCCATCATATTCTTATTTGTCTTCTTATATGTAACCTTGGGGAAGTGTCTGTTCAAATCTTTTGCCCATTTTTATTGGATTGACATTGTATAATTGAGTTTTAAGGGGTTTTCATGTAATCTGATTATGAATCCTTTATCAAATATATGTTGTGCAGATATTTTTCCCCAGTCTGTGGTTTGCCTTCTATTTTTCTTATCAGCATTTCAAAGATTAAATATTTTTAATTTGGGTCAAGACCAATTTGTCAATTGCTTTTTAAAATATTTCTTATTCTAAAGAACTTAAAGTTTTGGGGTCATAAATACGTAAATAAAATTTGCCTATTTAGGTAGACTTTGTTGTACCCAAAGTACTAAGACTTTTCTCTTATGTTTTCTCCTAGAAATGTTATAATTTAGCTTTTATATGATGCCTTTGACCCATTTGCAATTATTTTTCAAACATGCCTTGAGGGAGGCTCAAGTTTTGGTGCTTCCCACATGAAAGTCCAGTTGTAATAGGAGGTTTCTTAAAAATATCTTTCTTTTTCCATGAACTGCTTTAACATCTTTGTTAAAAGTTAATTAGCCATGTACATGAGAGTCAATTTATGGAGATTGTATTCTGTGTTTTTATGCAAATACTACAAGGTCTTGATAAATTCAGCTTTATTTTATTTTATGGGTACTGGGGATTGAACCCAGGGGTACTTGATCACTGAGCCCCATCCCCAGCCTTATTTTGTATTTTATTTAGAAACAGGGTCTCACTGAGTTGCTTAGTGCCTCACTTTTGCTGAGGCTGGTGATCCTCCTGCCTCAGCCTCCCAAACCACTGGGATTATAGGCTTGCGCCACTGTGCCCTGCAATAAATTCAACTTTATAATGTTTTTAAATCCAGTGATGTAAAGCCACCTCCTTTTTCAAAATTCGTTTTTTCTATTCTAAGTTCTTTGTCTTTCCATGAAATTTTAGAATTAGCTGTCAATGTCTCAAAAAGAAAAAAAACACCTGGGAACTTGATTGGTGATAATTATTGAATCTTCTCATCCACGAGCATGGTTTATCTCTCCATTTATTTTATTTGTTTTGCTCTCAGCAATGTTTTGCGGTTTTTCCTATGCAGGTCTTGCACTTTAAGTAAAATGTATCACAATTTGGGCGCTATCTAAATGGTACTTTTCACACTACATTTCCAACTTGGTTTGCTAATGTGTAGAAATATGAATTATTTTTGTGCTGACTTTGTAGCCTCTGACCTTGTTAAATTCACCTGATAGTTATAAACACCTTTTTATAGATTCTTTAGAATTTTCTACAGTTAATCATTCAGTCTGCTAGTAAAGACAGTTTTAATTCTTTCTTTCTGCACATTTAATTCCTTTTCTTGATCTTCAGAGAAGTTTTGAATCAAGTGGAGACAAGGACATCTTTAGCTAGTTCCAGTTCTGACAGAACTTTTCCATTAAGGAGAGGGGTAGCTCTGGAATTTTAGGAGACCTGTTTGACCAGACTGAGGAAGTGGGTGGTAACATTATCAAATACTTTTTGTTTTTACGTCTACTGTGATAGTGAAATGTTTTTTCTTCTTTTAAATATAATATAAATATCACGAGCTACTTTGATCAATTCTCAGATGTTAAGCCAATCTAACAGTTTTGGCATTGGCCTACTTGACCATGGTGGTTTACCTTTTGGCGGTATTGATGAATTTGATTTGCTAAAGCTTTAGAGTTTTTGTGTCTGTGTTTTCTAGAAGTACTGGTTTGTGTTTTCTTGTAATGTCTTCATGTGGTTTTGGTATCAGGATGATGCTGGCTTAGAAACTGGGGTTGGGAAGTGTTTTCCTTCCCTCTTTTGGATATGTAAAGGTATTACTCCATCCTAAAAATTCCACAGAGTTACCACTCAGGCCTGGAATGTTCCTTGTGGGAAGGTTTCAGTACCAATTTAATTTCTTAAGTAGATATGCAGGGCAATTCATATACCTATGAAAGTTGATCAAGTCTTCTCTACCTTTGCTAACCATCTACATACTTATTTATTTAATCCATTATTCAAGGAAGGATGTGGAGAGGCCTAACTATAATTGTGGATTTATATTGCTTGGTTTTTCACCACTTTGATATTGTTATATAATGTCCATATACATCTGGTATACTTTTGGTTCTCTTAATGAATTGACCCCTTTATCATCCCAGGTAACACTTCTTGTTCTGAAATTTACTTTAAGATTACCATTCTAGCATTCTTTGGATTAAAGGTGTGTGTGTGTGTGTATATATATATATATATATATATATATATATATATATATATATATATGATTTTATTCTCTAGGGCAGTTTTAGGTCCACAGAAAATTTGAGCAGAAGGTAGCGAGATCTCCCACATGATCCCTGTCCACACCCACAAGCCCTGTGGGTTATCAGCCTCCCCCCAGGATGGATGCTAGGGTTTTTTATGTCTTTTACTAATACTTTTTCTGTCTTTATATAAAAATCAGCTTTTAATCATTAGATTATCCAGTCTGACAACCCACGTCTTTGAGTTGGGGGTACTTAGGCCATTTCTATTTAATGTAAGTATCAGTAGAGTCGTGTGTAAGTGTAGCCTCTTGCTATTCATTTCTATACAGATCTGCTATTGGGACATTCTGTCTTTTTTTATCTGACTTCTTTTGCAGTCTTTTCCGTTTTTTTTTTTAGAATTCCATTTATCTTGGTGGTGGCCTATTAGCTATTCATCATTGTTCATTTAAAAATAAAGCTGTGATAGGGCTGGGGGTGTAGCTCAGAGTGAGCCCTGGCCTAGCACCAGCTGGGCCCTGGGCTGGATCCTCAGTGCAGGAGAACATCAGGAGGAGGTTCCTCGGGGCCCCGAAGTGTCCCTGCTTCCCTCAGCACAGCGTCCCCAGATCCCGTCACACCGTCAGACCTCGCTCCAGGGCCCCTGCTTCTTCCCTGCACACCTCCAGCCAGGGTCTCCGTGCACGTCACTTCCATTTGGCCTAAACCCCGGGCATTGTGGCTGTTGACGCTTTCAAGGGTCAGTTGTCTTCTCCAAGGGATCAACAAGAGGGAGGACCGTCCCTCCTCCATCACTTCCACGCTCACTGTTTCTGGTGCTTCACTTCTCTGCATGATCCCAGTTTCCACCTGAAGAAAATCCAGCTTCATTTTCACTTTCTTCCTGGCTGAAGGGCCTCTTGGCTGTCTCCCATTCTTCTGATGCCCTGGCCACCAACTCTTTTGGCAGGTGTTTGGCTAAAAATGATATTAATTTTTAAGGACATTTTGGTTCACTACAGAACTTTTGGCTGTTTTCTCTCTTACTTTAAAATACCAGTCCTTTGTCCTCAGCTTGCTCAGTGTGGGAGGAGAGGTTCATTGATATTATGACCTTTGGTTCTTTATAAATAATCTCTTCTTTTGCTCTGCTTTTAAGATTTTGTCTTTATTGTCACTGGCTTTCTGTCATTTGATTTTTTTTTTTTTTTTTTTTGTGACTCGATGTGATTTTTCTTCCTGTGGCTTTGGCTTGGAGTTTGTTGAGTTACTTGGATCTGTAGGTTCATAGTTTTCATGAAAACTGGGAAATATTTAGCTATTATTTCTTCATACGTTCTTCCTCCCCTACCTCTGGCTCTTCTGGGACTCCAGGGGCAGGTCCTCACTGCCTGGTACTGTCCCCCAGCTTGCCGCTGTGTGTCCATTTGTCCCCTTCTACGGGCCTTACCCTGGGCAGTTTCTATTCCCTGTCTGCAGGCCGACTGCCCTTCCTTCCTTTCTCTTTCCCTCCTTCCCTACGTCGAACGCCCCTTTCCCCCTTATTGTCTGATCTTCCGTTAATTCCGTCGATGGTATTTTTCATCTCAGATGTTGTATTTTTCATCTTTAGAAATTCAGCTTAACCTTTTCTGTGGCTTCCATTTCTCTCCAGTTTTTCCACCTGCCTTTGGACACATTGAGTTTATTGAGCTCACTGTCATAGCTACAAAGTGTGTGAATTCTGCCATGTTTCTCACGTGGGGTCTGATTCGACGGACTGACTGGAATTCCTTCTGACTGGGGTCCTATTTTTCCACTTCTTTTTACTCCTCCTCATTTCCGTGGGTGTCTGGTGTGAGAAATCTCACATGGCGGGTTGCTGGGGTTTGTTGTGGTTCTTTCAATTTTGCTGAACATTGTCCTAGGACACGGATAATTACTTGAAACCAGTTCGATGCTCTCAACGTTGGCTTCTCTCCTCTGTTTCTGAAGGTCACAGTGACCAGGATCTGTCTGCGTCTACTGCTCTGGGGAGGCCTGTCCCGCAGTCCTTCCAGGGCGCCATGTTTGTGCTCAGGCTGGTGGAGCTGTGAATGGTCCCACGTCGGGGCAGGCCCGAGGCTGGCTCTGCCTCTCTCCTGGCTGTTCCTTTTAGCCTCAGGTTGTTTCCTCCTCTCTGAGCACAGCTCAGCTTTCAGCCAGAGACGGCAGAGCCCTCTGGGCCGTCCCTTCTCTGCCGTACTTTACCAGGCAAACCCCAGCCTCTTGGAGCTCCCAGCTCCCCACCTCTTCCTCAGCTCCGGGAACCACCAGGCTGCGGGTTCTCCCTCACTGCATTCTGTTCTCAGACCCTCTTGGGGGGTTCCTTGTTTGTTTCTCTTCTTTTGAGGGTCACTTTCCTGTTCTGCTGATTGTCCAATGTCTGAAAACGGTTGTGAATCTCACACACACACACACACACACACACACACACACACGAGGCTAAGGCAGGAGGACAGATTTCTGCCTTGGGTCTGGTCAAGCAGGGTATGTGAGGGACAGTGAGTGACAGACAGCCTGGCGTCCATGTCAACATACAGTGTGGGGCCTTGAATGTAAAATGACTGGGGATGTGGAAACAAAAGAGCCACCGGGGAGACGAAACAGGGATTTCCAGCAGTTCACACCTGAGTGTCACAGATCCACCGCCCTTTGACCCCCAGGAGGTGGGAAGGAGGGCCCCAGCCTGACCAACGGAAATAAACCCAGAAAGGGCTTCCTGTCCCAGGGGCACAAACAGAGGCGTAAACCGTTAACATCCATGTCTTTATGACTTTAGATGACCCAGGGGGAGACAGGAGCACCTGGGCCACCTGCAGGAAGACCGCACACCCCGTGACACTCAGCCATTGAGGGACCAGGGGAGGGACCTTGAGCACTAGCGGGTGTAGTGGTAATGGCAACTGCTCTGGGTGGGCCCGCTCTGATGTGCACCTGATCTTGCAGGACTGTCACCAAGAGCCTTGCTTCCATAGTACCTCGTGTCTCCGAGCCCACTCTTTGGGTTTTGGCAGGTGAGCATTTTCTCACACATGTTAAGTACAGGTGAAAAGCATCAGTTATTACGTGACTATCACATTTTTTTTTGAAATGTCAGCACATTCCCTTAATGTCAAAATTTCGTTAATGTCAAATTCTTAGCTCACTCTTTGTTTCAGTGGTTCTTAAATTTCGGGGGCTTGTCCATAGACTCTCCCCTTTTGAAAAATGCGCATGCTCATGCGTCCCCAGTAGCATGCAAGCTAAGAAATAGAAACCCACCCCTAAGTCTTTTCCATAGACCTTGGATGAAAAGGTAGACTCCGGGTGAGAAACTTCTGCCTTGATTCATATGAACTTTCTTTGGTGATCATAAAACTTACAGTTTTGCCTTACTTCACGGTGTTATTGTGAAAGACCGCGTTGATGAGGTCAAGGTTCTTTTAGAGGGTCACAGAAGCACACAGTGCGTTTCAGGGTGGTTATTGTTATACTTGTTGTCGTTATTATCATTTTTAATAATGACTCTTCAGTGGTGCTTTAATTGTAGTGGTTTGTCTTTTAGTCATTTAGTATTTCCTTAACTTTATAGTAAACCTGCACATACATGTATCCATGCACACAAGCACACACAGACGTGCACATATAAACACCTGCGTGTGCAGGTGCGCCTGTAACTCACATTTGCTGAAAGGATGTAAGACAGTGTGACCATCTTCTTTCCTGGAGCATGTAGTTTTGACCTCTATTTTCTCCTCTCAACTTTATGTCTCCTGGTTCAGTGGTTTTCCAACACAATTATACAGTTTTTTACATCGATTTACAAGTAAGTGATGTGTAATGCACTTGGTGGAATTCATTTTTCTGTGTGATTGAAATCAATAAAGATGCATTTGGTGGGATAATGTTATCCAGGTATCTCTGTCACTCTGGGTTAGCTCTGCGTGTTCTTGGATAGTGCAAGAGCTCACTTGGGTTCCCGCCTGGCCACGTGCTATCTTTTCTTCCCTTCTCACCCTTCTGGCAAGATAGAAGCCACGACTGTGTCTGTCCTGCACTGTGCCAGGCACACCCAGAAGGCCCCCAAAACATGCAGACTGCTGCTTCTCCTCCTCTGTGCCCTCTTTCCACTTCTGCCCGCAGGCACTCTGTCCACCCTCTTCAAGGAGCTGACCGTCTCTCCCATTGTCTGGCACTCCTGTGTGACTCCTCCCATCCCTGATACCCTAAGCTGAAACCTTGCTTGTGGAAGAGATGCAAACTCTCCAGGGTGGGGCAGTGCTGTCCTGTCCTAAAGCTCTGGTAGCACGACGCTTGCTTTATAGATGGCACGAGATCCTGACCCACTTCTTTCCTCTCTGATAGGAGAAATAAGAAGTTGCCTCTACTTTACTCTCTGAGACCTTTAGCAGCCGCCAAGTCTGATAACCAGGGCACCTTCCTGGATCCCCCCTGGCTGGAATTGGTGGTCCACCCACATAAGAAATAAGCACATGATGCAAAAAGGAATAATGGGTTTAATGCAGTTGGCCCAAAGTGGTGAGAGGCAGCAGATCTATCTCCCCTGGTCCTATGGAAGTAGTTAGAATGTATAGAAACAAAAAACAGGGGTTACATTTAGCTTTGGAGCAGTTTCTCAGCTTCTATTGAAATGGAGGAAATAACCTGGAAGCTGAGAGAAAAAACATCTGAGGGCTTTAATGATTCTGTTTGATGGGATAGTACTAGGGGTAGAACCCAGGAGTGCGATCATACTAGGTAAGTGCCCTAGCACCGAGCCACGTCTCCAGCCCATTCTAGGGCTTCAAGAGGCTCGGTTATAATCCTCCTTGTTTAGTTGACCCCTCAGTCTGGGGGAATTGGAGCTCCGTGTCATCTGGGTGGTAGTTCATTGTTGGATCCCGTCAAGGAACTCTGCAGCATAAGGAGCCAGATCCTTGTCCTGACAAAGTCTGAAATATTCAGTGTCTCTGCCCTGGGGAAGGACTCTCTCGCTAACCCCCTGGCATTTGTTTTCGTGGGATTGACAAGGGACCCCATGTGACTGCCCACCCCTAAAGGGTTTCCTGGGGGCTTTGCTGGCTTGTCAACCTCTGTGGTCCCACTCAGTGGGAGATTCTCCTGCCCTTTGATGGGTCCCACATCAGAGGGGAAGTGACAGGCAGTTCAGGAGTCAGCATCAGAAGAACCCCCCTTTTAGCCAAATTTAAGTAGCGAGAGGTTTAGAAAGAGCTGGGCTCCAGGCAGACTTACCAGAAGATGTCTGTTGAGAATTTTGACAATTTTCCTACATTCTTTTTAGCTCAATTTTCTCCATTCTTTTTAGCTCAATTAATGTCTATTCTTTATTTCATCATGTTTTTCTTTCCCCAGAGATTTTCATATCAAATAGACAAGGAAAACATGATCCATAAAGAGCAAAGCAAATCAGTGTTTAGTAGGTTGGCCCTAATCAACACCATCACTTTAGTTCTATAATTTTTACCTAATCATTGACAACTAACTTGTCTACAAAAAGTAGCTCCTTCAGAGATTTGCATTAAAGACTGTCTGTTGTCCTTCTTATATGAACTAAGGTTCATTGCCACGTGGGTAGAGACTTCAGAACAAAAGTGTTGAGGAGACCCTAACCTTAGAGGACTTCATTTTTTCCTTTAAGCAACCAACAACCTAATAAAACCAGCAGAAGACACAGAAGTGGGAGGTCATCTTGATAGAACGTGAAATCTTTAAACTGCATCTTTGTAAACCTTGCTAAGAAGAGATTCAAATGTTAAGAAATCCTTATTGTTTTAAAATTTAAAAAAACCCAAGATTTTTGGTTTTATATCTGTGCATTACATCTTGATTTTAGAAAGCCCTATTATGCTTTTTTTATGTAGGTTCAACTTAATTATCTGTAAATCTCATATAGTATACTTTTTATCTAAAGGTTTTTCCTAAATACACCGTCTCTAACTAGAACGTATTTCAAAATTGTACGTGAAAGACACAAATGCAAATATCTCAATGTTTTAATAGTTGAGGATTCGTTTTATAGCACCATCAGTTTTTCATGTTTCTTATAATGGTGGGCATTGTCGAAATGCTGGATACTATCCATGAATGTACTTTTAAAGTTTCTTTCATTTCTTCTAAAATTTAAGCATTAATAATGTGAACCAGAAAGGTCAAACTATTTTCTACATTCTTTTTAGCTCAATTAATGTCTATTCTTTATTTCATCATGTCTTTCTTTCCCCAGAGATTTTCATATCAAATAGATTCATTTATAACAAAACAGATGTGTTTTGACTTCAGGTGCTACCTAGTGGCACATAAGAACCTCTTATGGAATTTACATTGTTTTCAAGAACTAGCAGTTATTTGTAGCCAATTCTCTTCATATTTTAAGCCTCATTATTGATGGGAGAGACATATGCCAAAACTTACAAAGAATCTTTCAAGGCAAAATTTTAGTTTCAAAAGCAATGCTCATCATTATTCTGTGTCTTTGGGTAGGAAAAATAAAGACATTTAAGAAAACAGGTTTGATTGAGTTAGGATAGAAAAACAAGAGAGAGGTGGAAGAAGATATGAAGGAGGCATGAGGAAATGAGATTTTAATTCAAAAGTTCCCCTTCTCCCAGGCCTCTCACTCCCTATGCAGCTCTCTCCCCCAGGCCCACCAATCCCAAATTTCTGAGAAATCTGTAAATCTACCTGTGCATTGTTAATTATCCCCCCCCCCCCCAATAAACAGATCAAGTAGAGAGTGATCCGATGTTTTAAGAGACCTACAACTTCGGGGCCTTTTCTGCATTATCTATTGATGATGGAGATCGTGTCAGTGTGAAGATCCTGAGACTGAGCAGACCACCGCAACCGTTTTGCAATCACCAGGCTGAGATCATCCCCGCACCCCTTCCCTTGCCCACCCCTCACCAAGTCTGCTTTAAAGAAAGACCCCAGACCCCTACGCACCTCTCACTCACAAGACAGCCCACGGTCTCTCTGCTGCATGTTTGTGCCTGACTTTATCCCCACAGGCATCTACCTGTCCAGGTAACCCTCATTCTCCTTGAGTGTGTATCTGCTTCCTCAATGGATGTCAATCACTCTGACTGGCACCTGCTGACATTCTTTCCTGTCAGGTAAGGCAAGGGCGCCCTTGGGCTCTAAGTCGAGACCCCCTTCTCTCTGGGCACTCCCCGTACCCTTCTCTGGAGAGAGCTCTTCTCCTGAGACATGATGATGTATTAGAAAGATGGATCTATGCTGACTGCCTAAAGCAATAATCCCTTTCCTAGTGAAAAAGGTTCTACAACATTTAATTGAAGCCAACTAAACGTTTGACATCAGACATAGCATCGGATCCATTTAGCAGCTTCCAGGGATGTTTTAAGAAGGCAGTGAAATACCTTGATGATTAAAAATAAAACACAGGTAGTTTATACAGAAAATATAAAGCCGCAAGTGGAAAGTGCCGGAGCTGTTCTATAAACGGCACCTCGCAGACTCACTTTCACCTCAGGTCAGCAAAGGAACTGATGTTTGTTTACAGAGAATTCTTTAGAAGTAACATTGAAATCAAATGAAAACAGGCTTTTAATCTGTTTATGTTGAAGGCTAATTAACATCAATTTTATCTTTAACAATCACAAATTCAGGACTTGCATAGAAACACAAACCTTTTTTCTAATAAGAGGGTTTTGAAAATAAACTTAAAAAGGAAAATTAACCTGAAAAGCTAATGTCTAAAAACACATAAAACATCAAATTTCTCTTCTACCTGGTCTAAAGAATAGAACAATCACAATTTGGGAAATGCATGGAACGTTTAGGTTACTGAGTGATCATGTAGAGAGACGGATAGTTAATTTATAAAAGTACTGCTAGGATTTATAATCGATTTAAAACAACAATAACAAAAACACCACCAATCCTAGCTCATTATAGAATGTTGTTGTTCAAGAAATCAGAAACAGAAGCCACATATGTCTGTTAGAATTTTAAAAATCATCTGTTATTTATTTTGGCTTATCTTAGGCCTGGAGCAAGGAAGACACACAAGACAAAATTAAGTTTCTTGAGCTTAAGAGTTTTGACAATAAGTAAATAAATAACAATTACACACCTTTTAGGATTCAGCCTGTGTCTGTGTTTAGTGTATAGTCTTACTTGTGTATCTCCAAATCTGTTGAACAATTAGTATTCCAGGAAAACAATGAATTCCAAATATAGATACAAGCACTATACATTTGTCAAAAAAAAAAAACAACCCACAACATATTTGAGATATGCAAAAGCAAAGAATTTTGCCACTGAATTACAATTTCCCTGTAAAACAAAAACAATTTAAAAGCTACGTTTTACGTAATCCAATCTAAGCAAAAGATATATAAGAAAGTAACAGTAGCTCATTTATTACAACAAAGCAGCAAGGCTGCCTAGTTTTTATCATAGACAGTTGGCATTAGACCACATAAACATTTATTAACAGGCCAGGTAAATGGTAATCATCAGCTCTATTTAGAATAGCCTTCATCTGTGTTCTGTTACAGTAAAATAAGAGATTTTCTAAAAACTGACAATATTTATAAAAAGAAGTCCTACTTACTTAGCTAACATTTATTTTAACAGCAATTTTTGATTAACCATGAAAACCCAGCATAGTTGACATTTCAAGTAATTTCTTTTTTGCAAAATCCTAAATGCCACTGTGTATAGAAAGCCCTGAATGTTATAACTTAAATATCTAGAAATAAACATGAACCCAACTGGTTAGTAAATAAATAACAATTATACAGAAAGAAAATGTTATCAACATTTAAAGATATTACCAATAAATTCCAATCAACTTATCGGTCATGGACTTTCCAGGTTATATAACTCAAAAGGCATTTGGGCGAACTTAACTTTTGGTGCTTATTTTTTTCAATTAGTTATACATGACAGTAGAATGCACTTATGTACTTTGATATATCATACATAGACAGGATATAATTTCTCATTTTTCTGAGTGTACATGTTGTAGAATCATTGGTCATACAGTCACATACATACATAAAGTATGATATCTGTTTCATTCTACTATCTTTCTTATCCCCACATCCCCTGCCTTCCCCTCCTTTCCCTTCCCTCTACCTAATCTAAGGTAACGCTATTCTTTTTGGTTTTTTGCATTATAATTCTTAATATGCATAAATACCACAATTTTTGCATCTCTGTATATAAAGTATGTTGATACTCAATTCAAGTCTTCATACTTTGTATAATGATGTGCATCACATTCCACCATCCTTGCTAATCCCCTGCCCACTGCCTGCCCCTCCCACCCCTCTGCCCTATCTAGAATTCATCTTATCCTCCCCTGGTCGCCCTCCCTACCCCGTTATGAGTCAGCCTCCTTATATCAGAGAAAACATTTCATATTTGTTTATTTGGGGATTGGCTGACTTCACTTAGCATTATCTTCTCCAACGCCATCCATTTACCTGCAAATGCCATGGTTTTGTTCTTTTTTAATTTAACAGCTTTTAAGTTATGCAAATGCCTGTTTAGCTATGGGTCAAGTTGGTACCATGCAAACAAACACTGTATAAACATAAGCATGTAGGTGCGCATGAGAAAATTTTAAAGTGTTGATTCATCTTTTGCCGGTTTTAAAAGGCAAACCTTGGATCTGGCCTAGTCTGAAGCAGTCCTTAAATCTTCAATCTGCAATTCCCAAAGTCAGACTCTGGTTGAGGCCAGGTGGAATTTACATCCGACAGCTGTGGGAGGCTCAGCAATCTTGAAGAGCGAGTTTTCTAAGGGCAGGGAGAGAGAGTGCCACCAAGATAGATAGAAGGAAAATCAAAAGCTTTCAGTCCGATAAAGCAAAAGATATGACTTAAGTGAGCAGAATCAAAAAGGGAATTCACCAGAGGAAAAAAACCCTAAGTTCTAAATAAAGCCCTGTGGATACCCGGGCTGGAATTATCTCCAGGAATCCCGGGGCAGTCTGCCCAGGTGAGCTCTGATTACACTTTGCCTATTTTTAGAGCTCATTTTGTTAGAAGCCTATCTGCAGACTGGCCAGGGAGGCGCTTTGAGTTAATAAGACATGGTGCTTTTTAGGAATCCTTCCTAAGGTGTCCCCGTGGGCCCAAGATCCCTTCTTATATGTCTCAAAAAGTTCCAAACACCAAGGGATGCATGGGCCAGGGTGCAGGGATGACCACACCCCGATGTGCCTGACCCTCCTGGACAGGGTGGGAGAGCTTCTTATGATCCAGGACTGGGGTCTGCGCTTCTGAAATGGAACTCTCCAAGAACGGCCCAGAGCATGCTCCTGTAGATGAATCTGTGTTGCCACAGCCACGAGACGATTTTATCCTCCATTAAGCCAATTTTCAGGTCAACAAACATAAAACAGTTGCGCTAAATTGGAGTGCACGTTCTGATGGATATGACGTGTGTCTTCTGATCTTCTCTGAAATAAAATCAGGTACTTTTAAATTTCACAACAGAGATTTCCCAAACCAACCCTCTACTTCTCTACGCCTCTTATTGTATCCTCTTCCAAACAAACTGGCACCAAACAAGAGAGACAAAGCCAAGTTTTCCTGTCAAACAATCAGTTCAAGAAAGGACACCAAATTGGAGAAACCATGGTTCGGCTACAAAACTCACAGATAACAGGAAAGAAAAGGTCAAGGGCCGACATGAAGTTCTGGGACAGTTTGTGAACTTAGGGACAAGCCAACATGGGACCCAGACATTTCTAAAGCTTTGTTTTTCTATTCTATCAAAAGTGGCACATGGCAGTCAGTGCTGGGTTGAAGGTAAAGAGGAGCCTGACACCAAGACTCGCTTCGCAGCCGTAGGGACATTCCATACTGGCCGCCTTCCTCCAGGGGGGGAGGGCCAGGGTGGCCTTATAGTCCTTCCAGTGACACTGCCTGGATCCCAGCTTCTGGACTGGGTTGCCTGCCCACAGGAGAAGTAAGCAAAGCAACTGGGCACAGTGCCACATGCACATCATCCCTGCTCCTTGGGATGATGGGGCAGGAGGATCGCGCGTTTGAGGCCGGCGTGGGCAACTTAATAAATGTGAAAATAAAAAATATAAAGGTCTGGGGAGATAGCTGAGTGGTAGAGCACCCCTGGGTTCCATCCCCAATACTGCAAAAGCACTTGATATACAAAGGAAAGATGACGCTGGGCGCGGTGGCACGCACCTGCAATCCCAGCGGCTTGGGAGGCTGAGGCAGGAGGATCTCAAGTTCAGAGCTAGCCTCAGCAACTTAGTGAGACCCCCATCTCAAAATAAAAAGTAAAAAGGCTGAGAATGTGGCTAAGTAGTTAAACAACCCGGGTTCAGTCCCTGTTACCAAAAAAAAAAAGGAAAAGGAAAAATGAGTTTCAGGCAGTTTGGCCCAAACTGGGGAGACGCAGCTAACCTGTCTCTGCTGGTCTTATAGAAAGGGTACGACTTGTAGTCACGAAGCCAGGAAACATCCGTGGGTAGATCAGCTAGGCTGTGCGAGCCAGAGAACATGCCACAATCCCTGTTTGTCCCCTTTGCTGGCACAGCCAGGGCTTTGGGGGAGTTTCTCAGCTTCTACTGAGGTGGATAAGTAAGAACCAGGAAACTGGGGGAAAAACAGCAAAGGGCTTTTAATTTCAAGGGAGATTTGTTACAAGACCTCCAAATTACTGCCCAGCCAAAGTCCAGCGCTGACTGGAACATTCCCAGGCACCGCTGGTGGAATGGAAGTTGGTTCAAAGATTTGGAGGGCGATTTGGCAGGTTCCTGGAGATTAAGAATATCTTTGCGTTGCTCTGACAAATAGCTGAGAAAAACAGCCCGGAGGAGGACAGATTAACTTGGGCTCAGAGATTCAGAGGGTGCTGACTCTGGTTGGCTGAGTCCCCTGCTCTGGGCCTGAGATAAGGCAGACATCATGGCAGAAGGGCTGGGTGGAGGGGGGTTCTCAGCAAGCAGAGGATGGGGGGGGGTTAGGGATGGAGAAAGAGGGATGGAGAGGGGAAGGGGCTCTGGAGAAGACAAGCCCCCAATGACCCACGACCTTCAACTAGTTGGTAACTCCTAGAAGTTCATTTGCATCAGTGGATTAATCCACAGAAAAGGGCAGAATCCTCATGAAGCAGTCACTTCCCCAACCCCTCAGCTCTGAGCACATGAGGGAGACGTTCCAGACCCTCACGATAACACCCGGATCCCACCCTGGGAAAAGGCATTAGGTGAGTCACACATTCAAAGACGAGCATGCGCACTTTGTGTTTATTATTTGCAATTGCAAATAATTACAGCAACCTAAATGTCTGTCAATATATAACGAGAGGGTATCCACACAACAGACATCTCTTAATGGGGTGAATTTTATGTATTGACATAGGGTAAATCTTCCCTTTAAAAAAATCTAGAAATATTGTAACTAGTTTATGCCATTTATAATTTAAAATCGAATTCCCCCAAATTTGCCCATTTCTTTGCATCTGCATTTCTGGACTATTTATATTTTCTGGGAGTGGGATAGATTGTGATATCAGGGAGAGGTTCTATACAATCAAAATTTATTTCTAAAATCCCTCTGGAAAGAGCCCTTTTGGAGCTGGACAGTCCTTCTTTACCAAATCAAATGCAGCTGCGGGAGTAGACTGGGGTTTCTCCCAGCTCCGGGTGAAGATGGCAGTTAGTGTCTGGGGCCACACAATCCAGACTGAAGAAAGACCCGTCTTAGGGGTGTCACACCACGAGAGCCCTCAGAAGTGGGATTAAACGTAGTTTCCCCACAGGGGCGTCTGGGCATCTGGTGGGGGACAAGTCCACCTGGGCTACATGGAGCAGGAAGGATGATCAAGCCCTGAAGTGTTTGTCCTGGCTGAGGCCCCCCCTGGAGCAGGACAGTCCCCTCTCTGGTGTCATTGTCACCCCATCTAGCCAGGTGCATGCTCACCCACCCAGTGCAATGACCATCCCCTGGACTCACCCCTCTAGTTAGTTCAAATCTTTCCCCCTCATTTTTCACTTCCTCTGTGAGCACGTGGTTAAATTCACATACACATGCTCCAAGTGTTACCCCACTGTGTCAGTTATCTGTTATTGTGCAAACATTTAAAATATGGTGGCATTATTAAAAAAAAAAAAAAAACATTTTGTTTTGCTTTTGGATTCCATAGACCATGAGCCCAAATGGGACAGAGTGACTTGTCTATTCACAGTGTCCAGAAGTTCAGATTAAAGAACTTAAAAGGCTTGGGTCAGGAATCAACTGGAAGTTATGTCCATCATGTGTCTGTTGGGCTAGGATAACTCAAAGGCTGGACTCAGGTGGAACCGTCACCTGGAGCATTTACGTACATGTGGTCTCCACATGTTGGCTTGGGATTCCTCCCAAGATGGCGGCCTCAGACTTCCTAGGTGGTTGCTCGGGTGCCAAGGGTGCATGGTTCAGTGAACAGATGCAGGAAGAAGGACACGTAGTCTTCACCTCTTAATGGAAAGGGTATCAAAGAATCTATGGCCATGTTTTAAAGCCAGTCGACCTACTTTGCATAAGAGAGAGTTTTGAAAGGACACACACCAACCTATCCAGTTGAACCTGGGAAACTGACTTTTTACAGGTTAAGAAGCGTAGAAGAGGCCAATTTCGTATGGCTCGACATAATATTAGCGGTTATCTCTCTCAAAGGTTGGAATCGGGAAGCAATCATCGAGGAGAAGTTTTACTTTGTGTAGAGTATTTTTTAATAATGATATTTTATTCATGCATTACTTACATAATTTTTTTTTAATGAGATGATGTCAATGCTTCCTCACAGAAGCTGTCCTACAAAAGTGGAATGGGAGAGAGGCAGAGAACTCTGAGCTGCAATCGCTGGCATGAATGTAAAACGTATTCGGGATCCACAAGCACCTAAGTCAGAGTGGCCTCCTTCATTTGAGGCCACAGTTTCCCACTGTGAGCCTCTGGGGGCCAGGTGTTCTCCAGGATACACTGGGGGCTGCCGCTGGAAGATGGTTAGGAAGAGGTGCCCGCCTTCCAGGGCACACCACCTACTGACAACCCAGGCATGTCAAAGTTACTTGGAGGTTGGGCAAATCATTATGGGCTCCCTAGTCCAGGGCTGACCGAGGACAATGATCCCAAGACAGGTCATCAGAGGAGTGGGCTTTTGCTGAGCATTTACTACATGCTGGGCACTTCTCATTCTCAAGTAGTTAATTGCTCAGAAAAACCCTCGGGAGGTGGGGGAGAGCACTGAGCTCCCTTTGTCTGAGAAAGGCTTTCAGATGAGGGGGATTTATGGGAAAACTCAGGAGCTGAGGTTCTCAGACCCTGGGGGCCCTTCCCTTTGCCTGGGAGCTCATTCCGAACTCGGATGAACCTCCAGGTCGAAGTCACCTCTTCAGAACAGAAACAGGGGCATCTGTGTTTGCAATGGAGAGCCACTGAGCATCAGAATTGGAGACTGTTCCTCCGAACCCCGGGCCTTTAGGCTGAATGGCACAGCCCTCTCCAGGAGACTCAGGTGCAGTGGTCTCCGGTGGGGACCAGGAAACTGTCTTTAATGAATGTTCCGTGTGACCCTTTTGGTCAGGCAAAACATCATTGCAATGTACCAAGAGTTTTATATTAGGAGACTCAGGAGGAGAGAGTTCCTTCTGAGGGAACAGTTTTGTAAAGTTGGATGTAGGAAAGAACAGGCTGACTTGAGTCTTCAGTGAGGGCTTATCGGCTGGATTGAACCTAGCTAAGAGGGTATTGTAGTGGACCAGGGAACCCAGGTAGGAGGCGATTCCAAGAGTCCAAGTGAGAAGTTATCTGCCTTTCTGTTCCCTCTGGGCATATGCTTACCAAGTCAAAAGGCCATGAGAAGGGCTGACTTTCCCTCCACTTACAGCTGGTTGGAAGGTTAGTGTGATGGTTGGAGCTGCAGTAGCCACATTGGACCATAGAATGACCTTGAAAATGGAAGTTGTATAATAGGACAATGAAGGCAAGAGAGGAAATTTGATGGCTCTGATTCAAAGGATTTTTATCTACTTAAAAGACATTGACCTTGGAAGTCAGTAATGAAAGGAAGCAGCGGCCTCCCATTATAGAAGAATGTGAGTGGGGTGTGTGTGTGTGTGTGCGCGTGCGTGCACATGTGTGTACGGTGATGGGGAGGGAATGTTCTCCAGGAAGATCTGGTCTGTTCTTTATCTTGTGGATTCAACCTGGATAACGAACTGCCTCACTGCCTCTCGTATCCATCCAATCGCTCTCTGGCAGGCTCCTCTCAACCCTTCTTTGTATTAATGTGCAGAAAACTTCAGTCCAGTCCTTTGAAGCCGTTGGTAAATTCAAGGAAAGAGGCTGAATTTGTTCCTCAGGGGAGTCCCATGCTCATCTCCCTTGTATCTCTTTGGACATCTGAGCATTTAGGGAATACTTTTAGGATATGCTCATGTCAGTAGTAACAGCCATGAAAAAAAAAAAAAGAGAAAACCTTTTAAATGGGCCAAACGGTTTGGAGATTTTCCACCTGTATCATCTCATCTAATCATCACATGACTGACTGAGGCAGGAGGTTTTGTTACACCCACTTCACAGAGGAGGAAGCTGAGGCTGCCAGGTGTGGAGTCCCGTGCCCGGGGCCCCCAGCTGGTAGAGCGGCCAGCTCCTGGCCCTGCGTTGTGCTGCCTGGACTTCATGAGGCTCCTGCATCCTCTGGCTGCAGCGTCTTCTGATTTTTCTGCATCTTAAAGTCAGAGAGCCGGTGTCCGCGGACGCAGACCAACCCCGTGACTCTGTCGGGGCCAGTGGGCAGGCATCTGTCCACGGAGACCCCTGTCCAAACAACGCGGGGCTTTTTACTCCATGTTCCAGTTAAGTCGGTGATTAAACGGGTCTGATTTCGCCAGTGCTTCATGGGGTTGAATTAGTGGTTGTGCCGTGGGTCCCTTGGATGCGGGGTCTCTGTTTGCAATAGGAAGCCCAGAGGGAGTCGCAACAGCCACATGATGCAAAGGACCAGGAGGAAATGGGTTGCCGTGGGCAACGGGGCGCCCAGCGTCCCCTGCCCAGATCTCATTACCCCTCCTCTCTCCGGTACCTGATTCACTCCTTCATTATGGTGCCAGGGTGGGGGCTGTTTGGCCTCCCTGGGTGCAACCCTGTGGGGACTGTGCCTTTTTTAAAAACATAAATCCACGTTAGTTACCCAGAGTGGGGGTCTCATTCCAGCAGATCCCCGCGCACACGGCAGCCTGCTCCCTTTCACCCCCTGGTCATTCCCTTCCCTCCTCCTCCGGCCCCTTCCTGCATCCTAGTGACCTCCCTCTGCGTCCACGACTGAACAGAAGACCCAGGGACAGAGCCACACAGCCCCAACCACCTGATTCCTGACAGAGAAATCTCCGCTGGAGGGAGCTCAGCCTCTTGAACCAGTGGAGCTGGGAAACCTGGAAATCCCACGCCCCAGGGAGCCAGACTCCTAGCTCTTGTCCTGTACGGAAGTCCACTCAAAGTGGACCAGAGACCCAAGTGTCAGGCCAGAGGCAGAACATGCCGGAAGAAAGCACCGGGGAGAGACTGAGGCACCCAGTGAGACTGCACCTTTAAACGGTTAGGAACCTCCCTGCCTCCTGAGCCCTCTGCCGGGCTCCCCACCTGCTCCAGTCCCCGAGGCCCACCGTGATGTGCTCCAGGGTCCCCTGTGCGTCTTCTGCTTGCAGCTTCCCTGGGGAATGGGTGGGGAGCGGGGAACGGAGGACAGGGCCTGGTGAAGTGTGGGGGCCATGGGTTCCCAGGGCCCAGGACAGGAGAGGGGGCTCCCTGCTGCCCACTGGCCCTTCCTGCCTCCGCCCTCCTCTCCCAGACCTGGGAAGGGGCCTGAGGGGGCTCAGCCCATGTGGGGCCTGATTGGGCAGCCCCCAGGATGACGCCCAGGAGAGATGCCTGAAATGCCCCGGGGGACCGACAGGTGGGGGTGAAGAACCGGCAGCCAGGGGCCCAGGGGCCGTGGCTGGCCAAGGACAGACCTCTAATCTCAGGACAGGGACACCTGGTAAGGACAGATCCCAGAGACAGGAGTCAGCGGCCCCCAAGGCCACCCCCAGGTGCCATGTTCCCCGGGTAGTGAGCAGGACATGGCACAGCTGCGCTTCTCACAGCCAAAGGTTGCACAGCAAAGTCAGTGAAGGGGGGGGTCTGGGGGAACCAGGGGCACACCTCCAGGAGTCCCCGCCCTGTGGGGTCCCTCTTGCTCCCCAGCCACAAGCTGTGACATACGTGGGACACACTGTCAACCAGGGAAGCTCTCTGGACACTCAGGGCCCAGGGCTGCTGGGAGCCGATCTCGTGGGCCTCCCCTTTCCTGGCGCGCGCCGGTTCCGACTCCCGGTGGAGGGCATACTGTCTGCACAGGTGCGCGAAAGCCGCTCTCCCCAGCTCCTGGAGGGAACCCTTCCAGCAGCCGAGGGCCAGACCCTCAGCAGGACTTCCAGAGGCCCACAGCCAGGCCCGCTCAGCGCGACTCCCTTCTGCACACACCACTGGGCCGTGGGTTGAGCCTTTATCTGGCACAGGGTGGTGTTTTTGAGGCTAACACCTGCACTCACCGCCTTGAGCACTGGTCTCTCAGGCAAATCCTGTTTTCATAGATGGAAATTTGAGGGGGAATATCCTGCTCCAGATGATACGGCAAGCAAGTGGGAAGGGAGGGTTTGAACCCAGGTTTATCCCTCTCCAGAGTCTGTGGAGGGCCGAGGGGCCTGCAGGGCGGGTGCGGAGGGAACAGGAATAGCAGTGATTCCCGGGTGGCACTTGAAGGGATGATTTTTTGGACCCTGGTATTTATTGTCTCATTTGCACCACTTTCACATTTAATTGGAAAAATTTAAAATAGTTTTGTGTAGTTTTTTTTTGGGGGGGGGATAAGCTTCCCTAATACATACACAAACCCCATTATGAGGGCAGATTCACGGTCAGAAGGTGAACGATGGCTGTTAAATCACTAGAGGTCCATTTGTCCTCCTAAGCAGGTTACATATGCTCCTCGTGATGACGTTGACACATTCCCTTTGCCTATCAGAACCTTTTCCCCTGAACAGGGCGAAGGGAAACGTCAGCATGGCCCGGGTCAGATCAGCCCAGACGGCCATGCTCTCGATGAATCACCACCTCAAGACAGAGATCTGCCTTCCAGCAGGGCCAGACCTCCCCAGCCAGAGATGGAACTTTAGGACATTTTAAAATAGAATTTGTAAAGGATGGAGCTTCATTCCTCCCACCTCAGGAGGTGATGACTCAATGCCATATCCATAGGATATTGCTTCAGGGGGGACTTGAGTCTCAACAAGCCAAGGGTAGAGAACCCAGAGAGACCCAAAGTCAGCTTTCTCCAGTGCAGCATTCAGAGGCTCAGAGAAACCCCACTCCACAGGTGGGCCTGGGCTTATCAGCATGCAGGCTGGCAGAGCTGCTCAGGGGAATCTGAGTGCCTCCCAGGGAGCTCTGGACTTGTTCAGAGAGCAGTTCTCAGGCTGTGCCTAACCCCGAGGTGCTCCACCTTAGAAAGTGGTTCTTTGCCACGAGTCACTCTGTTTTGAGAACTCCACCTCCACACCTTGTCTGTACAAGTGCACAGTCACCATCTGCCCAGCACAACCACGAGGCGCATGCTGATAAGTCAATCAGCCACACTGATACACACTACGGCCCACGAACTTACCAAGTTAAATCAGAAGCACAGGGGTGCAAGGGCGTGCCGGCTCACCGAACACGTCAGCCACCAGATGAGGACCCCAGGCCTGAGACCCGTGGAAGGGAGCTGGTCCGCGTCACCAGGCCATGGGGGAAGGCCTCATCAGACAGACAGGACTCTCTGACTGTCCCCAGGCTTCAGCCCGGCTCCGTCTCCCTGCTCCATGTGGTCCCCGTAAAAGCAGTCCAGAGGCTGGCCTCGACCACACTCCGCTCTGCCGCCTGGGCACCCTGGACAGTCCTCTGGCAGGTCCCTCATCTTATCTGAGCACCTGAAGCGGCTCCTGAGCTTGTGCCTGCTCTGTGCCGTGGTCTCCGTGCGGCCTCCTAGAACCCGGACCTGTTCTTGGCTTTTCTGTAACCCAACCTGGGACTGGAGGGTCACCGACATGAGTAATTCACATGGGAGAAAAAGAACCTGCGACTATCCAGCTTCAAACTACCAAGGGGTCCCCGAGCATCCAGCCAACTACAACCAACAAAAGTGGTGTGGCTTCCGAAGTTGTTGTTATTCAATCAACTCTGACACTGTGGAGGGACACATGACTCGAGACTCTGGGAAGAAGTGGGTGACCAGGTCCGGCTCTCGGAGCATCTGCCCTTGAGCCGTTTGGTTTGCAAGCCCCCGTGGGCTTCCCTCACCAGTGGCCACAGCACTCACCCAGGCTGTGCATCCAGGTCCTGCCTTGCAACTCACTTGCTGTGTTTGGGGGGGATTATGGTCTCCCCCACCTCCGAGTGCCTTCATGGTCTGTGAGCGAATCCCGTGCCTCTCTGTGCGGGAGCTCCTGCGGCTGCTGCATTCTGAGGTGCCGGATCCCGCACTCTGGACCGGATCTTAAAGAACAGAGATTTGTTTTCTGTCAGTTCCGTCAGCCAGAAGTCTGAGATCAAGGTGGCAGGGGGCTGGTTTCGTTCTCAGGCCCTTTTCTTGACTTGTAGATGGACAGCTGCCCTCTCCTGTGTCCTCCTCTGGCCATCCCTCGAGGTGTGCCTGTGCCGCAGTGTCCCTTCTTACAAGGACACAGGCACAGCGGATCAGGGCCCACCCTTATGGCCTCTTTTGACCTCTTCAAAGTCTCTGTCTCCAGATATGTCACATTCTAAGGTCCTGGGGTCAGGATTTCAATACAGGAATGCGGGCGGGGCACCATCAGCCCACCGTGGTGGCTGCGACACACGACTGCAGATTGGGCAGCTGAGGTAACGCAGATCTATTATCCCGCGGTCCTGTAGGGGGAAGTCCCACCCAAGGTTCCCTGGGCTAAGATCAAGGTGTCCAGGTTCCTCTCCGGAGGCTCTGCCGAGGCTCTGGCTGCCTTTCCCAGCTGCGGGAGGTGCCTCCCTCCACCTCCAAAGCCAGGCAGGGGCAGCGGATCCTTCCCACATCCCACGTCTCCTCCGGCTCTTCTCCTGCTCCCCTGTCCACACTTAAGGCCCTGGTGATCCCTGTGGGACTCACCACCTAGATAACCCAGACGGATCTACTTTCCGATCAGGTGACCGGCCATTCTGCAGAACACATTCACGGGTTCTAGGGATGAACCCATAGACACCATCAGGAACCCCCTCCCTGCCTACTATACTCCATCACCATCTCCCTCTGTGTCAAACTCTCAGTCTCAGACCTTTTTCTTTTTGGTCGCTATAACAAAATACGTGAGGCTGGGTACTTTATAAACAGGAAGGTTCGTGGTGAGGGACTCATGGTGGTGTATGGCCTCACATGGTGGAAGAAGAAGTCAGAGAACGGGAGGCATCTGGCTCACTCTTTTATACCAACCTGCTTCTGGCTGGGAATAATCCACTCCTGTTAGACTGGACCCGCTCCTGGAGACCAGCATTCAACCCATCATGAGCTGGGGTGTCCCCACCCATCACTGACTGGGCCCCACCTCTTAAAAGTCCCTCCACCTTTTAGTAACGTTACACCGGGGATCAGGCTTCACCATGAGTTTTGATGGGGACAAACCACAATGCAGAGAAGAGCTCTGTACTCTGCAAGCAGGCAACAGACCAAAACAGCATTAAAAAAAAAATGTCGTTATATTTTTTTTAGACCTCTATTTTGTTTACTTATTTTTATGCCCTGCTGAGGGTCCAACCCAGGGCCTCACAGGAGCTAGGCAAGGGCTCTACCACTGAGCCACAACCCCAGCCCCCAAAACGCTATTCTTAGTGTAGATCTTGCCGTCTTTTCTGTGCTGCAGAGATTGCGGGAGGGAGTGGGGACTCACGGTGACATGGCACCTGCCCAGGGAGGGAAGGGGCTTCTCCTTTGAGTACACACAGATGGGTATTTCACAGGAGCTGGGGAAGGAGGAGGAGGGTCTGGAGTATAACCTGGCATGGAGCCTCACGGTGGAGCAGGTGCTACCCAGGTCCCTCTCCCTGCCACATGGCCCCGCCCCTCCCCTGGAGCAGCCCCCAGTCCCGGGGCTGGAAGGGTCTGGCCTCAGTCTTGACTCAACTTTCCCCACGTGAACTGTGCCAACTGGCCCCCCGAAGTAGACCCACTCGACTCAGCAGAGCTCTTATCCACTTTGCCTCTGAAACTCTCCCGAGGAGCCCTTTGACACACAAGTGGATAAAAAGAAAAAAAAGCAGTTTCCTGCCATCTGGTGCCCAGAGCTGAGGGGCCTCCCGCTCCGGTGGCTGCGGAAGAGAACGGAACCGGGGGCTGGAGGGAGGGGAGCCGGGAGCAGGGGCTTGCAGGACCCAGCCTCGGGTCCGGGATGCCTCGCCCAGGGGGGGCTACTTAGAGGTCACCCCAGAACGGGAACCCCCGCGGCCCAACTGCAGACCCAGTGTTTCCTGGCACCTGTATCTTAGTTTAAAAGAAAGCAAGAAAGAAGAGCTTTGCCTTAACCTGTGACGGTTCTATTTAGAGGATGCGCCCAGGACGTTGCACCCAGGGCCATTTTTCTAAGCAGGAGACTGATTCCGTCCTCTTTCTTGCAGACACCGGCCATTTGTTTCCTGTTTGCCGAGTGGTTTCATTTATTCCCGATGCGTTTTTACTGTTTATCTAAATCAGCTTTCCCTTTGCACTCGTTCCCGAACTGTTTTATCTTTTTTCCCTGCAGAATTTGTTGAGTCCCCTTGATACACAAGGGGTGAGTGTGTGTGTGTGTGTGTGTGTGTGTGCGCGTGTGCACACACTTAAGGTGGAGAATCGCTAGAGGTGAGTTCAAGATCTCCTTTGTCCCTGGAGGGTGGTGGTGTGTGGACTCTAAGATCACCGTCACTCTGTGTGACACAGGATGCTCTGTCTGGTTTCTTAGTGCTTATAGTCAGACCCTGTGCTAAGCAGGCGATATAGACCTGCTCTTTGGGAGCGTCACCAGGCAGGGGAGAAGAACATCATCCATTGTGATGTGAATAAGGGCATAGTTAGAGACCTGAGAAGCACTCTGCCGGAAACATGGGATCTCTTGGGTGGGTTTAACCAAAAGAACCACCTGACCTGAGCGTGGGGCCGGGGAAGGTTTCTACTCAGCCAAGGTTGGGGCATGAACCTTGTGGGGCAGAGAGCTCATGCCATACAGAAGGAACAGCCTGTGCAAAGGCCCTGAGGTGAAGGGGGATTTGGTGGGTCTGGAACTGTTCTGTTCCTCCCAGCTGCCCGGTGTTTGACCCAGTCATTACTGAGCCTTGTTTTGCTGGGAACCCTACGACACTGAGTCCTGCCACACCCCACCTGGATGCCTTATCTCCAAAACTATAGGTTTTTGAAGAATGGTTTCACCAGGAACCCTTCCCCAGTGACTAACACAGCCAGGAAGTTGACCATCTACTTGGTTTTTCTGACCAACAATTCTCAACCCTTTCCAAGACAGGCAAGGAGGAGTCTATGACCTGGTGCCTCGGGTCCCGATGGTCCACTTGAAGCATCTGGGGTGCTCCAGGAGCTACTTGGAATCCGCTGTGAGGGAAAGCGTCCTGTGGAAGGAGCTGTGAGCAGCCAGCGTCAGGGCTGGGTTGGAGGTGGCAGGAAAGATGTTTTTATCCTAATACAGGGCCTCCTTCTTCACCTCCACCCTGTCTCGCGGCAGAGCTGTTGGCAGAAAATATTTGAAATTGTTTCCAGCGCTCTGACATCACCACCTGACATTTTACAGAAGAAAACAAGAGAAGTTTGGAAAATCAGGAGGAGAACCTTTCCTATCGAGTTCTCTATCCAGGCTGTGAAAGAAACCGGGAGGGGCGGCCCCAGGCGGGAAGGATCCTCCACTCCCCATAGGCACATCCGAGGAGTCAGGGGCTCCTCCCACCCTGGAAGGACCCGATGCATCTCTGACACCAGCTTCTTTCCCTTTAAAGTATTTTCAGAGCAAACAAAGGAGGGCCCAGGAACCTGGCCCTGTGGCTGCCTGAGGCACCGTTCTGGAAATATCCACTCCCTTCCTCCTCTCACCTCCGCACCCTGCCCTCTTCCCTCCCTCCGAGGACTGCATCTGTGAGTTCTCCAAAGTCACCTCCCTGGCCTCTTTCCCAAAGGACCCAGCCCCTAAAACAGGCCTCCCTTCTGCACCCCAGCCACCCAAACCCCTGTCGTTCCCGGGGGTCAGTGACGACGGGGAAACAAACTGACTTTCAGTTGACCTTCGCTCAGGGGACGATGGTGACCCTGTTGTTCTTGGAGACTTCTTTTCCCTTAGCTTCAGTAGGTCAACCTGCCTGAGTCTCCCCCATCCCGTGGCTCCCCAAGGTCTGGGCGCCATGTTTGAAGACACTGGTTTCCGCCTGTTTCAGCCACCTTTGTGTCGCGTTGACTAAAAGACCCAAAGGAGCAACTTAAAGGAGGGAAGGTTTGTTTGGGTTCGCGGTTTCCGAGGTCCAGTCCTTTAGAGAAGAGACTCCATACCTCGGGGCCCAAGGTGTGACAGAAGGGTGTGGCGGAAGGGTGTGGTAGACGAGAGCAGCTGAGCACATGGAAACCAGAAGGCACAGAGACAGACGGACAGACAGACAGACAGACAAAGACAGAGAAACAGAGACAGAGCTCAGCTCACCAGGGACAAAATACAAACCTCAAAGGCATGCCCCCCATGGCCCTCCTTCCTCCAGCCACACCCTATCTGAGATACTACTCAGTTAATCCACATCATTGGATTAATCCACATCATTGGATTAATCCACTGATGAAGTCCCACATCTCATGCTCTATTTCACCTGTGAAGATTCTGGCACTGTCTCATACATCACCTTTGCAGAGGTACCACCTGTCCCAACCCTAACACCACTGGTAGCCCTAAAATGGGGACGGTGGCAATGTCCTTGACTTTTGTGAATGTGTTTGGCTGGTCCAGCTGACGTCACTGGGACTGGTGCGTGTGGAAAATATCCTCTCCTCCGTCTTCCGGTACCACCCCTCCCTCGCCTCCCACCTCTCTTCCCCTCCTTTTTCTCTCCTCCTGTTGAGTTCTCACTACCTGTCCCCAGCTTTCTGGAATAGTTTGTCACCATTAGGGGTCCCCCCGACCCCAGGTTCATCTCCAAAGCCCAGATGGGAGGGCGGATGGTTCCTGAATCTTAGGGCCTCTCTCTGGTCAGTGACATCACCCCGCCCCGCTGCCCTGTACCAACTGCCTTAATTCAGCCCCTGGCTCCCGTGTAGACTGAGTTAAGAGACAGCCCCAGTTAGCAATTTGTGTCACAGCTGTGTAGACACTTGCTGTCAGCCCAGGTCTCTCCTCCCGCTCTGTTTTCTCACGTTAAGATCTCTGCCTGGCAGGAACCTCATGGCGCCACCCTCCCCAGCCCTGTGCTAACCTGGGTGTCTGAGACGGAGACTGGGCTGGAGGAGCACATTCAGGAGGCAAGAGATGCCGAGGCACGGCACCCTAGGGCCCGTGGCTCAGATGGGTTTCCACCCGAGCGAGGCCCCTGGGTGATTTCTCAAGTCTTTGGGGAGTGTGGATGGGGATGAGTCCCCTCTGGCTGGGGCGAGGATCCTGCGAGATGCTGGGCAGAAGCCCTTTCTGAATCGCTCACGGTGCCTAATCCCGTGAGCTGTGCTTGCTCTGCGGGCGCCCCCAGGAGACGTGCCCGTTGGTGACCTTTCCACGTGGGAAAGCGCATGTGGTGGTTCCTGCCTCCGTGGACACAGGCTGCTCTGAATCCAGGAGAGGTGTTTGATGTTGGGAGCAGATGATTTCTCCCTGCCTGCCCCTAGTCCCTCTCCTCTCTCATGGAGCGAGGGTGTCGGGCAACACTTCTAAGACATTTCCCTGCTAAATTTCAAAGTCTGTCTGCACCTGGTCGACCCCGATATCCAGGGGAGCCAGAACGTTCCTGCTGAAATGCGCGGTTGACCAAGACGCTGGCCTGCTCAGAGCGCGTCTGTGGCTTCCTGTTGTCCTCCAGGTAGAATCCGGGTTTCTTGGATGTCCTCTGTGGTCCCGAAGGCCTGGTCCCATGGTTCATCTCCTGTGTGTCCTCGGTCTACACATAGTGAACCACGTGACACTCAGGAGCTGTGTGGGGTGGCCCCTGGCCTCCGACACTGTCTTCCCCTCCTGTTGGACTCCATTCTCTCTCCCACTCCTCCCTCAGGTCACACTTTTCTGAGAAGCCTTCACGCCACCCTCCGCCAGCCTGTAGGAGACCCCCCATGGCTGAACCACGTTCCTGGGTCAGCCGCACCCCTCCCTGGGGAAGATCAGGACACTGCGGGTCATAGAGAGTGAGTCTCTTCTGTGTCATCCTTAGCTCCTGGAAGGGCAGAGCTGTGTCCTGCCTGGGTTGTGCCCCTAATCCTGAACACAGTGCCTGGCACAAGCAGATGCACAGTCAACATGTGTCACCTGAGCCACTGTTGAGGGGCTGCCCTCCCGGCCCCACCGGGCCCTGTGCCGGGTTCCACCTCCCTCCCAGCAGGCAGGTTGCAGCTCACACTTTGGACACTCCAGGAAATGGGCTCTGGCTGTTTCTAGACAATGGTCATCCCGCTCTCCCACATTCCCTACAATCTGCCGGGAGGAGGAATTGGACTCCGCGTGTGC
This sequence comes from Urocitellus parryii, assembly GCF_045843805.1. Lineage (NCBI taxonomy): Eukaryota > Metazoa > Chordata > Mammalia > Rodentia > Sciuridae > Urocitellus > Urocitellus parryii. Next base: position 8,876,087 of record NC_135541.1, read on the forward strand.
CTTGTCCTCGCACGCATCCCCACAGTGACCCCTGATCTTCAGAACGCAGGGGGGATCCTGTGGACTTGCCCGTTGGTGCCTTTTCTGATGCACAACCGAGGGCGCCCGTCTCGTTTTAGAAGCGTCCTGGCAACCGGCTCCTGCTCCCATTCCGTCAATCATCCTCCGTCTTGGCAGGGAGGAGAACACTCAGCCTCGCCCGTGCCAACCCCAACACGTTTCTAACGCCATCACGGCTGGGTGTGCGCCGCCTGCGCCGGAGGATTCTAAGGGGCTTTGAAAAACCGTGTGTGTGTGTTTCTCAGCCAGGAACAACGCACAGGCGGAGCTCTGGGGGCAGGAGAGTGGGGCCTGCATCTGTGGATCTGACCGGGCCTTTGGCCTTTAGTCAAGGGCTCAGCTCCTACCTGGAGGGAGGGAAGGGGCCACCCTCCAGGGAGGCACTGCCCAAAGTGCTGGGGATCTGGGTACCAAAGATGCATGGGTGAGGATTTCTAAGTGAAGGGACCCCAGGGTGACATGGGATCCAGAGTCAGGTCAGGCCTCTTGACCACGTCGCCTTCATTCATTCACGGTTGATACAAAGGAAATTTGGAAATCTGGTTGCCTCTGACATTGGCAATGAAACGTTGATCCTTTTCAGACCCCCAGAGTGCTTGGTGCTCCGGGCGCTTGGTCCTGTTTCTCATCACTGCACGCAAATACGGATCCGCTGCCGGAGGACTTTGGCGCATTTTTGCAGAGGTGCGTGTGCCTTGGACACACGTGTGACAGCATCTTCTGCGTCTCCTGCCAGTTCCTTATTGGAATTTCAGCTGTTGTCTCCCCGGGCTCATAAACTAACGCCCTCCACGTCGTCATCTCTTCTCTGTGAAAATCCATGATGTCTTTCTGCTGTGTCAAGAGTGATTTCGACCCTCAGCCTCCTTTCTCCACGCTCCGATATTTTCCTTCCATTTCTTCTTGGAACATAAATTTGATTTTCTACCTGTACAGCCCAGCGTGATCCTGGTGGCAATGACTCCAATTTGTGGCTGCCTCGGGAGGGCGGTGGGCAAGGGTGGAGCTGCTCTGTGCCACTCACTCTCGACCCTTCACCCCCAGGACCTTGTTCTCGAAACGACACTCCTTCCTTAAACGCTTTGAGCAGGAACTAGTAGCTGCATGAAAATTGTATTTAAATTTCACTTTATTTTTCTGATAGTTATAAAAATCTGTTCTAAGAGGGGTGGGGGGTCTCCCTCCACCCCTCTTTCTCATTGGCCTATGTTAATTTTCCTCTTTTCTTGCCATACAATTTTTTTTTCTCTCTTCCGTTCTGTTCTCAGCCGGCTCCTGGGTGGTTTTTTTTCACTCCACATATTGAACTAGCAGAGCCATAATATGTTATGATTAATAAGTGGCTTGACAGGCAGGAAAAAAAAGCAAATCTCATTCATCGCATCAGTAGTGCTGTGCAAATTTGCTATTTTTAAAAAATGTGTTTGTCAGCGGGATGGTCCTTGCGCCTTGGCTCTCAGCACCCCGCTGCCACTGGATATTTCCTTTCTTTTCACCTGCAAATTCCAGGGCTGCAGAGCTTGGGGACTTGTTCTGGGAACGCGTGAGACCTTCCAAACCCTAGGAGCTCGGTTCTGGAGGCTGCATTCCCTCATCACAGATGATATATGCACGACCATTCATGGCCCGCTTCCGATACAGTGTGCGCGACCGTATGAGAATGGACAGGTTGACATAATAAGCCGCCCACCCCCCTGCTCAGACCCTCTCCTGGGCATGTGCAAGTGGGACCCCTGTAACTCACAGAGAATCTGTGAACTTGACACTCTTACTATCTGAGTCACTTTTTAGTTTCTTGACTTCTTTTTGTGGCATGTCTACCCATTTCTCTTAGGGAGTTTTATTTGTGATTTAGAATGATTCACATCTTCCCCCCCACACACACACATCTCAATATTTTTTTTCCCTTGGACAAGCTCACCGGCTCTGGTTCTGCCTTGCGTAAAATGTTAGCCACCAACCACACGTGGCTGCTGAGCTTCTGAAATGTGGCTGGTCCAAGATGCACTTTTAGCAAAAATCACCACGTCGACTTCAGACTTAGTAGGGAAATAAAGAGAGAAGAATACCTCGGTGTCTTTTTACTTTGGCCACATATTTAAATGATAGGGATAATGTTTGGGTTGGTTCTCAGTGAATCCACGTAGAAGGCCAGGGGAGAAGCAGATGGTGACTCCCGTTTTGTGACCCCAGCCTTGTGCTCACTGACTGGCCGTCCGCTGCCTCCTGGGGACCGGGGGCTGGGCAGAAAGGGGCAGAAGACCCCCACACCCTGGAGGTGCTGTGAGTCTCTTTTGGACAGGGGATGGGACTGCGCTGCAGACGTACATGAAAAGCCACATGTGTATGGTGGCTTCACAGCCTACAAGCTCTCAGAGGGGACAAGGTCCTTCCTAGGGGTAGATCCAGGAGGCACCCTGGGTCTTTCCTCCTCTCCTCGTCTGCTCTGCCTGCACGCTCTGACCTACTGTACTGGGGGGACTGGTTGGGAGTTCTCTTTTCCGACCTCGGGCTGGGAACCCAATTAGACGGGAGCCTCCAATCCCTGGTCCCTGGGAGTGAAGACAGGGCGGGCGTTGGGTTGGACACGGGGTCAGCACAATTTCTCGTCTACTGTTTATTGAGAGCTTTTTGTGTGTTGGCAAATGCTGAGCTTTTTCTCACTTTGTCCCCAGGATTCTCCGAGGTCACTGCTGCTTTTATGCCAATTCATGGATGATGACACTGTGACCTGGAGAGGGGACATCAGTTTACGCAGCATTTGGAGGGGCTAGTCTCCAGGCCAGGTCTGCTGCGTGTACACCTCACGTCCTTCCAGGACACACTCTCTGTCACACCTCTGGCTGCGGAGCCCCACAGGCAGGTGGCCTAGCCACTGGCATTGATTTCTCTGGCCCTGGAGGCTGAGGTCCAGATCCAGGCAGATTCAGTTCCTGGGGTGCAGACGGCCTCCTTGTCACTGTGGCCTCGCGTGGCCGGGAGGCCACCATCTCCCTCGCTTCCTCCTCCTTATACAGCCTCTTCCTGTCACCAGGGCTCTGTCTTCGTGACCTCCTGTAACCTTCCCTGTCCCCTCCCAGCGGCCACCCCAGCACACCACACCAGGGACCCCACCTGTAGGGCTGTGTTTGTGCAGCTGAGACTCAGCAGGTCTCGCCTCTGGGGAGGCAGGGGAGGAAGACGGCCCCTCCTCCAGTCTAAGCCAGGTCTGCACCCTGGCTGTCCCCGCTGGTAAGGGGTGACGTCGGCCAAGTCACTCAACATCTCTGGTCTCTTTCCTCTGCTAGCGAACCAGGCTGGCAGAGGTGACAGCACGGGCGCACACCGTCAAGGTGTCACACGTGATTCACTGGAGCTGTGTGGCCCACGGCCAGCTCTCCAGGGCCACCTGATGAACAGCCAAGAGGGGCCAGGCCACCGGGTCCCACTGGCCGGATGCAGATGGAGGACTTGTGCTCCACTCGTCCCCAGGTTGCAGAGAGGGTTCCTGCACGTGCGCCTGGTGGGGGGCTGCACTGAGACCCTCCTCCTGACTCTCGAGTCTAACCCCAGGGGCCAGGGGACCTGAGGCCAGGCAGGCCCAGGGAGCTGACCGTTGGGGTCACCATGGAAAACACAGCTTGGGACAGGTGACGGTCAGCCATATTCTCTACAATTTTCCAAAAGAACAGAAAAAAATACAGGATTTGGATCCAAATCCAAGTGTCAGAGCCTGTGTTAGATCCTTTTTTTATGCATAAAAATGTATTTCCATCCTGTCGCAGCGAGAAACCGTCTATCAGCAGGGCCTGAGGCCTCGGGTTCTAAAACAGAGAGATCAAACCCACCTCCCGGCAGGAACCCCGGGCCCATTCCTCGGGCTGATGTTCACCGTCCACCAGGGACTGGACGGGGACGGTAAAGGCAGGCAGTTTGAAGTCCCCGATGCCAGCATGCATCCCCCTCTCTGCTCCTCTGTCCTGAGTTGGCTCCGTGGGGCACACGGAGATGGACGCATGGGCCAGAGACGGGGCTCTGAGGGCCAGGGAAGGCTGCCCCAGGGCCACGCACTGTGGAGGGTTGGCCCGTCCCCCCCCAGGGCATCCCTGGGGCTGCTCCACCAGGGAGATGGCACGGATTCCACGTCATCGATTCCCCTCATCTGACAGAGGAGACTGAGCGTCGGGGGATGGAGAGGGTCCCAGAGGACAGTGACCAATAACTGGCGGGTGTTTTTGGAGCCTTGAGTTATCTGTGGGCCGATCAGAGGATCCGACCTGTGATTGGACTCTAAAGGGGTCGTGAGAGAAGGTGGCAGGCTGGTTTCCTGGCATCTCTCACCACGTGGTCAGGAAAACAGAGAGGTGCCCGGCGTGGGGTCGCCTTGGACGGTCTGTTGTCGTCGAAACCTAAAGCCAGGGTCTCGCGGCCTTTTCTGCAGACGGACGCTGGATGCCGCGTCGCCCTGGGCACCTCCGCCTTCGCACCTGTTAGAGGCGTCTCCTGCAGCCGCTCCTGGGTTTGTAGGATGAGAAGCCGAGCAGCCCGTGGTCTGGGGGGGGGGCAGTGGAGCCTGCTGGACTTGAGAGGTGGGGAGAGTCTCCTCTCTGTCCCCACACTGTCACCGAGTCACAAGCTCAGCCTGGCAGCTCTGGGTCTGAAGCACCGAAGTCGGGAGCCTGAGTCTGGGCAGTCTGCGGGGCCTGTGGGGGGTTCAGAGATGGGGGTCACCGGGGACCCGGAGGTTCAGGAGGTCCATGTGGGTGTGGTCATTTCATCTTCAGGGACAACTCAACTGGGGCAAATGTCAAAACTCTCTGCAGTCTTGACACTGCTGCCCTCGGGGATGGTTCTGCCTCCTTCTTCCGCCCCCGCACCTGGGCCTTCTCGGTGTTAGCGATGTCACACGAGGACGAGAGCAGTGTCAGGATGAGGTGCATTGACCCAATCCAGGGTGGGTCCCCTGTGAGTGTCCCCGTGTCTGACACTCAAGGAAAACCCTCGTCTTGACAGAAGGGACTCTCAGACCCAATAACGTGGCGTGTGTCTGTCGTGTGTCCCCAGACTTGGCGCTGTGCTCCAGTGTGCTGCGGTCCCTCGCTGATCACAAGAAGGGCAGTGATAATTCCGAGCCTTTAGCGAGTCTTGCCACCTGCCAGGCACCATGGTTCACAGGGCTTGGAGCAGACGGTCCACCTCAGTCTCCACCCAGCCCTGCTTGGAGCGGGGAGTGGGACGCTCACTTCTGAGACAGGGACACTGTGGCATTCAGACAGCCAGGCAGTGGGGGACAGCCCCCAGCAGGCTTTGGCCTCGTCTAGGAGATTCATGACAAGAGTCTGGGCCGCGCGGTGCTTGAGGTCAGGTTAGTAGGTGCCCTGTGCCTGTCCTTCCCATGGGCCCAGAGGTGCCTTGTCACACGTAACTGACGCTCTTCCTGCGTACAGCACCGTGGGGGTTGTGAACACCTCGTGGCAGGGGAGACTAGCTGGAGGGGGTTAGCCACGCTCTCAGGACAGGGGACATGTGCTGATTCTGGCCTTGGGCACCACGTACCTTTTAGTTGCCAAAGGCTACTTTCTCTCTCTCTCTCAGCTCTGAGCCCTGGGAGGGGCCCCACCCCTGACTTAGGGAGCAGTGGGTCAGGGCTTTAGCGAACCCGAGTATCACAGTCTTCTACTATGGCGAGAATCAGAGATGAGCAGGGAGGCAAAGAGAAGAGGCTCAAGAGGGCATTTGGTAAAGAGACTCTTGCACTCTTCCACTAAGCCACAACTGAGGCCAATGTCTGCTCTGGAGCCATGGCAACCCTCTTGCCACCATGAGACAAGAGCTGGCTGAGGATGGTGCCTCACCCACAGGAAGGAGAGCCAAGAGATGGAGGGTGAGAAGCACTCCCATCAAGCCACGCCTACCCTGGATGCTTGGGTTGGTTCACGCCTGCCACTCGATCAAAGGATAGTAAGTAATTGACGGTGTGGGTCAGATATGGAGATGGTTTTACGCGTCCACCAGGAGAGGTGTTCAGAAAATGGTTAATGGAGGGAAAGCCTTTGCACTGGTCAGCTAACTCGTCGCTGTGGTGGACAGGGCTCCTGATCTAGTTCAGCGTCCACCAACCTGGGAGTGCGGGGAGCAACGACTCCACAGAAGTTGCCTCAACAGAAAAGGGGTGCCCTCTACAGGAGGAGACCCAGGGCCAGAGATCACCAAAAGCCAAGCCTCCACAATGACACCGTCAGGAAACAGGGGGACAGGATTCCAGGTGCAGGCCATCTATCTCAGGGACCCAAGCTTTTAATCATCATGCTGAACCCCTGAGTCCCACCGGCCACCCCGCTGGGGTGTAGACATGAGGTGTCCCCACCGGCCACCCTGCTGGGGTGTAGACGTGAGGTGTCCCCACCAGCCACCCTGATAGGGTGTAGACATGAGGTGTCCCCACCGGCCACCCTGATAGGGTATAGACATGAGGTGTCCCCACCAGCCACCCTGATAGGGTGTAGACACGAGGTGTCCCCATCGGCCACCCTGATAGGGTATAGACATGAGGTGTCCCCACCAGCCACCCTGATAGGGTGTAGACATGAGGTGTCCCCATCGGCCACCCTGATAGGGTGTAGATATGAGGTGTCCCCACCAGCCACCCTGCTGGGGTGTAGACATGAGGTGTCCCCCAAGAGCTTTTTGAACTCTGAAGACATTTGCTGAGACCCTGGTGTGGGTCTATCGGGGAACCCATCCACAGTGCCATGGATCCTCTCCTCCTGGTGTGGGGATTCAAGTCCACGTGTGTGAAGAGAAAGGACAGAAATCAAGAGGAACCGGAGCAGGTGACAGAGAGGTCCTCAGTGGACATGACGAGAGGCGGTCGGATCCCAACCCCGTCTTGAAGGAAGAGGGGAAAGAATTTGATGTGGGGCAGAAAGCAGAGAGGAATCTCAGGAGACTCTCGGGTCTTGGAGCACCATCTGAGTAGGTCAGTAAAAGGCACATTTTTCTCTGAACGTCACTCCCACGGCCAAGGAATCGATAAGTCCTTCTGCGGGGGGGTCACTTCAAGTTCTGTCTCACCCAGAAGGCCACCTTGGATGAGCACGCCCATCAGTGGAGTCGTCCCATCTCCTGCCCACCACCCTCCTGTGACCACCAGGGAGACCCAGGCTCCTTGGGCCGGTGGCTCACCTCACCCAGCTCCGTGCTTGATATGCTTTGGTCTCCTCTCACAGTACGAGAGTCCCCTCCAGTGATCATGTCCCGTGGAGGCCAGAGTCTCCTGACCATGAAATAGCTGATTTCATCTGCCAGATGCATTTTATCATCCGTGGGCTCTGTAGCTCTTAAGTTCTCAGAGTGTCTAAATTATCAAAGTGTTTTTTTTTTTCTGAATACTTCCCCCTAAAACACTCTCCATTTGTTTGTAAGCTCCTGACTGTTGCACCTTATGATCTAAAATGTTTGGTCCTTGCTTTTGCATAGAAATGCATATGCATCAAGCTCTACCTGATTGGAATGCCTGTCTTGGTGGTGGTTGGTGGTGGTTGATTGGTTGGTGGGTTGCTGGTGGCGGCCAATGCTCTGTGACATAGTTGTGTTTTCTTGAATCTGGTTTCAATGACTCGATTAGCTCTCTCTTAGAAATTGAAGGTATCACCTTCCCAGACAAGACCGTGTGGAAGGGGGAAGCTGGGGAATGGGCGGAAGGCAGACATGGTGTAAGGCCACAAACTGACGTGGACGTTCCTTGGGAACGTACGCCATGGAGCAAGCCAGCGGCAGCCTGGCGTGTCCCCAGGATTTCCATGCCACCGCTTGAGCAACCAGCTTCTTCCTTTGGGGACCATGACATAGTTGTGGTTTCACAACTTTGGGCCAGCTGTCCACACTGGGACCCTCTCTTGGGCCTCTACTGCAGCAATTCCCATGTGGCCCAGGCCTCCCTTCTCTGTCCCTCTGGACGACCTCTTCCCCACGCCACCCTCCCGTTTAGTGGCTTGCTCTCAGTCTCCTTGCTCAGCCTGGCGTCTGATCAAATATGTTTTGCCTACCTTCAGTCTTTCCTCCTTTCTGGTGGAGACTCACTGAGGTCAGGGAGAGAGCTCTCAGTTCCACTTACAGCATCACGTCGCTTACCATGATCCTGGGCACAGAACACACACGCAGTTCTGCCTTTGACGCTCACTCAGTAGAGGAAGAAGGGAAAGAAGTCTCCTCTTGCCATTGAAGACCTTTAGCAAAGGAGACCTCACTGCGTCCACCTGTGTGCCTCTCAGTCACCGAGTTCCATTGGCCCACCTGCTGTGGCTGAGATCTGAGGTGTCCCCCCAAAGCTCGAGTGTGACAACACAAGAACTTTCAGAGGTGAGAAGATTGGATCGTGAGAAGTGTAACCTAATCCGTGGATTAATCCACTATGTGGATGAACTGGGTGGTAACCATAGGCAGTAGGGTGTGGCTGAAGGAAGGGGGTCGCTGGGAAGGTGCTTTGGGGTGTTGTGGGTTCCATGGAGGTCCCCCCAAATATACCCACAGCTTAACCCCCAGTCCTTATGAAGGTGTTCGAGTTTGGAAAGAAACATTTTTATAGATGAAATAAAAAATAGATGTCCTATCTGTTGGTGTAATTAAGAATCACCTGATGAGCTTATCCTGGATCATCCAGTTAAGGCCTCAACCCAGGGACAGAAGGCAACAGAGTCGGGAGACATCAGTTCTGCAGAGAAACTCGTGTGAAGATAGAGGCAGCATCAGAGCGGACAGCGTCTGGAGGCTGGCGGAGGTGAGGAGGTGCTGTCCCCTCAAGATGGGGGTCAAGAGCCTTCCAACACCTTGATGTGAAAATCCAGACTCCAGGGTTGGAGAGAATACAGTGTGGTGTTAAGTCTCCCGGGTGAGCATTGAGCTCACTGGATACGGCAGCCACAGGAAATGCCTCTGCTCTTAATTATTTCCTTCCTTCTGTTTTTTTAAATGGTTTGTTCTTTTTTTTAAGGGACTTGAGATGCATCATTTGGTTGTTTGTTTGGGCCCTTTCTGATTTCCTTAGGGAGGCACTCATAGCTGGAAACTTTTCTCTTGGGACTGCCTTCATGGTGTCTCAGGGGTCCTGGTATGTTTATTCTCCATTCTTGTGTGAATCTAACAATTTTAATTTCTCCCCCCATTTCTTCGATCACCCGTTCATCATTCAAAAGTATATTGTTGAATCTCCATGCTCTTCTCTAGTTCCTGTGGTTTTTTTGTTTTGGGTGTTGATTTCTAACTTTATTCCTTTATGATCAGATAAGATGCAAGGAATTATAACTTTTTTTTTTTTGTATTTGGTGAGAATTGCTTTGTGGCCTAAAGTAGGGTCGATTTTGGAGGAGATTCCATGGGAGCAGCTGAGAAGAAAGGGAATTCAGCTGTTTTTGGATGAACTACTCTGTAGATGTCTGTTAAATGTATTTCACTTATAGTATTTTTTTGGTCTGAAGAATTTTTACTGAGTTTATGGGTGGATGACCCATCTATTGGTGAGAGAAGTGTGTTGAAATCACCCGGTCTTATTGTACTGGGGTTTGTCTGAGACTTCGAGTAGTGTCTGTTTTGTGTAATTTGGTGTACCACACTTGGATCATAAGATTTACTATTGTTACATCTTGATGGGTCGTTCCCTTTACCAGGGTGAATTGACCTCCTTTGTTCCTTCTGATTAGTATTGATTTGAAGTCTGCTTTGTCAGACATGACAGCAGTTACTCCTACTTGTTTGGGGGCTCTATTTGCAGGGTATAGTAATTTTAACCCTTTTACTTTCAGCCTGTGGTTGTCTTTTCTTATGAGGTGAGTCTCTGAGGTTTTGTTGTTTAACCTATTCTTCCAGCTATTGCCTTTTAATTGGCCTATCAAGACCATTTACATTTAGTGTTTTTATAAAAAGCTTTTTATTAATTCCTGCCATCTTTATTTATTTTGATTGTTCAATTCAGTCCTGTTTCTCATTTTCTCAGCTTCTCTTAAATGAGATTTGTGAGTACTGGGTCTTGCTTTTGATTTCTTCTGTGTGTAGCATTTCTGTAATGTCAGCTTAGTAGTCATGAATTCTTCTAGTTTCTGTGTGTGTGTGTGTTAGAAGCTTTCTATTTCTTCTTTGATTCTGAAGGATAGCCTTGCTCTTTCAGCGCTTAGAACACAACATTCCAAGCCCTTCTGGATTTTAAAGTGTGGTGAGAAGTAATTCTGATTGGTTTGCCTCTAAATGTGACATGACATTTTTCTCTTGAGATTTTTAAAACTCTATGCTTGATCTGTTCTCAGGCATTTGAGTTATGATGTGTCGTGGAGAGATTTGTCTTTGACCTTGTCTTTTTGGTGTTTTGAATGCTTCCTCTATCTGGATGTTCAATCCATTCTCCAAGTTCAGAAAGTTTCCTGTTATTTTTTACCTTGAAGAGGTTATTCAGACCATTAGCCTATGTCTCATAACCTTCTTTGATTCCAGTGATTCTTAAATATGATGCCTTAATATTGTCCCAGAGTTCTTGTATATCCTGTTCATAGTTAGTCATTTTCTTTTTCTAAATACCATCCAAATGTTGAAGGCCAGGCACATTGTCTTCCAGCTCTGGGATTTTGTCTTCTACATTTTGTCTCTACTCTATTAGTGATACTTTCAACTAAACATTTTATTTGATTTATTCTGCCTTTTATTTCCAAGATTTCCATTTGGTTCTTTTTCTTTTCTTTTCTTCTTTTTCTTTTCTTTTCTTTTTTTTTTTTTTTTTGGTGGGGTGGGTACCAGGGATTGAACTCAGGGCCCACAACCACTGAGCCACATCCCCAGCCCTATTTTGTATTTTATTTAAAGACAGGATCTCACTGAGTTGCTTAGGGCCTCACTTTTGCTGAGGCTGGCTTTGAACTCGCAATCCTCCTACCTCAGCTTCCTGAGCCCCTGGGATTACAGACATGCACCGCTGTGCCGGCTTGTTTGGTTCTTTGTCAAGCTTTCTGTTGGTTCTCCATATTGAAGTTCTCATTCATATCCTGCAATGACTTCCTTAATTCATTTAATTGTTTTTCTGTATTCTCTTGAAATTCATCGATCAATTTATAATAACATTTTTGTGTTCTTTATCTGGTATTTCATCCACTTCAATATTTTGGAATCAGTTTTTGGTGAATTTTGAACTTTGGGAGGTATTATGTTATCTTCCCCCCCACCACACGCCATAATCTTGTATTCCTGTGTTGGGTTTTATGCCTCTGTTGAGACGGGTTCTCTTCTACTCTTCTATGGTGGGCCTTTAGGGCACAACCTTCTCTTGTCCGTGTGTTCTGGGATATCAGATTGTTGTGAATTTTTAATTATATTTCCAAATGGGTTTCTAGTACAGTTTCCCCCCTTCTTCTTTGGTAATAATCCATGTATTTTGATACAACAGATATTGTGTCAGAGCTTGAAGATTTCACTTTTCCTGTAGGTCTCAAAAGAATGAGTCCTGCTTGCTCATTACCTCTGAAATTGTTTTCAGCACCCAGGCAATTATGCAGTATACAGCCGGGTATGTGGGGTGCAGCCTCTGACTCCGCTTCTTCACTTAAGTGTGTTCTAAAGGGATCTGGGAGTGGTTGACATTGAAGCTCCTCCTGGGTGTGGTGTTCACAGCTTCTCTGTTAATGGTGTCTTTGCTCTAGGAGCAAATGTTGATGAGGGGGCCTGAGCGGGCCCCCATGGCCATTCCTACTTGGGGCCTGGTCATTATTGTGGACTGGTGGTGACCCAGTAGATTCCCAGCACCAGGCTGAGGTGCTTAGGTAGCTCTGTCACACGGAAATCCTTGCTGAGAATCCCTTTGCCACCTCAGAAGACAGACCTGTGTCTTCCTTTTACGTAGAGGGCAAGGCATTTTAGCAAGGATCTCATTTGAATTTTAAAATTGCCCTGTGAGATTTGCAGCATAAACAAGTTGTTCATATTTTACAAATTCAAAAGTAAATTTTTTTTTTTTTTTAAAAAGGAGGATCAGAGAAGTCGGGTGTTTTTGGCACAGTCACACAGCCTGCAAGTGGTAGAGCTGTCCATCCATCTTGGGTCTTCCCATTCCTGGTCTGTTGGTCCTTTTAGAACCCTCTGCTGTCCCTACTGGGCCTCAGAGAGTGACCGCAGAGTTGCTTAAATCTTAGCAGTCTCTTGCCATTTCTTGGCTTCTGGTGACCTCTTTCCAACTTGAAAGTTTTCAATTTACAACTGTATGTTGTTCTTTGCCCTTTAGGCAAGTTCGATTTCATTGTCCAGATGCAAAACTATTTCAGGCGTGAAGGCTGCAAAGAAAAAAGACTAGGAATGGGGGGAGGAGGTTAATACAGGACCGCTGGGTGCTAAAAACAATTTCAGAGGTGATGGGAGGTCCCTGTCGCCTACGGCGCTGAGAAAAAGCATTCCCTGGGACTGCTGTCTGTCCCAGTGTGTGCCTTCTGTGCAGCATTAAAATAAAGGCTCACAGGACTCTGAGCCACGGTAAAGCCAGGAGGCAGGAGATTGGCTGCTGGCGGCACTGGTATCGGCCACTTGGGGGAATTAGCAGGGGACACGGTGCTTTACCCAGTCTATGGTCAGTCGAGGAAGTGCTCCGGAGTCTTGCGACCTCCTGCCACCATCCTTGTGACTCACTGCAGGGGAAATAAATCTGAACTGCCCCCTCTTGACTCCTGAGTCCTGCCTCAGAAGAATTCCTAGTTATTAGAGAGTGTTCTGCGACTTATCCAGCCCACAATCCGATCCCCAACTACACACTCAAGGCCACACTGCGTGCCCGGCTTCGTGCGGGTCCAGGGAACACACTAGCAGGAAAGAGACCCCGGCTCTCGGCTCACAGCGTTGAGCCATCTGGAGATAAGGCAGCTTTGGGAACAGTCTGTGCGTGTGGTGAGTGCACACAGCTGTCCTCGAGGCCACTTTCACAGTCGAAGGACCAGGAGGACCCAGCCACACTGCCTAGGACCAGGGTCCAGGACAAGGAGCCGGAGTCCGAGCTTGCGCACTGGTGCTGAGTGTCGGATCTGAAGTACCAGGAGGCTGCGTGGAGTGAACGTGGGATTGGCATAGAAAGGACTGGGAGTTGGAAGCACTCAGTCGAGGGGCCGACTGGGACCAGGAGCCCAGCACTCAGCCTGTGGGCAGCGGGAGGGCTGGTGGAAGAGGCACAGCTAGATGACTGCGCTTCAGCTCCTGATGCCATCAGTGGCTGCTGGTGCCTGGGGCTGGCTCTAGGGCTCCTCCAGTGTCCACCCAAGTGGACTCTGAGGACAGAGACAGGAGAGGAGAAAGTGATACTGCGAGGGTTGCTAGGGTTGCTGTGACGACGCCCCAGGCCGACTGTCCTACACCACGGAAATTGATCCTCTCACAGTTCTGGAGGCTGGAAGTCCAAGGTCAAGGCACTGGCAGTCTCCTGGGGCCTCTCCTTGGCTGGCCGATGGCTGTCCTTTTTCTGCCTCTTCTCATGGCTGGCTGGCTGTGCACGTGCATCCTGGGGTCACTGTGTCCAAGTTTCCTCCTCTTACAGGGACAGCAGTGAGACTAGATTAGGGCACGCCGTGACAGCTCACTGCAACTCAATTTCCTTCCAAAAGACCCATCTCCAAGCCAGTCACCTCTCAGGGTCTAGGAGTCAGGGCTTCGCCAGACGGATTGAGTGGGGCACAGAACAGCCCACCACAGATGCCATCTACCTGCCCCCTTCCCCTCTGCAGAGCTGAGACCGGGAGCCCCAGGGACGGACGGGAGCAGGCATGGCCGCCTAAGGACACCTCCACTGCATCATCCATTCTTTGGTCCATCTGACCCTATTTAGTGCCCAGAGCCTCTTGGTGTTAGAAATCACGGTCCTGAGAGCCTTGGGCTGGCTGAACTATAGCCCTTCCATCTTCCAGCGGATCGTGGCCCAGGCCCAACAGGGAAGGAAGTCGGTGCTTTGCTTCCCAACATACCAGTCGCCTTGCTGACCACAGGTTCCTAAAAGGGGCAGACTTGGTGTCTCCTTGTGGCCTGCGGCCCAGAGCACGGCCTGGTGCCCACGGGGGGCACTCACAGCTCGCATCCTCACAGTTAATATGTGAGGGTGGCTTCAGGGTTGAGTGTGTGTGGGTGCCTAGACAGGGGGGCTTAACGGGGGTGTTCACCAGAAGCCAGGGGACAGAGAAGCTGGATACACCTCTGGCTCTTGGACCCCAGTGTTGTGCTCCAGTGTCCCCACGACACTCTGGTCCCAGTGATTCTGTGTCTAGTAAATACATTGCGGATCCTAAAAATCCAGCCAATTCTCCAGCCTTTTTCTGACCCACCGGGAGGGACTGGGGATATGTCTGCGTCACCCCTAGTTAGATGAGATGTGAAGGTGAGAATCACAGGTGCCTCCCCTCCTCCCACCACAACCCCCCCGAGCCTCCCCAGAATCCTCCACGTGGCCACTTCCCCATGAGAGAGTTGGCAAGAGGGGCTGAGCTCTCGGTTGGCTGCCCATCTGTGGGCTGTGCTGTGTCCTGGCAGAGCGGGAGCCATCCAGGGCTGTGGCTCCGGGGGACAGGCATCTGGATGGAGCTTGCTCAGGACACCTCCTGGAAATCTATCCTCTTACAGTTGTGGACGCTGGAGGTCCAGGGTCAAGGCAGGTTGAGGTCTCCTTGATCCTCCCATGTTCTTCTCGTGATGGGCCTTGCATAGCGGTCACTGTCCGCTTCCCGAGAATTCCACGGCGGGAGAAAACCCGTGCATGGAAAAATAGACAGGCACACAGCCCGCTCTTACCCACTTGGGAGTTTCCAGAAACCCTGGCCTTTGTGCAAAGGAAATAAATATTTCACGATTCTGCTGCTAAATGGATGAGACTCATCAGACCCAACAAATAAATTAAGACAGGTGGCCCTGGTCACATTTTATGTAGGCAGATACCGTGGGAAGAGAGCGAACGTGGAGAACTAGCAAACTTGTCTCGTGGCTTACGAGGCAGAACTCTCCCTGAGTGGATGAGATTCAGGGGCCTTGTCAGTGACGTCCTCCCGAGCTGCCTCTCCTCTCGGCTCTTGCTGCTGACCGTAACTGGTGAGTGCCGTCTGATCAGGGGCTCTCTGTCTTGGACCCAGGTTGGAAGCGGTCATCACCTACGTTCCCCTTGTCTTTCCTCCTGGGGTCTCTGGCTCCAATGTCAGGGCAGTGTGGTGGGGGATGCCGCTCAGAAAACACACCACGTCCGAATCTGAAACAAATCACAGAGTTGGATCTTGCCCATTTTACCTGGCCAGGGACTGCTTTCCTTGAGTAGCTCTCTGAAAGAACAGGAGTTGTTTAGGATCAAAGTGTTTAAGGAAGAAAACAGGGAAGAGCATCATTCCCTGGGGGCTTTCCTATGGAATTTTTCAAATTGCTGTTAGAGTCTGTAAACAAGTCAGGATGGCGCCTGGCAAAATGCCAGAGGGAGTGGTTTGTGAAGTAACGCCAGCGCCAGCGAGCTATTAAGTGTGGAGATTCCTTATGGGTTGACTGCTGCTAGTTTATGCTAATTAAGATAAGCTGTGTGAAATGTATATAGACCCCTCCTGTCCTACAATAAAGGGCTCCCACTCCTGCTGCATCAATGTACATAAGTTGTTCGTCACCCCCGCCCCTTTTGCTGTAGCCGGACTGCGGCAATTGCAAGCAGGTGGAACACAGGGGCTGCAAATGCAGAGAGCGGAGCAAGAAGAGAAAACCGAATCCTCACTTATGGGAGTCTGTACCCTCATTGGTATAGGTACATCCTCATTTGTACGGGTCTATACAGAAACAATGTAAAAATAACACCTTGAGAAGAGCCTTCGTAGCAAGTTTCTCTCAGAACCAAGAAGGTGGAGTCCCTGTGGCTACACTTACTGATGCTTGTCTATAGTCAGTTCTGTTCTTTACTGTGTGGTAACCTGTATCCATCTCTACCCTTATCTGTAACCCTCTGTAACTGTGGTAGACCTCTGAGCTTACACTGTAAGAGTAAAAGAAATTGAAGTTAACGTGTAAAAGACCGGGCATTGTAAGGTTTCTAAGCTGCAAAGCCCGAGTTAAAGTGTAAAGGACTAGGTATTGTAAAGTTTCTGAACTGCACACAGAACCTGAAATTCCTGAGGCAGTTAAGACAATGCCTGGTACTGACCATTTAGTTGTTAAATAACCTAGGACCCTGTGTAGCTTGGCACGTAGGCATTCAGGGCCCAAACCCATCAGTTTGAATGTGTACCCCGCTTAGGAGTGACCAATCACCCCCGCCCGACCTGTTCCCGCCAATGAATGTGCTAATCAAGTCTAAGAATTGTTGTTTGATTTTCCCGCGCCTCATGATGATTTGTTCTGATGTATGCAAAGCCCCTGCCCTCCCCAAAAAGTGTACTTAAGCACTGCTTAGCCTCTGCTCTGGGCTCTGGGCTGCTCTCCTGTCTTGAGTGGGCACGGAGCCCCAGCGCGCTGGATTGGATCCTCAATAAACCCCCTTTTGCTGATTGCATGAGCCAGTCTCTTGGTGGTCTCTTCCTCTGACATTTGCGGGACGTTTACAACACTTCTCACCTTACATAATCTATATCTTATTGTTAGCAACTTCAATCCTGTGTCTAACTGTGACCATATTGTTGTATTGTGACTTATTTTATCTTGTAACTATGGCAGATGGAGTAACTTAACAGGACCAATTCTCTAATACTTATTGTATAACCCTATTATGTGACTGATTAATATTTCACTAACCTCTAATTTCTAATCTATAATCTATATCCTATAGCCTGTATTGGTTATATTCAGACTATCGCACTCAGTGGCCCGAGTCCCCTCCACCCAGCCATGGATGGGGACTTCACTCCAATCTGTGATTTGTTCCCGCTGTCATGCCCCAGAGCTCTTAAAGACCAGGGCTTCTGGGTACATTTTCACTATGAATAGGGCTGATTTTAAAATTATTACTATTTTAAAAAGGCTAAGACCAATTTCTCCCTGCTGCCGCCTGCATTTGAACAATGCAGCTCTTCCTGCCCAAATAAATATGAAGGCAGCCCCCCTTTCTGGAGAGGGAGGGTCCTTGAGCCTGTGGGTATCACTCTGAAACTTCCTGCCATCAGGATAATGACAGGCTCCCGTGAGAGGAGGGACAGTGCTTGGAGTTACTGCTTTAGTAGTCAGAAAGCCGTGGATCCCCCTTACGCTGGGCTGGCCCATCCCTGCTCAGAATCAGCGTCTGCTGAGGGGGACCCTGTACTAACACTGTGTTGGTGACGCAGGTGGAGGCTGAAGCCATCACATAGAATCAAGTACATACCGACCCTCCAGTCTGCCAGAGAGGAGGAGGGGAGATGGCAGGGGAAGTAAGTAGTGACTGACCGTGAAATGTGCGTGGTTGGGGACCGTGTAGGAAGGACCAAGCAGGGGCCACCATCACTTGTTCGGCGCTTAGCCTGAGAGCTTTTGCACAGGGTTGTTCATTTTTATCAGCCAATCAGTTGACTTTAGAGTTGGAAGGTTTCGCCTCCAGAAGCCCTCGAGCTACATCAGTGTGGAAGGGAGAAAAGCCTTTTCCAACGCAGCGGGCTGGTGTTTGATTGTGTTCTGTTTGAATATCCTCGATTACAGGGAGCTCAGTACTTTTGTGTGTGTGTGTGTGTGTGTGTGTGTGTGTGTGGTTTTAGTTCAGAATCTTTGGGCTGAAAGTGATAGAGGACAAAGCTGGAAATTAATTAAGCTTAAAGGGGGGATTTATTGGGTCACCTAACTAGACAACAAGTGGGATGGGATTCAGGCACAGTTTGATTCAGGAATCAGAGGGTATATCCAGGTCCATCTCAGATCCGTTTCTTCCTCGTTGGATCTACTTAGTGGTTTTCGACAGATAGAGGCTCATTTTTTCATGAGGCTGGGCTGATGCCTCCCTTTCGATTCTTGGGATTTTCATTCTATCATTGGCCCCACCGGACAATATGTCTATTCCTGAATGACTTAATTTGTGTCCTCACCCAGTCACCCATACAGCCCAAGACTAGGACCTGAGGGCAGGGAGTCAGCTGGGCCCAGGGAAGGAGGGAGGGAGGAGGGAGACTATGTGCTATGGAGCCGATGATTGCTGTGGGTGAAGGAGGCTCAGTCCCACAAGCAACTCCCAGAAACTGTGGAGAATGCACCATGGTCACTGATAGGCAGATGTCCTGTCCCCACTGGTGGGGGTCCTCTCCGGAGGCCTTTGTACCCCCCTTCTCCCACCCCCGGCTGCTCTGAGTTGCATTGAACGAGCTGGTTCTGGGGTGGGCTTCAGAGAGGGACCTGGGGCAGAAAAGCAGAGCAATGTGGCAGGTGCTCAAGGTGAGAAGCCACCAGTGTCCTGGGAACGTGGTGTCACAGCGGGGCCAAGGACACAGAGAGACGGCCACCACCGGCCAGGGACTGGGTCCTGAAGACAGACAGAGCTGATTGGCCTGGATTGAGCAGGGTCCACACCCTCCAGGGGGGAACAGAAGCGGCTCCGGCTGCGCCTGATGAGGATGGAGGAGGGCGTCTCCCAAGAGCAACACCAGGGTCTGTTCCTAGGGGACGGGGGGGGGGGGGAGCCTGCTGGGACCTAGCCACAGGCACGTGCGCCCTCCCTGGGACGGCAAAAGCGGTGTCCTGAGGGCTCGCACCCACTGGCTGCAGTGTCCCTTCTGAGCAGGACATGGAGTCGGTGGCATGTCCCCCCATGTGTGGCAGCCCGTAAGACCCAGGTCCCTAGCCTGTCGACCCTGGGACCTCTTTTCTCTGGCCCAGTAGGGACACCCTTGGTTTCTTTCACTTCCTGACACGGTTCCTAGGACTTGGTGTGATTCTAGTTGTTCCTTCATCTAACAGGCCCCAGGTGACTCGTCCTCACCTGTCCCTTCCCACTGAGCATAAGAGGGAAGTAGGGTGGGCCCCCCACCCTAGGGCCCATCCCAGTAAGAAAGGATGTGCAGGAGAACTCTGGGGTCAGCAACCGAGGGCATCCTGTGAGGTGACCCCGGAAGTAATAATAAAATATTATGTTCCAGTTATTAGAAAACAGGGAATCTGCACGTGACTCTTAGTTAACTAGAGTC
This sequence comes from Urocitellus parryii, assembly GCF_045843805.1. Taxonomy (NCBI): domain Eukaryota; kingdom Metazoa; phylum Chordata; class Mammalia; order Rodentia; family Sciuridae; genus Urocitellus; species Urocitellus parryii. Next base: position 8,895,226 of record NC_135541.1, read on the forward strand.
TACTTTCTGCTTGCAATATCTAATTTAAACTCCTAGTAAAGAAGCTTCATGGTTTTGTGTCTAATTTTGTAAAATGTGATAAAGGTCAGCTTAATCTGCCCAGTGGCTCTTTTCCTTCTGATACCAGATTCCCAAATGATCTCTGCAGAGCAGGTCCTGCTTCCAAGCTCAGCTGGTGAGGTTTGGAGGGACCAGGGGTGAAATACCTGATCTGCTTTTGCCCAGGGTTCTCACGCTCTTCATAAAGGTTTGTTGAGGGGTGAGCCCATCCCGTCGCTGATTCGTGATCGTTTACCGAGGAGACCACGACCCAGGGCAGTTCAGTCAGATGCCTCCTGTTCCCAGCCACCGGCTGCCCGAGCGGGGGCCACAGCAGAGCGAAGATGAGCTCATCCCCCACCTTTTGGCCGGAGTCTTGCTGCACCTGAAAAGACAGTGTGCACGTTTCATCGTGGGAGATGATACGATTCTGATTCCTGCTGTTACAAAATAAATCCTAGTGAAGACATCCACGAGATGAAGACATTTAACAGGTCGTATCAAGTAGCGGGAAAGACATGGATTCAAGTCAAAAGTTCTCGGATTTTCCGGGACTCGGGGACTTGGTCTGAGCCACTTTTCTGTTCTGAAAGTCTGGGGCTCTGCTTGTAAAAAGACCCAACTTGCACGACAGAGCATGGTAAAGTCAAGTCGGTGGGGGACACGTGGGATATCTTTTTGCCCACGTTTATTAAACATGGCTAAAGAAATCATCCACCAGGCCAACAAGGTCCTCAACAGGTCAAGATGCTGTGTGGGCTTAGAAGGATCCCCCTCCAGATGCTGAAACAATCTAGGCGCTCACGGAACTCTCCGGCAGGCCAGGCACTCAGCAAGGTGTTCTCAGGCGGATGGTCTCATTTCATCTTGGAAAACCCTACGGACCAGATACAGCTCTTATTCTCCAAATAAATATGGGAAACCAAAGCTCAGAAAGATGAACGGAGCTGCCCCGGTCACCCGCTGGTGTGCAGGGAGTTTGGATGTGCACCTGCCAGGCTGGCTTTGGGTCAGGTGTGCTTGGCCAGCTGTTCCGGCATACAGTTTTGTCTTAGTGAAAGTTCTAGAAGCAATGATAGAAACCTGTGTCTCTTCTAGCAGGTGTGCCCAGATACTGGGAAGCTAGCAAATCATGGTGCCTGTTCATGAATTTGTTTTCAAAACAAGAGTAAGATATTAAAAGCACATTCCTTTCTGAACGGTGCCCCAGGGGTTTCTGGCTTCCAGGACTTTCTCTTCTTCTTGAACTTGGAGCATGCTGGCCTCGATCGCCTGCCCCTTCTCCTTGACCACACGCCTCCTGCAATGCAGGCGTAGGCTGGAGGTCTGGTTTGTGTAATTGTCCTTCATAATCATTACATAAACAATCTGGCAGCAATCAAACAAGAAAATTGAGAGTCAGAAAAATGACCCACGGTTCCGTCCTTCTTTAAACCTCAGACTAATACCACCTTTGCCGAGAAGTTGTCCTCCGAGGGCCCTGCTTCCCATGCACACGTGTGAACGTGCTCATGCTTACACGTGTGCACCCCACACGCGCGCGCATACAAACACAGATGCTATTGAAGAAGCGATACAATTCAGATGTTCTTAGTTTGGGGTATGGGTTTGAAAATGCCATTTTACTTTCTTTTAAAAATGCATTTTGACTCCCATAGTATGGGGTTGGAGTGGATAACGAACCATTCCCTTGTTTAGGGTCTGTGAAGACCCTACTTCAGCCCTGGGCCCAGGAACACTGGACACAGCTGTGCACACACCCTGTGATGCCTGCTCATCTCTGCTTCCCCCACTGCACCCCGAGAGGGGGCCTTGCCCACGTGATCTGCTTAGTGATTACTTGTTGAAGGATAAGCAGCATGTAGTAAAATTTTATGTTCCTCTCCAAGGGCCCATGAAAACACACAGATGTAAAGTCAGCCAGCTTGGCTGGTGTCTGGCTCTGGGTCCTGGGAAGGCTCCGGGTATTTCTTCAAAGCTGACATTCTTTCTGATGGTAGGGGGTTCTCCAGGAAATAAAAATTGGGCTCCTGTCTGAAATGTTTATGAAAAAAAGCTAAATTTAGAAAACCAAAGACTGTGGGAATCGGGGCCCCCGAGATTCAAGACTGGCACCTTTCACAAGCATCGGGAACACCTAAGGCTCTCCTTCGGAGATTCTGCTTCAGAGGCCTTGAGGGTGCTCGCCGGAAGCCGGCTGAATTTCTCCTTCATTGATGTGGTAGAGCGTGGTCGCCGTTAGGTCCACCCCTCGGTCATTTCATCCTGGTCTGTTCCGTGGACTCCCAGCTCTCCAGGGAGGGCTTCTGTGGGCCACACTGCCTCACCTCTAGAGGAGAAGCCGGGTCTCCATTTTCCGTTTGCTCTGCGCATTGAGCTAACATCCTGAATCCAAGCGGAGGCTACCCCAGAGAGGACAGAAGGATGCCGTCCTCTGTGATTTTGCTAAGATTTGGGGAGTGGGTTTAAGTCGCAGAGATAAGACAGTAAGACTTCTGCACCAGAAAGCCCCTGCTGGAAGCTCCGTTCGAGCTGGGTGCAGAATTGTTGTCAGTGTGGCTGGTCCCCACGGTGACTCTGCAGGATTCGAGGGGGACAGGCGATGTTGGTGGGGTGGGGGGAGAAGAGAGGGTCTCTGTGCAGTTGATCAAGGCCCCAGAGAGCAAAACCAGAGGATCGTGTTGTGATGGGGAAATAGGAGAATGGGTGCAAGGTCACTTTCCAGGTAGTACAAGGTCACCTTCTAGGTGACTATTTGGTAGCCACCAAATCGCCCTCCCATGGATGTCGTCCTGTGATGTCAGTTAGGCACGACAAACCTCCTCTAGCTGCCCCTACTCCCTATGACCTTGGCAAACCATTCAGCCGTACTGGGCCTCAGGGACACCCCCACCCCTGCCACTAACACAAAGGAAGAATGGCCCTGGTGTCCACCTCCCGGACTGTCTAGGAAACTGAGATGCTGCACCTAAAGCTCATAGAGTTGCTGGCCCCAGCAGCCAGCATGACAGGGTCATTAAACCATCACAAAGCAATCGACGAAAATGCGAGAAGGACACTCTGCGGAACTGTCATGGATCAGCTGCGAAGTCCTCCTTGGACCCCGCACAGGGTATTCCATAACCCCCAGGGAGTTCTCCGGAAGAGGAGACCGCCGGGGCGGGTTGCTCTGGAAGGGAGGGCGGAGGAAGGCAGCTGAGCCGTGGGAAGGGACCGGGCAGGGTGGGGGCTGGGCCGTCCCCAGCTGCTGCCGCCTGGCTCCGGGTTTACAAGGTTAGTTTGTTTGTACACAGAAAGCTCCAAATTGTGACTCTTTGCCAAGCCCCTGCCCAAGTGGGAAGAGTCTCTAATGAGCCAAGGCATCAGTAATTACTGCCACGGGCTCCACCAGGGAGTCTGCTGGAGGACGAGGGCTGGCGGAGAGGAGGAGGCTGCTCATCTCACTGAGGGTGGGCTGCAGGCGCGAGGCCAAGCCCAAGTCCCCCAAGGCCACCAGGAGAGGAAGACCCTGCCGGCCAGGCTCCTGCCCCTGTGGGGTGTGGAGCTTCTTTTGAATTTCTGGAAAGGTCTCTCCATTTCGTGTTCTGGGGCAGGAGCCCACTTGCCCGGGTGTGCCCACCAGGTGAGGAAGGCAGAAGAGAAAGACGTTGCTAAGGAGCGTCCCAGCCACAGCTGGAGCGGCCCCGCCCGGCCCTTGGGAACTTGCTGGGGTGCCATGGCTCACACCAGACCAGAGAGACTGTCACGTAGATTCACACTCAGGGGCTGCTGCCCAGGACAGCTTCGCTGCAGAGGCCCCTCCCAGCATGTGACCCGCCTCCTACTGACCAGAATCGGAGGCTTCGGCCTGGCAGGGACATCACAGGGTTGGCCCTGTGCCTGGCCTTGTTTATCACGAGACTCTGAAGCCAGCGTGCTCAGGTTCCAGCCCTATTCCACCACTTCCCAAAGTTTCGATGCCACTGTGCTATCCTGCCTTACTCTCCTGCTGGACAGTGGTCACTCCTCTGCCCATATGTACATTTCCCTTGCCTGTGGTGCATGGCTGCAAGATCCTGAGAGAGAAAGCAGGCAAGCAATGAGCCAAACATGTAGTCCATGGCCCCGGGGGCGCGGTGTTGGCCGCTGGGGGTCAGCTGAGGTCTCCGTCTGGTTTGGCTCCTGACGCCGGTGTCCTACACCTCTGCTTCGGGTGCCCTTGCCATCCCGTGACAGTCACACCCTCCTGGTCCTTCCCAATCTAGTTCAAACACCACCTTTCCCGAACAGGTTGCAAAGCCACAGAGGACGTCTCCCTCCTCAGCCTGCCCAGCCCCTCCTCTCTCTTGCTCTGCTTAGAGCCCTGACCCGATATTTCAGTTGTTTATAAATCCATGGTTTCTCTCCTCTGGATGAGTAGCCCCTAAAGAGGGGTCCAGTGGCCATAGCTGATTTCTATCTGTGTCTTACCCAGAGCCCAGCAGCAAATGGGGTATCCATGGGTAGAGGAAAGAATCCCATCTGGAAGAGGAATTCTGGGTCCCTATTTGGTATCAGCCACACTCAGAGCCTCCATGATGTTTGTGTTCTTTTTTTTTTTTTTTTTTTTCAATCAAAGACGTAAGAGGATTGAGTAATTTTCTCTCTCATTCCTTTGGCCAGGTAGCTTTGGATGAAGCATGGAGAGATGGGTTGACTTTAGTCTGGGTGGGGGGAGAGTCTCCATGTGCGTGATGGGCAGGGGGCTGGGGAAGTGGTCAGCTTGTGTCTGGATGCCCCACAGAGGCACCCTGGAGAGTCTCCCAAAATAACTCTGGCCTGGGAGCTGACAGAGAGGAAGGAAGGATCCCAACCTTTCTCATTCAAGAGGCGATTAACAAAGAAGTGTTTAAAGGCAGGTGCTTTATAATGAAACAGAGCTGGCTGTAAATCCTGGCCCCACCAATTAGAAAGTGTGATTTGGAAACAAGCCCTTTGGTCTTTCTAAGCCTCAATTTCCTCATCTGTAAAATTGGGATGTAGGAGGATCCAATCCCATAACATACTTAAGGCATCATTTAGGAGGATTGAATCAGGTGATATATCTAAGGTACTCAGCACACCTTCTGGTACACAGGAAGGGCCTAAGAGAGGAAATAGTAATTATTGTTAGTGAAAACTTGGTTGGAGATAAAGATGGAAGAAGCATGTGTTAATTCCCCAGCCAATGTGTGAGTGCTCTCCATTCCTTCTGAGGTTTCAAAATAATAAATAATAAATGTTATAATACTATAAAATAAATGTAGCTCAAGTGGAGGGAGAGAGACCTCCTGACTCTGCACCCTTGCTTTTTGCTATTCCATATTTTTTTCTCGCCTCTCTTTTTTCTGGACTTCTTAAAGAAAAAGCATCCAATTCTTCATTTCAGCTTTGGAGCCTGTTTTAGCTGGGTCTCCAAGCAGTTCTGTGAGGACCAGGGGTCTCGGCCCCTACCTGCCCAGGTGACGGGAGGCAGGCTGGCAAGATGCCCTCTTTCTCTGGGAAGAAAGACGTCCTGCCTGATCCCTGGCAGGCTGCAGAGGGATCTCGCCTGCCAAGAATGAGTGGCATGTGAGCCCAGCTCCGCTCAGCAATTCCGGGCAGATGCCCAAGCTCAGCTAGCACCGTCCCCAGGGCCTGGAGGACCTGTGCCAAGAGTCTGTGAGCTGCCAAGAGCGCTCCACCCCGGGCGCCGTTCTGGCCGCTTCGTCTGCCAAGCCGTTTCTAGATCCCTCTTCCCAACTTCCCCATAAAATGCTCAGAAAAGAAATTGGAAAAGCGAGGAAGGGTAGGGAAGCGTTGGACTCTTGTCCACAAGGCTGTCGAGAAGTGTTTAGCGTTAAAACAAATTAAAAAAAAAATTGTGACTTAGAGCCCAGGGCCCATTGGCCAGTTAGTGGTCACTCCCAGCTTGGTGATGCCTGTCTTGGTTGCCTCTGGAGCAATGGACACGGAGTTTTCTCACCTGTTGGCACAAACCCTTTGTGGGAGGCATGTTTCTTGCTGATGGAACAAAACATGATAAAAGGTTCTTTTGCACTAGTAAGGATATTCCTTTGATCTCCTTGGGGAGGCCACCACTCGGAGGAGGAGGAGAGGTGACCAAGGTGCAGCAGAGACCTCCTGTCGATCACCCCCTGGGTCCCAGAGAATTGAGGTTAGAGGAGAAACCAGTTTGCTTTCCATAATTTCAGAGGCTGTGCGGCCCGAGTGCCCATCTGTCAACAGTGTTAGCCTAAGGCAGATTGAACGAAAATAGGCAGAAAAATAAGCAAGTTTGGCCGACTGAAAGCAATTTTGTTTTTAAAGTCCTGGACAAACATCTTTGTGTTTTGAAGCTACACCTGTGCGTGGATAATGGTGTGTTTTTGTTTGTTATTACTGCACGTTTCAGGGCTCTGGCCATTACGGAAATGACGGGAAATTGCTGGGTACCGTGGAGCTCGAGGTGGTGAGGGAAAGCGTTAAGATGCGCCTGTGGGGGCGGAGACTCCTGGGACGGGGTGTGTGGCTCATTACTTGCTCTTACATTGGAGTAAATTGTTGGTGGGGCATCGCGCGAGTCTATTTATCTATTCTTGCAGCAAGATGTTTCCCTTCTTCCCTCCCCTCCTTGCTCTCCTTTTTTGGCTTGCCTTGAAACCAGATGGAGGCAGATTTACAGGCGGAACCTGGGGCTTCCATGTGTCCCCAGTCACCAAATATAATTCGGGAAAGTGCCGCCTTTGACGAGAGGTCTAGCTGTGCCCTCTTGAAGTCTTTAAAACCTCCATTTCCAAAGCCTCCCTGTGCATTCGCAGTTAGAGGCATTTAAAATTCCAATAAAATACAGTCTAAAAATGTCTTTCCTCCAGCTCCCAGGTCGCCCCTGAGAGCAAACGTCACCGACAGAGAGCACGCCCCTCAGCTTCGGGAAACGTGTCAGTGGGACCCTACGCCGCTGCGAAGCACTTTCCTTTGAAGGAGGCACATGCATTTTGCAAAGGGTACAACAGACACACTCTCACCTGCTATGTGGGACGGGGACCACTCGCAGGAGGAGAAGGGACCAGGAGTGAAGGCAGCCCTTGAACTTGAAGGCTCTCCAAGCCTGGGCGATGAGCTCTTTAGAGAGCAGAGAAGCTCTGTAAGTGTCATTTGTCCCTGTGGTTTTCATGGACGTGGTCACAGGAGAGCATGGGCCCAAGGGAGCCGGAGGCTCTCTCCTCCTCATGGAAGGTGGTAAAAGTCCTCCTCCACCCTTGGCCCCTCAACCTGGTGACCACGGTACAAAGGATATCTGCTCAGGGACTGAGCCTCAGGAGTTGCCTCTGTAGATGAGCTATTAAAAGAAGCCACTCTGGAGCTGTGACCTCTTGCTCTGGCCACAGGGACACAGATTTCTTCTCAAATGCTGACGGCCCTTCTGGCTGGGTTGCCAGCACCCAGTTGTGTGCCTGAGCGTAGGAAGGGGGCTCACTAAAGTCAGGGACAGGCCCGAGTGCTGTCACCTAATGAGGTCAGCTGAGTTCTAAGGCTGTTCTGGGAGTGGCCCTCAGGGCACAAAGGACAAGCCCTGGGGGTGGAGGGAGATGGGCAGAGGCTAGCTCAGAACAGTGGTTCCTAATTGTAAAACGTCTAGGGAAAAAATAGCAGGTTGCTCAGACCGCAGCACCCACGTGCTGAAATTTTTAACCTAACTTTTGGTTTTATCTTGGGATCTATGTCCCTGGTTTTCAAATCAGAGATTCCCAGAGGCTTGAGAGGAGCACCGTCCGCGTGGAGTCCTCGCCCTGCTCCGCTGCTTTCCTGGAAGAACTCTCTCCCCGGAGCTCTAGTTTCGGGGTGCAGCTCCGTATTTCTCTAAACAACGCTCCAGGCTGTTCGTTGGGGTTCTGCACGGGAATGTGTGACGTCCCTCGTGCCCTCCCAGCCCTCCCCACGCCCAGCCACCCCCCTCCCCAGTGTGGCCATCTCTGAATCTCTGTGAAACCACTGGAGGGGGTTCCTGCTGCCCTGGCCTCGACACCTGGGTAAGAGCTGGCCTTTGGCTTGTGCAGCTTTGTTTTCCGTGGGTCCACCGTGGCCTGTTTCCTCTGGTTTGTAGGAGCAGTTCATCCCCACTCTCCCCTGTGCTGAGCCGTCTCCTCCATGTGTTTTCCCAGTGCATCAGGTTCTCTCTCCTCTCGGTGGTTTTCCTCCTGGGTGCTGAGCTCCCTCGTCCTCCTGGCTAACTCAGGTTGGTGGGTCTTGGGTGTGCCCCTCGGCCACTGTCCTGGGCTAGCCCTCCATCCCCACCTCTGGGCTTTGCTATGCGTTGCATCCGGGGCTTCCTGGGGAGCTTGTAGCCTGGCTCCAGAAGGTCTCCCCCAGGAACATGGGTGGTGCTGCCGGGAGGGGGAGGAGTCTTTAAGACAGGGGTCACTGGGAGGCACCCTGAAGGTGACTGTGGGACTCTTCCTCCCTTGTGCTCCTGGCCACGCGTGGAGCGGTTTGCCTCACCACACACTTCCGCCATGATGTGCCGTCCCACCCAAAGCAACGGGGCCAAGCCATCATGCCCTGGAACCTCTACGACTGTGAGCCAAACGGAACCTTTTCTGTCTGTAAGTTGATCATCTCGGGTATTTGTTACAGCAACAGGACACTGACTAACCACATGGCTTCCTTCTGTCTTTCTTTGTTCCCCTATTTTGATGGACCCAATCATCCAGGATATGCTCCCAAGAAAAGGGACCTTCCTCGACGATTCTCTCTGACTTCATGTTTGTTTTTGTAATAAGACACTTTCTCCATAAGCGTAACTGACTCTGCTTGGTGCGGGGTGGCACACTGTCATTCTTATGTCGACCCCTCCCCCACCCTTTGGGATTCCCTTCCTTTGATCTGACTTTCTCTCCTCCTGCACTCTTTTCTACTCCTCCAAGGACCCGATCTCTCGATTCCCCTTTCTTTCTGGGCCCGTCTCCTGAGGACCTTTCTTCCTGCTCCCCTGCTCCATTCTGAGCTGAGTGTCTCCATCTTCTGGAACATTCCACAGCTAGCGCCCCAGGAGAGACCATGTGGAGGTGAACTTTAAAACCCCCTGCGGGCCCCCAAATACCCCTGCTGTTTTATCCTCAGAGTTCACGGTTACTTTGCTGGGAATGAAATTGTAAGTTGAAAATCATTGTCCTTCAAAACGTGGGGATTATTACTTCGTGGTCTCCCAGCATTTTACAGGCTGCTCTGAGTGAATTAATCGCCGTTTAGTGTCCGTACATTCCTTGGTAAACTTTTCCATTTCTTTTCTCCAGGTTTTAGGATATTTTTCTTATCCTCAGTCTCCTTAAAATCTCAAAACAACTTGTCTAAGTGACCGGGTCTTGGGACGTGTGGGCCTCACATGCCCGAGTTCACTTGGGTCTGCACCAGTCTCTGTTTCCTCGGTTGGAACATGAGGTTGATAGCAGTTCTACCCTTGGATTTATCGGGCAGGTTACTAAGCCACTGTGTGGAAAGGGGTGTGGCACTTAGTAGGTCTTCAGTAACCTTTAACCGTCGCCACCGTCACTGCTGTGTGCTGCAATGTTTTTCTTTAAACTTAAGACTTTGTGGTTTCACTTCTGAGCAGTGGGCGCCAATTATTCTTTGTTTTCCTGCTCTGCTCCCCCTCACCTGTTTTTTTCCTCTGTGACTCTTGGCTCATAGCCCCCTGGTTCCCACGTCCCTCCATCCTTTCCTTCTCTTGTTCTGCTTCTTTACGATGCCCCCACATTGAGCATGTCCTCTCTCCACCACGTGTTTGTTTTGGCCTCAGTGGATGCGATTTCCGGGAGCGTTTCCTTATTCCGTGTTTCCTGGCTCCGGGACACCCTTCCTTATTTCCTGGATACAGTGTCGTCTGGAATCCCTGTTTGGTTGACATGGTGTTTACCGCTCCCAAACTCTCTGCTGGCTCCAGGGCCATATTGTTTTGTTTTGGTTTGTTTGTGTCTCTTCCACGATGTCAGGAAATCCTCGGCAGTCTGTTTGTACCCAGGAAGGAGCTGGTGGCGAAGCGGATGGAGTGCCACACATGTGGGCGGCAGACTTTGCCTGGTGGTGAGCAGGTGGGAGCAGCCATGGGGCCCAAGTCCCCGCCAAGGCCAGGATGTTTACATGTTTGCTGTAGGGTGCCAACATCCATGCCAGATGCCCTTATTCTCTCGGGAGACGTCTGTCATCTCTTTGACAAAGAACCCTCCGTTTTTGGTGTGTCGTTGGGATTTGGTCGTGGTTTGGATCTTCCAGTTGGGACAGGTGAGGGAGAGCGGTGGGGTGTTCCCTGATCGTGTGTGGGTGGGAGCCGGCCTTCCACAGCGACCTCGCTCAGCCTCTCTGTCTCAGGGGCGTCCCTCACCCACTTTCTATTGGACAGGGTGTCCCATGGCCCCGAGTCCTTCACAGTCCCCAGAGCAGAGCGGGTCTTGCTTTCACTCATCCTCCTTCCCTCCACCTCTCCTCGCCCCGCGCTGCACGGGCTGGGCCTCCTCCCTCCCTGACCCACAGCCCAGGGAACCTGGTGCCCACAGCCTTCTTTTGGTGATTGTGAGTTTATTCTCGTTTTCTTTCCTTGCCGCCATTGGAACAAGGCAGGCAAGAGATATGAAGAAAAAATAAAATCAGCAAAATCAGCCCATCTTCCTAACCAAATACCATGATTGAAAAAATCCAATCGAAAGGCTAGATCCTTGCGTGGACTGGCACTGTTCTGTTTGAGGAGATGCACATTTGGACACGATTTTACATCTAGGCCAATACACACAGATTCACTGGAGAAAGCCGTGATTCGGGTGCTAAATCCCCAAAACTCCTGGCCGAAACATTTCTCTGAGAACTCAGAAAATGGGGTGCCAGCGGCAGTAGTAGTCTCAGCAGCTCCAACATCATATTTCCTCCTTTTTCTAGTTTCTCAAAGCAGCCCCTCCAGCGTCATCCCATCTTGGTGTATCAGCATCAGATCTCCATTTTCCCACGAAGGAAACCGAGGTTCACAGAGACGGAGGATTTGTCAAAAGTCACACAACAAGCCTCGCTGACTGGCTCTCGTGTGACCCTCGGGGTCTGCCACCGCCCTCAGCTGCTGGTTAATGACGTGCGTAGAATGAGCTACCAGGAACGGCTCCCATGAAAACCGGTGCCAGCTAGCCCGTGTAACCTTACACAAACCGAAATCTTTCCTTCTCCACTTCGTGTCTCAGGGGCAATTCAATAGTCCTCCGTGGTAGAGGGTTTCCAGAGACAATGAGATGTCTCTGTGTGAACCAAACCTACGCCCTTTCCCTGGGCCTAGGACAAAGAGAACCAAATGCCCCGGGCAACTTCCAACTCCATTGTTGCCGTGGAAATCGAGACTTTCCCAGCTGTGGTTTCCCTTGAGCTATCTGCTGAGAAACGGTTCTTACTTCTTGCGTGTGATATGAGAAGCACGTCCATCTGCGTGTCAATAGACCGGGGCCTGTGAAAAGATGGTATCTAGGACGGGCCGAGCACGAACCTGTTATTGGAATCCACGTCTGGAAAGGGATCCTTCCACGTTCCCACTGCTGAGTCTCAAACCACGGAGATGCAGAAAGAGGCTTTTGACCTCGCTTGCAGATACCTCCTCCAGATAGCGTCAAATGGAGACCCACCTACCCTCTAATCTGCGGTGTCAGCTCTGCTTTAATTGTTAGTCCGGCCAACACGTGGTTGTCATCTAGTTACGTGCCTCGTGCGTGTTTCAATGCAGAACACACAAAAATACAGAAAAGGAGAAAATACATCGCGGGCAATAACATCAAGTAGCATAAACCTGCCGACGTGTGTGCACGTGTCCTCAGTTACGTAGGTACGTGTGGGAACCTCAGGGCCCCCAGGCACGTTGACTGCATGTTGGGGGCACATTTTCCACACCATTTTGTATTTCCTTAGACAACCCTGTGTACGATGGCTGTGTGGCTCTTCTTCTTCATTTACTAGTTCTGTTTCCTGATTTTAGAGGAGGAAGAAGAAGAGGGAAGGATCATGATCACAGACTCTTGGTGGTCTCCACCGTACTCTCGAATAAACACGAAACGGGTCGTTCAGAACCATGAATTTTTTCTTTCTTTCTTTCTTTTTTTGAGGACACAATCTCTATGATTTAGTGGCTCAGACGATTTCTTAGCTATTTCCTCTGTCAACATTCATTTTCTGAAAGTAAGTAATGGTGTGTTTCCATGGAATCTGATAGTTTCACGGGGGCCTGTCAGGAATTCCCATATTAATGTTGTTAGGAAGTTAAACTAGTTCTATCAGCTCCTATTTGTTGAGTCTCTAGCTCCTGAACTGGGCACTCAGGATACTGATAAAATGGACAGACAAACCAAAGAGAATACCTCTCATTGTGGAACTCCAATGTAGTGACTCAATCAGTGGTGACTTCTAGGGACCAGGGCAACTCTCAGCACCAGACAAAAGGATCCTATTTTCCTAGCACCATGGCATCGGGTGACTGGAAGGCTACTGGAACCCTGGGGTGACCCGCCTGGGCCTGGGCCATCCCGAGGGCTGAGAGACTCCTAACCTCATCCTTCCTGCAGCCCACTCCCGCCACACCAGCTGTTCCCGCGGAGCCGCTGAAGAACTCCCCAATGGTAAATTTATTTGGGGAGCAAGGTGGAATTCTTGGTGTGGTATAGATGTTGCCTGACCAGTTGTGTCTGGAAAATGAATGAAGGTGTAATCGGAAGAAAGACAATTTAATTCACACATTTGCTGGTTTTGTTTAAGTTCTTTAGTCAAGTTTTTGCCTGCAGCTCTCGCTGGGCTGGTAGTAAGTGAATTTGGGAGTTCCTCTGGGGGTCCCCGTTTATTTTATCTTTCTGTTCCCATGGAGGACGTACACCTAAATCATCTTTGGTAAGCGCAGGACTATTCCATTTCCACCATTTTTTGAAGCCGTGTGTTTTCTAGAAGATTGCATCTGATGAAAAATAACAGGCTACACCCTTCCCCGGTTTTATCAGTGGAAATAATTCCTTGCTGATAAGAGGACTTATCTTTGTGGCTCGGGGGAGTCCTGTGGCTTGTGTTCTGACCTGTCCCTTCCAGCAAACAAGTGCTGAGACTATTTCCCCGGTGGGTGGAACCATCCTTCTTTGCTCTGGAAGAAGAGCAAGAACACAGGCAGGATTCAGTGCTTCTTGAACCTAAGTCTTTGGGAATACAGTCGTTTAGAATACGGGACTTGTCAGGCATTAAAACAAAATCAAAACTGTAGATTATAGCAGAGTCAACATCTTCAACACATTAGTTATCTGTTACACCCAAATGGAGTGGCTGAAAAATAATAACAGATCTCTGTCTAGCATCTATGGGCAGGGATCCCGGAGCAGCTTCCTTGGCTGGATATGATTCAGTGTCCCTCATGAAGACACAGTAACGCTGGCTGGCTTGACTGAAGGGTCTGCTTCCAAGATGGCGCACTCCCACGGCTGGCGAATCTGTGCTAGATTTAGGTGTGGACCTTTGCTTAATGCTGCCCGAGTCCTCAGGACAGAGTAGTCAGAGAGACATCAAGACGGGATTCCACAGTCTCTTGTGACCTAATCATGTAAGTCTAACTCTTCTACAATATCCTTTTACACAGACCAACCCTGTTTATTTGGGAGAGGAGTAGACAAATATGTCAGTACCAGGATGTGAGAGACACTGAATGCTATTCTGGATTCTGGTCTTCGTTATCTACCTTCTACCCTTAATGATTTGAATGCAAACTACTTCCTCTCTCCCAAGACTCCGCCCCCCGAATCTCCTAGTATCAGTTCTGTCTTGAATCTTGTCATGTAAAATCATGTCCTTAGGTGCCATTTTCTTTTAAGTTATTCCTTCCCATCTAAAGATCTGTGAACGAAAGGGACAAGTTAACTCCCGCAAAATGATCAGAGGGACAAACATAGGGTAAGCGCCATAAACACTCTTGTTCGTAAAGGGGAAAATGCAAAGCACACAGAAGGTACTGGAACATCTCAGGTACTCAAGTAGCCAGAATAATCCCTCATGACTTTCAGATTCACCCTCTGAGCTCTCAGTTAGACCCTCTGAGTCCCTATTCCTTTTATATGAAAATAACTAACGTTTATAGCTGCAGTTTTCTTAATTTGCTTTTGGCTGGGAGACACTTGGGGATCCACAGAGACATTTTCCATCTCACCCTTTCGGTTTAAGCTGAGAGTGCATCTGCCACTACAGTTCTCTTAAGAACCTTGTAAGTCTCCTATAAATCTATTGGCATTGACTGCACTAGATAAAACCACCCTCCCGATCACTTGGCACTACTCTTTTCTACCTTGGGTTTTAGCTATGATTACTAAAAGACAACCTGAACCTTCTTAGGAGCCCTACTGTTTGGCTTCATTGTTCTTTGGGGGCACCGCCTTATGTATTTTGAAGGTTCTAACAAGCCACACTTTGGCTTTATCTTTAGGCTGTTTTTTCAAGAAAGCTCTGAATTTGCTTTTTGCCTGGGAACATTTCTGAATTTCAGCCCTATTCGGGGCTTGGAGAATATGAAATTTCCAAAACCAGGATGTCCTGCCCTCTCCCACCCTAGTCCCACTTGAACTTATCTAGTAGGTCCTCTTGTATTTTATCGGTAGTACCAAGAAGAACCGGGGTGGCCTCTTCAGCAATCTGACTGTATCTCTCCTGCTGGATCATCCAGCTGATTAGATATATTTCCTACATCATCCCACGCAATGGTATCATTAAATTCTGCCAAGACGTAGCAAAGATCCCCTTTTCTCTACTTTCCCATACCTTTCCACCCAGTTTCTGTGATGGGTCTCTTGAGGGCCAACAGGATCCTGCTGCCATCTTTTCAGCGCCCTTTGGTGTTTCGCTGATATTCTTCTCCAAAGTTCTCCAGCAGACAGTTCTTAACAGCCCCCGAGTGAGATGAACCAAGTGCCCAGAGGCAAATGCTCTCAACTCTTGTTAGATGTTTTTTTTCAATCTGTAGATTTCTAATCAATAGGTCGACACAGGGAGTCATGGACAGAATGTTGGTGGAGACATGGAAGTCGTTCTGAAGGGGCCTCGGGCAGACACGAGGACCATGTTATTCGTCGATGGGGGAACGGGATACTTATTCTAAAGCATCAAAGAACTAGGCCGAAACGCGTTTGCAGTCTGGTGTCTTGAGGAGGGTGGGCCTAGCGGGATATTTAGCAGAGGGAATTCCCAAGGAAAGGGTGGAGGGAGCAGCTTGTGCCCCTCCAACTGCTGATGGGAAATTCCAGAAGAAAGAAGTGAATGGAAGATGGAATCGTTGAACAAAGAGGATCTGAAAAGTTCTCAGCCTATCCATAGGACGAGAGAGAGGGAGAGACAGACAGACAGACAGACAGACAGGAAGCATGCTTGAGAGGGAACAGGGGAATCCTGAAGGTGGGGTAGGTGAATGGTTTGGTGGCTTAGTGTCGGCATGAACATGGCCCAGATCAGACACTCAGAGGGAGCCAGGGGTGGACATGGGAGCCTGCCAGCAGAACCGGCCGCGGGGACTACGGGAAGTGGACCAAAGGGGCAGAAGGAGGGAGGCTGTGCATGTGTGCTGTCCTCTACGAGAAGGGAAGAAGGGCCGTGAGTGGCCCAGACACCATCCCGTCCACCTAGGTTTCCCCAGGACAGGGGCCTCTGACAGAGCCGAGGGGCAGCCTGGGGCACATGGCCCCCCAGGCAGAGCCGGGACACGGATGGAGCCACCACAGAGAGTGGACATCGCCCCCCCAGGTGATCTGGAAGGCCAGCACCTAGCTTGGCGAAGTCCTTCTCCGGCTCTGGGTTCTCGTGGAGCTCATCTCGCTGGCTCTGGGCTTGTTGGGAACCGTTGCTCCTTCCCTCTCTCCCACTCCTCCCTCTGGGAATGACAGTGCCCGTCCTGTGCCTGCTCACAGCGCCTTTGGGGAACACAGCGCCGTTGGGCTTGGCAGGTTCAGAGCTAGAGGGCGACCTTGCCTCCGGATGCCCCGAGTCTCACCCTGTTCTGAGTCAGAAGACATTTAGACGAGACTTGGGACTTTAGCCGCTGAAGCAAGATACGGCTGTTGGGGTTTGTATCAACGAGTGGATTTTGCATATGGAAGGAAATAGACTTTGGGGGCCAGGGACAGGAGGGGTGGGCTGAATGTTAGTGTCTCCCCCAGATTCACAGGTTGAAACCCTAGTGCTCAGTGGAACGGCACAGGAGGTGGGGACATGGATGGCACTGGGTCAGGAGGGGTTACAGCCCTTAATGGAAGAGTCAGGAGAGAACTTGCGTCCTTTCTCGGACCTCCACCATGTGAGGTTGCAGGGAGAAGAGAGCCTTCTTCAAAGCATCTGGCACTTTGAGTTTGGACTTTCGGCCTCTAGAGTGGTGACACATACATTTCTGTCACACAAGCTGGTCAGTGTATGATATTTTTGTTATAGCAGCCAGCGCCAACTAAGACAGTGTCTCTGATGTGATTCCTGCTCCTTCTGGCGCTTCCTTGATATTGTCCCTGGGAGTCAGTCTCTGTATTTTTGTTCATTTGTTAAGGTTTCTAATGAATCTGACAAAACTTTACTTCCAAACTCTTCCCTTCATCTCAGATCTCCCCCTTAATCATTTCAAACACATCAGGTACTGGACTGACGATAACCTACATCGTGGCTGCAATTTCATGAGGGATCCTGAGCCCAAGCCACTGGCCCAGGCCACTCCCAGATTCACGGCCTTCAGAAATTGTGTGAGGCGATAAGTGTTGGCTGTTTCATGCTGCCAGGCTCAGGACTTATTTGTTATGCAGCCACAGGTAGCTGATACAGGAAGTGGGTTTTTTTTCCTCTTCTTTTCTTTGGTGCTGTGGAGATCATCTCTTTCTTTCTAATGTTTTAAATTTCATGATAATAGCCCTCTGTGGCTACTGATGGGGATTTTAAAAAACTCTTCATCTCCTCCCAAATCTGTTTTCTCCACCGCTCTTACTTCTGTCTCTCCTCCCTCCCTCCCTTCTGTTCTGTTCTTCCCACTTTTCCCTTCCCTCCCTCCATCCCTCTCTCCCTCCCTTCTCTTCTGTCTCATCCGAGCTTCTCATCCTCCACCTGTAATTCTTTGCCATCTGCTCTTATCCTAAAAGTGACCCTCAACAGGTTATTGGCCTTTCTGTGCCCACAGGGGCAGCCATGAAGTGACCTGGTTGTACTATTTTGTTGGAGAATTCACGAGTCAGTGTGGTTGGCTCCTGTCTCTGGCTAGCTCAGTTCCTAGGAGAACTGTCCGTCTAATCATCTTATTTGCTCAGGGCCTGGATCCAAACCCCAATTTGACCATTTCACTTTCTGTGTGATCTTCAGAAAATGACCTAACCTCTCTGTACCTCAGTCACCTCGGATATAAAATGGAGACAGTAGAGTCCACATCTATAGCCATAGCATCGCTGTGAGGATCATATACATAAAACACACAGAGCAGTTTGCTGTCCAGAATAAGCACTAAGTAGAGGTGAGACGGTCTCCTCCTCCTCATCCTCATGGTGAGCCGGGCTGTTTGAGGAAGAAGGTGGCATCTCATGTCGAACAGCTCAGCCAACTTCTACTTAGACCCTTTATTTTCAAAAGGCGTCTCCGCCTTTGCCTTTTCACCTCCCTCCCTCCTCAGCCTCGAGACCTGCTCTGCTGTTTTCACAGTGACTGAGTCTCCGGGTCCGCCTGGGTGGGAGGGGCAGCACCTGCTGCGGGCTGGGAGGGGGTCTCTGGACCTGTTCCACCTGGACCTCGGGATCTTCCTCGGTGCTCGGCCCTGACTTTTCTCGCCCTGGGGATGCCACCAGGCTGCGTCCGGCTTCCTCTGGTGCCACCCTGGGGTTCCCTGTGTTAGGTCCACTTGTCTTTTGGCCTCAAACTTCTCTAATTTTCTTCTGCTAGCCTTTCCTCCTTTTCCACTGCCTCGTGGGTTTAAAGTTTCTGTTTGTTGGCTGGGTTTAGACACCAAGCAGCTAACATCATCTTGTTTCCTTACCGACCATTGTCTTGGTTGGATTCAGAGAGGACAGAGAGGAAAAGCCACATGTTCAATCCCTTTGTCTCAGCTGAGCATCCGAAATAGATTGATTCGAGAAAGACTTGAAAACCAATGAAAATAAAGCCAGAGGCACGCAGGTTTGGGCTATCCTGGCTCAGGTGGCGCGAGGTGGGTGATAAAACGTGACCTGGGACGTCCTCCGGATGTGCTCCAAGTCTAGGAGACGCGTGGACGAGTGTGGCTCAGACTCCAGAGTGTGGCTCGACTCTCTGCAGGTGGAATTCTCTTTCCCCAAGAGCCCATCATTGGACCGTGAGCCCCGTGAGGGCAAAAGGTGTTTATATCTTCATTGTGTCCAACGCTGTGGACTTCAGAAATAATGACAGCCGTGGTCAGGGTCATCGTCCACGTAGGAGAAGGAGCCGAAGTGCTCACGAAACACAGCAAGTCCACAAGGCCCTGCCCCGGGCTCAGTCCCGTGGCCCACTCTTCGTGAACCTGTGTCCTGGGGTGTAGGTGGATCTAGCTCCATGTCACACAGGAAGCTGAGGCTCGGAGAGCTTGGCTAACTTGCCCGAGGACGGTGGTTTCCCAGCAGTGGCGCCACAGTTTGAAACTTCAAAGCCTGACTTCTGACCTCCAAGCCATCGAGTTTGTTGATCGCATAACCAAAGGTAGAGGCTTTCAAACAGGAGAAATTTATCTGGAAAGAACAGACGGCTCGAAGGTAATGGGTTTCTTTGTCTCTTCCATCAGTCTCCAAGCCAAAAATAGAACTTATTTGAGATTCAAAGTGGTTTCCTGCTGAACTTTTGAATACAGACAAGATGCAGTAAAACAAAAAATGATTTTAAAATATTAACAGACCAGAAGCAATTAAATAGTATAGGTAGTAATTAAAATCGAGAATGAGGTTTCCTTTGATAAATCTTTTCTGCAAGCCAAGAAGAATGAGCAATTTCTAGCCCTTCTATAAAATTGGGCTGTATCTCGGTATTCTACTGATGTAGCCTGAGGTGCTTACTGTTTTCGGAGGATGGAGGGTTCCAGAATCACCCCTTCTGCCTGGAGAAGGGAAACTCTCATCGGACCTTGTTTTTCTTTTTCTCTAGAATGATAACAAAAATTATTTTGGACATTGCCGCCGCTCACTTCATCCACATCGGACCCTCCACCATCCAGAAAAGCCGTCAATGTGGCCCCGACACAGACTTAGAGTTCTGGGGGCGGGGAGATTGGTTCTTACAGTCCTCGAGTCTGTGGACACTTGGTTCAAGCTTCTGCCCCGAGCAGGAACTTGATATGTGTGGGTTAGTTGGTGCATTGTGAGGCCGAGCCCTGCTTGGACTCTCATCATGGAGGCTGCTCCCTTCGAGTGGTTTGTGGGAGGGGGAAACTGGGTCTCACTGCACCGTGATGCTGAGATTCATGCCGTGAGATGGGTATGGTGGCAACTGATATCAACACCGCAGGGTTTTTCTCTGCCACGCCCTCCTCCCTGGGGCCCCAGGTTCTCGCTTCTAATCAGGGAGAGGGGCTCATGGTTGGGAGTATTTCACCCCTGAGCATGTTTTAATTTGTAGGGTTCAGCGGGGACTGAAATAAAATATGGACCAGGGAAGGCCCAACTCCTTTCTCCGTGGTGTTGGTCTTTCCAGGAGATGGTTTAGTGGAAGCATGACTCTATGTGAAGTAGAAGCCGATACATTATTATGGCATGTCAATTGTCTTCTGTTAAATAGAATCCAAGAGAATCATTGCAGTTCTTCCTTGTTACTACCTGGATGACACCTGTGCAGGTTTTATGTTTTTATTTATTTATTCGTTATAGGTGGACACAACATCTTTATTTTATTTCTATGCAGTGCTGAGGATCGAACCCAGGGCCTCATGCCTGCTAGGCGAGTGCCCTACCCCTGAGCTCCCGCCCCAGCCCTGTGCAGGTTTTAATTTGCCATGAGACAGCTAGGATTGCCATGATGTGTCACATGTACGTAGCCAGGTTTAAGTATTTCTGTGTCATGATTTTCTAACTTTCCCCAAACTTTGGGGGAAATTTAATATTTATTAAGTTTCTCCTTGGCCCAAAGGCCCAGGCGAAATCCTTTGGGCCCTGGGAGGCTCATGTTTCTCAGAGGACCTGACACACTGAGGTCAGATGTGGACAGCCGGCCAGTCCCTCCCACCAGGGAGCCAGGCTTCTAGTTCATATTGCCCTTGGGCCAGCCCGACTCCCTGTTAAAACCAGGAACCACAAGGATCTATTTGGCATGCAGTCCCCTCCTCCAGGCCTGGCCTGGTCACCTCGGCGTGGACTGCTGCTGCAGGCCTCCTGCCCAGGGCTGGCCCAGGTCTCGGGAGTTGCTGAATCTCATTTGCATGCAGATGGGGTCCTTGAACCTCACCAGGCTGCGTCTGGCTGCGTGTGAGAATGTCAAGGGCCCACTCACACCAGGTGGAGAAGGTCTGCTGCTCCCTACAGCACAGGAAGCTTCTTGTGGCTTCTCTCTGGACTCTCTCTGAGAAGAACAGGGCAGTCCCTGGTGGACCCTGCTGCACGCGCACCCTCAGACTTGGAGTGGCTCCCCTTTTCATTCTGGGTCGCAAGGCCCCTGGGGCCGCTGCTTGGGATCTCTGGCTCCGGCTGGTCTCCCCTGGCTCCACTTCTTAGGGACAGACTCCTCCGTCAGGCAAAGAGTCGGAAGTCGCTGGGGCTCAGCAGAGTGGAGTCCTGAGACTTCTGCACAAGGGCTCCCCGTGATGGTGACTGGTCTTGTTTTAGGACACTGGGTACCTCCCGGCAGGATCCTCTCCCCCAATCCTACAAAGGCCGGAAAAAGGATAATAAGGGAAATTCACAGGTGCACCTCACTGCTCAATTTTAAGATGTGAACACGGGTCGTCAGGGGCCTTGGCGTTGGGCAGAACTGCCCGCCGTTGGTTACCTGTGTGACCTTGGGCAGATGGATTCTTTGTCCTCAAGTTCCCCATCTCTTAAATGCAGGTGACCAGAGCAGGCTCCTTGGGTTTTCACAAGGACTGTGTTCACGACAGAAGACCCTGGTCCAGGAGCACAGCAGATGCTCAATAAGCAAGAGTGAGCTTGTCGCTTGGTTCTGTCAGGAATCTGTCCTACCAGAAGTCGCACAGGGAGTCAGGAAAGTGACGATTATTCCAAAGTGTTTGGTGAGTGGATCCATCCTATCATGGGTATCGTCACAGAGGTCTACGTCCTAAGCCCGCTTGAACCTTCGGGTGAGGCTGACTTCCGTACACTCGACGTGCTAATTGCAAATATTATCTATTATTCAAAGCAGTTTCTCTGGTTTTCATTCACTTATGTTTGATTTGCTTCTGGATTTATGTCCCTGGAAATATATCTACTTTTTGAATTTCTTTGATCGAGTGTTATTTATTTATCTAAGTGACGCAGACTTCTCTTTCTTCTCTGGGTAGGATGAGGGAGGTTTTTACCTTTATGGAGTCGGGAAGCTGTGAGCCTCCACTATCTACGTGAAGGGCCGCGGGGCCCCGGTCTGCCCTGAGCTGCGCGGAGCGGCTGAGAGGTCCCGGGGCGTGAGGGTGCAATCTCTAGGAAGCTTGAACTTGGCACCAAAAGATAGCTTAGGAAGAGGAAAGTGAGTAGGCCCCCCGAGGCCAAGACGGGGGGACTCAAGTGGATCCTCCTTTGAAATCTTGTGTTCAACGTAGATGGTCCTGTGGGTGTCAGGTTCCATTCCGAGTTTTGCTGGGTTTGTTGTATCCCAGGGTGAACGGCCTCTGCGTAAGGCCCTGGCCCCTGGAAGGCCCCTGGGGGAAGGGGGCGTTTCCTCCTGGCCAGGGTACCCGCAGGAGGACTGGAAAGTGAGGCTCGGTCTGAGTACAAGGGTGAGATCCAAGAATGTCTGGGAAATTGGATTCAGATCAGGGAGGGAGGGGAAGGGAACAGAGAGGGAGGACATCTGGAGGGCAGATTCAGGCTGGACCGGGCATGGGGTGGGGAAACCGGCTGAACCCCCGAGCCCCCACATCGGCCCGAAGGCTGCCTGGCGGGTCCCAAGGGCATGAGTTTCCCCTAGATCCATCTGTCCCAGGGTGCAGACAGGCTCCTGCCAGGGGAGGCACCTCCCTGAGGACCACAGTGTGCCCTGGAGTCTTCTGTCACCATCAGGGTGACACATCTGTGGCTCTGCTTCCTCCTCCTCCAGCGGAAGCCCACCTCCTCACTGCAGCCCCCGCCCGCCCGGCGAGGGAGAGCCCTGGTCTCTGGCCACATGGCCTCGCCACACCCCTTTTCTCACGGGGAGACTCTTCTGGAACTTTCCCTTTGCTGTTCCTCTTGGGTGGCATGAAGCTGGCCTGGGTCAGTGGGCGGCTGCTCAGGAAGGGGGCACGGCCCGGTGGGATGCGGTGGGCTCAGGGAGACGGGTGGAGAGTTCCCCCACCCCACGTGGGTTCTGGGGCCTGGGAGGCAGCCTGGACGAGGAAGCACCTCTGCTGTCTCTGGAACGTGGCGGCCTGAGCACGTGGAGGGCCCGGCCTCCTGCAGGTAG
Organism: Urocitellus parryii; assembly: GCF_045843805.1. NCBI lineage: Eukaryota > Metazoa > Chordata > Mammalia > Rodentia > Sciuridae > Urocitellus > Urocitellus parryii. The sequence continues at coordinate 8,917,825 of NC_135541.1, forward strand.
CCTCTGATGCTGACTTGGAAGGAGAGGGCAGGATGGACAGGCAGGCAGTGTCCTTGAGCTGGACTGTGATGCCCCTCAGAGGCTGGGTGGCTGAGCACAGATGTGGGCTCTTAGAGGCACGGACATTTGTGTCCGTCCACCTTGGAGATGCACCCCTTCGGTCCAGCAGGAGAACCTGGGGACTGGGGAGCCCTTCGTGGGTCCATGGTGGTGCGGCCACAGCCAAATCAGTCAGACCGTGGAGCCTCAGGTTTTCCACAGAGGCCCGATCCAGGGGAACGTGGGCACGGGTATCGGGAAGAGAGGAGGGGACGTAGCAAGGTCCTCGGTGCCGAGGGTGGGTCCAGCAGGGGCTTCCTCTGGAGCAGGACCGTGAGCAGCTGCGGCAGAGGGGGGGTGGCCTCGCCCCGCTCCCAGCAAGCTGGACAACACCCACCCACCTCGGGGGCGGAGTTCACGGGGGCCTGGGAGCCCTGCGCAGTGGCAGGAAGGGCCATAAAGAGGACAGCACCGTCCCCTGTGGGGCTGGTGCCGATGGTCCCTGACCTGCAGTCGTCCCCTTCCCCGTGCTGGGAAAGCCACGTGCCTTCAGCAGAGACCGCCATTCGGATTTGAGTTGTGCTCTTTTCCTGGCGCACCCTCTCCCTGGGTGTCGGGCAGTGCCAGCAACGTGATCCTGGGGCCGAGATGCCACCGTCCCCAGTACCGTGGGGCTGGTGTGCAGCAGGCAGGCGGATTTGGTGCATTGTTAACGACATACCCAGCTTACGATGGGCCTCTGTGATGGTAACCTGTCACCTTGGAGGGACAGCTTAAGAAGCAGGCTGGTGCAGAAGCCCACTCCAGGTGGCCCGGGGGAGGGCATCGATCACCAGGGCCAGAGCAGGAGGCAGCCTGGGCTCCGGAGAGGGGAAGGTGGTGTCCCCGACCCTGCTCCTTACTCCCTGGGTCCCTGCGGTCGCTCTCATTCCCTCTCTCCCCTCCCCGACTCCTCCCAGCTGCTGTTCTGAGAATTTCCAGTGTCCAGCTGAGACGCCTCGCTGGACGCCTCAGGCTCGGCCAGGCCACTGAGCAGTTTGGTGGCATCTGCCCCCTGGGATGGCCGGAGGAAGGTACTGCGGCCTGCTGGGGGAACACAGGGCTCTGAGAACAGGCAGGAGCTGGCTTCCAGGGCACCCCGCGAGCCCCCTGGGAGCAGCCGTCCTTGGCTCATGATGGCTCAGGACCGTGTCGTGGAAGCAAGGCAGGGCCCTGTGCAGATGCTCGCTGAGCGCCACCTCGGGGTGACGCCGCCAGGCACTGCTCTGAGCGCATCTTTTGCATTAATTAGATCAACAGGTGACCGGGAAGTGGGTGTGGCTTTATCTCCAAGGGAACGGGAGGATGTGGAAGGCACAGCCCAAATTGACCCAGTGAGTCACAGACGGAGGCAGGGCTTGCCCTCAGGGAGCCAGGCCCTAACTCCCCCCATGGGCCGTGGCAGGCGGGGCTTCCCCAGCTTCCTGTTCGTCATGGTCTTGGCTCTCTCAGACTGGGCTCCCTCCTCCGAGCTGTGGATCCGAGCCACACCAGCCTCCCTCCCGGGGCTCCCCGCCGCTCCTCTGGCTCAGCAGCTCACACAGGGCCGGGTTCTGTCCCCTGGTTGCCAGGACTCCCAGGAGGCACCTTCACAAGTGACCCCAGGTCCCTTGCCCGTCCATCACTTAACCTCCCTGGTACCTGGATCACGTGGGCTTTTCGGTCCTAAGGGTTGATCCTGTTACCTGGTGGGTTTTGAAACTCAAGTCTTTCCCCCGGAGCCAAGGTAGCCAACTGGGTCCTACCCTTATCCCTCCCTCAGAAGAGCCCCAGTGGTGGGGTCCCCAGTGTCACCCTTACTCACGAGGGCCTGCTTGTGTCTGACCCCCGGGAGATGGCCCGGTACCAACTTCAGATCATCCTTTTGGGGGCTGAATATGCTTTTGAGCTCGTCTCCCAACAGTTTTTCTTTTTTAACTGCAGAAAAATGTACATAACAAAATCGACCACTTTAACCATTTAGAGTCAAGGGTCGATGGCACACGTGATCATGGAACTTTGAATGTCCGTCATTTAGTGTGGACATTCTCCATGCTGCACAAACACCACCGTTATTTAGTTCCAAAACACTTTTATCACCCCCAAAAGGAAACCTTTGGCTCCTTGAGCAGTTCCTCCTCATTCTTCCCTCCCCCCATCCCTGGCATGTACTCATCTGCTTTCTGTTTCTGGGAATTTGTCCATCAAAGGCATTCCTAATAAGTAAGATGACAATTTTTTATAAATAAACTCTTTTTGTGTCTGTCTTCCTTCATTCAGCATCATGTTTTCAGGGTTCATCCATGTCTTGGCAAGTATCAGTACCTTGTTCCTTTTTTTACAGCTGCATAATCTTCCAGTGTGGGGTGTGTGTGTGTGTGTGTGTGTGTGTGTGTGTGTGTGTACACCACATTGATTCATCCATTCGTCAGCCAATGGGCAATTGGGTTGTTTCAATCTTTGACTATTGTAAGTGGTGTTGCTGTGAATATTCATGTGCAAGTATTTTCTTGAAAACCCGTTTTCAGTTCTTTTGCTTATATGCCGAAGAATAAATTGCCAGTTCATAAGGAAATTTTGCATTTAACTGATTGAGGAACTGCTGAACTTTCCCCAGCCGCAGTGAACGAGGATTCCCATTTCCCCACACCCTCGCTTCCAGCATCAACTTCTGACTTGCAGGATGAGTTTTATTAGAACAACGGGGGAAAAAAAAATCTGAATTATTTAGGCTTCATTTATTTAATGAGATCCTATTAAAGCAAGAACTGGAAACTTGTGAGGATTTTAATGCAAAATACATCACAGCTTTTGAGATACATGAAAAAGCAAAGGTTGTTTAACATGTGGGGATAAATGTGATCATTAGCTCATATCTATGAACCATATAAATGACAAGATCATAAAACCCGGGAGCTTCTGTGCCCCCATAATATTATTCGTCTGCTATATTTTTCTATAAAAAAGTACGGTTGGCCGTTCACAATGACATCTGGACTCATCTGCATAAAATGAGCGTGGAGGGCCTTATGATTATTATTCCATGTTTTATACCTCATCTGATCCATAAAAACAGGGGCTCGATATGGGAAGCTGTTATTCCTCTTCGGAAAACATTAAGACATCTTACGTGTCCCTTCTATTTTTGCTAATGATACAAAATGTTGGGACTTGTCATATTTTTTCCCCCTTCCGCCGACTCGTGAATGTGCCATCCTTATCGGAAACCTAAATAAGGGCTCATTAATGTACGCTGGAATTCAAATGAGCACCGCCTATAAATAAGCCTGCCGTAGAAATACGTGTTTCTTCCAATTTGTAGACTCGAATAACACGGAATAAATGGAACATCATTTCACATTCAGGACTACCAACCAAATAAACTGGTTTTTATGACTCAATTTCCCAAACTCGGGTAGGTGAGAAAGCATGGATATGGCTCTTCCTTCTGTCGTTCATCACACAGTTCAAGAACGGCATTATTCAGCTGGGATTGTTTTTTTCACAGGCCACAGGGAGAAGAACATGCGTGCCACCTGATTCTCGGTCAGCAGGGGAGGGACGGGTCAGGGTGGAGTGCGGCTGGCTTCTGCCTTCATACCTTCTCCTCTCATCCTTTGTTTTCCTCCTGGACAAATACTTATTTATCCAAGTGCTGTTGCATGCCACCCTGGAAGCCAGGACCCTGCTGCCTCAGGGAATCTACCTCTCATTTATCTGTTTAAATTTTCTATAGTTGTCCATGGGCACGACACCTTTATTTTATTTGTCTGTTTTTATGTGGTCTGAGGATGGAACCCGGGGCCTCACACATGCCAGCCCTGAAACCTCCCTTTCCACGTGTGCTCCAGTCGCCTGTTTCTGTGTCACAAGCCACCCCAAGGCTGAGTTATGCAAATCAGAGTGTCATTATGTCCTCAGTCCGTGGTCCGGGAACTTGGGTGTGGCTCAGAGGGGCAGCTCAGCCCTGTTCTGATCACCTGAGTGGACATGAGTAGACGTGAACCGTGGCGGCAGCTGGTGCCCCATCTGCAGGGCCTCCGCTGGGGCAGGTGGCGGGGCCTGTTGGTCCCCCCTGCATTGTCTTTTCAGGGGTTAGAATGTGCTGGAACCTGAGATGGCTGGGCTGAGAGGGCCCGGCATCTCTTTCTCTTTCCAGCTGTCTGGACACACGGGAGCAGGTCACCTGGGAATCTCGGTGGCAGCCTGCTTCTCAGAGTCACGGACAGAAACTTCAGGCCGCAGGGGTCTGGGCTTAAAGTCCCACAGTGTCCCTTCTGTCTGGTCAGCCAGACTCAGAGGGCAGGGATTTAGGATCCTCTTCTCTAGGGGAGTAAAAAAACAGAAGCTCATCTCGCATCTACCCCCAAGGGTGATGGACGTCCAGCAGGGTCACATGGGTGACCCTGCAGGGAGGGAGAGGCACAGGCCTCTTTACAGTCATCAGAGCTGCCAGGGTACAAGGGACAGAAACCCAGGCCAGAGGGGCTCAAGGGAGGGGGAACTCCCAGACCTGAGAAGGCCGAGGCTGAAACCTGTCCAGTGCTGGTGTGGTCACGAGCCCCCCGCCCTGCCCCTGGGCTCTGCTTTACCTGGATACTCGGTTGGTTTTATTTTCAGGCAGGGGCTAAAATCAAATGATGGATACAAAAGCCACGAGTGGCCCCAACTTCCCACCTGTTTCCCAGGCCCAACTGGAAAAGAGAGGCTGTTTATCTCCCCCTTAACAGTTCTACCAAACAGTCCTGGGATCACACCACAGATCACCTCCTGAGCCCACCGTGGCTGCCAGGGACCTGCCACGCTGGGATGGATCAACCTGGACTGTGTGTCCACCTCTGAGAGCTGGGAGTGGGGTCAGCCCCCCATGAACCACACGTGGGGTAGGGTTTCTGCAAAAGGGAAGGAAATTTTCTTTGATGAGAAGATGCTCACCCAGCAAGAATTATCAAGTACCGTTGCACAAGCCTAGCAGGTCACCTTGACCATCAGGTGTGCACACGTGGAAGGGGACACGTCCCTTGTGTCCTTATTCTATGTATTCAACAACAGTTCCTAAGTTGCCTTGTGTAGGAAGCCCCAGGGCTACCTGTCACCCAGGATGTAAAATGCACAGATGAGTCAAGAGGGCTGGGGGGTGACCACAAGGTGGCGGTAGCACACACAAGTCTTTTGGGTGACAGTTTTGACAGGTTTGCCAAGGGTTCTGTCCCTCACCTGTGCTCAGGTACCAAGGGTCAGTACTCAGAAGGGGAGGGCACAGGGCAACTCCCTGGGAGGGGGGAGGAGAGGGGGGACTCATGTCCAGTGATGTCACTCAGTAGCTCAGCGGGGACACGTGAGGGCAGGGAGCAGGGCAGGGCTGCAGTGGGCTTGGGGTCTGCATGGCCCGGGGCCCATCTTCTCCATGGCGGGCAGCTTGTGGCTGTGCAGAGAGGCCCCGAGAGCTCCCAGCCTGCTCGTCTGAGTTCCGTGAGGACGACTGGATGTGTAGAATCAAGTGTGCACCTGCAGGCTTCTGAGCTCAGGGGTCTCAGCCTTGGGGTGAAGAAGTAGTGAGTGACCAGGGGCCAGTCCCCAGAGGCCACGTCCAGCTCGCTGACGTAACGAGGACTTCATCGTTCACCTCGGCTGTCCATCTACTAATTAGTTCATATCAGCGTATTGAAGACTGGAGCTCCCGGCCGGAGAGAAGCTGTCACGAGAGCTCACATGGGGCACAGGTGACAGGGGCATCTCCAGGGCTTAAAAACTGCCTCATTAAATCCTCAAAGCGACTCTGAGCAAGCGGCAGATATCACTACCACCGCCACCTCCATCATCCTTCCTGGCAGATGGGACCCGGGGGCTCTGCAGACCCCACCCCTTATTGTGCAGGCGGGTGGTGGGCAGATGCGGCAGAGACCCAGGCAGAGAAGATGCCGTGCTCCCAGATCAGCCATGCGGCATCCGCAGGAGCTGGACACCTCTTGGGTTGCTTGTTCATGCGAGTGGCAAGGGGGGATTCTGGGTGACACCTGTGGGCCACTCTGACACCCCAGGATCGCTCCATGTGCTCTCCAGGTGGCAACCCACCGGTGCTGCCTCCTCGGAGCTGTGTCTTAAAGGAGGTGATCAGAATGGAGAGTGGGCATGTGGGGGACCAGACGGGGAGGTGGGTGTGCCCAGCTGAGCAGTGGCAGGGAGGAGCACGTGTGGACAGGTGGAGTGGCCCAGGGTAGGGGTCCTGTTCCCTGGGTCCTGCTGGCAGGCATCCTGCCTCTGCCACTACGTCCTGATCTCCATCAAGGCCCTGCATCCGGGTTTCGTCATTTGTAAGACAGGGACCGGGAGGACGGCACTACTTCTGTAGGATGCTCGGGGCCATCGATGAAGGAGGTGTGAAAAGCGTCGAGCGGTGTTTGCCAAAGAGTGAGTCCATGGATTTTGCGAGGCTGCTATAATGAGCATGGGGAGGGGGATTATCAACGAGGGACATGTGAGGGGGTTGGGGGACCCTCAAGGACAATGCAGGTGGACAGGTTCAAACCGCGGGCATCAGGGCTCCTGCCTGCCAGCCACTCCGCCTCAGCCGTGCTCTGTGTTGGATGAAGCAGGCCAAGCCACGGTCCCTGCCTCCCCTTATTTGTGGCCCAGGTGACTGGCTTGTGGTGTGGTGTCTCTGAGTCAGCATCCTTCGGGGACAGCAGGCTGGCGTGGTGGAAAGACGGTGAGCCTGGGCATTGGCGGGCCACGACCCTGGGTCTCGACTCTGTCGTGTGAACCCGTGTGAACTTCAAAGCCCTCATTTGCACTGGATCATTGACAATCAATAGCAGCTGGTATCGACCAAGAACTTACAGTGTGCCCAACCCTGTGGGCTACAAAGGGACTAGTTCTAATTGACCTGGTGAACCGCAGAGGCTGAGGTGTGACCCTGGGGCTTCTGACTCCAGAATGGACATTATTCGTCACTCATTGTTCCACTCAAAGGATTTTAAGACCCCTGGTGTATGACAGGCACTTAATGTAACTATCCATTTTTATCATTACTATGTTATAGTTAGTTGGAAGGGCAGGCAGGATTGAAAGCCAGACAGATAGGCTCCAGAGTCTATAGTCTTTCTCCATCTCGCTGTATTTGTTCCATTCAAAAGACTTTGCCAGAATGGCTTTTTGTTTTGTTGAATACCAATGATATATGGTGAACAAAATTTCATTCTTGCCCTCAAGGAAATCACCATCTCGTCTAGAGACTATGTAACAGTCAGCCTTCACTAGGCTTTGCTGCAGTAACAAACATCACCAAAATGTTTGCTGCTTTATAGTAGAAAAGATTTATTTTTTTTTCACTTCCATGTCTTCTTCATTCTGGAGTCCAGGCTGTTCTTGTAGAAAGAGGGGAAGAACGATGGTGCAGTCCCCTAATGTTCTTACAGATTCTGCCTGGAGCATGGCAAAGTTCACATCTGCTCACATTTAATTGGTCAAAACCGGTCACGTATCACAGCCTGACATTAATGAAGGCAGGAATCACGCTTCTCCCACAAGGAGGGTTACCGGGAAGGTCTCATTAAGGATAGGTTCAGGGGAGGGCATTTATCTGAGCCAATAATGAAACCTACCAAAGATGGATCCTTGAACAAGCAATTACAATACAATGTAGTCCATCCTCTGGCCGGTTTTCCATTCCTTGATCAGAGGAGGGAAATGCTCAACTCTTTCAATTCGTTGTGTGAGTTTAAATAAAAATAAATAAAATTTAGAGCAGGTGTTGGTGACGGAGCCTCCATTTCCCAGAACAAGGATGGACAGGGTTGTAATGGAGCCATTGGAGAACCCCCAAGTCACCAGTCCAGTTAGAGGGAAAAGCATGGAGAGTCGTTTTGCCTATGGCAGGGTCTGTGCGTCTACAACCCAAAAACTGGGATCTGGGGGCTCCCCCGCGTGGTTGAGGGAGAAAGGCCGATCTTGAGACCTGGGAGGAAGCCCAGACGTTGGGGGCCGTGTGGCACGGACAAGGCAGAGCTTGGTTGGAGGCTGGGGGGGTGGTATTTGAATGTTCTCCATGAGGCTCGGGGTGCCTCAAGCTTCCTGTTTGCAAGTAACATCCAGAAGGTATAAAGAGAATTTTAAAATGTTTGGTTTTGACTCCAAAAAATCATTACCGTTGTTGTCTGTCATTTGCTACTTTGGGATTCCGCTGACCCGTAGCTCACGTTTCCACTCGGGGGGACTCGGTCACTTGCAGGTGAGACTGAGTGTCTTCTGAGGTGACATCCAATAGACTCGGGTTCTCTCCCCACCCTCTCTCTTCCCCTCTTCTTTGGGGTCTCACCTTTTCCCGGGATGCATTTCTATCCAGGAACCTCCCTCTGAATGTTTCTGGGTTTGGTTGGGACATCTTCAACCCCAGGGACAGCAGAGGACCCCCAGGTGGGGAGATGAGGAAGGCCAGGGAGAGCTGCTGTCTCTGAGCTCCTCTGACTTGGATGCCACGTGGCTGTCACTTCTACCCTAACACAGCTGCCACATCAGCGTGTGCACAGGGACTCCTGCAGGAGCTGCCTAGGGAGGGGACAGGGACATCAATGTCCTGCTCCGGTCAGATCCCAAGTCTACCCGGGCGTTTCTAAAGTCCGTCTCTGCTGCAGAGTGGGGATTGGGGGCCGCAGGATTCAGGCCCCTGTTCTTCCTGGTTCACCTTTCTCTGTTTTAGCTTAGCTCTCCCCCGCCCAGGAAAGGTCGCAGGGTCTTCCTGAGCGCGGAGACACTCCCGTGATGTCACGTCCTGTGTCTTCTCTCCTCCAGGCCCACGGTGACAACTCCGGGTTAGTCCTCCACCTTGGATTCTCCCCAGGGCAAAACCATCTTGTTTTTATTAACTAGTGAACTCTTGGTTACTTTTCCAGATTCCCCAAGGGCTCATAACGTGTCTCTCTAACTCGACACATTCTGTGGGCAAATAGTATGATGCCACTCTATGTGTCAGATCTGAGGTCTGCAGCAGTACACCCTTCTGCCTCTCTCATTCTCTGTGCAATTATTGTCATATATTTTGCTTCTCTGTATGTTATCAACCCTACGATACATTATTGTGGGCTTCTTTAGCTTTAAATCATGAATTATCTTTTAGATGAATTAAAAGATGAGGATGAAAATACGTTTTGGTTACCCACATTATCTGTCTTTGCAAACTGCATTTCCCCCCCCATGTCTGTTAGTAGAAGTTTCCCGCCCAACACCAGTGACTTTCTCCCTGAAGAAATTCCCTGCAACATTTCTTTTCGTGCAAGTCTGCTGATGGTGAGTTCTCCTAGCTTTTCTCCATCCAAAAAAAAAAAGTCTTTCCCCTTCATTTTTTGAAAGATATTGTTGTCGGGTATAGAATTCTAAGTTGGTTCGTTTTCTGATTTCAGTACTTTCAAAATGTTACGGCTGCATTTTCTGGTTTGCAGAGATTCTGACGAGCTCTCTGACATCGTTTCTTTGATATTTTCTCCTTCTCTGTGTGTGTGTGTGTGTGTGTGTGTGTGTGTGTGTGTTGTGTTAATGTGATTATAACATGCATTTGTGTAGTTTGTCTATCTGCTGCTCAGGATTTATTGAGATTCTTTACACCTTTACTCCTCAATTAAGTTCGGAAAAAAAAAATTCTTGTTCTTTCTCTAATCACTGTTTCCACCCTCACGTCCGCCACCCTAGACTCCAGCGGCCTGTGCGTTGGGCGGCTCTGTACCTCCCTGTGTCACCTAAGGCTCTGCACTTTCATTTTGGGTGGTTTTTATTGCTGATTTCAAGTTCACCGGTTTTTCTCTCCTGCATTGTCTACTACGATATTGATCTCACCCAGTGAAAATTTCATCTCAGACACGACATTTTCCGTCCCCAGAAGTTCTCTTTGGTTCTTACTCAGACATTCTCTCTTTCCCCTCATTCTGTCTGCGCTCTATTTTACAACCTTGGAGGTGCACAGCGCATCTCTCATACTTTCTTAACAGCCGCGCTTGCTAATGCCATCGCTAGGGTTATTTCTGGATCTTTCCGAGTACTGATTTTTCTCTGAGTCGAGTCACATTATCTAGCTCCTTTCTATGTCTGTTAATATTTTTATTGAATATTAAACTTTATAAAGTTGACATTTTGGGGTACTAGGATCTGTGGTACAAAAAAGTACTCAGATTTTTCTAGAAGCCATTGTAGTTACTTGCAGATCGGCTGGATCCTTTTAATATTTATTTTTAAAGCTTTTTTTTTTTCTCCTTCCCCTGAGGGGCAACTGTAGTCTTCATTCTAGGATCACTTGGCTTCCTTCTGAGCCTTCTCCTGAATGTGCCTGTGTTCAGCAAAAGTCCCTCACTCTGCCTGATGTGCTGCCAACCATGGTGGCCCCTGTGATCCCAGGGAATCATTTGGCTTGGTGCTCCCCGGCAGCTCCTCTGCTGGCCCTTTGGCTTGCCTGAGCCTGTAAGGTTCTACGCTCCCTAAGTGCAGGGCTGATACTCCACCCTCAACTCAAAGAAACCTGACACACGTTGCTGGAACTCGCCGTGTGACTTCCTCTTCTCCCTCTGTCCTGCAAATCCGAGCTCCCCAGCCTTCCAGATCTCAGTGACAGCGCTGGTCGGAGCGCTTTGACTGACTTTCTCTGTTGAAATCTAGAAAGTCTCTCCAAGCCCGTGGAAATGACAGGACGAAGCTTGGTTTCTTTCTCCTTTTCTCAAGGACCACAGACCCCGGCTGTCGGCAGCTCTCGGTGTCTGCAATACTGTCCGTCTTTCTAGTCATTTACAGCAAGATGGTAATCTGTGCTGTCTTCTACCTTTGGCCAGAGGCAGAAGGTTCAGAGCCTTTCCTGTACGCCAGTTTGCCGATTATTTCTGTCCTCCTCATAATCGTGCTTAGCGTGGTAACGGTTCTGGGAACACCTACGACTGACTTTTTATTTGGGGTTTAAAAGCAAACCTGAAAATTATAAAAATTCTAGAGGGAAAGGCTCTTCCATTCAAGGAAATGTAAGGGAATGAACGGAGCAGTATTTATTGAGCACCTTCTATTTGCTGGGCACTGTTCCAGTGGTTGGTGGGGACGGTAAACAGATCAAAACAAAACAAAGCACACAACAAAAGGACCCCTCTGCTCTTGTCAAGTGCATGGGAGAGAAAGTAGAGAGAGAGAGAGAGACCACGCGCACAATAAATAAGTGAAATCTTAAAACCTATAACGTGTCAGAAGGTAAGTGCTGTGGGAATCGCCCAGAAATAACGGCCCTCCCGGCCCACATGTGGCGCTGATTGGAAAACATGGCTGCTGTCCCTCCATAAACTTTAATGACAGAGGCCATCTGCTGAGAGGTGAAACAGCCAACTCTATTACCATAAATGCAAATCGAGTGGAGGGCCGTCTCCTCGTGCCCCGTTAATCTCTGTGGCTTGTAAACACTCACCACAAAGTCACATCTCCGCACACCGAGTTGCAAACTCCTTCCTCTGCAGTCTCCCCAGCGAGGCCGGATGCCCCGGGAGGCAGGTTCCAGGTCTGTGTCTGCTCGTGAGTGTGTCCCCCCAGAACCCCCAGAGGCTCTGCACGTGGATGGTGGTTCAGGAACACGGGTGCACCCCAGTGGAAGGACCTGCCTGGCTTGGACCCCCTCTGCACACGCCCTGGCTCTGCCCTTGAAGATGGCCGGCTGCTTTCTCTTGGAAAGCTGCCCATTGAGATTTCACTTTTCCTCCTTTCTCTTCCCACAGCGGTGCAATCCCTGCACACCCTAAACGACCAGATTTCCCACTTCATTGTCACCAAGTCGAAGGCCCTGGAGGAAGACAAGGACCCCTTTCTACCCGCCGAGAAGGAGACTCTGAAGAGCTCCATGATACTGATGAGGCACCTCCTCACGGATGCTCAGGTAAAGGGATCAATAGAGCTTCTACCACCGTCACTGTGGATATCTATCGTTGTGAATTTCTTCCTCTTCTTACTGTTATTATGTGTAAGCTCTTCAAGAATGTTCAGCTGTCAGACCTGCTGCCAGTTGCCTTTGTGATAAACAACCACAGGACAGATGTTTTGAGACAGTGAGAACTGGATTTCGGACGGGGATCCGTTTTGGGGGGTTTTCGATTAAAGTGGCTTGTGTTGAAGTCAAAGTAACAGGGCTGAAAAATGATATATGTGTGGTCTCCGAGAGCCTAACAGATCTCCTCTTAGCCTTGGAAAAGGGAGATTCCATTTACATACCAACTTGGCCGGCATCAAAGCTGCCAAAGGCGTCGGAGTGGAGCAGACACTTCTCCCAAACTGCATCTCTGAGTGGCTAATGAATATTTGGTGTATTTGATGTACCACCCAGTAAGTGAATCAGCACCGCACCGTTACTTATTTTTTTTTCTTTTGAATGCTAGCAATGAATTTATTACAGAAGGTATTAAGCCCGTCGCGTGCTTTTATTGAGATGTTGTTTTTCAAGGTTTCTCCTGGTACACTATTTCATTGAAATATTTTAAAATAATTCATCTACTCCTTCTGTCTCTGTTGGTGGGTCTCTCCAGATATGTTGATGGGCAAACACCAGGTGTCTTCAGGGGATCCAGAGTTGTCTGGGTTTGGGAAGCCAAGCTGTGCTAGATTTTTTTTCTTTCTTTCATTTCTACCTCTTGGAACCTAGAAGTGTTCCGGGAGATGCTCCTTCGGTTCGGTGATTTTCTGGGTTGGTTTGCCCTGGGGCTTCCCTGCTCTGTTTTCCCCGAGGAGCAACAGTGAGGTCATTGTGGCTGGTGGCTGCCTGCGTTCAGCTCTGGATGAGGGGCTTTGAACTGTGGTTTCTTGCTTCTGCTTCTCCCATGGTGATGTTTTATGTTTTAGTTTTTAAACCAATCCCCAAACCTGGACCTTGTACCAGTAAGACTTTAAAGAGGCCCGGTTTTGTGCATTTCTCACCTGTCAATGTCTGAAGCCGCCCTGTGGGGCTTTTAGAGCCTCAGGTTGTGGGGCTCCACATTATGCAGAGTCTTTTATTTCTATTCATGACCCCCCTCCCTTCCTCCCCGCCTCTGTATTGTGAGCAGCCATTGTTCAGAGTCTCCTTCCGCCCCAAGCCTGTCTGAGAGAAGGGAAGAATTCTGAAGCCACCACAGCCATCTTTTAAAACTCAGAAGAAAAGGAAATTTGGAGCAATTTGCTAAATAAAACAGAGCAAATGGTTCTTGAAAGGATTAGCTTACCTCAGCGCCTGGACCCAATCCTCCCCTCAGCATCCCAGCCCAGGGAACCATCTGCAGGAATCCCCAAAGACACTGTGCACTTCCTTGTTTGCAGAAGCTAAGAAGATAAAAGAAGCGTCCATTTTTCCCTCTCTCCCCGTCCTGTCTGAGTTTACTAATGCCTAGAACTGGACTTCACAGGTCTCTAACATCCGAGGGAGCTAGGTAGTAGGGAGCACAGTTACGCAGGAAGAGTGAGTCCTGTTTTTCTGTGACACACTAGGATGGCCGTGTTCCTGACGATTCATTGCATATTTTATAAAGAACTAGAAAAGGAGTTCAAAAGCTCCCAATACAAAGAAATGGAAAATGTTTAAAAAGGGGAAATGTTAATTACCCTGATTTGATCGTTATACATTTTATATATGTGAATTATCACACAGTACCCCAAAATATGTACAACTACGACTAAGAAGGTTTCACACGGCTTAAGGGAAGATTTTCCCTCCCTAAGTTCCTCATTCACTTGACACCTTTAGTCCTTAGTGGTAATGGTAGCCACGTATCCCTTTTTTACTTAAGGAGATGAGAATATCCCATTTAATGTGGTTCCTGGGTAGAAATATTTTATTATCTCATTTTTTTTCCTGATCCCAAATCGACATGCACTAGAATGTTCCCATTTAGGTAGCCTCAGCAAGTCCTGAAATCCCACCCCCATATCTTTTTTTCCCCTGAAACTACTCATTTTTTGAAACATTGTGATTGTGATCCTCGGTCCCTAGCTGAAGTCAGATAGAATCATGTCACTCCATTCCCCCAGGATCAAAGGATCTCAGAAAGGTACTGTCTCCCATGAGTACCGCCAGGTTTATAAGATGCTAAGGAACCTCAACATTTTGGGAATGGCCAGGGCGCTGTGTGGTTTCGAGTTTGGGAGTGGGCGTCTAGAAATACGTTATTTTGAAGAGAATCTTTATGGAACAGTTTTTTTGGGAAATTCAGTTATTTCCCAACTCTTTTTAAACCCTGCTTCTTACCTCACTTCCAAAGACAAATGCACGTACTTATCTCGTATTCCAAGTTCATCGATAGCAGGAAGTCGATAGAAGGTGTGTGCACGCTCCCATCTGGGCTGTACTTGATGATGTTAATGGAGGGCTTCCCGGAGCTCTGTGTGTTGCAGGATGCACTCAGCTCCTCACCAGCAGGAACCACAGCCCTTACTTGGTTGGCATAATAGGTGTCTCCGTTCCAAACCCAAAGGGCCCTTAATAGTATTAGATTAGGATGAAATACTCTGACATCAGCTTCGCAGTTGAATGAAGTCAGGCCAAAAGTCTTCCAGAGAACCCCGAGGCGTGCTTGGAGAGAGACTGCTTACCAGGTATAATCGATTCAAGTCACATCTGTCTTGGAAGCAATAAATCCTGCTTAGGAGAATGTCAAAGGCAAACGCATGGCTCTGCTATGAAATTCCGCCTCCGAGGATTATAAAACAGTGCACACCGCGCAAACACATCTCCCAAGCATAATGGGGGTGCCAGAGATGATCGGCAGGCCCCACGATCGGCCTGGAGAAGGGAGTCGAGAAGGCAGCCTCTCACGTGGGCAGCCCAGAAGGCCTGGGGTCATCTATTCGTTGCCTGAAGATCCCCTTGATGTTCCGAGCGTGGGAGTCCCCAGTGAGGCAGGGCACCTCTTCTGGTTTGAACCCGCCTCCGGTCTGGTCTTCAGGTTCCCCCATATTCATTGAAGGCATTCAGATGGCATTTGAAACCCGATCTTGTGGCTTTTATTCCTGAGAGCGCCATCGACACCCAAAATGCCGACTCAGCTTCATCAGCGATTAGATTCATGACACCGGCGAGGCCGTTCTTTCTGGTGGAGATTAATTCTTTGACTCGTGCCGTGTGACTCTGCTAAGAGGGGTTGATGGCAGGAAATTAAATCTCCTATTGGCAGTTCTCTCCCTCGTCCCCCCCAAAGACCTCGGATCATTATTTACTAAGCAAATGCTAGAAAAAACAGGAAGGTGGCTTGTTTGCAGCAGAGCACCCCCCCCCCCCCCACACACACACCCCTTGAATGCTGAGAACGGAAGGGCAGGGAACTCTCCGTGAACCTCGGGGGCTCCTTCCGCCGGCCACAGGACGGAGACGGGTCAAGGAAGGGCCCGGGTTTTATTGATCCATGGCCACGGCCAGGTGACTGTCCTGCCTAGAACTAGGCTTGGGCTGGGCTTGAAGAGGGGGGTCCTGTTGAGAGGCCGAGTCCCAGGCACACCCCTCTGGGGACCCATCCCTAGGAATGAAGTGAGAAAAGCTTTAGAAATAAAAGTGACCACAGCGGTGACATCCCTGTGGAGTCAGGGCTCAAGACGGGTGGGCGTGGAAGCAGGAAGCGGGGAGCCTGTGACGGCGCCTCCCACCTGTTCTGCCCCCCCCTTCTCCTTCCTGTTTGACTCCCTCCCCCTCCCCTTCTCTCTTCTCAACGGTATTTTTCCTTCTCATTTGGGTTGAGAGCTCATTTGCCAAAGCCCCGTGTTTCATGTTTCCCTCACCAAGACGGAGCCACCCGCAGCCACAGGAGGCCGGAGGGGAGGGGACCCGACCGGGAGGGAGCCGGGACCCTGCCAGGATCTGGGATGGGTGTGGATTGGGTGGCTTCATTTTCTTTTCTCTCTCTCTCTCTCTCTCTCTCTCTCTCTCCCCCAATGGCCTAGCAGACTCCCGGTGGGTGGTGATTCCTGATTGCTGTCGGGTGAATCCGACTGAGCCAATAGAGTAGATCTGGAGGCTCCCTCTGCACTGGCCTCAGGGGGGCTCAGATTAGAGGATGCCTCAGGTCAGCTTCCTGCCAAATAGCGAGGGAGGGCCAGCTCCTCCCGTCTCTGTCACTGTCACCTGCCTGGGGAGGACGGTTGGGAGAGGCGCCCGTCACCCAGACTCTCCTGGTACTGGACTCCCCCTCCCTCAGCCCTTTCTGAAGTCAGTGCCCTGGTCCAGGGGGCACTGCTGCTAATGCAGCCACCGGGCTCTTCTAGCCACTGCGGCTTCGTGGCCACGCCCGGGAATGGGACCTTGTGGACAGGCCTAGAGAACATCCCGCCTTCGTGTGGCAGAAACGGAGTCACCTGAAGAAGGCACCTGGCCTAGGGAGCTCCCCGATGCTGGCTGAGGGGCAAGAAGCCCTTCAAGTGGGTTTTCTTGTTACCTTCTGAGACGGGACACCATCAGGGAGAAAGGACAGAACCAAGTCCAGGCTGTGGCCAGCGGAGAAGAATGTTAGATCAGGAGCCAACAGGCGGCTCTGTCCTCCCAAGAAAAGAACCCTGGGCTATTGCGAAGTCCACTCACCCCACGGGATTTCCACCTCTTAAAGGTCCTAGGAGTAAGAAATACTCAAGTCGATGCTGAAGAACTTAGTTCGCCTCACTGAAAGGCCCAGGGTAAGCTCATTATTCTAAAGAGTCTCAGCTCATCCTGGGTCGCGCGTGCCCCCTTCTTGCTCACGATGCCCTGGGCGTCTGTTTGGAGAAGCCACGAGTATTTTCCACCTTGAGATGCGGACCTCTGAGGTCTGCAGGCCTGACGTTTGCAGGGTCTGATGCGACTCTGGCAGTGCACTTCCCATTCTGCCACAGTGATCTCGATCTTTTAAAGCTATTTAAATAAATAAATAAAACTCAGCCTGTAAACCCTGCGGGCTTAGACGCCACCCCATCAGACACAGAGCGCCTCCATAATCGCCTTCCTGCTCAGAAGAAATGGAAGGTGACGTGTAATCGTAATGCGGTTCTCTGCGAAGCTCGTGTCTGGGGACTTTTCTTTTTTTTTTTAATTAATAGAGAAACGTAGTCTCTTCTGAGACCTCCAGCACTTTTGCGAAATCCATAAGGTAGAATTTAGGGAAATGCAAAGTCACTTTCAATGTTTATTGTGCAAATATACAGGTGTAGGTGGAAATGGGACTCGGGGAAAAAGGATGAACTCTTGTCTTCTTGGTTTCTGAAGGAGGAGGGAGTCTTAGGTTGGGGACTTTGGAACGGAGAAGCCCATCAAACTGGTGTAGCTGCCATGGAACTGGACAGTACTAAGAGGCTACGTGGCGAGGGTTTTTGTTGGTTTGTTTTGGTACCAGGGGTGGAACCCAGGAATGCTTAACCCCTGAGCCACATCCCCAGCCCTTTTTACTTTTTAAATTTTGGGACAGGGTCTTGGTAAGTTGCTTATGGCCTCACTCGGTTTGCTGAGGCTGGCTCTGAATCTGCAATCCTCCTGCCTCAGCCTCCCGAACTGCTGGAATCACAAGCCAATCAGATTTTAGGCAGCATTTTTAGATAAGTGATTTTTTATATTAAGTGCTTATTTTAATGATCTGCATTTAAATGATAACCAAATAGAGTTTATGCTGATACAGTAGCCAATGGACCCTGTAACAGTAAAGGGGATCTGACATAGTAACAAAGTCACGGGAGGAAGGTTGGGGTGGGGATTCAGCTGGGGCTCTCTGGTTGTCAGCAGCAGAGACCAGCTCTGATTATAAGTAGGGAGAAGTTTTAATGGAAACATAGTGTCTTTTAGAAAAAGTGGAGGGACCCTACCTCAGGCAAATGGGAAACAGGAAAGCCTTGGAGATCTAGGGGTCCAGGGCTCAAGAGCAGCTGCTGCAGAGTGCTGTGATGGGGTGGATCGGCCCCACCCATGTGCTATCTATATGCCATTTTGATCAAGATCCACATTCCTGGAAGTCTCCAAATGGCCCATCTTAGGTATGTGAGCCCTCCTCCTCCTTGGCCCTGGGCAGCGTGTGAAAGTATCATGACCGCAAGAAGGAGAAGCAGATTCGGGGCAGATACCGCTGTCCAAGGAGGCCATAAAAAGTCTACCTTGCATCCTGCCTGCATGGTGTGCCTAATGTTCAGCTTGGCTCTGCACTCAGCTGTAGAGAAAGAACATTCCATCACACACGTCCAGGGGCCATGTTAAGCTAATTGTGTGACTATCACAAAATATCTGATACTGGGTAATGTATAAAGAGAAAAAAAAGTTTTATTTGGTTCACAGTTCTGGTGACTAGAAAATCCAGACCGCATGGTGCTGGTGTCTGGCTGGCCCACCATAGGGCAGAAGGGGGAAACTGGAGAAGGGGTCAGGCACGTGGTCTCACTTTATAACCATCTGTTCTCAGGGCAACTGATCCATACCTGGGAGGCTGACCCTGTCCTGTGGGACAGCACTAATTCCTTTAGGAAGGTGGAGCCCCCGGGACCAGATCACCTTCCAGGAGCCCCCCCACCCCCACCCCTTGAACTTTCCACTTCCTCAGGCTCATCATAGCGGGGACCACGCTCTGGCACAGGGAGCTCTGGGACACTCACCACACCTGAACCCCAGCAGAGCTCGGGAGGTAGTGGGCACGCAGACATGGTCACACTCCACGGTAAATATTGATGAAGACCTGCACAGGGGCCGACGGAGCCTGGAGAAAGACCTAGTGATGTTTGCAGATCACTTTCCTGTTTATAAAGCGCTTTCCTCGGGATTCTCTCATTTTTTCCCCTCTCAGCAATGGAGGTTGGGTATGATTATCCCTATATTGAAAACCAGGTGTACAGTTTCACCAGAACAGCCCTTTCTCTGTTGCTCTATAAGGAAGCAGGCCTATAGGTGGGGACCCTCAGAGCATCTGCCTCCTGAAAGGTTATTGAATAGAGAAGGAGTAGGTCATCTGGGAAAAGAAGATTAAAAACTGGCTTCAAACATAGAATGCCTCACATAACTCTAGATGTTTTGATGATTTTCATGAAGATGCCATACATTCCTAAAGCTAAACTCGACCCTCTCAGATTCCTGGTGGATTGGAGGTTCCAAAAATGCTGCTTTAAGAAAACTTTAAATAGGGACATAAAGATCATTGCAGCTCTCCCCCAAGTCCCCGGGTCCTCCTGATGTCCTGTCACGTTAGCAAACATTTCGCTGGCTCCATAACACAACGCCCACCGTCACCCTCCAGGTGAGTGGTTCTCAACTAAGAGGAAAGAAGAGAAAGTTTGTTCCTTCTGCTCCAGGGGACTTTGGTCCGTGTCTGGAGATATTTTTCCTTGTCCTGCCTGGTAGTTGGGACAGAGGATAGTGGTGCTACTGGTATCTGGTGGGTAGAGGCCAAGGTTACCGCTAAACTACCCACGAGGAGCAGGACAGCCCCACCCAACGTAGACTGACTTACTCAGCCCCAAAGGTCAGCTGTGTCGGGGTGGAGAAACCTGGCTTTGGATCCAAGGCTGAGATTTTAACTTTCTATGGAAACCTTCCAGCTGTAGAATCCCTGTCTCGGAAGCCCTCCTGTGCGTCCTAATGGATCTTCAAGATACTTCTCAGTTCTCCATCCACTCGTCTCCTTCTTTGTTCATTGAGCACCGACTGTGTGCCAGGGCACTGTATTAAGTTGTGGACAAACGACCACAGAAACCAAAGAAGTGATCCTTGCTCTTAAGTGGTGTAGGGAGGGGACATTGATATAAATAAGAAAAAAAAAAAAAGACAATGAGTTTCAACAGGCGTCTTAAAGACGCGTTAGAACCTAATTCAGGTTCATGTTCAAAGACATTCTGATCAATGAAGCGATGTGAGAAGTAAGCCTGTGTGTGTGTGTGTGTGTGTGTGTGTGTGTGTGTAGCAGAGAGAGAGCTCCTCCCGTGCTTTATTGCATGAATTTGTACTTTAATTTAGTTGTGTGTGTTTAGTATTACCCCATGAGGTAACTAAAAATAGATCCCTGGAGATGTTGCAAAAGGTCTATGCAAATTATTTATTCTGGAAATTTACATTTAATTTAGGGAATATAAAAATCCCAACGGGTCCCTCAGGAGCAGAACATCTTTTAATCCTTTGTTGACGTCCACGGAGGGACCTGGATCTCGATTCTTGTTGGAAGGACTTGGACGTGTGGATTCACCCCCCGGGGGGGTGGGGGGGAGAACTGCTGCAGACTTTGGAGTCAGGTGGATGCTCGGGGAATAAGGGGGGTACAGAGCTCTTGGGGGCAGGAAAGTGAAGAGGTGAGGGCTGTAGTCACCTCGCTGAAGAGCCGCCTTGCCGCCAGCCCCCAGTTGAGCACCTACAGACCAGGAGCTTCACAGAGCAGGCTCTCCTGCCCTGGCTGCGTGTCCTCAGGAAACGCAGATTCATGTTAAGCTGAGTAATTAGCAACATAATAAAGATAATTTCATCGCCATAATGGAATTCAGACTTTTTTTTTTAAAGTGTGGTTATTTGGTATTATTTTTGTGCTGTGGCTTCCATCTGCAATCAGATAATAGAGAGCTCAACGTCTGCCATATGATTTTAATCCTAAAATAACTTACATTTAGAACACTAATTCTTATACCGAGCTCTTGGGGCCTCCCATTCATTCACATTAAACCCAAACAGTCCCTGCAGAGAAGCCAGGTAAATTGAGGCATGGAGTCGCTAAGTGTTATCACTCACATCAGACGTGAGGTCTGGGAGTGGAGCCAGCCCGTCTCCCTGGTGCCAATTCAAGCCAGCACTCCCTGTTCCTTCACTCTCTTGTCTCCGAATAAATCACACTTAAAAGCAGTTTTATAGTGAGATGGTGAAGTTGGATATTTTAAGTGCACTTATTCCTGTGGAACTTGAAGCAAAGTCACTCCATTAGGTCAACTTCGTAGCCCAGATACTTACTTTCAGTATGGATGCTCTTGGATTGGATTACTGATCTGAGCCTAATCTCTCTTTTATTCATTTTTTTCCTTCCCCAAAAGTATAAAATAAAAACAAAAGACTCATGGTACAATGGACAATGAAAATCAAGACATGGATTTGTATCGGTTAGCTACTGCTGCATAACAAACTACCCCAGAACCTAGTGGTTTTAAACATCTACTTACTTCTGATAAGTCTATGGATTGACCAGGAAAACCTGCTAATGGGGTCAGGTTTGGCTGATCTTGACTGATTTCAATCATTCATTTGTGGATGGGGGCCTGACTGGTCAAGGTAGGCTCAGCTACAGCCATTTACTTCTTCTACACCTCATGCCCCTCTAATAGGCGAACTTTGGATATTTTCATAGTGGGGATGGGGGTCCACACACACACAACGTGAACAAAGCTGTCCGATTTACGACCTTTGTTGTATCCACTCTATTTTTGTCCCTTCCACCGAAGAAAGGTCACCAAGCCCGAGGCAGTATGAGGAGGCAACTCCGAAGCAAGCAGATACAGGGGGGTGTGGACCAGGGGGTCACTAGTGTCACAGATCAACCTCACGCTCAGAGCACACCTTCACAAGTGTCCTAGGATCCCTACTGTGGTGTGGCTGGTCCCCCAGAGTCTCAGGTGTGGGATTCTTGGTTCCCAGGGGGGCAGTGTGAGGTGGTGAGATGGGTAATCAGTGAGGCCTAGTTGGAGGTCACTGGGTCACTGGAGGCACCATCCTAGGGAGGGACTAAGGGGGCTCTCTTGGAGCAAGTGCACTCTATGAGCAAGACTGCCCCCTCCTGGCCGCCCTGTGATCTCTCCCTCTCCCAAGTGCCCTCACCAATGCCATCCACCATGATGCGATGCAGCCAGGTGGGGGGGCCCTTGCCAGGGTCAGTACGGTCAGTACCATGCTACTGAGACCTTGAGCCTCCAAAACGGAGAGCTCAATAAATCTCTTTTTAAAATATATCACCCTCAGGAATTTAATATATCGACCGCGGGAATTTTTATATAGTAATAGAAACAGGACAGATACAAAATTTCTTGACCATTTTTGATCTGTTAGAAATGGGAATCCAAAATGTGCCAGTTAGCAAGTTTCCCACACACTGTCTTTTGGAAAGCCTGCTCTCCTTGGCTGGTTTAGGATCTGTGAGTTGTGCCCTTCAGCCCCATCGATGTGCACAGAGGACAGATCACGTTTGAACAGCTGGAGGATGTATTTTAAGAGGGCTCCACGTCAAGTCCGAACAGGATGATTGCGAAAGAAGCTACTGACCAAGTGTGAGAAGCCTGGGCCGTTAAAAGACCATCGATCCAGCTGGTGGGCAGAGCCAGGTGCATGGTTAATTTGTTTGACAAATACTTCCTGAGCTTATAGCAACCACCTGAAAGTCATGATGGTAAAGATGGCAGAGCGTTATGGTTTGGATAGGAGGTGTCCCCCAAAAGCTCATGTGGGAGGCAAGGCAAGAATTTTCACAGCTGAAATGAATAGATTGTGAGAGCTGGAACCTAATTAGTGGATTAATCCTCTGACAGGGGTTAACTGGGTGTTTTTAACTATAGACAGGTAGGGTGTGGCTGGAGGAGGCAGGTCACTGGGAACCTGCCTCTGGGTTTACATTTTGTCCCTGGTGAGCAGAGCTCTCTCTCTCTCTCTCTCTCTCTCTCTCTCTCTCTCTCTCTCTCTCTCTCTCTCTCTGATTCCTTGATGCCATGTCCTGAGCTGCTTCCCTCCACCATGTCCTTCCGCCTTGATATTCTGCCACACCTTGGGCCCGAGAGCAATGGAGTCGCTTATTCGTGGACTAAGACCTCTGAATCCATGAGCCAAAATTGCTCCTCGACATTGTTGTCCTCAGGTCTTTTGGTCTTAGCCACAAAAATCTGACTTAAACCCAGGGAGATGTGAAAACTAGATCTAGTGAAGGAGGATTGAGGAGTTTGTGCCAAATACCCTGCTGAGGATGTGACCTCCATGACCTCATTTGACCCGTGACTGTGAGGCGCATGGTATTGTCCCTGTTTTACACATGAGGAAACCGAGGCCCAGATATGACACTTACCCAAGGTCACATACCTAGTGAGTGGCTGCGCTAGTTTGGTTGCCAAAGTGACTATGATTCTATACTTTCTCCCTTTGCCAGAGGACTTTGAAGCCTTTTTCATTAATAGATTGAAACCCTTAAATCTGAGCTGGTCTGTGATTTGCTTGGTGAAAAGGGTGGATCAGTCCAGAGCCTAGACCTCAAAACACCTTGCCCATTTCTACTTTCTGGGAACCTTGCCACTGCTTTGAGAATAGGCCTGGTCCAGTTGGCTGGAGGAGGAGAGATCACTGGGCGCAGAGGTGAGTCCTCCCCAGTCTCTCCTAGGCCAGCCAGAGGCAAGCTGGCCTACTGAAGTGTCGTGCAAGGGAAAGCCCAGCGGAAGTCGGAGCAGCAGAGTGTCAAAACCACCATCCCCTTATAGACTTATAAGAATTAACCAATGGTGGTTGTTTTAGGCCATCACATTTTACGGAGTATCTTATTACACAGTAATTGTTAACCATGTAGCGCTGGTACTGGAAATCAGGTCTCACTTAAAACTCAGCCCTCTAACTGGAAGGGGGCCTGGGGAGGGGGTCTAGGTGTGTTCTCCGGGGAAAGAGAGAACGGATTTGGGGATCTTTCGCCTATCTTGGCCACACATGCCATCTTCTGGTTTCACATGGGTCCAGCCTGAGAACCGCAGTCACGATGGAGGAGCGCGTGACACATCCAAGCAGAAAGAGGACGTGGTTATTTTTGGGCATCTTAACGATGGCGCTGGAGAAGAGTGAAGGGTTCAGACTGAAGACAGGGGAGAGTGTGTCTTGGTAAGAGATGGGAGAGCAGTGAGCTGTGACGCAGGGTGGTCTAATTAGGTGGGAAGGTGTGTTTTCAGGGAGCATTTAGGAAGTGGGGCTACCCTTATGTGAAACTTGAAGATCAAAGTGAGCGTCAGGACTAGGACCAGTCTCAGATTTGGGTCACTGGGATAATTGGAGCCCCTGAGAAGGAATCAGAAAGGCAGCGGCAGACGTGAGGGGGAATGAAGGGGGTGGTGGAGACCTGTGATGGCGGAGGCATGGGTCTGCACCAACAGGCCTGGGTGTCACTGATATGTGTGTCCTGGAGACTGGAGTCACACATTTCCATCACAGTTCTGAGGAGCCGACAACAGAACCCACTCAAACCGAAATAGAAGGGACGTTCTTTTTTGTAAAAGAGATTTTGATAGTTTACAGAACCCTCAGGAGCCTGTGACAACTAGGTGTAGGGGCTACAGAGCCAGGAACAAGAGTAGCCAGGAGGAGCCAGCCAACTGCCCCCACAAGACTGTTAGCAGAAACCGCAGAGCTCCTGCGTCACCCAGCACAGGCCTGTGACACTGAGCCGGGGACACCAGACCCCTCTAGGGCTGTCCTGCAGAAGCTCAGGCTTCTGCCTCCAGGAAGGAGCCGATCTCCTCCCTCACTGTGGCTGTTCCTGGCCACCCGTTCCTTTCCCAGGCAGGTCACAGGGCACCCCCTTTGCTGCAAGGGAGTCTGGGAGATGTAGTTTCCACTGTCCATTTCCTGTAGTTCAGGGAGGAGGGCCGCAGAAGGGTGGATTGTGTGTGGAGTGAGCAATTTGTGGTCTCCCCAACATAGCAATACAGGAAACCACGCGGGGAAATTAACAGCAAGGAACCAAAGAAGAAGAAATTCTCCAGAGGAGGCAGCAAAACCCCACCTCTCCTTAGCGAGATGGAGTTGGGTTTCCGTCACTTGCAACCTGAGCACATGCCATCTTGTGCATGATTCCATCCTGTCACCACGACCATGTGTGCCTTTACATGGTTATCCCCAGGGACAGACGAGGGCTCCACCTGAGCAGAACTATCTAGACACTCAGAATTAAGCTTCAGGAGCCTACTGGCTCATAGACACAACCCCGACTTCTAATGGTTCAGATTTTACAATATTTTATGACAGTGGGCGAGCACCCCCAGACAGCCACTGTGCTCATCAATTTCAGCACAGTATTCAGTAAATTGCATGACACCATCAACACTTCATCATAAAAGAGGTTGGTGCTACATAATTTCACCCACCTATAGGCTATGGATATGCTCTCCGCACATCCAACGTGGGGTAGGCTGAGCTACAATGTTCAGTGGGTTGGATACATTCAATGCATTAGGGGATTATGTTATTTTTGATTGACGATGGGTTTATGGAGATGTGATCCCATCATAAATTGAGGAGCATATGTCCTCTTATGCACTCATGCACAGGGGGCTTGAATTCAAAGAAGACCAGGGTAAAGCTACATCATTTAAAATCATAGCCTACTAAGAAATGTTGGCACATACAGAGAGAGGTGGCACAAGGACTTTTTATTCCTGTGCCTGGAACAGCACACATTTATTATTCTGGAAGCACAATCTGTACACTGGTGTTCCTAAGTGATATGTATCACACGTGAGTGTATGTGATAACTTTTGAATGCATTTTCAAATGAAATTTGAATCCAGGTTTGCAGAACCTTTGAAACACCTGTATAAAACCCCAGTGATGCAAATAAAATTTGGAAATGTGCCCTGCACTGTTATCTACTCCAGCTTCATCCAAAGGAACCAACTTCTTTGTTATTGTGTCCCCCTCAAAGACACATTGAAGCCCTCATCCTCAGAATCTGGGAATGTGAGCTTATTTGGATATAGGGTCTTTACACAGACAATGGAGTTAACATGAGGTCATTAGAGTAGACTCTAATCCAACATGACTGTTGTTCTTTTTCTAGAAAAATATTTTATTAGTTGTCGATGGACCTTGATTTACTTATTTGTGGTGCTGAGAATTGAACCCAGTGCCTCATAGTGCTAGGCAAGTGCTCTGCCACTGAGCCCCAGCCCCAGCCTGACTGTTGTTCTTATATAAAGGGGAAATGTGGAGACAGTAACAAACCTGCACAGCGGGAAGGCTATGTGAAGACACGGTGGGAGGACAGCACGTCAAGACAGAGGATCGAAATGGTGCATCTGTAAGCCAAGGAGCACCTGGGGCTACCGGAAGTAAGAGAGAGGCCAGGAGCACCTTCTCACCTAGAGTCTTCAGAAGGGACCAATCCTGATGCCATCTTGAGTTTGGACTTTCTGCCTTCAGAACTGTGATCTTCTAAACTGTTACTGCTATTACCTCTCTCCGTATTTTGAAATAGGAGTCATAGGAAACTGGTATATCTATGCTGATAATGACAAACTAGAAAAGAATGTGGTGTGACTAGACCAGGGACAACCTGGTTCAGTAATATGTATTTCTTTCTTTCTTCCTTTCTTTTTTTCTTAGTTTAATGGAATTAAAACAATTGCTGCTGAAGGCCAGCAGGCATGTTGCCTTGATCTCTCAGGGTAACATCCTGGGATGCTGGAACCTACAGTTTGCATTTCATCAGCAGAAGTTAAGGCTCCTTGAGAGTCCAGGAATGGCCTTGTAGGTGGCCATGTTTTAGCAGCGTTTGCTGGAGGTGGTGGCATGTCTGTCTCTGATGCTCATACCGACATCGTGCCTGATTTGTTGGTTCCCTCGGGCTGGTTCTCTGTGTGATGGGAAGTTGTCACCTGGCTGTTGCTTTCGTCTCATCCTCATTACGGCCTCCGCTCTGACATCCTTCCAACTCTGCCTCAAAGGGGAGCATGTCGTCTCTCATCTGGGAAGAATTCCAGATGCATATTATCAGAATGGAGGAGCACTTGACATTTCAGATCGTCATTAGGGCTTCTTAATCAGTCGCAGCCAAACCTTGGTACTTTAATGGGCCTGTGGGGGCAAACAAACAAGTGGATGGAGATTCAGCAAGGCTTGCTGGCAGCTGTTGCCTTGTGCAGCTCACAGTGCTACCCTCCGGGGCCGGGCCGAGTCTCCGGGGGTCCAGCCTTTGGCTCACTGTGGCAAATCTGGTTGTCATCCTTCCTCTGCTATGTCCTGCCTTTGGAGGGACTGTATAATGAATCAAATCCTTCTCCCAGGACGATTCTGCTTCCCCGGACTGTCACTCCTTCTCTGTTGGGTCCCTGACTTACTCTCTGTTTTGTGGGAACAACCCGCTCAGTCAGGCTTGTCCACGCCCCATCCTTTTCTGGGTCCCCCACCCCCAGACCCATGTGTGGAATGTGGTTTTGCATTTTGCAAGGGGCAGGCTCAGGGGAGGTGTGGGTCTTTCCCGAGGGCTTGGCCTGCCCACTGGGCAGTGCCCTCTCTTTGTAGTTCTGCGGAGCAGTGTGAAGAATTACCTGGAGAGAGAAGCAGTGGGCATCCATCCCAGTGGCTGAGGGGAAGGGACAGGAGGGGCCAGTACCCAGGGGGATAACCTGGAGTGCTCTGTGCGGTATGAAAGTCCACTGAGGATAGAGACTTGGGGTTGGTGACGCTCCGCCTGTTCAGGGGCTGCCCTCTTGTCCTACCCTGGGACAACCTGCCGATCTTGTGCCAACCCCTCTTCAGACTTTGTTGGAGTATCTGACTTCAGTTCTCATTTTTTAATTCACACGGGCACCACTAAACCCTCGGCACAGCTGGCTGGAAGTTATTGATCAATGGGGTCAGCCTTTGGGGAGAGGATCAATATGTAGAATATTCCTCGAAAAACAACCTAATATAGAAGAAAAATTATTCTACGGGCACATCTGAATTTAGCTTTTGATTAATGAAGTGATTCTATTCATTGATAAGGCTGGTCCTCATTGATGAGTGTATTGACAGGTTTACTCTTCCAGAGCCAGGTGAGTGGACAGAGGTGTCCTTTGTCCCTCCACACTCTCCTCTCTGGTCTGGGGACCTCCCATACCTCACTTTAACCCTGTGTTGTTGATACTTCCTCCTCTAACCCCAGGTCCTCCTTGGAATCCAGTCCCAGAATCCCAGAGAGGGATGGGGGAAAGAGACAGAAGGGGCTGTCCAGAGTGGCCACTGAACTAGGCCATCTTGGGTCTGTGGAGGGACTTGTGGTCAGTTCTGTCATCCGTTCTCTACCCGACACCGCCCTTCCTTATCCCTGCTGGGAACAGCACTAGTGAAATGTGGGGGAGCCAGGGCCATGGTGGCACCCACACCACAGCTCTGTGTCACGGGCACCACAGAGGGCAGGGGCTGGTACTGATATGCTGGGGAGCTTTCCTTGGGTGACGAATGTCCTATGTAGTCTTGTTTTCTTGCTATTTTGAAGCTCATCTCTTGCTCACAACAGTGAAAAATGGGAATCCCAATAAAAAATTTGGTAGTATTTGATTGGGTAAATGAATTTTAACGCATCCCTAGAATGGAATATTCTAGAGCCATTAAACACAATTAGGTAGATCTATGCTTATTGACATGAAAACCTGTCTGTGTTAAATCAGTAAATAAAAAGTAAAAAAAAATGCCTAGAAGAAATTACACAGAGATATTAACAGAAGTGATCTATGAGCAGGGAGATAATAGATTTTATTTTCTTCCTTCTTTTTGTTCTCTGAATTTCTGCAGTGAACATGTATTACTTTTATGACGAGTAGGGGAAAGCTTTTCACAACATGGAAAAATTCAAAAAGCAGGCTTCGGAGAAAAATATTTCATGCTCATATTTATTTTTTTTATGGCACTTTACCCTGGTCTTCTAAGAGGACAGAGGATTAAGAATAAGCCCCATTTATCTTTGTATGTGCATATGTACTTCATAATATAGTCTTTGCAATATATTTGTGACACACATATACAAATGCAAAACCCAGACTATTACAGTATATAATATGGCACAAAATTCACAAAGTGCATGCTCACGTATAAATTCTGTGCACATGTACTGTCGCCTGTCCTATGCTCAGTGTGTTGCTTTGCTGGATGGATTGTTCACAGTCCTTTCCCAATACTTAATGCACATCCTATTTGGAAAATCAGTTCATATTCTAATCCTCCCTGTTCTGGAAGG
Source organism: Urocitellus parryii (assembly GCF_045843805.1). Classification (NCBI taxonomy): domain Eukaryota; kingdom Metazoa; phylum Chordata; class Mammalia; order Rodentia; family Sciuridae; genus Urocitellus; species Urocitellus parryii. Next base: position 8,946,765 of record NC_135541.1, read on the forward strand.
GAATGGCCATTGATGATCTTGGTGACTCTGTTTTAAAAAGAGACATTATTGGAAGACGAAGTTCACGTGTGGCTCACCCCACTCAGGATGGTGGGACTCCTGGTGGCATCATTAGTGTTTGTCTCTCGAGCTCCAGTGGTCCCCAGTGTGTCCCCGGCACACCTGTGCTGCTTCATTTGACTGGTGCATGGCCTCCCCCAGCTCAGTCTGTCCTGGGGGCAGGGGGCATGTTGGGTTAGATACTGAAGGACGAGCAAAGAGGCCCGCAGAGCTCTGTCTTTGCATCTTGGCTGATAGTCCATGCCTGCTCCCAAATGCCTGCGGTAGACTTTCCCTTTCAGCCGTATTGTCTTTGTTTCTAGGTAAATCTCTCGTCTTCTTCCCTTCCTCTCTCCTTCCCTCCCCCTCTCTCCAACTCCAAGTCTCTTTTCCTCTCTCTCTTCAGGGAGTTGATGGGTCACCTTTCGGATGACATTCATAGTTGGGAACCTTCAGGGAGCCGTTGATAGAGCCAGCTCTGGAGCTGCAGGGGCCTTGGAAAGTCCCAGTGTCACAGACAGGATGGCCTGCTGGCATCCACGGGCCTGGCCGTACTTCCGCAGGTCAGGCAGCTCCCCCCAAATCAGCAGCTACCCTGCCAGCCTGGCCCGTCCTGAAAGCGGCCTCTGGGTATGGACCCTACAGACAAGACCCCGAAGAAGACGGTCCCAGAGTTCACTCCCTTGGACACCAGCTCGTGGGGTCTAAGAAAGCCTGGGGGGGGGGGCCTCCTTGTGCCTTTATTCTTCTTTTACTTTATCGAGTGATTTCATTTCCACCAACATGGAGTGCTCCTTCAGTGCCGGGCTCCATTCCAGTCACTGTAGTTGGTCTGCTCCTCTTAACAACACAGTATTCACAGTTTTCCAAAATTAAAATAGAGAAAGGGAGAGGTCAGCAAAGACCAGGAGCGAATCCCGGAGGCCGGAGGAGAGGCACGGTGTTGCCTGAGGAGCCCCTTGATCTCACCTGCACGTGACGTCCCCGCCCCTTTGGCCTGGCTGGAACTGGGGGGACGTGGGTGCCCTCGGCCGCAGCGACCTTGCCGTCACCCTGTTTCCAGGAGTTTTTCCTGAAAGCGCGTGACTTGTCCCACCCAGCATGCCGTGGGGAGCGGGGAGCCCCTGGTGACATTCTCCCCTCTTGCTGAGGAGCTCCAGCTACGGGGACCCCGTGCAGCGAAGGCTGCTGGGCTGGGCTGGGAGCCAGCTCGGGTCTGCTACAAACACTCATCTGCCAGGGCACTTTTCAAAATGTTCTTTAACCTCTGAGGCCAGTGTTTGGGTCTGCAAGATGGGAAAGCCACTGTTTAGCTCAAGAGGGTTCTGAAGGAGAGAGCTAATCTGTGAAGGACACTCCTTGCAGTGTGCCAGTCACTGGGCTGAGGACTTTCGCACGTCACCTGAGGCTTGCAATAACCACGTGAAGATAAAAAAAATCACGATCATAATGGGAACATATTTTATAAAATTAGGTGTTTTGCAAATAGAAGAGTTTATGATAGAAACATGTTGCATTACCCTAAAAGACAAAATAACTAACAGTTGGCCTATAACAGACACATGTTAAGTGGTTGTGGGCTGCTTCCCCAAAAGAAGATAGTAAACAGAGGAATTGAATGCTATATAATGCACAAAACACTTCTTCTTGGTAGATGATAGTACAAGAGGAAGTTTCTGCACCTAGTAGGAGCTCAAGAAGTACTTTGTGAGAAGGGGATAATCGAGAACTGCTTTTGTTCTTCGCTACACTACGTCAGAAGACCTTGTCCAGGTGAGTGTGGATTCAGGACTGAAGTTTCCGTGCCCCCCACCATGATCCTGCAATTATCTGTCTTCATTACTTTATCCTCTTCCTTGAGTCTTATTTGAATTCACTTCTAGAATCAGTTTGGGATGGTTAAGAACATGTTTACAAGATTCAGAAATGAAGGTATTTCGAGCAGAAGAATGAGACGGGAACTTTAGGCCAAAGCAGAGATCCATGTTCCTGGGTTGAACAGAGGAGTAATTGACTCCGAGTCCAGGGCCTCTGGAAAGATGGGCGTCACTAAAACCAAAACGCTGTCCTATAACCCCATAAATGTAGGTTCAATTCGATATGCACTGAAGTAATTTTAGAAACTGTCATTCCATTTCAGCGGTGAAGGCAGCTCCGTGTGGTATGAATTCTCCATTAAGATGATGTGGTGGGGAGAAGGAAGGGATCGTTTGGAGCAATCAATTTATTTTAGTGTCCCAAATGTTCATAGCAACAGGAGCAAAAACGTGGTTGCAGCTGCCGTTGTGGTCAGCCTCCTGTCACAGAGGAAAACGGATGGCCTCTCCTTAGCCACCAACCTGCACTGTCTCCATGACAGAGGATCCATCAATTTTCTCCAGAGAGCAGAGGAGAGGCCACATTTGGTTGGGTTGAAAATTAAACTTTTAATAGAAAACCAAAGAAAGAAGCTATGCTCATTTATTTTATGGGTGGTTGCCTTTGAAGAAGGAAGAAGGTCAAGAATGGGATCGAGGAGGTGAGACCAGGTGAGACATTCTTTGGAAATGATCCTTTTGAAGCATTTGCATGTTTTATGAAACTCCAAGTCTCTTTGACATTCCTCTCTGGCTTCCTCTTTATACTCCCAAACAATCTCCAGAAACTACTTTCAGACTTTCTTCTTTCTTCTCACAAGTGACTAACACACCTCTGACCCATACCTTGTCTAGGATGTGTCGGGATTCATGTGTCATTCCTGTCCTCTGACAAAGAAATCCAGTACCAGGGAAATGGACAGAGCAGGTGACCACTCCTTCCAAGAACATTCCAATTATATGGCTCTTAAACTACTAATGTCTTCACTTTAAAATAGTAAACAGGACTAAGATTAAGTCATGGCCTATTAAATATCAGGCAAGATCATTTGATTTCTTTTTCTTGTTCCATCAAAAGAAACAGAAATTTGTCTTGTTTTCCTTTAGTCTTCCCCTTTGTCTGCTGTACCCTATTCCTGAATATGAAAAAAAAAACTCAAACAAACAATGAGTATCCTAGTCATGTGGCCTTAGAATTATTGAAAAGTGATAAATGTGAAGCTTGGTTCGACTTTGGAAATTAAAGCATGCTCACTTACACATATAGAATTAATCCCATCATTACAGACTTAGCAAAGCTTGAGCTAATTGTTGCCAAGGCATGCAAAGTAGCAAGTTTAGGACATTTTTAAGCTGCCACAGCTCACGTGATGAATAAAACCCAGTTGGAAACGTTCAAGAGCACAATTTTATGAGCTTATTGAAGACCCACAGAATGGAGAAGAGGGAGGGTATCAGGAGATGCTAACTGCTATAACAACTAAACCCCAAGATCTCAACAACATGAAGGATACGTGCTGACTTCCTGCAGCCATGAAGTCCAAAAGAGGCATTTCTGACTTCTCAGAAGTCCAGTCACGGTGTGGCCCTCTATATGGCCACTGAGGGACCATCCTGCAGTCAGCCAGTAGGTGGAGAGGAGGCAGAGGACTCAATGTGGGGGATTTGTTTGAACCGTGCCTGAGCACTTGTCACTCATAATGACATGTAATTGATCAGTAATTAATGACATGGAAACCGCACGGGAGCTTGGAAAACAGGCCAGCTGTGTTCTCGAGAGCAGGAAGAAATGGGTTTGCTCGTCAGCTAGCTTCGTCGTCCCTGGCACAGGAAGCAAAGTTCTTGAGGCTTAGGGATGGGAAATCAGAGTTTGAAAGAGGATCCAAGAGTTGGCTCAAGCTGTCAAGAGGAAACGAGAAGGTTACGTGTGCCATGCACAGATGTGTGGCCACGTCCACGGAACCCCCGCCCCAGCCAGCATCTGTACTCTTTCTGAACAAATCTCCCACTTATTTCAAAGCTTTTTTAATGGAAGCGATACACTGTGGTGGGGAAGCAGGATTTCCTCTCTAGCCAACATTGCTTCAACACATTATCCTTCCGGGAAATCTGCCTCAACCTAAAGTGCCACCCGAGGGGACGGGGCCACCACTCTGTGGGCAAGGCACGTTCATTGCTAGAGTTAATGAATCTATTCAGTGGAATGCCCAGAGAACCGAGTTTCTCTCCAACTCCATTTCCGTTTCTCCAGCAAGGTAACTAAATAAAAGGATATTTAGAAACTATTAACAGCTAATACGTTATCCTGCCTACTCTAGTCCAAGGGTCAGTGTTGTTATTTCTTTTCTTTTTTGAAAAGCTCGTACCTGCAGGCAGTGCAGTCACATTTACATTTTTAGTCAATAAGGAGAGATGAGGTTGTTGTAGTTCTCCTGCTTGGAATTCATCTCAATAACTTCACCGTCCGGGTAGAGGCAAGAAAATCCAGGGAAAACTGGACTAATCTCAAGTGGACTACTTGGGGATTTGCCGCAGGCCCCTCTCTCTGAACCTAATGATAACCACTGTAGAGTCCGCAGTGACTGGGCAGCCGCTTCTTCATCTTAGCAAGAGCAGGCGTGCTTGAGATCTTTTTAAAAGTGCAGGATCTTTTAGTTTTTATAACTATTGAATTCAGAATTTTTAATTTCTTTCACATAAATAATTTTGAATGCTCCCTAAAGGCCTTTGTGTTAAAGGCCTGGTGCCCCAGGGAGGCGGCAGGACCGTGACGATGTGGGGGCGTAGTGGGAGGTACTTAGCTCATGGCAAGGGTGACCTTGAAGGGGATTGTGGAATCCCAGGCCCAAAGCAATGGGGCCACTCTGTTATGGTCTGGAACCTGGAAATATATGAACCCAAATAAGTCTTTTCTCTTTGTAAGTTGATTATCTCAGGCATTTTATTATGGTCACGGAAAACTGATTAACACATATAATTGGTGCTATCCTTTTCTAAGTGAAATTTTAGTCACATAACAGGCCATCGTGTGACTATGCTAGCCTTCAATGAACCATTCCCCTATAGCTGGACACTAGGTTGTTCTTATTGCTCTAAACAACATCTGATAAATGTCATAAGAAGTGCATCTTTATATGCAGTTCTAGATCTTTCTTACCATAAATCACCTGATATTAGGAGGTCAAAGGGAAGGAACACTTCTAAAGGATTTCACTGCTAATTGTTGACCGACACTACATTGAACACATTTGCTTTGCGGGTGGTGCTTGTGAATGTCCCCTGTAAACCCAAGCATCATGTTTTTAAACCTTTGCCATCATGACCAAAATATCAACAATTGATATAAAGTCAGGCTCCATCCTACACCTGTATAGGGCTCTCGAGTTCAAGGCTTTGTTGCCAGTCTTTTGTGCCATTGGGAGGTGGTGGGACCTTTAAGAGATGAGGCCCAAGAGGACAAAGTTAAATCATTGGGCCCGCGCCCTTGAAGGGGGTACGGGCCCTTCCTCTTCCTCTTTGCTTCTGGCAACCATGAGGGGAGCAGTTTGCTTGGCTAAATTCTTGCCCTGATGAACTCAAAGCAATGGGCCATGGACTGAGACCTCCCCATGAGTCAGAATAACCCTTCTCTCTTGTAAGTGTTATTACCTCAAGTGTTTTCTTACAGTGACAGAAGTTGATGGACGTCCTACCCTCACCCTCTTGCATCCTGTCTCTATTTCAAATGTTCATATTTCCTACATTGTGGATTTTTTTTTTGCATTGGTCTTGATTTAAAAAATCATTTTGCATCACAATGGTATTGCTCTTGATTTTCTGAGATTTTGTGCCTGAGGTGTCTCTTTCATCTCATCCTAATCCCGTCCCTGCTGATTGGGGACATTCTAGACATTCTGGAATCCTGGTGATTTGGAGCATTCTAGAATGCCCAGCAACATCCTAATAACTGAGGAGATCCACTGTAGTGCCCAGATTACGAAGCTGATGAAAGATCAAGGGCCATCAAGTCCTAGAGGGCCACGGAGGCCTGCTGTGGGGTGGTGTGCACGGCTAGTTGACTCTAAATGGCTGAAAGCGGACGGGCCAAGGGGGGGCGCATGCTGGCTGATGGCCGATAATGGAGGTATCGGAGCTGGCTTTGAAGCTTTAGCAAGAAGCCGTTCTGCCCTCCTGATGCAGACGCTCTGCCAAGATTCCTCCCGAGACCCCCATTCCCCTCCCATCAGTTAAAAACATCATTTACTGGAGCATGTGCCCTATTAGTTTGGGCTTTGATCTCTCTGCGTCTAATCACAGACTCTCAGAGCTGTTTGTGCTGATTTTTCACTAAAGCAAACAAGGATTCTTTCCTGTATCCACGACGATACTTCTCCATCCCTGGCATGGAGGGCGCAGAGACTAAGGGCCAGTGAGAGGTGGTAACTGGGTACAGGACACCTAGAAACCAAGAGCTCACTTGAATCCTGGGGGTGTCTCTCATACCCACGGTTGTCAGGGCTGTAAAAAAGTAACTCTTACAAAATTATCAGTTAAGGTGATTTTCACAACACTAAATAGTAACTCCTGCTCCTTGACTCATTCGTTCTGAATGGACAGGACACGTGTTCTGGGCCAGGATCTTTGGTTACTCTCGAGGCTTTTAGAAAGGGATCATCCAAACAACCGCTGGGGGCTGCCCTCTTAGAGCTGACAGTGGGGTGGGAGGGGGGAAACAGATGAACAAAATCATCCCCCTGTGATTCGGAGGGTGGTGAGCTTTGGCCCCAGGTAAAATTTGGAATGTCTGGCTCTCTGTACACGGAGCGCTGTCTGTTCATCCTCGGAATAATGTAGCGATGTAGGCGTGATTTTCTGTATTTAACTGATGGGAACGTGAGGAATGGTGAGGACCAACAGCCTGCCCAGGGGCTCTGGGGTGGGTTAAAATAGAGATGGGGTCACAACCCAGGGCCAAACCAAACCCACCGTCTTGTCTTTCCCTCCTTCATCTCTTAGAAACGCCATCCACCCCACGGTCCCATCCACCCCTGGGGTTCTAAAGCTCCACAAGTGACATCCCTGCCCCCTTATCTTGACTTGGGAACCGTGATGAGCATGGATCACAGGGGACCTGAACCCGGGGTGCCCTTTGGGTGCAGCTCTGTGGCTTTGCTATGTGGCTGACACTGTCTGTCCCCTCCCCGGCCCCTCATCACCACCCCCTCTAGAACATGAGGCAGGACAACCAAGGGGGATTGGGATCCATGGGGTGGTCATCCTCGCCCGGTATCCCTGCCTCCAGCCAGCCCAGCCCACGAGGGAAGGAGAGGGGGCCCACCTGGAATACCTGCAGACTTCTCCAGATCCGCTCTGCCCGGTGAGGAGCAGGAGCCAGGACCGCTGGCTGTCCCTCCCTGGTTAGGTGACAGGCTCACTGTCCCTTGGTTCAGCAGGTAAGAGGCTGGCCTAGAGGCCCGGAGGTCCCTCCGCTGGAAATACAAGGACTGGAGATTTTTTTTTTTCCCAGAAAACCCTATTTCCCTCCATCCCTTTCTTTAAGTTGCGTTGCCTTCTGAGCAATTATAACTTTTGGAAATGTCTGCCTGCCCTTCACACCCGCTTCTGAAATCTAACCATATTTCCTTTTAGAGAGATAAGGACGATAATAAATGAAGGCATAAGCCTCTGTTTAAATGAACAGATGATTACCGTAGATAACTGTGTAACCCTAATGTATTTCTTACTAGGAATTTCTTATCTACAGAACTAGAACCAAGTTCCCATTTTGTAGACAGGTGGATATCAAGATAACGGCTTGTGTGTCTAGAGCTGGTAACTAGAATTATTTGTGTAGCTGCTGATCCTGGTTATGAATATGCACCTGGCCGTGAATACCCCTGCACAGGAAGCCTATGCAGAGATGCTGCGTTGCAGTAATGACCACCTGGACACCAGGAGAGGCCAATTCTATTGATAGCCACCCAGGGCTTCCCTTCCAAATGAGCTGTCACCATTTATGGAGTCTTTTTTAAAAAAATTGGTGTTTTTGTCAACATTTTCACCACCACGACCAAAAGACCTGATGAGAACAACGTAAAAGAGGAAAAGTCTGTTTGGGTTCACGGTTTCAGAGGCTCAGTCCAGGGTCAGCTGACTCTGCAGCACTCGTCCTGGGCTGAAGCAGAACGTGATGGCGGAATGGCGTGACAGAGGAAAAGCAGGTCAGGACTGGCAACCAGGAAACAGAGCCAGCTCTGCTCACCAAGGACAAAGTATGAACCCAAAGACACTCCCCAGGGTCCCACCTCCTCCAGCCACACCCTACCTGCCCACAGTTACCGCTCACGAATCGGTATCGGTGGATGAATCCACCGATTGGGTCACAACCACATAATGTAACCATTTCACTGAATGCTCTTGTGCCATCTCACCCCTGAACTTGGGGACACCCCGTATCTAAGCCATAGCGTTGAGATTCTTACCTCTGCTCCTACCATTCATCTGCTTCAGTATCCCATTAGGGCACATCATGTCGCCTCTGGGAAAGCCCACTGCACACACACGGGAGAATGGGACTGAAAAGCCACTTGTCATCTTGGGATGATTCTAAAGGTCATTCTGACCTCACAGGCCGAGGCTTTGGGGGACACACGGGGGTTCCCAGCTGGCACTTTGAGACCCCTATTGTGTGACTGTCTATCGCAAATGTCCATTTACTGAATGTCCTTGTACATCCAAGTGAGGGGGAATTCTTTAAAACTGAGTCACACACGTTGAACAATTTATCAAATATTCAAATCGTTATTTGTGATTTTCATTTCCAGGTCGGGGAACACATCAGACAATAAACCCATGGCTGGGAGCTAGAGTCAGTGGCGCTCCGGGTTGACTTCTGTGAGTCTGAGAGATGATGATTGAATGGGAAGGGGTTTTGCCCCTTGCTGAAGTATGAGTAGCCTGAAATCGGCCACAGAAGGAGCATCCACACGGGGACACTGGCAGATGCTCTGAATCGGGCCTATCTATTTGTCACACAGTGGATTTGTCTTGGATTGATCTTGTTTTGCTTTTATTGTTTTAATCCGAAGTAGGCCAGCTCCATCCTTCCACAGCCCCCTCACCCTGTGTCCCTTGGGACCTAACCCCCAGCCTGGTTCCCACACATTCCCACAGTCGCCTCTGCCCCAGGCCTGGACCTCGGTCATCCCCGTTCATCCTCCTGCGAGTGGAGATGGGAAGGCCTCTTCTGACGGGTCCCTGGCTTGCTCCCCTGGGGACGCTGTAGGATCTGCCTGCCACTCATGTCTTGGTGAAGTAGCTTAACAACAGAGTCCCTCATTTGGTGACACCAAAGCCGCCCAGGGCCTGGCACGGGTTCTGCAGATGCTTGACGTTACCCGCAGCTAGCATGTGCTATTATTTGGAAATTAACGAGGGCTCCGTGTTTTGGGGGCACGGGGGGGAGCTGTGATTCACGACCTCGCCTCTCACCATCTGTTCCCCGGATTCAAGGTGCCGCTCTTCACAGCCTTAGAATGTGAGAGAAATGATGTTAAATGATCACAAGTTTCCTTTAAAGTTTCATTTTAAAGAAAAACAACAGAAAGCTTTTAAAGAAGACAATTAGCTCCTTTTTTTTGGGGGGGGGTAGGCCAATATACCAACAGATTACAAATCAGGAGGAAAAAGGCAAAATGCAGTTTTTGTTTGGTTTTGTTTTTAATTAAGACCCCAATAGTGACTCTTTTAGAATGGAATGGAAAGTGACACCAGCTTTGAGATGCATTTGATCAATTTTGCAATATCGCTGCCCCCAGAGGGGAAATGAGAGCAGGTGGGCAGCCAGAGGAAAGCCTTTGACAGATGCCAGCACCAGCCCAAGGCGGGAAATCTTACTGTTGCTAGCTTCCCGCCTCCAGAAATGAAGCAAATTATATTTGCCCATCCCATCTAGTAGAAAATTTAACAAATCTTGTTCTTAGAGGCTTTGCAAAAACCCATGCTCCTCCGAGCCAATTCTCGGGCCCGTATCCCTGGATTTTATGTAATGCAAATAAATGAAAATCCAGTTTTATGCATGAAGTTAAAAGAAGATACTGATGACTTGCTTTATAACAGGGCTTTTACAGGATTTCTTCAAGTAATAAACTCCTATAATAAATTCGAAATGACATCTGGTGTTCAGAAATTAAACACATACCCCACTCTCCAGGGTTGTCTATTTTAGGCAGTAGAATGCGTACCTGTATCTGGCAACCTGTCCTTGGGAAGAGTTTCTTACATGTACATTTTCTGTATTGACTTAAAGGCTATTTTAGCAGACCATTTCTTAAGTAGATAGAGAGAGTCAAAACACTCGTGTCTTCTTTTCTGTTAGGAACGTCAGGTGCGCAAAGTGGAGTTGGTCAAACTCCTTGACTTCTGACTCCATGTCATTGCTGGTCCACTTGGGATCCTTCCTCATACTACTGTGGTCTCTTCGCCTTCGGTTCTCTTCTGCCTAAATAGGAACGTGGTTCTACCTCGGGGCCTTTGCACTTACTGTTCTCTCTGCCTGTAACGCTGTTTCTTTCAGGTTGCAGTTTACTTCCACCTTCATTCAGATCGGAGCTTAATTGTCATCCCCCGGCAGTCCTTCTTTGGCTTTGTGATCTGGAGGGCAGTCCCCCCATCCCTCACCTCACTCTGGATTTATTTTTTTTCTTCTGAGTGTCTGTTATTACTGACATGATAATATAGTGTATCTACTTACTTATTCATCGTCTGTCTCCCTCAGTTCCAGGTCATATCATCCTGGCGGGGACTGTGTTGGTCTTGTGTACTGCTGTACCCAGCCAGCACTGGAAGTGTCTGACACAGAAACGGTCAATGAATACTTGTTGAATTCATGAGTCAGCAAATCCCCAAGCAGCTCCACAGGCTCAGCAACAATCCCAATCGTCTCCCTCTATCCCTTCCAGGAACTACTTGTGAGGCGTGAATAATAAGGATCCAGACACATGGCTTCCCCCACAAATATGGGGTTTTTTAAAACCAGCTTTCTCAATCCCTTCACCGAAACACATAAAAAAAAAAAAAAAAAAAAAAAAAAGCAGAACTGGTAAGCGCAAGAACCCTGTGATAAGAACTAGACGTGCAGAGTCGAATAAGATAAGGTCCCTCTCCTTAACCTCCCTCAGGAGGGAAAGAGTAAAGACAGCGCGGGTCCTGTGTTAAGTTGGCCCCACGCTGCAAAAGCTCAATAAGGCAAAGAGAAAATTAAAAATACCCCGAGGCAACGGATAGGTGCAGGGGAAGAGAGATGGGCCTGCATTCCTCTCACCAAGTCCCCGTCTCCTGTTTCTAATGAAGCTTGGGGGACTGTGGACGCGAGGCACTCCGGAGGAAGGCAGCTTCTAGTGTTGGAAGCGATGAGACAGACCCAGTCTGGATTTGGAGTGACACAGCCCTTCAGAAAGACGATCCTCAGAATTCTTTGTATTCGACCCCGGTTCATTAGGACAACGTAAGGTGGAGAGAATTGGAGCTCTGCGACTGTGGCTGGGTGGGTGTCCTTTTAAGGCTGTGTCAGCAGATGACCTGGAATATAATACTGCAGGGTTTACCCTGCCAAAGTGAGACTATCGTTGGCCACCCCGTTCCTCCTGGGTGGACAGGCTTGGTAGGAATCTGTGAAGGACCTCTTGCTCTGTGCCTGGATACTACCATTCCTTAAGAATCTCCACTTATTCTAGCCAGTGTCTTCTGATGTTCTGACGCCACAGCTTAGTAGTATCCCATCGGAGGGCATCTTTACTATTTCATTCTAAGCTATCCCACCTGTGCCTGCGACATCATTCTGACTCCCACAAGAGGTGTAGAACCCCAGAACCAGAGAAAAGCCAGGGCAGGTAGTTTCAGCTCCGTCTCATTAAAGAGATGTCCACCCAACTTCTACACCAAAATGTCTGTTGGTGAATTTCTTTTATTTTTTCCACCCAAAACATACCATCTATTTCAATCCGATGACTCTGTCGATGACTTACACTTGTGTAAATATCCTGAAATATTGTGTCAGTGGCAGCAGAGTCTTTGAATCTCCTGAATTCGCCCCCAAAACAGAGCAAAGAGATTGCAAAGCCCAAGCAGATGAGCATGACCAACAAATGAAGCCAAGTGTTGATTGGTGTGGGGGAACCTTCGGCAGTAACAGGGAGCCGCATGGTGTCAGCAGTGGCTTAGCAGGAGGAAGCCAAGGGAAGAAACAAGGTGGTGACGTATCTGAGTCCCCAAAGTGGCCACCATGGGCTCACTGGACAGAGCACAAACTGGGAGAGGTTGGGAGTCCACCACTGGTCTGACCTAAAGGAGCTGGGAGAGTCTGGGCTCCTCGGACTCCTAAGACTTCCTTCCAGGTCAGCCACTGACCAAGAACAAGTGGCCAAGAGCAGAACCCAACGAAGGCTCAGCTAAGGGTGGGAGAAGGGCACGGTGGTGAGAGACCCCAGAGAACCAGCTGCCATATGCCATGACAGCTATATGGAAAGGGAAGAGGCTGTTCAAAGACTAAAGTTAGAAAGTGACTACAACTGTCCCGGACGACCCCTTGTAAAAGCTCATGCTGCAGAAAAAGCACAACAGGGAAGAATCAAGGTTGCGTTGGCTTGAGGGTTTGTCCCTCCAAAACTCACGTGGCGATTTTGTTAATTTAAGCGCCATTGTAGCAGTATCCACGGTGAGACCTCTAGCGGCTCTGTATGCAGGTGGGACCGAGGCCATTGTAAGAGGGGGAGTTGGGTTTCTTCCTCTGTCTTTCTTTGTCTTCCACCAGGTGATGGATGGGCAAGAAGTCCCCAGCCATCTGCTGCAGCTTGAAGGTGGGTCTCCCAGTCTCTGAATTGAGAGCCGATAGGGTTCTGTTCATTTTAAATTCAGGATTAGCCTGTGTTACCCTGAGATAGCAGCACAAAATGTCAACATGGACTAGGTCAAAAGTAAAATCCCCTACAAAGTTACTACCGAACTATAAAGAGTAAAATAACCCCACAGACAGCGAAGGAACACTAGAAAGAGACGGGTTCACCCCCTTCAAATAAAAATCACATCCTGCCATCTCTAACAAACTTAGACACATTAAGAAAATGACGTAAGATGCTAAAGAAGACACACAAATCAGAATTAGCGAGGCTCATAAATAAGGTTACATTTCTCAGGCAAGTTAAAAAACAAAAGGAGAAAGTTTTAAAGAGGATTTCAGAGTACACATTCAGAAGACAAAGAAGATCCAATGTACGTATAATCACGGGTTCCAAAGAAGAAAATCCCAACAAGGGGACAAAAGAAATATTGAGACCTGCGATTAAAAACATCTTCAAGAAGAATTTTTTGAAATTCCATATTGAATTGTAGACGCTATACCTGAGAAAACCATAATCACCAGTACTGTGATTAAAAATTCATAAGATTATTGAATTTTCTAAAAAAAGTGAAAACTTTAGGCATCCAGCAAGAATACCAAATCAGTTCTGAGAAAAACCAAGCTCCAACTGTGCTTGATGTTAGAATGAAATGGAATAACAGTGTTTAAGATACTTAAGGAAAGAAATGTGAGCTAAGATTTCTACATCCCTCTAAATTGGCACCAAGTAAAAGCCCTGGGCCAGCCGTGCCGTCATCTCAGTGACTTGGTGAACGCTTTTCCCACGAGTTTTTTACTGAGCAAATTCCAATCATCCCAAAATAACTAGAAACCCATTGACATATGGTTTGATAATAAGCACTAAAAATATATTTTCTGGTGCAACAAAAAACACATCGAGAGTCAGAAAGGAAAAAGGATAGTGTGTGATGACTATACGCTCTTACCATGTAGATACGTGAAAACTGGTAAAAAATGTAAAAAACAAGACCTATCGGATGTAAAAAGACAGTCTTCAAGCACCGTATATTTATGGTAGAGGAGTGGCTGTGTTTACCCAGGATGGTTTCAGACACAATGTGAGCGAAGGCACGTGGACAGGGATGGGATGGGAATTCGAGTTCTCCAGTCCCTGGTGTCCTGAAGACTGAGCCTTCTAGATACAGAGGGAAGCGGACGGGGGTGTCAGGCAGAGGAGGGTGGCAGAAACCCTGTGGCACAGAGCTCGCATTAGAAGGATCTGCTACCTCCTGGGCTCCTGCTGCTGTGTCCTGCAAAGGCTTAGAAACAAGAAGGTACCCCGCAGCCATGGCCTCACGAGGGCCAGATGGTGGCCTTGAAATGCTGGTTTCCACTGAAAGAAGCCAGAGAGAGTCTTGGGAAAAGGGAAGATGCTGGTTGAGGGAGAACAGGTGCAAGATGAGCCTAGGACCTTGTCTCCTGCCGGTTGACAAGTACCACAGACAGACAACCCAAAAAACAGACACAGAAACCAACTTGAAGAAGTTCCCGCTCTGCAAAGTTTGGACAGTATGTGTTCAAAAAAGATAATATTCAGTGGGTTGAAGCTCAAGAACTATGCTTAAATTCATGAATTCATACGGACGTACAAAACTAATTGGCTATCCTTGGAGAACAATAAAGAACCACTCGTTATAAAAACTGGAAAGTAGTGGGGGCCAAAAGTCATTTACTGTGCCTTTCTTAGATGGACAATAATGCCCTGGTAGCTAAATAGTAGATGAGTAAATGTTTCTCTTTATAGAAATGTTTTTAAAATAAGTTAAGGAAAAAATGAGTGAATTTGAATGTTACTGATTTGCAACTCCAGGGAAGGAGCGCCTCTGGGCATCTCTCATCATGGCTGCTAACGAGGGCTGCGGGGGATGGGGAGGGGGCAGCCATATGTCACGTGGCTCCTGATAGAAGAACATGGCACCATCTATGTTGTTGTTTTGCCAAAAATTAAGTCTGATGATCCATCCAGTAGATCTGTAAAGATGCAACCAGCAAAGTCCAGATACTGGGACACTTTATAGGATAACTTATTTTCCTAACAAGGAACAACAGGCAAACTAAAGAGCTGAGGGACATGTAGTCAGGTAGGAAGCCACAGAGGACAGCCCAGAAGGGATGGCCATCGAGGTCAGGGCCGAGTTTGCTTTGAAGGAGATTTTTGGTTAGGATGGGCCTAGAGCGGGCTTGTGAGATGACTGGCAAATTCCTATTTCTTGACCTCAGTCTCGGTTATAAAGTGTTGACCTTATAATAGTAGATTCAGCTAAGAATTTATTTTTTGAATCTTTAGTATCTGGTTTGTTTTATAATGAAGTTTTTTTAAAAAAAATCAATATAATTGACTTTTTAATTCATTTCCCCCGTTGTACAGGTAGAACTGTAAACAAGGAGGTTTTGATTCATTGATTCCACCAATATTTGTGACGCTTTGAACCACGGACTCTTTGGGTAGGCATTGGGGGGGGGCACTCCTCCCGGGCGAGGAATCACACTAGAAAGCAAAAGGTGGTGGGTGCTTCATAAACGGAACAGCAGCCGAGCACAGAGGAACGGGAGGGATTTTTTTTCTTACAGGGAGATTAGCCAAAAACCTGCCAGGGCAGGGGTAGCTGGCAATGATTTTCTCCCTTCTGTAGGGTCCCTCCTTCCTGGTCCTAACTGTGTCCTTTGCTGGGCAGGGTCTTTTTACTTAGTGCGGCCCCACCTATAGATTCTTGGTTCCATCTCATTGAAGTCAGATCCTGCCCCAGGGTGTTGGAGCGTTGCCCTGTGGTCTTCTAAGAGTTTCACCATTTCTGGTTTAATGGGTAGGTCTTGGATCCACTTTGAGTTGATT
This sequence comes from Urocitellus parryii, assembly GCF_045843805.1. Lineage (NCBI taxonomy): Eukaryota > Metazoa > Chordata > Mammalia > Rodentia > Sciuridae > Urocitellus > Urocitellus parryii. Next base: position 8,962,390 of record NC_135541.1, read on the forward strand.
TGGGGGCAGGATGAGAGAGAGAGGGATTTAGTTTTGTTCTTCTACATAAGGGTACCCAGTTTTTCCAGCACAATTTGATAAAAAGGCTGTCTTTCTCCAAGGTACGTACTGGACACCTTTGTGAAGGGTCACATGACTATTTATGGGGATTTAGCTCTTCCTTCTAGTCTGTTCCATTGGTCTTCATTGCTGTTTTTAATGCCAATATTGTGCCGTTTTTTTGATGAATGACCAGAATATATAAAGAATTCAAAAAACTTAACACCAGTTACTAGGGAGGTGGCTCAGAGTTAGAGAGCTTGCCCAGCAGGCACAAGCCCCAGAGTTCAATCCTCACCACCACTAAAAACAAAAACAAAACAAAGAAACTCCAACAACACACACACAAAAAAATCACCCCCAAATTAACCCACTCAAAAAACAGGCAATTAGATACTTATCAAGTAAAAAAAAATACAAGTAGTCAACAAATATATGAAAAAGCATTTAACATCTGTTTTAGTCAACTTTTCCCCTGCTATGAGCAAATGATCCGACAAGAACAATAAGAGGAGGAGAAGTTTATTTGGGGGCTGATGGTTTCAGAGGTCTTAGTTCAATGGGCGGAGGGTGGGGGGTTAACTCCAGAGCTCTGAGCCAAAGGTGAGGAAAAACCGAAAGGCCTGGCACAGAAAAGAAGCTCAGGACATCACACCAGGAAGGGGAGAGAGAGATAGACAGACAGACAGACTAAGACTGACTCTCCTCTCAATGGACAATATATATACCCCACTGGCACACCACCAATGACCTGCCTCCTGCAGCCAATCCCACCTGCTTACAGTCACCATCAGTTAATCCCATCAGGGACTAATGCACTGATTGGGTTAAGGCTCTCCTAACCCAATCATTTCACCTCTAAACCTTCTTGCACAATCTCACCCATGAGCTTTTGGGAGACACCTCACACCAACCCATAACAACATCTTTAGCAATCAAGGAGATGCATATCAAAGCTACCCTAGGATTTCATTCCCCTGCGGTTAGAATGGCAATCATTAAGGATAAAAATAACAGCAATTGCTATAGGATGTGGGGGAGGGGAAAGGCACACTTACACATGGTTGGTGTAACTGCAAAAAATTAGTACAACCACTTTGGAAATCAGTCCGGAGATTCCTTAAAAGTCTAGGAATAGAACCACCACATGACCCAGTGTCCTACTTCTGGGTATTTATCCACAAGATACAAAATCAGCAGATGACAGTGGTAAATGCATACCAATGTCCGTAGCAGCCCAATCCCAATACCTAAGTATGGAACCAGCCCAGGTACCCATCAATAAAGAAAATGTGTGTGTATGTGTGTGTGGGGGGGGGAGGGGAGGGTACACACACACACACACACACACACACACACACACACACAATGGAGTTCTACTGAGCCATAAAGAAGAATGAAATTTTGTCATTTGGTGGAAAATGGATGGACCTGGAGACCATCCTGCTAAATGAAATATACCAGACTCAGAAAGTCAAGGGTAGAATATCTTAATCTCACATGCAGAAGCTAAAGAGAAAAAAAATAAAGAAATAAAAACAGAGAGGTCTTGTAAAAATAGAAGGGAGAGTGGCAGAGCAGAAGCCGAGACCCAACGGGGAGGGAAGTGGAGAGGGAAGGGGAAGAGCAGGAACGGAACTGGCCCAATCATCCTGGGAACGTGTAGGACACACCGCGGGGCGTTCCACCTTCCCACCTAGCTGTAATGTCTCACCTAAAAGTAAACTCAGAACAGAAGGAAGAGCAAGGGCACCGGACACTGTGTCATATGCATTTAAGAATATGTCAAAAAGAACCCCACGATCGTTATGACTGTCATGCACCAAACAATGCTTAAACCCCATCAGTCAACAGTGTTTTAGCTGGATCTTCTAAGATGAAGAGTATGTGCTCTTTTTTAAAATCTATCTATCCATATGAGGGGAATATTGACTACCCATGGCCTCACCACTACTCGCTCTAACCCTAGTGGTCACTGATCATCTCTTAGTGACCCTCGTCCCCCATACACTCTGCCCACTTCACCATTATTTGAGTGTGGCCTTCTGGAAACACTGTTCATGTTCTTCTGCACGGTCAAGCTACCTGCCCCCTCCTACCCTCCGCTGTCCCTTAGTGCCCTTTGGCTGTTTCCACCTCTGTGGTCAGGCCTTGTGCCCTCTCTCTGCTCCCTTACGTGGTGTCACCTGCCACTCTAGGCTGGTAACGCCATGGTGTCTACCCGACTCTCTCTCTGTGGGAGCCCTGACCGTGCGTCTCTGACTCGCTGCTCCTCATTTCTTTCTGGATGCCCAATCTGTCACAGGCCCAAACTCAACCCATTTTCTTCCCTGAACCCAATCCTTCTCCTGATTGGGCCACTTTGATTCCGGGCTCCCTCCTCCTCCTCGCTGCCCTGGGGTGTGGTTATTTCCCAACCTTTGCTCCGTGTCGAGATGACTTCTGAGCTCTTTCCATCTTCCCTGGGCTCCAGGCTTTAAATGGACATCATCCAACCCCAAGGAGCAGGTGCCCCGTGGTGGCTCCATTGGCCAGGGCCACCCTGCTCTCCACGGACCTCGCCATGTCTGCATCTCACTTGCCAACAGACTCTCAGGCTGCAGACCAATACAAGTCCTTTATCCCACTAGCGTAGGTGGTGAGTGTTAGAATGAACGTGGCCCCCAACACTGTCCAACTAGGCTTACCAGGAACCGAGTCCAAATGCTGCTCCTGTGGTGGTAGGGGCTTCTAGCCCTCCGCCACACCCATCCTCTGATCTGCTCCTCCTGACCATACTTCTACTTGTCAGGTTGTGTTTTTTTCCCCCACTGAAGAAATGGCCTTAATTTGCATTGATTTTAAGGGGAAAAACTATTTATTACAGGCAGAGAGAGCATCCGCTGTTCATGCCCCGAGGTAAATGTCTAGGTTGAAGCGGTCTCACCCATTCATCCATCCATTTATTCATTCAACAAGCATGGCTGAAAGCAGACTTTGGTGCTGGAACTTGTCAATCAGATGAGGACTGTGGTTCCTGTCCCCCAAGGAATGGACTGTCCAGGCGGAGGTGAAACTATGGCTGTCTTCTTGATTCATGTTGATGGGTGGCTGTGGTCGCTCAACCATCCATCCATCCATCCATCATCCATTTTCTTTACAGTCTCTCCCTTTCCCTTACCACACCCTTTGAAGATGCTTCTCTCAGTTTCAGACTCATTGCTGGAACTTTGCAACTACATTCAAAAGACAGGTATCGATTGAGTTCCCGACACAATACAGGTGCTGTGCCAGACGCTGGGAACACAGTAGTCAACCGATACCCCGCGGAGCCTCGGCTAGCATCACCCACATTTCCACACTGTCCTGCCTTCTGCAGATTCAAGTTCTGGAATCACAATGACTATGATCATGATTGGTCTACAATCATTTTAGTTTTCTTCTTTTCTTTTTCTTTTTTTCCTGCAGAGATAGAGTCGCTGCCAAGAAGGAAAATAGTAAGTTTCATCAAAAGTCTTCTTAAAAACAGGAGTTTGGAGTGCGGTTTCTATGGGGAAATCACGGCACAGCTTGCCAGCTAGGATGATTTTCTGGCTAGACCCAGTCCCGATGCTGGTCAACATCGTCACAAGAGCGTTGTCAACAATGCCGTTACACAAACAAGGCAGCAATCAACTGTCGCTGAATGCCGTATAATTTCTCTACCTTTAAAGAGCTGTAGAAAAGGGGGGTGGGGTGAGGAGAAGATAAGAGGGAATTTTTTAAGCACTGTGGATAATCAAGAGCCGCTTTTTAAAAGTACCTCTTAAATACACGCTCATGTCCCCTAAATCTGTCAGGATAAAACATCTCATTTTAGTTGATGTATGACAAGGAAGCAATCATCATTAATCAGAATGACACATTTCCATTTACTCTGTGGAAGAGAAGGTAGAGGAAGGTCATGAATAAGAAAACAAAGCACCTTGCGATTCGTGATGTTGGGGTTTCTTTTGGAATTCATTTCCTCGGGAAGTTCATGATCCATCGTTTTCTGCTCTCCGCCTCATTCGTCCAAATTGCCAGAAGTCCTTGTCGGTGAAGATGGAAATATTTTGTCTTCTCTCCTGGGTAGACAAATAGGTTAATTTGTTCTGGATACTGACAAGTTTGGGTCTTCGGAGTGTAAAATCTTTGAAGTTCTGGCTCTGGGTAACTTTTCAGGGGTACCAATTCTGTCCTCTGTGGTTTGGAGGTGAGGTGTCCCCCTGAAAGCTCACAGGTGAGACAATGCAAGAAAGTTTGGAGGAGAAATGATTGGGTTGTAGCCTCAGCCTAATCAGTGAATCAGTCCCTGACGGGATTAACTGAAGAGGTGGGGTGTGGCTGGGAATTGGGGCGTGGCTTCGGGTATATGTTTGTATCTGGAGAGTGGAGTCTCTCTGCTTCCTGATGTGAGCTGCTTCCGCTGCCACACTCTCCCGCCATGATGGTCAGCCTCACCTTGAGCCCCAAGGAATGGAGCCGTCCTTTTAGGCACTAAGACCTCTGAAACCTTGAGCCCCCAAATAAACTTTCCTCCTTACAGTTGGTCTGGCCAGATCCTTTAGGCACAGCAGCGAAAAAGCTGTCTAAAACACTCTGGGAGATAAGATGGTGCTGGGGAATCGAAGGTTCCAGCTAGTCCCCGCCAAACTGGGAGGAAAAAAGAGCCAGAAGTCTAGTCCTTCATTAGAAGCTGAAGTCAAGAACCCGTTTCTATTTGTCCCTTTCTGTCTGATGTTAGAACCTGGAACTATCTAGACGTCTGGCAACAGCTAGGAGGTGGTTAGAGCTCTGGATATCACTTCCTAAGGCAGCTCATGTTCCTGCTTTAGGTCTGTGGCTGGAGGGGGGGACACCTCAAGTCTAGCTTCAGGGCCATTAGATCTGAATTATGCCCAAGTCATGGTGGAAGCTTCCAGAAGTCAGTGCCATACTCCATATGCACCAGAGAATATCATCAGTGGGTTGAGACAGTCCCTATCCCCCAAAATTAAAATATAATTTGAGAAATACATGAGGACTTTTGGCATTCAGAAATGCAACACAAATCTCTCCAGGGGGACGTAAGGCAATTTGTTCTGAAATTCAACCATGACGCTCTTCCACGGATAGGTCTGATCTTTGAGTCTACAAAGGTCAAGATGCTTCTGTGGATGTTTTGAATCTGCAAATATCACGATGCCTAGTTATCCCAGGAGACTCTCGTGACTTAGTATCTAGGTGGTCCAAAGCCCTTTTTTTTTTTTAATATCGTCATTATCATCATCATTTAAACTGGAGAATCTAAAACAAAGAATCATTAAGCTATGGTTGGAGAGTAACTGTCGGTTTATAAAGAGGCTGCGCGGTCCTCTGGGGCTGAGGGACGGTGCCCGAGGAAAGGCAAACATGGAAGGTGATTGCACCCCGGCTGGGCTTCAGGCCTCTTTGCAGCAGGTGTACTGTAGCCATTGAGGGGTGGAGGAATTTTCTGGGTTTCCCAGGACAGATCTGGTCTACAGACACAAGACAAGCAAAAAAACAACCCTCGGGGACACAGAACACCTGTCATCTTATAATCTAACAAAAACAAATATGGCAGCCTGGAATGGTTGCTTAGCAGCAGCATATTGTTTTGAATATGCTTCCTTTCCTAAGCTTTGCAAAAATCAAACCGTAGCAGGCTTTTTTTTTTTTTTTTTTTCTTTTCCTGGCATAAGCTGTGCGCTCAGTGCCAAGGCCCGAGGAACTCATGTGCTGGCTATTTTGGGTCTGTGCAAAGCCAGGCTTCACAAACCCTGTCATCAGCAAGCCACTTGAGAGAGACCTCGCTTGGTACGACTTGATACTGGCTTGCTCGGGACGGGCACTTCCTGCCCTCGCTCCTTTTGGTGTGGGAGATGGTCGGAACCTATCATTATAATTTTCCTTTTGTGGATTTCTCTCCCTTGGGTTCTTTGGTCCATCCATCAATCTCTCTCATTCTTTTTCCTTCCTAAGGGGGGGGAAAAAAACCACCCAAAATGTGAATGTTCTCCCAAATTTCTATTCTTTTTTTTTTTTTCCAAACAGTAGGCCAAATTTGACAGGAAATCCTGCTTCAATTACTTTTCAACTTCCTTGTGCTGATTTTTAGATAATATAAGAAACTTGACCATGAAACTGGCTCAAAAAAAACCACCTGGATGAGTTAAGATTGTCTGCACACGAGGGAAATCTCTTCGATTTGCCTTCAGGGCCCAAAAGGCAGGGGCAGATTTATCAAGTGTCTAATGGGACGTGAGGGAAAGGGACCACTGAGCCTTGGTCAGGCACTAAAACCAAGAACTCAAAGGCACCAGGGCCATCCATCTGTCTCTTCTGTGAGCTTCTTGGAAAACGGCTTATTATTCTTCTCCTGAAGAGAAGACGCCTCTGTCCCACAGTGTTTGAATATATATTCAAGGCACACGCACACACGCGCACACGCACGCGCACGCGCGCACACGCGCACGCACACACACACATATATTTTAAGCTCATGTAATCTTCCCCAACTGCATTGAAATCTTGTTGACTTTTTTGTTCCAGTTTTGAATGCACTAAAGAAAGAGCCTCAATGGTTCAGCTTAGTCATTTGTCCCCCTGGGTGCAATCTGCAAGGGCCAGAGGGCCAGGGTCCTGTGTGAGAAGGCAGAGAAGGCCGTGGGGAGCCCACATCGATGAGCAGAGAACATGATCAACATGAGCTTGGAAGAACCTCCAAGAACGTCTTCGGCAAGCGCTGGGGGAATGCCTTGTGTCATTTGAGTCTGTGACAGTTGGAGCCCAGGGAACGGGCCTTTGTGCAGTAAGACCTACAACCTTCTTGTGGTTTAGAAAGTCTAATTTTAAAAAAAAATATATATGCAGTTGTGTCACTTGATCATGGGGACATGTTCTGAGACATTCATCATTGGGTGACTTTGTCATTGTGTGGACAGCCTAGAGCGCACTTCCGCAGACCTGGGTGACGGAGGTTGATCCCTCCCTGTGGCCTCCAGATGCCGCCAAGAGACCCTGTGAACACGACCTGTCGGCGGCTGCTGCTGGCATAACACAGCTTCTGCCACACAGTGAACATTTTACCACTAGAAGGAGGACCTTCTAAAATAATGATGACGACTGTGAAGTAAGTACATAACCAGGAACACTTGTGCATTTTGATCAAATGTGATCTACCGCACATAATTGCAGAGCTGCGAGGGTGTCTACCTAACATCGCCACAAACGCAGCGCACCGCCGTGGCACAGGCAAGAGGAGTTGTTTTTAGCCCTGCTGCCCTCTGACGGGGCTGTCCATTGTTGACTGAAATGTGGCCGTGGAGTGCGAGACCGCGCCACCATGGGGAGATTTTTAATGAGTCCAGAGGTGAATGGCAGTCAAAACCGAATTTCTACTCTGCAGGGTTTTGCTGTAAAATTCAAAAGGCATCTTTGTGCAGCACCGGGGATGTGTACAGTAAATAAAGACGGAAGCTGCAGGCACCAGCCAGGGTGAGCACAAACCTGGGACGGAAGGAAAGAAGGCAGACCAAAGCGGAGAAGGAAGAGCAGGGGCTAAGAGGAGCCAGAAGACATGTTGGTTGGGTTTTCAGGCTTAGACCAAAGCTAACACCAAAAGTAAATAAAAATCCTTGGGATGCTACGAGAAGCCCAGGGAAGCATTGCTTGGCCTTTGATGGTCCTACAGAAACAAGAAGGGGAAAGGAAGAGTCTGCCTCCTCTCGGCTCAGAGCGTGCCCACAGAGGCCCGAGAAACCCACCCTTCTGTCCAGGAGAGAGCGTCGTCCATGGAGGTCAAGTGTCTTGGATTCCAATAACATGTGAACTAAGAAAAGAGAGTAGTGAGGTGGGGCATCCCAGGATGGCACAGAAATCTCATGGGAGTGAAGGAGCAGAAACCAAGGACTGCCAAACCTCAGGAGAACCGGAAAGATGCTGACCGACCCTGGTCTGGGGCGGGAGAAGCGTGCCTGGCACCGGGGCCTTCACCTACGGGTTCACCTCTTCTGTTTTATAACAAAGAGTTGACAGCATTCCTTCTGCTACCTTAAGATGAACTGTGCAGCTAGCATGGCCTACCCCAACCCTTTACTTCACAATGAGATCAATATAGTGCCCTAACTAAAACATAGAGGAGGACTACGGGGAAAGTGATGTGTCTTAAACTGAAAGTCAGATGATGTGGTTTGAAAATAGATGTTGGATATAGAGGATGGAGACAGAGCTCAGGGGTAGAGTGCTTACCTCGCATGTGTGAGACCCTGGCTTCCATTACCAGCAATCCCCCTCCCCTGCCAAAAAAAAAGCTCAGACAGAAGAATTAGTAAAGTATCCAGGCCCAAATACCATATTCCAGGTTGAATCACCGTAAATATGGCAACTTCAAATGTAGGCTGATAAATTCTGATCGTATTGGCAACGTGATATTCCAGAATGGCGAATCTTCTAGTTATCTGTGGCTGGGTCACAAACCAACAGTGAGAGGCCCCAAATTGTCATTTAAGGGTGCTTACAAATCCCGTGGTTTAGGAATTCAGAAGGAATGTGCTGAGAATGGCTTGTGCCTGCTCCGTGCAATCGGGGCCTCCGCTGGCTTGACTCCCATGGCGGCTCTGGAGCAGGGGAGGCTAAAGAACTCACCTCCAAGATGGCGCCCCTTCACTCACTCACCTGGCCCCTGGGCCAGGAACTTAGACTTGACGGCCTCCCTGTGGCCTTACAGGACGGTGGTCTCAAGGGGTTCAGACTTTTCTCACAAGGAAGTCAAGGTGTGAAGGGCAAGTGTCTCAGCACGACCACCTACGACTTACCCTCATAAAATCACATGGTGTCCTTTGTGACGTACTTTCAGTCAAAGCAGACATATGGGGTGGGAGGCATAAAGGTATAAAGTATAAAGGTCCCACCTCTTGAGCAAAAGAATGTCAAAGAATTTGCACCCATGTCTGAAACCACCTCAGTGGCTGGCTCTTGGCAAATTTCCCATGAAAACTAAGGTCTTTATTTGAATCACACAGTATTTGCATATCTAGAAAAATTTGTTGCATATTCAAACCTAGTAAACTTTGTTACACTCGTATGTAATGTGAAGTTGCCCAGCCAGGATTTTTTAAAAGGTGTGTGGGATACAAGAATGGCTCTTATGTATAATACATCTGTGCCTTACAGAATGCTTCGTGTCCCTTGGCCTGTGCCCACTAAATGCCAGTGCCTCCCCCACCCTTGTCATTGATCTCTCTCCTGTAGACCAGATCCCTTTGCTTGCTCAGCATATTGCTTGTAGATGAAAATAGCATCTGCAAACTGGAATCTATGAGCCTTTCACCGGTCCCTCCCTCTCTGTTGGGTTGGACAATGACAGTGATAAGGATGGTGATGATGACAGTGATACTGATATTGGTGATATGGGTGATGATGATGATGTTGGTGCTTGTGATGATGATACTGATACTGGTGGTGATGATATTGATATTGGTGAGAATGATGTTGATATTGGTGGTAGTCATGATGACTTTGACATTGGTGATGGTGACAATGTTGATACTGGTGAAACAGGAATAATGATAATGGTGATAATGATAATGGTGGCTGACATGACTGAGTGCTTCCCTTTTCTAAGGAGCCTCATGGTTTACATCGTCTCACTGTACGCTGACAAAGACCCTTCAGTCATTGTTATTGTCCTTTTTCCTAGATGCAAAACCTGAGGTCTAGATGGCTTAAATCACCTATGCAAGATCACACCCCCAGCCCTACTTTGTATTTTATTAGAGACAGGGTCTCGCCGAGTTGCTTAGTGCCTCGCCATTGCTGTGGCTCTTCTTGGGTTTTCTTTTTAAACAAAAAAATTTATAATAGAAGTGCTTTTTAGGCATATAATGTATCCTGCTTTAACATAGCTTATCTGTACTACAAAAGCTTGTTTATGAAAGCCTTTGAGTGCTTCTTGGAAATATAACAACATTTTTAGAAAGAAGTGTTATTGAGGTGTTATTCTATGAGTTTAAAAAGTCTGAACGTGACATATTTTGTACCCACATACCATATTTTACACAAAAATATGGTCAGATTGGTGGGACGAAATGCAAAAGATGAACAGATGTAAAGAAAATTCATGTTCTTGTTTGCTTTCGGATCATTAATCTGTGGGAAACAGTGTCTCTGGTGCTTTATGTTTTTCCTGAATACTATTATCATAGAAAGTAGCAAAATCTGATTTGTCTGCGGGCCGTCTACTGGCAGCCTTAAACTCAGGACGGCCGTCATTTGGACCATTTCAGGGCCCCCATCCTTGAGAGGCATTAAGTACTTGGGGAACAGCCCCAGTTTCTGGGGTTTCTTGCTCTGGGGAAGCTGCTGTCATTATTGTAAAAACATCCACATGAAAAGATGCTGAAAAATGGAGTCCAAGGAGCATTGGCTTCTCCTGGGTGAGAAGGGCTTCGTGGCCATCGGGTCTACCTGCCTGCCTCCTACAGCTGGGTGGAGGCAGTCTCTCGCAGGGACAGACTCCGTTCTTCCTCTTGACCCACATTATCCAGCAGACCCTTCCACAATGGTGGGAATATCTGACATCTGCTCTGTCCGGCACAGCAGCCACTAGTGTCACGTGGCTATTGGTGTGACTGAAGAGCTGATATTTACAAAACTAATTACACTTGAAATAAGCCATACCACGTACTGCACACCGTCTAAGAGCCAGGCAAGGGGTGTTGGATGGGTTTAGCCGTAATATTCTGTCTTATTACTTCATTCAACCCTTACAACACTCTTTTCCTTAGGGGATGGGTACCAGGGATTGATCTCAGGGGCACTCGGCCACGGAGCCACATCCCGGCCCTCTTTTGTACCTTTTCCATCTTCTAAGGTCTTCTTTAATTTCTTCCTTCAGTGTATTGTAATAGTCATTGTAGAGGTCTTTCACCTCCTTAGTTAGATTCATTCCCAAGATTTGATTTTATTTTTAAGGCTCTGGTGAATGGAACAGTTTTCTTGATTTCTTTCTCAGAAGATCCATTTTTAGAGTAGAGGAAAGCAATTGATTTTGTGTGTATGTGTGTGTGTGTGTGTGTTGTTTCACATCTTGCAACGTTGCTGAATTTGTTTATCAAATCTAGAAGTCTTCCGGTGAAGTTTTTCTGGGAGTCTTCTAAGTATAGGATCATGTCATCAGCAAACAGAAATAGTTCAACTTCTTTCCTTTCCCTATTTCTATCTCTTTAATTTCCTCCTCTTGCCTGATTGCTGTGGCTAGAGATTTGAGAACTATATTGAATTGGAGTGGTAAGAGTGGGCATCCTGTGCTGTTTTCCTCTGTTCAACATGATGTTGACTTTGTATTTTATATAGTTTTATTATGTTGAGATGAGTTCCTTCTATCCCTATTTTCTTAAGTGTTTTTTAACATGAATGGGTGCTGGATTTTGTCAAAGATTTTTTTTCTGCACCAATTGAGCTGATCCCGTGATTTTTGTCCTTGATGAAGTACATTTATTGACTCATGTATATTGAGCCAAATTTCAAGTGGGAGGAATCCAACCTGATCGTGGTCTACAATCTTCTTAATGTGTTTATGATTTAATAAAGACATCCTTAATATGATATGAAGGATTTTTGCATCTGTGTTCATCAGGGATATTAGTGCATAGTTTTCTTTACTTAATGTGTCTTTATTTGGTTTGGATATTAGGGTGATACTGGCTTCATAGAGTGAATTTGGGAGATTTCTTTCACTTCCTATTTCACAGAATAATTTGAGGAGGACTGTTACTATCTCTTCCTTCAATGTCTGGTAGAACTTGTCTAAGAATCCACTTGGTCCTAGGCTTCTCTTTTGTTGGAAGGCTTTTTATTACTGCTTTAATCTCATTGCTTGATATTGGTCTTTTTTTTAATTCCTTGGTTCAATTTGGGTAGCTCATGTGTCCAGGAATTTGTCAGTATCTTCTAGATTTTCCAATTTTTTTGGAGTATTAAGTTTTCAAACTGTTTCTAATGATCCTCTGGATTTCACTAGTGTCTGTGGTGATAATTCCTTTTTCCTCTCTAATTTTGTTCCTTTGGGTCTTCTCTCCCTTTCTTTTTAGTTTGGCTAAGGATTTATCGATCTTGTTTTAACTTTTTAGAGAACCAACTCCTTGTTACATGGGTTCTTTGCATTCTCGATTTCATTAAACTCTAATCTTAATTATTTTCTATCTTCTACAGGTTTTGGGACGAGTTTTTTTGTGTATCTTAAATAGATACTGGAAACTTTGTATTTCCTTCCAACCAGAGGTTTAGAAGGCCCTGCTTAAAGAATGGCCAATGGCTTCTTCCTGGAAAGTTCTCTCTCCTTGTATAACTTCCCTATAAGATTATAGCTCTGCCCCACAGGGAGACTCTCAGCATTGAACTTGTGAGTTTCTAAATTGTCTACCATCCCCCTTGGCGGCCCCCATTTTTCTAGTAAGTAGCTTATAAAAATGATTTGCGTCCTCTACGATGTGCTAGAAAACATCGCATCTGCATTTAATGTAGCTACAAGAGAGTCTAGTTCAGTGTTAGAATCGCCGATGGTGGTCTCAGAGAGGTGTCAGGTCTCTGTTGGGCATTAAGTAGCTTCCGACAGGTTACTACATCCTAAAATTGGAGGGTCATACAAGTTCCTTCTTTCTGAGCATCAACGAATGAATGCGTTTGAGGTACTTAGCATGGTGCTTTTATACAGCAAGTGCTTAATAAAAATCAGAGGCCATAATTATTACAGTAGTTCCCTCTTATCCACAGGGAATATGTCCGTTCCGAGGCATTCTGTGGACACCTGACCCACGGACAGTAATGAATCTTATATATACTGTGCTTTCTTTTTTATATATACATACCTATGATAAAGTTGCTTCTATAACTTAGGCACAGTAAGAAATCAACAACAACAATAATAAAATGGATCAATCACAACAATATACAGAAATGAAAGTTATCAGAAAACTTACGAAATAAATGGTTCATTTCTGGAATTTTCCATTTAGTAGTTTTAGGCTGTGATTTTCCTTGGGTAACTGAAACTGTGAAACGCAGAACCACAGGTCAGGGGGTCCTGCTGTATTCCTGTGTGCCCACTTCAGCTCATGCCCACGGGGCTCCATTGTCAATGTTTTACCTGATTCTTACCAGTAAGGAAAACAGACCATGACGATAAAGCCACACAGACTCAGAGATCAAAGCTAATGAGATGAATGTGGTCAAGTGACTTTTCCTCTCTCCTGAGATATCAATGCAACTAAAGGAGTCCCTGAATAGCTGATTTGTACATAGTAGGAAAAAAAAAAAAACCCGAGACCTTGCTCTCTTCCTCTCCCTTGGTGACGGGCAACATACAGAAAGAAGAGGAGACTCGGAGGTCTTCCCACAAGGCTATCTCAGTTCTCTTGAGTATTTCTGCCACCATTTCTTCCTTGATTTTCCCCCTTCTTATCACTACTATCTTATTCACAGTTCCTATAATTTTAAGAAAATGCGGGGCATTTAAAAAAATTTACCATCAGCTGCAATAGCCCCCTCCCCTGGGGGAGCTTCTTACCTGCAGAGGGCCTTGGGGGCTGTCCTCAGGTCAGGGGGTCTGAGCTGGTGCTGGGACCACACTGCTCAGCAAGAAAGAGCAAGCTGTGGAGACGTAGCACCTACTCTACCAGGAGGATGAAGATTTAAGGAAACTTGCAGAGAATGAACAAACTTGGTGTCAAAAAGGAACAACTCCACTGAGGTTTGGGGTTATCTTATTTTGGGTTCCTTTAGAAGACACTGAGAGAAAATGGTTTGATCCTGGGGGTAGCCCGGGACATGCACCTGCCAACCTTGGGGGTTCAGAAGTCGACGAGCACGTGACTTTCAGAGGAGATGTGCCTAGGGTACAAGGAGTGCCACAGACGGAGACACAAGGCCGCATCCACGTTAGCAGCATGGCGTGTTGCCAACCACTGGGGTCCCTCTGGTGACCTGTCCTGGAGATCTGAGAGCTGAGAGCCCGTGGAGCCGGGGGCAGGGCTGCCCAGAGGGATCATCTTCCAACAGGTGTGCCTCCCAGGGCCCCCGAGAGGTCTCGACGGAAGGACAGAAAGATGGTGACGTGTGAATCTGTGCAGCAAGCATCCAGAAGAACACAGACGCCGAGGAGGAAGAGCCAGGGAGATGCAGAGTGGAACCGCAGGAAGGGCAGGGGGAATAAAGACACGGCACTTTCTATCGAGCAGGGTCCAGATCACAGAGTGAACCAGCCCCTGCGTGACCCTGAAATTATATGCAGAGAGATTATCCACCAGATGAACTTGGACAGCCATTGGAGGACTAGGCTGATTATGAAGCTTTACTAGAAATTATTCCCCACGTTAAAGCCTGTCGCAGCTTAGGAAAAGTCTGCCACAGCCAATCACCTTGTGTGTAAATCACATGGTGTGAAAATTTACGTGAAATGTCCGAGACAGAGAGTTCCCTAGAGACTGAAAATTGACGAGTGCTTGCCAGGGGATTGGGGAGAGGGGCGTGGGGAGCGACTGCTAAGAGTTAGGGAGTTTCTTTGGGGGTTGGTAAAAATATTCTAAAATCTGATACTGTTGATGGTTTGCAAACTCTGTGAATACATTCTTGAAAAACATGAGCCAACCCAGTTGGAGGCGATGTGCATATTCTTAACACATTGATGCGCTGCACAAAGCTCTCTCAATCTATCTCTGAAAGACATACAATATAAACATGATTTTTAAAAAATAAATAAATAAAAGACAACTGACTTTACCAATTTCTCAGTTGTGACAAAACAATAATATCACAGGCAAATGTGACAACCTTTGGGGAGGATAAAGAACTTTTATAAAAGATCATAGAGGAAAGAATGAAACTTTTCTCATATTTGAAGCATTTCGATTTTTCCATCATTTGGACAGTGTTGCTTGATTTTGGAATGCCCACGGGCACCAAGTGGACAGCAGAACATGGTGAAACGGAGAGCCCGATTTCAGGGGTCACGTGGCGTTCTCCAACACTACTTCTCTGCCCCTTCATAGTCTCATGCAAAGTGACAAGAATGACACTTGGTTGTGATTCTCATTGACTGCCTTGATGACTTCGATAAATGGCAAAGTGTCCATTCAGAGCCCGCACATGGTGGGTACCTAGGACCAGGAGCTCCCTCATCCGTCTTCCAGCAGGTGCAATAGCAGACCCAGCTGGTGAACGCTCACCTCCCAAGGTTCTGCCTTCTCAATAGACCACCCAGAGGCAGGCACCTCTGTCTACAGCCTTCTTAATTACGCAAATGCAGCAAAATGTACCCAACCTGCATCCGTTTAAAATGACTGGTTAGAAAGCCTTTGCTGAGTGTCTTGTAAGCAGAGCCCTGCGCTGTTAGTTCTGCCCAAAGAGAGCACAAATCCAGGACATGGTGCCTGACATTAAGGATCTTGAAAAGCACACACAGCTGAAGAGTGTTTGAGAAAATTCCAAAGAAGTTTCAAATTGAACCGGAAAATCTGGACAGGGCATGGGATAGTTGAGGGTGATGGTGGATGGAGGTGGTGCACAGAAAGTAGAATCAAAAACAACTTGGGATAAATCCTCTGGGACCAAGTGAAATGTAAACTAAATCTGTGATGGACATGAATTGAAGACACCAAAGGAGAGCTGTCCAAAAGAAAAAAAAAATGACCTGTGATAATTATTGGCAAAGCAGGTTGGCATGTGTTTCAAGAGGTTTTAAAATATGCGTACACTTGGGCTCCAGGATTCCCCTGCTACAGATCTGATCTGTGGAAGCCATCCTCAAACAGGGAAGGCTCTGCTGCTGGTGGAGTTAGAAAGCGGTGCAGTCACTTTGGAACGTAGTTTGGCAAAATGCTAACATTCTTCAAAACGTTAAAAAGCTAGTGGCATGACCCAGCAGGTCCCAACAGAGATAAATATCCCCGAGAGAACTGAAAGCATACTTCTACAGACAAATGTGGGCAACTCTGCTCATAGCATTACTGGTAAGATTCACAAGGTGGAAGCATAAAAATGATCATTGACTGATAAATAAATAAAATTTGGCTTATCCATGCAATGAAATATTATTCAACCATGAAAAGGAATAAAGTACCTTGTAACAAAGGAACTTTGAAACTATCATGCCAAGTAAAAGAAGCCATTTATATGAAATGTCCAAGATAGATAAATCCATAGAGAAAGAAAGTAGATTAGTGGTTGTCAAGGGATGGGGGAGGAGCCCATGGGGGATGACTCTTGTGTGTTAGTGGTTTCTTGAGGGTTGGCAAAAAAATGTCTCATATTTGATAATGCTGATGATGACACAACTCAGTAAATATACAGAAAACCTCGGAATTGGTTAAAGGGTGAGTTTTATGATGCAGGAATTATATCTCAAAAAAAGTTATAAAAATAGAAGAGTTTTCAGCATAAAAATTACATAATGACATTTTTTTTTCCCCAAGAGTGAAAAATTGGAAACCATCTAAATGTCAATCACAGAAAAGTGAGAAAACGCTGTGGCCACCAGAGGGATTCTTAGGCCTCCATGTAGGTAATGGCTTCCTCAAGTGACAGCGTCCTGTGGCTTTCTGGCTGGAGATAGCCGCTTCAGAGTGGCCCAGCATTTCTGAGCGGCTCACATGGACCCAAAAACTGAGTCTGTTAGCTCTGGTTTCCCCCTGCGCAGGTGTGAGGCTGCTTTGGGTGGGCCAGGGTCATCGCCATCACCCACTGTGTCTTGGGAGAGAAACTTCTTGTCTAATACTCGCAGAATATTCCAACTTCCCAAAACAGTGCAAAGAAAAAAATCCCACTTACAGTTCTTCTCCTGAGACTTAGAGACGGGAAGAAGGCACGCTCTGAGGGTGATGGGCACCCTCTCCCTGGGCCAGGCTGCCCCTGGTGTTTTTAGGTCCCTTCTGGCTTGACTTCCCGTGGTTTGACCTGTGGGAGGGAGAGTCTGAAGTCCCCTCTGGTCTTTCTGTGACTGAGAACAGTGGACATACTGCCTCCAAGACCCCGGGGGAAGGGAGTCTCTCCTCTTGCTAGTCCCTGGTTGGCTCCCTGAGTCTTCTTGGATCGTGGAGAAACCTTGCAGAAGGTGTTGAGTGAAGAGAACCATCCCTGACCGCGAGGGCATGGCCGTGCCTGCCCACGGGATGTTGCCACAAACGCAGGTGACTTCGTGCCTGCCATGAAGACCAGGCCAGAGCCACTGTGGGCTCAGCTTCCCCCAGCCCCTCGAAGTTACTTTCCATGGAGGACTATTTGGGGCTCATCTCAGTCACTGTCATATTTTAGAATCCATGGAAGTGTTTCTGAAATACTGCGTGGGAAACCAAATCAGCAATCACAGATTCATACCAAAGCGCTCGAACCTCAGGGGCGCGGGTCTTTGTTGGATACATCAAAAGATTATAGATGCAAGTCAAAACTGCCATGAGAACAGAATCCTACAAGGAGAGATCGTCACGGTTGGAATGGCGAGCCTCAGCTCAACAACAGTAACCAGATAAGGGCAAGGCAACGGAGCAAACCATCTCAGACACGGTTGGCAGAAAGTTCAGGATTAGCACAACCGTCATGGAGAACAGGTGGAGGGTCCTGGAGAAACTCAAAGTAGATCTCCCCTGCTGTGGGGAAGGCCCAAAGTGGCTGTCGTCAGGCTCCCTGCCAAGACTCTGGCCAGCTCTTTCTAGTATGTACCCAAGGTCATAAGCATCTGCCGGGGAACATGAGCTTGCTTAGGTAACCTGGTGGCACTGCACCTTCTCTGTTTGGCCTGTGGAAAGGGGTCTGGGCGTTGCTGCCACCTCTGAATAAAGCATGTCTACTATCCCAACTGTGTCCTGTGCTTCTTTCACGTGCTGGGATCTTGAATCTATTTCCCAGAGTCTGAACCCCTGCAGGACATCTGTGATCCAGGTTTCCCACTTCTTCCTTGGCTGCTGTCTGAAAGGAAATGGGATCAGCACACTAAAAAGTCACGCTGTTCACCATAGCTAAGATGTGGAATCCACCAAGGGGTATGTCAAAGGATAAGAAAGAAAATAGATCCTGCTATAAATACCTGAGGGAATATTATTCAGTCAGGAAGAAGAACAGAATCCTACCATTTGCAGCAAACGGATGGACCCAAAGGGTATTTTATTCAGTGAAATAATCCAGCAATGGAGACAAGGACTGCATATTCTCTAAAAGGTGTAAGTTAAAAAAGGAAAAGTTGTCCTGCATATAGAATATTGATGACTAGAGGTTGGGAAGGAGGTTGGGCTGAATTCGATGGACACGTGCTATGTGCATGTATTAAAATATCACACTGAACCCTATCCATGTCTAAATTAATACATGTTAATCAAAAATAGAATTTTACAAGGATTGTAAAAAATACCTTTTTCTGCTTTGCAATGTTGTCCTCACTGAGTCAGCACGGAGTGGGGTCATTCCAAAGGAGAACACAGGAAAGAAAAGGCTCATGCACCTCGGTGCTGAGGACAGTGGGCTGGCTGTTTCCCTACCGATGTGATCGTTAAGTGCAGAGGAGAAGGCAAGGCCCAGGGAGCCCCCGAGCACCAATGGCTTGGGACACTAATTGCCAAGATCCGTGACCTTTTCCTTTAAATCATTTCATGCATTTCTTGGTCCTTGGCTTCTCTTGTTCCCAAGCGCATCTGGAGAGCTCTGTTTGCAGGAACTTCTCTCTGAGCGTCTTTGATTTAGTGACGTTCTCTCCCTGGCCGTGAGAGAGAACGCTCTGTTACGACGTCGGATAGATCACCCCTGAGAGCGGCTGGAACTGATTATTATACGATGGATGACCGTAATCGATATAATAAAATAACTCGAGCAGATTAACAGTAACAAACAAACATTAAGTGCCGTCTGTGTACAAATCCATGGGGTCTATAGAGATGGAGGGGGACCAGAGCTTCAGGGTAGCTCACTCTGGGTTGTTGAGCGTGGAGACTGGGGACGGTGGAGTGTCCTGAGAACATCTATGGTGAGGCCAGGGAACCTGGCTGTGCCGTGTGCCAGTTTCGTGATTCTGACAGTGGGAACACATTCTGCCTGGTTTATTTTTCCAACTTGTAAATTAAGCCCGTTAATTTTCTTTTCTTTTCTTTTTTTTTTTTTTGCTGGGGTTGGGTACGGGGGATTGAATCAGAGGCCCTCAACCACTGAGCCACACCCCCAGCCCTATTTTGCATTTTATGAGAGACAGGGTCTCACTGAGTCGCTTAGCACCTCGCTAAATTGCTGAGGCTGGCTTTGAACTCACGATCCTCCTGTCTCAGCCTCCCGAGCCGATGGAAGTATAGGCATGCACCGCCGTGCCCAGCAAGCCCATTAATCTTCAACTTCTTTTTTCTTTTCTAGTTTGCAAAGTAAAGACTACATGATTTCTCCCTTTAGTAGCCTCCAAACTTAATATAAAGTTTTTAACATTTTCAGGGACACAGAATTCATAGGAGGTTCCATGACATCATTTAAGGTCAATAAGGACAGGAAGTATCTTTGCAGAAATCGGGAGCCATCGTCACCATTCCTGGTGCCTGAGCGGCCAGGTGCCTCTTCTGTTTTGAAGATTAAATGAGCTGAGGTGTGGAAAGCCACGGAGCCAGTGCTGAGCGCTGAGTGGGCGGTTTTCTTCTGGTACCTATTGTTCTTGCTGCAGCGGTGACTGGCATCCAGGAGGCTCAGAGGAAAGGGGTGACGGGGCAGAAGGAGAGGGGAGGGACACAAGAGACCCACGGGTGCCCTCTCCAGATGGAGTGACAGACTGCGTTCTCAGCATGGAACCCTCTTCCAGCTCCCACGTCAAGCCAACGGAACCGAGTCCATCGGGCCTCTGGGGACGGGTTGGGGGAGTTAAATTCAGAACTGAAGATGAACCCACAGCAAGCCTCCACACATTTCCGAGATGAAAGGTAGCCAAGCGAAATTTAGCTCCTCTTCCCCGTTAGGGTCACGTCCCCAGGAGAGACCAGACCTCTCTTCGATGCCTCTCGTTTGCTAAAGTGGCGCAGCTGGGCCACCCAGGGCACGCGGCCAGGCGTGGCCATCGCGGTTCCTACCAAATGGGCTCCTCCTCGTTGGGGTGTTGCGGTCCTGACGGTGGGGAGATCTGGACTCCCGGCTTCAGCAGCGTCCTGGTGTCCTTCACAGAGCGTTTGTGCATCAGAATCACAGACGCGGCTCTTCCGTTGGTCGCCCTGGGGTGGGAGGGCGGCACCATCAAGCCCGATCGCCTGCTTCTGAATAGCCGACC
Organism: Urocitellus parryii; assembly: GCF_045843805.1. NCBI lineage: Eukaryota > Metazoa > Chordata > Mammalia > Rodentia > Sciuridae > Urocitellus > Urocitellus parryii. The sequence continues at coordinate 8,982,704 of NC_135541.1, forward strand.
AGCTCTGGAGCTGTCACCTCTGCACGCACCCAGGTAGCCGAGGACGTGGCTTCCTTTGTGCTGGGGCTGTGATTGCTTTTCATGCTGCGTGACAACTTGGCTGCAATTTCATTGATTCTCTCGGAATTTCAAATTAATGGCTCTCCCTTTCTGGCACTCAATCGCCGAACCGCAGGTTCCCCCATCAGAAAAACACAATCAGGGAAAGCCAAAAGCCTCCCCTCGCTGTGCAGGAAACCGTGCTTTTGTTTCAACAGGGCGTCCATTGTGTGCTGGGGACGAGGGCGGGCGGAGATGGCGCCTGGGCCCCGGCCTTCTGCGGGGAATCAACCATCTCAGTTGTCTTGATGTCTGGGCTGCCACTGCAGAAACCTTCCCGGGGTCAGCCACAGCCTGTGTCTCTGGTTTTGCTGTGAACTCTCTGGGCTCAGGAGCTTGGAAACAAGAGAGGAAACAGACAGCCTGGGCTGATGGCTTTCCCCTGGCGATGAATGAGGAACTGCCGTTGGAGTCTCTTTCGGCCATTCTTTGGATGAGCAGGGTGTGATCTTTGTCCCCCAAGGACACTGGCTTGGACACATCTTAGGTGATCATGACCAATGTAAATTGGGGAGTGGGGCAGAGGCCAGGGGATGCTGCTAGACATGATGTGGTGCAGCAGGCAGTGACCGTCCCCTCCCGGCACAGTTATCTGGTCCCAGACGTCGGTACTGCCGAGGTCTAGACTAGATGCCATGGGGATTTGGGTGGACGACTCTGCCTGTCCAGTTGCCATCCTTTGTCTCAGAACCTCGGCCTGATGACACTAATGATCAGGAACAGGCAGTGCTGCCCAGTGGTCAGAGCAGGGGTCTGGGTCTGAGCGGCCTGGGCTTGGATTCCAGGAGGTCAGGGTGGGACTCGGGGGTCCCTCTAAGTTCTATGCACAAACTGCCCCCACAGCCAGAAGGAAATGAGGCCCGGAAGACAGGGGGACGTCTGGGCCAGGACAGCTCCATGGAACTTGGAACCTCCCATGCCCGTGGGCACGGCTGTGTGGTTGGGTGCCCATGCAGCCCCGTGGGCAGCGCAAGACGCCATCCTGAGGGCCAACGAAGCACCCCTGAGGGGCACCGTCGAGGCAGGACACCGGGCGGACTTTGGTCCCCCGCTTCCATTTCTATCTGAGGTGGCCCTACTGGTTTCTCTTTCTGCTCCTGGTAGGGACGCACCAGGGAGGGCTGGTGACTCCACCTGGGGTGAAATGCCTGCCTGGTCGGGGAGCAGGGCTGGGGAGCAGGGCTGGGGAGCAGGGCTGGGGAGCAGGGCAGCCGGGAGCAGGCACTCGGCCCCCCACTCTGCTCAAGAACCAGCTCATGGCATCTTCAGACAGTCCCAGGCAAGACGTCATTCTGCTGCTTGGAAAACTAGGTCCCTTGGGCCTACTCCCCAAATCTGGGCTCTTAAATGCTTGGGGGGCATAGCTCTGCCCTGCTCTTTTCTGAGCCTCTATCAGATGTTGTGCAATCTCCTTTTATTGGGACCCTATCTGTGGGATCCAAGGATGCTCCATGTCCATGAATTGAGGGGATTTCTGTGGCCAGAAATGGGGTCAGGGGTCCCATAGACTCATACTTTCTGGGTTCAAATCCCCACCCACCCCCCTGAACCATGGTTGTGACCTACAGCCAGACTGTGTTTTGTTTCAACTTAAAAAGAAAACACCTCTTGGAGCCTTCCCTGTGTCATCCGTGAAGAGGGGACGGCAGTGCCACCCCTTCCCGAGGTGGGTGTGGAAGTGAGATGAAGTTAGGAAGAAGCTCGCTGCAGCTCTGGCTGGGGGACATGGCCCTGGGTCGCAGCACACCTCCCCCGTCTTGTTGGAGATGGCCCCAGCGACCTGGGTACAGCAGCCTCACTGTGCCCTCGTCTGGAAGGTACAGGGGGCAGCACCAGAGGGTCACATGTTCAGGAAGTGGAAGAGCCAGGGTCAGAGCCCAGGAGCCCAGATCCTCGCCGCTCGGGTCTCCACTGCATGGCTCCGCTGCTTCTCCAAGGATGACATTGCAGAGGGTGGTGGGTGGCTGCTCCATCCATTGGCTTCCAGGGCTGTCTCCCCGCTTCTCCAGCCCAGAGGGTCTCCCTTCCACCCGCCCCGAAAGGCTCGCGGTAGGATACCGAGTGCAACTCCGAAGGGCACATCCTATTTGGAAACAGGTTGAATCATTTTAAAGTTTTATTAATGATAAATATAAAAGGGTCAGCTTTGTCCCCTTCTCCATCCTTTGCTCCTTCCAGTCCCTGGGGGCGAGACAGCTTTTCTGTTCTTCCCGTTTTTCAGATGAGGCCAGAGGGGCTCAGAGAGGAACTGGACCAAGGCCACAGTGGGGAGGGTGTGCTCTCCAAGCACAGAGGGATTCACTGGGTCTTCAGACGGAACTCTGAACTCCCGGCACGTGTCGACAAACACCACTTGCTTCTGATAATGGCTGACTTTTCAAACTAGCCCAGCTTTTGGGAAGCACGCCGTGTTTAGTTTTTAATATCCGTCTCCTCCTTCCCCCATCCCCTCCAAAGCGTGCCAACCCCCTGGTTGGTGGAGACCGTCTGAGGGTCTTACACAAAGCAGCTGCCGAGACGCCCTGGAACCGTTTGCAGGGATCATCTGCCTCATTTGCGCACCCCCCCCCCCGCCCCCGCCCGGTCTTCCAACCTGTGGCTACAGAGTGTCTCGTCCTGAGTTCTTCCAAAAAAGGTCTGCCGAGTCCACATTCTCCTTGGGCCAGAAGACCCTGATGGTCTGTGAAGATATGTCACACTCCTACACTTGAAATATATTTTGAATCGTGGAGTAGGAAAAGAATTCAAAGGTTGCGAACTGTCCCATCAAGAGAATTAACAAAGAGGCGGACGGTATGTTGGTTCCTAGATGCCGGTTGGGAAATCATACGGAAAGCATGAAATTTCCACCACGTGAAGGAAGCCAGAGAGCAAACTCAGAGAGGTGGTCTGAGGCTTCCTTGAGAGGAAGGACATGTGCAAGAATGAGCTTCCAGCAAGTGTGATCGTCATCATTCAAGGTGGGAGAGAAAGAAAAAAAACTCTGAAAAAATTTCCTATGATATAAGCAAAAGACGAGTCCCCTTCCTGTGTCAACTAGGACTATAGCAGTCAACAAAACAGACCAAGTCCCTGCCCTCGTGTGGCTAATATTTGGGTGGAGGGATGTAATAGTTAGCTTTCAGTTACTATGATGAAGTACCTGACACAGGCTACTTATAAAGTAAAGAGAGTTTTTTTTTTTTTTAGCTAACTGTTATAGAGATTCGAAGTCAAAATCCTGGGCCATTTGATTTGGCTTTTAGTGAGGGTGGGAGATGGTGAGACTTAAGGAACATGTAGGAGCAAAAAGTCACATCTAACTGGGGAAGAGAGACAGAAACCAGGGTCCCCTAATCCCCTAGAGAATGGCATCTCCCGTGATCTGAGGACCTGAAAGTTCACCACATCCCCCAATTAGTATCCCTCTTGGGGACCAGTCCTTTGCCCATGGATCTTTGTGGGGACACTGTCCACAAACCAGGCAAAAGACGAATAGGAAATAAAGCATGCTGACTCAGAGGGTGACTCGTAATAGAAGGAAAACCATCAGCCCCTGGATCTGTGTCTCAGGCACACCAGGTGTTGGCTAATGACAAGGCTGGCTTGAACGGTGACCTGTACCTGTTGGGTTCCTGTTTCCCAGCCCCAGCTCTGTCGGGAGTTCTGCCTCCTGGAACCAGTAGCTCACAGTCCAACACACCGTCCTGTAGCAGATGCACAGAGTGAAGAATAGTGTATTAGTCAGGGTTTGCTGCTGTAACAAGCACCGAGAAAAACAACTCAGAAGAGGGAGGGTTTATTTTAGCTCGTGGTTTCAGCCCATGGCCGGTTGGCTCCATTGCTTGGGCCTGAGGGGATGTCATGGTGGAAGGGCCCTCATGATCCAGTCACTTCCTGAAAGCACCACCCCTGGACACGGCGGCCCTGGGACCAAGCCTTCAGCGCAGAGTCCTGGGGGGACACTTCATATCTGCACCATAATAGGCCCTTTTCCTTGATCTCCCCAAAGAAATGAATATAAAGCCACCCAGGTGCACAAGCGGGCACCGGGCCACCGACAGCTCCATGCAAGGCGTTGGCGGGTAAACAACGTCTCTGGTGATTTGAAGTGATGTCAGGATGGTCACAGAGGCTCCTGGCTGATGACCCCACACTGGACCTCAGACCATCAGAAGTCCTTCAATCACAACGCCCAAGGCCGGCCGCCATATCGTTCAAATCCCCTCTCCCCACCCTGGATCCTCTGTTTCTGTGTTTTGTTTCCCTTTGTCTGTAACCAAGTCTCCTCTTGGGCCAGAAACTCTCAGCCTCTTTCCCTTTCCTTGGGGAAGGAGCTTGTCCCTCTGCTCTCCTGGCCACCTGCACACACCTGAGGCACCGCCCAGCCACTGGGCACTGGCCCCGGGGCTTCTCACCAGGCTCTTCCCTTGACCACAGGAGGAAGGTGAATGTGCTTCCTGTATCTCTCCTCCACCAGCCTCTGGGGGTAGAGAGAAGAGCAGAGTGAATTACGGTAACGGTGACCTGTCAATTGTGCCCCTTCAGTTAGGACGTCAAAGCAGCCGTGTCTGGTTTGGGTCTCAGGCGCGTCCATCTTGCTGTGTCCTCCACTCAGGGAGCCAGCCACATGGGGCTGGGGAGGAAGAAGCCGTGGAGCTGGGGAGGCGTTTCCACACAGTCCCCAGGGCTGAGGGTGCACTTTCAATTTTGAGAAGGGGACGGCCTCATGTTAAGTGTTCTTACCAAACAAATGGTGGGATGATCCACTTCCTCCACGGAAGCTTTGTCTGAAGCTGTTGCTAGGGCAACCTTGTTTATCTCCCTGTAGATTTAAGGTGGGGTTTGTGCTTCTAGGTGAAAAGAAGCCGGTTCCTCATCTCCCTCCGGGGAGGATGGGAAACCATCATCCTGTGCGGCGTTTCAGACTCTGGAGGGAGAGTCATCCACTCGCCCGGGACCACAACCACAGAGCTGCCCAGGGGCTCAGGAAATCCCTGGCTCAACAACACAGACACGCACACTTGAGCTTCTCCATCTCACACTCAGTCCATGTGTGTTGATCAAGTCAAAGACATGACAAACAGAGAAAAAAATCATTATGTCTGATTATGCCACCATGTTGGCCTGGTGGGAAGGAGGCTGACGCTTGAGGTTCATCTTTGTTCAGTTCCCTGAACAATTTTGGGTTCTCTCTCTCTCTCTCTCTCTCTCTCTCTCTCTCTCTCTCTCTCTCTCTCTCGTCCTGCTTTCTATTCCTTCCACCTTCAATACTTTTGCCCCAGGACGTCGAGTGCCTAGCTGCTGCTTCTCATTCAGATCTTGCCACCGTGCCAAGCGTTGGAGAAGCCATCTCTGTCCGCTTTTGAAGGAAGTGACCTGCCTGCCTGGCCCCAGGGGAATCCACACTCCACCACACCGCACCACACATTTCACTGTGCAAAACCGTCTTTATTTGTTCGGTAATCTAGTCATTCGATAAGTGTTTATTGAGGGCCTACTATGTGCCAAGCACCCTTCAGGGTTCTGCGGATACATCAGGAAACAGAGCAAGCAGAAACGTGTGCTCTGAAGGACTCGAGGTCCTAACAGCAGGCGATGGGTGAAGAGCCCGAGTTCCCTGTGGACCACACGGAGGGTGGGAAGTAAGTGGGAGAGAGGGACACTGGGAAGGGTGGGCTCACTAACGGCCTCCGTGGGCAGGTGGTGTGGGGGCGAGGAGGAGGCAGAGAGAGGGGCAAGTAGAAAGGGCCCAACGCAGGGGCACGTGGGGAGAGGGGACTGATGGAGGGCGGGGAGCCACTGAGGCTGTGGCGGGGTGTGCAGGTGGGAGGCGCTGCCAGGTCAGTTTGGCCACGGGAGCCAGGAGTGAGTGCAGTAACACGGGACAGTGACCGCACCCTGAGCAGGGGAGTGGCTGGATCCAGTCTGGGTGTTTAAAGGGTGGTTCCAACAGTTGCAGGACAGCAAGTGCCAAAGAGTGTTTGGGAGGCTCTGGCCTTCACTCGGCACAGGCAGGGATCAGCTTGGTAGTGTCCCTGCATGTGCAAGCACACACACACTCGCACCCGCATGCACATGCACGCACACCCATTCACAACCGAGGGCATCTGTGTTCCGTACTTCTGTTCCATGACGGCTCTGCTTACCTTATGATGTGTCCTCTGCGTCTTTCCACATCCCTGAAGACGGAGTCACGTCGTCATTCTAACATGCCTTGTTACCCCTCTGTATGGAAGCACCACCGTTTATCTGCCAGTCCTGGACTCAACACTTGACAGTTTCCCCTTCTTCACTGTGATAAACAATCCTGCAGTGGACGTTCTGGAGCGTGCTTCCCCGAGCAGTGGCTTGTCCAGGTCGCTCTCTGAGATACGGTCCTGGGGAGAGAATGGTTGGGTCAAAGGCTATAAATCAGGAGTGCTCTCGGGGTGTGCCTCACTGCCTGGGTGTGTGCAGAGTGTGCTGCCCCCACTGCACCCGGCTCCTGGTTCGGTTTCAGGTATCAACACTATTTTTATTCTCTGCTGATCTGATAGAGTAAAGCTATAGTATTTTTGGTTTTCACTGCATGGATTTGCCCATGTTTTATTTGGGCCATTAGCTTTAGTCTTATTGATTTTTAAGAGCACCTAATATATTAGAGACGCACTGTTGTAAATGTTTAAGGATTTTCCCATATAATCTTTATATTTTTTTAGTTTGAAAATGATGAAATATACACACTTTAAGAATATGCAATATACTCATGAAATGTATAAGGAATAAAATACAACAAATAGCCAAGTGTCCATCACCCAGGTCAGTGTGTAGAGCACTCCCAATACCCCAACTCTGCTCCCCTTGCTCCCCCAAATGGACCACTCTTCTGAATTTGATAGTGATGATTCCTTGCTGTTCTTTATATAGTTTTACCTAATGCATCAATTTTCCTAAGCAACACGGATTTGCTTTTGCAGGGTCTGAAATGTTATGGGGGTGAAATTATACGGCATGGGTTTGTCCAAGATTTGCTTTCTTCCCGGTGACACTTGTGAGTGTCTTCCATGCGGAAATGTCCGGGTGGCTCACCATCTCTGGCAGGGTAACTGCAGAAATGCCTCCCCTTCAGAAGTGCAATTTCCCAGTGCCGAGAAACGCATGCTTTAAAACATCCTAGCTCCTGCCACACGATTTTCCAAAGTGGCTTTTACCACTCTATAGTCCAACAAGCAGTACGTGAAGTTTCTGAACCATCTACATCCTCACGGACACATGTCACTGTCGGGCTTGACATTTTGTCCCCAACCAATGCATATGAAAAGGGACCAGAAACTGGATAGTTTTATTATAAAAATGAGCAAGCACTTAGAACAGAGGTGGCTAGATTTTTTTTTAATGTGGCTTTTAAAATATTTATTGATTTTACTGCTCCTAGTAAATTCTTAGGAGGCAGACTGACCCTTGACTTTGATTAGGTACAAGTTGAGCAGAACTTTAATTAAGAAATTGAGATGATTTTAAGGCGGGGGGGCACGAAAAATGAGCAATTTGGGGAACAATTTGCAGGAAGGGTTGGTTGCCTTTTGGAAAAGCTGAATATGCTCCTGTTTGGGGTTTGTGGATGTGCTCGGCGTTAGAATGCACTCTCAGAAAGGCAAAAGGGATTCCTGAACTAATTTCTTTCTAGTCCAACATTTAAAAACAGTCAATTCACTTTGGTACAAGAAAATAAATAGGTAGATCAATAAGTAAAGAAAAGGGATTTCTCATGTTCTAGGAACTGCTTGGTGATCAATACGAACCAAGCAGAACCACTGGGGCTGTGTGTTGGCTACAGCTGGTTCAGATTCCTCCTATGTAGATTTCTCTGTTGGCGTCTGTGCATCTGTGACCGGTTTGTGAAGAGTGGGAGATGATGCTCTTCCACCGCCTTTCAGAACAACTGTTCCCCTCGCTCTTCCAGCTTCTTTCTGGCGGGAATCCCTGTAACCATGGACATGCCAACATCTGGCCCCTGTGTGCAGAAGCCAGCTGTGCTTGTCCAGTGCGTCTTAGCTGGGAGACCCTGAGCTTGATGACAAGATGCATAACCTAATTAGGCGCGAACTCCGGAGACACTGGTGCTTGTTTCTGAAAATGTAAAATGCCGCTCTCAATCTATGGTGTTTTCTTCCAAGGAGTGCTGTGTGCGTGTGTGTGCATGTGTGTGTGAGTCTGTGTGTGTATACACACATATACACAGGCCTGTGCATGTACACATATGAAAGCATTGTGAATTAGTAAATTTGGAAAGCCAGAGATTGTGCAAGCAGAGGTGCCGGGGTTTATGCCCTCCACACGCAAACCCTTGTGAGCGCCACTCTGGGCTTCCTGTTTATGGTGGTGCCATGGGAGTAACATGGGCATTCCAGGCAGGAGTCACGCGTCCCAGACTCCTACATGTGAGTCACGTGGCTGTAAACAATGTGCTTCCTTTTCCAGGCTGATGCTTTCCCATCTACTAAATACATACAGTGTAGCATCTGCTATGTGCCAGGAGTGAGAATAAAAATTATAATAGAAAGTGTGGTCTCTGCTCCGCAGGATGTCCGTAATTTGTAGGCCAGTATGGCAAGACCAGCAGAAGGACTGGGTGCACAGAGCAGAGTGACCCCTTGCCCAGGTCAGAAGCTAAGGGGTGCCTGTCAAAGGCACTGTGGCTATGGAGCCATGGAGGATGAAGACGGGGTGGTTAGGATTAAGACAGGGTTGGGGACGGCGGTATCTGGGGGAAGAAGTATGCACAATAACAGGGAAGTGAGAGGGAAATAAACACCACAGGCATCTTATCATAAGAGGCCTGTGGTGCTTCAAAAACAGGCTCCCAAACTCTTTGACACTCTTCCCACAGACAAGCTCGGTTCTGAGTTCTTTCCCTGGAATCAGGGCAGGCGTGTAAGCATGGTGGAAGTGATACTATGTGAAGTTAGGTCATAAAAGTTCAGGCGACTTCCACCTCGTTGCCAAGGACACACACCCCTGGAGCCCTGAGAAATCCAGCTAGCCACAGCTTCCATCTTGTGAGGAAGCTCAAGCATCCTTGGGGAGAGGCCACGGGGAGGCGCTCTGTTTGCAAATCCCAGTGGAGCCCAGCCTTTGTATTATCCCTGGCCAGGCACCAGACCCTTTCATGGTTCACATCTTGCTGCTGAGACTTCTGACATTGTCCCCTCACTGAACTCCTGACCCGCAGGATCTAAGAACATCAGAGCAAGGCTGTCGTTTTATACCATTACATTCTGGGGTCATTTGTTTTGCAGCAATAAAGAATGGAAATGTGTCTCTTTGACTCTAAAACGAGGTTATTTTGAAAACCCAAAAGCCAAATCCTGTTCTACAAAATGAAAGCTGGGACTCCTGAACTTCCGACTTAAAGAAAAATAGTTCCAAGAACATGAAGATGGATGCCAGATTTGTCAGAGAAATGATAGTAAGTAAGCCCAAACTGATTTAAGTTGTGAAAGAATGCGTTAATCCATATAACCAGGAGGTTTGAAGAGTAAGTGCCATGCAGCAGGGTCCGACATTCAAGGGATGAGCAGAATCTGATTCTCTTCAGTTCTGGGCTCTGCTGTGCTCCAGGTGGCCTCCGGGGTCAGGCAGGTGCTCCCTCAGTTGCGAGGTGGCTGAGACCAGCCTCTACCATGGCACCTGGCAGAAGGAGAGAGCTCTTTGTCTATCATTCCAGCACATCTCCCGGGGCTGACTAGTGCTCACAGACCCAGACTGAAGTAGCTCCAATGAGATACCCACCTTCCATCCCGTAACTGTGGCCATGGGAAGCTGTTCCCCCATTGGCCAGGCAGGGCCATGCTTCTGCCTTTTGAATTAGAAGACCAGATGGCGTCTCTTAAGTCCCTGACAGTGAAAGAGATGAGGTTCTCGCTTCTTGTTTTACCAGAACCAGAAATAGATGCTAACGAGTGAAGCAAAGAGATATCCCCTAGACATACAGGATGACTTAATACCACACGGCTTCAGGGAACTATCCCTTTTACATAAAGGTCCAATTAACACCCAAGTCACAAAGCAGTTGTGTCTCCCATACGGGACCCAGAAAAAAAAAATTTTCCTCGATAGAGTTCTGGTGATTCCTAATATTTTAACCATCCCTTATGCCATTCTTGTTTGTTGTTAACAAACATCTGTGAATTTTAACTTAGGTTCCTGTACACACAGTCAGAGGTAAAACAAAGAAATAGCCCATCCAGATTTTCTTGAAGATAAGTCAATTGATAGAAAGCAGAAAAATATTTAGCTTCACGGATCTTATTCAATTATCATGTCTCATTTAAAGAATTTACCCTAAGCCTCCCGGCTCTCTATGCACATTCCTGCTCCACTTTTCTTTTGCTTCAAAGTCTCTAAAATATTGGATCTCACTGTCACCTCAGGATCCCAAAACGTGTGAGCGTGAGACGTAGGACTTTATCTTGGGGCCAATCAATAACACAGAGCATAAAGAGAAGGGGAATCAGCCAGGCATTGAGAAGATACCTGATCCATTATGGATGAAAGGTGGACAAGAATCCAAAGTCTAAAGAGGCAGAAAGACAACTGGTATCTCAGAAACAGTATCATCAGCATTAAAAAAAAAACAACTGCATTTCCCTTCTACCCTCCCCCCGAGTGAACCCACATGGCTAGCCATTAAGAAGGAGCCTAGCCCTGTAATCTGTGTGTGAGTGATTCTTTGGAATAATTCTGGGACCTTCTTCACTGTGAGCTCTCAGGATCCCAGCACAGCACAGGACACACTGGCATGGCCACCCCACGGGCCATGGGCCGATCTGCATGGCCGCGTGACTTGCATCACAATTGGAAGAGGCTCTTGCTGTCTTTCAGGATGGCGGGGTTGATGGAGACCGGCGTTCCTCCGTCTTGGAAAGCTTCCAGCTGCTCCCTGTGCTGCCGGGTGGCCTTGCCCCCGCCATCACCTGCCGGAAGGCCAGCTCTCTTCTCCTTGGGTTGTGTCTTGTCTGTCGTGTTGTTGACTCTACCATCGATGGAGAGGAGGGAGAAGGTTCGACGTTGCTGTCAAGTTGCTCAGACTCCCTGTGAGACGTCCTGGGAGGAGGGAACAGAGAGGTCAGTGCCTTCCCGGACACTTCCTTCCGTGGCCATCAGGGAAAGCTCAGAGGGCCATCTGATCTGGTTGGGCCCTGAGAGCCCCAAGCAGGGCTTGAAATCCTTCCTGGACCTCGGGCAGGTTGTGAAGGCGAAGTTCACAACTCTCAAGTTGTTGGACAGTGGTCAGGAAAGGACACCAGCTCAGACTGGCCGGAGGAGCCCAGGCCTCAGCAGAGGTCAGCAGTGAGAAGGCGTAACGGCCCCTCCTCTGTGTCGGGCTGTGTCTGTGCCAGCGCTCGCTGCACCGTGATTTTATCTGTGAGTGTGAGTTTCAGGCCAGAAATGATTTTATAACGTTCCAGATGTTCTAAAGGAGTGTCCTGCCCATCTGTTTTTTGTTTTATCCACAAGGACGGCCCTGGGCTTCTTTTACAGCCTCCTCAGATCTGTCACCTCGGTGGTAACAAGCCGACAGATGAGCCCCCGTCCCACTACCTCGCGTGATTTGTCTACAACAGAATCTGTCACCATGGCTTTAATTACAGGCCGAACACGAGGGGTGGAGAATTTTCCCAAGATCTGACTCCTGGAATAAGAACAGGGAGCCTTCACCTAGAGCGCTGTACCGCCCCCTCGCTGGCCTCCTCTCTGGCACTGGGTTCCTGCACACACAGGAAACATTTCAAACATTTCACAGCCTCTCCTGCCCCGGGGCCCTTGCTCACATGGTTCCCTCCACGCAACCAGCCCCCCAGAAACTTGGGAGGTGCCTGCTCATCCTTCATTTGTTCGCTCCAGGGCTCCTGCTATGGTCTCTGTTGGCATAAACTGCCCACTGGTCCTGGTGGCTCCCTGACGTCCTCCATTTATTTCCTTTGTAACTTGTACCCGCGAGCACGGCCGTCATGTTGGCTGGAGGGCCCGCTTTCTGCTCCTTCCACACCTACTTGCAGGGCCCCCCCGAGACAAGGTATGTGTCCCCTGTGGCTCACTACTGTGTCCCCTGTATCTGGTGCTTGGTATGCAGTGGGTGCTCAATAGATGTACATCAAGTGCATGGAGAAAGGCCGAGGCAAGGACCCCAGAGCAAAGGGGCCAGTGGGGTCAAGGGTAGGCCAATATTTGGATCAAGGTTGAAGCCCTTGGCTTCACTGAGCACAGTGTGAGCCGTGGGCCACGTCTCTGGTGGTCTCTGGTTAAAGCCCTTTGTGTACAAACGGGGACCTGGGAACACAGATGGCAGGGTGTGTCACCAGCTCCGCACCCTCCTCTCTCATAAAAATGACTCCTAGAGAAGGGGGTTGGCAGGTCCGGAGGTGCAGATGGACAGGAGGAAGGACTTGTTGTGTACCGGTTGATGGCAGAGAGTTCTGTATTTCAAAATAGCCAGCAGAGAGGATTTTGAATGTATGTCCCCAACAAAAGAAATGATCACTGTCTGAGGTCATGGGTATGCCAAGGACTCTGATAGGATCCGTGCATGTGACGTCCATGTATCAAAATATCATGCTGTTCCCCATAAATATGTATAAAACTATCATGTATTGATTATTTTTTAAAATCCATGACATCTAGACATCCAGGAAGGGACTGGTGTTTATTTAGGATCTACCGAGAGCTCTGTCCTGAGTCGAGCCATGAACACTCATCTCACTTAATTCCCACCAGCACCCGATGAGGCCGAGTGTCCTTGTCCCCACGCTTCAGGTCTTGACCCGGAAGCTTAGGGTTGGGCGTCTAGGCTGGAGGCACATCATCAGGGATGTGAGAGGCCCTTGGACGGCCCAGGATGGTCCCCATGGTCCCCCGATCCTCTCCACTGTCTTTGTCCACATTGGCTCCGGAGCCGCCTCAGTAGAACCTCGAAGATTCCAACGCTTAAGTCTTTTGACACATCCTGGAAGGACAGGGCTCTACAAACCATTACGGTACGAGTCGACATGAGTGCTGTGAGTTGCTTCAACAGATAACACAGGCTTAGCAGGATGAACGTGTATTCCTCACTCATCTCAAATCCAGCGCTGGCCAAGGGAGGGAGCCGTTCGGCTCAGGAACAGGTGCTCCAGGCCCCTCCCTTTGTACAGCACCATCATCTTCTGGGGACCCGGAATCCACCCTTGAATTGTTGGTATCAGCAGTAGGTTGGGGAAAAAGAGGGTAGAAAATCATGCACAAGGTTTTATGGGCTGGCCTGGAGGAACTGGTCATCTTTCTTCCCCATGATGACCTGGCCTGGCCTCATTACCTGACACAGGATTATGCAGTCTATGCGCATGCACCCCAGGAAGAGACGGGATGCTGGTGCACACTAAGATTTCCTGTCACGCTCTTAAAATCACAGCCATTTCTCAGTCTCCATGAGGGAGCGTTCCCAGGACCCAAATCCTCAGATGTTCAAATCCATTTATACGAAATGGAATGGTATCTGCATATTACCTACACACATCCTCCTATGTACGTTACATCACCTCTAGATTATTTACAATGACTAATACGGTATAAATGCCGTGTAAATAGCGATTACACTGTATTGTTTAGGGAATAATGACGGGGGGGAAAAAGTCTTACACATTCAGCGCAGATGAAGTTGTTTTTCCAAATATTTTCCATCCACGGTGAGTTGAAATCTGGGAGCGTATTACCCAGGGATGCAGAGGGCCAGCTGTGTCGTAGTCCTTCCCAACACTTTCTTCCATTTTAGCCAGACACCTAAAAAGGCTCCTACCTTTCCCTCGGTCCCTTCCTTCCCCTCAACACTCCTCTCTCCCCAGGGCCATATTCCTATAGAATTTGAGAGCCAAGATGGCGGAGTCATTGGATCTGGGTGAATGGCCAGCGATTGGTTAAAGTGTACTCCCTGGGTGGGATTAGCGGAATGCACTGAGATAAGACACAGAGTAGCGGAGGGGCCTCATCCCTCGGGCAGTCTGGACGCTTTGGAGCCAGTCTCTCTTTCTCCTTCCCAGGTGTAATGGGGACTTCGAGCGGGGAAGGCTGCTCCCTGCCTCTGCTAGGGGCTTTCCAGGCCACTGTCCCCTTATCCATCTTCCTCTGGACTGCCAAGAGAGGGCTCTTGACATCCAGAGCCGGACTCGGGCTTTCTCAGCACTGTTCACCTCGGGGAGCCCTCCCCGACCAGACCCCACACTGCAGGCATGTGAGGAGCTACAGTGGCTGTCAATCACTGAGCCCTCAACCAGTGCTCCATGAGCAGCTGCCGTGAGTAGTGGAATCCTTGGGTTCCTGTGCAATGGCGGGGGCGGGTGGCCATATTTTTTGACTTAGGAGATTTCAGTTGGGGAGGTTATAGATTGTCTCAATGGGCATGTCACTCAAAAAAAAAAATAAAATAAAAAAGTTCCCTACCAAAATAACCTGAAATCTGTCCTCCTATCTGATCTGCCTGGTTTTCTAATTAGGGGGAAAGAAGAGGAAGTCTTATTCCCATGCCCATCATAGCATGTGACCATGTTTCAATTATATTTTTCTCTGGGCTGGATAAGGGTAATGAATAGATCTTTATCAAATAATTTGATAGACTTTGCTTTACCCAGCAACTCATGCTCAGAAGATACGTTGGGAATCTCCTCTGTGTTTGAAGTTTGCGCTAACATCTGCAGAAAGTCGGAGAGGGGCTTCCGAGGTCAGCCCTGTGTTTATGATCTGCATATTTGTGCTGTTCTGCAGAGATTGAAACTGTATGTGAGCAGTTCCTTTGGTTGGTAACTGAAGCCAATGGCCCCAAATGATCTGCTCTCTGAAGGAGCCACAGAAGCTCCGGTACCATAGGGTTAGGTTCGGGAATCCAATGGTTGAAATGCAGTCTTTACATTGCCAATCAAGTACATGGTGATCTCCCCCCAGATGTGGAGCGGATCACCCTTTTATGCCTGAGCAACCAGGAAAATGGTGGGAGACTAGTTTCATGAATTTTTACAACTTTTTCTATATGTCTATGCAAGTAGTCAAACATTCTCAGTCCCACGAGATGGAGAACAGCATTTTCAATGCCGCCATCTTGAATCATGGTGTGTATGTTGGGTGGAACGGGGCAAGAAGGGCTTGCACTAGTCAGAATGCTCTATGCTTCTGTCTGTCTGCGTCATGTTTGTACAGCTGAGTCACCAGTAAATGACCGTGGTGTGACCTTCACTATGATCACTTACAGAATATTTGTGTTGTGTCTGACATTGGGGTTCACCCTCTACAAGGGTGATATCATTTCACCTTCCCAAGAACCCTATGAGTTAGGTAGTAGTAAGTATTATGTTATTCTATGGATAAGGATATTAAATCACTAGGGATAAAATAATTTGCTCAAGTAAGTGGTGAGTGAAATAATAATCTGTACCAAGATTTGGCTGACTCCAAGGTGCATGCCTGTGGTTAACTGCCCGGTCGGTCATCACCGGTGACCCACCCTAAGTCAGACACTGGTTAGAACTGAAGAAAGGAAGCTTGTTTTTTCTTGCTGGTGTGAATTAGAATCACCCTGAACCCATAAGTGTCTTCACTGAGCAGATCCTAAAGCAAATACTCATTATGCTTTAGATTGTCTCTAGTTTCTCTCTCCCTGATACCAAAACTCTTTCCTTCTTTTCCTTATCCCTCTATGCCGGTAACTCGGGATGGATGAAGTGGCCAGTCCTATATTCACTGGCTGTCCCGAGTTGCTGAGACTTTTGCAGTGAATGTAATTACAGCTCACTTGGAGCTTTTTGTATTCCCAAAGATGAGACAAGTGGCTCTGAACACACTGGATATTTAATACGAGCCCTGACTTCAGACAAGAGGCACCCTGTTCCTACCCACTGCTGACTTCTAAATGACCGAGTAGCCGTCTTCTCCTGAAATTAAAAGGAGGGAGGGACAGTGGGAGGGGATAAGGGGGTGAGAAGGAAAAGAAAGAGTGTCCACCTGCCCCCAGATCATGCTAGAACAAAATGGCGGAAGGAGGGGCGTTGGCTCTGTGATGGGTCTTCTCAGAGTTGGCCCTGTTTTTTTTTGCCTTGTGACCCACATGACTCAAATTTAAGTCTCCCGAGCCTCAGCTTCATCACCTGGTGGTGAAAATAATAACAGGCACCTCATGGAATTGCTGGGAGAGTGAAATAGAGTAGCATAGTTGATGGATATGGCCCAGAAATTTCATTTTTCTCTCCTTGAAGGGCTTCACATCTTTCCTGTTCGTGCCTGTTGTGAATTCAGTTGCAAGACCTATAAAGAAAGACATAGACGGTCCTTCTTTTTCTTTAGTAACTCCTCCTCTCCCCACCCCTGGCCCAAACGGCACAACCAGTACCTTGTTTCAGTCCCGTGACGTGACAAAATCAGGGTTTCACACGCCGATTCTCTGCTCGGAGGTCACGTCAATGCTTAATTACCCTTTTGATGAGAAAGCTCATCATTATGTCTTAGGTTCCTTCTGCTACAATGTATTCTTACTTTCCCTTGTTGAGTCCTGACTGTATCACTGAAAAGAAGCCCAGAGGGTAGGAGGAAAAACAGGTGAGACGAACCGATGGACGCCTAGACATTTCTAGAAGTGTCAGAGGCTGGAAAGATGGAAATGAGTGAGGCTTGAGAGCCTGCAGTCTCTCACAACGAGCCATCCACAGTCCTACAATTATATTTTTGAGGAACATTTCAAGATTATTACCCTTTTAAGGACAGGGTTCAACTATAATTCTGGGAAAGGGACTACTTGTGCCATTTGTTTAATGGAGAATCCACACCCGGAGAGCCAAGTGCATCTGGCAGTTGAGCCGCTTTGCTTCCGAATATTAAATGCATCACTCACGCGCTTGAGCTGGTGGTAGTGGGTGCTTTTGGTCGGGCCAGGCTGGTTGCACTCCTTGTTCTGCCACTTGGTGGCTATGAAGCCTCATGCAAGTTGCTTTTGTTCTTGGAATCTCACCTGGAGTGCCGGTTATAACCCTTTCACAGGAAAATGGAGGACTTAATGATTCAGTAAAAGATTGGCCAGCGTTGCCATCTTCAGGGTAAATGGTCACCTAACGTGTATTGTAGTGGAGTGGAGATTTTGACAGCAAAACGCGGAGTGGCTGCAAATGCAGGGAGATGGGGAGGGAGGAGAGGTCAGAGCGGAGACGGGCACCAGGTGGGGAGACCCCAAGTTCTCGGGGTAATTGACATGTCGGATGAGCCGCGGAGCCGCTGAGTGACAGGCACACCCACAACTCGGATGCACCCGAAGCCACAAATCACATGGTTTGTGCTCAGAAAGGAATGAAAGGCCCCCACGGCCCCGTGCATCCGGGAGCCCCCCGCTGCAGTCGTCAGCTCCTGGGGCAGCCTGTGAGCCCTGTGAAGCCCCCACAGGACAGTTTGTTCCAGAGGAGCACAGCTGCGAGCCTCCAGGGCCAGGGCCTGGCTCTCTGGGAGGCACATTGTGCTCTCTTCCCTCCCCACGGGTGCTGACGGAGCCCCGCACAGACCTCCACTGTGCCGAGCTGGGACAGCGGCCACAGCGCGGTGACGGGCACATGATGTCCTGGGTGCCCCTTGAAACCACCGGTCCCTCTGGGATGCTCTCCCCTTTCAGGCTTAGGAACATCCCAGCCCCCTTCCCCAAGGGGCCTGGCTCCCGTTCAGGAAGCACGTGGAAGAAGGCGTTCACTGCATCACCGTGGGAGTTCACCAGCTTTCCAGGGGGGCTCAGAAGCCCCGCCAGGTCACCACGGCTTCCTCCGGTGCCTCCTCCCCTCTGGTTAAGGCACTGCGGAGGCGCACGAGGAACCTGACACTCAGCAGCCCCTGGGCCTCAGGAAGGTTCTGGAAAAACTAGCTCTTCCCAGCGACTTCACCCCACTCTGCCCTGCACCAGCGACTTTGGGGGACCCCCAGCCTTTGGACGGGGTCCAGGAAACACGAGGGCTGTTGAGATCTGTCACTCTCCTTGAGCACGTAAGAGTGCTGTTACTGAGCTCTGAGGCTTATGGAGGCACAAAGCCAGGGGACTGTTCTTTTGAAAACGGAAGGGTGCTGCACTCCCGTCGTCTCTCCTTCTACCCTCCGGGCTTGCTGTCGTCACCGTTTCTATTCTCCCGGAGCCGGTGCTTCTTGGGTCTTAACGAAAGTTTTCAGGACACGGTCCCTTTGTTTGTCTCCCTATGGTTGTATTCATCCTATAAATATTTACAGAGGTCTGTGATATTCCTGGCACTTCTCTAGACCAGGATGCTCATCCTTGTGGAACTGTGCAAGAGTCAGACACCAAAGGGAACAAGGAATTCGACATGCAGAGTCAGACAGGGTGAATGTACGGAGAATGTGAGCAGCACAGGGAGGGAAGGTGGTCCAGGCATTTGAGCAGCAGCTGGAAGCAGTGAATGAGCCCTCCTTCACTCCAGGCAGATAGGGGTGCAAGTGCAAATGTCCTGAGGCAGGACCATTCGGGTGTGTTGAAGCATCAGCCAGATGACCAGGTGCAGCTGGGGCGGAATGAACCATGGGAAACAATGGGAGAGGCCAGGAGGGGCATGTAGAATGGGGGCCAAGTTTCTAGCTGGGTGGAGAGGCCACTTGCTATGATCCTGGAAGAGGGCCTACCTGGGAATAGCTCTAGTCTTCATGAGCAGTGCCACTGAGTTAAGGACACAGGTGTGGCTGACAGTTATCAGGATGCCAGGCACATGCCCGTGTTTTCCAGGCACCGTCCCTACGCTGTGTATGGAGTAACTACATGAACCTTCACCGTGCACTGGCACAATGAGCTCTGCTGTGGCCCCATCTTACAGATGAGCCTCCAAGAGGTTAAGCCACCCATCACAGGTCACATGGCTGGTAGAGGGGGAAGCTGGAGTTCAAATCCAGCTGACTCACCATCTCCAGGGTGCATGCTCCTACCTGCCCGCATGCCTATGGGAGAAGGTGATGATAATAATAAGCGCTCATGATGTGTCACCCACGTGGGCTGCGGTCCCCAGTTTTAATAACATGAGCAGGGAAAGAGGCACCTAAGATAACCACCTTTAAGAAGTCATGACCCCATTCAATGGGTGGGTCCCCAGCCTGTCTCAGAAGGCAGGGTGGGGAGTGGACTTCCTGTGTTCAAACCCCGGATCTTCCACTTACTGACGCATGACCCTGACAAGTGACGCTGCCATTCTGTGACCCAGTTTCTACCACAACAGAACAAGGACAGCACCAGTGTGTGCCTCCTGAGGATGTGTTTTGGGTGAAAGAGAGAAGGTAGTTCAAATATGCGGCCCATGGTCGTGCATCAGAAAATCTCGGCTCCGACCACCGGATCCCGCATCACCTTATCATCCAAGTTCAGTGTCCAGGACTCGGATTAAGATGCCCTGGGTCCTCAGGATGGAAGCTGGACAGTCCCCAGGGACAGGATTGGACTTGAGGTCCTGAGTCTGTTTTCCCAGCTCCTTATTTGCTGTGTGACTTTCCGACAGGTCACCTCACTGTCCCTGTGCCCCTTCTCCACTGCCGAGCCCCCAACCCCTCCAGAAGGACGAGAGGAGGTGAGGTCATCGTTGGTAAAACCACGCTGACCTTCCGGGGTGGGAGGTGCCACATGCCCCTGAGGTGGAAGGTCTTCCTTCCGCTCAGTCTCCAGGTGCACGTGGAGCTCTTCTTCAAAAGGCCACTCTCTCGGCTTAAGAGTCCCCAGGACATTCTAGTTCTGTCTAGGGCCGAAGTTCTAGGGTTCTCTAGGAAGGATCTCAAGGGCTGCCACTCAACGGGACTCACTTCCTGCTGTGAAGCTGCACGAGGTCATCCGAGACTCACCGGCATCCCCAAGTGGAGACCAGGCCGTGACCGCTGGCACACGTCGTCGTGCGGAAAAACACCACGATCTTAATAGTCGTGTATTTGTTTATCATGCATCAGAAGAAGTCTAACAAGCACATCAAACCCATAGGCAAGGTTTTAGAATCAAATTTGTATAAGGAGAAAGAAAAAGCAAAGTTGCTTTTAATAATTACTGGTACACGATTGGGCAAAAACCATCCTTGTGGTTCCCACCTGACTAAAATGTGTAAAAACACTTTCCCTAGATGACCCGTCTGGATACGGCGCCCTGCATGGTACAGCTTTGGCGATTATTGCTTTTAAAGGCTTAGAATCTTCTACACACGCCTCGTGCTTTTCCGCCACCCCCACCTCCACTTACTTTGCTGGCTAAATTCGACCCCAGAGCCTTGTAACACTCTCCTTTTATGCAGGAGAATCCAGGGGCTTCAGATGGGTCACCTGCCTTGGCCACTGGCCAATGTCATTTAATACTGGAAGGACCCCCATGATAAAACCACTTTAAATCTCCGCTCCACAACCTTGTTAAGCCTTCCGTTCAAATTTATTGTTTGAAACTGTTCTGTACTAAGAAATACAGGCCTTTCTGAGAGCCATTTCTCAAGCTATCTCTTGTAAGGCAGTTTGTACGCGCTGTAAATCGTTCCTTCTCTGTTACAAGAAGTCATAATGAAATCTCCGGCAACACCCGGCTTGTAGCTAGAGCTGAGAATAGCCATTGAGAGGGCTGTCTTTCATCCCTCTTTAAAATCAGAGTGGAAATTTACCACCCACTGCACAAGCTCCGTGGAACACTCTGGAAACCATAAAATACCCACCGTGAGATCCGGGAGTTTTATTTCTACGTCAGATCAGGTGACTTGCATGTGTGTGTGCTTCTGTCCAGGATCTCAACTCTCTGAGCTGATGCAAAAACCTGGTGGACGTCAATGACTTTTCTTATCTTATTCGGAGACTAGAGGGGAAACCCACTTTACGCATCTCTGAGCACTGTACCGAGACTGTGAAGGAGCTTAGACCTCGACTCTGCCACCCAGGGTTCCTTCAAGCCATGTCTCCAATTCCCCTCCAGGTCTATTGTACGTTGAGCCGGGAAGATGAACCAGTGTAATACAAATGACAGCTAATTACAAAAATCAGTCCTTGTAACGACTCGAAAGAGGATCTGGGTTTAAATGAGGTAAACAAGCAGGGTTGTGTGTTCCTTGCTTTCAGATGGCAAACCGAAACGTTCCAAGGCTGTCAGCTCCTAATCTAATTAGACAGGATAATTGCGCGGGCTGGGCTTGATGACAGTTGACAAACATATTAGGCTCCTTGCGTTGGCTCTGGCACGACTCCGGTGACATCAAGCTTCTCTGACACCTTGGCATCCGGGAAGGCTGCAGAAGTGGAAGACCAAATCTGGTTTGACTCCACAGATGGGCTCTGGATCCAGAGAGTCTTGCTAACGGGGGTTGGGAGAGTGGCGAGACTCGAGGGCCACCTAAGCTCTACCGGCAAATTGATGGAAAGGACCGAGTTTGATTTGACAGAAGAAGCTGGGCATCGAAACGTGTGACCTTTGTGACCTTTGAGGATGTGCAGGGATCGCAGCTCATGTCCATGAGACGCTTCCTTTGGAGGCCCCTTGGCATGAAGGACTAAGAATGAGTTTTTAAGTTAAGCAGGTTCCCTCATCCAAAACCTGAAGCTTTTTGAGCACAGATGTGATGCCACAGGGAGGAAAATTTCACACCTTAAACTTTGTTTTCCATGCACAAAATTATTTAAAATGTTGCACAAAATTATTTAAAATGTTGCACAAAATTATTTAAAATATTGCACAAAATTATTCAAAGTATTTTACAAAATTACCTTTGGCCCCGGGTGCATAATGTGTATATGTTTTGTATTTAAACTTGGGACTTACTCCCAGGATATTTTATTCTTTATATGCAAATATCCACCCCTCCCCCGGTCCAAAATGCAGGCATTTCAGATAAGGGATACTTAGTGTATGTCACATCTCTTAAGTTATTTACCCTGGAGGCTGACGTCTGCCAGGATGCCCTGGTCACTCTTTGGGCCATTCTGACTGGGAAACTGTTATTTCCTGGGTCACGTTGACTATTCAGTCTTTTTAAGATATTATTTTTAAATATTTTCAATCTTTCTATAGCTACTGCTGCAAACTACCACAAGTCCAGTGACTTAAAGTGGCACACGTTGACCGTCTTGTGGATACATAGGTCAGAGGCAGGGTACGGCGGCACAGCTGGATGTTCTGTGTGTCCGCTCCTGAAGGGGCAGAGCCACCGCACAGCAGGGCCACGCTCCTCGATGCAGGTTCGCACCTGTACCTGCCTCCACGCTGGTTCATGTCGTTGGGGAGCTCAGTCACCTGCAGTGATGCAATGGCGGCCTCCATTTCTTTCGTGGCCGTCAGCCTGGGGGCCACTCTGTTCCTGGACTCTGTCTGCAGGCCCCCTTGTACCTTCCACAGGCCCTCTTCCACCCATGGTAGGTCAAGTGCCTTTCATGCTGCAGATCTCTCCGTCTTCCTCTTTTGCCCCCATCTCTGACTCCAGCTGAAGAAAGTTCCAAGGTGCATGTAACTACTTTGGGACGATTCAGGTTAATCTCCCTATTTTAAGGTCCAGAGCCTTAGTTATGTCTCCAGAGTCCCTTTTGCCACAACAGGACATAGTCACAAGATCCAGGGATTAGGACCTAGATCTTTGGGAGAGAAGGGGATCGATCAATGGGGTGATTTCCAGATCATTGTGCTACATTAAAGTATTTTATCTTCATAGAGTTTAAATGCTCCCCCAGGCCTTAGTTCCATTGATAATTTTAGTTTAGCAAATGCTTTCATTCCCATGAATACTACAAAATGGGATATTGCTCCTGACAGTATCCCAGCCACCATTCATGATTTCAAATTATTGGGTTCAAAATCACGGAGTTATGCAAAGAGAAAGACAAGGTCCAGCGTTATGACAGCTGAAGGGCTCCGTCTGGCCTCTTATAAAGTCTCAGTCTTGTAGGCACAAAGATGCTAACCCATTGGGGCTCTGGGCATTGGTTCAATGAATTGCACATAGTAACTTGGTTGGAGAAAAAGGCTCCAAGATTGTCACATCACTTTCACGTCATCACAGCTGTAGCAGGTATGGCCGGGGACCCACAGACTCAGGGGCGGGGGAGCTCCCCCAGGCTGGCTGCTGGCTGCTGGCTGAAGCATTCAACACTGATAGACACAGGGAAAGCAGTGGCCTGGGGCAGCCACCTCAGGGGACGCTCAAGCAGCCACGAGTGTGTCCTGGCCTGGTCAGCAGGATGAGTCCCTACAGCAGGTCTTGGTGCCAGCAGGATGGAGAGGCAATTGTTCCCCCGTCGTCCCTGCCAGAGAATCAGAAATGTAATCCTCAGTGTGGACGTTGAGTGCCTTTCCCCACCAAAATACAATTTTATTTCACACATCTCCGCAGCATCTGTGTATAGCAGGAGGGAGCGGCACAGAGAATGATTAAGTGGTGAAGTGAGGACGATAACGTGGCAGAAAGAGGGCCAGGCTTATTACATACAGTGGGGGAGGCTCGCCAGGCTGAGTTGCCGGCAGGCAGAGGCCTGCCCTTTTCCGTGACTTCTATTTCCATCTCTTAGGGAACCAATCCAGAAGTTAGGAGCCTGGCATGACTCTGTGAAGGGAATCACAGCTCCAACAGTTTCAGATTTCCTCCCCCCAACCCCAGGGTGCTGTTTCTTTTAAACCAAAGATGACAAATTTAATCATGCCCTTAAATGATGCAGATAGTTTCCTTTTCCTCAGCGCCCAAGATCTGTCACTGTGGGTGTAGGGTGGGTGGATGGATGGATTGGTGGATAGATGGATGGGTGAATGTATGATGGGTGAATGGACGGATGGGTTGGTGGATGGATGGATAAGTGGATAAGTGGATGAAAAGATAAATGGATGATGGATGGGTGGGTGAATGGATGGATGGATTGGTGAATGGATGGATGGGGAGATGGATAAACGGATGGATGAACGTATGATGGGTGAGTGGATGAATGGATGGTGGATAGATGGATGGATGGATAGATAAGTTGATGGATGCATGGTGGATGGGTAGATGGATGGATTGGTAGATGGACAGATGGATAGATGGATAAGTGGATGGAAGGATGGATGGATGGTGGGTGGTTAGATGGATGGGTGGATAGATAGATGGATAAGGTGATAGATAGATGGTGGGTGGGTGGATGGATGAATTGGTGGATGGATGGGTAAGTGAATGAGTGGGTAAATACATGGATGGATAGATGAGTGGATAGATGGGTGGGAGGATATAGAGAATGATGGAAGACAGATGGATAGATATAGTAGATAGTTATAACCTGGTGTATTTTTACTTATGTATGGTTAAGATGTTAAGCTTAACCATGTTTACCATGTGGGAAGCCCTGGATTTGATCCTCAGCACCACCTACAATTTTCATTTTAGAAAATGAAAAGAAACTTAAGCAGGCAGTCGAGATGCAGTCACATCAAAACTCCTGGCATTGTTATTACACTGTAAAGACACAAGTTAAAAGAATGAGCAGGACATTTGTTTTAGGGGAAAAAATAGAGCCAGATTTTATATAGAATTTTATCTATCTCTATGATTAAAAGAACAAAAGATATTACACCAAGAAAAGCTATAATGTAGGCAAATTGTCTCTTCTGTGCCACTGTATACCAACATGCATACACACTCATGGTGTGACGGGGAATGTGCTATTTCACTATATTCGTGACATTTAGCCTGTGTCTGTTTAAAATGTCAAGTGGCCACTTCATTGGGCTCTGGTGAAAGAGGAAAGGGAAAATGAGTTCTAATGTGTAAAGATGATGTTTAAAGGTGCTGGTTAAGAATCCGAGCTCACTTCTTGCCCTGGTGTTTCTCCACACCATTTCCTTTCCATATAAGAGCCACGCTTTGGCAACTCCTCCTTCTCAGGGGCTGGCTCAGGGCCTGACTCGTGCCCTCCTGATTAACCAAGGTGCTAAGAGCCACCATTCGGGAACAGCAGAGGTGTCTCCGACGGTGCCACTTGATAGTCGTGTGTGTGCACTGTGAATCCTTTGCAAAGGTACTGCCGATCACGCACGATCATCGATCATTGCAACGACCTTTCAAGCAGAAGTTACCGTCCTCACTTTCAGAGGAGAACACCAAGCCTAGGTTCTAAATTAAGTGGGAACCCACTCAAGTGCCACACCCTTGCGGAAACCTTGTGCCCTCTGGCGTGGGTCACTTGCTCATTTCTCGGTGATGTCTGATCCCAGCTGGCCCTCGTCCTGACCGCACTGGAATGACTGATTGACATCTGACAGTGTGTCATTCCTCAACCAGAGGTGGGCGGCAAAGCACCATGTCCCTGAAGGCCCCTTTCTGTTCCCCAAACACCTAAGGGAACAGTGAGAGCAAGCCTGGCCCCAAAGGTCCAGACACGGATCATCTTGAAGGGCACTGGCTCCTCTGAGGCACCCTGGGGGCCAGGGCGAGTCGGGGTTCTCTGTGGGGAGCTACGTCCTTGCTCGTGCACCGGGACTGGTGCTCCGCGGGGTGCTGGTCACACGAGAGAACAGGCAAGACGGTGCTGACAGCATTACTGCTTCTTCCGCCTACCATATGAAACCCTCTCTGAGTGGGGACAGGTGCCAACTGAGGGCACTGTGAAGAGGAACGGGGTCATCGATCCACCCAGCTACCACTGGACAGAACCCTGAGAGAGAGGGGGTCGTGCTTGGTGAAGCACCTTGAGGGACAAGGCCTGCCACCTTGGACCACTTCTCGGAGAAGTCATTGATCTCTTATGAGCCTTTCCCAACAAGTCAGGTCTCCATGTGTCTCTGGGCTCCTTCTTTGGCCTGTTGGTGCTTCTCTGGAACAACTGGGCTGAGGACGGGACAGACACCCATGCCCCATTCTCCAAAGATGCACAGTGCTCCGCACACATCAGTCATGGCGTAACTTCTTACTGAATGAATAAAGGGAACTTAAAAAGACCAGAAACCTGTATTTAAAGGGCTTTCCCACCACTGAAGTCAGAGGGAGAAAGATTCCTTCCTAGCGAGGAAACACCCAAATCTGTACGCACTCTTTGGCTCACACTCATTTTTCCTGTCTGCTCGCCTCCAAATAATGTTGATCTTTCCTTATGTATTTCCATATATTTAATTTCACGTGAATAACCCTTAGAGACGGTAGGGTATTTTTAAGAATATATTAATCGCGTACCATAACCAACATGAAGTTAAAAATAGCATGCCTAGGTTCCTAGTGGCCCCCAGTTACTCCTCGTCCAGGACACTCGACCCACATTGCTGCATCCTGAGCAGAGGTTTATGTTCCAGTTTGGGAGCCTGCACCGCCAGCCGTCCTCATTCTCTCCACGGCTCATAACTACTTCTGTGTGTCCGGGTAGCGAGGATCTCAGGGACCGTGATGGCAGAATAGTCTCAGACCTGCCCACCCAGAGCTCAGAGTCTGGTAGAAGCAGGAAGGACTGCTCCAGTGGCTTATGGGGCCCAGTGCACAAAGCAGCCTCAGGTGGAGGAGACAGGTGCACATCCATAGTCGTGGTCGTGCTAGGAGAGGTCAGTGAGAAGCTCTTGGATGCCCCACTGAGCCAACATTGTGTCTTGCACAGAGTAGGTGCTCAAGAAAAGTCTAATGAATGGGTGGCTTTAAAGATCCTGGCATGACAGACCAGGGGCTGCCACGGGAGGCGTGGTGGATTCCTGGACTCACAATATCTAAACTCCTCTGGCTACGTGACTGAGCCAGATACTGCACAAAGCCCTTCTGGTGTCGGCGTCCTTGAAGCGCCATATGTCCTGTTTCAGGAATGATGTCCTTCTTTGAGAGATCGAGGACTTGCCCAGGACACCTGGCTGGTTCGTGATGAACCTAGAAGCCGCTGTCATCTAAGCTGGGCTCTCAGGCTCTGCTGCATCTCCTCAGGGTCTAAGGCAAAAGTTTAGCCTCCTCCCCTCACACCAAGCCAGGCCTCAGCTTTGAGAGGGTCTCTAGTTTACTGTTTTGATTCAGGTTAAATTGGATGGACATGTATAGAGCCCAGGGTTGGTCGGTGTAAGGCACTGGGAACCCTCCGTGTCCTTGCAGCTGAGCAGGCCAGCAGGGCTAGTTTCACCACGCACCACACACACACACCTTGAAGCGGGCGGCTAGGTCTGGTTTATCATCGGAGGTGGTAAGGGTTAACGAAGTTAGCACAGGTTGAGCATCTCTAACATAAAAATCCTTAATTTCCAAAATGTGAAATATTTTCAAAACCCATGTGATCTGAGACCAGAACATCCCACACCTGACCTTATGTAGGGATCGCAATCAAAACACAGGTGCACTAAAATCATTAAATAAAATGACCTCGGACCATGCGTCCCTGTGAAACACAGGTATGTTCTGTGGTTCAGATTTGGGTTTCATCTCCAAGATACCTCATTCCGTCTATGCAACTGTTCCAAAATCTGAAGGAAAAAAAGAAACCTGAAATCCGAAAACACTTCTGGTCCCAAGCATTTTGGATCTGGGGCACTCAACCCACATGTCCACGCGAAGCGGTTTGCAGGGCACCTGGCTTGCAGAGCTGTGCCAGAACTGAGGGTGCTCTGGGTGCTATGTTCTTTGTCTCCAAGGCCCGCCACAGAGTCAGCGCCCAGGGAGACCAGCGGCAGCCCCAATGAATGGACCAAAGCCAGCCAGGTGGCAGAAGGCCGCAGACATTATTGCATAATATAGTTTGAAAACAACAGGATTTTTGCGTGGGAGGAGAAGAATGGCCACACAGTAATGGAGCTGCCGGCTTGCAGGGAAGGAGGAAGAAATTAAGTGGCGCATGTTGTGAGGAAGGAGTTAACGGAGCGGGGCCAGGAGGGGGAAGGAGGAAATCTCCCACTCTGCCCTCACCTCTGTTTTCAAAGGTGATGCATTACCTGTGTGTGATTATTCCCCTCTCCCGTTGGCTTTCAACTTGAAGTTTAATAGGATGATGATATATATGTATATATAAGACCATGAAACCAGAATTTGACCTGCTAGGTTAATAAACACTAGCAGTTACTGTAACTCACAAATTACAGGTCCCAATTTTCACAGCCGGGTTGCCGGCATTAATTAAAACCAGTGTTGCAAATCACAGCATTTCGGAATGCCTGCAATGTTTAAATTATCAATGGTGTTGCCACCTTAATTTAAAAAAAAAAAAAAAAGCCGCTTCCATCATTTTTCAGAGTACAGTGAGCTGGAGTCCGTCTATCCCTCATTAATGTGCGGGGAGCAAGCCAAAGTTTTTAATGTCTTTCAGTCTGTTGCGGTACGACTGACCAGACTTGCTGCTGGAGCTGCTCTGCCCATTATGAATACAGAGTCATCAAGGAGACGTTATTATCAGTAAATCTTTGGTTTGGCTGGAGATATTCTCTTATCTCTCTCTCTCTCTCTCTCTCTCTCTCTCTCTCTCTCTCTCTCTCTCCTTCTCTAATATACATTCTCAACAGGGGCACTGCTGCCTCCATGGGAGTGAAAACTGGTTCTTGGGGAGGAGGAATCTTAGATATTACAATTGCACTGCCCTCCGAGGGTCCCCAATGGGTCAACAGACACGTAGTGTATCTAGGGGATTCACACCTGGGTTGGGTCAGAGAAAGTTATGGGGCAAGGGAAATGTATGGAGAACACCCTGAGACAGGGGTTATGGGAAATGACGTGTGGTTACAACAGGAAACTGAGTAAAGACAACATCGGGGCGAATGATAGATGGGGGAGTTCACGGATGGACGTCACCCTACCCTGAGGTGAGGCAGGCACGGGAGTACTCCAGGAGTATCTCTCCTGGGGCCAGTACTCTAGGGAAGGGCAGGTGGCCGATGGAAAAGGCATCGGCTCTGAAACCTCTTGGGTTTTTCCAAAGGGTCAGTGGTACCGCTAAGGCAACCAACTTGAACCAAGTGATGGACAGCTGTGCAGCCAGGCCCACTCAGACCAGGGAGGAAGTTGGAGGAAGGGGGGTATCTCCAAGGAAAATAAGGATGTGTTATTTAAAAAAAGAAGAAGCAGTGGATACCGGGAGGTACGGCAAGTGTTCCAGTCCCCACTCGGGAATCCTGGCTCCTTGGGCCAACACCTCACAGCTCGGAGCCTGGGTCCCGTCTGTGACAGTGTCGCTGTGAACGCTGGCAGAACCTTCTCCATGGGACTCCTGTGAGGAGGACTGAGGTCCCCTGGCACGCGGTCAGTGCTCAGTAAGTGTGGGTCCTCTTCCTCCCTCCTGAGTCCCACAAGCATGATCCATGTTGTTTCGTGTGTCCACAATGAGCAATTGGTGGAAGAGACTCCGTGATGGAATTCATCATTTGTTCATTGTGTGCCTTCAACGAGCTGATTAACTCACTGATTCTGCACAGGGTGATTCTTTTCTCTCTCTCTCTCAATATCCCTCTCTTTTCTGGACCATATAGGGTATGAATATATTCTCATCTTTCCTTCAAGGCTTCCTTGATTTTGCTCTGATTTTTATTTTTTTTTTTTTAAATTTCCTTTACCATCTTTAATTGAATAGTGCCTGGTAATGGCACAGTTTGCCAAGAAAATAGGGTACAGCATCCTCACAGTGCAGTAAGAGAGGGTGAGCCACTGAATTCGTTTGCCAGGCTCCCCAACAAAGCACCTCAGACACGGGGCTGCAGCAACAGAGAGGTCTTATCTCCCTGTCTGGAGGCTACACGTCTGGCAGGGTTGGACTCTTCTGAGTCTGCAGATGACATCTCCCCTGTGTCTTCACACAGTGCCCCTCTGTGTGTGCCTGGGTCCTAGTCACTTCAGATAAGGACACCAGTCATGTGGAATTACAGTCCACCCTAATGACCTCATTTTACCTCTTTAAAAACCATCTCTAAATACAGGGACGTGCCCAGGGGGCCAGGGTGAGGACTTCAGTGTGTGGGCCTTTTCTGGGGCGGAGGAGCACAGTTCAGCCCAGGACCAAGGCTTTTAAGCCACGAGCCTTCGAACACGGCTCTGACCCGTTCAGCTGTGATTACAGGTCTGGGAGCAAGGAACTGAAGCCCACGGAGCCAACCCAAGGGCAAGGACAGTTCCCTGAGGAGCTGTGAGGGTCAGCCCTGAGACAGAGCTGAAGTCCATCTGTCCAGCTGGGACCCCCACCCCTGCCTCTGCCTCTCAGCCCTGGCAACATGGCTCCCCTGTGCACTGTATTATAGAATCACTGCCTCTTCCCCTCTCTCTTTTTCTACTTAAACACTGTCCCATAACACAACTAATCCCAAGTCAATAGGGCCCCTCACCATTAAAACATTTTAAATTCTCAGTAGAGACCATTTGGCCATTGGCCAGCCCTGATTGGTTGATCTTCATTGGCCAGCCCTGATTGGTTGATCTTCATTGGCCAGCCATGATTGGTTGATCTTCATTGGCCAGCCCTGATGGGTTGATCTTCATTGGCCAGCCATGATTGGTTGATCTTCATTGGCCAGCCATGATTGGTTGATCTTCATTGGCCAGCCCTGATGGGTTGATCTTCATTGGCCAGCCATGATTGGTTGATCTTCATTGGTCAGCCCTGATTGGTTGATCTTCATTGGCCAGCCCTGATTGGTTGATCTTGAGTCAGGTGCCCTTTGCTGGTCCAATCAACAACACGTGAACCACAGGGAGCAGGGACTCCCAGACCCATCCATTGGGTAAAATATCCCAGAATGTGTCTACAGCAGGGGCATCACAGAAGTAAGAAGGAAGCCTTAGCATTCTCATTTATAATACAGACATAATGATATATGTACTTTATAGTCTTTCTAATGAATAAGCGGAATAAGGAATTGATTCATTGATGACCTAAAGTACATACCATTTTTGTAGGATGGAATAAGAATTTACTATGTCTATATCCCTGTGTTTTTCTGTTGTCTCTATTAGTTTTGATGCAAAATGGCTATATAACAGTCATCCCAAACCTAATGACTTAAAACAACAATCATTTGTTCCCATGGATCTGGGATTATCTGATGTTGGCTGGTCTAGGCTGGGCTCTGTTGGGGTGTCTTTGCCCCAAATTTCTCTTATCCCCTCCTGGGATCAACAGATTAGGTAGTATATATCCTCCTGTGGTGATGGCAGAAGTTCAAGAACTCTGCTGGAGCAGCATATGCTGAGCAATATGGGTTTAGGTTTTTTATTTTTATTTTTTTAATATTATACTGTCCTAGGACTGGGCCACAGCTTAATAAATGTTACATATGTGACCAATCAATCATTTCTCCTCTCATGGTCAAAAGTAAAATATATTCAAATTTATATTTGAATCCATGTTAATGCCTGGTTTTCATAAGGGCTCTTTGCTCAAAAAAAAAAAAAAAAAAAAAACAGGCACATAAAACTCAACATTCCTGCAAATTTGATCAAATATTTCTATTTCATTATGGGTTTTTTGTTTTGTTTCGTACCAGGGATTGTACTCAGGGGCACTCAACCACTGAGCCACATCCCCAAACCTATTTTGTATTTTATTTTAGAGTCAGTCTCATTGAGTTGCTTAGTACCTTGCCTTGCTGAGGCTGGCTTTGAACTTGCAATCCTCCTGCCTCAGCCTCCAGAGCCTCTGGGATTATAGGTGTGCATCACCGTGCCCAGCTCTATTATGTTTTAATTGAACCCTTTATTTAAACAAGAAATTAATTTTTTTCACAAGTCAGGGAGACTGAACCTGGAGAAGATGGGATGATTCACCCAAAGCCTCAAAACAAGTTCCATAAACATTTATGATTGGGACAAATTTACTCGACCTGTAAATCCTGTGGCTACCAGGGAATCCCAGACTAACCTTAATATTTTGCTTGTTTGCTTTGTTGTGTTTTGGGATCAGACCTAACTTGGTTTAGCCTAAGCTGTTATTCATGGCTTCTCAGACCCCATCTAGAAATCCAGAAGTTAAAGAGAAAGGGTTTTTCCAGCAGGAGAGGAATGCAGAGACGTGACTGTTGAATTGCTACATTGAAAAGACCATTTTAAATTGAGCATGGTGGTGGTGGTGCATGTCTGTAATCTGGAGCTGAAGAGGCTGAGACAGGAGGATCACAAGTTTGAGGCCAGCCTCAGCAACTTAGGCCTTAAGCAAGTTATTTGTCTCAAAATTAAAAAAAACAACAACAACAACAAAAAAAAAAACCTGGGGATGTGGCTCAGTGGTTAATTACACCTGGGTTCAATCCCTGGAACCAAGAGTCAAAAGAAGATAAGATCATTTTATTCCTGCTCTCCAGCTGGCCCTATAATTCTTTATAACCAAGAATACATGTATATGGACTTCTAATTTTTGGATTTTTTGTGTGCATATCTTGGTTTGGAATCTGATTATTAATCATGAGGGAACTTTTGGTAGAGGAATCAGGAGGGTAAAATATTAGGCAGCCATCTAGCTTACAAATAGATGCAGTTTATCTTCAAAGCTCACCACAGAACTAAAGGTAAGAAACACACTACGAAGGCTACAGAAAGGCCAAAGGGATTTCCAATGTCCCCTGACTCAGAAAGCAGCCATGAGGAGTCTCCTGGACCCTGAGAGCCCTGCTCCTCTTCCCTTCCTCCTTCCATCTTCTCTTGATCTTTCTGGTCGCCAAGATGATCGGTGCTTTCTCACATCCGGAAGCATTCTTGTTGTTCTCTCTGGTGAAAAGGAAGCACCCAGGGAGCCCGCTTGGGTGAAGGTGCAGATGATGGCTCCCGCGGCTGTCAGGGGAGCCCGCCCACCCCCTGTGGGAGGGCCGCAGGTTTGCTTCCCTGTTGGTGCATTCCCTTCCCGGGTGCCCTGCGCCGGGGCACACAGGCTGCAGCACCCAACGTGATCTGGAAGCCTTTGTTGTTTGCTTTTGAACATTGCAAACGGACGTGGGTTTCGAGCTACAAACATGCCTCGGGGTTAATATTTTTGTAAATGAAAAGCGTGATGAAATAGATGTTTGCCTATCTCTAATTATTACAACCCTTTTAAGTAGAAGCGCTTTGTTGTGTGAGATGAGAAAAATAGCTCTCTTGTCGACGCTGCCACTGTCTTAGGGCTCCGTGTGTCTAGGCTACTGGCTGCTGTCACTGAGGACATTCCCCCACACGGCTCCACCCTGACTCCAGTCCCCAGCATGTGTACACTCGTGAAAAAGGGATTCAGTGGGAGCTTCTGAGGTCCCTGGGGACGTGTCCTTGGACGACACTCACTCAGTTCTCGTGGGATCCCATTCTCTCTCTGACCTGCCGTCTTGCCATGGGTCACCTCTCACGTGGGTTCCATTGTGAGACCATCTCCTCAGGGTCCTCAGCAGAGCCGAGCTGATGCTGGCACCTTCCCCTGTATCTCCAGAACTGTATGATTTTCTTTATACAATACCTGCCTCAGGTAGTTTGTTACAGTGACAGAAAACCGACCAGTACGGTGACTGAAAGCAGACTCCCAGCCGCTCAACCTGGGCTGGAAATCCAGGTCCGTCACATGTGAACCCTGACGTCTGGAACAAGTGTCTGGTCACTTGGTTCTGCCCTTTTCCTGTCTGTGAGGCAGGGTGATGAGAGACTGCAGCAGAACTGTAAAGCTCAGGAGAGAATTCTGGGATATCTGGATCAAGTCTGGGAAATGTTCCTTTTCTCTGTTTTTGTCCCAAATTTGGGGGGGGTCAGGCTTCAGTATTTCTTAAAGCTGGGCCAGATGTCTGTGACTCACTTCTTATTGAAAGAGATGATTAAACAAAGAAAAGCTGGCAGAAATAGAGGGTCATGTGGGATCCTTTGGGGTTTCATTCAGTAGATTACGTGTGGAAGAGTGTGAGTGCCGTGCACTCCTGTGTTTTAAGAAAGAATTTTTAAAAGACATCTGTGCCAAATAGACATATGGGCCCCCCACCCAGTTCGACAGGATATCACCAGTACCTTTAAAACACTTTCCCAATGGCTCCTCTCTGCCCCCACCAGGGCAGCCAATCTCCAGAATTTAGCATTGTTGTAAAGCAGAATATGATCTCTGGAGCAGCAGCCTTTTAGAAACTACAGATTCTGATTGGGTAGAGAGAAGGGAGGGGAGGGGAGGGGAAGGGAGGGGGGAAAGGGAGGACAGCAGAATAAAACAGACATTATTATTGTCGTATGTATATATGTGACTGCAGGACCAATGGGATTCTGCAACCTGTACACTCAGAAAAATGAGAAATCATACCCCATCTGATATCAAATGTATGAACTGTCAAGATCATTGTACTGTCATGTGTAACTAATTAAAACAAATTTTAAAAATTATATTAAAAAAAGAAACTACAGATTCTTGGGCCCCACTCTCAGACCTACTGAGTCAGAAACCCTCAGGGAGAGATCAAGAGTCTGGGTGGTAAAAAGCCCTCCTGGAGATCCTGGTGCACATTGAAAATCAGAACCTTACGGTAAATACTCTGTGTGTGTGTGTGTGTGTGTGTGTGTGTGTGTGTGTGTGGTCCTAGACCACATGGTATCCAGTTCTACCTGACTTTGAACTTTTTATCAATGAACTCTGTACTCTACGAAGTCCCTTTCTACATGGTGTTTTCCTCCACGTTATGTATTTGAGATTCATTCATATTCACATACGGGCTCATGAGGCCATTCATCTCCCAGCTATTTAGTATTCGTTGTTGAATGCGCGACAATTTATTTATACATTTTAGAGCCAATAGACATTTGGGTTTTTCCAATGTTTTGCTACTTGGAGCAGCGCTGCTGTGCACGTTCTTGATTATTTAATCCTGCACCTGTGCAGTAGCGTGTCTCTGGAGAAGTGCTTCCCAGCCTTTCTCCTGTCACAGTGAAGGTGGAAGGTGGGGATATTTGTCAACAAGAGAACAGGCGACTCAGGGGATATGCAGGGTTCTTGGGCTCGGCTCTCTGACTTGCCATCCAACCATTCTTCCATATAAAGAGGTGGGAAATGTTTTAAAAAGATCCCCAAGACTGACTTGAAGCTGGGTTTCCAGAGGCAGGTGAGATTTTGCTAGTTAGATGCACAAACCCAAGAAGGGGATGGGCAAAAAGGCCAAAGCCATCCTCTGGCTGCTGCCACCAGACTCCCTGAGGAGCCTCGTGGTGCCCACCCGCAGGGAGCACGTGTTGGCTGTGAGGCCTCCTGTTGGTAGAGGCACCTCATCGAGGTGAGAAAAGCCCCTCTCTTCCTGGTTTGCTGAAGGCTGTTCCTTCTTCAGCTGCAGTACCACTGTCTCCAAGGGTCACTGCATTCCAGGAGCTGGTTTTCCAGCACCTGTGGGGTGGCCGCGTGCTCTCCATTCCTTTATTAACATGATAAATTGCTGCATTGCTTCACCCCCAGGGACTGCCTTAACCAAGCACCATAAACTGAGATGAAGGGGTCTTAAATGACAAAAATATGTTGTCTCAGGTTCTGGAGCTGGAAGTCAGGAATTGAGGGGTGGGCAAGGTTGCTTCCTTTGAGGACAGAGAGGGGGAATCTTTCTCATGCCTCTTCCAGATTCTGGGAGCCAGGATAGATGGCCAGCTGCTTTCTGTGTCTGTGTCTCTCTCTCTGTGTCCACATTACCCCTTTTTATAAGGATAACAGTCATATTGGCCTGGGACTTAATTTAATGATCTTACCTTCATCTGATCAACTGCAAAGAACTCATTTCCAAACACATCCACGTTCGCAGGTGGTGGGCTTGGGATTCCAATATCATTGGAAGAGACAGAAGTAAGTCATTCGTAACCTACACCAATTTTGAAGGTCAAACCAACCTTGCATTCCTTTTGCCATATTGTATTTTGTAAGCACTGTTGAACTTAATTTTCTAATATTTTACTTATATTTGATTTAGGACTTCAGCTTATACATACATTAGAGAGATTGGTATGTAATTTTCCTTACTGGACAGTCTTTGTCTGACTTGAATATCAAAGCTTCGTAAAATGAGTTTTAGGAAGTAGCTCCTCTTTTTCTTTTTTTCACTTAGCTGTTTTATCATGAAAGATTTTAAACATGAAAAGCAGCGATGATGATGTAAAGAACCCCTGTTCGCCCTTTACACAGTTTTGAAAATTAACAATATAGCCAATTTTGTCTATTATACACCCAATTCTGAATCATTATAAAGCAGATTTCATACATCATATCATTTCATCTACAAATACATCAATATTTATAAAACATAAGACTTATTTTTTAAAAATAACCACAATGCCCCTTCTAACACCAAAATTAATTTTCAAGCACATGAAGTTAGAAAAAGTTGTATAATGGATTTCCATGTACCCTATTCCTCAGCTTTAATAATTATTAATTCATGGTCAATTTTGTTTTATGTCAATTCACACACACCGCCCACTCCAAGTTGTTTTGAAGCAATTCCCAGACATTATGTAATTCTAATTTTAAATGTTTCAACATGTATAAATTCACCCACTGCAGTAGGAATGGAGAGGGGTGAGGGTGTTTTTAAACCAGTGATCCTTCTCTGGAAAACATGAAATCCCAGGAATGAGGTCCCTGGCCTCCCACTTTGGATTTAGACCCCTGGGCAGTTGCACACGGAGCCATGTTTCAAACACAGGGATGACGGGACATTCTCAGTTGGAGATTCATGAAGGGGACTTGGTGTCTGTTGGGCAGACATCTGCTGTTCATTCAGTAGTGTCAGCGTCTGGAGTGTTCCAGAAAACCCACAGCTATATACAGGCAGTACCTCGGTCTGAGGATAAGCAAATACATTTTCTTATCAAAGAAACAAAACAAAACCCCACAAAACCCTAATGTGGTAATGATGCCCACGTCCCAGACTTATTTAGGGAATTACATGAAACGGCACATCCACTGACTCAGTAAGTGTTTTCAGAGTCTGTTGTGTGCAGGGAAGTGTCCTAGGCACTGGGTGGGCGGGGAGGTAGGTGACAGGAGAGGCTCCCTCCAGGATGGAGCTGGACCTGAACCAGCAGGAAGAGCACACAGGACGAGAGCCACCCAACTCAGGAGCAGGTCTACGAGGGACGGGAATGCTGTCCTTCCCGTGTCTCCTTGCTGCAGCAAAACCTCACCCACAGGTCTAGAGGGTGAGTCACCTTATGGGTGGGATCATGTCCCCCAAATTCAGAGGTCCCTAGTATTTCAGAATGTGACCTTATTTGGAAAATAAGTTCATGCGACTGTCTTAGTTAATACGAGGCCATCTGCCAGGCCCAAGCTCCAAACCTGTTTGATCCCACCTGACCGCAGACACTGAGTTTATCCAAAGGCACACGAAGCCAATTTTACTGGATGTTTCCGGACCGATTTCTGACCATTTGCATCTGGCTCTCGGCCACATCAAGAGGCCTCCTGGTGTGTGATTTCCTGGGATGCAGTGAGTAAAATAAAAAATCCAGGAGCCACCCCAGTCCAGCTCAATTTCCCTGAAACTGAGTTTGTCTCTGAATGTGAAGATCCCCTCAGCCTCGCTGCTTCTCGGCCGAGTCTGCACAGGGAAGGCACTTGAGATGCTCCTATATATCTTTGGCCAGCAGCAATTTCAGGGACAGTTCCTGCTGACATAATGCCACAAGTCAGTTGCAAGGTACAATGCAGCCCTCTGTCTATGAAGGGACTTCGGTGGCACTGAGCAGAAAGGGAATCCCAGGGTTGCCAGCACCTGACAATCCAGGACCCCAGTGTCCTGGCTGACAGCCCTGGGCAGCAGCAGGGTGTCAGAGGCAAGTCCACGGGGCTGGGAGGATGGAATGTCTGACATGCTCAGAGGGTGGGAATGAAGGTTGAGCACCTTTTGGGGTTCGTTTGTGATGCACAGAAGTATGCACCATGTAATGACAAGATCGGGGTGCTAGAGGCAGACGCACCTGCTTTATCATGCCAGCTCCGACGCCAAGCTCACTGTCCTAGCTCTAAGTCCTACCTGGTGGACTTCCAGAAGTAATGCACGAGAAGCTTCTGTCTGGGGATCTGGAACATTCTGGAAGGCTGGTAGTTGTACGATTCCTTTCTCTTTTCTCTCTTTGGCATTTCCTTGATGCCAGTGGTTTTGAAAGTACACTCTGGAGGCCTCCGTGTCATTTCAATTCGAGTGATTTATTCAACACCTTCCATAGCAAAGCTCAGAGCTTGGCACAGGAAATCAAGACATAAGCGAGAGATTTGGTTCCTACCATCATGTGCTTACTGGAACCCCAGAGAGCCCATGGGAAGCCATGGGGGACTGGTCCTGTGAGCAGTCTCCCTGAGGGCACCTAATTGTCCCAGTTTGCCTGGGACATGGGACCTTTGGTGGAAATCTAGAAGGAGCTGGTCAACCTAGTTCCAATATTCCAGGTCCCCCACCCCCACCACAAATGCTTTCATCAGCTTAAATCTACTTTTATCTCTTACCATGAATCTCCAAGGAAGATTTTTATCTGGATAGAAAAATATTCTTGTTACCTTAAAAAAAAAATTCCAGTTCCGTTCACCCCCTTGCTGTATCCTGCAGGTGGTTTCTTTCAGAGATGACCTGCTCTGGCCATGCACCAGACGTGATTCAACTGCTGGGCAGGACAGGTGCAGAACATCTCTGAGCGTGCAACGGAGGTGGCCGTGCCGGTTTGGAATTCCCACTGAGGAAGAGCGACCAATTCAAGCCTGAAATTCACCCTGTCATTATAACTCCAAACCGCAACAGGTGGCTTAGGCCAGGAATTCCCATCTGACCTGTGTGCTCCAGGGAGTCATTAACCTGGTATCAGCGTCTGCAGAAGCCACGGTCTGCCCTCCAGACCCATGCCACCCAAGTCTTTCAGACGTGTGCCCAGCAAGCCTATTAGCATGAACCGCTCTCGTGTGGGGATTCGGGCCCGTGATTCTCATGAAAGGAAGATCTAATTCCTTCCACGACATCAATGTCCCTCTCTGCAGAAGCACAGAGGCCCTCGGGCTCTGCGCATTCTCACCTGCTTGGAGATCCTCTTCTGCAGGAAACAGGAGCTCTGCAGAGGGTACCTCCAGCTCCTGGGACTTATTTCACCATAAAAGTCAGGCCAGCCTGCAGCGACCCCCAAATCTTCCCTGCAGGAGCTCAGCCTTCCTTAACGGTTGGTGAGGTTGCCTTGACACCGGCAACCACCTAGGGACACTGCATGCCCTTTAGGGAAAAATTCAGCCGAGAGGATAATAGATGCTAATGTCAGAGGAGGATCCCTGGGGGATGGAGACGGAGGGAATCACCTTCGAGAAGCGGAGGAGTTTTGTTTCTGGAATGTCCCCCTGGAATTTGGATCTGCCGTCTTGAGGATCTGGGTTAGACAGATGAGTTTATTTGCTCTCTGGGGCGACTGACAGGATGGAAGGGTGTGCCATGGCAAGCCACGATTAGCAATGTCACCCAGGACCTGGTGCTCCAAGATCTTTTTGTTTCTTCTTTCATAGAATATTAATTGGGCTGCAGCTTCCTCAGACAAAACAGTTCCCTGGAGTCTGAATCTCCCCTTCTGGATCTGCAGACTCTGTCAAGGCTTTCTGTCAAGTCCCCAGATTTTAAATTTCTTTTCTTTCTTTCTTTCTTTTTTTTTTTTTTTTTTTTTTTTTTTGAGGCCGATCTCCTGCTTGTCATAGAAATAAAAAGTGCTCTCAATTCTAACAGGAAAAGCCCCATTTTCTAGGGGCTTTTGATGGTTATTATGAAGAACGCTGCAGAATGTTGTTGATGGCAGAAGCTACTGGCTTCAGGAGGAATCAGCACCAAGCACCTGGGAAATGGGCAGGAGGCAGGGTGTAGCTCAGTCGTAGAGTGTGCAAGGCCCTGGGTTCCATCCCCGGCACTGAAAAGGAAAAAACCAAAATGAAACAAAACATGGGCGAAGGCTGGGAATAGAGATTTCTCTAAAGGAAACGCTCAAAGGGGTCAAGAAGCGGATGAGAAGATGCCCAGCGTCATTAGCCATCGGTGCCTGTCAAAGTCAGATGAGCTGTCGTTACACAAGCACCGGCTCGGGCCACAACCAAAGAGTAGGCAGATGCTGTCCAGGAAGCGGGGGACTGGGCATCCTCACACTGTGCTGGCGAGAGTGTAAATGACACAGTGTGAACGGCAGCGGCTCAAAAGGTCACATACACATAGAACTACCAAGTGACCCAGAAATTCCACACGTAGGTCTTTCCAGGAAAATTGAAAACGTACATCCACATAAAGACCTGTGTGTCAATGTTCATGGAAGCGTTCTTCATAAAGCCAGAAAGTGGAGGCAGCCCGTATGTCCATCAGCGGGAGCAGAATGTGGTCGATCCGTACAATGGAATATTGTTCAGTAATGAAAAGGAATGAGTGCTGATACTTAGTACCGCATGGAGAACCTCTACAGCAGGATGCTAAGTGAAAGAAACCAGACACAAAAGCCCACGCGTGTGATTCTGTTTATACAAAATGTCCAGAATAGTCACATCAAAGTGAGGGCAGGTTGGTTTGTTCTGAGGCTCTGTCCTTGGCCAGTGGAAGGTTGCTGCCTCTGTGTCCACACACTGCCCCTGTGGGTATCTGCAGCCTTGTCTTACAGGGACGCCTGTGATATCACATTAGGACCCACCTAAGATCTCATTCAACTTAACCTCCTCTCAGGACCCTGCTCCAAATACAGTCATGTCCTGAGGCACTAGGGGTTGGTACGTCAACATGAGCGGCAATTAGAACAGGTAAGAGGAGAGCTTTAGGATCCTGCTTAGGGCCTTTCACACCTGTAGGATGAAGATACTTTCTAGGACTACTGTCTGGAGTAAATCAGATAATCCTTGTCAAGGAATTAGCCTCATAGCCCTAGATGAATAATAGCACCTCCCGCGGCTAGACCCATTCATTCCTTCTTGGAATTATGGATGAATAATCCCTCAAAAGCTACGCAGCTTCCAGGAAAAAGTTTTAATCCTGCTTAGTAGATGGATTCAGGTCCTGCAGATTAGCATCCCAAGAGAACCCAAATCCTGGTTTAAACACAGGATTTACTGGGCCTTCTCTCGGTGGGGGTGCCTGGGACTTAATGTTTAGTCTTCAGTATTGTAGCCACTGGGTATTTTCATCATCTTGTTGTACATATTTCTGCCAACGGTGGAAATGAACTTTTTAACTTTTCTTTTAGAGGAATCTACTCCTCCTAAGGAGTAGATGGAGGGAAATGGAGGGAAAATTGAATTCAATGACCTTAATTGGAAGATGATTGAATCTTGTATATGCTAATATTTTTATTAGTGTTTGCAAATCCAGCTAATGACTTCAAAAGTGAGTGGGATTCCATGCTCTCTGGGTTAGCCTAAGATAATGGGAGCCGTAGGAATGGAGATCCACTGACCCTGGGAACTTTCAGAGAGATTTGGTTTCATGACCTTGACACGGGTTAATGACAGATGTTATAGGTTTGTTCCACCCAACCCCCACGGCCATTCCTGAGTCCCCACTCAATTGCCTTTCTTGACACTTTATTCTACTTTGCAGGGAAAGGCAGTCATGTGACACCCTCCTGACCAATGAGGCATAAGCTTGCTGGGGGAGGGGGGTGATGGTTCTAGAAAATATTTTTATTTCTGGATAAAAAGAAATAGAAACTTCTAATACCACCTGTCCTCCTTTCAACCTTTACCTTTATACTTGAGTGCAGATGTTATATCTTGGGCTACAGCAGTCATCTTGGGGCCATGAGGCAATAGACTGACGTGCTGATGGTGGCAGCATAGGAAGACCAAAGAGACTGAGCCCTGAGCCGTTGAGCCAACAGCACCAACTGTTTAGCTCTGAATACCCTGACATGCGAGGAACAGAAACCCAGGTCTGTTTAAGCCATGACTGGTGCATTTTCTGAACCCAGTGTCATCACGTGCATTCTTAAAAGACGTGCACTTCAACAGGAATTTGAAGCCTTCAGGAATACTTGGGAGAAACCGCTGGACTAGGGTTTGCGTGGTGACTTGCACAGAGAGCCGAGTGTCCCTGGCCTGAACAGAAGCCGCTGTGCTTCCATGATGAGAGAACAACAGGAGAAAGCCCAGGTCTGGGATACAGATGGGGGGGGGGGGTTGGGCAACTGCAAAAATAACATCTGTCTTGGGCGAGAGTCTCAGCTGCAGAGACAGAGGCGGCAGGTCTCTGCCCGTGGCCTTGAGTGCACCGTCGGTCTGCTCTGCTGGCCTTGCTCTGGGCTGTGTCACAGCACAGGAGCCGTCAAGAGAAGCAACGTGTGCGCTTCACCTGCCTTTGCCGGGGTCTTCTGTCTTCTGATCCAGCTGTTCCGGGTCCTAGCTGCGAGGGGGAGGGGCCGAGGGAGGAGGGGGATGAGCAGGAAGCCGGTGGTCCCCGCAGGAGGGGGTCTGGAAGAGCTGCCGATGGCTGAGGCCTCCTCTGCTCTCGGAGGCCCTTCCCCTGCTTTGGTTCTGTGATCACGCAGGCTGGGCCAGGGAGGAGCCTCGAGATGAAGGGATGGCCGGTCCTCTGGGGCAGAGGCGGGCCGGCAGGGAATGATGGATGTCCCGTCAGTGGAGGCTGGAGCGGAGCTGATGTGCCGCGTCTCTGTGGGCATCCGAGGCACCTGAAGCTGCCTGCCAGCTGGCCCTGCCTCCCGGCCCCTGCAGAGGAGCCGAGGCTGGGCATGCTGCACCTAGTCACCAGGCTCAGGGTGATAAATGGGCCCCTGCCTCTCCACCTCTGCTCTGTCCCCTGTGAGTCTGTGGCGGGGGTGGGGCACCATCCCTCCTGTTGGCCGCAGGCTCCTCTGATGGATGGTCAGTGGAGAGCTGCTGCCTCCGAACACCTGTCCCCTCCGCCCCTAGTTGACCCTGCAGCCCCCGCTCTGCCTCCTGGAAATGGGAAAGCGCTTGCTGGGGAGCCGAGCCAGGACAGAGGCACCGCGTGGGGCTTGCCATTAGACATGCCAGGAGAGCCGACTGACCACAGGCAAAGGCAGGACTGATGTCCTGGAGGAGCCCTGAGCAGTGGGTGGTCTTCTTTAAGATGCACAGGACCCTGGTGCTTTGAGGAGGAGACTCTCAGGCTGATCATGTCCCTGAACTGAGATCACCCAGCTGCCGAGTGGAGCCCCGGTTTCTCCGGACCCGAAGAGGACTGAGACTCAAGCTACACGTCCATGATATCCCCCCTGGATCTGAGATTCGAGGGCCACCATGGAGGATGTGGAAGGGAAACCCTAAACCACCTGGTGACGTGGCCGTCTCCCCTCAGCACCACGCACGCCATCTCCCCTCCCCCCTTCCTCCTCTGCCTGCTCCTTTTTCCCGGGATCCATTATCATCTCCTCCTCCTCCTTCCTCCGAGGAAGTTCAGCATTTCCATCAGTCAGGCTTGAAGCCCTTCCTGCCCTCTGCTTGTCCAGGACCATGTCTCTGTCTAGGTCACCCTGGTGCCCTGGTCTTGGCCCATTCTTCACACTGGAGTCTCTTGTCTCCCCTTCAATTGTTGTGACCCTGTTCCGTGCATCCAGGGAACATCAGAGGTGACTGGAGAAAAATGGTCCCAGATCAAACCACCCCTGAAGCTGCCCTCTCTCTGAATGTGGCGTCTTCTCCCGAGGCAGCCTGGGACTCCCCAGGTGGTCAGGCTTCAGGCTGAGGACAGGCTCAGGTGTGTCCTCGGCCTCTGCCTGCAGGGGCTGTCCCCCCCAGATCTCTTCAGTGGATCCCCAAAACCACCACAGAAGTTACACCGCACACTCTCTGGGTGCCCGGCAGGGCTCTACGTGTGCTGCCTGAATTAGCTCACCGTCCACAGATGCACGAGTTCTACGGTCATCCCATTTACAGATGAGGAGTCCGGGGCTCAGAGTGGTAAGACAGCTTGGCTAGAGGCACACAGTGCCGGGGTCCGGCTGCAGCAAAATAACCGGGGGGTGACGAATAACTTGCGCACGTTGATACAGCAGGAATGGGAGCCGTTTATTGTAGGGCAACAGAGCTATTTATACATTTTGCACAGCTTATCTTAATTAGCATAAACTAGATACATCAATCAACCAATAAGGAATCTCCACACTTAATGGCTCACTTTTGTTACTTCTCAAACCACTCCCTCTGACATTTTGCCAGGCACCATCCAGACTTGTTTATGAACTCTAACATTTCTCTGGCAAAATACCAGGTGTTATTTTTGACTTATTTACAGACCTTAACAACACAGCTCATAGGCAGGAGGGCCAAAAGGACCAGGCAGTCTGAGCCCAGAGCCCACTTGCTTAATTAAGCACTGTGCAGACTTGAGTCCGTGTGACATCGGGGCATCTCAGGAGCAGAAGCAGCCACCCCCGCAGACCCCTGTGCCTTGTGAGGGTGTGTGCAGCTGCCTGCCTTTCCCCACGTCTTTTATAAGGGTCTTGGGCTCGGGGTTTTCTCAGGAGATGAGACCCACTTAAGGGCCTACCACGATCACAGCAAAACTGATGGCTTCGGCCGTGTGCCAGGCACAGGGACAGGCTTTACAGATATTTGTTTCATTTAAAGGTCACAGAGTTCTGTAAGCGGCTATTCCCCCATTTTCCAGGTGAGGCCCCTGAGGGTCTGAGAGTTTTCTTGCCTTAGCCAAGGTCAGGAAGCTGGTAAGGAAGGACCTGGAATTTACCCCAGTTCATCCACTGCGTCTGAGGTGGGAAGGGTTCTCCAGGCACGTGTTTTGAATTTCTGGAAAACCAGGCCAAGCAGGTTCCAGTGACATCAGTGGCAAATGTGTCAAACCACCCACTTTCCCTCCGAGTGCGTTCAGAGGTGCTGTCTGTGGGCAGACCTCCTCTGTGCCAGCCCCACCTGCCCAGATCACAGCCATCCTCCAGGACGTAGCTCCTTGGCCAGCCGCCTTCCGCTCTTCCTCTACCTGCCCTG
The DNA here is from genome assembly GCF_045843805.1 of Urocitellus parryii. NCBI lineage: Eukaryota > Metazoa > Chordata > Mammalia > Rodentia > Sciuridae > Urocitellus > Urocitellus parryii. Next base: position 9,027,575 of record NC_135541.1, read on the forward strand.
ACTCTCAGGTCGGCAGGGGTGTGGCCATGTGTGACATAGAGGCCCTGGAGTGGGGCCTGTCCTCACCCCCAGCTTCAGCCAGCTTCTAGCTGTGTGTCCTTAGGCAAGTTATGTAGCCTCTCTGGATCTGGTTCCTCGTCCATCAAATGAGCATAATGGTACTCCACTTGCCAGGTGAAGGAGGTCAAGAAAATGTTTATTTGGTGGCTTTTCTTTGCTCCTAGGCCAATAGCCCAGATCCTTATTGTGACCAAAATGTTATGCGTCTTCCTTTCTTCTCCAGGCTCAGGCCACTCTGACCGTCAGTAACTCCTGTTCACTCAGCGTACAGTCGTTGCCCCTTGAAGAGCTTTGCAATACCGCCTCCCCTTCCCACATGCTGCCAAGGCGCCTGCCCTCTCAGCATCTCCCCTACACACATGTCCCTGCACACATGGACTCAGAGGGACCCCTGTGCAGAGAAACCCTTGGAGGGAAAGACACATGCACACACACACACACACACACACAAACAAACACACAAACACACACTCAAGTCACAGGCATGTCCTACAGAGAGACAAGATACTTATATAGATGTGCAGAAAGGACCAGAGAAAGCTGTACACACACAAAGACACACAGATGCCACTTGTGTGTTCATATGCCATGCTCCGTGGTCAAACCTACCTGCTCTCCCCCGCACCCCAGGGATTGAACCCAAGGGTGCTTAACCCCTGAGGCACATCCCCAGTCCTTTTATATTTTTTATGTTGAAACAAAGTCTTGCTGAGTTGCTCAAGGCCTTGCTAAGTTGATGAGGCTGGTTTGACCTGGTGATCCTCCTGCCTCAGCCTCCTGAGCTGCTGGGATTACAGGCGTGGCCAGAGCGCCTGGCCCCTGCCCACTCTGAATGTGACTTTCCCCTACATACTCTTGAGATCAGCTCACTTTGGAGGGTACTCCCTCCTGAGCTCATATTCCTGGCCCAGACAATTGGGAAGAGACATATCCCCTTCTTCCATGTGCTTGTTTTGGTTTAAATTCGTGCACTCCGTAGCTGGACGGTGGGCTCCGTCTGACCCTTCTCAAGGTTGACAGCTGACCCCAGCTAGGAGCCAGGTCTGTGTTTGCTCACCACTGCAGATTGCCCAGTTTAGAATCCTTACCTCACAACTTTCTAGCAGGGTAACCCTGGGCAAGTTCATGTCCCCATGCCTCGGTGTCCCCATGTGCAAGATGTAACATGATAGCACATGCCTCAGAGAGAGACTGTGAGCACTAAAGGAGTTTGTACGGTGACAGCATTTAAAATAGAACTGGGGTACTGAGTTTAGAGGGAATGTCAGAATTATTTGATGAATGAATTTGATGGGTGGATGGATGGGTGGATTGGTGGATGGATGGATGAGTAGATGATGGATGGGTGCATGGGTGGGCGGGTGGACGGATGGATAGATGAATGGATGATGAGTGGGTGGAGGGATGGATGGAGGGATGGATGGAGGGATGATGGAGGGATGATGGAGGGATGGATGGAGGGATGGCTGACATAGGGAAGACACTCAGTAAATGGTAGCCAGGCTTATTATGGTGACGACATTCCCTGCCCAACTGCTTGCGTAGATGCTGAGATTAGTTCCCCTTCACTCCCCAATAGGGACGCGGTGCCACATGGTTATTTGAGCTCCGTGGTCAGAGGTGGGGTCCTCTAGAGTGGGTAAGAAGCCAAGCTTCCCCATCAGCCTGTCTCCGTCAACCCCACGCCCACGCTTGCTAGGTGTGCACCAGGTGAGTTCGCTCCGGCAAGCTTGGGTACATTTCTCCTGGGCTGGTTGTGAGTTCTCCGAGTTCGGTACCCATACTGTGACCAACCCGGCTCCCAGAGAGCCCAACGCTCCCGGAACACGAGCTCCCCTTGTTGATAATGTCCCAGCGCTGTGACCTTTATCCTGACCGAACCCATCAAACATACACCTCTCACAATAAAGTGGGGCTGAGTTCTTGGTTTTCAGTCTTACAGAGGATTCGTGCGATTGTTAACGCTCTAAGAGCAGGACAGTCGTGTGTGTATCGTGCACCATGCACGTGTTGGAATCAGGCTGAGTCGTGCATCAGTTTGCAATGCACTCGGCTGCAAGAAAAGTCCACTGACCAGGAGCCCACGGGGCCTCCTTTCCTCTCCCTAGGAAGGAGTTGGAAGGCGGGCCATTTTCCCTGGGCTCAGTGCTGTGTCCACATGAGTCCAACATCCTGTGCTTCTCTGGATCCTCCCCTGAGGATTGCTTTACTGAAACCCAGTGCCAAGCTCTGGTGCCTCAAGTCTACACAAGCCAGGGAAGGGGCAGGCGGGCCGGTAGCTCTGACTTCTCTTATCAGAAAAGCAAAGGCTGACATCCGTGTGCTCACGTCTGTGTCTCTGCATCACCTGGCCACACCCTGGCTGAATCTGAACCCTCACCTTTGCACCTGCAGCCTCTGGGAGAGGTGGGCGGGGGCAGGAGGGCCAGCCCCTCCCCAGTCCACCCTCCACGGCCCTTCCCTTCCTCCCACCCCCTGGGTGACTGGTGACAGATGCTGTCCCCGTGCACCATCTACCCCGTGGCGCCCACTTGTTGATGCACCAATGTTAGTCACATCCTTACTCATTAGAAGGTAAAGAAGAAGAAATAGCCTTGAATTGGCTCAAATTGACATTAAGAATATTTTGTACAAACCTAGGACTCTATGACTCGTGAGGAATGAAGACGCCGTGACGGGTCATGACGTCCATTCTGGGGACTCTGCCTGTGTGCGGAGTGAAAACAGCCCACCTGGGGCAGGATAGGTACAAGATTGGTCCAACTGGCTCTGTCTTAAAGGGGCCGTTTTAAGTAGATTCTTTGTATACACAATCCAGAAGTCATCACGACGCCTGTGTCACTAATGGGCTCACCCGGTGCCCTTCTTTGTCTCCTCCCCTGATGAAACTTATGATGGTTTTGCATAAACACTCCTCAGGCCAGAAGGAAGGTAGGAGTTATTCATTTGACCCATGTTTAAGAGGAGGCAGGTTTTCTTTTTTTCCTAAATGTGTTTAGATTTGTGAGCAGTATCCTCCTTTACACACACACACACGCACACACGCACTCTAATGTTCTTTTGGTATATACCTCCGCATGGTCTCCATTTCTCTTACTGTTGACTTAATCATTCCATGCATTATTTTTAGTTTGCAGACTAAGATTTTGGAAAGGGATAACAGTGTACCTGGCCCACGGAGCGTCTCTCTGCACATACACCCCTCTGAACCTTCAGGAGCAGGTGGAAGTGGGAGTCAGGATGGCCCCTGGCTTTATTCAACTTGAACAGCAGCTCTCGTCCCTGCTCTAGTGTGTATCATGGGTTGACAGTCACAGCCTTCACAGGATTTAACAAACCAGAGTGCCTTCAAGATCTTCCCCACTTTAATTGTACTCTCGGTCGCTGACATTTCAGCGTGCTCTCTCTAGAGGGAGGGCCTGGGTACGGATCTGGCCTGTGAGCAGGGCCTTAAGCGCAGGCAAAGACGTGTCTTCCCTGTGCTGATAGGAGATGGAGTGGCAATCGACAGCCAAGGAGTCCTCTACAAAGGGCACACCCATGGCCACAGCTGTTTATTGAGCTACTACTTTGCCCTCAGTTCTGGGGCAGAGAAAACGACAACATGATTCCTGCTCTCATGGAGGTTACAACCTGGTGAGGGAAACAGAGAAGAAATGAGTCAAAATAACTGGACCGTGTTAAACCACTGCTTCCATCAGCCACTGCGGGAGGAACACTGCCCGGCAGACCCTGCCAAAGGCAGAAGTTCACTCACACCTGCGGCTGTTGACGTCTCACTCCCGGGAGACTGAGCAGCTGCGCTTCAGCCTGGCTCAGCTGGACTTGGCCTCCGGCTGCGGGTCTCCCTCACGTCACACCTCACGTCTCTCATCCTCCCTGACCTGGCGATACCTGGAACATGTTGTGCTCACGGCCAGTGGGAGTTCAGGCCGGCAAACCCGGTCACCTGGACATGGCTAAAACTGCTGCTCAGATCACGTTGGCCGAAGTCCAGGAGCCGAACAAGTCACACGGCTAAGCCCAGGTGGGCAGGACAGGACGTGTGCAGGGAGAGAACAGGTACCTGCCCAGCATTAGGAAGGCAGGTGGGGGGGGCAGGGAGGCTGCTTTGCACAACCTGTTAGGAGCGACCTTTTTCTGGCAGGTGGGTAGGCTCGGGGGGATAATGGACCTGAGAAGAAATCAGCTACAAGAAGTGGGGAATGGGGAATTGTGTGCTTGGTGGACACCCACAAATGCAAAGGTGCTGGGGACAGGAGTCACCCTGCAGGGTACCAAGGCTTGACACCCATGAGGGAGGACAAGGGAGTTGGAAAAGAGAAATGGAGAAGCCTACGATGTGCTGTGGTTTCACATGTTCCCCCAAAGGAGGGTAATTAGGATTAAATGGGGAGATGAGAGAGGGGCCCTAGTGGCCCTAAAGGAGAGGAAGAGAGGCCCGAGCAAGCCGGCACCCGCTTGATATTCGCCTTCCCAGCCCCCAGGACCAGGAGCCGAACACGCTGTTCTTTATAAACTGTTCCGTCTCAGGTGTTTTGTTATAGCAAGAAAAAATTGATGAAAGCCACACACAGGAAGCTGTAGGGCCTCTGGGGCTTGTTAAGATTTGGGTTGTTTTCAAGTTCAGAGGCAGCCACAGATGGATTTTAGTAGGCAGTGGAGTGAACTCATCTGATTTGTATTGTCACAAGGCCTCTTCTAGCTGCACAGAGGAACATGAGTTAGTCAGGTACAGAAGGACACAGAGACAGACCAGGAAGCATCATGCAACGAGGACGGTGACGGCCTTGACCCAGCTGGTGCCCGCCTCCCTGGAGAGGAGCAGGCAGGCCGGCCTCGTGTGCAGAAGGCTCAGCACCAGCTTTGGCAGCATCTCTTCCCAAGAAACCACGGGTCTCTCACCTACAAATTTCTTTGGCATTTCACAATACTGAGCACATGCCTGGAGTGTCCCATCTGTGACCAGGCACTGTCCCACGACTCGGGCAGTGGGAGGGGTGGATGTGGAAGTGAGCACCTACCCTGAATCCTGGGACTCTCAGAGCCTTGGGAAAGAAACCACGTGTGTGTCAAGGTCAGGCTTGACCTTGGGCAGCGTTGATAAGATCCACGTGTTCAAACAATGACGCCCGAACCAAAAGAATCCATGGGAATGCCTTGGATGGGCAGCTCCGTGGTCTTGCAGCCCAGGGACCCCAGCAGGCCACACACTCGAATCACAAGCCACTCACAAAGCGGGGCTGAGGTTCCACCGGGGACCCTGGTAGTGGTCTAGAGCTCACTCCTCAGAGTCTGCCTGTAGGGTCACATTCGCTGTATCAGGAGAGAGACGCGTGGTTGCATTTTCTTGGCCATGAGGAGAAAAGAGGTGACAACAGAGCCCACAGGCGAGAGTCCACGGAAGACCCTGAGTGTCCCTGGCCCAAAGGCCACGTACGGCTGTGGCTCTCTCTTAAACCTGCCGACTTCCCGCCTGGAGCTCCGGAGACTGGCAAAAAACACCTCCAGGTTTCAGCACACGACGGATTCTGTTCCCCAAGCCAGGCCCCTGGCCTAGTGTGGACACAGCCCTTCTGAGCGTGCCCCGGCCTGCCCCTGCAAGGAGCTGTCCCATCCCGCGATTCCCATCACGCTCTGTGCAACCCCTTTACTCTGACAAGGCAGCTCTGCCTGTCGGGAAACTTGGCTTGAAGCTTCCCAGGCCTGTCAGCCAAGCAGGCAGACACGGGCCTCAGCAGGAAACAGACAATCGGCTCCGTGACCTTTCAGATCCTGCTCGCACAGGCCTGTTCTCCAACGAGGACGCTTGGCAGGCGTTCGCGGGAGCTGCGTGCAAGACAGTCCTCTCTTCCCCCGGCTGGCCTCTTATCTTCCTGGTCTCAATCTGTCTCCCAGCAGAACCCCTGCTTGCTTTCTATAACACCAGCTCGTCTTCCCTTCATAGCACTTAGAATAATCTTCTCTGCATCCTCATTTAAAATCCGCCTTTCCCAGTTACACTCCAAACCCCAAGAGGACTGAGACCACCCTCTTCCCTGTGCTGCTACCTAGTGCAGGTGCTGCTGCTCAGACCCAGGTGGGCGCAGGCTCACATGAACAAAGATGGGAGGGGCACAGAGAGAAGCAAGGACCATTTCTTATCGATGGTATCTTTCCCTCTTTCGGAACTGACAGGCTTCCCCTGAAACCTTTCCAACCAAATGCTGTGGTGGTAATAAATGACAAGTTCGGGAGCCGGAGTCCCTTGAGTCCTAGCAAAGAGCTGGAGCGAGCAGACAGGTCCGTAATGAAGTTGTCACTTATTCTCGAATCAATGCAGACCCTAACGTGGAAGCGAGTAGGGCATCTCCCATCTTGCACCAGGAAGGACTTGAGAAGGCGAGCTGAGCTGAGTAGACCAGGGGACACTTCCAACGGAGGAGGCTGGTGACCGTTTCCTCAGAAGACCATCACCACAGAACCTCGAAGGAAAGTCGAGATGTGCAGCGATGACACTGGCCGAGCCACACGCCTCCAGGAGTTGAGCACATGATATTGTCAACACCGAGGAAACCCTAGGATAAAGGTTGGACTCTGGGGTCTCACCAGGCAGTCTGAGTGGATCATCCTGTTGGACCCCAGGGAACTGCAGGCTAGAGAGCGCGCCCAGGTCCACACGCAGATATCTGGAGAGAGGATCATCAGTTTCATCGTATTCTCAAAAGAGCCTGTGACCTCCAGCAAAGGTCAGAGACAGCCACTCACAGGCACCCAAGGAGGGAGGTCATGGAGATGCTACTCCACAGAAGTCAACAGTGAACATTCATCTTATTCTGCATCACCAACCTTCACCTCCACCTTGGCTGGCCTTCTGCTGGTGAGCAGCCTGGGTTGGAAGGAGGGTGGTGGCTGTGGTGAGGTAGAGAAGGTGGAAGAAGGCGTGGCTTGTGGTGTGGCAGTGTGTCTTGGCCCTCCTTGCCCTGTCCTGGCTTTGCTCCTCCTGGTCCATTTCACTCCAAGTTACGATGCAGGAGTCTTAGGGCGCTATCTCCGCTTGGTGTTTCTAGTGATTCAATGGAGGAGCCAAAAGGAAGGGGGTGTCAGTGCTTTACAAGGTGGTCCATTGCCTACCTGCATCAGAATTCTCTGGGTGACTTGGTAGAGCCCCGAGCCCGAGCCCAGACCACACGACCAGTCTCCGGGGGAAAGGAACTAGACGTTCAGCAGGCCCTGCAGCACGTGGCTCTGATGCCCAACCACATTTGCACCTCCACCCTGAGGGATGCTCTCAGGGGCTCTCTGGGTTGCCTCCGGCATGATCACAGCCTGACTTTGCTTCCTTCTTCCCTTTCCTAGTTGGGCCTACCCACATTCCACTCATTTTCAGATCTTAACAGCTTTCATTGGCTGTTTTCCATCCCCGTGAATCCAGCACCCGGCCGTCTTGCCTGATTCTCTTCCCATTTATGCCATTCTGGTCCCTTCCCTTCAATGATGAGCAGTGAACCCCTCAGGGACTGCCTGGTCTTCCCTCCAGTGCTCATTTATCCACAGAGACCAGCAGAAAGTTCCTTCCGGCCCTGGCAGCCCTTCCTCCGAAGCACTTCTGACTCTCGAAACGTTGGACAGCTGCTTTGAGGCTCTGCCAACCACAAGCCAAGCAGCGCGTGCCTCACCACCTGCACATTGTCAATGGGGGGTGTCTTACCTGGAGATCCAGCCTCCGTCTGCTCTTTCTCTGGGTTTTCCAAGGCTTTTCTTCCTATGGATATGTCCTTTGGAAGTGGTTGGAGACGGGCCCAGAATCTGGATGATATTCTTTGGTCCGAGGAGTTCATGTGAGGAGCTGGCTGGCCATAGTTTGCTAAGAGCGCACCGAGTGTCACCTTCCAGTGCTCAGCTTGGATCCCGTACCAACAGGGCACTCTTCTTCAAGGTCTGCCATGGTGTGGATCTGGATCATCTCTCAAAGGCCCATGTGCTAAAGGCTTGCTTCCTCTCCCAGGGTGCCATCAGGAAGTGGCATGGAGCCTTCAGGAAGTGAGGCCTAGCAGAAGAGATCACAGTGGATACGGGCCACTTCCTGTCTCTCTCTTTGCATCCCTGCTGCCATGAGGTGAGAGGCCTGTTCCACCACCCACTTCCATATCATGGTGTACGAGGCCACCAGAGGCCCAAAGAATAGGGCCACATGACCATGGACGGAAACCATGAGCCAAAAGAAACCTTCCTCCTCTTAAGTTGTGATCTCAGGTATTTTGTCACAGTAATGAAAAAAACTGAATAACACAAGGTTCAAAGACTTCAAAGTTTTAAGCTCCCTAAGGATCTAGTCAGGGCCTTGAGGCCAGGACTGACCATGCGAGGTCCGTCCATTTGGCTTAGGCCAAAATGTGCACATCTGCATGCTGCTCAGTCTGAGTTTCCATCCCCGGAGGCGCAGATATCTTTGATAAGCTTCAGTGAGCAGCTGGAGTTTGGAAAGCTTGCTAAAATCAATTCCATTCTGAGCAAGTTTGGTTCATCCCTCAACCCCCTGTCAAACATGGCGATGATCCCTTCAGAAGTCGTCCAGTAGGAACTGGACAATGAACGCATCTCAATGCTTTTCCAATGATCCAGCACCGTCTGAGACGAGTGGGCTTTAAATGCCCCCCCGACCCCGGCCCGGGTGCATCAAGGTCTTCTACGACCACTCAGAGCCTCTCGGAATGACCGAACCGCAGTCTCCAGGTGTGACACCATTGAGTTTTGCATTTTCCCTTCACTCTGGAACAGTTCGCCTAAGCTCCTGGAACTCATAACAGAGATGTCAACTGTGGAAGCTGATGAAGCCCGAGGACTGGGTCATCTTTCATCAGAACCTTCTTTTTAGAAACTTTAAGAAGCACAAATGTTCTGCAGCCAAAGCTTGTTCTTTTCAAATGAGAAGATGGATCTACGGGGCCTTTGAAAAAAAAAAAAAAAAAGGATTCACATTTTAAAAATTAATAATGCACCCAACTTGGCTCTTCTCCTTTTTTACATATTTGCCCAACCCTACATTTTTAGCCAGGATATAAATGCTGCATTTCTGCCTGCCTGTTTCAGCTAAGGTTTTGCAACGTGGATTGAATCGAGCACCTCCTCAGTGGGAGACAGCCAGCTGACCACAGTCCTCTCTGCCACAATGTACAATCCAGGCCAGTTCATGTTGGAAGCAGACTCTGCTTCCACGGTTTGGGGAACAGACGACAAATCATGTGATATGACATGGTATGTGTCTTGGAGCTTAGGGATATTTTAAAGAATCAGACAACTCCCTGATATTGAATGCAAAAAAAATTTGGCTGAGTATAGAGTAGTTCTTTTGCCATAATTATTGCTATAACTAAACGCCTGAAACTGGCTGATTTGGAAATAAAAGAGTTTTCTTTGGCTCACCGT